>NC_086374.1:10904131-12290244 GCF_036588685.1 Mytilus trossulus | reverse complement strand
TCCGGAGGTAGTAATGCCTTAGTATTTCAAAAGTTCAAAGTTTTGTAAACAGTTCATTTAAAATTATGTCCATTTCAATGACACTTGAGTTTGCTTGGGTGCCTTCCTCCATCTGACATTTTGAAGAAGGAGATAATTTTGGTCTAGATATTTGATGTTCGTTTTTTTTTTATCACACAAAATTTGATTTTCCATGCATAATCTATACAAAAGCTGACATTTTTTTACAACCTGTAGCGTGAAAAAAATTCCGGTGACCCATACTTTTAAATATATTTTTGAAAAAAAAATGACAAAAATTTCTTTTTGACAAGTTTTAAAACAAGTCTATAAAAAACCGGTTTTTTTCTAAAGTGAACATTGATTGGTTAAATATTTCTCAGTGTGTTTGAATTTGTTTGTTAGCTTTTTGGTCATGAATGTTTGTCTCTAATATTTAATTAACTGTGCATTTGTATTCAGATATCGCAGATCAAATTTATTCGTTCATTGTGTAATCATACGTTTTTTGATTGAATTAAGTCTGTCAATTGATATTTTATCGTATGTTTTTCTATGTTGTGATGTTATGCTATTGTTTCAGAAAAAGGGAGAAGGTTTAGATCCATTAAAACGTTTAATCCCGCTGCAAATGTTTGCACCTGTCCTAAGTCAGGAATCTGATGTACAGTAGTTGTCGTTTGTTTATGTAATATATACGTGTTTCTCGTTTCTCGTTTTGTTTATATAGATTAGACCGTTGGTTTTCCCGTTTGAACGGTTTTACACTAGTAATTCTGGGGCCCTTTATATTTTGTTGTTCGGTGTGAGCCAAGGCTCCGTGTTCAAGGCCGTACTTTAACCTATAATGGTTTACTTTTTAAATTGTTATTTGGATGGAGGGTTGTCTCATTGGCACTCATACCACATCTTCCTATATCTATTAATTTGATTAAGACGTACAAACTGAAGGTCAAAACAGAAGTGTTTTTTGGCTGGTGGTACCCTCGGGGAATGAATACTCCATCATCAGTGGCATCAACCCAGTGGTTGTCAGATACCAGGATTTAAATTTTAAAATTGCTCCAGAAGCGCGTTTTGCCTACAAAAGACTCATCAGTGACGATCAAATCAAACAATGTTGAAAGGTCAAATAAAGTAAGAAGTTGAAGAGCATTGAGAACCATGCATTCTTAAATATTTTGCCAAATGTAGTCGACTGACAATTTCAAACAAGTCTACTTATTGTAGATCCTGTTATGCTAATAATATTTTGAGCTATGTTCGCGGTAATAGGCTTTTTTTGTGTTAAAAATGTGTCGTATATTGGCAATACATCACACATGTCGACCGTTTGTGCTCATGTCTGATTTTTTTAAAGATATTAAACCAGAAAAAGGTTCCCCTATGTTTTATTTTAGTCATGTCAGCCATTTGTAGGCGAGGTTATCGGAAACATTAATTAAAAACTTAATACCCAGTCAATGATAGTGACAAGGTTTGATTAGATGTTTTTGAGTATTTCCAGGGGATGGCCCATGTTTAAAATATCATTTAAAATGGACGACGACGGACCACAGACGACACACGTCATGTGAAAGGAAGATCCCACACGTTTGGTCCCAAAAAAACTAAAATTAAAACGACGATAGTTCAAACAACATTTAAAAAGAACATAACATAGAACCCACAAACCAATCAACACGAACCAGTTCCAGATGTAGCACCCGTCGTGGTGCTTATGCAAGTACGAACTCAAATCTAAGTCTCTTTTTGGCAACGCCACATTCGAATAAAAGATAATAGAGTTCGACAACGGGGACATATTCGTCGTTAACTTACAAGTAATTCATATGTCTTGACGAGGATCATTTTTCTTTTTTTTTATCAATTGTGTAGTGAAGGAGGACCATTACTTTTTCGTTTTGTTTTAGTGGTGACATAGTGGTGTTGTATGTCCTTTAGAAATTACCTGCTTACTTTTGATGTCTATTGAAAACCGAATTCGACTTTTTGTATTGATGACAGTATATTGAATCGACGTATAAAAAAGCCGATGCATTTTGCAATGTATATTTAAAAATGTATTGTTAATTTATTGTACCTATTAGAACAAAAATTTAAATGACTGAAAAAAAGATCTTTTATTGATTCGATTCGGTCTAATGATCCAGGAAGTTCTATCGCACAAATCATCTAAATTTTATCTTTGTTGATTTTGGCAAAGACTATTAGATTCTTAGTCACATTCGGGTACGATATACCGTTATACGTATGCAATAAGCTAATCAATATATATACGACATGTTTAAATACAGGTATGCAGTCTAAAGGTATGTTTTTGGTTCTACATATTTGTTTCATTTATCTATTATTCTTATACCACCATAATGTTGTCTCTTGACAAACGTATTGTAATACCTTTATAAATTGAGTACAAGTTCATAATTGCTGTTTATTCATCTTAGATATAAAAAATAATGTTCTTGAAATGTCATTTGTAATACGTCTTTATAATAGAGCTAGCTTGCGACTACTTAGTTTATGAGTTTAAGAGTTTGTGAAGGAGGTTATATTAACATGTTTTGTTCCAATAGGATCTAATACAGTTCCTGTTTATAATGACATTGTCAAATCTCCTCTTTTTGATGCATTCACACATTATAAAAACTCTTCATAGATAGCAGGCTTTACTACTTGTCTGCCAGACGAGCGTTTCAGAGAGTGTCAAAAAATGTTATTTAATGTACACATTTTATATAAATTGAAAAATATACTAGTATGGGAAGAAACATGCCAAATTACGATTTTGAAAGCTGGCCGATGTCACATTTATTCTTTACTTTATCCTTTTAATTTCCAAATATACATTTCAAGACTTATTATTTCTTCTGATAGTAAAAGAATCCAGAGACCTATATGGATTTTTTATTATTAAAAAGAAAATCATAAAAGTTTTAAGGAAAATCCGTTCGTCTCAATTCTCAATCGGTAATGACACGTTCGAGGAAAATAAATTATAAAATTAAACTCCTCGTATCCATTGGATCAATGCCACAGCTAGTGAACGTTTTCGTTTCTGTTTGCTTCACCATCCAAGTAGTCAGTGCTCTAGTGTTATATCTAAAATATATAAAAGACAAACGAATATGCATTCTTTGTTAACTCACTGTCAATTATATTTGATATATCAGAATTACTTTTTTTCTGCATTAAAAATGTAACTGTCTTTCTCATATTTTGTTCCATTTAAGTCTTTTTTGTTTCGATCAATTATTCAATTGTGTAATACGTGTCAGGCCTCTTTTGGGGAGATATATAATATACATATATGGAATAATTTGTTAACGTACAGGTTTCCAGATATGATATATGTATTTCATCTCATAGAGACATAAGTTAAGAATGTTACCGGTACAGAAAAAACAGGGTAGCGCCAAAAATTTAATTCTCAGGAAGTTCAATAGTGGAGGTAGGGTAGTTTGGTATTTTAGTATAAGTTTAAACTCTTAGAATTTCAGGGTAATACTATATAAATGTTGAAAATATGCCCCACAGTCCTATATTTTGACCTTTGAATAAAAAAGTAATGCTCATCAATTTTCCGTTCTGAGATATAATTTTTCGCGACACTTCATAGTAAAAGTGGTACAGATTTATTTGCAAAGGGAGTTCCTATGGGAAATTGCATTGTCTCTTTTTATAGAAGTACAACCTATTAGGAGGTAAACTATATTAGAAAACGAGCGTGAAGGAAAAGAATATTAGCTGTTGGAAGTTATTTCTCTCTTTGCTTGAATTTCAATATTTGCAATCCGCATATTAATAAGTATTTTCTCAAAATTCTTGAATAAAGTATGGTTATTACATTTTTTGTAAACCTCATTACAAAACACGCGAAATATTAAATGTCGACACTGAGTATTATCCTAAAAGGTATTTCATTAGATTAATGCTGATTTGGTTAAAATAAATTAAACTATTATCGGAGAAAACAAATAATAAGGAAAAACAGCTGATCGTCAACGGTTTTTGTTACTTGTATACACTAGTTAGCCTTTACATGTACCAGAAACAAAGCTTAACCAGTATCCAAGTGAAATAAAGATATTTAAATTAAAAACCGTTTTTTTAACCCTTGTTAAATATAGATAAAGTACAATACTTCATTCAATTCAAACTATAAAATAACTTATAAATCGTTAGGAATAAATTGGTACACCTCAATGTCAATGGTGTATTTTTATATTGATTTTAAAACTTAATTTTATTCAGATTGAATACAGTTCGTATATCTACTTTGAAAATTTAAAAAAGTTAAGAACACAACAACCCTAAATTGTTGGTGAAATATCAAACATTTTTAAGATGTTGATAAAAAGGGTATTTAGGTGTAATGCTATTTGTTTTTGTCATGAACAGAAAGGCTTTTTCAATCATACTATTAACCTCATACTCATGCACATATTTTGTTTGGAATATTGCCATTTACATGTCTACATGTGTTGCACCCGTATTACGTTTATTTATAACTAAATGGTATCGTAAGATAAGAGAAATGCCGGATACATTTAACAACCGATAGTCCATTTTGTAAAGTGACTCTGTTTTATTTCACAGTTCAAATATAACAATTAATATAAATGAAAGACAATTAAAAGTAATCTGCACACAATTGTAAAAAACATAATAAAACAAAATACATTATACAGGGCCCTTTCATAATAAGCTATACAATCTGAAAGAAAATTTATTTTGTTTATCATTAAAGACAAAATGAACGAGTATGGGTTTAAAAGTTGTCACAATTGATAAACTAAATAAATACATTAGGTCTTAAGTGTTAAATTAATTCAATATCTAGGACACAACATATACAATTTGTTTTATAATGTTTCACAGAGGAACACGAAAATCCTCCAAATATTCCGTCCCTTTTTCACTGAATGTCATCTGCAGAATGTAACGTATAACAGGTGTGTACTTAAGTGAGCAACACGACGGTTTTTTTTTTAGTCCATTGCGTGTCAGTTCATTTTCGATGTATGGGTGTGAATTTCTTCTATGACATAGTATATGTTTCTTATGTGGATAGCCACGATGTATTCTTTTTCACTTAACCGGACAATTCCTCAGAACGACATTTTGCCCAGTTTGACTTGTAATTACCTACACAACGGCTGTCACTAGTATAACTAACACCTCACTTCCTTTCTCACACATATATGTTGGTGTGCGGCTAATAATTTTACGTTCCAATAGTTTAACTGCATATAATAGTAGTTACATATGTATACATATACTCTTTATAAGAAGAAGGCTCACAGATGTGTTTTCGATGTTGGTATGGATCTGTGTCCATAAAAATACGACTTTTAAAAAAGCATGAGACATGGCAACCAAGTCTGTCTTTCTTAACTTGGGATGGTGAGTTATCTGAATACCCCTGGTAATAATTGAACAGTTAGTAATAATCAAAAGTTGATGAATACTTTTATACAAAATTAACGTCAGTTTCTTATGATTGTTTTGGCTTCAAAATTTTTTGGTGTTATCAGCCATCTTCATGAACGTTTTACCATTTTTTTCAAACATTCTAACATCAATCTTGATTCATTAATACTAAAATGATTTTTTTCTTAATTAAAGGTTTTATGACGCATATATAAGTAACCTGAAATGCAAAATCCTTATCTGAACTAAAACTATGGCTGACGAAATTGATGGATCAGTCAATATAAACGAGTCATCCACTGGAGACACACATGAAAATAATGATCTGAGTAATAATGCAAACGATGGGACGAGTAGGGTCTTTGATGAGGGACAGGAAACACAAGTCGATGGAGCTCAAGATGACAATAAATTGCCAATTGTTGATGAAGCAAGGGATGAACAGATATTGTCAATAAATGATGAAACAAGGGATGACAAACCAATGTCAATAGTTGATGAAGTAAAGGATAACAAAACATTGCCAGTAGTTGATGAAGTAAAGGATAACAAAATATTGTCAGTAGTTGAAAACGAAGACAGAGATGAAACATCGACGATAAACACAAGTGAGAATACAACGGATCCAGGTTCGATAGAACACAAATCAAAACGTCGAAAATCAAAACACACATCTAAAGTGTCTCCAGTTGTGACAGATGAGACTGGCAAAGAAAATAAGGCTCCTATTTTGCAAGACAGTTTGCAAAACAATGAGACACTTGAGGTGCAAAAGAATCAGATACTTGAGGTAATTATTGTACAGTTGCTTGCTGAGCAAAAACATTATTCCAAAATATAGGAAACAATTATCACCTTGATAATAAATCAATTTATGTACATTGTATATACTTTTCATTTAGAACTTGGTGTGTATCAGATATAATTGTAGGATCATACCATGTATCGATCAAATGCACACCATTCATCTCAACATCTGACATTCTCTTGATATCATCTAGTTTCTGATAGCTGTTTTGTACAAAAAATATATATGAAAAGTGTAAGTAAGGATATATGGGTGTTAATGAAATCATAACAAAAACAAACTGACATTGTAGTTTGAACAGATAAAAATTATATTCATTCTACAACGATACATTTGTTTACCATCAAAGTGAATATTCCTTTGGTCAAAGTTGTTTGTTGTTGTGAAATATATATATATATATATATATATATAGATTTCGAAAAAAATATATATACTAAATTTATTCAAATCCTTGTATACATGTATGTATAAAATAACTTGTCTATTAGAACTGTATCCATGTATATAAGTATGTGTGTTTTTATTTGTGTGACTTTACTTCTTTCATAACATGAATCATATAACGACATCTTCAAAAGAATATGTCGTGTATATGATAAAGGGTACAAACTATTTTTTTCTTATTCTTAATATGGAACATGCTCGCTTCGGGGATTTTTATCGTAAGTGACAATTTTCAAACAAAAGAAAGAAAGAAAACCTCATGAAGGTCGACTTAACACTACTTGATGCTGAACATTATTTTAATCACAGATAATTTTACTTTCAGGACAGTAGGGGATCTGAGCTGTTATTTGCAGTGAAAAACAGGAAGAAACAAGCAGCTTTGAAACTCATCGACAATGGAGCTGACATACATTTTCTTGATCAAGTGAATATTTTAAAATTACAAAAGGAAAAAAAAGTTGTAAATTCGTTTGCCTTTATAAGAGTTAATTAACTAAAACAATTACAGTATGATCCATATAAACATAATAATATTGTGATCATTAAAGCCATCAAGTAAAACCTAAATAATCTTTCATATGAACAAATCGTAAATTACAATCGATATGGAAGCAGTGGAGATTTTAACAAATTTGAATACAATAAATATTGGGGTATATTTGTTTAATACCTAAGATGTCGTTAATTATAGTTAAAAATGTATTGTATTGTGCAAATTTTGATTAAAACGGCTGTTTTATTGATTGTATATAACATCCATGTTTAAATACACAGGTGATATTTTGTCACAAAGCAATTTACATTTACAAATACTTTAATGACGCAAGATATCTTTTTATGCATTTTTGTACAGGCTATGGCGTTTAAAGTTATAGTCTGTTTTGTTAAATACTTTAAATGCACAGTAAAAGACTATGTATATTAAATTGATATTTATTTGTTCCAATTGAATGAAATAAATTGTTAATAAATTGAATTTGTTTTTTTAAACGTGACTGTATGGATATCGTGCTATCCAAAAAGACTTTTTTATATAGCTCTGTTAAAAAGTTGTCAGGTACCAACACTTACCATTAGCTGTAAAATGCATTATCACATAGTTGACCCTAACTGTTTTAATTATAACATATTTAAACATTAAACAAATTTACATAGGAAACAATGAGCTTTATTTTCAATCTTAAAAAAAATCAGCTTTTATTATTATTTTGTTTTTGGACTAAACGTCTTCTGACTAACCATTAACATGACTTCCAAAAACTGCCGATGGTTATGTTATTTGGTATCATTAATAGATATCAACAGACATATAATGGTTTACCTTTACAAGTAACTTGGACGGAGAGCCGTCTTTTGACACTCACACAATATCTATATATACCCAAACGCAATTATAGTATTATAACGAATGTGATATGTCTATTGGATTCCTATCATACTTTACAGTCGAAATGTTAATTAGGCTAATCTGTCTTTTCTATGTTTTACTTCAGACAAAATGTAATGTAATACACTATGCAGCCTTAGCAGGATATGATGATTTGATTTTAAAACTTATATCACAAGGGGCCAGTGTAAAGATATGGGACTGTGTAAGTATTTCGTATAATTTTTGGCAAACTTCCTGAAAAAGAATTTAAAAAGAGGAGATAGAGAGATACCGAATGGACATTCAAACTTGTGAGTCGAAAACAAACAGCTTGGCAACGTCACGGTTACAACAAATGAAAATACCAACACACAAATAGACGAAAAATTATACACTAAACAAAACATATAAAACTAAAGACCACGAAACATGAACCAATCAAAAACATGGGTAATCTCAGGTGCCCTGGAAAGGTATGATATAAGTACTTATACAGATATAAGTCTAATACGGTAGTTTATAATCCCAAGCAAAGGGGAACGCATTGAGGTAAGTAAAAGACAAAATATCGAAGCAATTTATTAAAAAGTAGCCGAAACATCCTTTCGAATTATTAAAATGAAACAAAATGAAACATTTTTTTCAAATGCATCTATTATTCAAGACACAAACATGAAATTTGCAGATCGTTTGAAAGTTGCAATAACGAGTTTCAACCCACAATTTTAAGGCAAGTTTTATAAAATATCCATCTCATCAGCAAAATGTTAAACGGAATAATATTTGAAAATAAAATACAAACGGTTTAACGATACACAAAACAGTCGACAGCAGAAATTGCATTTTCTTCTATACAATCCACGTCAATCAACAAGATTTTGAGCATCAGACATTAACATCAACAACCTTAGAATTTTCAGAATAAACTCTACCAGTCAACCATTGTATAAAGTGCACCTAACATAAATTGGGTTTGTAATTATTAAATAGGGTGGGGAAGTCTTATTGCGAAAAGCAAACATATCTATCAGATAACCTGGATTTAATAAACTCACGATAAGCCTTCACATATGAGTAAACTAACAAATTCAAGACCTCTTTAAAATATCCTGTCATGACAAATGTAAGTCAATTCTAACTCAAAATACAGCGGATTGAATTATGACCACACCAATTCGGGAAGAACTAATATAACGGACATCAACATAATCTCAATCACCGCATGAGAGTCTCCTGCCCCTAGACAGGCATATAAAGAATGTGTCGGATAAAGTATTTGTGATGGTGCTCAACAACTCCTCATATCCGCTTAACTTTGGACATTTGTGAAACAGTACACAACAAGAGAAAGGATAACTGCGTACCAAGATTAAGGATCACGAAGAAAAAATATATTTAGATAATAGTAATAGAAAAGAGGTATATAAAAGGGAATCAACTGAAAGACAGAACAATGGATCAAAGAACATCATCTATTTACCTGTTTGTTTATGGTATACTTCTGGTAAATTCGTTCATCAAACTATTTTTTCCTCACATTTTAGAACGGTGAAACAGCACTTCATAAAGCTGCACGTACGGGTCATGAATCAACAGTGGTCACTTTGGTATCAAAAGGGGCAGATGTGTATGCATTAAACTGGGTATGAATTTATTTTTTATATGAAAACAAATTGTGCAACTGATGAACAGATATCCAATTCATTTCATTCATTCAACATGTTATCGAAGTTTTTAACATTTCTTATTTAATTAAATGAAACAGATGCACATTAAAACATGCATGTATAAATAAGATGAAAGACTAAATTATCAAATTACTTATTTGATTATATATTTTGTTGCTTTTTGAATAATAAATATTGTTCGATATTGTCATTATATAAGTTACTTTATACACTCTTGTTTTTCATTTTAGCAAGGTAATAACCCATTGGAGCTAGCTGTCCGTGGAAAACATATCAAAGTGATCGAAGCTTTATGTCTCTTTGGAGCAGACCTTGTCATGCAAGACTGGGTAAGAAAATACTCTTGATATGATCAACATTTCGAACAACTTTCCACAAAGTACATTCATCAACCCAATAATTTTAAATTATGTATGTGTATTTCTGCTTAAAATTGTATTCATTGTATTTTACTTGTAGTTGACACGTTAAAATAATTAAAATAAATGCTCATTGGTTAAACATAAGTAGACATGCACTTTACCACACGTTAGATAATTAGAGAAGCATTTTGTTGTCAATTTTACAAATTGTTCTCGCTTTCATGTATCTTTAGTCATCTATCATATATCACATGGTGGCTTACATTTAAATGATAGTCAATAACCTATACGTCTAATGCAATGGCCATTTCGTCAAGGTAAGTTATGAAAGGATTAAAAATATTTTGCATAAAGTAGTGGTCAAGAAAAATCTTAACCTTAAATGTTGTTGCAGTAACACTACACAAACTATGAATTATATAGCAACTGTATTTTTATTTACCCAGCAAATTTGGCTCTATATCACCACTTCTGACTGCAAGATTGAACAAAACAGATATTAAGGGCATACGATACAGTTACAGGGGAGGTAATGACGTTGCTAACGTAATTTGTTATTTTCGCAACGTCAAACTATAACATATCGGGAAAAGATGCATTTTTCGACTGATTTTTATCATTCAAACTGATTTAATTTGAAAACGAGATCATGGACCCCTATTTTTCAAAACGGTATTTTGTTTCATTTTGCAGGGAGATTATTTGACCCAAATTTTATAAAACTGTAAATAAAAGATTTTTTAAAATTTTGATAAACATGCAATAAAAAATGACGTTTTTCCTCAATGCATGAACATTTGATAAAAATGAGTTATTTCTGAATAAAAAAATGCATATGTTTTTAGGATATTTATAAAATACAGAAACAACCGATTATTTAACAAAAAACAATTTGTGTTTATCTTTTATAACAAAAAAGTTATGTCTTTCTTTCGACAAAGAAATTACGGCCACAAATCTGAATTTTCAGCAAATATACAAAATTTCGACCTCATTTTACTAAAAAAAGTAGCTCATGAAGGTATATTTTTTATTACATATTTGATTAAATCAGGTAAAAAATAGCCCATATGCAAATTTTCATGAACTTGTAAATGCAGGATCAAAACTGTATCGTATGCCCTTAAGAGCATAAATTTAAACAGTATTTGATGAGTGAGTGACTTGCAGAAAGCATTAAAGGAATAATTCGCGATTTTTCTCTTTTCATCTTATTATGTTCATAATACCATAAAAAACATATTCACCAAGTTTTATTTTGATATGAAATCTAATAAAGAAGAAAATTGGGAATTTTTTATTTTATTTCTTGAAACTTCCTGACTTATCAGACGTAGTTAAAGTCTTTGATGCATGCCGGGAGTGAAAATATCTCATTTAAGTCTTGTTCGTTAACCATCTAACAACGCGATTTTAAGCGCATCGACGACTTTTGGTGTAGCTATTAACCAACGAGAAAAATAAGTGATAGCTATGCAACTTTTAAAGTTAGATCGTGTGGATATTTTAAAACGAATTTTAATAATAAAATTAATTCATACAATAGAATATTTTGATGATTTTTTTCTACAAATACTTTAAACAAACATATAACATTGACATGATCAATAGTGTATTAAAAATACATGTTTGTATTCTGACCTTTTTGCTTCATTCCATCAAACATTTTCACTTGCTTGTACGGTGGAAATAAAATGTGTATTGTTTTGTGACACCTAAAGAATGTTGAACGCGTAGGTTAACTCAAGGTAATTAAAAGATTAGCATTATGTAATTCTAATCCTTTGATCCTCATTCAGTGAAATCTAGGCGTCACGGTTTACTGGCATTGCAAATTAATTAACGGGAATAATAAGGTCGCACACTAACTGGATAGCTGTTGTATATTTTTATATTTTGCATAAGCATGATAAGATCACTTTTAAATGAATTATGACTTTTAATTAATTCAGTAACGATAAAATATTTGATTATTTTAATTGAAGTATAAATTCATAAATAAAAATAGCCTTTTAATCACGAGTGTATGAACTAAAAATTGTACTATTTTAGATTAGGATCGGCAGCCTTAAATATTTCAAACAGATAATTAACAATTGCAATTATATAATTTAGTCCATCCAAAGTTATCTTTAATCACGTATTTAGGAATTAATGTTCTCATCAAAATATTTCAAATCTCACAGATTCAGATTCAGATTCAAAAGTTTATTAAAGTCTCACAACATACAACATGATTAAAACAAGATACAATTATAAAATTAATTATACAGTAAACATAGTTAATACAATTAAATACATGTATGTGCCATTCTTAAAAGAATTATGAGAGACTATTAAAATACAAATAATACTTATTAATTCATTTTATAAAATACTAAAAATACAGTAGTTAATGATATAAAATACTGTTTCTCCTTGTTAAAATGTTATTGCAGGTTTTGGCTACAATATTACAAATATTATTATTTTATTATTAAAAATCACAACGCACGAATACTTCAGATATTTGAAAAAAGATGCTTTAAAAAATTGACAGAAAATTTAAGAATCTTTTTGGAATGGAATCGAAAGTTACGAACATATTTGCTTTTCAAGTGTGAAAAAAATCAACAAAATTTATACATAATCGGGAATGTCCTTAACAAAATAGTCTTCGTCTCACACCGTAACTATATCGGGCCCAACTATATATAATACTTTAGCTATTTGACCAACGATGTATAAAAAAAACAGAACGAATTTAATGTCATCTTTCCCTATTGTAAATTATAAGTCTGTTTCAACTGGCAAGAATACCAATAAAGCGGACAAGCAGTTTGTTTTCCTTAATTTGCTGTCATTGAATATCAAGAAAGAAAATAAATCCTGAAATTGATTTGAAACTTTGATACTCTATAGTTTTCCTGGAAAATATTCACATCTCTTATGGATTATTAGTGTACGTCCAGTTGCGTACATATTACATGCATGTCGGAACAATTGTGATGATGACGAATTTCTTCCTTTTTCGAGAACAATCTAATTGATATATAAATGTCCATAGCTTCGATGAGCCAAAGAAAGTTATATATATCGACCTGTATTTAAATGTCTTCTTCTTCTTCTTCTTCTTCTTTTGGTATACAATAACCTTTCGACATTTGATGATTACATACTGTTGGCATACGTCGACTAGCCAATTTACACAAAATGTATGTTTCTTTCTTATGTACAATGTATACATATATATATTTGAATTTGCGCTATAGTTCCGTAAATTATTATCCTGGCGTATATACGAATGGTGCCTGGTCGACAAGTGCGTACAATTTTTTAAATCAATATTTCTGGTATGGTCCGATCTATCTTTCACCATTGACAACGAGTATAAATTACATTTTACCAAATTTACCCTTGGAAAAAATATGTATATAGATTTTTATTTCATCAAATCTGTTGTTTATTTTTAGGTATTATTTATATTTGTATAAATAATTTTCTTTACACCAGAAATACTATTCATAAACAAGCGTATGAGTTTAGCAATGACAAGTATATTACACCACTTTCGGACACGCAAGATAGAGATGCATATTATACACCTAATAGTTCAAAATGGACAGTTTTAAGTTATCAGCCGTGTACACTGATCAATACCCTAAGAAGTGAAACGATGATGAATTTGCAAGCTCGACAGGAAATCTCTTGAATACCTGGACGTGTCACCTCACACACCCTGCAATACCTTTGGGAGTAATACCTTTAGCCATGCGGGTGATCAGTGGAGCGAAGATCCTAATTTATTTGAATAAAGTTTATTACATAAAAAATTATGAACTAATAAGATTTCCGAAAACAATTCAAGTTACACGGAACACTTATTTATGATTTGAATTTTTTACTTTTCAACTAATTCCATTTCTTATCATTATTGTTATAAATAACAGATCATGACGTCGATCATGGTTATCAAAAAAAAAGATAAGAAAATTGTCCGTATCAACTTAGTTAACTAGTCGGATAAAACAACCGTACGATTGACAAGATATCGACACGCAATTACGACTACATCGGGTTACTGTAGTTTTGGTCCTTAGACATATCGTCGGTGCAAATCGGAGAAGGTGACAAAATGGCCGACCGCAGAGAATTGATACTCTAAATTCAAAATCGATGGTGATCTCTTATCTAGCAGAATAAAACTTTAATATCTATGAGTTTGAGCATTTCTATACAGAATGAACATAATATCAATTTTTGATTTTTTTGCGAAGTTTCCCTTTAATCAATTCTCCGTAAATACACAATCTACCGTTTGGTTCCTAAATGATTAAAAATTTATAGAAACCATTATCGTTAATGTTAAGAAGTAAAATGCCATTTATCGAATCGGAATTTTTGAAGGATTTGTCAGTATCTGGAAGTATCATATTCCAATTCATTACCAGATGAGGTACAAATCATATTTGACGTTAAACTTCAATTTTTATTTAAAGACAATTCCCTTAATAAGTAGTCAGTTGATGGATTTAGTAGTCTTGATATTGTGTGGTTCTTTCATTCTTCTCATTTTGGCTGTAAGAAATATAGTTTATTTAGTATAACTTTTGTAAAAACTATAGACAAACTCGCTTGGATTGGACGGAATTCACATTTAATGGTAACCACTGCATTTTATTACTTTCACTTTGACAGCAATGGCTAGAAGAAGCAATAACATCAAGAAACAAGGAGGACCAAGCTATTGTTGAGATATTCAAGAAGCAAAGCAATCGTTTAGCTGGTTATAAGCATGGGTATAATATATTTTTTCGATCTAATTGTATTTATTTTTAACAGATAAATAAAAAATAGAAACAGTTATATACTTCTGTTCAAAAGTCATAATTCGATTAAGAGAAAACGCAGCTAGACATATAGTGTATGTAACAAGCTGCAGTATGAAATAAAAATATGATATAATAGAAGTTTGCCACTTTTAAATCTCATAAATTGCGTAAGAAGTTACAACTTAAGGCTAAAAAAAAACAAGAGAATCGCATTAGAGCCAACATAAGCGAGACTGGTTGTGTCAATACGAAACTTGACCATTTCAATCATCACATTTGTCATTAATTTTAGCTTGAAGTTGTCCATCGATGGAATAGATCAAGACTTAGAGCACACAAAGCTCACAAATACACTAAGAACATTCCTAAAAAAAATGCAGGTTCTGATATTTTTTGATAATTCAATCATTTTGCAATTTATCTGACTAGTCAAGGCAACAGTAATATCTCACTGTTCAATAAACAGTAATCAATTAAGCAACAAAAAAAACCCGAATAACAAGCTTAAACAGAGGGAAACATATTTAAAACTATTAGAAGAGACACAGACCTAAATTGAAGAAATATTTACCTGTTATAATATATTTTAATACAATACTTTTTTCTTTCTCCATCAGTGGAATTATATTTGGCGTTAAGTATATCGAGCCTGAAAAGGATACCAAAATGAAAAAAATTGGAGCTACTCTAATGTCAAAGACGATACAACGTTTACCTTACTTTTTCTATTGTTGTAAACTTCCTGTGGAATATACGAATGTCCAGAAATATATCAGTGAGGATAACGAGTTGTTCAGTGATATATACGAGTGTAAAGCATGGGGAAGTTCAAATACTGCATTCACTCTTGAAATTAAGCTGACTGGACTACCAAAGTGCAACGAAACTTTAAAAGCTGTTTCACCAAATGGACATATTGCAAATATTGAGAGTTCAATTCGGAATGAAGAGAAAAATGTATGTACAAATAACCATTTATTAGCTTATAAAAGTAATAATCTTATTTTGGTGCTAATAATGCACTAAAAAAAAATTTAGTTAATATTCGCTGTAGATTTCAAGCCACTTCATTAATAATTTAGCTTAAAAACATGTAGACATTGGCGTTAATACAAAATGTAATCCTGGTATCTATGATGTGTTAATTGGAACTATCGAAAAGTAACGACAGTTTGATATTGCTGTAAGAAATATGTTTGCTATGAGAAAAGGTTATACATTATTATTGATCATGTTTTGTTTTGTTCTAGAACACATATGTAACCGTTGCTGTCAATATCAAAGCTGGTACAGTTGTTTCATTCATGTTTGTCACCGTAGAAAAACCAGAGGTGTTTAGCATTACAGAGCAGGCAGTGACCATTCAACCACAGATGGAACCAGATGCTGAAATAGATATACCCAAGGACACTTTTGATTCTCCTGGAGACCTTTTATTTAATGTATATTATTTGTATGATAGTAGGGTAGCAAAGACATTACGGATTGGTATAAAGGGTGATTCAATTAAAGAAGGAGTCGCATTAACTGCCAAACTACCAGACTTTTTTATAAAACTTATCTCGATGTAAAATTTGTGATTGAAACGCCAAATCCAGTATTTTTATTAATTGATTTCTGGGCTATCATACTCACAATGTTTTTGATATAGTGACTAGGCTTTGTTATCGTATATATTTAGAGATAATTACCGTACTGAGACTCGGAATTAAGCCGATCGAAATACTGGATTGAAGTTGCGACCATTAATAGTATACTTCGAGCACTGAGTAAAGATTTATTAACGTAGACTTTGGTTTTGCTCCATCCTGATCATATTTGATTCCCTCAGTGTTTGTTTTACTTTAATTTATATTTTTTTTATGGGTTTATGAAACTTGAAAATCGGTACACTACTTTTGTCTCAGGTCTATTTATTAGCATTGCTACTTATAATTTATGAATTGGTAATAAACTAGCTACGGAACGATAGCTCTTATGTCCTTATGATATTTTTTGACTATTTGCGAACCCTGGTTGGCAAAAAGTATAAAAATCCAAAATTCAAAAAGTAAACTGTTCTTTCTTTATATCGTATTTAGATACTTATAATTGATGATTTGAATAGCCATGGGGAAATAATAAGAGAGTTGACGAAATCACGCTCAAAATGATTCTTCAAGAAGTTGTATTGACAAAATTTCCGCGTGATTTTAACTCTACTGTATACAGCTTTTCATTCAAGTATCGAATATAAATAATTATCAAAATATATATAGGTATGAACAATAATATATCGTTGCTCGCATGAGCTTTTGCATTTATGACTTTAACTCTTTGCAGCTTTACGTTCAACATTAAATATAAATAATTGTTAAAATGTTAATAGGTACGAAGAAAAGTGCAGTTATATGCTTTTAAAATCTATTTATTTGCATGTTCACAGGTCGTGGAGACTAAAGATGTAAATACTGAAGATGCTGATTCGATGGAGGAAGCTGTTTTAGTTACGAATGTAATTGATCTCTCCATGAGTAACCACCAACAACCAAAACAACCCATAGACATGAAGTTACCAATGCATTCGACATTAAATGAAGATACAGAAATAGTTATTTTAACGTCGTCAAAAGAATTCCCAGATGAGATAGAAGATTGGGAAATTGAAACTGCACAGAAAGATAGTCGACGACGAAGTGCTAATTTTAAAATTAGGCATTTCTCCATGTAGGTTTGCGCTCATTTTTTTCTAATAAAAACAATTTCATTTAAAATAGTAATTTATGTTTCATATGTTTTTGTTTGGATTGAAATAACAAAAATTAGATAAATGTACATTCATTATACAAAAGACTGTTTTCTGACGCACGAATAAAAATAAGCATGTTGAAAATTGATTACCGTTTAACGTCATTTTCAACACTACTGTGCTTTTTCGTGGCTGTCAGTTTGTATTGGCGGAGGAAGTTAAGGGGTGGGAGAGAATCTTCGGTCCGAAAACTAACAGTCCTTGTCAATTAAAATTGGAGTCGAGTGCACCTGTCCCGTGCGGAATTCGAATGTACAGCTCCAGTGTTGACTGCATTATACAAAAGTTCGGCTTCTTAGTTCATTCGGCCACCGAGGTCCCTTATGTGTAAGAAGAGATTCTTATTAAAACAAATCATTCGATGAAAGGTACTACAATTACATGAATCTTTTGGCAAAGCAAATTTCCTTATAAGACTTTTAAATGCAAAAACAGTCACCCCATATAAATGAGCATGCGTCTTTGTGAAGGTTAAATAAGTGTTTATGTTTAGGTAAATCCTCGACACATTGTGTGTATATCTTGTCGGTGATAAAATATGTATCTATTTATCTGAAACCCGGGAAATTAATACACAAAAAAATACACTAACTAGCAACCAATCAAAATCACGGATACTTATATGAGAAATGGAAGAGAGGCGAAAGATACCAAAGGAGTATTCAAACTCATTAGTCGAAAACGAACTGACATTTTCATGGCTAAAAAAGGAAAAACAACGAAAATCTCTACAGAAAATTTTTCGGTATACTACTGTTGCCTTTATCTATAACATACAAAATATTTATATGTATCAACTAACTGACTAACACACTTCTAACCAGAATGAATATAAATTTCAAAGTCATCAAATAGGACTGTAAAAGTTTAGAAAAAAATATCTCAATTCTCAAATAGTTTTTCTAATGCTGCTGATTGTTAACCTTTCGTTCCCTGGTTATCACTCGTCCAGTAATCAGATCTCGTTGTTCACATAAATTCAAAATAAGTCGACTTTAAATTTTCTGTTCAATTACTTATGTGTTATTTTATTTGTTTACAGATTTACAGGCGTAACAAAGAAAAAGGTTGATTCAGATATGATCGGAGTGTGTATGCTTATACAAAAAGCTTTGAACAACGAAAGGCAAGTCGAGTTTTTTGCAGTAGTAAAAACACTTTCGCGTGACGAATACGCCATTGTTATAGAATGTGCATTACAAAGAAAGGCCAAAAAGAGGAAGAAACATTGGGAGAGAAAGCAATACGAGATGCAAGAGGTCGAGGGTATCAGTCATACAGTCAAGGTCAATCAGTGGTTCCGGGTAAGTATTTTAACATATTTCCATGTAGTTTTTATTGGTTGATTAAGTCCAACATTCAATGCACTATAATGTTTGTGGGGATATAGTTCTGTGCTGCCGTAGTTTTTGTCATTATTGCAAAGATCATTTAGATCATGTTGTGTATAAAAGACAACACAATATAAATCAGTGAGTCGGTAAACATATGTTTTCGTTTACAAGAAATAAGCAGTATCTAGTTTCGTCACTTTTGTAGCTTATGAAAAGTGTCTTACGCGTCTTATTTTGAGTTTTGTCACGGCGTTAAGAGATTATCGACGAAGAGGAACAAAAATCGAAAAGAGACAACTCACCTTCAGCAGGAAAAGTAGCAATCCTCGTCAATTACATTTGAAGCAGTACACACTTCGTGTCTTAGTTGGTTTTATGATAATTTAATTGAGTTTAAGAAGTTGAGAAAATATTAGATTGATTTGTTTTTATTGAGACTGGTTTTTTTTCACTTGCTATCTAAACAAAGGTGAAGTTTGATGGTAATATAAAAAGAATAGGGACAGACCAGTCAGATACACAGAAGCTCATGTTTCATCCAAACAGAGATAATTACCAAATTTTCAGCACTGAGATGGTAGACAAAAGTAATCCTCCAATTGGTCGAATCAAGATTGAACTTATAGAAGAGACTGGACAAGAACCAATCAGAGTAGTTGAAAGTAAAGGTTGCTTAAACAATAAAGAAACGTTGATACCAAGAGATCCAATCACGACGTACATGAATCTGACTTCTCTTCCAGTTCACCTTCGGCCACCACCTGCTAACGGTCAGTATAAATAAATTCACTATAGAAATTTTTATTTATTTTGATCATTGTATAGTTTTTGTCTCAAAATCAGTGCTTTCTTTACACCACATATCCAAAAAAAATATATTAATAAAAATATTGACACCGGTTTTGTACATTAGAAATTTAATTTCTGATAAATGAATACAGGAATGCGGTTTTTCATTAAAAAAAATAAACGATAAATGGCAATATGAATAGCAATAAAAAATACTGTTCCTAATGGCATTGTTATTCTAGAACATTTAGAAGGTTAAGTCGGATACTTAGTAGCAAAACGCAAATATTATTACATAATGTTAATATAAAAAATGCACATATAAAAATTTAGACGAGAGTACAATAAAATAAAATACAAGGATGTAGGAAAAAAAGACAGTAGTAATGATTAAGTACATAAACAAAGAAAAAACAACAAAGACATTGAATGGTTAAATAACAAATGTAGATACGAAAAACAGTACATAAGAGAACAACAAAAAACTTTCACTACTATGTTATCCATGTTATCTTATTAATTTTGATAGATATAGACGAGCCGCCAATAGCTGGTCATCAACCTGTGGATATTGAATGTAAGCTGTAACACATTTATAGAGTTGTATTTTCAAACAAATTAACATATTGTTGTAATGACTAAGAACAAAATGCACTTTTTAAACAATATATTCACGACCAGGTTTTGGTGGGTTTCATTTTTCTATTTTTTTCTGTGTATTGCATTGTAGGATGTTCTTTTTTGTATTTTGTAACTTTTTGGGAATGACTATTTTTAAACTGACCGGGTACCGTATATGTTTAGTGTTTTCATCTGCTTTTACAAGTCACAATCACTCATCTGCATTATAAAATGGAATGCTGAGTAAGGGTTGCATTTCCGTGAATAACCCCCAACAGAAACACTTTAACCGATTATTGTAAAAACGTATGATTACTGGAATATATGAGGCGCTATATGACCAGAAACGACATATAACTAATACAAAAATCTCTCAACGGTTAATTTTGTTTAATGGAGTTTGAGCGTGAGTTTTGAAATACGTTTAAAAATTCAAACTAGAAAAGTAAACGTTTAAAATTGTTAGGTTATTGTTGTTTTTTTGCATATTTGAAACATGTTATACATGGTTTGTTGAAATAAAAACACATTAAGTGTTGAAAACGGTGCTTTGCTTTTGCTCCGTTTACCATTTTATTTTTCGCCTAAAAAAATCTTTTATTTGCGTTACAATTCAAACTCATTTGGACCAAAAATAAATAATTTCGTTTTACGCCAATAATGCAGGTAAATATACAGGATGATGTATTTTTTTAATAAGAGATATTTGTTTTATAGGTACAATTAAAGTACTTAAGATAACTTCATTAATGCAACTGGCGAAAAAACTCAACATGGACGAGGCCCACCAGTTAGCAATACAGCTAAAGGTATCCCCTTCAGAAGTAGCAAATCTTGCTAGTGATTTACCTAAGACAGATGACTTCTTGGATGCAGTTTTCTGGAAATGGAGGGGAAGGCGTCCTTACGAAAGTCAGGTTAATTTTCTGGTTGCCGCATTAGAAAGAACTGGAATGGATATTGAGGCCGAGGAAGTCAAAGTTGCTCACAAAGAGCTCAGGGAAATATGTTTTAGCTGGTAAAAGGAATATTCCTTGAAGACATAACTTTATTCGTGCGACTTTTATTCCCACTGTGCATGTGTTACACCAAATTATAATTCTATTTTATTGATGATTAATTTTTTTAAACCTAGTCGAGTGACAACAGGTCCACATTTTATTTTGAGGTGCACCAATCTTATACATATCAATTTCATTTATTATCTGAAATCATGTCATGAATTTACTATATGGTTTGTTGTCAGCTAGTTACTTTGATTAATTTCCGTCAATATGATAACAAACGGGCTTCAAAATATAAATAAAAAATTCCTTAAATAAAGTTGGCGTTTCTGACACAAACGAAAATTAAAAACATTTACGGAGATCTAGAATTGCATGTGTATCTGCCTGTGCCTTCTTCTGAGTTAACACTGATGAATAAATAGTACTTGCCGTTTAAAAAATTATTGACATAATGGTATTATATTAGCTTTGAAAATTCGTGTTTTTATTCAATTAAATATATTTATAACACATTCTTATTTTCATCATTAATGTCAAAGTTATTTCTCGAGGATCTGGGAGATATGTTTATGAAAACACAGTCATATACATTTGATAGATTTTTTTTATATCTTCCGATGTTTGAAGTTTCGTTCCAATTTTAGCAACAACTATCTTGATCTTTGACCGTGTTGCCCTAATATTGATGGGCTTCTACGTTTAAATTTGTTTAAAATTATCAAAGGACACTGATGAATTGATTTGGACGGGCAGACGGAAGGTTAACACACTACTATCTGCTTCCTTAAATATTCTTGATATATCATCAAAGGCACGGGTGTCATTCGGTTTATCGAGAGAAATGAGCGTGAAAGAATATCTAACGGCGGTCAAGTATTGAGCGACGATCGTGAAAGTTCTGGTAACGGATCGTGAAAGACATTTAATCGAGAAGACATATGAAAGGTCAATACATATTCTAATTAAATTAATTACACAGACAAATTTACGACAAAATAAAACTGTCTGTCAAAATGGTTCAACATTATGATCAGTATGTCAGAATATCCAGTTTTAAAAGTACATAGTTATTACAAAACAACAAAAGGCAGATTGCTTCTCGACATTTCAATGACATAAAAAATGTAAACAAACATGATTTTTTCACAAGTTCGACTAGACAACCTACTTTAATACGAATAAAGGCATTCTATTTGAATTAATCAAATGGTTCTTATAGTTATTTTGTATAAACATAATATGAAACTTGGTAAATAAAGAACTATTTACACAAAAATTATTTTTTTGGATCGTGAAAGATCATAAACCGTATTTTTGAAGATCGTGAAAAGGATCGTGAAAGATATGATGCTACGAAGACGTTCACATTTTTCTTCAATTATATCATAGTTAATACTTGTTATTGTGATTGAGAAAAGCTGTATAGGTCAACATCCTCAAAAGATTTAAGCTTTTCAAAGTATAAATATTTTCAGAAAATGAAATGTAAAATAGTTGGATGATTGTAGGATGAAGCTTTTTATTGTCATGTGAAGTACTCACTTATCACGAGTTATAGGATATCCACATTTAGTATATTGGATCCTATAAACTACATGTCCGTCAGACAGGATTCACCTGACCCCGAATTTGCCTTAGATAGCACTCCACAGTTAGAAAATAAAATCAAAAATGAGCCACAAAATGTTTTATCATCTCCTATTCCTGGATTTCTAATACATTAATCTAACTGTTTGTGTTGTACATGTGCATATGTATGCAATCAGTATCTTCCATAGATTTGATTTTCAAAAGTTAAAAGGGTGAAAATTAATTCCTTTTATGTGTATCTATGGCAACATTCTGCATTTGTTTCCCATAAAATATTGCAAAAAGGGGGTGAACACGTCACATTTCCCCCGTAAATTGGGGTCAAACTAGAATTTCAATGCCTTTGAGTGATACCTTTTTAGAAACTGTTTTCCTAAATCTTCCTAATGGTCCAATAAAAAATGGGTGTCTTTCGCCTCATCTTTTCGTAAAATCCAATCACAAAGTTCGTGCGATAAAAAGTTGGAAAAAAACATTACAATAATTGCCGGACCAATGTATGGTAGGGATATGCAAATACGGATTGCCATATAGAAAACAGCCTATATTACATACATTACATAACCTTGATGTTCATATAAACCCAATACAAAAGCTATTTTAATACTCAGCTATCCAAAAATGAATTTTATTGCACACTAGCTCTCATATTTGTAAAATTCACAGGGGCCAAAATGCGAAACTACACATCTAACTGTGGAGTGCTACCTTATTTCATGGATGAAGATTCATTTTTGTGGTCAAGTCCGTATCGCGGATTAGTTAAGCTTTAGGATAAGTGTCTGTTGTTATGATTGTGAGGTGTACATTTTCGACTTCTGCAAGGTTTCAACTGACATTGAACCCATTGTCATGCATCATTTGGCAATGCTCGTTTTATGTTGTCTAGTGTTTGGATATATACCTGTATGCTATAGCGCCATGGCATTGTGTGTATGGTGTACATGTCTGTTTGCATGTTTCATAAATGACCATAATGACGTCAATTGTATTTGATATATTGAATGATAGAAAGATGTCTATGTCTGGCTGTCGGTCAGGGTTCATATACTTTTGACCTTATGTTTCGAATTAATTGGCCAGCATAACTTTTATATTTTTCAGTTTCTAAGGCACTGTAAGGATCGGAACACATTTATTTGGTCTACGGGATATTTGTAGAGATCTGTATGTCATGGTTCATCTGACCTTGCATTCTTTTTTTAACCATTGACAATCATAATTTTAAAAAAAAAGTTGCATATCCATATTATTGGCTATTAGTAAATAGTGTCAGTCTGCATGAATTGCACTTGACCGATTCTCAGAGCTGAATCTTTCAAACTTATCTAGAGATGTTTTAGTTGTTGTTTTTTAACTTTCAAAGTAAAGCGTTGAATAAAAAAAAGCTTTAATGTTCATCCTTATCAAAATAGTTACAGGCTTCAACCAGTTGCAGGTTTATCAAATGGATAAAGAAATACTGATTTCTGATTACTAGTAATAAGTCTGGTCACGCATTATCTTTCACGATAAAAATAATGCGTTGCCTGATCTTTCACGATCAAGTTTGATGGATATTCAACAAATTCAAGGTTTTCATATACAAATTAATGCTTTAAAGAGGAGAACATACCTTAATTTTACTGTACTATCAGATACACCAAAGATTACATTTCGAATATATCACGATGAACTGTGACATGACCATTATAGTAACAAAAAGCGTGTTATTTGTAATTAATTGCATATACATGCATTGCGCCTTTTGTGTTTTTCCATAAAGTACTGCATATTTTCTCTTTCTTATTTCACAGTTATGTTGGGGAAGTTAAACCATTTTGACAGACATATCTTTTTATTCAGATTTGTTCCGCGTTTTGAAAATCAAGCAATATTTTTAAAGATTCTGACCTAGAATTCCCATTAAATGTCTTTCACGATCCGTTACCAGAGATTTCACGATCGTCGCTCAATACTTGACCGCCGTTAGATATTCTTTCACGCTCATTTCTCTCGATAAACCGAATGACACCCGTGAAAGGTGTCCAAATGAATGTTTAAATATCTTATAAGCCGTTGATTATTTAGAATTCTTAAAAAGAGTAGCTCAATAACCAAGTTGTTCGAATACTATGATAAAAAGGAAAAGAAAAATAATCACGAACTATCATAAATCTTGATTCCTTTAGGAAAAGGGGTAACTGTATTTGGTATAATAAAAACATAGCATGTATTTAAGAGTTTATTTTAAAACTTGTCAATAACATGTACATTAAAATGAAGCGAAAAATCTTTTAAAACCCTTCCTTCGAAAATGTGTTCAAGTTTCGAATATAAATATCGAGGTACCACATTATTGCGAAAATTAAAGGCCAAACAATATAAAAAAAACTTTTAAATTTAAATCGATTATGCCATACTTTCTACTTTTTTCACTTAAAAATGTCTGAAAATATACAAATTGACCATCGAATGGTACAAGCGTTCACGGTTTTTTTTTTATAAAACACATTTGTTATTTCAGAACTCAATTTACTTCTCTTTTTGTTGAACACTCTAAAACCAATGCAACATATTAATCTATCATTAAGAAAATGACAATGATTTGGATTTGACTATAATAAGAGTGTTGCCTACTTTATTGAACCGTGTATTTTATCTATAATTGTAAAGTGACCTTGATTAAGACAGATATACATGTGTCCTTAGATTGATTTAAACTTACGTTATATAACTGTGTAGTCTTGTCGTAGTTATTGACCTTTTGATCCTGATAACCACGCATACGGGAAACAATCCCTTATGAAAAAAGTGGATTTTTAAAAGTCATAAATTAACATATGACGATATGTTTACGAGGATTCTTAAAAAGCTAAAAAATATTAACACTGCTAAAATAGAAATAATATATCAAGTTTATTGAATGCACTGTTACTAAAAAGATTACTATTAACATGTGCACAACAAATACGAAAGATATTTGTATTGTTCAATCCTTTCAAGGGCAATAACTCCTGACTCACTCATCTACTGTTTTCTGCATCTCGGCAACGTTGTAGATCATGTATCCTTTTCCTGATGTCCTCCACTAGAAATTTTCTCATTTCTTCCAAAGATGTCTTGAGTGACACTTCTTGTGTGTTTCATCAAAAGTATTTATTTTCTAGCATATCGTAACTTTCTTGGTCTTTTTTCTCTGTATTTTGAATTTATTGTATATATGTTCTCTTACGCGTCATTCCGTTATTAGAGATGTTAAAAATTCCAGCACGGTGAGTGCATAATCCTTTTTTCTATCGTTATAAATTGTAGTATAAGTAATAGATTTTAGAGTAAGTTCTAATTGTTGTGGTTGTGGCACTGATATTTTCTTTGTTAATTAATTGAGAATATGCTTTGGGTCGCTTTATCAGAGAGCAATTACCCATCTATAAATTGAGAAAGGAAATGTGGAATGTGTTAAAGCGAAAACAACCCAACCATAGAGCAGACAACAGCCGAATGCCACCAATGGATCTTCAATGTAGCGAGAGTTCGCGCACCCGTAGGTGTCCTTCAGATGGCCCCTAAAAAATATGTATGTTTAGTTAATGTTGGACATATGTTTAAAAGATATAACCCGGAAAGCAAACTGATTGCAGTCTAGCAAAAGCTGCGGTGACCTTCACATTTGACCTATTTTCCCGAAAATCAATGCGAGTGTGCCTCATTTAATGGGACTTTTCAACCTTTTATGAGAACGTAAGACGATAACATCGGTAAATCCTTAGTTTATCCACATTTCAAAATGGGGGCCACTTACATATATATACGATGTGTGAGACGCTAGAGTAGACCATTATTGTAAAAGAGAGACGAAACATACCAGAGGGACAGTCAAACTCATAAATCGAAAATAAACTGACAACGCCATGGCTTCATAATGTATGACAAGCTCAAGAAATTGAGATTAAATAAATGACAAGGTTACTGATTGAATCGTAAGTAGTTCACAGAAGAGATAAACCACAATCAGATCAGATATTTATAAAATGTATTTATCTCTCATTGAAATAGCTTAAAATCGTAACAGATTAATGTATTTTAATGTTTTGTCAACAAATACATCATAGGGTACTTCCTTTTAAATAAATGTAAAGGGCAGATGTCTCAGCTGCTCAACAATACTTAGAAAGAATTGTATTGTCCTTCTACGATATTACAAAGGATTGACGAAAGATACCAAAGGGACAGCCAAACTCATAGATCGAAAATAGAGTGACAACGCCATGGCTGAAAAAGAAAAAAAGACAAACAGACAAATTATAGAACACAAGACTCGAAATAGAAAAATAAAATCAACACGATCCCCACCAAAAAAGGGGACGATCCCAGGTGTTTCGGAGGGCTACGCAGATCCTACTCCACATAGGGCACCCAAACTACACATGCTGATGAAACCTTAACAAGTTTTTTTATAACACAATTGGACATAATCTTATACGATCTCATTCGATTACCTTATAAATGTGATGAAACATAATTTTCTAGAAACATTAAACACAAAACTACATACTATTAGAATTTAATAATAAATTTAGTATTAAAGCTATTAGCCAAAAGACAAGGACAAACGGATTATTAAGAACCAATATCTAAAAAAAAACATGTAAGTTGTTATTACATCTGAAGACACAACTGAATGAAAACAGAGGAAATGTCTGAATTATTTTAAAGGAACTTTACTATAATCTGTCACCAGAAATTTACGGAATTTATAACAGTCACAGGTTGAACAAACTGTTGTGTATCTAGATTCACCGGAGGCAGTCTCATGGCCAGACACCAAAATGATTCTTTAACATAAAACACGGCTGATACTGCTGTTAAATAAATAACCATTACTTCTCAGTAGTTAAATTTAAAATAGATGCAATAGGTAATTTATGAAATATATAGTGAATTATCATATGTATTTATCATAGTTATCACTATTACAATGCAAATAACAACATGTGATCAATATTGATAATATTTTATTTACACACAGTGCAAGGAAGGGGTGGTCTAAAACACTCTTCCTTTAAGAACATCAATTCTCAAAATATGGAGTATACGTGTGTTTTATATTTATTACTGTGTTACGTATGTGTAATATTTGGACAAGATCCCGCGTGTTCTGGCAGAGATCAGTGTTCATGTGTGACTACTGACAATCAAGTTATAGATCTCAGTTCATTAGGAAAAACAGATGGAAATGCGATGTAAGTCCTTTCTAGCATTTTTGGAATTTTAGGTTTGTGTTAAAAAGTGAAATTGTATTCTTAAATGTTTTGTTTGTTTAACCGACTCCAAAGTTAAGATAACGTGTATCACTTCAAAGATCTTCAGAGTACAATAACTGTTACATATATGGGGCCTCCAGTGCTTATTGGTAAATGTAAGAAAAGAAGTTTATCTACTGTATCAACAGTATACTTTATCACTGAGTTTGTGAGTTCGAAATGGCGAAAGCGTTTGACTCCAATCTGAACTAACTTCCTGTCGAAGGTCGATGGGTTTTTCCATGCATTTCAACTTCCCTTATCAAATATCTATGACCGACACGATATAGCCCATAGATCCTGGAACAGAGTTATCCTTCTTTCATTTTCTTTGTCTACAAATAGATAGATATAGGAAGATGTGGTGTGAGTGCCAATGAGACAACTCTCCATCCAAATAACAATTCAAAAAGTAAACCATTATAGGTTAAAGTACGGCCTTCAACTCAGAGCCTTGGCTCACACCGAACAACAAGCAATAAAGGGCCCCAAAATTACTAGTGTAAAACCATACAAACGGGAAAACCAACGGTCTAATCTATATAAACAAATCGAGAAACGAGAAACACGTATATATTACATAAACAAACGACTGTACATCAGAGTCCTTATTATGCACAATGTTTAACATGAAAATTGTTTATATACATCTTCCAATTATTTTTCATGTATCTTATACATAAAATAGTAACTTGAGATGAAATTACATATCGAAAAAAATGGGCATTTTTACAGGTCCAGTAGAGATTTGGTCAAGTTTGAAAAGGTCAAAAACTAAAAAAAAAAAAAACTAGTATGTCTGGAGCTGTCAAGCTGCATTACATACGCCCTCAACATAAAATTGTCCTTATTTGGGTTAGAGCCTATAGACTTTTCTATAATTTGTCCCAAAAGTAGTACATGTACACTACACTGTAAAACTCGTTTTTTGATAGAGCAGGTGCAATTTTTAAAAAAAAAGACCGTATTTTGCTTCCTATGCTATATTGACCAGTAGAAATTTATAACGACCAGAGAAAAACACCATACCTCACGACAAATAGCAGCACGATAAAATAAACTTATAAGATCTTAAAATAGTGTGATCGTACATTAGAACAAATAAAAACTATTGGGTTCTTTCACACATAGGTTTCCAGATTTACAAGCACCAGATGGTTACATGTATTCATACAATCCATGTTATCCGTTCACAGAAATTCAATGTGTTGACCAGGCAGTAAGTATACTTAATTAGGCAAAATATCTGTAGGAAGGCCGCGATTGACTGGACTCCAGACAAGCATATTCTCGATTTGCTCCAAGACATTCAATCAATTTATTCCGAAAGTTAAAGAAGATTGCTTGTGTCATTGAAACAATAAAACATCTTGTTATTTATATCTAAACCTATTTCATAATTATTTACAAAAAAAAATCAGAAGATGTGGTTTGTTTGACAGTAAGAGACCCTTATACGACATTTTTCAAACAGTGCCCAAAAGACAAAGATGCTTTCTGTTAAATGCCATATTGGATCAGACACAGTTTTAAAAACAGCTAACTTTTTGTTCAATTGTTGAACTACTAGTAGTCTATTTTTGTGGGAACAAAAACCGTTACAATCGAACAACGGAGGGCCGAAATACAAGTGACAAGAAAGGCTAATATCAGCCACTTTTGCCAGGATATCTTTTTCAAAACAAATTCCCCCCCCCCCCCCCCCCCCGAGTAAGTTTATAAATTAACTCTCTTTTGCAGCGGTCACACCTAGCCGATTATCGAGACCGTTTGAGATTAGACAGCGCAACGACATAAAAATTGAAAAAAAGGTCTTATACGTTCGTAACAGAGTCACATGGCTCGAGAATGGTACACATAGGTCGGATAATCACTTCCGATAGTTAGGTTCTTCTCGTAACATTCGGGAAATTCAGCTAAATGTCTCTTACTATTCGGATTTCAATCGTTAGTATCATATGTTGTGACATATTCCATTGTATCAGATCAAAATCGTAACGTTGTTCTGTGTTGTCTAAATGATGTCCTGCTGAACTTGTCGAGCGTTTTCCTTCTGCGTTGGTTCACTTTATTGTCACAGTCCGGTCCATTGGTTTATCTCTGTCGGGACGTGTCTCTAACAATAGCTGTTGTCATACTTGAATATTAAAAAGTTTTACATTTTTTTTAATTTCCTGTCACGAATCACTGGATCTTGTTTGATTCCTGTTTCATGGCATTGTAAAATTTCTGATTGAAGTTATTTTAAAGGTTTGTCAAGTTCCAGTAGACAGAACCACATCTTATCCGGCTGGAGATGCTGTTTCTGCTGTGTTCTCAAACGATGGCATCAATAACCGTATTACGTATTCTTCAACAGATGGCGCTGGCACGACAAGGTAATACAATTGTAATTACATTAATATTATGTGACATAAATACATTTTTCTAATTGACTACATGATCATATGGGAAAGAATGTATAATAACAACAATGTTTGGATATAAAAGTTCATCTCTCCATCATGGTTAAGTTACCTTCTTGGTTAGTGTCGTGGAGGTATATGTTGAGTTTCTTAGTGAATTGTAAAATCTAATCATGTTATCGATTTACACACAAAAATTATTTTGTTTGGCAATTTTATCTGCAAATACATGTACAAACAATATATTTGTCTTAAAGGTACTAGAACAAATTCTTAGCAACATTTGTGTCATTAAAGATGGACGAAACCTGTGTATTCATAGACTAATTCAGTTTTTCTTATAAATTCCAATGGGTATCACGACCTCACAGTCTTAACCCAATCGATCTTTAAAGCAGGTATATTTTCGAGTGAAACTAATTTTTAAGTTTCCCAAAAGGAATTAAACCCTAAATTCGTTGCATCATTGTTTTTTTTTGTTTGTTTTTTTTGCTTTAAAAGACTTTAAAAGTCATTGCAGGTCAAAACTATACCATATCTTGACTTGTGCTGAATCAACAAACCTCCTTCTGGTTTCAGGAAATTTGACAGTACAAAACCAGTACATTTGATCTGGGCAAAAGTCCTAATATGCATTCCTGTTATAACTTCAGATATTTATTTTGTTGCTCAAACGAAATTTTTGACAAGGGTTCTACAGTTGTCTCAAGTCCTTAAGCGTTCATGATATACCAAAATAACCCACATTTTTCTTTTTGACAAAGCTTTTCGTAGGAGCCATTTTGTTTAATATTTGATACTTCATTTCATGTTCTTTTTTAGAGGCTCCTAAATAGTAATTATTATAATACATCTCTAATTAGAATGTGGCGTTTTTGTCTGATCGCCTGCCAATCCATGCAAATATCATACCGTACAGGGTTTACTAGAATATGTATGCATAATGCTTATTTTAATAAAGGTAACCAAATGCATAATTTTATTAAAAATAAACATAATTTACCTTGATTCATTTACAACCGATTTGTTGTATGTGTTGTATGTTTCAGACAATCACAAGTGACACTGGTATGTGATCCAAGTGCAAGTACTCCCGTAATGACACCTCTTGGTGAACAGGGAAGCAGCATATATGTATGTAATCTTCTTATTGTATAATAGAAATTGATTAATGGGTAAAAACAAATATTAAAATACAATTTTACTTAAAAAGTCATGTTTGATGACACATTTAATTCAAAATGATAAAACATATAATGATTGATATATATGGATTGGAAATATTATATATGTTCATGTTAAATACTAGCAATAAAAGCATCTAAATGATAACAGCCAACAGTAGCTTTCAAATATATTGACAGATTGATTTTCTTTGCATGATTTTAATTCCGTTAAGTCTACCAGGAGTAAATCATGTCGGTAATGGTACAGTATCGTAACACTGACCTTGAAATTTATATTTAGCAAGAGTTGAATCGCTTTAATAATTGCTTTCAAACCTTTAAATCTTGTTTTTTTTATTTCCAAACTTTAGATTAATAATAGCTATATTGTCTTTTTGTGGTGTTTACACCTTTCTATTTTACTTTTGCCACACCAAATCAATTGTCTTAAATCTTTCAGTACTTAACATTGACTTCAAAATGTTGTTGCCCTGGTGGATGTGCCGATGGTCCTCCACCGACTGGCCCTGGCCCAACGAAGAAACCCGGAGAACCAGGAGAAATAGATGGTCTAAGTATAGGCAGTATTCTTTGTATTGTGTAAGCTTATTACTTAAAAATATGTGCATTGAGACATAATAAACAGCTTCACCAAGAACGCATTATACGCCTTATTGTGAATATCGAAATTGTTGCAAGAATAATATAGCATATTTTGAAGGCACTTTATCATAGTTATGTTCACTTATTTCGACAATTATATGAAGTATCAACTGAATCAAGTTGTGATACATTATATAGAAAATTTACTCAAATCTTACAATCAAAGTAGCATAACTCCGGATGGAAAAACCGGAAAATTGAGTAAATTTATATTTTTCGTTGTATCATCAACCCCAACAATAATAAAAAGTTTGGAGGAAATCAATCCTGGAATTCTAATCGCTATTTGTGAAAAGTTGTCTTAAAAGTAATCGTTAAAGTTCTGTAACTCTGAACCGACAAATCGAAAAAATAAAAAAAAACAAGGAAGCTTCCATTCATAAATCCCCACTACAATGTAAAGTTTGAAGGACATTAATTCAAGAATACTGCAGTTAGTGCACGATTTATGAAATTGGATTTTTCTGTTAAATTGCCATTTGGTCTCTTGTGGAGAGTTGTCTCATTTGCAATCATACCACATCACCGTATTTTATATATAACAACTGTTTTAAACGGTCATCCTGAATTTTCAGTGAAGTATGAGCGTTCGCTCTAGTCTATGTTTGAGGTCTCATTGTGACTCGTTAATCGTATAAAATAATAATAAATGCTGTTTATCTTTATTTGTCTAGAGTCCTCTGTGTTGGTGTTGTTTACTTGATCGGAGGAGTTTTGTTCATGAAATTTGGAAAGCAGGCATCAGGGGCGGATTTAATGCCAAATAAAAAATTCTGGTCAGGTGTTCCTACAAATATAAAGGTATTATATATATACGTTCATTAGTACAAATGTACATTAGTACACAATTCATGATCATATATATTATTAGTTTCATTTTCTTGAAATGGCAGTGATCGTGAGACTCAAGTTTCACTTTAATCAAGTTTTATTTTACAAAGACAATCCTATATCTTACCAGGATCATATATATAGATGCCTCCCTGGCTACTAACCTAATATTGAATATACACGGTCTCCACGAGGTCGCTTTAAACCAATCATATTCCGAGAAATGTATAGGAGGTAAGATAAATATAGATATACTGTTCCTAGATCTTATCAAATCTGTTTTTGTAAAGTATTGTCTTCCCGTTCTCTTAACTGGTCGATATGTTTTCCGTATGCAGTTACCTTAACCACGAGTGAGAGCTTTCGAAACTGCACAGTGCAAGCGATTAGGCCGGGGGAAATGTGTGATGACAGTATGCACATGTATGAGTTGTGTTTTAAATATAAGAATCTTTTGTTTTTTTACTTTAAACTGGTATTTCATTTGTAAAATGTAAGAGTTTGGATTCAATTTGATTCATAGTTTTCATGTTTTTTATTTGCAGACTGGATTCCAATTTACATATGGAAAAGTCCGCGGGAAGTCATCTGCTGAATATTCATCGATATGATAAATTTGATACATTTATTAATATGGAAATACTGCATTATACTATTGTTATAATATTGTACATTTCAGCTTTGATAAATATTTGCATGTTTTATTTTACGAACTACATCTTTGTACTTGAAAGTTACGTGCAATAATACGATGATGTCATATATTTCTTTTATCAGATATTGTGATATATATTTTTTTTAATCGAGTGAAATGAAATGTGCCAATAATATTTCAAATCCATTCCAACTATTTTTTACTTACCATTTGTGCTTACCCATTAAACCAACCTTTATAAAAAAAAAACTTCAACAAATTGTTACCGCCGCAGCCGGAAACCACTATATTAAAAACTTCAACAAATTGTTGAAACCGTCGCCAGAAACAGCACTGCATTAAAAACTTCAACAAATTGTTGACGACGCTACCAATAATAGCACTATATTAAAACTTGTAACAAATTGGTGACGCCGCTGTTATATAGCCATTCTTCCCCCATGCCAGTTTTTCCACCGGGGGAAAGACTGACATGAGCCAATATTTCCCCCATGGAAATTTTGGATAATTGCCATTCTTCCCCCGAGGAAATTTGACAATACGTATACATATAGCCACTTTTCCCCCATGCCAATCTTTCCCCCTATATTATAGATATCAGCATATATATGTACACGTCTGAAAAATAAACCGAACGGTGTTAGAAATAGGTCTATAGATACAAATTTTTAGCTCTTTTACATTAATACAACGGTTCTGTCTACAGGTTTATCAGTCTGTCTATGTTTCAACTAATCTGCCTTTCTTTGTGTCCCCTAGTCTTTCTACATTCTCAACTGCATGTATGTCGATCTATATGTCGAGAAGTCTGTCTACATATTCACCCGTCTGTATATGTCCACTAGTCCGTCTATATTTTCACTAGCTTTGAAACAGATTTCAGTAACTGCGAGTACTTTTATTTCGGTGCTTTGTTTCTATTGTTTTTGTGTAAGTGATCATTATTCGACGTATCAACATTTTTAGTGAAGCCAATTGCAACTGATACTTTTTTCCTTGCGGTGTGTTGTCCTAGGTTGGGTTCATTGGCGAGGGTTGAGTTTATGGCCACCACATTGTTTATGTACCAATGTCTATTCCAAAGCCAGGAACATGTATATTCGGCTGTATACTTCGGCTGTTGTTTGCTCTATGGTCGGGTGGATGTCGCTTTGACATATTCACCATTTCCTTTCTCAATTTTGATTTTATATATATATTACCTGGTACAGTGGTTGTTGTTGGTTCATGTCATATGAGTATGTATTTTTTGTAAATTATTTTGTAATCAATAAGCCTGTTTGTTTTGCTTGTTTTGTTCCCTAATTTGTATGGTCGGAGCATTTTATAGCCGACTATACATTTTTTCATTTTTGGAGGCCGTACGGTGGCCTTTTCTTACTTAATACCAGGTCCGTGTAACTCCGGTGAATATCATCGTGGTCGACACTATACATACATCTTTAGGGCAGGTGGAATATTTTTGTAGATCTTATACAGCGAGTCACAATAACGGAGGTAATTCCTGTACTTTCACGTTTCCACTGCATGTCTCCCATGCTGGTTGGAGAGGGGGTACATATCTCCCCTAGGTTTGATGAAGTTTCATCCTTATCGAACTTCTATTCTTCTCCTGAATGAAAGCTTTAAAGGCGATGAGTATTTTTCTTTGTCCATGCCTTTGATGGGTACTTTTACCTTGTGGTACAAAAATGATTTATCAAGTAAAGTTAAAATCTTCAAACTGACCAGAAGTGGTTTAAGTAGTTATATTCAGTAGGTCAATGATATTAAGGGTTTACGAATGGGAATGGATTGTATCACTGCATCAGAATGTGCTTCGTGTGTATAAATATAACTTGTATGTATACATGGTACAGTGGAGATCAGTTCTAACCTCTCATTAGAACTGTCAGAATAATCTGTCATAGAACTGTTCTAACCTGTCCTAGAACAGTTCTAGCTAGAACAGTTCTACCCTAGAACTGTTCTAGGTAGAACTGTCAGGATCAGTTCTAGGTAGAACTGACTAAATCAGTTCTAGGTAGAACTGTCAGGATCAGTTCTAGGGTAGAACTGTCTAAAACTGTTCTAGGTAGAACTGACCAAATCAGTTCTAACTGTAGAACTGTCAGCAGAACTGACCAAATCAGTCAGGACTGAAGAACAGTTCTAAATGACGTCACTGCAGAAAGGGCACTTTAGAATTTACAAGAAAAAATCAGCTCCAATTACTTTACTATATATAATAGCGGATTTTTCTATATTTTTACCGATCAAAATTTACATTTACAAATATCGAAGTGGATAGGAGGTTATCCAACTCATCGGAGAAATATTTTTATAAGATTGCAAATGAAACATCATTGTTTACGTTTCTTCGTTCCCCGTCTTTAACAGTCTCTTCATAAATATAACTCTGCATTTAATTCATGGAAATCAGGGACGTATCTATTTTAAGTCCTTGTGGAAATTTAATCTTAATTTACCTTGTTTGCCTTGGATTTACATTCATGATTTAGGATTCTGTTTTGACAAATGTTCAAACGAAAATTGTACAGTGGATGGATTATGGGATTAATGAAATCAGTGTTGTTAAACGTAAAAAAAACTATGTTCATTTGCATAAGCTCGTTGCCAAACTTATCCATAACGATTATGAATAATATATGGGAGTCCTGAAAGTCTGAAAATATACTCGATCTGAACATAAATGAAATATTTGCCACTGGACGTTAGGCTACAAACAAAACCAATCATTGGCCTTCTTCAAATTATATATTAACAGTATAGTCAGTATACTATTCCAAGAAGAGAACTTCTCATACATGATACATACATGTACTTTTCATTTTAAAATAAAGTATATGAATCAGTCTTGTGAGTGTTGGATTATGCCATGAAATAGTTTTGTTTAAAAAAAAACCATCATGAACTACTGAATGACTGACTTTAAAAGTCACTTTTGTGACGGTTCAATATTTAATAATTTAAGTTTGGATGTAACGGGTCTTCTGACGTTATTTTGTTATCAACACCCATAGACATAAGTTAGTCATGTGAAATCAACGTTTTTTTATAGATTGCCAAGGGTTAAACGTTTTGTTAAAATGAAATTTAGAATTAAATTATAAGAAATGACTGTAATATTTTTCTGTCTATTCGAAATAACGTAAAAAATGTGGTGCACACTGTTAAAAAACCCATTTATCAGTGTGCACCAAATTTTTTATGTTATTTCTTCATAGACAGAAAAAATATTACAGTCATTCCTTAAATAGTAATATTATCGATACAGAGAGGAAATAATGGCGCTCTAAAATGATGTGGATAAAGTTTGGTGTCCTCTTTATCATACAATATCTGTCCTGACTTAGAAATATTATTGGTTTACAATGAAGCCATATACATGATATATATTTACACGATAAAGAATATATAGATATAGGAAGATCATGAAGATGTGGTGTGAGTGCCAATTAGACAACTCTCCATCCAAATAACAATTTAAAAATAAGTAAACCATTATAGGTCAATGTACGCCCTTCAACACTGAGCCTTGGCTCACACCGAACAACAAACTATAAAAGGTCCCATATGTTCAGTTTTGGTTGATGCGGTCAAATAATTTTGTTATTAAAACGACTCAGTCTGATATATCGAAACTTCTGAAATTTGATAACAATTCAATATTTTGAATAAAAAGAGGACATGCTGTCATTTGAATTATACAATCCATCGTGATCGGTTGTTGTCTGCTCTATGGTTGGGTTGTTGTTGCCCAGAAACATATTTTTGTTCCATGAGTCAGTCTGAGGTATGAAAACTAGCTGATGTTTGTTTCTGATGCGATATTTCGAATAAAAGTAGGAAATGATGGCACTCTCAATCAATGCAATTTTTTTTTTGTGGTTGTTGATTTCCGATATTGCAGTTATTTATAAACTACAGTCCCTCTCGACCTAATATTATAGCTGATGTACTGTCCAACTATATAGACTTGCATAAAAAAAAAAAATATGGTCATTTTTGGTTGATTCGGTCAAACGATTTTATTACACGACTCAGTCTGAAGTATGAAAACTACTGATATTTGTTTACGATTCAATACTTTGAATAAAAAGAGGATATGCTGGCACTATCAATTCATGCGAACAAAATTTTGAAGTCATTGTTTTCCAATATTGCTGTAACTTGTATATTATAGTCCATCTTGACCTAAAATTAAAACTGAATTACTGTGCAGCTATATACTAAGCAGATTTGTAGAAAGAAAGAGCAAATAAGGTCAGTTTAGATTGGTGCGGTCAAAATATTTTATTACACGACTCAGTCTGAAGTTATATAGATTTGCAGGAAGAAAGAGCAAATAAGGTCAGTTTAGATTGATGCGGTCAAAAGATTTTTGTATAACAAGTCCGTCCGAGGTATGAAAACTACTTGTAAAAAGATATCACATTTGTTTACAATTCAATATTTAAAATAAAAAGAGGACATGCTAGTACTATAAATTGAGTGCAAATAAAATTTTGAAATCATTAATGTTTTCCAATATTATTGGTATCCTTGCCTAACTGGATTCCTGCAGTTTGCAGCTAAATGTATATAGATTTATATGATGAAATCAAATATGATCAGTTTAAGTTAATAGTGGCTCAATGGCAGATCCAGAGCGGTGGGGGGGGACCCCCTTTTTTCACGATCAATGCATTTGAATGAGGACATTTAGTTGGACCCCCCCTCCCCTTTAAAACTGCTGGATCCGTCCATGTTGTTTGGGCCAGAATAACATATTACACAAAGATTAAGGTCAGATAATTTTTTTTATGTAAAATGAGCCATCCTGACTCCCCAAATGACAAATGTAAAACAATTGAAATAAAAATGCCCCCCTTTTTCCCAATATTAACGGCTTAATCTCTGTTCAAAAATGAAAGAAAAACAAATAATTTGTGTTACACATCAACAAAAGAAAATCACTGAATAACAGGCTCCAGGCTTGGAACAGTCACATACATGCAGAATATGACGGGGTTAAACATGTTCTCTTGCCGACGAAAAATTTGAAATAAAACCGGCAAAATAGCAAAACTCTTTATAATATTAATCGCTATTTTGCCGAAGCCTTTATATTTAGACAAAGAGTTCTTAAAACTTATAAATCAAATCTAGCCGTAGAATTTATAAATCAATTCTAGCCGTAGAATTTATAAATCAATTCTAGCCGTAGAATTTGTAATCAGAACTGTTCTAGAAGTAGAACTGACTAAAACTGTTCTAGAGTAGAACTGTCAGGATCAGTTCTAGGTAGAACTGTCCAAATCAGTTCTAGGGTAGAACTGTCAGGATCAGTTCTAGGTAGAACTGTCCAAATCAGTTCTAGGTAGAACTGACCAAATCAGTTCTAGCTAGAACAGTTCTAACCTAGAACTGACTAAAAGGTGTCAGGCTGACAGTTCTACGTACTGTCCTAGAACAGTTCTCCTGACAGATTCTGACAGATTTAATGAGAGGTTAGAAGTGATCTCCACTGTATATATAAATACATATCAATTTATAGTAATACGATGAAGCTTTGGTACCGCTAAACTAATCAAAAAAGTTATTATTCTTTTTTTAGGATAAAAATTTCTAACTGACGTCGCCGTCATTTGCACTGAGGGGAGTGGACACAACACCTGCATAAATATTACTGTTTTACCACTTTATATATGATGTTTAAAATGTTAATTTTTCTATTGTGTATATTGTATTGTATTGTTTGTATATGCCTTCAACCCCCAGGGGTATAAATGTGCATTTCATTAATAAATAAATAATATAAATTTATAAAGGGGAAAAACTAACTTATCAAGCCGCAAAGGGGAAAAATTGGCCTGATCCTCGTTTTCCCCCATATAACGTTGAGGGGGGAAGTTGGATCATGCCAATTTTTCCGGGGGAAATATTGGATCGATCCAGTTTTTCCCCCAGGAAAAATTGGCATGGGGGAAGAATGGCTATAGGACACCGCTACCAGAAACAGCAATTATATTAATAATACAACAAATCGTTGACGCTGATACGGCCGCCAGAAACAGAACGTTATTAAAAACTTCAACAAATTATTGATACCGCCGCCAGAAACAGCACGTTATTAAAAACTTCATGAAATTATTGATACCGCCGCCAGAAACAGCACTTTATTAAAAACTTCAAAAATTCTCGACACCACCGCAAGAAACAGCACGTATAAGTCTACGAGTTTACTTCTTAAAAATGGGCCGTGGCATTTTTTAAAAATAACATTAATATTGGCAATGTGGCACATATCTTCTTAATACCAATAAAGTCTATGAAGCTATCAGTTTTTAAAAATACTAATAAATTGCAATTATCACCAAGTAAAAGACTGAAAAAAACCAACACAAATACAGTAAAATAATCGACACTTGAGAGTGATAGATCAACGGAGCAGACAGCTGTAGTGTCATCAAAACGAGCAATCATATGTAGGTACCATGCACAATAGCGTGACGTTATCAATTGTTGTAAGGGTTACCATGGCGCTGTTTGATAACGTACGAAGCCGGGCCGATTCTTAGAGATTTTACTGTCGCAAATTGAGTTTACCTAGCGACGCGGAGCGGAGATAGGTAAACGGATATTTGCGACAGTAAAATCGAGTTTTACGAAGGCCAAGCTTAAAATACAATACAGTTATCTCCATTCTAATGCCACATATTAAAATAAATGTCATTTAATAAATATGTTGGCTTAAAACTGGCATAAATAAAAAAGGCCGCGAAACTGTTGCATTGCCTTTAGCATCTAAACAATGTGACGTCATGTGTTTACTCTGGGTGTCAAACATGAATACTAAACATATTTTTACTTTTCGTTCGCTTCAGAATGGTTTCAATATAGACTAAAAGAAGATTTTGAGGCTCAAAATGTGAATATCTTGTTTATATTTTGAGAAATTACATATCCCAGAATTCAAAATGGTGGCTTTCTTAGTTACGGACTGGTAGAAGGATATAGTTCCCTTTAATTATAGTGTATTTTTTCTTAATTTTTTTTCTTTGCCTTTTTCATTCATTTGTTAGTTTTTATGGGGTGGAAATGAAAGAAGAGAGGTGAAATAACTTTTTGTTGAAGGTATTTTAACTGATTTTAATATGGAAAGAGTGATTAGGTCAAGTGCAAAAAGGTAATATTTACAGTTTTCGGAACATCTCTTGACTTGTCCATAGGGGTATGGATGTGTATTGGCTAAATTTGTAAGTTGTGTGAAAGCAATCTTTCTGAATTTTGGATATATTTTTGGACTAGTACTATACATTACACACACAAAAAATTGGACAAAAAGATTCGGTGCAATTTTTTTAATAAGACAAAAAGTTATAAAGAACTAATAGAGGAATTAATTGTGGTCTGTGGCCTAAGACGTGGAATCTAACCCCTCAAAATATTTATCAACGTCCAATGAAAATTATCGTTACAAACTAATTGCATTTGAATGATGATGTTACCATCGCGGGGATTGGCAATGGTTCTACTTTAGGAAAGTAACTGAAACCATGCTAGGAGTGGGATGTTGGCTTCTTGTGGAGAGTTGTCTCATTGGCAATCATACCACATCTTCTTTTTTTATATATATATACATGCATCTTCGTTTATATATATATCTGCGAGCATAGATAACTTTAGCTCAAAAACTTGAATGAAATTTTCATATATAATACGTATTGTTCCCGACAGCTTATATTTCACCAAAGTCTCATTACTTATTGGTGCAAATATTTTGAAATGACTGTACTAGAATGATATTAATAAATTGTAAACCTTTAAATCTTCTTGAGACATGATTATACACTAAAGGGTGTAGCTTGAAGTCAGACAAAGATATTCCAGCAAATACCATTGCATACTGAGATTATCTTGTCATTTAAAGATAAAAATGAATTAAAAAAGAATGTGTCCGAGGACACGAATCCCCCCTACTCAGGCTTTGTACTATTCAAAAGTTACAAAGGGGCACAAATCTAGAACGATAAATGACTCACTGCCCAAATTCGGACTATGACTGATTGTTTTGGTACAATTTTCCCTCGAATATTATTGCATTAGTGTGAGGGTTATGGCTGCAGGACACCAAATTGAAAAACAAAACAAAACGCTATTAATTTCATGCTTAAGGATGTCCGCTTGTCATGTTTTGGATTTTTTGTCAGATTTTCGGAATCGTCTGGTTTTATCCATTTGAATGCCTTAAAAAAAATCCCCATGAACCCCCATTTTTCTTTTTATAAATCTTTTACATGTATAATTATAGGTCATTTGTAAAAGGCTTATAAAATTTATTTTTTAATAGTATTTGAGAACTTTAACTAGTCAATGATAAAGTTATAAATCAAGAGAGAACATTTTCCCGCCAAAATTCCAACGGCTAATATCTCGAAAACATGCACATGGATCCCTATATTTTTTTGCTATTTTGATTCCTCTATTTATTCCCCATCAATACATACTAGTTTTATGAAAAGTTATTTATTTTGAAACTGAGCAGTGAACATCCTTAAAAGACTGCAGCTACCATTAACAAACTGCAGCTTGTAGGAATACAAACAACTAATTATAGACGTGATATTGGTTAACAACTGCATACTGAATGTGCGAGAGAAAGTATTAGCATTTTTACAGAATGTTCAGCTCTGTAAATATATTTCAACAAATTAAACAAATAGTTTGCCAAGATCTGGTTTAGTTTTTTAGTTTAAATAAAGCCTCAACAGTGGCGAAAGAAAAAATGTTCATTATAACGCCACTTCTTTACAACAGTGAATGGCAAAGTCCTCACATAAGAGGAGAAAAGTAAGAAATGTGTTATACGAGGATATCACCAGCCCAGTAGTCAACACTTCGGTGTTGACATGAATATCAATAATGTGGTAATTTTTATAAACCTGTTTAAAAAACTTTGAAATTGTTGAAAAACTAAGGTTTTTCTTATCCCAGGCATAGATTACCATAGCCGTATTTGGCACAACTTTTTGGAATTTTTTGATCCTCAATGCTCTCCTACTTTGTACTAGTTTGTTTTCATAAATATTTTGATATGAGCGTCACTGATGAGTCTTATGTAGAGGAAACGCGCGTCCGACGTACTAAATAATAATCCTGGTACCTTTGATAACTATTATCATGTTAGACAATTGAATATCTTCGAAACAAATCCAGTACAAAATCATATGGTTTATTTAGCATTTTTAAAAAGTTTTAGCATCGCCAAGACGGACTAAACCATTTCTCCTTATGTGTGTGCGTAAGAAGACAAAAACATTTTATAATGAATTTAAAATCTGTTTTATTTTATACGAATTCTTAATCACATTGTCAATTGATTCGGATATAAATATTTAAGAAGCTTATGATATAAATAAAATCAAATTAAATGTCCATTCTCAGGAGCCTGTTCAGCAATATACATTTCTCCGTTCCATTTCGACTCCCACGCCTCGTTGTTATCGTCTTTCTGATCTGGTTCGCTTTCTTCATTATCAGAAGAATTGCCTGCTACATTTTCGAATGTTTTATTATATTCGCATCCAAACGTTCTGTTAATAACATTAGGGTGTGTGTCCCCGTCTATGGCGTGGTTTGGTTCTGTATTTACACTACTGTCTCTAATGGCTAGGGTATCTTTTAAAAGAGCTTCTGCTGTCATTCGTACTTTCTCCATTTCTGAGTCATTACCAAAATCTCCAATATTGGGTAATTCAATTCTCCCACCTCGCTCAAACGTGTGTTCTTTCATGTGATGAATTAACTGAGAGCTATACTCGTATTCCTTATCACAGCTTCGACATTTAAATGACGTGCCCTCCTCTTGTTCTTCGTCATGAGTACGTGCATGTTTCCACAGTTGAGAATTATCACTGAAATCTTTACCACATAAGGGACATACATAAGGGCGTTCCCCAGTATGAACGCGTTCGTGCTTCTTTCTGTCATGTGACTGTGCAAAACCTTTTCCACAAACTCCACATTTATATGGTTTATCACCTAGCAGAGAAAATAGATAATAAAGGTAATTAGTGTTATGTTCGTCTCTTTTTATATATTATTCTATATGTTTCATTTATTATTATTCTATATGTTTCATTTATTTTCATTCTATATGTTTCATTTATCATATAACTATCAGTATGAAATGCAAACGTGCGAAATATTTCGAAATTTCATTGAAATATAGGTCCCGTATCCAAGCTTTTGCTGAATATTTAGCAGATTTCAGTTGAACATAACAATAAGTTCACTTCAGACTCATTGTTAAATCTCGCCGATACAGGCAGCTTGTTTAACAGACTGTCTCAGACATATGATATCATGTATATAGTGGACTATAAATCTTGAATTTTGATTTTGCTTCAAAATATTTTCGATTTTTAATGCAGTGTGTGCTCAATTGTATCAATATAAATTAAGAAATCATTTTTTTAAGATAAATCTTTTTTTTTATTGTTGTTGCTAAAACATGTTAAATGTTCAAGTTATCTTTTCACTTATAAATTTTTGTGTTTATGTAGCGGTAGCTGCAATGCCTGATAGCTGTATGGGTCTCCAAGATATTAGTTCCTCGTTATACATCAATGGAGCAGAAAATCTTTCGGTATTATTTTTTTGTGAATTCTCTTTTTCTTTTTGTCATTGTACATGTTGTAACATTCAATCAATTTAATTAACAGAAGAGTAAACTACTTAAATAATTCGTCTCTACATGTCTATAGTGCTTGATATTTTCATAGAACATTCCCTCCTCCCGTGTCCTTGCCCATTGTCTATATATATATATATACCTGTATGTATCCTGATATGTGTTTTTAAGTGACTGCTTTGGTTGAAACCTTTACCACATTCTTTACAGCAATAAGGTTTCTCTCCACTGTGTATCCTCGCATGTGTGTAGAGTCTATCTTTTCTTGTGAATCCCTTACCACATTCCTCACACTTATAAGGCGTCTCCCCTGTATGAGATCGAATATGTCGTTCTAATAAATACTTTTTCACAAAAGTTTTGTCACAAAGTGGACAATATTTTGTTTTGTCAGCACAGGCTACCTTGTCTTCCTTGTATTTCTGTCTGGTTAGTTCCTTATCAAATTCGCCATTATTATAAAGAATGTGTCCGGAATGTATTCGGAGATGGCGCTGTAAATGACCACTCTGGTTAAATTCTTTATCACAAATAAAACATTGATACGGTCTATATGTTGTGTGCGTCCGTTCGTGTCTGCGTTTATCACCGCTCTGGCTAAATTCTTTTCCACATATGTCACACTGGAATGGTTTTTCTCCAGTATGAATGCGCATGTGTCGATTTAGGTGGCCAATCTGACTAAACATTCGGTGGCATATATCGCATCCAAATGGCTTAGCGTATCCCTTCTTTGTATATTCATCTTTTTCCTCAACACCCATGTCATCTACGCTGTCAAACACTGGTTGTGGATCAACAGGCAGTTGTATAGCTTTCTTTTTACGAGGTTTAATCTTTGGTGGCCCATGAGTTACGAATATTTCAATATTTCGGCTAAAATAGTCATATTTATCATCAAGAGATTTCTCAGGACAAACACTTTCATTGAGAGGTGCCATGCCATTGTCTATTTGATACTCCTCGCTTACTCTAGGTTCTAAAGGTTCAGATTTCATGTCACACATGTAACTATTAATATTGTGTTCAGTGTTATCAGTAGGACAATTGTTGTCAAAATCATCAGATGGTATATGATCGCTATTTTGGGTACCAATAAAGTTGTCACTAGCAGACGTACTGAGAAACTGGTTTGGTTTAGTTGACAAATTAATTTCTACTGGAGAGTAAAAAGAGGCTTTCCCGTATTTATCAAATAACAGTTTGTCCCTCATTATACTTTTCTCGTATATTTCTTTAATTATCTTGGTCATGTCGCATGTTTCTGGAGCCATGTGAATATTATGGAAACGATCAGCTGAGTCTACTTTGCTAAAGTTTTCATGCGTTTCTATTGGCGAATCGCTAATCGTGTCACCTCCATGTCTAACTGAACTGATAATATGCTGTTTCTTACTAGCTGCTAGTTTTAGCGCAAGCTTGTCAATTGACGATAACATAGATGGTACATCTTGTGATACTTTGATCGACTCTACCTCCAGTGTATTTCTCAAGGCATCTGTTTTTATTCGAGCTGAAAGTATCATTTTCTGGTCCTGATTCCCTTTATCATTGACCACTTTGTATTGATTATAAACCTCTTTCATTCTGTTCGTTTTATCAAAGGTTGATGTTTTGCCATTATTCTGATCAGTTTTTAAATGAGGTATAGTTTTCTCTTGTATAACCATTTGCTGGTTGTTAACATTGGATTCAGATTGTCTTTGCTGGTTGTTAACATTGGATTCAGATTGTCTTTGCTGGTTGTTAACATTGGATTCAGATTGTCTTTGCTGGTTGTTAACATTGGATTCAGATTGTCTTTGCTGGTTGTTAACATTGGATTCAGATTGTCTTTGCTGGTTGTTAACATTGGATTCAGATTGTCTTTGCTGGTTGTTAACATTGGATTCAGATTGTCTTTCTGTACTCTCCAAGTCTACTTCCATCACCACTGGTAAATATCTGTAAAATAAAGTGAATAGTTCTTTGTATTTCAATAAATCGAAATTGCGTTTGTTATCCATATTATCATGCGTTATGCGGATAGTAAGTCGTTATTTAGGAACACAAATTTTAAAGCACATATGGGCACAGAGGCGAATTTAGAGGGTGCCCAGCCCCCCCCCCCCCCCCCCCCCCCTTGACTTGGAAAAAATTGGTTGATTATAAAGGGAATCACTGAAGCATGCCCGGAGCGGGCCCCCTCTTAGGCAGTCAGTGGGCCTCCACTTATGAAAAATTCTGGATCCGCTACTGGGGTATATGTGTAGACGATCTTCACATAATTTGGAGGTGAAGCTTAACTTTTTTATCAAGTCAGTTAAGCAAAAACTTTGTAATAGTTTTGTAAAATATTGGAACACAAAAAGAACAGATACACAGGATAGTAAATTAGATACTTATTTCAAACTTAAAACTTGTTTTTCGAAAGAAATGTATCTATCTTTAAACAATTTTCAATTGAGAAGTGCCATATGTAAAATTAGAATTAGTGCACATGATCTCAAAATAGAAAAAGACCGGTATAAAACATTATATATAGAGAGAGAGATCAAAGGCTTTGTAAGAAATGTAGTCTAAATTTGGTTGAAGATGAACAACATTTTATAACTAGTTGTCCAGCTTACAAAAATAATAGGGAGATATTTTTCAAGGAGATAAACTGTATTTGTCCGAATTTTATACATCTTTCAAATGAGGCAAAATTTGTATGGTTATTTACTAATGAAAATTTGTCTGTACTTAAATATTTAGGGAGCTATATTATTACAAGTCTATATGTTTGACGAAATGTTAAATTCATAATTGTAATAATTATATGGTTCTGATCCTGCCTGGAATTAAATGTATATGATTTTATTGAATGAAGATAATAACATCTGTCTGAACTTTTTTCAATATTTCATTTTATTATATAAAAATGTTTTTCTGTTACAAATCATTATGTATTGTTCTATGTGTACATGTTATGCTGCCCATCAATCATAATAAAATATTCTTATTCTTATTCTATTCTATAGTATTAACAATGAAAAAAATGATAGGAGTTTTAACTTTAGTGCTCAATGATAAATATTACACCCGTATGAAAAATATCAATTCAGTATGAATATGAATATGAATATTAACCAAACTGATTGTATAGTAATCCAACACGCTGTACTCTGATTTCCAACGTACCTTGCCTTGTACATGTGTAAACTAGACCGACATGTTAAACAACAATTTTAAACGCGCAAGGTAATAAACGTTAATATAAAGCAACAAAATATTTGTTCAGACATCAAAACTTTATAGCTGAAAAGTATGGCTTGTAATCTTAAGATATTCAAATTTCTGCAGCCAAACTTTATGGAATGAGTTGCCAAACCACTTTAGAACTGAAACATCGTAACTTTACTCAATTAACGATTCTAATAAACTCATGGAATAAAAATCTATTCCACTTCAACGCACGCGGGCTCAGTATATATTTCCACACTCTTTGTTTTATTTGCTTTTTTTTTTAAATTGTGTGATTCATATATGCTAATAAGTGTTTTATGTTGCTTTTAGTTTAGTACTCATGCATGTATGCATGCTATATGTGTCTTTTATGTTTTAAAAATAGTATTGTGCATGTTAAATTAGTTTAGTGTGTAAATGTATGCATTTGTCGATTATAAAAGCTCAAAGAGCTGGCTAATGTTTTCTGTTTGTTCTAACTTTACGAAAGCTTTTGATTTAATTTAATTTATTGGTGAATAATAATATTTTTCGTTGTAATGTTCCCGACACACAACAAATATTGACAAGCCTTGAAGGATTCTTTTTGCATTGTTTTGATCCCCTCATTATTTTGGTCGTCATGCTTTTCCGTCAACGGAAAAGGGGGGGGGGGGGGCATTCAAAAGAAGTCTTTATTTCTTTTCTTTCACTTAAACATCAATTATTATATTCGCACATATGTTCACAACTGAGAACATAAGCATAATAAAAGTGGGGGGTTTCATCGTCACTTAAGTATTTAGTGCACATTCTGTTTTTGACCTGTTGGTAAACATATTAATTGTACTATTAAAGTGATGGAGTTCAATGAATAAATTTATGTTTTAAAAATTATATATAAAAACATAGATATTTTCGTGTTTTTATACATAAATCACATCTATGGTTTATATTTGTATGCGTAAAAAATAATTATTGTTAAATTTAGGTAACAACCCTGTAATTTCTGATTTTAAACCAATAAAATATCTTTTATCTTTCATCTTTTCCTTTATCCTAGTATCATAGATATAAACATATATACTTCTGACACAATAATAACAAGCCACTGGTATGTGTATAGAAACGACAATCTTATCTTCACGAACGTGATAATAAAGGTTAATAATTTACATGTATATCCTGCTCGTAAACAAACACTCCATTATACAAAAACGATATAATTTATGATTAATGACAAAAACAACTACAGTGAATGTAGTTTTTGAATTAAAAATAAAGTTGATTATGTTTAAACATTTACAAACCTGATAACTCAGTTTGATTATTATCCTTTTCCGTTCACTTCCTCTATTAGAGATAAGGATATTGATCGATTGATCCTGCTCGACGTGTGTAGTACACACTTGACTTTGTGTGTGTATGGACAAAGAAACTTTATTTATAATGCGTCATATCCTGCTCTTAGTAATGCACACATTATGCTATTTACCACGTGACTTGGTAATACTACATATTTACACTGCAAATTAGTGATTTGGTCTCTATGATTGAATACTGAGTCTGAGATTGATAAACAGAATTTACGTCTAAAGAATCATTTTATCCTTTTTATGTTTTTAGATAAATTGAATAAATAAAAATAATGTACATTACATGTTAAATATTTTAGATAACATGTATACTCAAAATATCAAAATTGGATATATATATATATATAACTATGTAAACAAGCTTCCCCCAAAACTTGAAAATCAGTTTTTAAAGGAAAAATTTTAAAATCTTGAAGACATCAAGACAAATATTGTACGGTTGACCATGTTTCTGTATATGGACTCCATTGTTTCAACGAGATGCAGTATCATTTTCGTTTTTGAGAGTAAATAGCACAAAATAATGTTTTTCAAATTATAAATTACTTCAATTGAAATAGCCGAGACATACGTACCAAGTGGCTCTATTTTCTACCTTTATACAACTTTTCCAAGCGGTAATCTGTAATTCATTACTGTACCATTGGTTTCGGACTTACTACTTCATGTATTGATATATCGGAAAATTCAGTGGATCACTAAGAACATTTTTGTACATATATTTCTTGAAATAAAATTCTAAAAATTTCCCAAAAGCTATATAAATATTCGTGCACATTGAGTGAATTTTGTGCCAGACTTTAGTATATTATGTAAATTAGATCGTAAAAATATCTTTAAATTATTTACATAGGTATACTTGGTGACATGCACATTTTAATATAACAGCGAGTATGTGGCTCATGGTTTTATTGATATCGTTACAATAACTCACTAAGTTGCGATAGCTAAATCTAATTCCTCTAAACAAATGAGTTGATTCAGCTTACCATTCTTTCTTTTACCCCACACACCCCCTTTTTTTACCATCAAAATCGATTGCTTATTATAATCTGTTTGAATGAATGTTTGCTTAGCTCTAAATATTGCCCATTTAAAGCAAAATCACATCTTCTTTATAAATCTTACCATTCTCTCATGACAACAATGGACTGCATACATTGTTATAATCGAAAAGTAATTCAAACTAATGCATTTCGGTGCCTTTTATAGCTGACTTTGTGGTATGGGCTTTGCTCATTGTTAAAGTTTATAAGTTTAATGTCAGAAATTGCCGAGGACTATGTTAAAACGTGATAAGGTCCATGCAACCTATGCGTACATGGTTTTTTTTCAACGAATTGTCTAATGTATAAGGATTTCCAAATTCCGAATTCCATATTTCAATATGTTTATGACAATTTGTATATAAAATTTGTATAGAAAAAACAACTTACCTTAAATGAAGGAAATTTCAGTAGACAACTAATCTAAAAAGTCAAGTTTTGCACTGGGGTTACCAGCTTGTTGAAACCCATTGCTTCGGCATTTCTGTATAGCATGGGATTACAGACTCTGCTCTTATAAATATCTATTGGATAGTTATACAAAAGGACAAAACATTTCTGGGGTTAGCATTCATAGAGGACGAAAATTGCGTCCGGAACATAAAAATAAAACCAAATTCGACAAAATACGCATTGGGGAACCAACATTCATACCCATTGTATTGGTAGCAGTCTTTACGGCTAGGCAGTATAGACCCTGTCCTAATGAATAGAGTTTAGATAATAAGTAGTACTACGACATAAGGGTATAGAATTTCTAGGGTAAGCATTCTTAAAGACCGAAAATATCGTCCGTAACACAGGAAAAAAAGTCAAATTTGATAAAATATGCACTGGGGTCTCCCACTTGTTGACACCCGTCGCCCCGGCCGGCAGTTCTGTACGACTAGGGATTATAGACTCAGCTCTATACTTTTGGGTATTACTACAACGGGAGGACAAAGAAATTCTGCAATAAGCATTCCAAGAGGAATTGCGTCCGGAACCTGGAAATAGAACAAATTCGTTAAATACGCACATTCCGATCCATTGTCTTGGTAGTTCTTTACGGTTAGAGATTATTAACGGACCCTTTTAACGTATAGCTATTTGATATAACCACAACGAGAGGACAACGAATTTCTGCAGTAAGCATTACTAAAGGACAAAACAATTCGTCCGGAACATGGAATAAGCCAAATTCGATAAAATACGCATTTTGGGCATCCACTTTCCATTGTATTGGTAGTTCTTTACGGCTCTAACTTCTTTGTGTCTAGAAATTATATACGCTGCACTAATGAATAGTTACTAGATAGTACTACAACGTGAGGGTAAAGAATTTGGGGTAAGCAATCTTAATGGCTAAATTTCAAACGGTTACACGGAAAAAAGTCATATTTGATCAAATATGCATTGCTATGCAGTTTCTACAAGATTGTACTTTCTAATAATTGGTGAGTGCATGGATGTGGGTACTCAAACTCCAAAAGACCCTAGGTCTACTCCAATATCCCCACTAACCTCTTTGTCCAAAAGATCAATATATCACAGGGCTTCTGAAGTATCAGTAAAATTGGAACTAGGAACTAGTCCAAATGACAAAAGCATCAAAGAGACATGAACCAGACCAAAGAGCAAAAAAAAAACCAACCAAGGCCAGGAATGGGTCTTCAACTTTTGGAATTACAATATACATGTATATAAATGATGTGGAAATAAAGTCCAACTCTGGTGTAATGTTTAATCTGAGATTGCCCTGAATGCCTTTCACTTCACTCCTTCATTTCTGACTACTGTACACAACATGCAATTATTGATAATTCATTCACAAAGAGGAAAGCATTTAGTATAAATTTATTTTGATAACTTGTATCATATATAATATTATAACCACTTAGTCACACAAAAACCACGTGAAAACAAACAATTACAAAATATAAATTAATTTCATGTAGAAAATTTATACATTATTTTTATCAGGAAAATAACATATTATGGTTAATTATACTATTCCCAGATTTTATGAGAACACATGAGAATAAATAAAATCAAACATGTTTGAGAACATTGAATTATATAATCCTTGCTTTAAAAGCTAGCTGTAATATTAATGAACAATGATGAACTATATATACGTCAATTACATACATGTATGCATCACACAAAGCTCTTTTACATGCATGTAACAATATAGATAACATGTATATATAATACTGTGTATATATTTTAGAAAAAAAATAGTGTTTCTTAAAATTCAGTTATAATTAATGACCATATAGTTGTTCTTTCAAAGAACACTTACATGACTTACATGTTTGTAAGTAGTCTTTTTTCCATAAGTGTAAACACATGAAACAGGGGATTTTGAAATATGTATCTTAAGCCGTTTTTTAGAAATTATAAAATTATTATCAGTGATTATAAAACAAATGAGGCCCCTCATGGGGGGTCCTAGTAATCACATAATCACCATTTTTTTGCCAATATAATCACATAATCATTAAATATTTGCTTATCTTTAGTAATCAAATAATCATAAACTAAAAATACAGTCCTAGGTAATCAAATAATCATGAAATATTTGGCTTAATAATCAAATAATCATTAAAAAAATGGCCAAGTAATCACATAATCAAAAACCCCATGAGGGCCCTCACAAATCACAAGAACAATGTTCAGGCTAGCATAAATGTTTAATAATATAGCATCACTTTACCATTATGCTTAAAGAGGATTGTAATAAGCATAAGGGTATCTTTAATGGGCCAGGCTTCATGACAAACAAAGGTCAAAATTCAGGTCAAATGAAACTAGTGTTGAATTAAGATGCAAGTTGTCATGTACACTTTCTTTTGTCATGTTTCATTGTTTAGACAATACAAAAATAGAGTGATTTTGACAAATGTGTACAACTTTTTCATTTTTCCATCTTTTATATCCCAAAACAAATACCATGTATACAATTGAAATAAATAAGGTACAATGTAGCATAATTCTTTAAAAACAAAAACACTGGTGTTTAAAGTAACTTGTTAAATCAAATCATCAAGATGAGAATTTAGTAAAAATAAAAATGTCTTAAACAACACCTAAAATGAAAGATGACAAGTGACAAAATATATATATTTATCAGGCAATACTTATAAAGGATACCATCAGCAATTACCACAAATATTAGACAGTATTACAGTCTACACAAACACCAACAACTGATCATAACTAACCCAATAAACTGTTCATACAAATAACAATGAACAACATATTGTCCAGACATCCCATCCTTACGATCCTTGGTACAAGCACCCTACATTGTATGTTATAAAGTTTTGACTTTTATCAGAACATAAAAGTCTCTTTTATCAATTTTAAACATAATGGAACAATCATTTTACTTCAAGGGGGTCATGATCATGTTTTTTTGTCAAAGTCAGAAGTTTTTATTTGACTACATGTATATATCACAAACATTTTTGAAATTCTTTTTTTTTTTCTTTTTTTCTTAAGTTTTTTATGCTACCAATTCAAAATTCAACTGTATATTAAGCATGAAAAGGTACATGTATGAGGAAAGTCGGGATTCATATTATTTTCTCTCATCTGCTTGACCACAATATTTCTTTTCACCAAATTGGGAATCAGAATGGGTTTTTTTTTAGGATAAACTTTCTAATTATATACATGTATAACCACAATATTTTTTCATAAAAACTATTGTGTTTAGAGACACATATATACCAATGCCTGGCATATACATGTACATGTACCTTGTACCATAATCATGATTATACAATTCAAACATGTCAAAACATACAACACAAATTCAACCCTTTTATAAAGCAAGGAATAATTCATTTCATACAAAGGAATGTTTAATAAGATGAGATTTGAGATTTCCTCTCTGGGTGAATGCCTTTCCACATACTTCACAAGTAAAAGGCTTAGTCCCAGTATGAATTCTTTCATGTTCTTCAACATTGACCTTTTGATGAAAGCCCTTACCACAGAAGGAACATCTGAAACGTGGTTCCTCTCCATGTGACCGTTTGTGTCTCCTAAGATGATCATTCCTCAAATAGGATTTCCCACAAACAGTACAAGGAAAATTGCGTTCACCCGAGTGTGTAAGTTCATGCCGGTGAAGACATTTAGTATTGTTAAAGGTTTTACTACATATAGCACACTTGTGAGGTTTAAATCCAGTATGTGTACGCTCATGAAGTCGGAGACTTTCTTTCTGTCCAAATCCCTGTCCACAAGTTTCACACAAGAAAGGTTTTTCTCCACTATGTATTCTCTCATGGTTTTGTAACTGGTGAAGCTGTCTAAATGTTTTACCACATTCTTTGCAGATATGTGGTCTTAAACTATCATGTTTCTTCCTATGTTTCTTCAGCTCGGCATCATTTCTGTAAACACGGCCACATGTTTCACAAGTAAATGGGGCATCTTTGGTGTGAATTTTCTTGTGTCTTTTCAATTGAGTAAAAAGACTAAAAGTTTGATCACAAAATTTACATTTATAAGGGAGTTCTCTATCAGAGATACATGTTTCAGTCTGTGGGACAAATTTCTTTGTCCCCATATCTTTTGGATTTGATTTGTTTGAAGATGATAGGAACATAAAAGTTTGGCTTCCTTTGTCAAATTTAATAGCTACATTATCTTGAGCCACATTCTCAATTTCATTGTCAACAGACTGAATTCTTTTCAGTTCTAAGTTTTCTTCAATAGAATCTGAATCACTCTCATGACTATAGCTAGGGTTTAAAATTTTAGATAAATGGTCCCCCAATGAGTCATGGTCCTCTTCATTCCTTGATTTTACATTCTCCTCAACAAATTCTGAATAGTTTGTATCAGGCTTTACTAATTCTGCTACATATGGTTTATTTTGTTCTGCTACATATGGTTTATTTTGTTCCGTATTGTCAGTCAGTGAATTCTCATCTTCAAAACTTTGGTTGACATTCATTATATTGTCAATAAATTTATCATTTCTATTGCATATATCTGTATTTTCTCCCCTTTTTTGTAAATCAATTCCATCTATTCTGTGTTTATAAGTATTTGTGTTCTCTGGCACAGTTGTTTCAGGTAAGATTATCTCCCCTGGGATTTTATTTTTATTTCCAGACTCTATATCACAAGCTATCTCTGTGTTTTTAAGTTCTTCATTCACCTGTCTTAATGACACCATTTCAGATTTGCCCAAAAGGCGTTCTGCGATTTCTAAAAAACTGGCTTCATTAGTATTAGCCTGTTCACCTTGTTCATCATTTGTGTTGCTCCTTTCATGATTTATTGTCTGTTCTTCATTGATTGTTGAATTATGAATAAATGGTCCAGTTACTCTACGAAAGTCCATAGTTGTCAACCTACAAAAATATTTAGAAATTGCTTAAATCAATATACAAATACAGTATATATTTATCAAACTTTATACCAGGTACTAATAAACCTTACTTGCATGCTGTACTATAGTACCTTGTTGTAAAAGACACCAGAAGTCATCTTTAATAATATTGTTCACTTTTCTCTCAATTTGGCTGGTTAATACAAATATATTTACTTCATTGTGCAGGATAAACTAGAAATAATTTTGGTTTTGTAAATACTTAATCACAATTCCCTAATGACAGCAGTGCTGATTGTCAATTATGTGAATTAAATCTTGCTGAAAAAAAAAATTGTGCAATACACATGACACATAAACTCATCATAGATACCAGGATGTGCGTTTCGTTTACAAAATACTCATCAGTGATGCTCGAATCCAAAAAAGTTAAAAAGGCCAAATAAAGTATGAAGTTGAAGAGCAATGAGGACCAAAATTCCTAAAAGTTTTACGAAATAGAGCTAAGGTAATCTATGCCTGAGGTAGAAAAGCCTTTGTATTTCAATAATTCAAAAATTTTGTGAACAGTAAATTTATAAATATAACCATATCAATGATAATTCATGTCAGCACTTTTTGTCAGCACAAAAGTGCTGACTACTGGGCTGGTGATACCCACGGGGAAATAAATCTCCACCAGCAGTGGCATCCCAGTGGTAGTAAATAAACTCATCATACAAAATGTAGCTGACACCAGGACTAAATTTTGTATATAAACACCAGACACGCTTTTCGTCTAGAAAAGACTCATCATGTAAACATGTCAACAATATTATAGTTTTCCAACAACTAACTCAACATTTGAATGGAAGTGACGGTACCCCAAAAATGATGAATGATGTTCACTAATACCAGAGTTTTTGACGGAAATGCATCAAACTCGAAAGTTGTCTATTCGTTCTAACGTAACCGTACACAAATGACAAAACCGACATGACCGAGTACCCAAAATGAACCTATTTAGCAAAAATAGCAGACGAAATCTTTCAAGATCTCATACATTGTCATAGAGACTGATCAATTTGTATTTTTATGATTTATTTATTATTTATATAACTGTCTAAATATGAGAAAATAAAGGGTGGCAGGTAGGTGAAACTTACATAAGAATTGATAAATGAAAAATAAACAAATTGATACCCCATATAAATAATTCCAAGGCCGTCCGTTGGCCATATTGGGACTAGAAGCGAGGATTGGACAGCAAATGTGCACTTTTTGATATGGACCAGCTGTGATGTCCCACGGCCCCAGCTTGTCTGGCAAAACAGCCGTTAGACCACTGTAGTTATCTCCTACAGCATGTACAGTACCTGCCCAAAATTATTCGTCACCTTCATTTGTTTGCTATCCATTTATATAAAAACACACTTTTTTCAAAAAATTGTTTTATGGGCATTTATGGTTGGATTTTGATCAACAAGGCCTTAAAAGACGTAGAATTGTCGAAAGTATGTTTGTTTATTTGGTAATAGTTTTGTCCTCAGGTGTTTTTATTTTGTCTTGATATGAACACATACACATGTACAATAATTTTTAATAATTTAATTTGGTTGAATGTATAGCGAATTTCTGAACAAAAAAATAATATTTTGTGTTAATGAACTTTTATATCTTGTGAAAAAATAAAAATGATCCACAAAACAAGATATATCAAAATAAACAAATACATCTGTAACAATTCTGCTTTTATTGGTACCAAGTTGCTTAGGGGACGACCATTTGATATTCTGGGGGGGGCCAGGAGGATTTTGAAAATAAATAACTCATCCTTGATAATCACAAAAATAAATGGTTTGTTCTGTGGTAGTTTGAAAATAAATTACCTGACTTGCAATGTATTGAAAATAAATAACTCAGCAGGTCTATAGCTTATTGGGCCTTCAGCGGTTCAAAAACCCTTCAAAAAAAAATTTTCCTCGCTCCGCTCGGCGAGATATGTTTGACAATACTTTTGAAAGAGGCTAGGTAAAACCAAACTAAATTAACTTTAATACTATCATGACTATGTATGTATGCAATATGTGTATATTGCTTGGGAATATAAATAATTCAGTTCATTAAGAAAATTATAAAATACTTAATCTAATTATACCAATTGTCTTTTGTAATATACTTATTACTATGTATTTGTGTTTCATTTGTCCTTTCTCGCTTATATGTACTATCTTAAAATGTTTGTATATATATTGTCCTCTAGTACACAAGTATGTGACTGAGGTTATGAATGAAATCTTGAATCTTAAAATTTCTGAAGGGGATAATGATCTTCTAGTATTCTGAGTAAATGGTACACAATGACTTGACTATACATGTATTAATGGTTAACCTTTTTAAATGGTTTTTTGGATGGAGAGTTGTCTCATTGGCACTCACACCACATCTTCCTATATGTAATTGTTCTTAATTAACAAATATTTAAAAAAATTGTATGTTTTCGAATATCATAAATATAGTGGTAAAAAATAAATAATCAGTCCCTTGCTTTAATAAAAATGAAAAATCTTGCTTCAATAGTGCAGAAAATGAATAATCTGTCCTCTCAGTTAACAAAAATAAATAACCGATCAAAAACAAATCCTCCTGGCCCCCCCCCCAGAATATCAAATGGTCGTCCCCTTAAAATCAAACCAAAAATGACCCCAAAATATATTTTTGTAAAAAAACTACAGAGGGGGGATATGACCTTTATCAGGACTCCGGGATCGGGTGTTTTTAAGGTCAGGATGTCGGGATTGATACTTTCGGGATCTGGGAATTCTTTATTCGAATTTCTGGACATCAGGATTTCGTGTTTTTAAGTCCGGGATTTCGGGATTTCAAGTTTTTAAGCACGGGATTTCGGGATCAGGACCCCTCCCATCCCCCCTCTATACAATATATAGGGAAAAAAAACTCAAGTGACAAATACTTTTGGCCACACTCTGTAGCTGTACATGTATCACAGGTAAATATACGTTGATAGTTGGTCTTCTAATGGGTAGAAACAAGTGCCTGTGACATGTATGTTGACTTTTTGTGATTTTTTTCTGGGTGTGTATTAATTTTCCTAGCTATATAGAGGTCGAAACGAAAATGCAAAGTACTGTCTAAAGGTTGCAATATTGTATTACCTAAATGAACACAGCAGAACTGACTATACAATCCCATTAAATGCAAATATTTACACACAATAAAAGTAATTAAAAATGTTGAAGTTCCTGCTTATCGCCCTTGTTCGTGTGGTCTAGATAATTACCACACTTTAACTTTCGTGACAGTTATCCAACACCTTCCCCAAATGGTCATAGTGTAAGCGGTAAATATTTTAGTCAATCAAAAAACATAAAAACCTAAAACAAAAATGCGGGTTCCTATGGAACGCCACGACTGCCTTATGTTAATAATCAGCATTATACGCAGTGTTCACAGCATTATATGAAGTGATCACAGCATTATATGTAGTGCTCACAACATTATATGAAGTGATCACAGCATTATATGCAGTGCTCACAGCATTATATGCAGTGTTCACAACATTATATGAAGTGCTCACAACATTATATTAAGTGCTCACAACATTATATTAAGTGCTCACAACATTATATTAAGTGCTCACAACATTATATTAAGTGTTCTCAACATTATACGTTTTTTGTTGTATGATGAGATTGATGTATGATGAGATTTATGAATGATGAGATCATTCGGTAAACTTCGTTTTTTAGCGGAAATTACCGAATCCATAAAAAGTTATTAAAATCATGTTATCATAAGGTAGCATACAATATTTAAAACTGATTGAAATAAGTAAGGAAAAGATGAAACTGAGAGGTGAATGATTGAAGTAGTTCTGTTCGTCGTAAGAAATACGAATGGCAAAATGTAAGTTAAATAATAAAAAGTTTATTTAATGAAATATCGTAGGAAAATTTGTATGATATATATTCTCGAGTTCATTTCCTACTGAAGAAATTTAGCAAGGTGCTACTTTATAGTCCGTACTCAGTTTTAAAAAGCTTAATTACCTTTTAAATAAAACAGTCAGCTTTCTATAACACATAGGTGCCATATTACGCTAGCTTATATATGTCATATGATAGAGTCATTTTTGGCATCGATTTTCAGAATTTGGCATTTTTACATGAATAAGTATCTAACAGATATGGAAAATGCAGTTTAAAGCATTTCACTGTAGGTGTTAAACATAACTTTACATCCGGCAATTATTCCATTTTTTACAAGCTTTTTAGCACGGCAAGTACTAAGATTGTCTTCTAAATATGATCAGCAGTCTTATATAGAAATTTAAACTTTCAATTATGGATTCGGTAATTTCCGCTAAAAAAACGAAGTTTACCGAATGATCTCATCATTCATAAATCTCATCATACATCAATCTCATCATACAACAAAAAACGTATAATGTTGTGAACACTTAATATAATGTTGTGAGCACTTAATATAATGTTGTGAGCACTTAATATAATGTTGTGAGCACTTAATATAATGTTGTGAGCACTTCATATAATGTTGTGAACACTGCATATAATGCTGTGAGCACTGCATATAATGCTGTGATCACTTCATATAATGTTGTGAGCACTACATATAATGCTGTGATCACTTCATATAATGCTGTGAACACTGCGTATAATGCTGATTATTAACATAAGGCAGTCGTGGCGTTCCATAGGTTCCCTTTAAAAGCAAAAACATAGCGACTTTGTATATGATAATTGACATATGCATTATAAAGTCTAAGAAAAAAACGGGAATTTTCAGATACAAAAATGTACACCGACCATATATGTATTTGTATTTGTATTTGTATTTGTATTTGTATTTGTATTTATGTACTGTGAACTTGATTTTCAGAGGCGGATTTAGGGGTGCCAGCCCCCCCCCCCCCCCCTTTTTTTGGGAAAAATTAGGTTGCTTATATAGGGAATCACTGAAGCGTGACTGAAGCGGCCACCTCTAAGGTCAGTCAGTGCCGGGGCCCCCACTTATCGGAAAATTCCTGGATCCGCCACTGATATCGGCATGCTAAAGTTCACAAAGACAGCCGGAACATATGATGATAACACAAAACTAGATCTCTGTAATGTCTGGCTTGATTTTGTAGTTTTCAACTTGTCCGGCAAACCTGTGCTTTACTGTTATGCAAACGCAACAAGAATTTAAAAAAAAAATCATTTAGGAAAGGACCTGGCCTGTCTGTAAAACATTTGAAACATGCATAAAAAAAGCACATTTCAGCCCAAATGATCAAAATACCTTGAGAACTGGAAGAGTCTAGAATCAGTCAGGGTTACAACAGGTTTATTTAGGAATGACTGTAATATTTTTTCTGTCTATGTCTATGACTATTAAATATTTGGTGCACACTAAATAACGCGCGTAAGGGGTTATTTAACAGTGTGCGCCACATTTTTTTTTTATGTTTGTAACCGGAGAGCACGTATCTACTCTACAAATTCATATCGTCACCACCGGGATTCGAACCACGGTCGTCTGGGTGACAGTCAGTGTTTTAACCCACTCAGCCAAAGAATCGGTTCCCTAGCCCAGTTGATTAAAACTGGCTATATATGTTCTACCTCTACTAAGGGAAGCAACCCCGCTACATGTTATTTCGAATAGACAGAAAAAATATTTCAGTCATTCCTTAAATATTTTTAAAATACAAAAAAGGAAAATTTCATGTAGAATCCTCCGGAAAATGCACTGTTTTAGAATTAACTCCCCTTGAAATGTCAATTGTAAAAAAAATAAAAACAACCAAAACTAATCAACATTTGCCAAAATATTAATATTTGTAAGTTATATTCTTATAAATTGGTTCTTAAAAATGAAAAATCACATTAAGTATCTGCATTCCTGCATCACATTTTGCTAACTTGTTAGAAAATATGGACCTTTGGTTCTCTGTTTTTTACAATCCAAGATGGAGGAAGACACCCGTCTCCTTATTAAATTATTATAAGTATAGGCAACCACATAGCTAGAAGATTTCAGAAAATTCCCGTTTTGTTTGATTATCCTTTGTTAGTGACGGTAACTGTTGGATCAGAATATTATTCCAAAATTATCGTTGTCGATGAAAGATTTATAAACAAAAATGACATAACATGATTAAAAATAAACCACACACACGAAAACGCACTGTACAATATTAGAATAATGCCTCGTTCACACGGAGATTTAATTCGAATTGAATTCGAATCGAATTCGCAATTAAGTCGCGTTCCCACACTCTTCTTTTTAATTCGAATTGATTCGAATTGGCTTATTCGAATTATCTAATTCGCATTAAAAATACGCTTTTGTGAATACGAATTAAAAGTTAACGTCGTTTGGGCAGTAAAGCGAATTTGATGTGCATTGTAATTCGAATTAGAATTGACTTTATGACGTAAAACGTTTCGAATGCGAATTAAACTAATTCGAATTGTAATGCGAATCGAATTCGAATTACGTGTGAACTCAGCATGAATATACGCATGCATTCATCATAAATTTTGACATGGACATTTGTCAAGTATTTCAACGATCACTTTGAAGCAATGTCATCCAATGTAAAATGTTCCCCGACCTGTGTAATCCATGTCCGTCTGTATAGCATCTTCGCTAGCCAAGGGTAACGATCCACTCCCGTTCTCTTCATAGAGAACCGGAGTGGATCGTAACCCTTGGCTAGCGAAGATGTCTGTATAGTTAAATATGTTGCAGTTCAAACATATTTTATGCTAGAATGTATAATTATGTAGTCTAGGTTTAATATCATGCATCGGCTAAATCAGTAATTTATTTAATTTTGTAATGAAAAAAATAAAAAAGGTAAGAAAAATTTCTGCTTCTACAGGCTTACATCTTTTTACCAAATATGCTTCAGAAGAGAATGTAAGTGGTACAACATGTGTCGTAGTATGCTAACGTATATGAAGCGGCATTATTATCATGAATGATATCAATTTTACCACTGACACCAGATGCATATTAAGACAATTAATGTCTCTTCCGTGATGCTCAAGGTCTCGATATTTAAGATATCGCATATCAAATTTATTCGTTCATAGTCACGGTAATAATTTACGTTTTTGATTGAGTTCAGCCTGCTAATTGATATTTTATCGTGTGTTTTTCTATGTTGTGATGTTATGCTATTGTTTCAGAAAAGAAAAAAGGGAGAAGGTTTGGTACCATTAAAACGTTTAATCCCGCTGCAAATGTTTGCACCTGTCCTAAGTTAGGAATCTGATATACAGTGTACAGTAGTTGTCGTTTGTTTATGTAATTTATACGTGTTTCTCGTTTTTTTATATAGACCGTTGGTTTTCCCGTTTGAATGGTTTTACACTAGTAATTTTTGGGCCCTTTATAGCTTGTTGTTCGGTGTGAGCCAAGGCTCCGTGTTGAAGACCGTACATTGACCTATAATGGTTTAATTTTTTAAATTGTTATTTGGATGGAGAGTTGTCTCATTGGCACTCACACCACATCTTCCTATATCTATAAACCCATAGCCAAAAACGTCGAAGAGCTGATCAAACTAGAAACAAAAGTTTAGCCAACTAGGACATGGAGGCATTGTAAGCATCAGATAGATACAAAGCAGAAATACATTTAAGAAAAAAGTTGAAGACAGTGATGTTTAAAGCCGTGACCTGAAATGTAATACTCGAGTACTCCGGGTCATGATGCTCTCGAGGACTCGAGTACTCGGGAAAATCTTTAACGTCTAGTGAAAACTTTTGATTTGTGTTGAGATGTGTTTTTTTGTTTTTCACCTTTCATAAGCTTAACTATAATATGATGTTATCGCTTGTCATCATATCAAACTGTATAACTACAAAATATAACTTGACCTAGGTTATGTGTATCGCTATTCCTGTCTGAATGCGGCCACGAAAGAAAGAAAAAATATGTCGTTCCCTCAATATACTAGTCATTCCCTCAAGAAGCTATTTCGTTCCCACAAGATAGTTATCTCGTTCCCTTGAGATACTTAGTCGTTCCCTCAAGATATAATGTCGTTCCCTCAAGATATAATGCCGTTCCCTCAAGACAGTTATCTTGTTCCCTCAATATGGTAAGTCGTTTCCACAAAATAGTTATTTCGTTCCCACAAGATAGTTTCTCGTTCCCTCAAGATGCTATGTAATGTCGTTTCCACAAGATAGTTACATCTTTCTCTTTTGTTATGAACAAAACATATTTCATTTCAATAATAGTTTGTTCTTGCGTGTGTGCTGTATTTCTGTCACGTTTTGTCATTTTAGCGGTAGTTTGTTAACATTGTCATAAAGCGGGAGGGTTGATTAGCCATGTAACCAACTTAAACCCAAAATTGGCTTATTCGAATTATCTAATTCGCATTAAAAATACGCTTTTGTGAATACGAATTAAAAGTTAACGTCGTTTGGGCAGTAAAGCGAATTTGATGTGCATTGTAATTCGAATTAGAATTGACTTTATGACGTAAAACGTTTCGAATGCGAATTAAACTAATTCGAATTGTAATGCGAATCGAATTCGAATTACGTGTGAACTCAGCATGAATATACGCATGCATTCATCATAAATTTTGACATGGACATTTGTCAAGTATTTCAACGATCACTTTGAAGCAATGTCATCCAATGTAAAATGTTCCCCGACCTGTGTAATCCATGTCCGTCTGTATAGCATCTTCGCTAGTCAAGGGTTACGATCCACTCCCGTTCTCTTCATAGAGAACCGGAGTGGATCGTAACCCTTGGCTAGCGAAGATGTCTGTATAGTTAAATATGTTGCAGTTCAAACATATTTTATGCTAGAATGTATAATTATGTAGTCTAGGTTTAATATCATGCATCGGCTAAATCAGTAATTTATTTAATTTTGTAATGAAAAAAATAAAAAAGGTAAGAAAAATTTCTGCTTCTACAGGCTTACATCTTTTTACCAAATATGCTTCAGAAGAGAATGTAAGTGGTACACCATGTGTCGTAGTATGCTAACGTATATGAAGCAGCATTATTATCATGAATGATATCAATTTTACCACTGACACCAGATGCATATTAAGACAATTAATGTCTCTTCCGTGATGCTCAAGGTCTCGATATTTAAGATATCGCATATCAAATTTCTTCGTTCATAGTCACGGTAATAATTTACGTTTTTTGATTGAGTTCAGCCTGCTAATTGATATTTTATCGTGTGTTTTTCTATGTTGTGATGTTATGCTATTGTTTCAGAAAAGAAAAAAGGGAGAAGGTTTGGTACCATTAAAACGTTTAATCCCGCTGCAAATGTTTGCACCTGTCCTAAGTTAGGAATCTGATATACAGTGTACAGTAGTTGTCGTTTGTTTATGTAATTTATACGTGTTTCTCGTTTTTTTATATAGACCGTTGGTTTTCCCGTTTGAATGGTTTTACACTAGTAATTTTTGGGCCCTTTATAGCTTGTTGTTCGGTGTGAGCCAAGGCTCCGTGTTGAAGACCGTACATTGACCTATAATGGTTTAATTTTTTAAATTGTTATTTGGATGGAGAGTTGTCTCATTGGCACTCACACCACATCTTCCTATATCTATAAACCCATAGCCAAAAACGTCGAAGAGCTGATCAAACTAGAAACAAAAGTTTAGCCAACTAGGACATGGAGGCATTGTAAGCATCAGATAGATACAAAGCAGAAATACATTTAAGAAAAAAGTTGAAGACAGTGATGTTAAAAGCCGTGACCTGAAATGTAATACTCGAGTACTCCGGGTCATGATGCTCTCGAGGACTCGAGTACTCGGGAAAATCTTTAACGTCTAGTGAAAACTTTTGATTTGTGTTGAGATGTGTTTTTTTGTTTTTCACCTTTCATAAGCTTAACTATAATATGATGTTATCGCTTGTCATCATATCAAACTGTATAACTACAAAATATAACTTGACCTAGGTTATGTGTATCGCTATTCCTGTCTGAATGCGGCCACGAAAGAAAGAAAAAAAATGTCGTTCCCTCAATATACTAGTCATTCCCTCAAGAAGCTATTTCGTTCCCACAAGATAGTTATCTCGTTCCCTTGAGATACTTAGTCGTTCCCTCAAGATATAATGTCGTTCCCTCAAGATATAATGCCGTTCCCTCAAGACAGTTATCTTGTTCCCTCAATATGGTAAGTCGTTTCCACAAAATAGTTATTTCGTTCCCACAAGATAGTTTCTCGTTCCCTCAAGATGCTATGTAATGTCGTTTCCACAAGATAGTTACATCTTTCTCTTTTGTTATGAACAAAACATATTTCATTTCAATAATAGTTTGTTCTTGCGTGTGTGCTGTATTTCTGTCACGTTTTGTCATTTTAGCGGTAGTTTGTTAACATTGTCATAAAGCGGGAGGGTTGATTAGCCATGTAACCAACTTAAACCCAAAATTTTTTTCTTCTTAAAATTGTCCTGTACCAAGTCAGGAATATGGCAGTTATTATCAAATAGTTCGTTTCTATGAATGTTGGCGTCTGTTTTTGTTGCAGTTCAGAGTTTCTGAAGTTCCTGGTGTTCCTTTTTTTCCACTTGTTTATGTATTCCTCGGTTTTAGTTTATAACCCGGATTTGTTTAATCTCAATCGATTTATAACTTTTGAACACCGGTATACTTCTGCTGCATTTATTGAGCACAAGTTGACAACTAAATTCTTTCTCAAAAGTTCCTGTTTAATTATATATAAAAATCTCTAGAAAGATTTCATCATTTTAAATGTTAACAAAAAGTGTGTTTTCACTCAATTGCACAAGCACAAAAGAACAGGAACATTATTGTAATTGTAAGTGTGTTATAGATCATGCATGTAACGCTTCATTACAGGTCTTTATTTTAAGGAACTTTCTAATATAAGAAACTTTTTACGTATTTGTTTCCTTACATCAACTTCCTTATTTACCTGATATCGAGTTGAAGTCAGTAAAGATGAAGGTATTTTTTTTAGTGAAATAACATAATAAAATTATTTTTTTTACATGCAATTAACTTTTACCAAACTTAATTAGTTTCTGCACGCCTTATAAACCATCAAATCTCAACCAAATAGTTAATCAAGAAAATTTTATTGGTACTTCCTGTAGAGCTTTTCTGTTACAAAATATCAAACATATAGATAGGATAATTGCAAGAAAAAAATCTAAATATATTTCAATATATTTGATCATAAATTCGGATTCCAGTAGCACGGTACTTGACATACCATTTGCTAATTGTTATAATATAAATGGATCGTTCTTTCATTTCAGTACATTTATCTCGTTGCTGTTGTTCATCTAGTGATGTCTCGGTCTACAAATGACGTACAAACAGATAAAAAATATGATGTTTGTGGGTTCAAAGTCAGTCAATCGTCAAAAGAAAACTTCAAAACGGAATGGATCAACTCCGATAGTTTGATAGCAAAATTTAAATTTGAAATATATAATCCCAATATGAAACCAATGATTTATTCTAAAGCAAATGAGACATTCTTGCCATTAGAATGGAGTGCGACTCTTGGTCATGAATCAAAAGGCAATTTGTATACGTCATGGATGATAGACAACTGGCTTTACTCATTTGGTCTTTTAGACGCAAGAACTTTAACAAATATTACAATACAGCTTATAAGTACTTCGTCGTCAAGTCAGATCATATTTGGGGAGAATGAAACAGTTCAAAGTATAACAACAGCTTTACATACCCTGCCTGTAAAAACGTGGCGAGAATATGACAAAAAAAGGAAAAATATAAAGACTTATTGGTGTTTCTATAGTGCATACCCTCACATTACAGAATCCGCCTGGTATACAGCAAAGATTTATTTTGGTTTTGCCATCAGAATGTTTGGATACAGATGCTGTTACAAAACCAGAACAGAGCTTTTTGAATGCACCGACGAAAACGGTAGTCGATTAAACCAATATCAGCTGATGCCATATTACGTTGGAATGGTCTTTTTCTGCTTTTTTCCTATTATGTTGATGAAATGCAGCGCTCGCTCTATGAAATCTGGAAGTAAGATTAGAACCACAAAGCAAAAATCTTACCAGAGTTTGGATTTAGACGAAGAATATATATATTTACAAAAAAGAAGCCCCGTTTCTGTGGCTAGCTTATTCCTTGGCATTTGTGGATTGGGTTTTAAGCATCCAGTTGCTGCTACAAGGATACGACGAATTGTTTTTGTACTAGGGCTACCATTATTTGTTTATTTGGAAATTCTTATGTATTATATCGGATGGCCAGAACTTGCACCAGCTCTGGTGAAAAATAAAATACCATTCGGCTTTACATCAATTCTAGGTGGTTTAACTGAAAGCCGATCATTATTTCTACCAATGTTTGGTGGCCCTTTTATAGCTCTGTTTCTGTATTTTGTAGCTGGTATTGCTCTATTAGTAATACCAGTTGACCATGGATCACATATAGAAATGGGTCTCCCGTCAGACAACGGAGCATATTCGTCCCTGTTGTCAATAAATGTTGCAACAATTGAAAAGTTATCTTCAAAGCGTTGTCTCAATCGTACAGGTTATCATAAAATTTATTGTGTCCTACGATCGAATGTTTTCATGCTTATTAATCCGAAATTTTGGAGTTTCACTATCTGTTATCAAATTATGCGTTTTCAAAGAAGTTTTAGCTTTTTTAATGATCAATGTAACTTTCCAATATGGCCATTTTGCATAGTTCTGTTGCCATTGTACATAATGTTGTGCTTTGTTGAGTTCTCCCTGGTAATAATATACTATGGGTTACCTATGATTTCATTCCTATTTATATGTGTCAGAGGTTATACAATAAGTCTGCATCGCTATTTCACACAGAAACATTGTGTTTTAACAGTCATATTCATGTTTATTACAACTATACTATATTTGTATTATCTTTTTATGTGTTGTATTATCATTCTGGCTTCATTCACATTTTTGACATGTATAATATTTTTTGTATATCTTTCGGTTGTGATATTTCCAAATTATTCTTTCACTTTTGTTTATTCTTTTTTCATGCTTTTGTTCTTTGTATATCGCATTGGTTCTGAAATAGAACACGACTACTCTCAGTTGCTCCACAAAACAATTAAAGCTGCCAAATACATCGGTGAAACACGAGAGGATGTGAATTATGCGGTTACCGAATCTGGATCAGAATTCGTTAATATTGAGATGCTATCTAAGGACACAAAAGAACGCCGAGTCCGTGAGAGAAGACAGTTGCCAGGCATACCCAAAAAGTTATTTGAATTTGTCTCTCGGAAGTATCGCCCTTTACACATTTGCATATTCTTGTCAGTTCTACAGATAGCTTTGATGTCATTTCTCATCTCGGCATCAATCGTTTTTGTTTCGCAATACGTCAGACCGATGCGGACGGACGAATCTAGTGAAATTCTTCATGTCTTAAGCGTTTTGCTGATAACCATTCTACCAAATTTGATTCACAGCTTTTTCACAGAGAAGATCAACCCGAAGGTTAGAAAACTGAAAATAAGACAGACCGTTATTGAATTCTATCAATTGGAAATAAACTAATAGTGAAATGACCACCTACCTTCATACTTGTTGAACTCAGGTTAGCTTTGACATTATCCTGATGTACAGGGGTCTATAATTTGTTTTATTCGAGCTGCATCATACAAAAATATAAGAAACTAACAAAAACAATGCAGTGAAGCTGAACACAAACTTTTTTTGACATTCGAACTTCTAATAATTTATGATCAAATTATTATTAAAAAGGGCACTATAGCTACGAGATATATAAACAAAAATCTAAAGTATGGTTCTTTTGTTCATTAATGAAAGTGAAATAGTGAAATAATAATTCGCTTTTAGCGTTTCAATTTGGTCAAATAAAGCTAAGAAACATTGATGATGAATTATTCACTTGCAAGTGAATAATACGACTTCATTGAATCCGTATTCATGTGCACTTCAATTTAACCCCTTACCCAGAGATGGATAACGTACAAAATGTGCCTGCTCGGTTGATTAAAGGAAAAAAATGTCAACAATAAAAGTGAAACAAAGTTAAATTATTTGATTGACTGATTCGATCCACAAAAAAAATCACTATAATGCAGGGAAAAAATCGGTTATAATAACCATATGTTTTTCAATCTTTAAAATGAAATTAAACAGATGATAGAAAAGTTTAGTCTTAGATGTATGATTTTTTTATTAGTTTTTAGTGACTTTGAACTAGACTTTTGATAACTGCGAGTACTCTCAGATCTGTTCCTAGTGTCTTTTTGTTGTCGGGATGAACAAGTACCCGGCCACTCCCACTTTTATTTTTGTCAATCTGATGAGTGAAGCCTTTTTCAAATGATTTTTATAGTTCGTTCTTATGTTGTACTATTATGCCACTGTCCCAGGTTAGGGGAGGATTGGGACCCCGCTAACATGTTTAAGCCCGCCACATTATTTATGTTTGTGCCTGTCCCAAGTCGGGAGCCTGTTATTCAGTGGTTGTCGTTTGTTTATGTGTTACATATTTGTTTTTCGTTCATTTTTTCATACAAATAAGGCCGTTAGTTTTCTCCTTTGAATTGGTTTACATATCGGGGCCTTTTATAGCTGACTATGCAGTATGGGCTTTGCTCATTGATGAATGACGTACGGTGACCTATAGTTGTTTTAATGTCTGTGTCATTTTGGTCTCTTGTGGATAGTTGTCTCATTGGCAATCATACCACATCTTCTTTTTTATATCTAATTGTACGAGTTCAACATGACACGAATAACACATAATTTATAATAGAGAAAGGTTAAAGAGCAGAACAATGACTACATAGAAAAAGTTTTATTGAATTGACGTAAGCAATAATATGCAACGCTCCTTGCGCTTCTTGTTTAATATGTATATATATAATTGAAATCAATATGTGTTGGTGCAAGACTGACCTTTCTCTTTTAGCACAGTCAGAAGTTATGATTATCTTAACTATGTCATTGTCAAAACCAGAGACGTGACAGATAAGACACGAGTTTTTAACTTACGAGGTCTATTATTTAAAAAGAGATGCGTATGATAGCAAATAGATAATTAAACTCATAATAATAAGTCGTAAACAACCTGATAACTTAGTCTTAGATTCATGATTTTATTAATTAGTTGTTAGTGGCTTTGAACTTGCTGTCAGTAACTGCGATTCCTCTCCGATCAGTACTTGGTTTCTTTTTATTGTTGGGATATATAAGTACCCGGCCACGTGCATTCTGTGTTTTTGTAAGATGTATTTCTATTTGTATCCATCTCATGAGTACTGATTTTTATAGTTCGTTCGTATGTTGTACTGTACCACCACTGCACCACGTTAGGGGAGAGTTGGGATCCAGCTAACATGTTTAACACCACAACATTCTGTATTTATGGTATGTACAGTGTGTGTGCCTGAAATCAGGATCCTGTAATTCAGTGGTTGACGTGTTACATATCGTTCATTTTTGTACATACATTAGGCTGTTAGTTTTCTCGTTTGAATTGTTTTACATTTTTCATTTTGGGGCCTTTTTATAGCGGACTAAGTGGTATGTGCTTTGCTCATTGTCGAGGCCGTACGATGACCTATAGTTGTTATTTTCTGTGTCATTTGGTCTTTTGTGGAAAATTGTCTTATTAGCAATCATACCACATCTTCTTTTTTATATTGACAATGCCATAGACAAAATGAAAAGTGACGATAAAAGAAGTTTACATAACACAAAATAGAAGCCCAACAAAAACTTACTTTCTTTAGAAGAGTAAGCAGACCCTACTCTACATTTGGCACCTGCTTAGTTGGTTATCGTTGTACTTTCTACCCAAACATTAAGGATTCCAATTATTATCTTTTTCGTGTCTATCATTTTGCACAGAAGATAAACGGGAGTAGCTATGACATGCATGTGTCCCCATTAATTGTGTACGACTCTATAATAAGTAAACCAAAATTTATAAAAAAAAATCACTAGCTCCTTTTATGTTGTACTCTTCATATATATACTTTAGATTTTAACGAGAGAAATTTATGTATAACTGAAAAATTATTACACCAGGGTTTTCGATATCACAAACTAGTCAAAACATTTACTAAATTTTATCATCGGTATAAAGACATCATTCGTAAATATAGCTCAACATGCAGACTTTTTATACGTTCAGGTATTTCACATCCAATTTTTTATGGAAATATTCTTTATAAAGCACAAAGGTGTCAGTATTCACCTCATAAACTAACAAAACCTTTGAATAGACTTATTAAGAAGGGATATAATTACGATACTGTTGTCAAGTCATTAAAGATTGCATATTTTGGCGTTAATATTGAGTCACTGATAAGGTCTTTGCGTCGGAACTAAACACATTTATTCTAAAAACAGTTGTTGGCATGACACGGGTTATGTTCTTCTCATATATGTTATGATGGTATGATACTAAACCCCTTACGGGAAGGATTGTGCCTGATGTTCATATGATGAAATCATAATCTTTCAGTCAGTTTAATTGAAGTCTGGAGCTGGCATGTCAGTTAACTGCTAGTAGTCTGTTGTTATTTATGTATTATTGTCATTTTGTTTATTTTCTTTGGTTACATCTTCTGACATCAGACTCGGACTTCTCTTGAACTGAATTTTAATGTGCGTATTGTTATGCTTTTACTTTTCTACACTGGTTAGAGGTATAGGGGGAGGGTTGAGATCTCACAAACATGTTTAACCCCGCCGCATTTTTGCGCCTGTCCCAAGTCAGGAGCCTCTGGCCTTTGTTAGTCTTGTATTATTTAAATTTTAGTTTCTTGTGTACAATTTGGAAATTAGTATGGCGTTCATTATCACTGAACTAGTATATATTTGTTTAGGGGCCAGCTGAAGGACGCCTCCGGGTGCGGGAATTTCTCGCTACATTGAAGACCTGTTGGTGACCTTCTGCTGTTGTGTTTTTTATTTTGGTCGGGTTGTTGTCTCTTTGACACATTCCCCATTTCCATTCTCAATTTTATTATCTACTTTTATTCATGAAAACATGTCGCGTCTCTGAAATTAGTTTTTTCCTCTAATTAATACCGGGAGCACATCTGATTTTATTTAGTGAACTTTTATCTATTTATATTACATAACCTGCTCTTGTCATCGTGTTACTGAATATTTTATTGAGAGACTGTTAGAGCATAAAACTATATGTTGTTGTTAAATTGGTAAAGGTTTAAACCAGATTTTGGACATTGTTTGTACGTAAATATTTTATCGACACAGTTAACGCCACAGTTCCTCGGCTTACAATGAATGGTAAGTTAGTACATGTATCACAATAATATAAAGAACACATATTTTAACATTCTAAGAGAATTTTTTTTAGATTTTATTGCTTTCCTGGTATCTTTGTTCTGCATATGCACAAAAATGATGCATATATAAAATTCCCTCGGTTTGATAGCTGGTTTACTATTTTATGATTGTATGTATACGATCAGAGACATGACTGCATTATACATATATATGTCTCTCATATCGTAGAATTGTGAAAAATGTGGCATTAAGGAAATTTTCAATGTATAGGTGTTAGGTATTTTATGACCCTTGTGATATTTTTGGGATAATGTGGTAGCTATATAGATGTTTTTCGTTCAGATTTAAATTAGGTTTTACCTGTACATTATTCATGGTTGACAGCATAAATAATTGGCACGGTTGATTTGTTTTCACTTACAAGTACTTTAAACCAGTATAATAATTTAATTTACAACAAATGATCACAAATGTAATCGCTATGCACAAATCATGCTTGTTGATGAGATGTACACATTCATACAATCACACACAGTACATGTAATACATATTAAAGTCTGTAGCAACATAGCTGCGGTATCGTAGCTCTTAAATTAGGTCCTTATGTTCTATATTTGGTCCGCAAATAGTCAAAAAATAACATAAGGACCTAAGAGCTACGTGTCCGCAGCTAGATTGGTCCGCAAAAAGTTAAAAAAAATAACATGTAACATAAGGACCTAATTTAAGTGCTTCGATACCGCAGCTAGTCACACTGTCTGAAAACAAAACGCGATTAGTCTGTTGCCGCACCCGATTAGTGAGGAAACGCCGACAAAAACCCGATAAGTTCGTAACCATTCTACAACGTGAACAGTGTTCAACATTAGGATCGAAAACCTAATTGGTGTTCTTATTGTTTATTAGAGAATTCTCGATATCTGACTTTACTAACGTCATACATAAATTATACGTAAGGAATCACAATTAAGACTATATTTGAGATTGAATTGTCTCCCTTTTTCCGAAATAAAAATGACATATTAAAATGCATTCAGCTATAATTTCGCCATTAACTTCATGTGTTTTCTTAATCTAATTAAAAACATTTGAATTAAGACAATATTGTTGTAGGGAAAAATGTTTATTTTCAGTTAGGGAATCATGAATACATTGGACAATTAAAACAATCTTTTGTTGGTTGATATTGTACGTGTAAGTCTCTTTTGTTTATTAGAAACAAACCGATCAAAAACCAGATACAGCCCAATGCCATTAATGGGCTATTTTCTGCTTTATGGTCTGGTGTGGTCTTTGAAATGTTTTCGTCTTTCATTTTATTTTATACTTCGTCATCCCGGGCTTTAATATCACAGATCGTTAATCTATGTCCTAGCCTAGACTATTTCTTACGAGTTATTTATTGTGAATTGTTGCAACTGTTTTTTTAAACTGTTTTTTACCGACTGCTGTTGCATCGCTTTTTAAACTTCAGATATACCTTATAGTCAAGTCAGATTCAACATGTGTGAAATTATAAAAAATCAAATGATAAATATTTATGGTTGATACAAAACTTCACGCCAAATATAAATGTATCGTATATCTTATTTCAAGATAGTTCTTGTTTGTTTATAGTCGTCAGTACATAATTAAGGCAATCTGAAATTAAGCCTTGGGTCTGGACTAAAGCTCCGTGATGAAGGCCATACGGTAACCAATAGTTGCTTAAAATCAACATTATTCCCCCTGGAAGTTAGTTATCTGATTGTTAATACTGTTAGACATCGACCTTTCATCTTTTGTGGTTGAACAAAGGATTTTTTTTAAAGTTTGATTCTTTATTGCATCATATATACTTCATCCAATTGTCTGTGCGAAATAAAATGCCCCTCCGCACCAAATATTTAAACACATAAAAAGATGGTTCGTTCTTTCTATGATCTTAATATTAGAAAGAAAATTAACGGAACATCTGTGTTGCTATCTCCTTGCCATATTGTACCAAACATCTCTTTAAACGAGTATCCACAGTAAGGTTGAACACATAAATAACGAAGTTATTTTTTTGGAAGAACTTCTTGCAAATACGTTTACGAAATATCGAATGAAACAAGTGTGGACACAGGCTAGCGTGGATAGTATTCAGCATATAAGAGAATTGCACAGTCAAACTCATAAGACCCAAACAAATTCGAACTTGATCTGGATTTTGTCATGCCAGCCAGACAATACCACCAGAAAGACAGACATACAGACAGATAAGACCACCAGACCGACAGACAAGACCACCAGACAGTCACACAAACAAGACCACCAGACAGACATACAAAAAAGATCACCAGACAGACACACAAACAAGACCACCAGACAGACACAGACAGACAAGACAATCAGACAGACAGCCAGTCAGACAAGACAACCAGACAGACAGCCAGCCAGACAAGACCACCAGATAGACAGACAAGACCACCAGACCGAACAGCAAGCTATAAAGAGCCCCAAAATGACCATTGTATCACAATTCAAACAGGAAAACCAACGGTCTAATCTATTTTACAAAACGAGAAACGAGAAACATTTATCAAACATACCAACAAACGGCAAGCACTATACAATATTAATTGAAAACGGCTTTACTCTTAGACTATAAAAAAATGAATGTAATATGAAATCGTGTACCAGTGTATGACTGACATTTCTTCAAATGTTGTAATGGCTCTTGCTCTTTCTGCATGAAAGAAAATAAACTTTCAGAAAGCAAAAAAAATAATAATTTTGCAGCCATCAGCTACATTTTCTTTTATCTGTTTTGACTCCTTATAAATATAAAATCTTGATTTATTTCCTTGCAAAAACTTCTAAGTTTGTTCGAATTCCTGTTGTATGTGCTGCAACGCATTTAAAAAGATTGGAATTGATGACAGGGGATTCTACAAAGATCCTTTAGTAATCTAAATAAATGTTCATCAGTTGACAAATAACATTGCACATTAACGTAACAACTGAAATTGTAAAAATACAAATGTCGTCTTCACCGAAAACTTAAATAATTAATTTGGAAAAAAATGTATGAAATATGTCAACTTTAAATTAAAAGATACTGATATTTTTCATTTTATCTATAAAAATCGTATTTTTTAGCTTACTGTCAAACAAATTTAAATCTGTCAAACAATTACCGACTTACCATCTTACGTATGCAAAGTCAGTGATTAAGTTCGTAATACATAAGTTTTCATCTGTTTAACGGTCTAAAAATTATTTTGGGAAAAGAAAGACAATCCAAATTAATAATTTTCACTTTCATACGTACAATGTATGTTGAAATGACGATTGAAAGGTATAAATAACATGTAGTTGACGCTTCATACGTACAAATACCATTTTTAAGTAACATTTAATGTATAAAGTAGATACTTATGTCGCTTGTGTTGTTTTCTCTATTAGGTGTTATTGTCTCTGATCTAGCTATCAGTATCTTCAAGTAATCTAAGATAGACCATTTGTGTTATTTATCTTTCCGTTTGTCGAGTTTTTGCATGTTTTGGTGTAGATCTGAAGATTCAACTGAGCCATTTCAAACTGTTATTTACTTTCTTTTTTTTTATGTTATGTTGTTACACATTGTTTAAAGATAAGGATGAAGGTTAAAAAATCTAACAAATTCTTAACCCCGCCAAATTCTAGATATATGCCTGTCTCAAGTAATAAGATTATATTTAACAATTTTTGAAAAATATGGGTTTTGATCATTGTCGAAGGTCGTATTGAGAACTTTAATTGATAACTTCATTAGGACTCTGTTTGATAGTCTCCTAAAGGTCAATACTATAAGATACTTGACGTTTAATCTACATTACTGTCTTCGGTTGTCAAGATATGTCGTCATTGTTAACTTAACATGGTAATTCATCAATTAACTGTAATTTAAAAAAAAAAACATCACAAATGGCTCTTCTTTGGTACAAAAATGTCGTTCACGGCCTACATTTATTTCATGATACATCAATCAGAATTTCATCAATGATCGCTATAAGATAGAATCATTGATGGAATTTTCTTGGGTCTACTGTGAAACATAAAAAATACTTCCATAAAAGATTCATAAACCAGAGAAAATGTCCCCTCTCCCCAAACAAAAATCGTCGGATCTGTGTACCCATTGCATAAGCCGATACTGTTTCGATAGCCAGTAATGGTGTAGTTAAAAACTTTTTATGTACTTAACTTTATTGTAAATCTTACAAATTGGGAAAACAAATGATCGATTTATAAAGATCATATGACAGTAGCACAGGCACTTGTTTCTGTCAATATGGTGTTTTCTATCCATACCCGTACGAAAAATCACTGTAGTTCTGTTGCTTTGTTGCTTTGGATGCTATAGTAAATGAGAATACAATTTGTTTATATTCTTTCAGACAAAGAGTACAACAATCACGAAACTCATTTGTTTAACACACAGTTGTCATCGGGACAAGTTGCTGATTACTACGACAGATGGGCTGAAAATGGGCGATACGATGAGGTTAGAATTAGTGTTACTATATGAAAAGTTTATTAATTTCTTTTTCATTGATTGCACGATCAAACATTTAATTCCAAATTTCTATATTTGTGGTTCTAATGTGAGTATAACTGACTTTGTAACACTCACTGACTCAGTACAATATAAGTTCAAATGTGACGGTGTTTCTCCAGTGACCCATTTAGCTGCACCTTACTAGCAATACGTGAATGCAATAGGGTCAAATGCTTGTTTTAATTGATTACTGATTCACAAGCACCGTAATTATTTTGAAACTTGTTTCATTACTTTTTGGTGAAAGAAACTTAAAATACTTGATTTGGTTCCTCGAAATAACGAAACGTCAATCGACTCATGTTTTGAATAGACTGATATCTTTGACTAGTTTTTATTCTGATGTATTTTTTAGCATTGTAATTAAAAGGCGTCCTAGCAAGTCCTGCGATTTTATTTTCTAGGAAATAAAGAATACTTTAAAAGCTCCAGAAATAACTGTTAAGACAACAATTACACTGTATGACCCATCAGTTCGACCAAATATAGAAATACTGGATATAGGAGCTGGGACAGGTTTGGTCGCTGAGATGGCAAGTAGTTTACAAAATGATATTTCTATAACGATTGGTTAATATAATACATATTACTGTACCAGTGTGTACATAAATCATTATTCTGACGGGTTAGATTTTGACATAATTTAGAATACATGAAAAAGGTTACAGAAATTCATAAAAATGTTGGATAGTACAAAAAATTACACCAAACACTCGATTCCTATAAAGAAAATTAGTCAAGTAAGTACAAGCAAAAAGATCAACACATATGCTAAAAAGTAAAACAAAGTGGAATTTAAACCAAACGAGGCGCATTTACATTCGGGAAACACATTGAAGATATGTTAACAATTCTTATATAAAACTCTTCAGTTTTTAAAAACGATGTCCCTAATGATGTCCTGTGGAGTTATAAGAGATTATGAAATGACCTGCTTTACATATGCTTCGTAAAGTTTGTCGTAATAATGTTTATATATTTTAGCTCCGTAAGTCTGGTTTCCAGAAGATCGACGCACTTGATCCATCAAAGGGAATGCTTGAGAAAGCAAAGGAAAAAAATCTGTATCGCAATTATGTTTGTGAATTATTGACTAAAGAAACTTTTAAAAACGCAAATGGTAATTAGTTCACTTTATTTTATTTTTTTGCAGTTTATCGAAAATTAATTTATCAATATAAAGATACAAGTTTTATCATTTTCTCAGGAAGCACTGAACGATCAACGTTGGTATCATGTTTCAATGTTACCACTATCGATTAATAGCACTATTGATGGACTGTTGATCACCAATATCCGTCATCCAAATTTTCTTGGTCTAAGTATTTTGTGTTTAAAAGTGAAGAAATGTGATATGATCGATGCGTAGACAACTACCTACAAACAAACACAAAGTGCAATGACTTCAGGTGCGTGAAGTTGTATTGTCGCATCCTATATATCATGTATGCATTCCATCATATATTGAGATGTCAAATACAATTGAATGTCCTAATTTCGGCCTTGTCCTATTTAATTACTTTTATTTTGAATGCATGAAACATATAAAAACATATTGCATCGCCCACTTCATGCTTTAATACCTTTTTTTTACATGTACATATCTGTTATTATATGCTATTAAATCATACTGATCACAAAATGTTTATTCTACACCAGGTTTATACGATTGTATAGTGTGTTCCGGCTCGTTTTGTCCTGGTCATATCCCAGCTGAGGCCCTTCATGAATTTATACGCCTGACCAAAAAAGGTAGATATTAATAACCCTCAAGGAGACAAACAAATGTTTTATTTGGGTATTCACATTTTAGTATCTTTTTGTCTGGGTCAAACCTGTTTTAGATTACAAATGAAAAACTCAATAGAATTTGTTGGGGCGAAATAAAAAAAACTTAAAAATATAAACACATATGCCAAACCTGGCCAATCAATCAGTATTTTCTAATTCTAGTCATAAGGGTATGGGAGTTCAGGAAAACATCTTTGTGAAGTGAACTGAGTTATTTTTTATCAAACATGTTGTTTTCTCTCTTTAACAATTTATCACTTATATATTATAGGTACTTCCTATTTCTTTGCAGTAGCTTTATATCTAGCTATACGTTTTATTTATCATTATTCTAATAAACCTTTGATAATGCAATGGTTTACAGGAGTTGTATGAAATATTGAAACACATAATAATGAACTTTATAAAGACAGTATTGAGGATATTGACTATATAAAACTTCTGACTTCTTTATGTTTAGGTGGCCATGTTGTTATTGCAATGAGAGATGAATGGGAAGCTCCTGGTTACTCTGATTCCATCAAAACATTTATGAGACAACTGATAGATGATGGAAAGTGGGTGAAAACTCACGAAGAACAATATAATCATTACTTTGATAAAGCTGGTGTAGTTTATGTATTTCAAGTAGTATGAGAAGTAATCATTCATAAATAAAATTCAATAAAAAATCAATTTCATTATGATTTTCGTTTTCTTCATACAATGTTTAACGTATAACCTAGTGTATTGTTGCTCGAGATTATATCAAGAGTTGTCATTTCTAATTTAGTATTATGAATTGACTAAGAGAATTTCTTATGGTAAATCTAATACAAGAATTGGCAATGTGACACAAAACAGATTTAAAAGACATCATTGCACACCTCTATACCCATACCAAACAAAAGCACATCCATCGCGCGTACTAGTATACTGAAAACTAGTTGTTTGCATAATACGGGGTTGTGTTCTTCTGATATATTTTATGATGGTATAATACTAACCCCTAGTCGTATGATGAAGACATAATCTTTCGATCAGTTAATTGAGGACTGGAGCTTGCGTCTCAGCTACTGCTAGTAGTCCTTTATTACTTTATGTATTATTGCCATTTTGCTTTGTTTCTTTTGTTACCTAACATCTGATTTCAGACACGCACTCCTTTTTAACTGAGTCTTACTGTACGTGTAATGCTGTGTGTGTGTGGTTTTTTTTTTAAATTGGCTAGAGGTATAGGGGGAGGGTTTAGACTCGCAAAACATTTTTAGCCCCGCAGAATGTTTTCGCCTGTCCCAAGTCAGGAGCCTCTTGCTTTTGTTATTTTTTTTATATAAATTTTAAGTTTATTTCATTTATATGTTTGAGCGTTTAATATATAACTCCGTTAGCACAGAACTAGTACACATGTGATTTTTATTTTCTCCTGAAATAAGAATAAAAAACAAAAAGGTGAATATAAAAAAATCTATAACGCTTTGCTTACATTATACAAGGCTTAACAACTATCAAATGCAGAAAGTTTTTAACTTTTGTTTCGTCTTAAGCATTTATAATTGAATGGAATTCTATAGCGACTGTCATACAATTGTGAGGTTTAGCAGATATAAAACCAGATTGAATTCACCATTTCTATATAAGGAAATGCCTGTACTAAGTCGGGACAATGGCAGTTGTTTTCCATTCGATTGGCATTTTTGGCTGATTGGGATTTTCTATTTGATAATGGACTTTAGAATCATTATTTTACTTGAATTATTTTATTGTTATTTTTGGAACGAGTTTAATATCAGCTTCTTTTCTTGAACACGCTTATATATCCGCACTTGACGTTTAGAAAATACAAATAAATCTATTTTTTTCTGATGACATATAACATTACATTTAGGATGAATATCATTTTATTTAGAACCGTCGTATCAAATATAAATACATATGTATGTAGTTTAATATATAAAACCTTATTATTAAATCCATCAGTATGTAAACGTACACAGTCGTACTATGTAGTGTTCATATTTATAAAAGTAACTGACGAAAATGGAAACTACTGACAGTATATAAACTGAATAAATATATTGACTTAAAAAAGATGGCGTTGAAAATCAATAAGGATATATTCGTTCAAATTGACAAGCCCGGTGAATAACCTCGACAAATTCTCGGTGAATAACCCTACTACAAAATGTATCTATCGTCGGTGAAACCCCTGTAAATTTTCCTCCAGCCATATTGTGGTCAATATTTCAAGTGATCGGCATAATAAAATAAATACGACCCTGTGAATCGGGAGATATCCAAAAATTGTAAACATATACTATTTCTACATTCATAACTCTTTGATTTGTAAATCATGCACCAAATTTGAAAATAATTATATTCATATGGTCCAAAATTGTATTAAATTGTATAAATTATTATCATGCTCCAAGATTGTATTATAAATAAATAACTTAATTGAACTTGGTGAAGCCTACTGTAGTATTTTGAAATAATACTGTTACCTATAACATGTATCAGCTTTTGGAATAAAGAATAAAGAATAAAACTGTCATCCCCACAAAGATGACTACATCTATATGTAATTGTACCTTTGGTGACCCCGAAACGGACTTGGTAGTATAAAATGGATGATTAGGTCATTACACACATTAGAGAAACATTGGAAATAGCCAGGGTGAAATGGCAGACAGTTTTGTTCTCAGTAATGGACAGAAAATTCCTGGAATTGGATTTGGTACATCAAGAGTAAGTCAATTAACGGTATCTTAAAATTTAGAGAGAAAAAAAATAATTCATCGAAAATACAGACACAAAGATATATTTTATTCCATGTTTCAAAATTCGATTTGCACGTTTGTCCTTTTGAAGAGAACCTAAATAAATGTTACTAAATAAAACAAACAAAGTATATGAAATATCAAAGGAGTAGGTCCGGTAAGGACCGATTTTGGCCTCAAATTTCAGGTTCATCTGACAAAGGATTTGGACCACCTTTTTAACACTTAAGTGTCTATTTCATTTGAATCAATTTGTTTATGTGAAAGATTTTAACCAATTTAGTCTTTAAAAACGACCCGATTCAAGCTCAAATATGAAAAATCTACCAAATATGCCGGAAAATGTAATTTTTCAGATGGTTTTTGCCAAAAAAAAAGTGGCCGCATCCGTGATCATCCTCAACCTTTATATATGTTATGTATTATTATAAAATACAACTTGTATTTCAATATTAAGGAAGAACACGAATGCGGCCACTTTCGTTTTACACGAAAACCGTCTCAAATGTAACTAAAATGCTAGAATTGTGAAGATTTCAGTAATTTAGCATGACTTAATGGTGCTAGTACTCAATATGTGTGCATTGTGTTGCCAAAAATAGCCCATATTTATGCAGCAAAAGCATTCTACTGTCCAATAAATAACTAAAATTTTACATTTTAACAACTTTGTGAAACTGCTATATTTTGGGGCCAAAAAGGGGTCTTACCGGACCTACTCCAAATTTAGATGAATCAATCTTGAAACTTCTGTTTTATTTGAAATAATAATGTTCACATCTGAGGAGTCAAACTTTTTACTTAACCTGATATTTGGGTTTATGTGACTGTAAAAAAAATAGTTGAAGAAATAGTGAAGAAAAAAATCTAATGGTGCGTTTCTTTTTCTACTACGGCCTTTTGAAAGCACCCAAATTTGATAATTTTCACATTTTCATCATTTTTGTTCAATTTTTAAATTTATCTCATGGAAAAAAACATAGTTCGACAATCAAATTTTCATACTTTCACTTAAGATGAAGTGAACCAATCTGAATAAATTTAACGAACAAAAAACTATACAGGTTAATATAAAAAAGTTTTATAAAATTTTGTTGCTTTTTCGGAGTCAAATTTCCTATGTTGCCAATTTTGTGAATTTGGGATTTTTTCTCTCTTTTTTAGAACATAAAGCATATTATTTCAACTTCTTTGATAAATTTTTTGCACAAAAATGCCGGGTTTTTTTTACCTAAAATACTGAAACTTTGTTGAAAATTGATTATTTCAAAAAACTGTTGTACATACTATTAAAAGTATATTTATGTAAAGAAGATTTCCATAATATTTCTACAAAAATCCGCTTGCGTTTTTTTTTTTGAAATAACAAAAATTGAAAATGTCAACAACAAAAAAGCGAAATTTCGTGCAAATGTCTACAAAATCGACACCTTTGATCTCTTAGAATAGCAAATGAAGGTATTTTTTTATAACAAATTTGAATTGCTCAAGTGAACAATTATAGCTTGTATGTAAATTTTCGTTTAAAAATCATATTGGGTTCGAATATGCATCGCGTGCCCTTAACGTAGACTTTACATGTAACAATAAATAATAAATCTTATTTTGATAATAGTTTTTTTTTATTCATTATTAGCATTATTGGGTCAATTGGTCAGTATGTCTCATATAATTGCCCACACATTAAGATGAATGACTTGATCGCAAATAAAAACGTTCACCAGAGACAATAATAGGTGTATATAACTGTCACAAAAGCATTAAACATTGTTAACTGTCTGTGATATACAATTTGTATTAATTGATAGCAAATGAGTAAAACAGCAAAATGAATATTGCACCATATGGCAGTGTTAAATGATTACAAATTCAAACCATTACTTGTATTGTTAACTTTATTTGAAACTTGATTTCTAAATTTTAATTTGCAGATGCAATTCGGTTGCTTATGCGAACTTCAAAGTAGAAGCTACAAGTTTTCTATGACTTCGTAGGTCCATATCATTTGCTGCCAACATTTCTGGTCTTACGAAGCTTATTATGAATATAAACATAGGATGTCTTTGACAAACATTGTATGTCACTTTAAAACTACTTGCGATATATTTGAAATAAAGTAAATGTCTGGATCACTTTGATATAAAAGAGAATTATCTGTGACATAATAAGCTGGTATGTTTATATGTAATAATTATATTTATCTCTGATACGTTTTCTAATTCTAGATATCTCAGGCTGACATGCGTGATGTTATATTTGATGCATTAGAGAGTGGCTACAGACATTTCGACACTGCTCATGCATACAGAACAGAGAGTGCGTTAGGTGAAGCCTTACAAGATGCGATTATCTACAACAAAGTATCCAGATCAGAACTCTACATTACTACAAAGGTTAATTTAAATCTTTTTTTCATTTATGTGTTAATTTGTATTGTTGAGTTGCTGTTTTAATGAAGTCTCTCTTTTTTTTTTGGTACAAGAAAATTCATTGCCTGATTCGCTGTCCATTACGTCTTATCAAAACTCAGAGGATAAACATTTAAAATCAAAAGTGAATAATATGAAATGTAATAGTTATCTTAAGAATTTGAAAGAAGTAATTAGATCAATTCACTACACAGAGAAAGGACTTAGCAACTAGGAATGGTCACACCAAATTTTACATGTAAAGGTTAAACAACAAAAGCATTAATCACAATCAAAAACTAAAGCATGACTGGAAAGGGTGGATAGAAGAAAAAGATTATTTCAGCAGAATAAGTACTTTGAGCTTGCTTTCAATAACATTCATTGATTCAATAATTTAACCCCGCAATGGAATTTAGAATTAAACTATGAGAAACGACTGTAATGTTTTTTTCTGTTTATTCGAAATAACATAAAAAATGTGGTGTACATTGTTAAATAACCCGCTACGCACCAAATTTTTTATGTTATTTCTTCATAGACAGAAAAAAAGATTACAGTCATTCCTTAAATAATACCTTATGTGCATGTCTGAAGTCACAAAACTGAATGATTCGTGTTTTGTTGTAATGCCTAGAGATTGACATTGAAGGCAGATCTATTGTAGTCTGTTTTATTTAATTCCCATCTTTTCTACACTTAGGACAATTCTAGAGCTTTATATATATCGAAAAAAACATCTGTTAATTAATAATCAAAGTTTATACCCAGAGAAGTCAGACCTCTAGTTGTCTTTATTTTGTTTGGTGCTTTGATTTTCTGCCTCATGAACGAATATCCACATTTTATTGCATTCACGTTCATTACAGATTGTTCTATAGTTCCTTGGTTACAGTATAATATATCTCATCGATGTTTAAGATATACTGTATATCAATTGATACCAAGTGGTGAACTCTAAGAGTCTATGTTTATTTGTGAATTTACTAATGACCTAATAGCTACATTTCAGACTCTTGTTGTTCCAATTTACATTATGAATACTGATTTTTCCTATAGTGCTGTTTCCAAAATTTCGACCTAATTATCTCAAAATTCATAATATTACATTTACTTTTTATTACATATACACCCTATTCAACTATTTCGTCGCATTTTAAAATATTCGCCTTTACAGATATTCATGCATACCACAAAGTTACATGTCTAAAATATTAACTTCAAGTACGAATAACTAATATGTGTGTAAAACGTCATTTTTGTAAATATAACACCATCAAACTTTTTGACGTCTAATCGCCGACCGTTTAAGATCTCCGTGGGCGATCAGGATCATTAAACACCCCCGCAGCACGTACAAATGTATACTAGATGTAAACCATGTTATTAATTTCTATCGCCCTTATGTTAAACAGAAATGGACATCAATGCAAAATCTATAAATAAAAAAAAATGAATATGACCTAACGTGCTTTGTTCAAACATGAATTAAATTAGCTTTAATGCTTAATTTAGGAGTTCAAGATCCTTTTGTTTCTTGATCCTTTTTCTGCATCGATTTCTTAAATTTCACTATACTCTGGAGGTATGCCTGGATCTTGATGTTCTCATAAAATAATAATACTTAATTTGTACATACTATTTTATAGCTGCCAACATACCATATGAGGAAAGATCATGTAGTGTCTTCTTTACGAGAAAGTCTTAAAAACTTGCGGATTGACTACATAGACCTATATCTTGTCCACGTACCTGCTTCTATCAAGGTAGGTCTAAAATAAGGACAATATATCACCTTTGTCAACTACATGTTCTATAATAATATTCTACCTGAATAAACGTCATGACAAGCATATATTTGTAGTTGTATGATGTGCAGCTTTTTATTTTATGACTGTTCGGTTTATGAAAAGGTTAACGATCTACACATAGTACATGTATGTTTATTTTGTCTTATTTTACAGGTAGAATCCGAGTATATCCCTTACCCTAGCTGTTCCTCGGATGACTATGACTACCCTGACATAATTGATACATGGAGGGTAAAACATTTAATTAAATAGTAATATTAAGTTTTTAGTATTGCCCTTTTTTGTTGTGTACAGTAATTTTTGCCTAAGCATTACACAACCTGTTGCATATACCACTATTTGTTTATAGCAGATCCTTTTTGGTAACTCTTGGTTATTCTTCGCAATGACAAAGCATGAGGTTAAGAGATTAGGCAGTAAGCCTAATTAAATGGAATATAAAATATTTGTTTTGTTAAATCAAAAGTATTTTCCAATTCCCAATAGAAATGTCCATTTTTTTCACTGATTCTAGGTGTCGGTGCCGAAAGCAATTGTTTGAGAAAATACATTTGGTCAAGTATTACTGGTCTTTTTGTCAAAAATGTATCTTCAAGTTAAATAATATCTTAAAGTTATAATATCTAACTCATGTGTGTCTTTTTCATGCGAAAAAAATAGAAATACAATATAATCATATAAAAATGACCAATGTTATCAGACACTTCAGTTAAAAAGGCTTGGACTACATCACAGGTTTGAAGCTTCCGTTCATACAGAGATATGACTGTGAAATCAATTTATCAAATTCAAGCCTTTGCATTATGCAGGAAATGGAGAAACTGGTTGATGCAGGATTAGCAAGAGCTATTGGACTTTCGAATTTTAACGCTTCTCAAGTGGAACGAATTGATAATAATGCCAGAATAAAACCTGTTGTAAACCAAGTAAGTCTGATTACATTTGCCAATTGAATAATAGTAGATATAGAAAGATGTGGTGTGAGTGCCAATGAGACAACTCTCCATCCAAATAACAATTTAAAAAGTAAACCATTATAGGTTAAAGTACGGCCTTCAACACGGAGCCTTGGCTCACACCGAACAACAAGCTATAAAGGGCCCCAAAATTACTAGTGTAAAACCATTCAAACGGGAAAACCAACGGTCTAATCTATATAAACAAAACGAGAAACGAGAAACACGTATATATTACATAAACAAACGACAACTACTGTACATCAGATTCCTGACTTAGGACAGGTGCAAACATTTGCAGCGGGATTAAACGTTGTAATGGGCCCAAACCTTCTCCCTTTTTCTGGAACAATAGCATAACATCACAACATATAAAAACATACGATAAAATATCAATTGGCAGACTTAACTCAATCAAAAAACGTATGATTTTATTTTGCAAGTTCAGAAGACCGTTGAAGCCGCCAGACACTAAAGCAAAATTAAACGCAGATCTGCATAGTGTTATATATCAAACATAATCACGCATGCAGTTGTGGCCACTCAGCTGAATTTTTTTTAACTTATTTTCCAAATGCCCTAGATATGTTTTAAATAGACTAAGACAATTTGAAATCTCTTCTTGTGTTATGAATTTTCACTCACATTAGTGTCAGACTTCCTAAGCCAAGGAAGAAATGCATGTATTGTATAATCATCTTAGCATTCATGTAGAAGTGAAACATATTAGAATAATATGTCTGTTATATTAGACCTGTGATAGTTTCCCAGTAAGCTTTAAGGTACTTAAATTAAACTGAGTATACTTATTATTTTATTTTTATTCCATGTTTTCCCCTAGATTGAATGTCATGCATACCTACAGCAAAATAAACTTATTGATGTTTGCAAACGTCGGAATATTTCTGTGACAGCTTACGCACCATTAGGGTCACCAGGATTGCAAATCAGGTAAGAGATATAAAAAAAGTACTAAAAAGCTTTTTCAAAATGTAAACTCCCTTCAGAATCGAATGTTGGAAAGTCATAGATTTGTGTAGTTATGAGAAGCAACATGCGTTTACATAGACATTCTTTATATACCAATCATGGAACCTTGCGGGTTTGAAATATCATGCAACAATTACGTTGATGTTTTATAATGACCACAATTAAATATTATATTATAAAACAATGCATAGTCAGTACAGGAACATATAATCTAGTAAGCAGGCTGAAAAAAAGGCGGATGATTTCAAGAGGAAATTTAAGATAACAAGGGAATTAACACTCAAGCTGGGTGTTCTGTTGATCATAACATCACTTCTCGTGAAAGACCGGATAGCATGTCTTTGATAGCATGTCTAACCAGTTTTCTGGAAGTTCGTGAACTAGAAACATGATAATTGAAGAAATACAAATTTACTTTGTGAATAACGATGGTGTTACCATGAACAAGGTTTTTAGTAAAGAAAAAAAACATGTTTTAATGTGATATAAATGCGATTCCATCATCAAAATATTATATGAACGGAAATGTGTGTGTGTTTATCTCTTCTTATCAATAAAAAAGGAGTACTCTTTATCTCCTTAGAAATAATGGAAGATATTGGGATTTGTTTGAAGAACCAGTCATTTTAAAGATTGCAAAGTGCCACCAACGTACCCCTGCCCAGGTAATATCTTTGAGTGGGTTTTTTAGAAGAAAAAAACATTTCCGATTACAATAAAAGCTTGCTTTCATTATGATGAATACATAATAAAAGAACACAAGCAAAATTACAATTAATTTATTTCAATCAACTGAATAAAACTAAACATTAAATGACTGCCAGTTAGATTTCAGAGATTTACAAATGTTCAGCAGGAATTGCGTTTAAAAGAGGGACGAAAGATACCAAAGGGATAGTCAAACTTATAAATCTAAAACAAACTGACAACGCCATGGCTAAAAATTAAAAAGACAAACAGAAAAACAAAAGTACACAACATAGAACATGACAATGAAATTAATATATACAAAGTAGAAATCTTTAAAAGCGATATCGTTCATCGTCAATGTTTCCAAAAAATGCGAATTGTTTTTCCTTTTCAATTTCATCAGTGATACAAAGCATCGAAGTCTCCAGTTTCGGTTATGCCCTGTATACAGTAAACTTCCTTTGGTATAATGATTTATTTAAAAAAAAAAAAAAAAAAAAAAGGCCGATGAATAATAGACGGCACATCAGAGATAAAATTGTGATATATAACACTTGATTATTGAAAAAATAAAAATAATGATTGTCAAGTATGAGCATGGAAAATATGTTTTAACAATACAATTGTATATTTAGATATGTTTGCGCCATCTGCTACAGAGAGGACTTATACTTATCCCAAAGACAGAAAATACAGACCGAATGCGGTTGAATTTGGAGGTAGGGTATTATAAAACGATACATTTTTAAAAACAAATAAATTTAGTAACAGCAAATTTGATTTAAACTGTTTCTTCGTTTTTCCCTTTTTTTCTTCTTTTTTTTTTGTTGCTTGGATTACAAGCAACATATTTCAGTGCATCAATTTAACGACAAGAAATATTTGATGTTCTCTAAACACACAACTAAGGAGAGGCGAAATATACCAAAAAGAGAATTCAAAACTCATAAGTCGAAAATAAACTGTCAACGCCGTGTCGTAAGAAAAAAGACAAACAATACACCAAACACAACATTAAAACTAAAGACTGAGAAACACAACCTAAAACAAAATACGGCTGGTGATCGCAGGCGCTACGAAAGCCTTCTCCTGATTTGGTACCCGTCGTGTTGCTCTATTAGAACAAACCTTGTAATGAGTCGAATTCGTTTGGTCACATTCGGAGAAATGGGAACTGGATTTCAGCTACGAAAATAACATATCCGCTATCATCTGTGAAACGGACTTCAATAACGGTTAACCAACTACTAATGGCGTCCGTAAAATGTACGAAGAGTTAATTTCAACATCACCGATTGTATCTCTTTTTATAAAAAGCTTTCGTGTGATCAAACACCTTCTATCAATGAAATCTTTTGGATATCGGTGTATCAAACTGAGAGGTATTAACTCCGTATGCAGGGGCTGCTGGAATACTACAATTTGCTATTAATGCATTATATACACATTACAATACTAGTATTTATGACTGTATTTTTTGCGTCCTTAGTACTGAAAAGTTATCTTTTGCAAGTAGAAAGCAATATTCACAATATTTCAATTATTTTAAAATAATAATGGCGAGATACTCTCAGTATCAATCATCTGGGGTGTGACAAGAAAACTTGCAATTTGAACACCAATTCATAGGTTTACTCAAACTTATTTCGATTTGCATTTATTTCTTCAATGTTTTCGTTAATGATATACTGCTGTAACTATCACTTTGTTTGTAGCATTACACGTATTAACGCCTTGTTCGTTTTTTTTTTTCAGATTAAAAATTTCTCCTTAACAAAACAGGAGATGAAAAGGTTATCAAAATTAGACAGTAACAAGCGAATATTTTCTTTTAATGGGTAAGTTGGTGTATTAATCTGTATATTACTTACCGAAATATTAATTTAGGTAATTTCGTCAATAAAAATTAGATAATTGCACTCAAATTTTTCTTTTTATTAAAAGGGAATGATCAATATCATATTCCCAACCCTTCTTCAAAATTAATGCATATTAATTTTAATTATTCATCAAGTTAAACATTAGCATAAGAAAAACTCATTCAGATAATAGCAATTTAACCACATCTTCAAGTTGGTAATACTGGTGTATATCATGTCTGTAAATGAAATCAACATTTATATTTGATGAGTCTAAAGTAAAAGCAACAAAAGTGTACAGCTGTTAAAAGACACAAATCGAAAGAGAGAAAACAAATCCGGGTTATAAACTAAAACCAAGGGTACACATCATCAACTTCAAGATGAAAACAACGAAACAACAAAACACTGAAGTGCAACAAAAACAAACAACAATCATGCATTACATACACAGAAACGAACTATTCGATAACAACTGTCATATTATGGATTTCGTACAGGACATTTAAAAAAAAATGGTGGATTAAACCTGGTTTTGCGGATGCTAGCCAAACCTTGTGATTGGTGGGAATGTTAAATATACCACTAAAATAACATCATTACATGACGGAAATACAGCACAAATAAATGAAATAACACTCAAGGGAGAGAAATATATAAATACTACATAAATACATAATATAATAATACATTTCGAAATTTTAACCACAAATAAATAATCTAATAATACATTTCAACATGTTAACCATAACTAAAATAATCACGTTAGGACATTACAAAAAAAAAACCTAGCATATTACAATGACGAACTATGTGTCTGTCACACAAATGTATCAACGCCAGTAAAAGAAACGTCACGGGTAAATTTCTAAATATTGGATATAAATCAAGATAAGGTTTCTAATTATGTTATTTGGTGTATTGTATAACAAGTACAAGAATATTGATGTAGAACTATGTTCGTAATTTTGCAACTACGGTAACTGCAATATCTAACTATGTCGAGCTTCTTTCCAAATCAAACTGTGTAAAACAATTTAGTCCTGTGCACATAGTTGCTTCAAACAAAAAAACATACAACTGAACTGGGTGATCATTTATCTTTTCTTTTGCATATGACTAGAAAATGAAAAATAGAATCACAACTACAAACGATAAAACATAAAAAAAATATCCGATCAGAATTACAAATAAAACTTTGTAACTAAACTCTTGAAAAATACCGAAGCGTGTTTTATTTTTATCTTAAATATACTTTTATCTGGAACGCTACACCCCTCCTTCCCAAAAAAAGCTGAGGTGCGCGAATGCTTGAAGATTAAAGTCAAATCCATCTAAGGTAAGCTTCACCTGAGGATGTTGCAACATTAGTTTCGCAAGCATTTATAAATCTATTAATGGGTTACTTTTTATTTATATTTTGTAGAATGAAAGACCATCCAGAGTACCCATTCAAAGATCCTTATTAACACGAAACCAAACGGACTTCTTTTATTATATGAATTGGTGCAGCTAGTTTTCTGGAATTATTTTGTGTTGTTTTAATTTTGGTTTTGTCATATCACGAACAAATATCTTATATTTGTGGTTCATAATACTGTCACTGCAGTGAGTAAAGTGAGTTATCATATGGAAACGTCAATATCATAGTTACCAAAAAGGATAATTGTACAGTCTTAATGAAAAAAAAGTGATGTCTCAACTATCTATAACTTGACCTTATACAGAAAAGTAATGTCTAGACTAGCTTTTAATTGACCCTAAATTCAGAAATAAGTTAATTAAGTTTTGTGGATGTCGAATCCTACGGAAGCTGGGCTTGAGGGAAACCGAAATGATGAGTTAAAAAAACCAATAACATTAGTGAAATTAATCACTGCGTTCGTCCATATGTTTGGATTTCACAAAATAAAACGTTCCCTTTTTGTCAAAAAGTTTAGAAATCCAGGTTATTGTACAATTTCTTGTAATTCCAAAATTTTCAATTGACAAACAAAGAAAGTATGTATAATTTGTATATTTATGTCATTCCATTACTATATAGTTCTGTTTTAATCATATCTTTTATTGTTTGTATAGTAAACGTTTGGTTTCTTTTCACATTAAACGCAATACAAAAGTATTGATATCATGTGTAATAGAACACGAAGCCGTCTTTGTTACATAGGATGTGTCTGTATGTTTGTTCGTGCTAGATTTGCTTATATTTGAAATATCATATGTGAGGATGGTGATTTAAATGCAAGATCATGTGTTCAAACGGAATAGAAGGTGTGGTTATTGGTATGATGGCAAATGAGAAAACGATCCAGCATAGATCAAATGATGTTGGTGTTGGAAGCAGGTATCAAAAATAATTTGCAAAACTCATATAGTAGAGAAAATATAAATGCGAGGGCCTCTACTAGACACAATGTAGAACAATACACACAAAAAAATCAAAGCATCAGGCTAATTTAGGATAAGACACCAACTAAAGAAAGTATGAAAGATAGAAACAAACGACATACACTCACATACAGCGGTTCATGGCTTAGGGCAGTCACGTATACAGAAAATGGCGGGGTTAGCCATTTTGTGTGTACTCAACCATCATTCTAACCTGGGACAGTGGTACAACAGCACAATATTATTTCTCTGTGTGTATTACCGGTTTATCATTTTGTGAACTAACTTTATGAAAGCCCACGTAAGGTTGGTGAACACTAATCATTAATGGCTTACCATCTTTAAAGAATATTATTCTAAAAAAGAAACGCGGCTTTGAAAATTTAAAAGGGTTCATGAATCATTCGTTCAACACAGACCACAACAATTAACTACAAGAAGACCAGAAATACACACGGTTACTGAAAACTATTTCAACGCCAATTACAACTAATCAATACATCTTTTTTTCCTGGACTAAATATTATTAGTACACATCTAACATGTTTAGTGTAATGACGTCAAACAAAGTCTGAATAATATAAAGCACGACCTTGTGATAGCCAAAATATAAGTACAGTGTAGGGCATAGTGTTTTATTTTTCCTTAAGAATAATATCTATTCAATCCTCTTTTAAAATTTACAGATTAACCGACAGCATTGTCGTAAACATTAAGATGTTACGTATGAAATACATACTTTGCTGCACGTTTTTTTTGGCCTTTTTCTATTAAGGTGATGTTTTCGTTTGCATATAAAGGGTCCCAGACAGTTCAGCTGTATTCATGCATTGTTTAAGTAAGTGCTTGACATGTGCCTTTGATTTTATTTTAATGTTCCTTCTAAAATGATAGTAATAAAAGTTCTTACTTTTTATGTATATTTGTATGTTAACATGAAGATTAAAAAGCTAGAACACAGTCGAACCTCTTTGTCCCGAACTCGGTTATGTCTTAAACCTGGATCAGTAGAGGAATTTTATCAAGTCTGGCAGTGTTATTGTTGTTTCATTTACTTTGAACTCTGATGCGATTAACTCGTATAATTCGAAATATCGGTTAAAGCAACTATATTTTGATGTTCATTTGGTGCTTTATTTCCTGAAAGCAAAGTTCACAAGTTATTGAAGCTTGAAGATGATTACATTGACAACGATGATGTTGATAATCTCTTTATAAAACATACTGTGTTCGTCCCAATGATAGAACGCTTTTGTTGGCAAAGTTGCCTAAAAATATGATCGGTAAAGATTGCAATGAATTGAAATTCAGACTTTTAAATAAATCTTCAAATAAAATTTTGTCACAAAACTTTTTTTTGTGATATTGTTTGTCCTGTGACTTTTTTCCTCTGGCATTTTTGAATTTTAAATGCATCATGTTTTTTAAAAGTTTACCACTTCGTTAGAACCATCTCAATACACGAGTGTTTATGAATGAGTTACACCAATTGACTAGGGCATAATCAAAATGACATTGATTTGGATTTAGTTTAAACAATATGTATTCAGATAAATCAACATAATCCGATATTATACAAATGAAATAATAGTTATCAAAGGTACCAGGATTATAATTTAGTACGCCAGATGCGCGTTTCGTCTACATAAGACTCACCAGTGACGCTTATATCAAAATATTTATAAAGCCAAATAAGTACAAAAGTTAAGAGCATTGAGGATCCAAAATTCCAAAAAGTTGTGCCAAATACGGCTAAGTGTGACGAGACTTAATATTCTTATTTGAACTGCAGAAATCTACAAAGTGAATCTAAATGCCATCCGTTAACGATAAACCTGTATGAACACTTCAAAATACATGCAACAGAAAGCCACATAGACTAACAAATATCTAACTCAGAGATTTTTTATCCAGAATTTTACGACATACTAGTATATCGTAAAGACAGAACAACCCAACCTGACCATGATGTAGGTGGCATGTAAAACGCCATGAAAAAGACCGTGTACCGTCAGGAGAAGTGACTTTGGATACTGACTGTGAGATATCATTGAACAAAATACAAGTTCAGTGGAGTAAACCCCTATACACCGAATGTTTCTATAAACATCGAAACAATGAAACTGTATCATAACAGAAATAGGACGAATCACTTGTATTGATTGATTAATAGTACGATACCTTTAACAACAACATATTTCACCAAACAACATACTTCCCAATTTCCATTCTAAATTTTATTGACTTAGTTTTCATTACCAACAAACACCTCATTATCGACCACGAGGCAGATATTGTGCACATCACAACTAGATTTAAACTAAAACAAAAAAACCCGCAAAACATTATTGTACATCAAAAGAAATATACCATGTATAAAGACAGTACTGAACGAGGAAATTTGTTGGGAAACATTTAGCCTCTTTTTACATCACTTATGGTCGACCATTTACTACAGAAAACATGCAGATGTAGATTGAACATCCCCTAAGATCACTATAGATATCAAAAGAGTTATGCGCTGGAAACAACTGTTATATCCGGGCACACAGATAGAAAAAAGATAAAGACTAAGTTAAGACCAAAGAAGAGCTACGAAAAACCAACTAGACGTTAAACATACTAACTATTTGTCCAACCTTTGAGTTATTAAAGGTGATACCAATATTGAGTCGTCTAATCAGGTAATCACCAAACAATTCTGAAGATATGTTAGGTCAAGAAAACAGGAGAGTAGTGGTGTATCAACACTCAATGTAGAATGACAAACTAAAGAAGTCAATACATCCAAAGTTTAAGCATTCCAATTGATATTTTATAGTGTGTCTTTCTAAGTTGTGCTGCAACACTTTTGTTTCAAATAAGGGAGAAGTTTTGGTACCATAAAAACGTGTAATCCTGCAGCAATTGTTTGCACAGGTCCTAAGTGAAGAATCTGATGTTCATTAGTTGTCTTTTGTTTATGTGATTCATAAGTGTTTCTCGTTTCTTGTTTTTTTATATAGATTAAACCGTTGTTTTTTTTCCAGATTGAATGGTTTTACACTAGTATTTGTACGGCCCTTTATAGCTTGCTGTTCAGTGTGTGCCACAGCTCCGAGTTGAAGACCGTAATTTGACCTATAATGGTTTACTTTTATAAATTGTGACTTTGATGGAGAGTTGTCTCATATCACATCTTCATATATCTAACCAATTTCAGTACGTCATTACAGCCGAGGAGTTAGACATTGCTTCTTTTCCAAACATAGGATCTAATTTCATCAATACGATCGAAGACATTTATATTAAAGAAAAGAGAGTAATAGTAAAGATACTAAACAGCTAGATATCAATAAAGTTAGTGGTCAATATACTAGACATCTTGCACACTATTAAAGGAAACGGCAGATGAAATATCACATTATTTGAAATATATATTTAAAAGATCATTTAACCTGAAACAAGTCCTGCCCGATTTGACAACTAGGAATATAACACCATAAGGACTTTTCAAGAAAGGAGATAGATCGAAACCAGTAAATTATAGACCGGTATTGCAATTTGTTGCTCTTATAGTTTATGTGTTTTCCTCGGTTTTAGTTTGGAAACGGTATTTGTTTTCTCTCAATCGTCAGTTTATGTCTTTGAACAGCGGTATACTACTGTTTCATTTATTTACAGCCATGTAAAATACACTTTTCAAAAGAGATCATGCGAAACACAGAACTAACAATTACACTGTAAAAAATAAACAGATATTTAGATAACAAGCATCAAACGGACTTATTAGTACTTGACTTCAGTAAAACTTTTGACACCATACCCCCACCACAGAATCCTCGAAAAACTAGAACAATATGGAGTCAGCAGAAGTATTCATGGGTGGCCGCAGACCTGCAAGTGTAGACATTTAGATATATATATCATTGACATTTTGATTAGTTTCTGACATCAGCCTGATACTTCTTTTAATCTGAATTTTACGGTATGTATTAACGGCACTGTTTGTTCTACCTTTACTAGAGGTATACAGGGCTGGTCATGATCTCACTAAACATATTCAACACCACCGCATTTTTGCGACTGTACCAAGTAAGGGCCTCTGGCCATTGTTAGCCTTGTATGTGTTTTTAAACATAGTTCATTTATATGTTTCGGAGCTTTGTGTGGCATCACCTTTCTGTATTTATAGGGGACAGCTAAAGCCTGTTGGGATGTGGGATTTTCTGTGTGAAGGAAAACTTGGTGGCTGTTTTCTGCTCTTAGGTCCAATTGATGTCTCTTTGACACGTTCCCCATTTGCATTCTCAATTTTGTTTCATTCAAAATAAGAATATAAGATAGATGCTTTTACATGGTGTAAAATTAATAATTTCTTATGATCAGGCAGGGGCACCATTTGTGTCTTTCATACAGTACAACATGCAGAGAGGGTCATCGTCCAAATCTAATTTAACCAGGTTCTCCACAGTGCACAGCTTTATACGACCCCAGAAGTCGAACCATGAATTATAGTTTGGGCAAGTATGGACACAATTCTTCTTTCAATTAAGAAAAATGAAAACAACTTACACCCTAGCCCCCCCCCCCCCCCCCCCCCATTTGTTTGGCAATTAATCCAAGACCTGACATTTCCTTATCCATAATATACAAGTAGTGAAAGGGAGGTAAATCCGAACATACCCAACATTGTATCTTAAATCTTTTAGAATTACCTCCCTTACACTGCTTTTAAATTGTCTTAATTGTCCATTGACTAGAAATACCTTGTTTTCCCCTTTTTTGCCTCTACTTCCGAAAAATTTTGAGCCATAACCCCCCCCCCCCCCAAAAGTTAATACTAACCATCCCTTCAGGGTATGGAAACTTGTGGTTTAATTTCAGAGAGATTCATACACTTAAACATAAGTTATTGTTTGAAAACAACAAAAATGATTATGTTGGGTCCCCTTATTCCTACATTTTTGAGGAAATTAACCCCAAACTGAATCCCAGCCTTCCCTGTGTTATATATGGAGCCTTGTGGTACAATGTTAGAGAGATCCATACAGTTAAACACAAGTTATTGTCTGGAAACTAGAAAAATGCTTGTTTTGGCCCCTTTTTGGCCCTTCATTCCTAGAATGTTTACCCAGTAACCCCTTAAAATAAATCCCAAGCTTCTACTTATGATATGAAACATTGTGGTACAATTTCAGAACAACTGAAATACTAATACACAACTTATTGTTCGGAAACTAGATAAATGCTGTTTTTGGCCCCTTTGGACCCCTAATTCCTAAACCTTTGGGACCATAACTCCCAAAATCAATCCCAAGCTTCCTTTAAAATGTTATTGATGTTTTTAAACTTGTTCAAAAGTTATATAAGGAAACAATCAGTCTTCTGACAACCCCACCAAAGCCGACACTGACGCAGATGCAGACAACGTGACACCAATATATGACCTTTTTTTTTTAATTTTTGCAGTCATATAAAAATTTATTCCCACTAAGAGATTACATACTATATTTATTATATATAAATAAAAACCAAAAGAAAATTTGAGAATAACAACAATACATATCTTTTTTATATTTCATAAAAATATAACATGAATTAACAAATATGTGTGACATTATTACAGTCAAAACCCATTTATCTAAGAAAATAAACTTCCAAAAAGAGAGAAACAACAAAGATTAAAACATTCAAAATCTACAAAATGTCCTTAATGTATCAATACAGGGTCTTTACCTAACATGGAATAATGTCACAACATATTGTACTATGTTGCTAACAGACATAAAATTAGACAAATTCTTGACACAGTTATAATTTTTTTTAAGGACAAATAACTTGTTTAAATTTAAGTCATCAGTGATCAATAATGTAAAAAAAAATGTGAAAAAAATCCAATTCTGTATAATGACAGATAACAACACACAAGTTCGACCAAACATTAATTGGCATTAATAAAATTCAAGTCATAGAAATAAAGTCATACATCACACTATGATAAAGATTGAGGCAGATAAAAAAAAACTTTATTCAAACAAAAAAAACATAAAGGATTGCTTATTGTCCAATTGGGAATACATCATGCCTTTTCAAAAAGAGAACAAACTAGCAATAAAAACAATACAATGGTCCTTTAATATGGTCCACCAGGATGATAGGTACCCATAGATAGTTTAAATTGGACATGGCTGTGAATTATACATCCCAACAAACACCACTCTTTAACAAGGGTTTTACTGCTGGTCAGAAGGAAACCAAGAGATAACAACTCTTCTATACCCAAATTATTCTTAGGATTACAGAATAATGGGAAAGAAAAGAGTTGAAAAGAACAGATAGTAAATTCATTTAGGAATGGAACGAAATGAAATGAACTGAAACGAAAAAAAAACAATTCCTACGAAAAATTAGATCTTTTATGTTTTGGTGGAAAGTTTCCCTCAGTTTTAGTTTGTAACCCCGATTTTGTTGTTTGACCATGGATTTATGAGTTTTGAACAGCAGTATACTACTGTTGCCTTAATTATTCACAAAAATACTGAACTTTAAGGAAAATTCAAAAAGAAAAGTTCCTAATCAAATGGCAAAATCAAAAGCTCAAACACATCAAACAAAATGGATAACAAATGTCATTATTCCTGACTTGGTACAGGCCATGGTGGATGGTTCCTTTTTTTTTTTTTTAAATATATCAAATATCTCTAAAAGTGTAAGACCAGCAATAACAAATAGCTAATTCTAACAAAAAATAATTTCATAACTTACAAATACAAAAATAATCAAAACTGTACTACATATAAGTCTGTTTCATCTTTCAATATGGGAGTACAATATCATATTGTAGGGTTTGGTTACAGTAGTATGTCTTTCCTTTGCCAAAAACAAAATTTTTAAAGAATTAAACATATTTAATCTTTACACTGGTAATTCAGATTTAACAAATATTTACAAATGAATATCACAATTCCCATATGTAAATAAAAGAAACTAGTACTCTTGAGTTATAAATATTAAATATGTTTAATACAAATACATGTATTTAAATCAATTGATAGTATACACAATAAAAGATATGTCTGTACAACACAAACCTTTTGAACGCATTACTAAAGAATAGATAACAATATATTAATGTTTAAAAGCTTGTCATATAATACAGACTCTTGTCTATATTCATGCAACTTACTAAATTTGTGGTAAATTGGTTGATGTCTTCTTATATTAACCTTTCATCTGTTTTATTTACATTCACATATTAAAAAAGTTTGTTTTTTTACTGTTTACTTTTGGTATATTAAAAAAAAAGTATTAATGAGACTCATCAGAGAGTTTGTAAACATAATTATTTGGTAACATAGCTACAATATAGTTCATGACATTGCATCATCATAATCAATTATTACCATGTAATTCTTTGTGCATGTTTTTTTTTTTATATTATTCAATTACATAATTAACCAATCTCTTGTTAGAATATATCTATTAATATCTATATATTAATTTGTAATTACTCCAGTATCACATCCATAAAATAGATATTTACAATTAAAACAAGACAAAAACAATGAGTTGAAATACAATGTACACGTTCATTGTAGCTTTACTCATCGACAGGGGCATGTTGATGGCCTGTTACAAAGTTAGCAGTAACCTCAACTTGTGAAGAATTGTAACCAGAAACAACTGGAAACAAAGGCTCATCACAATTTACATTTTTCACAATACAGAGTTTTTCTCCTTCCTCACTGTTGTAGATTTCCCATGTACCAGCATCTGTGTCCAGCAAGAAACCCAGAACTATACGGCATTCCTCATCTACTTGGTTCTTTACAAGAACTTTATGGAGAAGAACTTTCCTATCTCTGACCACATGGACACACACAGCATCACAGGCTGGATGGTGAGCTCCTATCATTGACCATGCATATAGTTGCCCTTCAATATACTTCTTGTTATCTATAGATGACTTTCTGGCAATACCAATTTCAAAGGCGATGTTGTTTTGCTGCAGAGGTGCTACAACTTTCATCTCCAGGATAACTTCATAAAAATATCTCCCAGGCTGTGTAAAAACATGTGTTCCACGTGCACCTTTGAACTTTTTGTGTCTGTAATAATATTCATAACATTTATAATATGTAATGCAATCAGTTCATCTTTTTTTTCGATATTTAATTTTTCATCTGCAAATTTTTAATTGCCTTGTGATACATGGTAATTTGGATATTTGAATGTTATAAATAAATAAAAGAAATGATGTGAATAAGGTACTATCTTTAAAAAAAACTTAAAATCCCACTTGGTGAATATTTTAAGTATCTTAACTCTGCAATAACACAGAGATTTCATTTTTTATAAGCTTTTATTATACATTTGTATTTTAAAAAAAAAACAATATAAGATAAAATGGAAAATGGAAATGGGGAATGTGTCAGGAGACAACAACCCGACCATAGAGCTGACAACAGCAGAAACAATTTCAATTTGCAATTTTCAACCTTTTTTCTGCTTAATAAGGACAAATCAACTAAAGAAGAAATAACTAGATTTATTTAGCCTTTGACATATGTAAATCTTTGAGATCTTAAATAAAATGCTCCCACAGGGGGAAGCTTGATACGATCACTGAGAATGAACCCTCAACAGTTGGGGCGTGTATGGACACAAAATTCAAGCTTGATACGACCACTGAGAATGAACCCTCAACAGTTGGGGCTTGTATGGACACAAAATTCAAGCTTGATACGACCACTGAGAATGAACCCTCTACAGTTGGGGCTTGTATGGACACAAAATTCAAGCTTGATACCACCACTGAGAATGAACCCCTTAACAGTTGGGGCTTGTATGGACACAAAATTCAAGCTTGATACCACCACTGAGAATGAACCCTCAACAGTTGGGGCGTGTATGGACACAAAATTCAAGCTTGATACGACCACTGAGAATGAACCCTCAACAGTTGGGGCGTGTATGGACACAAAATTCAAGCTTGATACGACCACTAAGAATGAACCCTCAACAGTTGGGGCGTGTATGGACACAAAATTCAAGCTTGATACGACCACTGAGAATGAACCCTCAACAGTTGGGGCTTGTATGGACACAAAATTCAAGCTTGATACGACCACTGAGAATGAACCCTCTACAGTTGGGGCTTGTATGGACACAAAATTCAAGCTTGATACCACCACTGAGAATGAACCCTCAACAGTTGGGGCTTGTATGGACACAAAATTCAAGCTTGATACCACCACTGAGAATGAACCCTCAACAGTTGGGGCTTGTATGGACACAAAATTCAAGCTTGATACCACCACTGAGAATGAACCCTCAACAGTTGGGGCTTGTATGGACACAAAATTCAAGCTTGATACCATCACACAGGTTTGTACATGTCAGGTTAGTATAAACAAACATTCAATCTTGATTCAGCACTTAATTTGCATTGTGATAAAATATTTGATACAGCATACAGGTTTCTGGCATAGAACGAATGTGGTCGGAGAACCTTCAAATTTGTTCATGTTCTGAACGATAAAATTGGACATTTACCTATTTTGTCCACTTTAAAACATCTATATTAATTGTTAGATTCAGCATATCAAAAAACTCAAAGAATTAAATTTTTGATGAAATCAAACAAAGTTTATTTGAGACCTTTTGGACATTAATTTTGACCAATTTGAAAACAGGGCCCAAAATTAAAAATTAAATACATTGTTAAAATCTGTTTGTTAAAGAACCTCAATAACTCAATTTCAATTCATTGGTCAAGAAATAAGCAATTTATATACAAAGAAGAATATACAATTATTGAAGTTTGGCCCATACAGTAACCCCAAAATCATTCCAACCTTTCTATTTTAGTAAGGAACCTTGTGGTACAATGTCATAGATATCCATACACTTATAAATAAGTAACAATATTGACCTACCAGTAAATAGTAAATCCAATCACTTAAGATAAGTTATTGTTTGGAAACAAAATGTCTTTAGACATCAACAACAACCGTTGTCACAATATCATACCATAACTGGGCTCTAAAAAAATTGCTGTCATACAAAAACATATTAAAATCAAACTACCTGTAATATATATGTTTAACACTGATGTTTACCTGTTTGGGTGTGATACAGATAACTTTGGTACAACTCCTTGCTGGATATTAGTAAAAGTTGTCCCATCTTCAGTTACAGTTACTTCTTTATGAGCAGTTTGTTTATCAAGGAAAAATCTCATTTCTGAACATAAAATAAACAGAATTTTTAAATTGACATTTCTACAAGGCAAACTTTGTGCCTTTCATTGAACATAAGAAAATTTGTCATTTAACTGATCTTAATTGTTTTTTTTGTTGTTGTGGGGATATATAAGGGTCAGTGTTTTTAAATTTATTGTTTTACATTTGTCATTTTAGAGTTTTTTTATGCAGTATGAGTTTTGCCCATTTTTTAACACTGTAATGTTACCTATCAAAGCTGTCAACTTCTATGTCATTTGGTCTCTGGTGGATATTTGTCTCTTTGGCAAATATACCACAATCTTCTTAACTTTTTTTTTGGTGTGTTTTGATTATATGCCTAAAATAAGCTTAAATATGATATTGAAATAATTTTATAATCCATATTTCGTCCAACAAGTGACACAAACAAAATGTTCAGAGGTGGTCAGGTCAAAACGTTTTTTCTATGCCATGTCAGATTATAAGTCTCTTTAAACCAATATGGAATATTTATTAAGCTATCAATATAAGAATGCAGCTAAATACTATCAACAAGTACTTATAAATGTGTGTGTGTGTGTGTGTGTGTGTGTGTGTGCTTTTTTTAGACACTGAATATGTAAGAATTTAAAAATTTGTTTCAGAATTTCCATGTACACGTACATGTAATATAAATATGTATAATGAATTCGTTATCATTTGTTTATTATATAAATCATGTTAATGATGTCATCTTATATCAAATTTGTTTTTAAACATTTGAAACATTAAGTGTACTCACGTCGAATAGTAGAGAATATTTCTGGATTATTGGTTACAACTTAAACAGAAAAAAATAAAAGATAATTCATATAACTTAAACAACTTTGAGAAAACACCCTGTAAATGGCCAAGGTATCATTACTAATCTAATAATAAACTGTACAAAATTATTATAAAGTTTTGGAAATTCTTGAACTTAAGCTTTCACAATTTCAAAAGAAATGAAAAGCCCCAAAGAGTAGACAAGTCTTTGAGTCTTAAAAATTTGCCTTATTCAACAATAAAGCTTTCTACATGGATAAGAAGTAAACAAAATCATCAACTGACTTAGCAGCAACCCTATTTCATGCATTCTGAAAGTTTGTTGCAAGGCAAGTAAAACCCATAATTTGAAAATGAATTTTAAACATTTTTAAATTCTGGTTATTGATCGTATGTTCATGAATTAATAAATCAAAAACTTTTATGAGATCAAATGAGTGTTCAGTATTGATTTCAAAACAGAGGTAAAATTATAACTTTAATTTTTTGAAAGTTCAAAGTGAAAGTGGGCTTCTAGTTCAGTTACAATATGTTTTCAATGTGGTAAGTCTTCTAAGTTGTTAAAGTGAGTTACAGTCTTGTTAAATTCAAGCTGCAGTGCTAGCTTGGGTGAAGTTTCTCATATTAAATTTACAGAGAGGTCTTCAGAAAGATCGCACCTCACTGTTTGTTTCGGATGTCTCCTACAATAGTTTAAGATGAATTCTTAATGCAATACGTCCATATCACTGTTTGTCTGCATGTATATTGTAGAATGTAAATTTATCAACTAATTATTAGCATATAACTCTTAAGTGGAACGTATACTGACTGCCAATATATAAAATTTACATCATAGTGAAGGCCCTTCAGTCTTTAAGTGAACATATATATATAAATACACAAAAAATCATTGAAAGCATTTGTTGACAAAAAATCTTTGAAAAATTTGTCAACATCCAAAAATATATCATTTTGAATATTCATTTAATGGAAAATATGTATGCAAATGTTGCATTTCTCTTGGCACTCAGTATATTAATAAGCAATTACTTTGTTCAGGAAGTTTTGGAACTTCTCCTTCAGGGAATTCTTTCATGTCTCTATCATCTTCAGAAACAGTTATAAGATCTGGAGAGTCTCCACTCACTTCCTCAACAAAAGAAGTGTTTCCATCACCAACAGTGAATGGACGTGATGCAAAGGTTTTGTTCTGTAACGTCAACTCCAGTTTATAGGCTCCTTCAACCATGGGAACATATCTAATGGAAAACTTTCCATTTTGTAATCCTCCATCCTTTATTTTACCTGGTAGGATATCACCTAGAACATGCAGAAAGAAAATTATTTTGACAAGTCTATCAATTGATTAATAATTGATGCACAAGATGTGATATTTTTATTTTCAATAAAATGAATAAACTCTTTATACAGAGACATATCTGTAACCTTATGACAAGAATTGTTAATGCCGCAGTAGTTCATATACAGAGTTTACTAGCCTGTGCTACTCTAAGGTACAGAATTGAAATCTTACTAGTGTCAAGACATACCCGTAGCCAGGGGGGTTCGGGGGTTCAGACGACCCCCCCCCCCCCCTTGAAAACAAATAAGCACTGTTAAAGTCAATGTTCTGTTCGAATTGTGACTGTTAAAGTCGAGTTTGTGAGTCAAACGAACCCCTCCTTGAAAATTCCTGGCTACGGGCCCGCAAGATATGTGCAAAGTATAGAACTCAATTCATGTAATTGACACGGATTGCCATTTTTCTGCCAAAAGTTGGTGGTTCTCTCTAGGAACTTCAGCTTCAGTGACCAATGAAAACCAGCTGCCTAGATATGGCTACAGTTGCTAATAATTGTGTTTAATAAACAGACAAGCAAACTCTTCATAGGTAAAGAGTTGCAAGTTTATATTTATATAGATCCAAATTGTGTTATACTTATTGTTTGGGAAAATGACAACAATGACAAAGGAGGCTAGTACAATTTAGCATGTTTAGGAGTAGTTTGAAAGACACATAACTGAAGTATTATAAGACAAGTTCCAACAGACAAACCATATACCTTCTTGTGAACAGGCAGAAGGAGAAAATGATTTAAATACATGACAGTGTGAAAAAGTAAGTTAATTTTACAAAACTTACCCCTTGGGTCTGTAATCATAGCCTGGAAATGGGCTTCTTCAGCAGCAGGTGTTTTCTCTGATGTAAATAGCTCAATGTCAAACACCACCTCCTCTCCTGGAATGGCTGCTCTCCGCTGTTGAATCGAAGTATTTGGAGGAAAGATAGAGCTTGACCAGATATGCATCTTTTGGCTTAATGTATTTTGTATATCTGGACTGACCCCACTGCAGTCTAAGCCAAATGCTGCCATTTCCCATGGTTCCTCATCAAACTGTTCAGCTGTTAAATTCTGTAGTCTGTCTGAAATGGTTTTATTAAGCTGGAGGAAGGCAGGAATATTTGAATGACTCATAACTTTATCAGTGTATAAGACTGAATGATCAATATTAGATTTTAGATTTTTCAACTTTGAATCTTGTTCCTCAAGGCTTTGACATTTCTGGAAGACTTGTTTATTTACTTTTTCTTTCAGGGTCTCTTTGGTACGATCTATCTGCTGATGCAATATTTCAATCACTCCATCAATTTCATTATATATCTGATCTTTGCGGAGATTTATTTCTTTTCTTTCATCCTCTATCTCATTTAGTACTTTGGATATGATGTTGGACTTTTCTTTGACTGAGCAAACCATCTGTTTGATTTCCTCCTGTTTCTCATTCCCTACTGTACAGATATCAACCAATGCATGTCCTTCTTGGTATTGATGGTGGATCATGGCACATGTGACACAGATAGGTTTCTCACATTCTTTTTTAGTGCAGTAAAGCTCTAAAGCTTTTCCTGGGTGGATTTGGCATGTCTGAGGATGACAGAAGGCTGTGAAATCAGTAGCATCTCTCAGTTCTTCAAGTGGTATCAAATCATGATTTCTTGTTACAGTGGTTCGTCGATGTGCTGCCACACAATCTAAACATAGAAACTCTCCGCAGGGACGACATCTGTGGGATGCAACGTTTGTTTCATTACATCCTCTTCCTTCACAAGAAACTGTTGGTGATGTCTTCACTACCACATAATCAGACAGATCTCTGGTTGTATTGTCTGTTGGAAAAGAGGCCACTGAATGTTCCATTCTGCAGGTTGGACAGGGAAGCACTCCGTCTTTAGCTACTTTTGGGATGCAAGTCTCACATAACAAATGGAGGCAAGGTAAAACCTTTGTGTGTGTGTCGTCATGAAAATCATCCAGACATACAGGACATGTCAATAGTTGTTTCTGAAGATCATCTAAACTTTCCAGATCCATTTGATCCTAAAAACAAAAATCAAACTAATTAGTAACCATCATGGATGAGAACAAACTGATTACCATCATGGATGGGAACAAACTGATTACAATCATGGATGAGAACAAACTGATTACCATCACGGATGAGAACAACCTGATTACCATCACGGATGAGAACAAACAAATTACCATCATTGATGAGAACAAACTGATAACCATCATTGATGAGAACAAACAAATTACCATCATTGATGAGAACAAACAAATTACCATCATTGATGAGAACAAACTGATAACCATCATTGATGAGAACAAACAGATTACCATCATTGATAAGAACAAACTTATTACCATCATTGTTGAGAACAAACCGATTACCATCATGGATGGGAACAAACTGATTACCATCATTGATGAGAACAAACTGATTACCATCATTGATATCAAGAACAAACTGAGTACCATTTTACTAAATATCCTTAAAGCGGATTCAAGTATAATCATCTTTAGCATTATTTTAGGAAAATCATCAAAATCAGTCAATATTTTATTGTCTAAAAGAAAGTGTACATTTTATTGTCATGCACCAAAATTACAATGAACGTCATTTGGCAAGATTTTTTACTGTTATTCTTCATAAAGGTGACAACCCTCATGTAAAGATATCCGACTTCAAACAAATCTTTTATGCTTATTTATGCATCATGCTTCCCTATTTCCATTCTCAATTAAATAAGTTTTGAAAGTTGTTGAAGGCCATAGGGTGGCATATAGTTGTCATTAACTATTTTTTCAGACCTGTTGGGTTTCTGGTGATGACCAAGTTGTCTCATTGTAACCACAATCATGATAATCCACCATAGTCCTATTACTTGTGACATATTCATTATTCATGTGTATGCTCTGTATGCCCCTTGTGGGCCCTTAATTGGAATTAAAAATGTTCTGTTCTGTATTCATGTGGTTTTTTTTTATATACATGTGCATAAAAATAAGCACCGCCACTGTCACTCATTTTCATGCAACAACTAGTCTGTAAGGGCAAAAACAGTCCCTGTGTTTTTACTTTCGCTTTCGTTTTCCGTAAAGATTCATCATAGAAATAGAATAGAATTTAACATTTCGTTACATATTCAGTGAATACAATATTGTTATTACTGCGTGTCATATGAAAATACCAATGCATGAATGGGTTATTTTAGTATTCGACTCTGTCGCATGATTGAGCGATTTCAACTTCCATTTCCAGAAATTTGTGATATTTTTCTAGAAAGTTTACACGTACTTAAAAAAAATGTTAAACAATTAAATACTTGATCCATTTTTACCAGTGACTAATATAAATATGTTCAAACCAATGTTATTACTTACTTCTTTGATACTTTTGTTAGAAGACGTATTATATATCTGAGGATAATCTATAAACAAAGTTAATGCGGTGTTGTCATTAACTCTGGTTATTTTTCTGGTCTATATTTAGATTATTACACTATGGGTGTGTTTGGATATCGGCTCATAACAATAAAGGAATCTTTGGGTAAGATCCAGAAAATGAATCATACTAGTATATAGATTATGAGTAATGAGGTTAAAAATATTGTCTTATTAAAGACAGTATCAACCTATCTTTCAATACGAATTATCCTTAATTAAACCCCCTTTATAGAGGAACCATATATCTGTATAATCAATAAATAGATTGTGTATGGTATAATCTTGTAAGGCCTTTTAACAGTTTAAAAAGTGTAAAACGGTTTTGTTTTCTTATATGATTCTCAATATATGTCTATCTTATGTGTTTGATCGTATGTAATGTGATGAAAGCTCCTAAATGGTCCTTTAATTGGAAAATGAAATATTCTTATTCGTATATTCTTATTCTTATTTTCATATGTAGTCTTGTAAGGTGGTATAACTGGCCAGATGCGGATAATCACAGTGTTTGACAAATAGAAAAATTTCATTTATGAATACATTAAATAATACAGGGCCTAGTAAAGATCCATGAGGAACACCTTTATAAATATACGGCATTTACTGGTACTCTGACCTATTTTTACACACTGTTTTCTTGTAGTCAGATAACTTTTGAGTAATTCCAGAGCAGATTTTTCTCAATTTGAAAAGAAGTAAATCATGTGGAAGACAGTCAAAGGTTATACTGATACCCATAGTTATACACTATTCATTTTTAGAATTAGAAATATATGTTTTATCGTTTATTTATCAAAACATAGGCAAATAATGCATTATCTTATACATGTACCTCCAAAGCATTTCTAGGAATATAATTGGTTAAAAGCAACCGCGTGGAGATCCTACATATTTTGGGGTGAGTAGACAGGGCTTATTTCAATACATGATTAATAGTGGTGTCACGTTCCTTTATAAAAACAACATTTGCAGCGAAACAAATCGAATTTCGAAAGACGAAGAAATTGATTATAGACAATACCAATTAAAATGAATGCAGTTTGTTTAGACCAATTGAAGTAGGTTCTAAATACTAACGTAGTTGAAGACTTGATCTCTTTGATATGCATCTAGTAGTCTAAATACGACTGTTAAATGACTGACCCTTTTATGTCCAGGGGTTATTTTTTTCTGTTGCCACTGAGATCTTTTTTGGGGGGAAATAAGGATTTCTTCAGACCTTAAAATATTTTCGAAAAATTTAATACAAGAATATGAGATTTGTTTTACCACATGCAATGGAAGTCTGCAAAGTTCAGCTTTACAAGCAGCATTAATTGCTTTGCAATTAACATCTAAAACTTCTTTTATGATCTTTTTTTTTCAAACTGATTGAATTTTCATATTTATCATTTGGATTGCTTTTTTAGCTCACCTGGCCCAAAGGGCCAAGTGAGCTTTTCCCACCACTTTGCGTCCGGCGTCCGGCGTCCGTCGTCCGTCGTCGTTGTTAACTTTTACAAAAATCTTCTCCTCTGAAACTACTGGGCCAAATTAAACCAAACTTGGCTTCAATCATCATTGGGGTATCTAGTTTTAAAAATGTGTCCGGTGACCCGGCCAACCAACCAAGATGGCTGCCATGGCTAAAAATAGAACATAGGGGTAAAATGCAGTTTTTGGCTTATAACTCAAAAACCAAAGCATTTAGAGCAAATCTGACTGGGGTAAAACTGTTTATGGGTCAAGATCTATCTGCCGTGAAATTTTCAGATGAATTGGACATTCCGTTGTTGGGTTGTTACCTCTGAATTGGTAATTTTAAGGAAATTTTGCTGTTTTTGGTTATTATCTTGAATATTAATATAGATAGAGATAAACTGTAAACAGCAATAATGTTCAGCAAAGTAAGATTTACAAATAAGTCAATGTGACCAAAATGGTCAGTTGACCCCTTAAGGAGTTATTGCCCTTTATTGTCAATTTTTAACCATTTTCGTAAATCTTGGTTATCATTTACAAAAAATCTTCTCCTCTGAAACTACCTGGCCAAATTAATCCAAACTTGGCCACAATCATCTTAGGGGTATCTAGTTTAAAAAATGTGTCTGGTGAACCGGCCATCAAATCAAGATGGCCGCCACAGCTAAAAATAGAACATAGGGGTAAAATGCAGTTTTTTGCTTATAACTCAAAAACCAAAGCATTTAGAGCAAATCTGACATTGGGTAAAATTGTTTATCAGGTCAACATCTATCTGCCCTGAAATTTACAGATGAATCACACAACCTGTTGTTGGGGTGCTGTCCCTGAATCGGTAATTTTAAGGATTTTTTTCTTATTTTGGTTATTATCTTGGATATTATTATAGATAGAGATAAACTGTAAACCGCAATAATGTTCAGCAAAGTAAGATTTACAAGTAATGCAAATGACCAAAATGGTCAATTGACCCCCTAAGGAGTTATTGTCCTTTATAGTCAATTTTTAACAATTTTCATAAAATTTGTAAATTTTTATTAACATTTTCCACTGAAACTACTGGGCCAAGTTCATTATAGATAGAGATAATTGTAAGCAGCAAGACTTTTTAGTAAAGTAAGATGTACAAACACATCACCATCACCAAAACACAATTTTGTCATGAATTCATCTGCTTCCTTTGTTTAAGATTCACAAAGACCAAGGTGAGCGACCTAGTTTCGATTTGCCAAAAAAAAAAGAAAATAAAATGTAGGAAGAATTTGGACACAGGAGACAGAAAAAAATCGGTCTAAATAATTCATATACATGTATATAGTAACCTAACTATATTGTGTTGATTTCTTTTAAGCAAATTTCAACAGTCTTCATTGAATAGAAAAGTACCACAACTGTCTTTTGTAGACTTTACGTGACGGTACCCAAATTGCACCCATTTTGACAGTTTTTTCACCTACGTTTTTAGCTCACCAGGCCCGAAGGGCCAAGTGAGCTTTTCTCATCACTTGTCGTCCATCGTCCGTCGTCCGTCGTCCGGCGTTAACTTTTACAAAAATCTTCTCCTCTGTAACTACTGGGCCAAATTTAACCAAACTTGGCCACAATCATCATTGATGTATCTAGTTTAAAATTTGTGTTTTTTGACCCGGCCAACCAACCAAGATGGCCGCCATGGCTAAAAATAGAACATAGGGGTAAAATGCAGTTTTTGGCTTATAACTCAAAACCAAAGCATTTAGAGCAAATCTGATAAGAGGTAAAATTGTTTATCAGGTCAATATCTATCTGCCCTGAAATTTTTAGATGAATCAGACAACCCATTGTTGGGTTGCTGCCCCTAAATTGGTAATTTTAAGGAAATTTTACTGTTTTTGGTTATTATCTTGAATATTATTATAGATGAAGATAAACTGTAAACAGCAATAATGTTCAGCAAAGTAAGATTTACAAATAAGTCAACATGACCAAAATGGTCAGTTGACCCCTTTAGGAGTTATTGCCCTTTATAGTCAATTTTTAACCATTTTTCGTAAATCTCCATGATCTTTTACAAAAATCTTCTCCTCTGAAACAACCGGGCCAAATTTATCCAAACTTGGCCACAATCATCATTGATGTATCTAGTTTTAAATTTTTGTTTTGTGACCGGGCAAACCAACTAAGATGGCCGCTACGGCTAAAAATAGAACATAGGGGTAAAATGCAGTTTTTGGCTTATGACTAAAAAAAAACCAAAGCATTTAGAGCAAATCTGACAAGAGTTAAAATTGTCTATCTTGTCAAGATCTATCTGCCCTGAAATTTTTAGATGAATGGGACAACCCGTTGTTAGGTTGCTGCCCCTAATTTGGTAATTTTAAGGAAATTTTGCTGTTTTGGGTTATTATCTTGAATATTATTATAGATAGAGATAAACTGTAAACAGCAATAATGTACAGCAATTTAAGACTCAAAAATAAGTCGAAATGACCAAAATGGTCAATTGACCCCCTAAGAAGTTATTGTCCTTTATAATCAATTTTTAACAATTTTCATAAAATTTATAAATTTTTACTAACATTTTCCGCTGAAACTACACGGACAAGTTCATTATAGATAGAGATAATTGTAAGCAGCAAGAATGTTCAGTAAAGGAAGATGTACAAACACATCACAATCACATAAACACAATTTTGTCATGAACTGTCTGCTTCTTTTGTTTAATCCACATATGCCAAGGTGAGCGACACACGCTCTTTAGAGGCTCAAGTTTTATAATCAAGAAAAAAATGTCTATACTGTGTTTATTTTGTAGCCCTATCCTTCTTTATTAAATAGGTACACCAATTTGTTTTTTTAATCCATATTGAGTCATAAAAAAATGGGTTTGAATCAACCTCCAAACTATCCATGATTCTGTAATGAGGAGTAACCAAATTGCATCCATGCTTAAATTCACATCGTCAAAAGTCTAATAACCGAGCTTTTTTTTCTATTTCTTCAAATATTTTGAACAATTGGATATTAGTCCATGCTTACTCTTCATATTTTACGAAATGTATACTTATAATATTTTTAAAAAGATGACGTTTTAATGACGTCGCATGGTGACGTTTTCGTACATTTTGCTTTTTCAGTAAACAGTCGATCCATCTGTAATCTGTAATCTGTTGATAAATACTGTGAACGTTTTGTGTATATCTAAATATTTTTATCTGTGTTGAAAGACGTGCCGCATAGTATCAAATCATGAAAATACAAATTGTTTAGTCTCTAGGGTCTTGTAAGATTTCCGTTGCTATTTTTTTCTAAATACAGTAGGTGCAATTTGGGTACTCGATGCAATTTGGGTACCCTTACGTGAATTGTTATATTATTTTTTTGTCATGATTTTTCCAGTCTCTATTCGTTTTGTTCGGGTTTTTTTTCCTTTGGATACCTCTGCCTCTTTTATTTCAAGTTTCGAGCATGGGATTATCTATTAATATCCCAGGTTTCCATTTGTGTGGTCATAGCTGACAGTGAAGGCAACCTAAGATGTCTTTCCAAACACACCTTCTTTTGACCTTTTTACGAACAAGTAATCAATTGCTAACTTAATATTCAAAATAATTTTTGTGGTGATTTCTCCACAATCATTTTTATTTCTAATTCCGATTTAGACTATTAATCATGATGAAAGCCCATTGGACCGAAGGAAAATATAAATCTTGACAATATTCGCTTCCTTCACCGACACCGATTTACGATTTCTATCTCTGCACAACATCCTGTCTTTCTTGTCTGTGCTTGTGTAGTTGGAAATTTATATTTTTATCAGATTTCCATCGAAAAAAATGGACTGTAGGTTATCAGGTACAATACAAAAACTGGTAACCTAACTATACATAACTATTGAATCAGCTGAATAAGCTTTTCTGTGCCCCCAAATCCAGTATCAGTATGCATAAATCAATGTACTGTAGCCATATGCACTACTGTATCTGCCACATAGACAGTTTCGTGTGGTATCGGGTCCGTTCGCCATAATAACATGTTCGACCTACTTTGAACCTGAAATTATTCAGGGTATTATTGAAGTTGAATAAACTTATTGAGATATTTATCAGGGCGAACATGTACATTTTTATCATGGGCGAATATGAATCGCTGCAAATGCACATGGATTTGTTTTGTCTTTTTGTGATACACAGCAGCTCTTCTTATTCTGTAATTTCACAATAGTCTACAAATCAACACAGTAAATACATGGTGTTGGATGCATTGCCTATATCCATGAAATACATTTAGTCAACAGGCCATTCATCTGTTCGTATGCTTCCCAGACATAATGGACTTCCATGTTGTCCATTCAATTCACTTCAAAGTAAACCTTTATTTATGATTGGCATGTCACATAACAAATGAACATTAACTGATCTTAGCTCTTTGAGCTGTTATAACGGACAAATACATACATTTACAATGTACATTGTACACAATAATCATACACAATAATATTAAAACATAAAAGACATACATTGTAGATCATACATTTCATGCACATTTAGGCTGAACTAATTTAAATGCTATATATTATAAACATGCTCGAGCACTAAGCTAAAACCAACATAAATTTAAAGCACAGCAATCACAAGTTATTGCATGTACAATGTAGATCATACATTTCATGCACATTTAGGCTGAACTAATTTAAATACTATATATTATATACATGCTCGAGCTCTAAGCTGAAACTAACATTAAATTTAAAGCACAGCAATCAAAAATTATTGCATTGCAATACACATAGTCCCCTAACGGTTGAAATTAATTGTACTGGAACAAAATGTTAACTTGATCTTTAATTAATTTGTCATGGTGTTACATGTAACTATATAATTAATATCAAGGCAGTATCTTCAAGAATGACGGAAAAAAGGGTTGAAAACTGATTATTTTTGTGAATTTTCAAAGTCCAATGACATAGACTTCACAAAATTATCTGAATGAAAACAAAATTCAAACTTGGTCTGTAACTTGTTATGATAAAACTATATACAATGTACATGTACAAATGTATTAATTATCAAATCAGTATCTTCAAGCATGACAACAACAAAATTGTGGAAAAACTGATTATTTGAGTTCAAGTTCAAGAACAATAACTCTGCACAAAATTATCAGACTGGTCTGGAACACAACTTGCACTAGATCTGTAACTTGTCATGATATAAAAAATTGTCAATATACCAAATATCAAATCAATATCCTCTGCACATACACCTTGAAACTTGTATGAAAACAATGATTTAATGGTGTTACACCTAAATAGACAGCAGTGCATGCACAACTGTTAACAATGAGTCCACTATAAAAGGCCCAAAGATTAAACATTAAAATATGATTGCCATTTATTCAATCATTCAATTTCAATGCTATAATTTATGTAATATTCATTTTTGTTATCATGTATACTTGTACACAACCTTTGACACAAATTCTCATTTCTTGATTTAAAAATTGAAAAAAATATATCAACCTTTTAACATTATTCACATTATTTGTAAAGATTTTTAAAAAACAATCAACAATTATCAATACATGTTTTTCTAAAACAATTTGTATTTGTTTTTTGTAGAGTAAGGCAAGAACAACAGTCATGAAGAAAAGTTTCAAAACTTGTAATTGAAACTGACAAGATTGATTTCAAGCAAGACAAGTGACGCCACATTACACAACAGAAGTATCAAAATGAATAACGATGAAGACGATGAAGTTAAACCCAATGTATGTGAAGTGACGAATAACGAAGAAAACGATGAAGTTAAATCCAGTGTATGTGAAGTGATGATTAACGATGAAATCGATGAAGTTAAACCAAGTGTATGTGAGTTATGTGATAAGTGTTTTTATGACAGCGATGAACTTGACAAACATTACAATGAACACACACTAGATACTACAGAGTATAATGTAGAAAATCATAAAACTAAACCAGAATCATTGTTTAAATGTGGAATTTGTGGGCAGAATTTTAATAGCGGTGAAGAGTTATCAGATCATTCAGTAACACATATTCCAGATGAAATCTATACATGTGATATATGTAACAAGCCGTTCCTGACCAAGGAGGATATCAGTGATCATTACAACACAGCTCATGATAACGATAAACCTTATAAATGTGAAATATGTGGCAAAGGTTTTATACTCACTAAAACTTTAGAAAAACACAGGCAGATACATATCACTGGTAAACCTTATAAATGTTCAGAATGTGGCAAAGGATTTACAGAAAATGGAGCATTGCAGAGTCATTTAAAAATTCATTCGGGAGAAAAACCATATAAATGTCAGGTTTGTGGGAAGGCTTTCCGTGAAAGTGGCACTCTAGTCATACACACACGCATACATACTGGGGACAAACCATATAAGTGTGAGCTGTGTGAGAGAGGATTTGTCACCAGTAGCAGTCTTAAAGCTCATAAAGAAACACACACTGGAATCAGGTCACACAAATGTGAATATTGTGGATTGAAGTTCCGACAGAGGGCTGGTTTAAAGATTCATTTACCAAAGCACACTGGGGAATATCTTTATCGTTGTGAAGTATGTGATAAAGGTTTTGCTCTGAAAGGTAGCTATAACATTCATATGAACATGCATAAGGGAGCTCTGATTTACAAATGTGACCAGTGCGACAAAGCATATGCTGCTAAACATATGCTCAAACTTCACCAACATATGCACACTGGGGAATTCCCATATAGATGTAATCTGTGTGGAAAAGGTTTCCTCGGAAAAGGAAATCTAACATGCCATCTACGTATACACAGTGGCGAGAAACCTTTCAAGTGTGAATTCTGTCCAAAAGCCTTTGCCATCAGTGGTAACCTACAGCAGCACGTCAAGATACATACCCGTGAAATGATGTTTAAATGTGACATCTGTTCTCATGAGTTTGTCACAAGTGTATCATTACGTAAACATGTACGTGTTCACACGGGTGAAAAACCTTTCAGATGCGAGATATGTGGAAAAATGTTTGCACAAAATGCCAATCTCAAAAGACACAAAATTATACACACAGGAGAAAAGGAGTATAAATGTGACATCTGCCAAATGGAATTCAACATGCCAACAAATTTATACAGACACAAACGTGTCCATTCAGAAGAGCGCAAATATGAATGTACCCACTGCAATAAAGCATTCAAAAGTAATGGTAACCTTCAGCGCCATATGAGAATTCATACAGGGGTAAAACCTTTTCAGTGTAATACCTGTGGAAGAGAGTTTGGCCATAGTGAAAGTCTACAGCGCCATACAAGAACCCATACAGGTGACAAACCTTATAAATGTGACACTTGTGGGAAATGTTTTGCTGATAATGGTTGTTTGGCCAGACATAAATCCGTCCATGATCCAGCAGGCAAGAAATATAAATGTGATATTTGTCATAGATACTTTGTTCTTAACTCTAGTATGAAGAGACACAAGAAAGAGGTCCATGGTGTAGCTGATGATTCTAGTCTAGATGATCAAACATCCAATGGTATCAGTTATAACAGTGATGCTACTACAGAAGAGGAAAATGAAGAAGATATTCTCAAATACACTTCTAAAAAGATATTAAATTTTAATGAAAATTCTATTAAAGTGGAACCTGATAATCATGACAATTATGATAATCATAATGATGAGCAATGTGATTGATGTTATAAATGTACAATATAGATAAATATTATATTTATAACTATTATAAATTGTTTTCAGCATATATCCTCTATATATGTGTATATCAAATAATTTATTTATTCATTTTCAATGAATGATTCAAAGATGAAGGTGTTACAGTTGATTTCATTGAGTTTGTAGCTAAAGATAATATCTTTCGTTAGCTTGCTTGCTAGCTGAACCATGAAGTCATTATTGAAGGAGTTAGAGATTAAATCTTGTACATTGTACTTAAAAGTAAAATTGAGGATTTGTGATAATTTAAGTAAGAATATTTATTATCTGTTTTAATACACAACTGAAGGCTAAATAGATTAAGGGAAATAAAATATTAAAACTTTTCTGTAACTGCATGTATATAAAAATACCAATTGTACATTATTTGTGATAGTTGTTAAATTATTCTTTAATATACATATTTGTTGTGCATTTATATTTATTGTTAGAATACATGTATAGGAATATTGAATTTAGTGATTGTAGTCATTGTTACAGATTGGATTACACATATTGAATCTTATATATTAGATACGCATTTTATTTATGTTATTAGAACTACATGCAATGAAAATATTTTATTTACATTTATTAAATGCTGAAAATTTGATGGGTCATACCTGTGTAGTGAAACATTTAAGGTGAAGCCAATTTGTGTGTATGTATATTGGTGTTTCTAACTTTTTATTAATGCATGCAAAGTTTGAAAGTTGTGTGTTTGATTTTGTAATGGAAAATATGTTCTTTTGCTATGTAAAACTGTCTGATGAATCACTGCAGTCTGCTCCTTTTAATTATTAGTGATTCAATATGTTGAGAATTATGTCTACTGGTTATTTTATCTTATTAGGTTTTGTTTTTTTATTAGAGCCTTTTTTATCATGTTTATCCATTATAATTTAATAATGCTTTCAAAAATGCATGTTCCTGTATTGAAAATACATTTTCGAACTTGTTCATGTTTTTTTTTTATTGTAATTGATAATTTTACATTAATCTGTTATCATTGATGTTGCACAATACATAAATACATGATGCATGACACATTCAAATATATAACCAACAAGTTTTGATGAGAAGTTTTTATACTAATTATATGTAGGAAAATTGATATAATGGATGCACCTTCATTTCTATCATATCTGTTAGCATGTGAAATGTCTGGCTTTTTTCATTAGAAGAAATCAAAAGACAGAGATTTGTCAATTTTTACAATATGTGTTCAGTTGATACAAGTGCAGATAGAAATATTTAAAACTTTTTTTAATTTTTGAAAATTTAAACATTAAATTTGTGAGAAATTTACGAATTTATATTCTTTGTTTTCTTTGACATGTTTGATTTTCACATTTCCTACCAATATTTTCATTGAATTGAAAGAAATAGATGTCTTTTGTTTCATTATATGTTGTCTACTCAAAAGTAAAGGTGATGGTTTGCTTATTTTGTTCTTCAGTTTATGATATAAGTGATCTTCCTGTTTGTTGCTTGTAGTGATTAATACATTTTCCCACTAAATTACTTCATCAGCCTATGGCATATACATGTATATGGAGAAACTTTCCAAACATGTAATTGTTTAAATAACTAATGTCATCATTCTACTATGAGGCAAATTTAAAAAGATTTTTTATTTTTTCATTTGCAGCTAGTTAGCAATAACTTGGTTATGGTGGTACCTTACACTACAGGGAGATAACTCTGTAAAATCAGCTAAATGTTTTAATAACATTGACTTTTTAAGGAAATATTAAGCTTCTCAATGATTAAAATTAGCGTTTGTCAAACTGCTATCTATCCAACCACCTTTGTTCCGAGAAAGTGATTGGTTCAAGTTTTCTGAAATTTTTATATTTTTTTCAACATGTTCAAAGGGTCAAAGTAAATATTTTGTCAAAACTTTATGAAAATTAAACGAACCAAATAAATTTTAATCAAGGTGTTGGGTATATATATATACCACCTTAAAGAAATGTAAAAACAAATGTTTTTGGTTGTTTGGCTTTCTTCATTTTAAACTACAAGTTCTGTTTTTGGTTTTTACAAAGTTAACATGAAATTTAAAGGGGGAGATTTTCTTCAAAGATTTGTAATAGTTATATAAAACTAAGAATAACAAGACTTCCTGAAATATTGATGATTGATTATACAGTTATCCTTTAACATATATTTTATGTCCAAATAAAAGTTAAAAGCAATACGTTATAATGTATATTATAAATTTAATATGGTGGTTCACTATTTATTTATTGATTTGTAGGTCATGTAAGTTCACAAAGATATTTATTTATATTAATTATGAAAGGACGTTGTTAATGTGTGTAAAGCTTTACCTGTATGTGATTGTTATAAAGAATTTATATAGAGCCATAAAAATATGTTCAAATACAATTCTTTTCTTTTATGTTTAGCTTGATAGAACACAAATGTTGTTCAGAAGTTTGGCATCAATCATATGTTCTTATTACCACCTAAAATAATGAGATGAGGTATGACACAACGTTCTACCACAGTCAAGTTAAAGTGGATGTAAGCAATCATAGGGAACAACAAGGCCTTCAACAATGACAATACATATACCGTATAGTCAACTATAAAAGGCCCAGACAATTAAAATATTAAACAATTCAATTGAAAAAACTAACAGCCTGATTAACAATAAACAAATTTGACAGACATGAACAAAAGACAATCACTGAACTAAAAGTACCTTATGGTTACCTTTGTAGGATGTTTAAACCTTTGTCTTATTAATGATAGAAATACTATAAGGAGGATCCCAAGGGTTTATAAGAAGTCGAAACAAACAAAAATACAAATGGAAAACACTGGTTAACTATTAAATCAACATGATCAATGCATTTTAAAAAGGTTATTATGGATAACCAGCCAGACATTTATTTTTTATTATTTTATTAATGGATGCAAGAGAGACCTACTGCATATCCAAACTATGTGCTTATTTGTTGCAATGATACCACCTACGTATAGCTTCCCCTCAATTTAAAAAAAGTGTATTCTTATTTTCTTGCTTAACAACACATTTATAAGGCTACTGTGTGTACCAGTAAAAAAAACAGTGCAACAAAACCAGTTCTGAGTACTGATTATTTCATAGACAAACGTAGAAGGTATGAGTCTTTATGTACTTGAAACTGCCTGATTTGCAGAAGAAAATGTTGAGTGCATGTACTTGAATTAAAGACAAATGAAAAATTTTCCTTAAAAATTAAGAACAACTTGTGCCATTGTCAAAGTGACATAAAAAGTTAATTTCATTGTAAAAAGTATATATGATTTGCAAGTAGACACAGGCATGTGTCCCAAAAATCAGTGGATCTACTGTTAAATAGTTTAAGACCAGAATTCATTGGAAACGATACCCTTCACAACGCCTTAAGTTGATATACCTAAGAAAGTAACATATCCTTGTCAGAAGTAAAGTACCACTTAAACACTTCGTATCCTTTCCTCGAAGGAAAGTATAAAAAAGAAGATGTGGTATGATTGCCAATGAGACAACTATCCACAAAAGACCAAAATGACACAAACATTAACAATAATAGGTCACCGTAAGGACTTCAACAATGAGCAAATCCCATACCGTTTATAGTCGGCTATAAAAGACCCTGATAAGACAATGTAAAACAATTCAAGCGAGAAAACTAATGCATTAAGAAAGTAATTAGATGGGCAGTTTTAGAGCCTCTGCTTCTGTATGGACATAGTTTGAATACAAGTAAATATTATATTACAGTTTTTTTTTCTGCTGAAGCCAAATGGGATTTTGTTTCACATGCATATACTCATAATTTGAAAAAGCAGCAACAAACACATACTACAAATGCTTTTCAAGATGCAATGGAAACTCATTATCAAAGTAAAGATGGTTACAGTTTGGTACGTCAAACGCTCCTTTCGTCTTCATAAGACGCAGCTGTAGCGCTTAAATCAAATCACTTGAAGAAGAGCAAAAGTAACCACATGCTACGAAAAACTGTGCCAAGTACGTCTAAGGCATTCAATACGTGATGATAGAAAAACCCTTGCTTGAATATTTGATAGACAGTAAATCTACAGAATATGAACGTATTCATAACATTGGATGTCATATGCTGGTGATATTCTGGTACACGGAACGTTCACCAGTAGTAGCATCGATCCAGTGGTTGTAAAATCTCACCAAAGATACATTATTACAGTTTGTGAAATATAAACCTTGATGGAAAATCTAGTACAATAAAACGAGAGAATGTAGATATAGTTATTCAGCGTGACATATGTTCAATATTAATATTATATTTTATCTATTACTTTGTCTTACATGTCAGTCGATATTTGCCTTTAGTTTTAACTGCTGACAATTGATAATTGAAAGAAATGAGTTTTATTGTAATTTTTGTAAAAATTGCGGTTATAACTAGTCTTTTTGAAGTTGTGGAAATCATTTACAACATGTTGATTAAAAAAAGTGAGAATATGGAAATATTTTATTAATATATGTATATAGATATAGGAAGATGTGGTGTGAGTGCCAATGAGACAACTCTCCATCCAAATAACAATTTAAAAAGTAAACCATTATAGGTTAAAGTACGGCCTTCAACACGGAGCCTTGGCTCACACCGAACAACAAGCTATAAAGGGCACCAAAATTACTAGTGTAAAACCATTCAAACGGGAAAACCAACGGTCTAATCTATATAAACAAAACGAGAAACACGTATATATTACATAAACAAACGACAACTACTGTACATCAGATTCCTGACTTAGGACAGGTACAAACATTTGCAGCGGGATTAAACGTTACATATTAACACAACAGCGGAATAATTAAAGATCATTAAAGCATTATTTAAAACGGACATCCTTGTGTTGTGATTACATGTCTTTGAAGAGATAACATTCGAGGTTTTGTACAATGTTAAAACGGGGTTTAATGCCTAAACCTAAGTATGATAGTTGTTACTTTAAATATACCATTAAAGCATGATAATTCAATACTTAACGTATGTTGGTGTCAATTGTTAGGGAGATAGAAAATGAAAACTTTAAATTTCATACAAAAATACTGAACTCAGATGAAAATTCTGAACGAAATGACCTTAGTAATCAAATGGCAAAATCAAATGTTCAAACACTTCAAATGAATGGATCACAACTGTCACATTCCTGACTTGGTACAGTCAGGTAAATGTTGCTATTGGTAATCATAATGCACATCTGGTGCAGAAAAATTGGTACCGTTAATGTCATAATACAATCCATTGTGACTTTTGTTATTGGTGATGGTGTTTCCGTTGTTACAGTGTGTATTGCATTCGTAATTTGCAGACGAGAAATTCTTAATATATTTAAAGTTACTGGTTTATAACTTATTTTCTGACTGTCCCAATTCCTCATCCTCAGTCTATGGAAGGTGCGATACGATAAAAACTTTTCTTATATCAATGAGCGATATTGTCTTATATCAACGAGTTGCATTGTGGGAAATCTCAGACGAATGTTTACATTTTTATGAAGGAACGAAGATTTCTCGGTATAAAGAAATGATTCTTTTCTTAAAACAGGCTGACATTTAACAAGACATACGTCTGCTGTATAATTTCCATGAATTATTTTAAGTTATACCAAGGAAGATGTATTTAAACGAGAAAATTGAATTGTTGAATAAATGAGACATAAATGCACGATTTATCATTTGTAGATATGTACAAATTCAATTAATGTCATGTAGCAAATTATGTGGAATGCAATCGAGATGAATTCGTTGGATAAGCCAAAATCGCCTATAAGTCAAAGATACTGCTATATTTTAAAATATCAATGCGATGTTTGTCTTATATATAATCATAGCGATATTTTTTTAATATCAAAAATTTATGAATGCGATACTTTTCTAATATAACTGCTATAGTTTTCTAATATAGAATTAATACGACGACACGTCACAATGCATGTCAAAAGAACCGCAAACATAATTCACAAACTTATTTCATGACCAGCTTAATGTTTGAGGATCAATATCAGTAAAATTTCGTTTCTGTAACAAAATTAACGCTTACACGATGCGGGTACGAATAGTCAAATTGTCGTTCTAGGCTGCGCGTACCCACATCCAGTTTTCTATTAAAATGCTATCAGATCGGGTATAAAACGTGAAATATCGACGGAAATTATCGTTAATATGGGGATATCGTCAAGAACGAGTGAAGAGTATGAAAAATTATATTTTCAAATTGTATTTACTAAATAATGATACACAATATAAACATTGCAAAAGTAAATGAACAATGATGGAAAATGAAACTGTACAGTCCCTGTAAAAGAAAAACATGATAGAAATTAATACTATTATAAAATTTTAATGCAAATTTTAAGAATAAATTTTTTATTAATTAAAAATATACCCATATGATAGAGTAAAATAATCTTTTCGAAAAATGTAAAACAGAAACTAAAATTTTAAAATATATAAAACTACTAAAATTAAAGCTTGAGTTTATAAAAATTAAAATTTAAAGAAGCAAGTAATAATGAATAATGAAACGTGAACGTAGGCTGGCAACATTTGAAATGTGCAGCCGGGTTGAAATCTGTGCCAAAACAATCATATTTGATATGTAAAATTTGTTCCAAATCTTAATTAACTTTTTTCTTTTCAGGGACTGTACATTATCATTTTCCATCATTTAGGAGATAACTGTATTGTATTTTAAGCTCCGACGGCATCAATTGGGGATTTGATGGTCGCAAATTAAGTTTACTGGCGACGCGTTAGCGGAGACAGTAAACGGGTATTTGCGACCATCAAATCCCCAATTGATGCCGTCGGAGCTTAAAATACAATACTGTTATCTCCATTCTAAAGAAGTTCATTTTCTCCTAACACTTATTGTGTGCCTAATAGTACACACTTGTCAGTACACATCGATTACCTGAGGGCCAATAACAGCTTTCATACGCAAGAAATAGTTCAAACTTGTGTCTACCTCATTTTAATAAATTTGGCTTTACAAATATAATAATAATGAAAGATGATTGTTTAAAGTTCTTTTTAAAAAGTTTTTTTTTAAAAAAACAACAGTTGCAGTTCTAGAATTATTATTTTTTTCAAAGTTCAATCAACTGCATCCTGGGAAAGATGGCGCCGAAAATTGTGGAAAGAAGATGTCATCACAAAGTTGTCAAAATTACTGGTTTCCTGGATGAGACATGTGGTAATTGTAGACATGTACAGTGGAATTATTCACCTCAAACTGTTTTTGATACATTGGAGCTCGTGGTAAGTTATTAATCTGTTGCATTACATTATGACTCGTATTGTTTATCTGTGTCAAAGGCATTCTCGTGTCGTTAGCAATGCCAATGGCGAAATTTTGCTGTAGGCTAGAAATAGAACCTGATGATACGACTGGGACAATAGCGTTTGGGGTTTCACCAGTGTTGGATTCTCCCTGGAGTATGGCAGAGTAATCCCTTTTTTGCTTATCACTGGAATCTGAATGATAAGAGTTTAAGCTTCTTTCACATTTGTGGCCAGTTATCTTCATAATTTCCCTGTCAGAGACACCTGAGTGTGCCAAAACGTTGATTGTTGTAGCTCTGACACAGTGGTTGGTGTACACTTTGGTAAAACCAGCATCTTTTGAGATGGCCTTCATCATTTCATTCAACATCCTTTCTCCATAGGGCCTACTGGTGTACCATGTTGTGTCGGAAGCTAAAAACTTGATTCTCGGAAGCTGAAAGAAGCATTCAGACTTAGGGTTACGTTTGTCCATATACAATTCAAAAGATTCCACTGGACAGCCTTGCTTATATGTTGCGTAAATTCTTGGTGACTTCTCAAAATTATCATCCCCAAGTCCCCCTCTGTGATTTTTTGTTGTTTCACTTACAACCATTTCAATATACTTGAAACCTCTGTCATCTTGGTTAATAGCAAACGTTTTGTCAGTAAAAGTTCTTTGGTTCTCACGACCGCGTCTTCCAAAACCAAGTAAAATGTCGAACCAAACCTTACGTAGTAGTGCTTTAGGATTTTTGGTGGAGAGAACACCTGACAACCTTAGCTTTTCAAGGTCTCCATCTGAGATTGACAAGTGATGCTTTGTGACATCAAGGCCTTCCCTTTGCAATTTTTTTATCATAGCTGTAAACATTTGGTTAGATTTGTGAAAATCCTGTTTATCTTCAAGTAGAGAGAATGATTTGTTGTGTGGTGGTGCTCGTAAATATCTATTTATAGACGCTCTTATGCCTACAAAAGTGCTCTTTGCATAAAGTTGACCATCTGTGTTTCGAACCTCTGCATAAAAATTTCTAAGAATATGATCAAGCTGTTCTGTTGAAAATTGCTCAAAGTTTGAGTCTTGTTTTGTTTCAGTCAACCATTCTGTAAGAAGAAAAAAAAAGAATTTTAATGATAAATATATCATTCTATTTTTAATTTAATAGTTATTTACATGTATACTAGTGCAACATTGTCGTTTGTTAATTCCATTTTAATTATAATGCAACAACATTTGTAAAATTCGTTTTGATTGGATAACAACACTTATTTACACAATTGATGCTATGGAACGCAAGCACAGACAGCATATGACAAGTTTTAAATACATGTTTTAACATTGTTTTTGTCAGTTTTAGAGTGGAGATGACAATATAAGCTGCGACGGCATCAATTGGGGATTTGATGGTCGCAAATATCTGCTAACTCTCTGATAATGCATCGCTAGTTAACTTAATTTGCGACCATCAAATCCCCAATTGATGCTGTGGGAGCTTAAAATACAATACAGTTATCTCCTAATTGATGCCATCAAAATTTGTGATGTTATCCAATCAAAATGATCTTTGTATATCAAAATGATCTTTGTATTTCAAGCTGCGATGGCATCAATTTGTGATTTGATGGTCGCAAATACCGGTTTACTGTCTCTGTCAAGGCATCGCCAGTACACCTAATTTGCGACCATCAAATTACCAATTAATGCCGTCAGAGCTTGATATTCAGAACAGTATTTTTAAATTTTATGTGCTTGATTTGACTTTGTTTTGTGTCTGCAAGTTTTATTAGAATAAACATAACATTTTTTTAGAAAATCTGACAGCATGAATTGGTGATTAAAATACAGTTTCACAAATGATATCGGATATGTTCCTTACGTCGTAACTATAATTCCCTTCCCTTTCATGAATGTGACCTACCGAGTAAGACTATTTATCAATTTTTGATATCACACAGGCATCACAACGGGTGCCACGTATGGAGCAGTTCTGCTTACCCTTATTGAGCACCTGAGATTACCCCTAGCTTTTGGTGGGGTTCGTGTTTATTCTTTGTTTTTCTATGTTGTGCCATGTGTACTATTCTAATGCAGTCTTAACGTTTTTCTTAATTCTCATTGGTTAATCCCATAATTTGCATAGCATCAATTCCACGGTTGAAATGTCATCGGGTATTTGAAGCCGTATCACATATATTCCTACGCGTTTATTTACAAACAAAATGGAAGACCAATCTGAGTATTTGTACGATAGCGAGGAAATTGAACTTTTAGGGCAGTTGATTATGCCAGACTTTGAGCTGAAGTCAGATGTGTTTGAAGAAATGGAAATTGAAGCATCCCAAAGCGATGAGGAACTCGCCGAGGCAATTCATGCCATTGAGGAGACCGAAAGTCATGAATCTCCCGAAACAACAGCACTGTCAGCAGACGACGTACATGTATCTGTACCAGCCATGGAAATACAACAAGAAGTAACAAGCAGATTCGCAAAACTTGACGATGATGCGTTGGAAAAAATCATTTGTGAAACAGAGAGTACTTCAACAAAAAGACAGACAAAATATGGCGTCAAAATATTCAAGCGTAGGTGTCAATTCTAAAAAAGCAGAATCGTACAGTGTATGATCTGCACAGCTTTATCCCAAATTCCGTATCCTATATCTTTTTCTTTTTATATAGCAAACACCTTTCTTTTCAGTCTCTCCAAAATAACACACATATAAATATACAAACCTAAAACATTTATTTCATAACAAGGCAAATAAAGAATAATAATTTTGTTGGACACAGCAGTTTCTGAATATTTTTTTTTAAAGACTGACATAAATACACATCTTGAGTTCTAAGTACTAGTACATGTACCTTCAATAGATTTTTGTATCAAGAAGGAAAGTTTTTACATGCAAAAATTCAAATTAAAACAAAAAATTTATGTATATCCAAATCTCGACAGAAAAATGGTTGTGCAGGGCCACTAAGCAATCTGCCCATTTTGCACCAGCAAAACCATACAATATAACGCTTAGGCGGGGAATCGAACCCCGGTACACAACCTTTTTTCTGCATATCTTTTATATCTTTCAGTCTTCAAGGAACATAAAATCAGTTCTTTACAATACTGTAAATTCAAAAATTATTGCGACAAGTGCGACAGGGTTATAATCATAATAATTTAAAATTGGATTTTGAAATTCTTTATATGATCTCAACAGGTTTTTTTTCAATATCGCAAAAATAAGAAATGCATTTTAGTCTTAAATGATAAAATCGCAATTTTAAATAAACGCAATAATTTCTGAATTTACTTTATTCCAATATTGCCTTAGAGTTATAAGAAATAACAGGATTGTACTTTGAAAATTACTGCTGTTCAATTGCCACTTACACATCGTCTTAAATTTAGAAGACAACTGCATTGTATTTTCAAGATCTGACGGCATCAATTGGGGATTTGATGGTCGCAAATTATGTTTACTGGCGAAGCGTTAGCGCAGACAGTAAACAGGTATTTGTGACCACCAAATACCAAATTCATGCCGTCGGAGCTTTATTGCGAAGCCTATCTCAGTTTTCCACAGATTCACCTGCAAGTTACCTGTCCATTTAAATTTTTGTAAGTTCAATTGTCCCATCTAACAAATACAACAGGTAATGTTCTCTGTTTAGTTTATTCAATGGGACCTTTAAATTTCTTGCAAGAGAAATCAATCACTCACTGATTAATTTACCTGAACAAAAAATTGAACTGCCAATGATGGAAATACATATACAAAAAGTAATTATAAAAGTGCATGTGATGTTGTATTTATTCAATCAATAACACATTTTCAATTTGTTTGATATAAACACTGATTTAAAAATTAAAAAGTTGATATCTGATCAAATTTCAACATTTTACCTATTAGAATTTGCTATTTTTTAGTCTGTTCACAAATAAAAACTTAAAATGATAATGTTTAAATAAAGGTCTTCATAAATGTATTCTTTGTAACTGAAAAACCATGAAAAACATGCAGATTCTTTAAAACATAAATGCATGCAGTACTTATAAAAAATCAGAAATAAACCTTTTATAATTGAATCAGTGCTTATAATCAACTGAATATATATTATTGATATTGAAAAAATATTGTATCACATGCAGTTTATGTGAGTTTATGCATGTATTTCAATCAACAAAGAAGATATTTTTTTTGGTCAGGCAAATTAATCAATGAGTGATAGATTTCTCCTAGAAGAAATTTAACTGTCCAAGTGAATAAACTACACAGAGAACAAGAGCTATTGAATTGATTCAATGGGACAGGTAAACTTGCAAAAGTTTAAATACCTTGGTAAAGAGCAGACGACTCTGTGGAAAACTTTCATTTGGTTTGCTATAAATTTTGGAGATAACTGTATTGTATTTTAAGCTCTGACGGCATCCATTGGGGATTTGATGGTTGCGACCATCAAATCCCCAATTGATGACCCCTGAGCTTAAAATACAATTAATTAATTATCGGTTGATAATTGTCTCATAATCATTAGCAATCATACTCGTCTTCTTATTTTTATATTAAAAGTGGCCATCAATTTGCAAAAATACATTGTAAAAAACTAGACACAGATATTATATAAACAGTGCTTAGGAGATAAGAAAGAGGGACGAAAGATATCAAATGGACAGTCAAACTCATGAATCTAAAACAAACTGACAACGCCATGGTTAAAAATTAAAAAGACAAACAATAGTACACATGGCACAACATAGAAAAACAAAGAATAAACACGAACCCCACCAAAAGCTAGGGGTAATCTCAGGTGCTCAATAAGGGTAAGCAGAACTGCTCCATACGTGGCACCCGTTGTGATGCCTGTGTGATATCAAAAATTGATAAATAGTCTTACTCGGTAGGTCACATTCATGAAAGGGAAGGGAATTATAGTTACGACGTAAGGAACATATCCGATATCATTTGTGAAACTGTATTTTAATCACCAATTCATGCTGTCAGATTTTCTAAAAAAATGTTATGTTTATTCTAATAAAACTTGCAGACACAAAACAAAGTCAAATCAAGCACATAAAATTTAAAAATACTGTTCTGAATATCAAGCTCTGACGGCATTAATTGGTAATTTGATGGTCGCAAATTAGGTGTACTGGCGATGCCTTGACAGAGACAGTAAACCGGTATTTGCGACCATCAAATCACAAATTGATGCCATCGCAGCTTGAAATACAAAGATCATTTTGATATACAAAGATCATTTTGATTGGATAACATCACAAATTTTGATGGCATCAATTAGGAGATAACTGTATTGTATTTTAAGCTCCCACAGCATCAATTGGGGATTTGATGGTCGCAAATTAAGTTAACTAGCGATGCATTATCAGAGAGTTAGCAGATATTTGCGACCATCAAATCCCCAATTGATGCCGTCGCAGCTTATATTGTCATCTCCACTCTAAAACTGACAAAAACAATGTTAAAACATGTATTTAAAACTTGTCATATGCTGTCTGTGCTTGCGTTCCATAGCATCAATTGTGTAAATAAGTGTTGTTATCCAATCAAAACGAATTTTATAAATGTTGTTGCATTATAATTAAAATGGAATTAACAAACGACAATGTTGCACTAGTATACATGTAAATAACTATTAAATTAAAAATAGAATGATATATTTATCATTAAAATTCTTTTTTTTTCTTCTTACAGAATGGTTGACTGAAACAAAACAAGACTCAAACTTTGAGCAATTTTCAACAGAACAGCTTGATCATATTCTTAGAAATTTTTATGCAGAGGTTCGAAACACAGATGGTCAACTTTATGCAAAGAGCACTTTTGTAGGCATAAGAGCGTCTATAAATAGATATTTACGAGCACCACCACACAACAAATCATTCTCTCTACTTGAAGATAAACAGGATTTTCACAAATCTAACCAAATGTTTACAGCTATGATAAAAAAATTGCAAAGGGAAGGCCTTGATGTCACAAAGCATCACTTGTCAATCTCAGATGGAGACCTTGAAAAGCTAAGGTTGTCAGGTGTTCTCTCCACCAAAAATCCTAAAGCACTACTACGTAAGGTTTGGTTCGACATTTTACTTGGTTTTGGAAGACGCGGTCGTGAGAACCAAAGAACTTTTACTGACAAAACGTTTGCTATTAACCAAGATGACAGAGGTTTCAAGTATATTGAAATGGTTGTAAGTGAAACAACAAAAAATCACAGAGGGGGACTTGGGGATGATAATTTTGAGAAGTCACCAAGAATTTACGCAACATATAAGCAAGGCTGTCCAGTGGAATCTTTTGAATTGTATATGGACAAACGTAACCCTAAGTCTGAATGCTTCTTTCAGCTTCCGAGAATCAAGTTTTTAGCTTCCGACACAAAATGGTACACCAGTAGGCCCTATGGAGAAAGGATGTTGAATGAAATGATGAAGGCCATCTCAAAAGATGCTGGTTTAACCAAAGTGTACACCAACCACTGTGTCAGAGCTACAACAATCAACGTTTTGGCACACTCAGGTGTCTCTGACAGGGAAATTATGAAGATAACTGGCCACAAATGTGAAAGAAGCTTAAACTCTTATCATTCAGATTCCAGTGATAAGCAAAAAAGGGATTACTCTGCCATACTCCAGGGAGAATCCAACACTGGTGAAACCCCAAACGCTATTGTCCCAGTCGTATCATCAGGTTCTATTTCTAGCCTACAGCAAAATTTCGCCATTGGCATTGCTAACGACACGAGAATGCCTTTGACACAGATAAACAATACGAGTCATAATGTAATGCAACAGATTAATAACTTACCACGAGCTCCAATGTATCAAAAACAGTTTGAGGTGAATAACTCCACTGTACATGTCTACAATTACCACATGTCTCATCCAGGAAACCAGTAATTTTGACAACTTTGTGATGACATCTTCTTTCCACAATTTTCGGCGCCATCTTTCCCAGGATGCAGTTGATTGAACTTTGAAAAAAATAATAATTCTAGAACTGCAACTGTTGTTTTTTTAAAAAAAAACTTTTTAAAAAGAACTTTAAACAATCATCTTTCATTATTATTATATTTGTAAAGCCAAATTTATTAAAATGAGGTAGACACAAGTTTGAACTATTTCTTGCGTATGAAAGCTGTTATTGGCCCTCAGGTAATCGATGTGTACTGACAAGTGTGTACTATTAGGCACACAATAAGTGTTAGGAGAAAATGAACTTCTTTAGAATGGAGATAACAGTATTGTATTTTAAGCTCCGACGGCATCAATTGGGGATTTGATGGTCGCAAATACCCGTTTACTGTCTCCGCTAACGCGTCGCCAGTAAACTTAATTTGCGACCATCAAATCCCCAATTGATGCCGTCGGAGCTTAAAATACAATACAGTTATCTCCTAATTGTTTGTCTTTTTAATTTTTAACCATGGCGTTGTCAGTTTGTTTTAGATTCATGAGTTTGACTGTCCATTTGATATCTTTCGTCCCTCTTTCTTATCTCCTAAGCACTGTTTATATAATATCTGTGTCTAGTTTTTTACAATGTATTTTTGCAAATTGATGGCCACTTTTAAATATAAAAATAAGAAGACGAGTATGATTGCTAATGATTATGAGACAATTATCAACCGATAATTAATTAATTGTATTTTAAGCTCAGGGGTCATCAATTGGGGATTTGATGGTCGCAACCATCAAATCCCCAATGGATGCCGTCAGAGCTTAAAATACAATACAGTTATCTCCAAAATTTATAGCAAACCAAATGAAAGTTTTCCACAGAGTCGTCTGCTCTTTACCAAGGTATTTAAACTTTTGCAAGTTTACCTGTCCCATTGAATCAATTCAATAGCTCTTGTTCTCTGTGTAGTTTATTCACTTGGACAGTTAAATTTCTTCTAGGAGAAATCTATCACTCATTGATTAATTTGCCTGACCAAAAAAAATATCTTCTTTGTTGATTGAAATACATGCATAAACTCACATAAACTGCATGTGATACAATATTTTTTCAATATCAATAATATATATTCAGTTGATTATAAGCACTGATTCAATTATAAAAGGTTTATTTCTGATTTTTTATAAGTACTGCATGCATTTATGTTTTAAAGAATCTGCATGTTTTTCATGGTTTTTCAGTTACAAAGAATACATTTATGAAGACCTTTATTTAAACATTATCATTTTAAGTTTTTATTTGTGAACAGACTAAAAAATAGCAAATTCTAATAGGTAAAATGTTGAAATTTGATCAGATATCAACTTTTTAATTTTTAAATCAGTGTTTATATCAAACAAATTGAAAATGTGTTATTGATTGAATAAATACAACATCACATGCACTTTTATAATTACTTTTTGTATATGTATTTCCATCATTGGCAGTTCAATTTTTTGTTCAGGTAAATTAATCAGTGAGTGATTGATTTCTCTTGCAAGAAATTTAAAGGTCCCATTGAATAAACTAAACAGAGAACATTACCTGTTGTATTTGTTAGATGGGACAATTGAACTTACAAAAATTTAAATGGACAGGTAACTTGCAGGTGAATCTGTGGAAAACTGAGATAGGCTTCGCAATAAAGCTCCGACGGCATGAATTTGGTATTTGGTGGTCACAAATACCTGTTTACTGTCTGCGCTAACGCTTCGCCAGTAAACATAATTTGCGACCATCAAATCCCCAATTGATGCCGTCAGATCTTGAAAATACAATGCAGTTGTCTTCTAAATTTAAGACGATGTGTAAGTGGCAATTGAACAGCAGTAATTTTCAAAGTACAATCCTGTTATTTCTTATAACTCTAAGGCAATATTGGAATAAAGTAAATTCAGAAATTATTGCGTTTATTTAAAATTGCGATTTTATCATTTAAGACTAAAATGCATTTCTTATTTTTGCGATATTGAAAAAAAACCTGTTGAGATCATATAAAGAATTTCAAAATCCAATTTTAAATTATTATGATTATAACCCTGTCGCACTTGTCGCAATAATTTTTGAATTTACAGTATTGTAAAGAACTGATTTTATGTTCCTTGAAGACTGAAAGATATAAAAGATATGCAGAAAAAAGGTTGTGTACCGGGGTTCGATTCCCCGCCTAAGCGTTATATTGTATGGTTTTGCTGGTGCAAAATGGGCAGATTGCTTAGTGGCCCTGCACAACCATTTTTCTGTCGAGATTTGGATATACATAAATTTTTTGTTTTAATTTGAATTTTTGCATGTAAAAACTTTCCTTCTTGATACAAAAATCTATTGAAGGTACATGTACTAGTACTTAGAACTCAAGATGTGTATTTATGTCAGTCTTTAAAAAAAAATATTCAGAAACTGCTGTGTCCAACAAAATTATTATTCTTTATTTGCCTTGTTATGAAATAAATGTTTTAGGTTTGTATATTTATATGTGTGTTATTTTGGAGAGACTGAAAAGAAAGGTGTTTGCTATATAAAAAGAAAAAGATATAGGATACGGAATTTGGGATAAAGCTGTGCAGATCATACACTGTACGATTCTGCTTTTTTAGAATTGACACCTACGCTTGAATATTTTGACGCCATATTTTGTCTGTCTTTTTGTTGAAGTACTCTCTGTTTCACAAATGATTTTTTCCAACGCATCATCGTCAAGTTTTGCGAATCTGCTTGTTACTTCTTGTTGTATTTCCATGGCTGGTACAGATACATGTACGTCGTCTGCTGACAGTGCTGTTGTTTCGGGAGATTCATGACTTTCGGTCTCCTCAATGGCATGAATTGCCTCGGCGAGTTCCTCATCGCTTTGGGATGCTTCAATTTCCATTTCTTCAAACACATCTGACTTCAGCTCAAAGTCTGGCATAATCAACTGCCCTAAAAGTTCAATTTCCTCGCTATCGTACAAATACTCAGATTGGTCTTCCATTTTGTTTGTAAATAAACGCGTAGGAATATATGTGATACGGCTTCAAATACCCGATGACATTTCAACCGTGGAATTGATGCTATGCAAATTATGGGATTAACCAATGAGAATTAAGAAAAACGTTAAGACTGCATTAGAATGTGCATTTAATTTTGCAATGTTTATTATGCATCATTATTTAATAAATACAATTTGATTGAAAATATTATTTTTTCATATTCTTCACTCATTCTACACGAAATTCCCATATTATCGATAATTTTCGTATATATTTCATGTTTCATTCCCCATTCGATGGCATTTTATTAGAAAACCGCATGCGGGTACGCGCAGACACTGCCTTTTTTAAATGTTGCGTGACCCTATTGATATTTGAAAGTGTTAACAACCGGTTCAGTCTATTGTTTTGCAATCACATGCTTTAACCGACAAATTCTATTTGAAGTGATGATGCAATGGCGGAATTTGAATGCGGTTGTAAATAGTCTACCGACCTATTCGATTCTAATAAAAGTCCAGTGGCGGATCTGGAGGGGGCGGGGGTTGAAACCCCCTTTTTGGCCGAATCCAGGACTAAATTTTGTATATACGCCAAACGCGCGTTTCTTCTACAAAAGACTCATCAGTGACGCTCGAATTCAAATGTGTATACATATTTTCTATATTTTAGAAATAATTCAGGAAGCCATAGATTGTTGGAAATTTACACATGGATTGTGCCGTGATATTCGAATTTTATCCTGTTGATTTCTCCGAGCTCTTGTGCATTACTTCTTTTTATTATGCATCCGAATAAAAATAATAGTTATTTTTTTTATAATTGCACTTTTTAAAACAATAAAATCGGCAAAGGGGTCTGCAAATAGGTTCCAATGCATGTAGATTTACGCGGGAGGTATATTGTACATAACAGCAATTATTATGTATACCTCTGAGTGAGTCTGCGCTAAGTATAGATCTATCGAGAATTTTGTCACATTGTTGTTTACAAAGCGAAAGAAGCACGTCATACTAGAATTATAAATTTAGATCTTTCAGTGCTGTTTATTTGGTATTTTTATTGACGTAATCGTTCTTGTACCATCATAACTGCCGTTACCGTTAAAGCATAAGAAGTGTACTAGTTTATATTGCACTGTACAAAAGATTCAGCACCCAAATGACGTTTTTGGAGGTCTGGAGAGCAGTTATTTATAAAGGGATATTTTAAAGATTTATAGATATAAGAAGATGGTGCATGAGTTCGAATGAGACAACTTTCCACAAAGTATAATGATTTGTTTCAAGTAAACCATTATAGATCAAAGTAGGACCTTAAACACGGAGCCTTGGCTCACAGCAAGCACCACGCTATATAGGAACAAAAAAAATACTAGTGTTAAACCATTCAAACAGGAAAACCAACGGTCTGATTTGTATTAAAAAAAAAGGAGTTTCAAAAGTACAGGTCAGATGTTATCGAATCAATCTGAACGAGAACAGTATGATTCATCTTTGTCACAAGTTAGTTTCATTTTTATCAATAAAGAAAGTCTACATGCATGCATTGCGAGCATATCAGATATATATTATTTCGGTGCGTTCATTATAAAATTGCTAAACATTAATGTTATATAGTATGTGAACAATAATTTGATACTTAGCTATTTGATTACGATATTATTTATTAAACCACATCGGTACTGGCATTTTTACATTGTGAAAATGGTGGATTGAACCTGGTTTTATAGCGCTTAACCTCTCACGTGTATGACAGTCTCATCAAATTCTGTCATATTAACAACGTTGCGTAAACAAAACAGACATAATGGGTAACATTGTAAAAATATGGGTACAGCAGTCAAATATTGATACGAATAAGTGCTAATATTGATATAACAAAAACACCGCTTTGATATTTTAAAAGTATCGCATTGATATTTTAAAAGTATCGCATTGCTTATTTATGTATATAAGAAAAACACAGCACTTCAAATTTTACACGGACATAAACGTTAGCTTTTAGCTAACTTCTGAATGTATATTTAGACTCAATTGTTGTTTATATTTGAACAATAAGTTTAAAAGTTAGTAATTACTTAATTTTTCGTTGCCAAAAACAACATTTTCCGCATGAAATGTCTGCATGTTTACAATTGATATTAAACAATATCGCTCATTGATATAAGAAAAGTTTTTATCGATATGCTTCTTCCATAGACTGATCCTCTTTTCGTTCAACTTGATTGTTGTTTTAAAAAAAGAAGAAGTAATAGTAGTATTACACTTGTGGTATTTTAGGTACTATTGATATCTGATTTCATTTAAGATATGATTCCGTTTGAAGATAAAGCTAAGGAATTGTGTAAAACCTGGATGGATTATTGTACAACTGAACAGTATACCTCTTTCATGAAGAAAACATGTCCTCTAACATGCAAAACAAGATATATTTGATGGTGAGTAGATGTCATCTTATATCATTACCTTAAATCAAAAATTTATATAGAAATCCTTTCTATAAATGGATGTCAATGTTTTCAAATTAGATCTTTGCTTGAATATTGTATATAATTAAAACACGCCCAATTCTTTAGAAACTAGGATTCCAACTCCATTATACAAAGTTATCCTCAAATAGATTTAGTTTATTTTCGATTCCAATTTATTTTTTCAAGTATTTAGGTACTGTACATCCTTCAAATTTAAGGGTACGCGTAAGCGATGAATGTTGATCAAAACCAGACGTTCAAAATGTATAAAAGAGGGACGAAAGGTCCCAGGGGACAGTCAAACTCATAAATCGAAAATAAACTGACAACGTCATGCCTAAAAAGGAAAAAGACAAACAGACAAATAATAGTACACATGTCATAACATAGAAAACTAAAGATAAGCAACACGAACGCCACGAAACACTAGGGTTGATCGCAGGTGCTCCGAAAGGGAAAGCAGATCCTGCTCTACATGTGGCAACCGTCGTGTTGCTGATGTGATAATAAATCCGATAAATAGTCTAATTCGGTAGGTCACATTCATGAAAGGGAAGGATATTACAGTTACGACGTATGGAACATATCCGATATCATTTGTGAAACGGTTATTCCATAACGGTCAACCAACTCGTGATGGCGTCCGTAAAATTTACGAAGGATGATTCCAACTTCACCATTTGGAACTCTTGGTTTAATAGCTTCCTTGTGAGGAGCAACCCTCTATCAAGAAATCAGGATAGGAAATGAAGCACGGGAATATTGTATCAATTGGGAGGTATATATACCCCACAATGCAGGTGCTGCTGGAATGTTGGTACTTAGAAATGGAAAGTTCACAATTGGAATGCTAAAATCATCTCTTTTGTCGTAAAGTTTTGTTTTCAACCGACCCTCATTGTCAATTTTTAGATGTAAGTTAAGATATGAGGCCGAATTAACTCTATCTGTAGTATCCTTTATCTCTAGTTGATGGGATAGATGCGTTCAACATAGTCACACAATTTTGAAATATTTAGTAAAGAACACCATCTAGATAGCGGAAAGTAGAGTTAAAGGATATTACTAACTTCTTATCTTTCTTGTTAAGAAGTTCCTGTATGAAGTCAGCCTCATAATAATCAAGAAACAAGTCGGCAAAAAGAGGGACATACTTTGTTTCCATTGGAATGCCGACAGTCTGTTGAAAAACACGTCCTCCGAACGTAACAAATATGTTGTCAATGAAGAAATCAAGCATCTTGATTATGTCAGTTTCAGAGAATTTTTTCTTTGAATCAGAGTGATCATTTACAAAGTAGGATTTATCCCATTCCAAAACAAGGTACTTGTATCTACGTTGGTCATTCTCTTTTATGAAACAAAGCAATACCAACAATTTTAATTTGTCTTTTAGTTTGGAATGTGGAATATTAGTGTAAAGTGTAGAAAAGTCAAATGTGTTAATACTATTACAAGATGAAAGATGATTAGATTGTATTTACTCTAAAAGATCTTTGAGATTTTTAAGTATCCACATCAGATTCACGCCACCTCTAGAATAGGCAGTTTCACAATAACTTTGAAGCCCGTCTTTGCTTGCTGATAGATGTTAATAATTTAGAAAGATGTTTTGTGGGGCACTTGGAAGACACAGCCATATACCGTTGTTTGTAAGGACACTTATGTAGTTTAGGTATCCAATACAGTGATGGAAGATCCAGTTCTTCATCTTTGGTTGAAATCCCAAAGGAACATAGAACAGACCTATGATTACCCAGATTTTCTTCTTTGGTAAGTGTCGTGAGGGTATATATCGAATTTCCAAGTGAATAGTCAATACCTAAATCGTTTATCAAGCAGTTACTGTAATGAGTTTTACACACAGACACGATGTTGTTTGGGCCTTTATCTGCGGGTGCAACAACCTATTTGTCATGGAGGTAGGATAAGTGTTTCGCAACATTTAGGTCTTTAAAGATTGACGTAGCATTGCCATTGAAAGACCTATTCAGTTTCTTAATTCTTATTTCAACGACCTCACTGCCTAAATCTATTCTAAAAGAGTGTTTACGTCTTCCTTCTCGCACAAAGCCCATTGCCTGGCATAATCCTCGACCAGCCGGATTATATAAGAATTGGGAACTAGCTCAAGTGCAATCAGGAGGTTTAGACTTGAAGTCGTCAATACTGAGATCCTGTAAAACCTTTATGTAATTGAAAGTTTATACAGTGTGATCTTCATTATACTTGAAGTTCTAGCAGTTTCTACAAAACGTTTCCACAAGACACAATGTTTTGATGGGTCACTGTTGTCTCTGTTTAACACGAGCCTGGTAGAAATTACTTTTGTGCTGACATAAAATAATTATAATAGATGTGATATTTTTTGGTAAATTTACTATCCATAAAATATTCAAATATTCAAAATGCTAAGTTTATAATATCCCAGGTATATCGTATTTAGCACAACTTTTCGGGATGATCAACATTTAATTAGGAACAGTCTGTAAAAGATGTTAAAGCTGGAAGAACTTTGTCAAGCTTTCATGTAATTTTACAATTATTTATTGTTGTTGTCTATTTGATTGATGTGTTTTATCATTTGATTTTGACATTTGATTATGGACTTTTTGAATTTTCCTTCGAATTCAGTAATTTTGTTATTTTATATTTTATAATCAATATAAATTTAGCTATATATATATTGTTTTAACCTTAATTTTAAACTGATAAATAGAATCAATTTTTTTTGGATGTCAACATGAAACTTTTACACTAACAGCAGTAATTTTTGTATCTGGAAGTGATATTCAAGCAATCATCTTTCCATATTCTAATACCAGAATAAACCGGTGCCACACGTTACATGGCATCATTGTTACATACTTTGGTACATACCCAAAACATGTTGCTAATATATAAATAACTGTCAAGATGGAAATATAGTTGATTCAAAAATATAAATATATTTTTTTATCAATAGTTTGTTTAGAGAGAGTGATGAAAAATTGCCACATTTAAAAACTCCTGTATATGTGTATTGTTATCGTTGAATATGCTGTTTTCATTAGACATGTTTCTTTGTCTTCAAATGTATTGCCAAATGTCCAACGAACTATCTGCAATCTTTGTTTTATAAAATAGAGCATAAATATTATTGAATTTCGTGAAATAAATGCATTCCAGATTTGTATTATATCGTAAGCACTGAACATAATAGAAAAATTCAAGTAATTTAACAAAATGTAATGGAAAAAGAAATTGAAACAATTTTACAATGAGTCAATCTATTAAATATGTTTTACTGGACCTATCTTATATATGTTCATGTTAATGATTACACTTGACCAATCCATTATATATACATTCACTTTATCTATTCATTTTATATGTTTTCACTTTATCTATCCATTCATGTCAGCCTTTCTCCTCACCAACATTATACCATCTCTTACTGGTAGCAATACCTGTTGATAAACAACAAACTTCTGTACTCATGTCCATTTACAGTATATTAAATTGTTTTTATTACAATTTTTTTGTCTCATTGAATAATGCCATTATAAAGTTGTATTCTGGCTGAGTTTCTTCAAATGTGTTGATTTATTTTATAGATTAACGAATAAGTGCTAACGTCAATAACATCGGCCTGGTACGCTTGTGCAGATAGTCCAATTATCAAGTGTAAACTAATATTATAAAAAAAAAAAAAATCCATTCACCACAAAAGAGACTTTATTTATCACCAAATTATCAACTCATTTTTTTTTACTACACTGTGTAAAGATTTTGAGCAAAATTCACGACACTTTATCGGGATAAGCCTTTCAATAATATTTAAATTGCAAAAACAACATGGAACGTTAAATTTGTGTTATTGACCACTATTTTAGTCAATCAAATGGCAAAATCAAAAACTCAATCACAACTGTCATATTCCTGACTTGGTACAGGCATTTATGTAGAAAATGGTGGTATTAACCTGGTTTTATAGCTATCTAAACCTCTCACGTGTATGACAGTTACGTCGAATTCCGTTTTATTGACAACGATGTATGAACAAAACAAACAGACATGATAGGTACAATTGTCACGTTTCCTTTTCAGATGCTACATGAATGAATGTTTAAAGGTCAGCAGAATAATGGAGCTGCAATTGTTGCAGATAATGGAGTATATTTTTACATGTCTTTTTCGTCATTATCATTGGGTGTATTGTATTATTTTCATCAACAGTTACTTGGGCGTTGAAACAAACAACTGTGGAATTGCATGTTTTGACTGTAATGGGATTTCATTTGCCAACATGTAAAATAGTTTATTATTCTCTCTGGGTTTTTTTTGTTGTTGTTTATTTTATGTATACCACCATGTACAGTAGAAGAATTTCAATATCAAAAGAATACAAAATAAAGAAGTATCTTTAGAAAATATGTAATTAATTCGACGTTTTATGGGGAAAACATGCATTGACATACATGACATATGTCTTGTCTTTGTTTAACCGCCTCATTAAACTGTCTGGTATGGTCTCCATACATTCCACGTGGTTTCGTTGCATAAGCTGTACCATAAAACATGGCATTATCAATTACCATCGTTCCTCCTGGCGCTAACAATGAATCCAAACATATCTGAAAAATTCCTTAAAATTATATATGTCGGTGATGTTTATGGTGGCATATATTTAGATACAGGAAGATGTGGTATGAGTGCAAATGAGACAACTCTGTTAATTCATACATTTGTTTGTTGTCTTTCTCATTAATCTGTAGAATTTTATAAATCTTAATTAATTTCATAAGAAAATACCTGTACCAAGTAAGGAATATGACTAGAGATGTTATCCATTCGTATTATGTGTTTGAGATTTTAGTTTTGCCATTCGATTAGGGACTTTCCTTGAATTTTCCTCGGAGTTCAGTATTTTTGCGATTTTCCTTTTTATATCATAGAAAATACTGATTTATAAACCCATGGGTTTATACATCTTTTTATATTTATTATTTTCAATATGACCCTTCATTCTACGGCTACTTAAAATAGATATTTTTCATTGCATAATGGCATGTTTTTCTTATCTTGCAAATGATGAGTTACACTTAAATGCTGTAAATTATACAATGATGAAATTACTTAAACAAAACGTGGATGTGATATGTTTAACTTAAGGTTCAACTAAAGTCAAAATATAGGACAATTCATAAACATCTAAACTTTGCTTGTATTTTTCAACATATAATGAATAAAGTCCTAAACTATGAGAACATATATAAAAAAGAATATGTGGTAAGATTGCCACAAAAGACCAAAATGACACAGACATTAACAACTATAGGTCCCCGTATGGCCTTCAACAATGAGCAAAGCCCATACCGCATAGTCAGCTATAAAAGGCCCCGATAAGACAATGTAAAACAATTCAAACGAGAAAACTAACGGCCTTATTTACTGAAAAAAATGAACGAAAAACAAATATATAACACATAAACAAACGACAACCACTGAATATATGTTCATTTAAGCATACTTTTAAACATATATACACTGTGTAAATTGTAAATAAACTTGAAATTGTTATGGTGTGGCCCAATCGGTTCTTAGGGTGAACACCAAACAGACTGGAGGTATGTGAGACGTCTTTATTTGCTTAAAAATGGTATGGACGGATACTGTTATATGTAATGCAGGGCAATCTCATGTTGATTTGTCACATACATATGCTGTAATGGCATATATTACCAATTTTTGTATTGTACCTTTTATATTCGTTCGCCTAGATACCAAGAAATTAACTGAAACTCGAACATCAATACATTTTTTGAAAAAAATCAACATGAACTTGCCCTGCATTAGATATAACAGTATTCGTCCATACCAATTTTAAATAAATCAAGTCGTCTCGCAGGACTCCTGAATTTTTACTTTAGTGGAACCTTAATGATAGAAGGAAGAATGCTTATCGTGTCAACTGATTTTTACAGCTTTTTTTATTTGTATATTCATTAAGTCACTCTTTGAAATTTTGGTGACGATTCGAGCCGAGTAATATGCTTCCTATCTTAATTTAGACATTAAACTTAAGAAAATGAAACTGAATGAAATACTATATCTTTTTTCAAAAGAACACCTTGAAATAGTCTACATATCTTTTTTTGTCAGCGTCAATAAATATGAAGTCGAACTTTGATCCCTTTTTGACTAAATCTGGTAATGTATCTTTAGCATACCCTACAAAATAGAACATACAACAAAGTTACCTTCCCGAAGAATAGTGGGCTGTCCATAACTCAGATATGCACGTAAACGAGAACTGGGTATATATAATATTGAGATATAGTGTGCACTTTTTTTCAAAATTATATTTTAAATGTCTTGCTAATGAGAGAATATCAAATGTTTAACTTAAAAATTCATATATTCAGGCTTTATATTACGTACATGATCTGAACATTAATGCAATGCTCTCTTCTATTTTGGAATAGGACTTACCATTAATACTTAATCTGAATGCATTTATATTTAATTGGCGTTTGAAAATGTGATCATATAATACACTATGTATAAACCAAATAGGTTGCAAATAATTAAAGGTATACATATGGTTAAAAGGCAATAGTAGTATAGCGCTGTTCAAAAGCCATAAATCGATTGAGAGAAAATAAATCCGGGTTACAAACTAAAACTGAGGAAAACACATCAAGTATAAGAACAAAACAGAGTACAAAAGTGCAACAAAAAACATACAACGATGCAACATTCATAGAAACGAACTGTTAGATAACAACTGTCGTATTCCTGACTTGGTAGAGGACATTTAAGGAAAATATTGTGGGTTGAATCTGGTTTTGTGCCTATCCAAAACTCCGCGCTTTGTGGCAATGTTAAATATACCGCTAAAATTATAACATTGACTGGAACAGAGTACAAATAAATGCAACAAAAAACATTCAACGATGCAACATTCATAGAAACGAACTGTTAGATAACAACTGTCGTATTCCTGACTTGGTAGAGGACATTTAAGGAAAATATTGTGGGTTGAATCTGGTTTTGTGCCTAGCCAAAACTCCGCGCTTTGTGGCAATGTTAAATATACCGCTAGAATTACAACATTGACTGGAACAGAGTACAAATGAATGCAAAATCACAAAAAAACAGAGAAATACATAAAATAAATATATATAATAGTACTTTTCAACATGTCTGGCGCAAATATAAAATTTCGTTCCTGGTTTTATGATGAGTTATTCTGTAACATCAAACGATCAATGTAAGTTTCAAAAAAATTGATATACATCAAGATAGGTATCTTGTAATTTTATTTGATGTACTTTGTAACAATAACATAAGAATTGTGTTAGTAATGGTGCAACTAACTGCTTTAGCCATTCTTCCAAATCAAACTGTATAAAACAAATAAATACATTTCTCCATGGTCAAAAATAGTAGCATTCACCCCCTTCCCTTTCATGAATGTAACCTACCGAATTGGACTACTTACCGGATTTGTTATCCCATAAGCAACACGTCGGGTGCCACATGTGGAGCAGGATCTGCTAACCCTTCCGGGGCACCTGATATCACCCCTAGTTTTTGGTTGGGTTCGTGTTGCTTATTCTTTAGTTTTCTATGTTGTGCCATTATGCTTAATATTGTTTGTCTATTTGTCGTTTTCATTTTTAGCCATGGCGTTGTCAGTTTATTTTCAATTAATGAGTTTGACTGTCCCTCTGGTATCTTTCGTCCCTTTTTTAGAAAGTTGACTTCTATATCGAAACCTTGATAGCATTAAAGTTAAAAGAAAATATAGGTCCCCTTTGTTTTTCTCAAAGCAATTTGTATATATCTCCATTTCCTGTTGATTCTACACTTAAAGATACTTGTATCGTCACAACGTGAAAAAAAACTACTAGTTCCTTCAGGAAAATGTATTATTCGCCTTAAATATATAATGCAGAGTGTATGATATATCTAGTAATAACAAATTATCGGCTGCATACAATCAGGCTGCTAACCGATCGGAATTAACCGTACTATAAACTCTGAAAACTATGTATTTTGATAAAAGGGTTGCGTCAACGCCATTGCATGGTGTTGTGAAACCTTTATGTGTCATTCATATCAACCATTTTCGAATAATTATCATTATCTGGTTTAGAAAGAGTGGTAGGAAAAATGCAATGTGACAAACTTTTTTATTTCTGAAAATTTTAGGTTTTTGAAACATGTGCATGTAATTATTATTAGATCAGTATCACTCAAATAAATCGGTAACACGTTGTACTATAATATACAACAAATATCTGTCTTGTGCAAGATCAGGCCTAAATTTTCTTTTTGAAGAAAATGACAACCGTAAATCGATAAATGAAAAATGGAACAAAAAACAACAACTGGAATCAAAATATTGGACCTTACAACATACCAAACACACTTTCAATACCCGACTACTATGAAAAATTATTGGTTCATGGACATGATGTGATAGGGTCAGGTCAATCCAGTAGGAGAAGAAGAAAAGGAGGAGGAGGAGGATATTGCTTGTATTTGCAAATCGGCAGCATCAAAATACTAGTACACATAAATCTACTTTATCTATTTGGGCATCTCATAGTTATTTGATCTTTACCTAATAGTATTTCGATCTTAGTGCCATGAGGGGATGTGTTAACCATATTTCTAGCAAATTCTGCGACATATGGATCAAAGTCGCATGTGGTAATTTTGCCATCAGAAGGCAAAACTTCTGCCATTCTTAAAGCACTGCATCCAGTAAATGTACCAATCTCTAACACATTCTTAGCTTTGGAAGAACTGACTAAAAACTGCAAAAAACAACCTGCAAATATATTTACACCAAAGAGTTATTAATCAAATTTAAAAACCTGTTTGGTATTTTTTGGCCTTACAAACATATAAGACAAAGGAAATAATGAGTGGTACCTTTTCCATACGCTATGGTATAGTGTTAATAGTTATTATATATTATCTACAATTGTTGAAGATCATTTTCCCCACAAAACATTCTCTCTGTATTCCGTAATATATATAATAAGCTTCCACAAATTCCACATGAATTTAAATCCAAGAGACTGCAATACCAATACACCCGATTTGCTTTAGTTTTAAATCATATATTATGTTATTGCATGCATATATATTTTTTTTGACCAGGATAGTTGTTACATGACAAAATAATCGATATGAATACATAAAAAACAACGCAAAGAACGTAAGAGTATGAGTTTTAGTAGCATTCAATAAGAATCTCAATAACAAAATAGTTAAAGTTTACAGGTAGTACAGACGTCAACTCTAATAAAACTGTAAATAAAGAAATATCTACTTGTATAACTTCTTCCCACCTCAACATAACTAATTGACTGGATTGGCATACGACCCTTTGATGTTTGTAGGATGGATGTATCAGGTATATTTCAGAAAATATGTGGTGCTAGCTATGCCAGAACAGAGAAATAAAACATGAGCTAACCAAGGACGGGATAAAATTCCCCATAAAATGCAAGAGCTAATTTTGTACAGAATGGACATAGATTAGCCAGTCTAGCAACTGATTGGATGCTAGCTAATATAATAGTGAATCAAACTATAATTAGGATTGAATGGGTGATTCCTTTCTCTTTTACTTTTTTTTAAACATTTTATTATTAAAAACAGAAAAACATCTTTCTAAATGAAATTAAATTAAATATTTATTTGTTTTCTGATCTAACCAACGATAATTATATTACAAATACTTTGGATTTGTTCAATGTAAATAACAATTGATACTGATTAATCAAAATGATAAATGACTTGTGACTTGTCCAGGTTTTTTTTAATAGCTAAGTTCTATGGATTGAGAAGCCTAATATTAGAAACGGCGTAAATACCTGTGACATTTCCAGACATCATTGAAGTTTTCATATTGAATTTTATTTTCCCTTCCTGAAACAGATCATTCCAAGGATGATCCAAGGTCGCTTTGGCTATAGCTTGCACTTCAACGCTGCTGTCTGATGTGTGATCACCACAAAATCTTTCTCTAGCCTATTGTCAAAAATATGAGATGATAAATTGGATGAAATTGTACGTTCAAGCATTCTTTTACAAAAAATCACTACTGCCTAGTTTCAATTTTCTTTTCAGGTGAAATCTAGCACGATGTTTTTTTAGCAGGGACGCTAGCACGATCGAACAGGTTTCGTAATCGTATCGAGCAACCGATATGAATCTTTTGCAAAAAAAGATATTCATATAGTTTTTGTTTAACTAATTTATCGAGTCCACGGACGATTAACATTGTATATTCATATTTACGATTTAAGGACATTTGGTTACTTTCTTGTTCAGCTGTCGTCTCTTTGACTAACATCCCACATCTGCCTTAATGAAAGCAGTATGAATGTAAAAATATGTGAGAAAAAAATGAAATCATTTGGATCATTTTGATAATCCTATATGTTCTCCCATTTATTCGTATTGTAGTCCCGTCATGTAATGTTGTAATTTTAATGTTATATTTAACATTGCAATACAAGCAGGAGGTTTAGCATGCAACAAAACCAGGTTCAACCCAAATATCGAGGTTGCAATGAAATACTATGATTTCAAGACAAATAATAAACAACAGATACAATAATAAAAACGTGCATTTAAGAATAAACGTTTATTTTTGTAAACGCTGAAAAACTGATTTCTCGATACTTGAATTCTACTACTCAGTAGCTATTCTGAATTGAATATTTGTTGTGTAGCAAATGAGATATTTACACGTGTCAGTGTTATCGACTGTGTTGAAGCGCATAATCAAACGTTTAAGTTGAGATATAAAAGTTTGATTAATCTATCATGTACAATGTAACTCTGTTCCAAAACCATTACTTAGGGTATTTCTCATTAAATATTACCATCATCAGCTCCTCAATATTCTTTACTCTTTCCTTTATATCATCTGAAATCTTTAGGTCTTCTCTGTTTAATTCCGTTCTTAAGTCTTGTATCTCAACGAACACTGGATCATAGTGTGACATCTTCTCTTTTTCTTAAGTTGAATGGTTAATAAAACGAAACATGAACATTGCTCATATTCAGATTGACTCGCTTGATATGACGTAGAGAGTAGCAATAAAAGACTTTTTTCAAGTGTCTGTATGTATATTATGCCATCAATTTATAATCATATTCTTCATTTTCTATTAAAAATGTACATTGCAATTTCTAACGTGCGATTTACAGTCTTTATAAAGAAAATGTCTCGAATACATTGGGAGTAAGACATTCTATGATGTCTCGAATACATTGGGAGTAAGACATTCTATGATGTCTCGAATACATTGTGAGTAAGACATTCTATGATGTCTCAAATACTTTGGAAGTAAATGTACTACTGTGTTGTCTATATTCTGAACATTGTAACTGTCTCGAATACTTTGAACGAAAATGAACTAATATGATGTACAGTAGTTGTCGTTTTTTTATGTAATATATACGTGTTTCTCGTTTCTCGTTTTTATGTATATAGATTAGACCGTTGGTTTTCCCGTTTTAATGGTTTTACACTAGTAATTTTGGGCCCTTTATAGCTTGTTGTTCGGTGTGAGCCAAGGCTCCGTGCTGAAGACCGTACATTAACCTATAATTGTTTACTTATTTTTGAATTATTATTTGGATGGAGAGTTGTCTCATTGGCAATCACACCACATCTTCCTAATCTATCGTGTTGAATATCAATTGTATAGTAATTTTTATTTTCCTGTTACAAAACATTGAAACATTGACACAACTTTTTGGAATTTTGGGTCCTCAATGCTCTTTAACTTTTTACTTGTTTGGCTTTATATTTTTTTCGATCTGAGCGTCACTGATGAGTCTTATGTAGACGAAACACGCGTCCGGCGTATTCAATTATAATCCTGGTACCTTTGATAACTATAGTATATACATTGTAACTGTTTCAAATACTTTGGAAGTTAGTAATATATATAGTCTGTACATTGGAGCTATCTAGAACATGTTTAGGTGTACTTTTCTAATGGGGTGTGTGCAGTCTTAAAATAGAAACTGTCTTGAACACTTTAGAAGTAAGGGTTATATCGTAAATGTATGTAGTCTGTACAAAGGAACTGTATCGAATACTTTGGGTGTTAGGCACGTATTTTAAATCTCGGATGGCCACTATTACAGGACTAACTTATTGTACTTGTTGTTAATTTGTTCTCGTCTAGAACATGCATGAAGTATTTACCACTGGACGCTAAGCAACAACAAATTATTTGAAATGGATTTGGACATAAATTTCGTCATTTAAAGTTGTTAATGAGAGAAAAGATTTTCTTGTCGTTTTTTCTAGGTATTGCATTAGCTTGTGTGCTTCCATTATTGTATGAATATAAGAGGTAACATTATGTTTGATAACGTCACTGAGTGTGGCTGATGTCTTAACTAAATGTTTCTTTTTTTGAAATAGAAGCATTCCATTACTCATATATAGATATAAGAAGATGTGGTATGAGTACCAACGAAACTACTCTCCATCCAAGTCACAATTTGAAAAAGTAAACAATTATATGTCCAAATACGGCCTTCAGCACGGAGCATCGGCTTACAGCAAACAGCAAGCTATAAAACACACCATAACGACTAGTGTAAAACCATTCAAACAGGAAAACCAACGGTCTAGTCTATATAAAACAAAAACGAAACGAGAAACACTTATGAATCCCATCAACAAATAACCACTGCACAAAATACATCAATCAGATAGTTTTTGTTTGACCTTTTAATACAGTTTTAAGACTTAGAAAGGCTAATAGTTTGACAAATTGTGTACAAATTCTTTGAAAGAGGGACCAAATATACCAGAGGGAGAGTCAAACTTATAGATAGAAAATAAACTGACAACGCCATGGCTAAAAAAAGAGAAAAAACAAAATAATAGTATAGAAGACACAACATAGAAAACTAAAGAATAAGCAACATGAACCCCACCAACAAACCTGGTGTGATTTCAGGTGCTCCGGAAGGGTAAACAGATCCTGCTTCTTATGTGGCACTCGTCGTGTTGCTGATGTTATTACAAATCCGGTAAATAGTCTAATGCGGTAGGTCACATTCGTGAAAAGGAAAGGGTATTGTAGTAACGACATAAGGAACATATCTAATTCCATCAGTGAAACGGTTATTCCATAACAGTCAACCAACTTCGTGATGACGGCAGTAAAATTTTACGAAATGATGATTTCAACTTTTTAACTCTTGGTTAAATAGCTTCCTTGTGAGTAGCAATCCTCTATACAAGCCCGGGAATATCGGATCAATTGGGACCGGTTCAATTGGGAGATATTTACTTCGCTGCTGGAATGTTGAAAGATTGAAGACTTTATGTTGATCTGTAAAAGAGGGACGAAAGATACCAAAGGGCCAGTCAAACTCATAAATCAAAAATAAACTGACAACGCAATGGCTAGCAGTGAAAAAGAGAAATAGAAAAACAAAAGTACACATGACACAACATAAAAAACTAAAGAATAAGTAAATGTATTTTCGTTATTTGCGTCATAAGATTTATCATTGACGTTTTACTAACATCTCTCATTTTTATGTCAGAAACATATAGCATTTAGAATAGAAAGAAGATACTAAAGGACAATACAAAATCATCAGATGCAAAAGGAAGGCAACAAGCCTCGACGAAAAAACCATCAACATTTCATAAACACCAGGGAGAAAACCAAAGGTTTAGCAACTCTCTCCACATATACAAGGATTATGCATGTGAACATCCTAAGGCATGGCCTGGACCCAGTGTTGTGAAAAGTCGTTAAATACGGGTTATTTTTTTTGTATGTAAGACGCGTGTTGCATCTACATTTATTTTACCTCATTTATCATTTTCTATATAAAATGAGTTCACAATATTTTCACTATTTTTCATATCACAAGCTTTGAACTATTGGACTGGAGTGAAACTATTTGACCGCAAGCGTCATTGTATTTCTCGGGATTTCAAATGCAGCTACGCGATTGGAGGATTTCGAAAACAACGCGGTAGTAACGACGTCGTGTCCTACCTATTGTTTCTATTATAATGTTGAAGTCAGTGCAAGACGAAGCCTTAGCTTTTGAACATATCTATGAATTACTCGTTATGTTGTGGTTTCTTCTTTTTTGATATTGCGATAGTTAATTTATCACCGCCATTTATTGTCTGTTTCGATATAATAAAACACTTACCGACTGGATATTCGTAGAATAGTAAGTTAATTGTCCCTCGGGTACAACTATTGCCCTCGGTTACCCCTCAGGACAATAGTTGATCCTCGTGACAATAAATTTACTATTCCACTCATACCCAGTCAATAAGTATACAATTATACGACTCTCCAAGGGATCTTTTGTATTTCTTTTATCAGACCACAAAAAATTAAAACAAACTATGAACGTTCCTTATACTTGTGGAGCAGGATCTGCTTACCCTTCCGGAGCACCTGAGATCACCCCTAGTTTTTGGTGGGGTTCGTGTTGTTTATTCTTTAGTTTTCTATTTTGTGTCATGTGTACTATTGTTTTCCTGTTTGTCTTTTTCATTTTTAGCCATGGCGTTGTCAGTTTGTTTTAGATTTACGAGTTTGACTGTCCCTTTGGTGTCTTTCGTCCCTCTTTTATGTCAGTGTTTAGCAATATCAACCTATATTTGGAATGCATCAGAGAAATATCTTTATAACACAATTAGAAATATATGAAAAATAGAAACAAAATATCTAAACTTAGCAACTATATAAATCTGCTGATGTCACTTAAAGGGATTAGGATTAAACATATTTATATAAACTTACCAAATTTAATTATATAATCACTTATATAACGTCAACCATAAATTTGAGGAAATTTATGTAACAGTTCTTTCTTTCAATATTATTTTCTTTGCGGATGTGCATGTTCTATATATATGATTCATAAGTGCTAAAATCCTGTCATTTAGATTTATATAGAATAGTGAGAAAGGAAAATGTACTCAACATCAATACATATATTTTCAAAAAATCATTTACAAAATGTACAGGCATTTTCTGTAAATCTTTGATTTGTACCAAATGAGATTGACATGCGTATTATGAGCATTTCATGCGTTAAGGACCCTTTTATGGATGTAACAGGGATGTTTAAACCCTAACATTTGAACTCCAGGGATGTAAAAGTGTGATAACAAACGTTAGCAGTTATATGACTAAAGGGGACATAAACAGAAGCACCAAACTTACCCAATGACAACATTTCTATGTAGCAACATTCAGGAGCGCCTTCATGTGGAGTATATTTCTCCCACTCAGGCAGTTATTACAATATCCCACACCTTCATTTCTTATCACAGTTTTCTTGATAGAGTGCTGCTGCTATCAAAAAAGTTATCTATCCTACAGTTCTTAGAGGTGAAGTTCAATGTTATTCATTCCAAATTTTATGGACGTCGTCATCATTTGGATGAAAATTATAGAGTACCTGTTTCACATATGATGATAAATATGTTTCAATTTTCGTGACCCAGACCCGACCACATTAATCGTAGAATATGATCTACCAAATTATATTTGCTCACCAAACATGTATTAACATTATAAGGGACACGATTGGTGCCACATTTAGTAGAATTTGCATCCCTTCTGGAGCACCTTCGGTTTTCATTGGGAGTATTTTTGTTCTGTTTTAAGTTCTCTGTTTTGTTTGTATAGACTGGTGTGTTTTTCTTCAGTTTTTATATATTTTTTTATTTTTGTCAGGTACTAGTATTGTTAATTTTTTATTTGATTCGTTGCGCCTCTTTTTTTAGTAAGGGGGTTAAACATTAGTTTGTTATTAATGATTTGAAAAATTATCATCGGAGATTTCCACAAAAAAATAAATCACGTCAGTACCGTGTCACATACCACAGAGCTGGTGCTACCTGAATAATGTACATTTATATATATATATTATGCTTTATAAAGATTTTTGATTATATGCTTTATATGTGCATATTTATCACGTAACCTTCGTGCATCACACATGTTAATGGACGACTCGATTCATAAACTTCTTTAGGAGAACGAATAGAAGTAAGCTGTATCTTCTTACTTTCCGCTTAATTGACTATGTTCTCTCACTTAACAATTAAAAATTTGTTGACTTTGTCGAACGTATTTATCCCTAAATCATTGAACTTGAGATACATGATACAACACAAACAGTTAAGTTTGCCGCATATCTTGACTTAAATCTAGAAAATGACAATGAGGGTCGGTTAAAAAAAACACACTTTAGGAAAAAAGAGATGATTTGATCTTCCAAATTGTGAACATTCCATTTCTATGAATCAACATGCAAACAGCGACTGCATGAGGAGTTTATATGTTACGAAATTTAAGAGTTTGTATTTTCAATCATGATTTCCTTAAAATATGGTTGCTGCTCACAATATGCACAAGGAAGCTTTTTTACCGATCATCATCTCGTAAGTTCTACGGGTGCCTTCACGAGTTGGTTGACCGGTATGAAGACCCGTTTCATAGATGGTAACGGACATGATTGTTTCCGATGTAGTATCTACAATCCCGTCTTTTGTCCTGAATTTGACTTTCCGAATTAGACTTATTACCTGGTTTATACTTACATAAGCAACATGACGGGTTTCACATGTGGAGCAGAACCTGCTTACAAACCAGGAGCACCTGGGATATGTTTTGGAGGGGTTCATGTTGCTCGGTCTTTTGTTTGCTATGTTTTGTTATGAGAACGTCTGTTATTTTGTTGGCCTTTTTTCGTTTTCAGTTATGACATATTTATTTTTGACTTATTTAAATGTCTCTCTAGTATCTTTTGTCTTTCATAAAGCTTAGGGATATATTGTTAATCATATCTGGATCAATAGGACAAAAGACTATATCAACATTTAGTAAATAAATACATCAACATTACATATACATATATCAACACCAATATAAACCTGTATAAAAAAAAGAAAACAGCAAAAATACCAAACTACAATGAAAATTCAGAAATGAATTTCCTTCCGTTATCAAATGGCAGAAAATCAAAACCTTACATATGCAACGAATGGAAAAAAACTGTAAGATTCTGAGTTGGTACAGGCATTTCTTTGTGTAGGAAATGATACATCGAACTTGGTTTTGTAGCTAGGTTAAAATCTTGTAAAACATTTGCCCAGACGCTTACTTTCTCAGTACTTTGCTAGTGAACAGTCAGTTGTCACAATGTGAGTTTTTAACGTCATATTATTTTTTTAATCTAGCCAGTATACATAAAAAAATGATGTTTTTTATATACTAGCATACTTAACAGCAAGAATATTTATTATTTTAAAACTACTTTACATGTTTGTATTCATGTAAATTATGTTTACAATGCGAGCAATATTAGCATCACTGTCTTCGCTGTATGAATAATGTAATTTAATACGTTTCCCTCAGTTTTAGTTTGTAACCCGGATTTGTTTTTCGATTTTTGAATTTTGAACAGCGGTATACTACTGTTGCCTTTATTTAATAGTTACAGTAACATCAACATCTTTTTAAAACCCATAAATAGAGCAGATTTTCTTGTAGTTGTATCGTTCTAAAATCAATAATTTGACTCATAGAAGAACCTTTCATATCATTTGGTCCATTTCAGTCATTACATATTACCGTAAATTTGGATATTTTAGTTGAAGTAATATTTTGGGTAATTTTGGATTCTTGCAATGATAGTGTCGATACTAAAAACACCATTCTTCATAAAGATAAAAGCAAGATAGAGGACATACAAGTAAAAACATTTCAGGGTATGATTATAATTAAACCAATAAATTAACCCTTTATTTGTCTAATTTTAGATAATCATAATAAAACTTTTACTTGTTTTGTACTAAATAGATGGCACCTACTGAATTTGGAAAGAAAAAGTCATTAACAACCATTACTACGTCTAATGCTTAGCCACTTAAGTCGACCGGACTCCTTTTATGGTGCATGGTCATTTGTATATGTTGATATATCAACCCTTGAACCTTTGTATCAGGTATTTAACTTCCCAATAATTTGGCTTCGTGAACAAGTGTCAAAATGTGAATCTGGTTCATTACAATTTGTACCGTTTTAGGTATTATGTATTCGCGCTTGGTTCTGTGCTTTTTCATTAGGAAAACGTTCTAGTCATATTGATAATGTTTTGTGTTATGTCATCAATCTGAAAATACCTTTGACCTTACTATGTTACAAACAGTTTTGACAAATTAACATCATTGCGTCACAATGTTTTTCAAAATTAATTGGTGGGCATGGTGATTTAATTGAGTGAGGGAAAAGTGAGGAATATTACATAGGTAAAACAAAACCTATAAAGTATACAGACAAACCAGAATCGGACAAAAATAAGAAGCATATTTCTTTATATAAGGTCGTTATATGCAAATGAATAGCAACGTATTTATCAGTAGTGGGTTGCATATATGACACTCAAGAAATATGTGATTGCAAATACGTTTAATATATATATATATAAGTTTTTGATTCAGTTCACTCTTGTTCTGTTCCGGATTTTCTCTATTCCTGAAAAGAAGTAAGCGTGTTTCAATAAATATGATTTTCAATTAATTTCACCAATTATATGTATTTGTAAAAAAAATTTAAAAAAAATATTTTACGGCAATAATTTAAACAAAAACATCTGGTTTCTTGAACAGATTAATAATGTGTTAAAGTTTAAAGAACTTTTAAAAGATAAATAAACTACTTATAAAATGACTTTAGAAAATACATGGCTTCTATTAGCTGATTATTAATATTGGCGTTCGTTTAATTCGAAAATTATAAAGAAGATACTTACAGCACAGTGGAATATCACAATACTCCCAACGTGTTTCCTTCTCAAGTGTGTAACACCAAGGCTTGCTTGAGTTATCCGGATTACGACAGTAGTTTATTTCTGCAGCTAATATACTGATACCATGACGATGAGGTTCCTGGGATCCCCAAGCTTGGCATATTTTACCAGATAAAGTTGTATTCTGATGGCCATTGTAATCAGATCCTCCATCATCATCTTTACATTGTTTTATCTCTAAATTTACCAAAGAAAACATATCACAAAGTAACCATCAAACAGTGTATCAACAAATAGTTATTTCAATCCTTTTTTAATATAGAACGCAATTAGAATCAATCTTAAAAGTACAAAGCTCAATTTTTATCATACTCCATAAACCGTGAAAAATGCGTAAATGTGTTATTTTGAACTGTACTTCACTAACTTGGAGTTAATACTGTACTTTATTATATATTTAGTAGTTAATACAGTAGTTTTGAATATTTGATAAATAGCCTGCTGTTAAATTCATATCGCGCAACTTTGGTGTGCACCCTTTATCATACCCTTTATCACACCCTTATTAAAGCCCCTTTTCTTTTTTTTTAAATTTTTACATGAACTACGTTTGAATTTATGCAAGCTTCTTCAGAAATATTTTCCCTCAAAATGGGTCTCAAAGAACTCAATGAATACCATACAAAACACACAAATAAATACAATACACAAAATATTTTTAAAACAACAGCACGCAAATTGTAAGGTAACCAAGGTGCTTCAGATGATTAATTGAGCAGTTCTTTTTAAGCTTTTAAAACAAGACAAAAGTAGAACTGAAGTTAATCAGGTGTTTGGGACAGAAAGAAGTTCATATATATTTATACTCTCATGTTAAAACACATGATAAAGCGTATAAAACATGGCAAAATCCGTATCACATGCCGTAGTTATCTTTTTTGGGTCCTATAACAGCATTAACGAAAAAAAAAAATTCTCACCTTGACTGCGCCACATTTTGTATGTATTTACCTATCCCCAGTCAGGAGCCTGTAATTCAGTTGTTGTCGTTTGTTTATGAGGTATATATTTGTTTTTCGTTCATTTTTTATATATAAATAAGACCTTTAGTTTTCTCTTTTGAATTGTTTATCATTGTCCTTTCGGGGACTTTAATAGCTGACTATGCGGTATGAGCTTTGCTCAATGTTTAAAGGCCGTACAGTGACCTATAGTTGTTAATTTCTATCTAATTTTGGTCTCTTGTGGAGAGTTGTCTCATTGGCAATCATACCACATCTTCTTTTTCATATTAGTCTAAAAGTCATTAGAACAATGCAGACTGGTCAGTCCAGTTTAAATAACACTCAAATTTAAATTTGTTCTGTAAATAAATGTCGAAGCAATTCAAGTAAGATGATGAATTCCCAGACCAGTAAAGTAAAATTCATTACTGTTTAATTCGTTTTGGATCCTTGTGTCACAAACAAGTTGTAAATGTTAAATAACGATAAAGTAGTGTCTAATCAACCATACAATATTGCCTCTACATGGTAAGTTATTGTTGGTATACCTACCACAAAGTGGAATGTCACAATATTCCCAACGTTTATTCGGATCAGATGTATAACACCATGGCTCTTTAGATCCATCCGGGTTACGGCAGTAGTTTTTATCCTTAGCGAGTTTCTTCGAAAATCTGTGTTTATGAGGTTCAGATGCTTCCCAAGTCTGACATTCTATTCCAGAAGTTGTAATTGACTTGTGACCTTCATAATCTGTCCCTTTCTTGTCAGGTTTGCATTCTTTAACGTCTGTAGAATATGAAGTGAGATTAAAAAGTACGAGTTCATAGTATTAGTATATTCTTATGACAAACATGTCCATCAATGACTGCAACAAGATACTACCATCTCAGATCTTACTCTCTTAAAATAAATGAAATGGAGTCAGCATTGAATCACAAAACGAACATGAGAACTTTTTTTTATCGTTTGTATTAATGAGAAAGTTTGAACTTAATGTATTTATTAACTGTCAGTTTGTACTTTAAATGACATTAGATGAAATATTTGCTATATAACAGTGCTTTAAGAAGTAAAGAGAAAAAAACACAATACTAATAGTTACTTTGTTATCTAGTTGATATAACAGTTACCATTAAGAAAGAAGAAAATCCAGAGGTACAAATAAAAATGTTTTACATCGAAAAAAACATACACATCATATACATCATATACACTAGATAAAATACTAGTGGTTACTTGAAGAAACAGGAATGTGTCCATAGTACACAGATGCCCCATGAAATTGGGGTCAAAACTTTAATTTGGCATTAAAATTAGAAAGACCATATCATGGGGAACATGTATACTAAGTTTAAAGTTGATTGGTCTTCATCTTCATAAAAAAACTACCTTGATCAAAAACTTTAACCTGAACTTCACACTATCATTTTCTATGTTCAGTGGACCGTGAAATTAGGGTCAAAATTTTAATTTGGCATTAAAATTGGGAAGATCATATCATGGAAAACATGTGTTCTAAGTTTAAAGTTGATTGGACTTCAACTTCACCAAAAACTACCCTGACCAAAAACTTTAACTTGAAACGGGACGAACGGACGAATGGACGAACAGACGAACAGACGAACGAACGAACGAACGAACGGACGGACGGACGGACAGACAACAAAACATAATGCCCCTCTACTATGGTAGGTGGGGCATAAAAATATATAAAAGTGAACACATTTGGGAGTGCAATTGATTTCAACAGTTGAATGTTACCTTAACCGGTATTTTTGTACAAGTTAGCATTCGTTAATGTCTGTTGGAGTAAGAAGTCAAATTAAAAAGTATGATATAATAGTATAGTTTTATGACGAAAATGTTCACTAATGACTGCAAAAAGATACTTCCATTTCAGATCTTTATTCCTATTTTATCCGTCCTAAACATGCATGGAATATTTGTCACTGGGCGTTAAGCTATCATTATTTGTTTTATCTTTAAAATTGTTATATAAGGTTGTCATCGTTCGTAGCCATGACAAAATTGTACTTGATGAAATTATTAACTGCCATTGGGGACAGAAAAAACACATTATTAATTTTATATAGTTGATATAACAGTTACCATAAAAAAAACAAGAAAACAAAGAGGTACTAATAAAAATATCATACACTTCATAGACACGAGATAAAAGCTAGAAAGATAAACAAACTTGTAAAACGGCTAATACACTACCAAAGATAAAGTGAAACGGTTACTTGAAGAACAAAATGAGAAGTGAACACACTTAGGAGTCATGCCTTAATCTGTATGTTAGTCATTGACTCATTGGTGTGTTTCCAGAAATAGTTTTTTCAGGATTTTCCATTATTCTGCTTCTCATAAACCTCAATGAGTATCATTAGTTATAAGAGACCACATATAATTTATTAGTATAGTTTTTTGAAGTTTTACATATCGTCAAAGGTAGCTATAAAATGTGGTATGATTGCCAATGAGAAATCTCTCTACACGAGACCAAAATGAAACACTGTGATTTAAACTAAAAGTGTGCCAATGTGAAAATGGGTTTAGCTTTATAAATTTTGAGTTCACTTACTTTTTTACAGTTCTGTCTCTGTACTGAAATTGTGATATTCCATTAAATTATTTTTTATCATTTGTATTCAAATTTAACTTAAGTTGAAGTATTTATGTAAGTAAAACAAGCACCCTCGGCGTACGTACCACATTTTGGGATGTCACAATATTCCCATCTCTTTTCCTTCTTTATCGTGTAACACCAAGGTCTATCAGAACCGTCGGGATTTCTACAGAAATTTGATTGGTCACTTAGTTTAATGTCAAATTTGTGCTTGTGGGGACTTTTTACTGCCCATGCTTGACAGGCAATGCCGGACTCTGTAATACTGGTTTTGCCTTTGTAATTTGAACCACCTTTTGTCAAGGTACAGTCTTTTTCTTTTGCTGGAAGGAAATTTGAGTAAAATCTACAGGTTTTAAGAAATAAAATAGTCTATATGATTCACATTAATGTTTACTAACAATCATACAGATGCCGATAAAAATTTCTAGATATTCGTGAGAAAAACTAAACCTTCGTGGCAATAATGGTTATACTCACACATATCTGATAATAAACTTTAATAAAATGAGTTTTTTTAGATTTTAAAAATCAGAGACAATTCTGCTGTACAATGTTGATTGTGATGAAATTAATTGCGCTTTTTTTTTAAAAGACAAATAACAGAAGATTTAAATTAAAAATGTGACTAAGTCACATAATGTGCTCTAAACAACAGACATCCCCAATTTATTGATGATCAATTATGAGATACTATTTGGGGATAAGCAAGCTAAGGGATTTACTTGAACTAAAAAAAAGAAAGGAACAGACTTGGTGCGACGAAAGGGAAAGCTTTTCTTGCTACAAATTAATCTTTCAACGACAATATGGTTAAGATTTAGATAATGTAAATTTTAGTCCCTTTTTGGTTATATGAACTATTCAACGATTCAATTAGGTTTTGGTTTTGGAAAATATTTTTACCTCGATCATCACTGTGCAGACAAAGACTGCCGAAATGCGCATATGGTGCAGAAACTCTGTACTGTGTTATGTTAGCATTTCCATTTGACTTGCTGTTAAACTGTTTTAACTTGGGATATAAGTTTACTATTTTATGCGCTGTTTAAGAATCTAATGCAATTTTGAAAGATTTTCAAAACCGTACACCAAGATGTTGTAATTGATTGAAAAAGTATTACACAATGGAAATTAAACCTATGACGTAACGTTATTTGCATTTTTTTGTAAAGACAATGAGATAACTCATAGTACTTTAAATTCTAAAGTGGCAAATTACTGACAAGATATATCGTACGGTTATTGTTTTATGTAAATTTGCTGTAATAAGAATGTGCGATCACTTAAAATTTAAAAAAAAATCTACCTTAAGCATAGTTCTGATTCTTGAAGATGTGTAGCAAATCGTTATTTATTGTAGGTAGTATTAGATCTCAAACGTTTCCTTAAGAGTTCAGATCAACACCGAATCGACATTACTTGTCGGAATGTGCACCTGATTCGTAAACTTGAGAAAGAAATCGAAAGGTTCAAATAAAACAAATGTTCATAAACTACAACTGGTTTTGATTGTTTCGATGTATTTTTTTATAAAACATAACAAAATCATTTGTTTTGTCTTTTTTCAACCTTTAAGCTTACGTTTACATTCTACGATTCCATCTCCTTCATACTGAGGTTTGCATCTACATAAGAGATCTCCCTCAGCATTCGGCTGACAAACTGCATTCTCGTGACATTTAGATGTGGTTTCTTCAATAAGAGTTCCTGTTCCGTTGATACGGATACATTTATAATTTTTTGTACAGTCAGCTGATAAAACTTCGTCACCAAGCTACAAGAAAATCAAAAGCAAATTTCGCAGACCCAGAAGCACTTAATTTTGATTTTGAAAAAAATCATTGATTGCAATTAATGTTTAAATGAACTTATGTTCAACTCTTGCCAAAATAACATTTAATCGTTCTATATGAAACAGACAAAATTATTGATGATCTTTAATATATTAAAAACCGTTTACTATCATTAAAAATCTTACACCAATATACCCAACATCACTACTGCACCCACAATCCTCAGACTTAACACATTCTTTTCCACTAAGTATGTATCCTTCTTCACAAGCACAACCTTCAGTGAATGGTAATTCACATGTTTTATCACTGTCCCTGTTGACACAGTTAGATTGGCAGCCACTCACATGATCTGAGTATACTTCATTGATACCACAGGATAAAGCTATTGAAATAAATGCTTAGATAACTAATATATTGACTTGTCCTATACGAAAGTAAAGTTAAATCAGGCAGACATAGAACACAAATTCTGGCCTGAAATTTGACAATACACATTTTCAGTATGGCTACAAATTGATTTGGAACTCTTTTATTGGTTATGCTGGTGTAATAAATCAACATATGATGTCATTTTATATAAGAAAGTTTACGTTTAAGAACATCAATACTAATTTGATTGTTTGTTAATCATGTTCAACTTGTCAAATGTTTTTTGAATTTTTTTACAATTGTTTCTTCTTTTATTTCCCCATCATTAATTAGTAAATTACAAGAAACTTGTGTTTACATCCCTCAGGTAAAGTTGATCTTAGCTTAGTTATTTATTTTTTTTTTGGGGGGGGTCTTATTTCGTCATATAGCTACAAACTATTGTATATATGTATACACCTCTAGCTATCCAATGAATGGGTTTTTAGCATTTTTGAAAATCAAGAAAAGAATGTTGGACTACTGAGATATTTACTGAACATTATTTTCGTTCTAAAGTTTGTTCAACTTACGACAAAATGCATCACTTCTCCAGTTTACTGCAATAGATTCCTCTGCACAACGAAGGGCAAACGATTCCAGGTTGTCACAGATTGCTTTGTTCAAATTATTATTATTTGTGTTGTAATGTAGTGATACATCAGAAACACACATGCTGTAATGTTTATCAGCTTGTATAGTTGCACTTTCAAGACACTCTTGAAAAGGACTGGTACCATTTTCTTTCAAAATCAGATGTCCACAATATTCTGGGGCTTTTGCAATTTCATTCATAGCACTGGTGGTTGCCGGTATTACAGACAAAACACCACATCTACAATAAGTTTTGCAAATGCATATTCAGGTAAATACAAACGTTTTCTCATTGCCATGCTCCAAATTATAATCATCACTGTTTGCAATAGCATGAATCGTTCTATATAATAGTGTTCTTATCCCGGGCATAATACAATGTCGTATTTAGCAAAACCTTTTCAACTTTTGATCTTCAGTGCTGTACAACTTTGTACTTTTTTCACTTTCGATCTTGTATATCTGGGCGTTATGTATTCGGGTTTAGTTTTCTGTAATTAGTTTTTACTTCAGTTTCATTATGTATATCTCTTTCATATTCATTTGTTAAAATTTACTGTTTGCAATAGTGTGAATTGTTTTATATAATATGAATGTTCTTATCCTTGGCATACAAACAATGCCGTATTTGCGAAACCTTTTCAACTTTTGATCTTCAGTGCTGTACAATTTTGTTTTTTTTTCGTCACTGGTGAGTCTCGTGTGGACTAGACGCGTTTTTGGCGTATTGAATTTTAAACCTGATGCTTTTTGTTATATATTAATCATGCTTTTCTTTGTCTAATATGTTCTGCTTTTTATTTGTATTGTAGTCCTGTTATATTTTGTTTTCATTTCAATGTTATATTTAACTGTGCCATTAAAGTGCGAGGTTTGGCATGCCTTAAAACCAGGTTCAACCCACCACTTTTATTCCCCTTTAAAAGTGTCCTGTACCAAGTCAGGAAGGTGGCCATTGTTATGATATTGTTCGTTTCTGTGTGTGTGTTGCATTTTAACGTTGAGTCGTTTCTGTTTTCTCTTATTTTTGAGATAAGACGTGGCACGGTACTTGTCTATCCCATATTCATGTATTTGGTTTTGATGTTATATTTGTTATTCTCGTGTTGTATTGTCTGTTGCTTGGTCCGTTTCTGTGTGCTGTTGCGTTTCGGTGTTGTGTCGTTGTTCTCCTCTTATGTTTAATGCGTTTCCCTCGGTTTTGGTTTGTTGCCCCGATTTTGTTTTTTGTCCATGGATTTATGAGTTTTGAACAGCGGTATACTACTGTTGCCTTTATTTGGTTCTTTTTTAATGTAAAACTATTCTGACTTATGAATAATAGTACTTATAGAGGTTCCTTCCAAAGTCGATGAAGATTTAAATATTCGAGTTGAATTTTAAAAAAATAGTGGCATAACTACTAATATGATCTTTAAGTGTCATATGACACACAAAGAATATTGGACTACGCACTTGTCCCCTTTCTCAACCACAAAAAGACGAAACAGTTAGATAATTCAAATGTTAAATATCTAGTTAACGTTCGTATCATACATATTTAAAAGAACCTACGTGTCACCAATTTCTTTTGCTTCATCTGTAAGTGCAAATTTTTCAACTATCCTTCCGATTTGCATCTGGTCATCTGTAGGGGTACTGTCGTTATTTGCATTAATTTCATTTCTGACTCCATCACAGTCTCCACATAAGCCTGTCATGTGTTTTGCAAAGGTGTCAAGTGCTGCAAGTTCAAGATTCTTTGACCCATCCCATTCTAAAATAAAGTCACAGTTGGTTTGTACCCGAACATACCGTCCACTTACAAATATCTTAACTGAATTGTCTTTCGTATTGTATGGTAAACTGACCTTGGTACCATTAACCTGAAAAATGTACAAACAACATAAATTGTGTGTAATAGGCAAATATTAAATATCGGATTTTGAAAGCGGAAATTCAAACTACAAGTTGTTCATTTCATATATCAACCTCATCGGACATAATGGAAAACAATTGCAAAAAAGAGAGCATACAATTAAGTAACACTATACAGCAGATTGTTTAATTCACATCTGTCAGTGCAACAGCAATGTGTACTGATTGGGTAATTGCGGACATGTGTCCCACAATGCTGCCAAACCTCTGGCTGTGTTTTTAAAGTATGAACCCCAGTACGAAATCAGGGATAAGTTTTATCGAGAAACCGAGTATTTTGGGAATCTATAAACGTTAATATATTTTCAGACGTTGGTCAACATTATAATCTTTAGATTTTTTTTAATAATTTGCCACAATGTAGTTTAAATGGCGCAGTATTACTGCTTAATCTTTCACAGAACAGCCGAAATCTTTTAAAGATGTACAAGAGTTATTGGTCCTCCAGAATTTCTAATGTTTGCACATCAGAAAAAGGAAGTAAAATCCGAATCGCGCATATATACAATTTTTGACATTGACAAGATCAATTTAAATGTTCTTTGAAATAGGAGTTAATACAGCAGTATTGATTGGCTTTGTACTCAATAATAACATTGTACGATAAGTACACGAATAACGAGTATGACAACGAAATACAAAAACAGTGCACGGAAAATCACAAATAGGTATCCCTTTGTTTTAATTTGAGTCTCAAGCAATACCATAAGTTAACATATCTACCAAAACCACTTTGTCCGGAAGAAGACGAATCTTGTAGTCTTTTGTTGCAAATTCTATGGTACGTGTATAAGGAAGCTCTGAAGTTTGACTAGCTGCCTTATTAATGACGACGACAGAAACATGACACGCAATATCGTCTGGAGCTGTCTTGGCCATTAGATAATGACAGGAGCCCATAAAATCTATCCATTGTCCATCAAACGTTCTGTAATGAGTGTCACCAACTGTACTACATTCACAGTAACCTTAGATAAAATAAACGTGATGACAATAATGACCAGACGCTTGCTTATTTGAATACAAATGTTTGAAAACTATATATCTCACAATGAAAAGGATAAGCTACACATTTCTTATCAAATATTTTTTAACGAGTAGATCGTGGAAAAAAGTCATTATACCGAAATGAATTGAAATAACCAAAGACCGGAAAGAAATGTTGTCAAAACGAAATATAGCTTCATATATACAGGTAGTTCTTATAAAATACAAATAAAAGGCGGAATATGTTTCAATGATTATATATGGATGATATATGCATTTACAGATAGACCATAATTATAAAGAAAGATATTAATTATCTAAAACGGAGGTTAGGTTTCTTTTCTCATTTACACTTTCCCATTTTCCACTTAAGTTGCTGCACTGGGAAAGTTAGGGTTGATGTTACAGGTGATAACTAATAAAATATGTTTTTAAAAATAAGGATAAACTTACCAGAGATGCACTGAATATGATACTCTTTTCTACGTTTAATCCAGTTTAGGTAATTATCATTCAAAAGGAAAGTAACAATACACAAAGCTGTACATAATCAAAACAAAACTGTGATATACTCTCGAAGTATACACACTTTTTGTTAAACAAGTATGTAATCATTGAGAAAACGTGTGTGACAAAAATAATGTTTTAGATATTTCAAAACAGATTTAAATGCATTGATATATGTGTTCATTTACTGATGGCTTTTTAGTACAAAAAAAACGAAACGTTACCTGGACATTCCTTTATTTTGCACTGCTGTATTCTTTCCTCTATGCTTTCACCATCACAAGGTTTTCCACCATACGCAGCTGCCGGATGTTGGCATAACCTTGTACGAGAACTTTTCTCTATACCAAACCCACATGTTTCTGAACAGGTCGTCCATATCGACCATGACATGTAATCTGTCCAACCACCATCAACTAAATCAAACAAACGATAAAGCTTTAATCTCAAATATTATTGATGATTTATAAGTGGTTTCCTAATTTTCAAATGGAATTATGCCATACATCACTTCTTATAAATAGAACAAATTACCCAATTAACGCAAGGTATATGTCCTACTTTTGATTCGAATAGGGTAAAGAGCGGGTTGAAAAAGACTTCTAAGGAGAGAAAATGTTTATGGATAAGAGCATATATTTTTTCAACCAACAAGCAACCAATCGATAAAAAGGAACACCATACAGTTAAATAAATGCCATTTTAAGTATGGGTTTTACTGTTTGACTTCAATATAAAACCCATGAGGAAAATATTACTAGACTTAAGTGAATAAATAAAATTACCGTTTGTTATAGCTTTTTGGTTTGACCTCAAAGCTGTAACGTCGGAAAAGCCACGTGCATTGGGTTTTTGGTGAATATCTGTATCATTGCCAATCATAACATATCATATAGAAACGAAGATATGGTATGATTTCCGATGAAACAACTATCCACAAAAGACCAAAATGACACAAACGTTAACAACTATAGGTCACCGTACGGCCTTCAACAATGAGCAAAGCTCATACCGCATAGTCAGCTATAAAAGGCCCCGATAAAACAATGTAAAACAATTCAAACGAGTAACTAACTGACTTGGGACAGGCACATACATAAATAATGTGGCGGAGTTAAACATGTTAGCGGGATCCCAACCCTCCCCTAACCTGGGACAGTGGTATAACAGTACAACATAAAAACGAACTATAAAAATCAGTTGAAAAGGGCTTAACTCATCAGATAGACAAAAAATACAAGTGGAAGTGGCAGGGTACTTATACATCCCGACACAAAACGACACAATGAACAGATCTGAGAGTACTCGCAGTTATCTGACAGCTAGTTAAAAGCCACTAACAACTAATAAAAAAATCATGCCTCTAAGACTAGACACTCAATCCGTACACATCCTACATACAATGGATTTAGTGTAAAGACGTCATAAACAGCCAGAGAAGTACATGACCATGTGTGTATATTCCATACTTTTCACATCGTTTGTTTGATATAGGAAATACTATACTAGTTTTATAGATATGCAACAGCATTTAATTTCCAATAGGCCAAAACATTAAGTTATAACTCAGGACTACCACGAACGAAGTTTCTGACTTAGGACATGTATATCAACATGTATAGAAGTTAAATTGGTCTTTCAGTAAGCCTGCCTAGTAAAACGGAATACCAAAAACCACAGTTTGTCTGACAACAAAACTCAAGTAAAAGTTACACATTGAATACGACCATTCCATAACATTTTCGATTTATTTTGTATTACATGTATATATTTTAAAAGTCAGTATACCTGGACAATGTACTTCCGTGCACTGCTGTGAATCAACTGTGACTGATTTCCCCGTACATGACATTCCACCATATTTTGGTTCAGGGTTATCACATGATCTTGAACGAGATCTCGTTTTCAGGCCTTGCCCACAGGTAACAGAACAACTTCCCCAATCACTCCATTTTGAGAAAGCTCCCCATATTCCATCAACTACATGATACAAGTAAGATCTATTGTATTGTTTTACTAAAGCATCATGCTTATATACCGAGTAATTACATTTTTCTGTTATCCTAGGTTTGAATTGTGTCGAAATTGGTCTTTTATATTAACAAAAACATTTATATAACTCAAAAGAATGCGAAACGTGAAGTACAGGGAATATAATAGTAAAATGGCATACCTGGACAGGGATTTGTATTGCATATCAGTGAGGAAGTCATAGTTGACTCTCCTTGACATGTCTTTCCACCATATTTCGGGTAAGGCTTGCTGCAAGTTCTTGTTCTTGTTCTAGATTGTTTTCCCGAACCGCAACTTCTAGAACAGGGACCATACTTCGGCCAAAGATTCCATGTAGTCCATTGACCATTTACTGGAAGATAACGATTCATTTTTTTCTTATGGTTTCGTATTTTCTTCATTTTGTTAAAAATCAAAAAGTTAAGCGAAAGCAAAACATCTCTGTATTGCATGTCTGTGAGGATTTCATTGTGGACTCTCCTGTGGACGTCTTGACACCATCCTTCGCATAAGATTTACTGCAAGTTCTTATTTTTGTCCTAGATATTTTCCCTGAACCGCAGCTTCAGAACATGAATCGTATTTCTACCAAGAATTTCTTTTTTAATGGTTCCGTATTTTGTTTTTTTTTGTTTGTAGAGCCCAAAAAGTAAGCAAACGCCAAAACATATCCCATTGTATGGATTTCGACATCAGAAAATGCCTGCTCCACGTCAGGTGTATGACAGGTGTATGACAGTTACTACCCGTTCGTTAGATGTATTAGCACTTGTTATTCTGCAATTTGATTAGGGACTCTTCATTTTGAATTTTCCTCAGAGTTCGGTATATTTGTAACCACATTTTCGATTGGCTTTTATTTCTATTTATACTTTTTTATGACGTCAAATGTATATGAGGAACGGATATCAATCCGATATCAAAACGTTTTCCTTCAGTAGTGTTATGTGAAATGAAACTTATCAATTTTTTTGGATATTACTAACAACAATCTTCAACGTTATACAATTTTAAACCAAACCACACTTTTATACTAAAATTTCAAATATTTTAAAGTCCCCCGCAAAATATTTTCAAAAAATCTGCGTAGGACCCAGAGCCTGCGTACAAAATTCGTTGACTAATATCTGGAGGTTTTGTATTTTATAATTGCAAGATTTTTTTTTACAATAATAATAATAAAATCTTGCAATCAAATTCTGTTTTCGTGTATGTGCGGTTAAGACATGAATTATTACACCCGTATTATTGCAAATACTCACTGGGACATGTGTTTGTATTACATGATCTGCTTTTTGATTTACTGTTAGATCCAGAACAACCATTTCCGCCATTTTTCGGTGAAGGATTATTACAGTACCTCAGGCTCCGTGAAGACTGTGTACCACTTCCACATGTCTTTGAACAACTACCCCATGTTTCCCAGTTACCATAGGAACTCCATCCACCATGAACTGGAAATAGAATAAAGACATGCCATACAGAAGCGTCTTAGGAAGAATGAAAAGAAGCTAACATTACCCTTTAACTACACGTTGTGCTCCAAATACGATGTCCTATCACTAATGATAATCAAAATTTGGTGACTATTTTGAACGCATCTATCCAATCGAATCGAACTTTGAATAAAGAATACAACAAATACAACAAATACAAATACAGATAATTTGTTTTACAATTCTGAAATTTCCAATTCTATGTAGCATCATTCTAGCAGCACCTGCATATTGAGTATTTATAAATCATTTGATACAATATTCCAAACGGAGAGTTTGATTTTTCATTTCATGAGTTACCTCATGAAAAATTCCTGCTAACAAGAAAGTTATTGAACAAAGATCTGCAAATGGAGAAGGTGAAATCATCTTTTCGAATATTTGACAGCCGCTTACACGAGTTAGTTGACCCTTTTTGGAGTATCTAATTCACAGATGACACCAGATGTTTTCTTAATATTTTTTTTAGTTGAAGGTGAACATACCGATTTTGACTGATCATCGGATTTTAACTTATATAAGCAACACGATGGGCGATGCACGAGAAGCAGGAACTGCTCACCCTTCCGGAGCACCCGAGTTTACATCATTTTTAGTGGGATTTCTGTTACTTAGTCTTTGTTTTTCTATGTTGTGTTTTGCACACTATTGTTTGTCTTTTCTTCGTTTTCAGTTTTCTTGCCATAGTATTAATTTCGGTTCCGGAGTTCGATTTTTTTTCTTAATTTCAGAAGTATCATCAATGTGCCTAATAAATTATGGCATGATTAAGATGAAAACAATTGCCAGTTGGATACTTTGTTCATAATTGTTAAAGTTTGCATTACTAGTGATTCAACAATAACACCATGATTATTTCAATGTGTGCATATTGTGTATATCACTTAATCAATATATAATAAGTTTAACCTAATATGAAGTATTAGTTAATAACTGCAGAGTTTCAATTTGTTTTAAATTGTCAACATACCCGTTGGACATTTCTTTTGGCATTGGTAGTATTCTGCTTTCCCCGATTGTCTGAATAATAAAGAAAATACAGTTTCATCTAACCATTTCATATTTAACATGTGTGTCACATCTATGCTTTTGTGCATATCAAATTTTAACCCACTGTTCTAACTTGAGTTCAGTTATGATATAACTGTTAACCTCGTTATTACAAATTTGTTTAACTTTTAAATTACAAATTTGTTTAACTTTCAAATGAATGAATATGTATTCAAGATTAAAACTTGCGAACACTTTTAAATAATAATTAGACTTCGGTCTGTCAACTCCTACCCGCAATATTTGATCACTTGCAGCACTGTTCTATAGGGAAATGAGACACATACATAGCACTTATTTTATGTCTATTCATGAATGCCAACAAAATGTCTTGTGTTTTGTTTTCTTTGTGTCTTCTTTGTGTGTATGTTTTTGTTATTTTGGTATTGCTGACATTATTTGTTTTTAAGGAAGATAATCTTCAACATTTGAATATTAAACAATAAAAAAAAAATTTCGGAACGTTTGAACATATGTCGATTTCCAACACAAGTATATATACATGTATTTGGTTGTACATATTTAGCGTCATAGATAAGTATCCATATCCTTACTTTAAGATAGTATATGAGAAGCAGTTGATTCGCAAACCATGATTAACTTGTGTTTGATTACCGTCTACGAATCCACTACCTCTTGAGGATGCTTAACCACACTATTATTTCATTATGAAAGTGTATCTGTTTTTACTTTATTTTTAAAGCGTAGCTTTCTTTAAATTTCGATGATAAATGTAAAAGTTATAAAAATAAGTCGACCATATGTGTATTTTGTTCCCGTTTCATGTCACACTTAATAAAATATCTTCTTTTTTTTTCGCGCCTTTTAAACTTTTTTAGAATCGAGCGTTACTGATGAGTCTTTTGTAGACGAAATGCGCGTCTGGCATATATAAAAATAATAGTCCTGGTATTTATGATGAGTTTATTATATACGTGTTTGAATTTGATTGTTCAATAAAAGTCTTTGAAACACATTAATGAATAACGACTTGTGTTATTAAAAAAAAATTCAAGCTTTGTGATTAACACATGATATCAAGAACTTGAATACCTGATTTATCAAGATTGCTAAAATCCGTTTGTTCTAAATTTATAAAGCAAAATAATTCATCCAAGAGATTGTTAGAATGGTAGTATTAAAATGTTGTTGTTTCAATGGATTTGGGTGGCCGAGTAGTCTAAATAATTCGTTTTCTTGCTCGTCAACACGGAGGTTATTAGATAAAATCCATCATGTAACAGGAGCGTTTCACTCTAATCTTAATTGACTACGAATCAGTTTTATCAGCTGAAGGTCGTTGAATCGCTCAAACTTTCCCGAATTACGTACAAGACTATTCGATTACAAAATAATTTTTAAAGCTATACATTCTTACTTGTATTTTGTACATCTACCCCACCATCCACAAGCAGATGTATATTTATCCTTATAATAAACATATGAACTACAAGTATCGTAGTAATACCCGGTGCATACTCTAAAATAAAAGCAAAAAAAAATAGATTAAAAAAAACCTTATCTGCCGTATATAAATTTTAATGAATTCTGAATAAAAGACCATTTTTATAAATAACGACATTTTACTAGATTGTATAGCACGTTTTCATGACAACCTCTGAAACGGAGAAATGCAGTTGCCCAAAAATTGCAAGTAATTAATGAAATACGTATTGCATGTTTAAACAGAAAAACTATGTGCGGTATCCATATCTCCTACTCGTTAAGTGTTGTTTGATGCTTACTGTAAAACAAAACAAAATAGGGTACGTAAATACAAAATGAAAACTTTTTAGTACTAACCACTGCATACTTATTTAGAGAAGAAGCAAACTTCTTAATATTTATAAAAGTAGTATAAATAAAAATAGTAATGTTAAATACGGTTTCGTAATAACAAATGAATAATGAAAAGCTTAGCTATTACTATGTATATTACCTACACGTTTTGACTAATACCAAAAGTAAACTGTAATGCTAGAATTTACAACATATGTGTAATTGCCACTAACTATCATGCATAAAACAGGAAAAAAAACAAAAGATACTTATGAATTGTAAAAACTTTAAAACGTATGCATTTATTATAGTTTACGAGTTTCTTTTTTATATATGTTGTTATAATGTTAACAAAACTTAAAAGTCTTATTTGACTACAGTTACAATAACAATTTTCAGAGTCGATGAGGTATATAACCTATGAGTATATGTCCGTGCAGAGATAGACTTACCCTTCAGTAAACTTCACATAAACAGCTATAAACGATGCTACAAGTGCAACCGCTACCTGTCCCATTCTCTTTGTAACCAAGAGACGTTAATTGCAAAATCATAATGGTCAAGCATTTTTATATGAAACGGACACATTTTAATGTGACATATGGGGTCTGAAATTAAACACACTTAAATCATTATGTCAGTTATAGGTCAAATCATACGGGGAAAAATCAAAACATCGTCATCAATATATATTGTATTACTTCATATGAAACTTTGCTCTTTTTCTAGATATTCCTATTTGCATTTTTTATTGAACATATTAAGTTTTTATATATATCATATTTTGATTTAATTATCATCTATAATAACAATTGACCCTTATCTGTACTATATCAAATGTTTAGGGCAGCTCGATTTAATTTGATAAACAAAATTGTAACTATCAGATAAAAAAAAATCAGGATTTAAGATTCATAGAAACGTCTATGTTTTTGAATGACAAAAGCCACAGTAGTAAACCGGGATTCACAGGTCACAAATCGATCAAGGGAAAACAAATCTGGGAACAAAATAAACCTCAACTATAAGAGAAAAACAAATAAACAACAGGAAGACTGATGTGTAACAACAACAAAAAAAGCTAACATACATTAAAACGAACTATTTGATAACAACTGTTATATTCCTGACTTGGAACAGGACATTTGAAAATAAATTGTGATTGAAATGGATTAAAGGGCTAGCCAACCTCCAGCTTCCTAACAATCTAAACAAATATCGCTGAAATGTGACAGAAATACAGAACAGACAAATGTAAGAACATACATCACGCACAAAAAAATAAAAGTAATATAATAGTCGCCACAACATGCAAACAACAGAACAACAACGAACATATTCCATCAACGACAAACCCTGGAGATATATAATACAGTGAGGAGTTTACGTAACAAGCATGCAATCAAGAATTTTATACAATTATTTTCACAATACTGGTTCTAAGAATTGTCATGCCAAGGATGTTATGGAAAGGCAATGTTTAACTATTTGGACTATAAACCATGAGATATAACAGATTATCCAACTGGAATCAAAACAGATACATACAAAATAAATACATTAATAAAGGCAACAGTAGTATACCGGTGTTCAAAAATCGTAAATCGATGGACAAAAATCAAAATCGGAGTTACAAATTAAAACTGAGGGAAACGCATTAAATATCAGAGGAGAACAACGACACAACATTAAAATGTAACACACACAGAAACGGACTTAGCATTAGGTAAAAATCGATGAGAATAACAAATATAACATCAAGACCAAATAAATGAATTTGGGATAGAAAAAATACCGCGACACGTCTTATATTAATGTGAATTCACACTCAAATATAAGAGAAAACAAACGACACAACGTTAAAATGTAACACACACAAAAACAAACTATAATATAACAATGGCAATATTCCTGACTTGGTACAGGACATTTTTTAAAAGACAAAATGGTGGGTTGAATCTGGTTTTGTGGCATGCCAAATCTCCCGCTTTAATGCCAATGTTTAATATAACATTATAATGACAACATAACATTACAGAACTACAATACAAATAAATAAGAGAACATATTAGACAAAGAAACACAGGATTAATAGCTAACAAAAGGCACCAGGTTTAAAATTCAATACGCCTCGTCTACACAAGACTTACCAGTGTCGACCAAATATAAAGATTCAAAAGTCAAAACAGGTCCAAAGCTGTATAGCACTGATGATCAAAAGTTCATAAACGTTGGATGTACAAAATACCGAGACACGTCTAGTAACATTCAATGAACTGGATTGTGTGTATCGGTAACGAATCAAAAATAATGTCACATTTTCTGCTTTTGCAATTCTATTTTCGTATTTGTTACTTCTGTTTATTCCGTCTATTGTTTTTTGAATGCAAATCTACCTGTTTCTTTATAGTCAACTTAAAGACACAGTTCTTTGCAATGGTTTCATTCTGTATGTCTCTCATATTGATTTTTAACTACCTGAAATCGCACTGAGAGTTGACATATCGATCGAAAGATTTAGTTTCCTTAGAAAAGTCTGTATTGATAAACATGACGGAAAGCATCTTACTAAGGGGGAGAAAGATACTAGAGGAACATTTAAATTCATAAATCGAAATACACAGACAAGGCCGTGCCTTAAGATGAAAAAGACCAACAGACAGGTTAAAGTACAACTAAACTAGAGGCTCTTAAAATCCCCAGTCGAACAAGGCACTCTCTCCAACATTGTAGACGAGAATAGACCATGACAAAAATCTCTGTTTTGTTAATCTTGTATTACTGATCTTTTAGTCTGTTTAGTTCTTTTGACTTTTTTGACTTGCTGGTAATTTTTGTGATTTATAGTGTTTTTGTCTATCATAATGAAGCATAACAGAAATACAATGTTTTCTCTCTAAATATCATAGTTTTCATGATAAACGGCAAAAATCAAAAATAAAAACGTTAAATTTGTCATTTATGGGCAATATCTTCTATAAGAATTTGTCTAACAGTTTTGACGTATAAATGGACAATTGGTTAATCAAATACAACAAATATTTAACATTATTCTGAACATATTTTTTCCTTTCCGATTTTCTCTATTTATAACAGTTCAAAAAATAATTGACAAAACTTGCTTTTTACCCCAATGTTCTACTTTATGCGATGTTAGCCCTGATGGTTGGTAGCCATAGTCAGGGTCAGTCTGTCTGACATTTTCAGCTAGATACCTTAATGATGATTGTGGCAAAGTTTGGTTCAATTTCTATTAGTAGTTTCAGAGGAGAAGATTTTTGTAAAAGAAAACAACAATTTACAAAAAAATGTAAAAAATTGACTACGAAGGACAATAAGAGTTCTTACAGGGGTTAAATTACTATTTTTGTAATTTTTGACTTATTTGTAGTTCTTACTTTGCTGATCAATTTTGAAGCTTACAGTTTATCTCTATCTAATATTATATTCAAAATAATAATATGGAAAATAAAAATTACATGAAAATTACTTGTTCTGAGACAGCAACCTATCAACAGGTTGTCTGATGCGTCTTAAAATTTCAAAGCAGATGATATATCGACCTGATGAACATTTTTGTCAGAGTTGCTTTAAGTGCTCAAGTTTCAGAGCTTTTAGAATCCAGAAGCTGAATTTTACCCCCATGTTCTATTTTTAGCCATGGCAGCAATGACTGGGGCCATCGGAACAATTGCAAAAATAGATGCCATAAGGACGATTTAGTCCAAGTTTGGTTCAATTTGGCAAATTAGTTTAAGAGAAAAAGATTTTTATACAAACTTACAACAATTTACGAAAAGGAAAGAAAAGTTGATTTTAAAAGACAATAATTCTTTATGGGATCAATTGACCATTTTGGTAATGTTTGACTGATTTGTAGATCTTATTTTAGTGAACAATTTTGCTGTTTATGGTTTATCTTTATCTATTATAATATTCAAGATAATAACCAACAACTCAATTTTTTCTTAATATAACAACCCCGCCAAATTATTTATGTATGTCCTGTCCCAAGTCAGGAGCCTGTATATCAGTGGTTGTCGTTTGTTTATGTGTTACATATTTGTTTTTCGTTAATTTTTTTACATAAATAAGGCCGTTAGTTTTCTCGTTTGAATTGTTTTACATTGTCTTATCGGGGCCTTTTATAGCTGACTATGCGGTATGGACTTTGCTCATTGTTGAAGGCCGTACGGTGACCTATAGTTGTTTTAAAATGTTTGTGTCATTTTTGGTCTTTTTGTGGGTAGTTGTCTCATTGGCAATCATACCGCATCTTCTTTTTTATAAACTATGGGGCAGCAATCAAACAATGAGTTTTCTGAAAATTGAAAGGCAGATATATCGTGTTCTAATGATATTTTTCCGCATAAGATTTGCTCTAAATGCTTTTCTTTCAGAGCTATAAGCCAAAAACTGCATTTACCCTCATGTTCTCTTTTTTTAGCCATGGCAGGCATCTTGGTAGATGTAGATGACCGGGACCATCGGATACATTTATTAAACTAAATACCATCAGGACGATTTAGTCCAAGTCTGGTTTCATTTGTCCCAGTAGCTTCAGAGGAAAAGATTTTTCTAAAAGTTGATGGACGACGAGGGACGACTACGAACGACGGACGCCAAGTGATGATAAAGCTTAAAATGAGCAACACGAACCCCATCAAAAACTGGGAGTAATCAAAGATAAAAAAATGTTATTATATATGTTAAGCTGTAAATTGAAGGATCTTACAAGCCCCATCAATAAGCTCATCAATGATACCAGGGGTTAAATTTTGTATGTAAAACGCACGTTTCGTCTAAATAATGAAGACTAAACCGAAGACTCACCAAAGACCAAATATTGTATAGAGATTGTTTCCATCTATTTAAAAATCAAATGGTTAGTCCCAGATGTTTTGTATTGACATGCACTCTCTTTTTACGGTACGACTCAATCTGTTGTTAACTTTGTTGTGTTGATAACAAAATTACCATCTGTGTTTAAAATATTGGTGTTCATAACGCCCCTCGGTTGTAATTTGTTGAAATTCATATATGATATTGAGATTGTATTGAATATTTTGTAAATTAATACAATAGAAATAGTTAACTGCAAAGGATGATTCATATTATATAATTGTTAGAATATGTTTTTTTCCGTATTGCTGCTTATTTTAATTTTAAATATGAAACACAAAATCAATAAGTTGATGTAAGTAAATACTCAAAATGAACTAAATCAAGCCATTGACCAGACCTGCTGCTTAAAGGAATGTCTAATTAATGCAACACTGATAAATCGATTAAGCAGATAATTGAAATAAACAAACACTATTCTAGCTGAGAGAAAGGCAGGAACTCTAACAGAAGCCAGACCTACTATTGAGTGGTATTCTCATCATTTACCAAATATTAATATGTTTCTACCGAAGGAATTTTTATTTTACTGACCGGTACTTTGAATGTTTTGAAGTGTTTGTCAATAAAATATCGGCATTCAAATGGGAACCAACTGTGCTCTTTTCTTGTCCACTTGTACCATTTTCTTGTGAGGCTGACTTCATACAAAAAATTCTTATGAAGAAAAAGAATAATATCCTATAACTTTATTTTCATCTATAAAGATTATGTTCACTTACAAAAATTTGGTGACTATATTGAACGCATCTATCACATCAAACTTGACATCTTGACTTACATCTAGAAAATGACAACGAGGGTTGGCTGAAAACAAAATTTTACGACAAAGAAATGGTTTCAGCCTCCCAATTGTGAAATTTCTATTTGTATGTAGCAACGTTCCAGAAGCACCTGCATACGGAGTATACATCTCACAATTGATACGATATTCTGATGCTTGTATTTCATATCTTGATTTCCTTGATAGAATGTTTGCTGCTCACAATATTGCTATGAAAATAAGAGTTCCATATGGTAAGTCGAAAGCAATCTTTCGTACATTTTTCGGACGCCATACTCTTTTCACGAATGTGACCTTCTGAATTAGACTTGTAACCGGGTTTGTACCTCCATGTGCAACACGACGGGTGCGATATGTGGAGCAGGGGCTGCTTACCCTTCCGAAACACCTAGGATCACTCCCAGTTTTTGGTTGGGTTCGTGCTGTTTTGTCTTTAGTTTTCTTTGTTGTGTTGTATGTACCATTGTGTTGGTATTTTTTTTACCTTCTTAGTCATTGCGTTGTCAGATTAATTATTTCTGAGTTATGACTTTGAATGTCCCTCTGGTATTTTTTATCCTCTTTTACAATTAAGTTATAAGCTTGGTCTTTTAAAAGCATACAAATTGTTTAAATTAGATGAACTGTTCCATGTGTTTGTGTTGCAACTCACAAACGGCATGTGTTTGCTTTCTTCGATCTTTAGACATCAGTGTTGTATTGTTGTCTCTCATTTTATATGTATTCACATGTATATTAATTAAGGTTTTTTTCCTAAGGGAAACACCTTTCATCATTTCTTCTGATTGCTTTTATTATCATTTTTCTCCTTCATTGTCCATTTTCAGTTTCACTCAGGGGTCTAATTTCCTTTGATGGTGTGCGAAAACATAATAGCTTCATCGCTAATACTAGTCCGAGATTACTCTGACGTCCAACGGCTGTTATGCCAGACAAGCTGGGGCCGTGGGACGTCAGAGCTTGTCCCGTATCAAAAAGTGGATATTTGCCCACCCAAAATGGATGTGCTACTTCATCGCTTCTGGAGCCGACTGAGGGCCTTGGAATTATATAAAACTGGCATCAATCTCTTCATTTTTCAATTATCTTTTCATATATGTAAGTTTCACCTACCTGCCAACCTTTATTTTTCTATATTTTAATAGTTTTTACAGAGACCCGTCGGTCTGGCATAACAGCCGTTGGACGTCAGAGTAATCTCGGACTACGCTAATACCAAAGCTTATTATGTCTTTTTTAATATCATCGGAAATAGATTACCTAGGTTAATGTCAAGATAATGTCCTAGATAGCTTTGGTGTACTATATCTTTTTTTATTGTCTGGTGTATGTTTAAAGGTTTTTTAATGTACGTACTACTCTTTTTTTACATGTATTTTTCTTTTCGAAAAGATTTCGTTTTCGCCTATTTTCCTAAGTTGTTTGTAAACTGTTTGTTCCTTTAAGGCGACAATAGTTGTTATAAAGGTTCGTGTCGAGATGAACAAAGAAATAAGGTTCCCTCATTCTAGCAGTGACATCATTTAGTTTCATCTTTGTTGACGTTTGTCATTTTAATGGTGTTTTAAGTTTAACTATTGAGCTAAAGTTAATTTGAGGTAACTTATTGTAACTAGTAACACAGGTATACAGAATATATTTCATCAAAAATCGTTTCGATGGAATTTTGCTCAGCGAGTGTATGATCATCAGCTCATTTGGTGCTTGGTATTTATGATTTCCGGTTTTTTTTTAATGCGTCTTCGATGAATAAATAAATGATCACGAGACTACTATTCCAAATGTCTAAGACAAAAGTAAAATCACAAAAATACTTAACTCTGAGGAAAACTTAAAAAGAAAAGTCCCTAATCAAATGGCAAAATTAAAAGCTCAAACATATCAACGAATGGATAACAACTGTCATATTCCTGACTGGGTAGAGGCATTTTTTATGTAAAAATTGATTTCAAATGAATTTGTCCATAATAAAGGTATTTAGATATTCATAACCCATTGACATTCAATCGAATGATACGCTTTCCTGAAAAAGCCCTAAACTTATAAGGTGGTATTATCATATGTATGTGATATTCTTACTGAGTCACGTTTATACAATTACTACACTTTTTTACCTCACTGGGTCGCTACCTCTGCTCAGTCTCCGAGGGTATCAGTAGCTAAGTAGTCAGTGCTTTGGTACTGACATGATTTAACAAACTTTACTAAAATTGTCCGTTTATAAAATTTTAAATTATAATGAAACTAAGGTTTCAACTCCCTCAGGCAAAGTTGGCTTTAGATGAATTTGGCTATTTATTTTAGGTATTTTTGACATATAGCTGTTCAATGATTTTCGATACTTATGCATCTTCGGATTTAAAATGTATGGCTTTGAACGTTCCTGATGAAGGTAAATCTAGAAAAGCGCATCGGACGCAGTAAATTATTAAACGTGTTGTTTTCCATTTTTTAGCTAAATAAGAAAACCTTAAAAAAGAAGTTGAACTTATCGGAATGTATCTGTAATACTCATTTCTATGGTTAGTCCCTTACATTTGTTGGTCAATGGGATAACAGTTTGAAGTAATTGAACAAGGCAAAACAATTTATGATCTTGAAAAAATGTGCGTTAAGGTTTGAAAGAAATAATGAATAAAAAGTATGTATAAAAAAATGATTGAATAAATCTATATGATAATCAATCTTTCCTCTCTGAGGCACAAAGCTGTTTTATAATAGTCCAAGCGAACAATTTATTTATCTTATTGCTTAACCATATTTTGCACAACTTTTCGGAATTTTGGATCCTCAATGCTCTTCAACTTTTTAATTGTTTGGCTTTATAAATATTTTGATATGAGCATCACTGATGAGTCTTATGTAGACGAAACGCGCGTCTGGCGTACTAAATTATAATCCTGGTACCTTTGATAACTATTAACCAAAGAAGGTATTTACTTTGAATTTATAGACACAAAAACCAAACACGATCTTTAAATTAACAGAAAAAGGATGATCGCGTGTAGTGCTGATCTTCCTCTAAAAGTTACAGTGATGCCTTTTCTTATATTCCTGTCGTTTTGTCATTTTCACGAAAAAGTTTACTTTTTGTAATAAATTATGTATTTTTACCTTGAACATATTATAAGAACTTTGAAGTCTTTTATAGCAAAAATCGGAGTTTCTATTTAACAAAATATTGCTTGATGAAGTAAATCAACTTTGTCTTCTTAATTTAGATAAAAATTATTCTAAATCTACATTTTGTAGTCCTTTTTTTACTATTATGAAGTTAACCTATCTATTTTACATGTTTTCTGGCTAAGTCATTTACATTCTGTTTCGGACTGATTACTTCTGAAAAGTGTAATATTTTTTTTATCATATGTTTAGAAGTAAAAAAATGTAGTTTTGCATATTTGATAAATGGTCTACTGTTTAATCCATATCGCGCAACTTTGATGCGCACCCTTTATCGCATACCCTTTATCACACCCCTAACTTTATCGCATACCTACCCTTTATCACACCCCTACTTTTTTTTTTTAAATAAAGTCAGTTGTTGTTTATCAGTGTCCAATTCCTTTGCTTGTATTTTTTTTTGTTAAATTCTCAACGTTTTAAGTTTTGAGATTTTAGTTGTATTTTTTTCTTCCATAGATGTGGTGCTTTATTATGGTTATATTTAAATGGGTATCGGTAAAGCTATTATAGTTTTTGTGTTTAATTCTGCAGTTTGTCATACAGGTATCGTTGCTACCCATCATGCTAAGGTTCTGTTTAATGTCAGGAGTCTGAAAAATATACCTTCTTCCATGAATGTTTGAAACATAGTTTATCTATCGATTTATGAATTTTAAACAGCGGTATACTAATGTTGCCTTTATTTGATGACGCAACAAAATGTCGTCAAATTTTTCTGCGAACTTGATTGTTGTCCATAGTGATAGAATGGAGCAAAGGGGGTGATGGATAGGGGAACTTAATATTTATCGAAGGAAAATAATTACAAATACTGAAAGACCAATAATCCCACTTGCAATAGAAGAGCCTAGTTACCCCCAGCGAAGGGGTATAACCATTGCAAAGGAAAAGGCTACGTTTTTAACGATGGTCGGATTGAACATAAGTTCCAAAACAAAAGCTATATAATTGCAAATTCGTTTAATGGTATTTATCAGACAGTTCACTCGTTTTCCATTCTGGATGATCCAAGATTCTCTATTCCTGAAAAGAAGTAATTTCGAATCAAAAGATATTTTTTCAATCAATCAATAATAATTATACAAATCAAAATTTCCTTGTTGATGCAATTGTTAAAATAATCATTTCCTGATTGTTTGTACAAATTCAAATATTCATGCGAAAAAAGTAAATATATATTGTAGATCTTGTTTATGCTTTACTAACAAATTAAATTCTTTAACATATGACCATAGTAGCAGATAATTCACAGCAACAACGAAAATAATCTTTTACTGCTTTAAGTAAATGGAGTGTTAATAATTTTTTAGGATAAATTAATGAAATACATCAAAAAGGGTTTCGGATTACATAATTTGAGTTACTGTAACTGTTTTTAAAAACTCGCTATCTAGACCATATCTACTTATAGGTGTTATATAATCATGTACATTTGGATTTCTTTTAATTCGATAACTATAAAGAAGATACTTACAGCATAATGGAATATCACAATACTCCCAACGTGTTTCCTTCTCAAGTGTGTAACACCAAGGCTTGCTTGAGCCATCCGGATTACGACAGTAGTTTATTTCTGCAGCTAATCTACTGATACCATGACGGTGAGGTTCTTGAGATCCCCAAGCTTGACATATTTTACCAGATGTAGTCGTATTCTGATTTCCATTATAATCAGATCCTTTCACATCTTCTTTACATTGCTTTATCTCTAAATATGTAAAAAAACATATTTTTAAAAAAACTTGAAAGCTACTCAAAAGTGGTAAGAAAACAGCACCATCTAAAAAGTGACATTTTAGAAAAGGAATAAAATAAAGGCAACAGTAGTATACCGCTGTTCAAAACTCATAAATCCATGGACAAAAAACAAAATCGGGGTAACAAACCAAAACCGAGCGAAACGCATTAAATATAAGAGGACAACAACGACACAACACCGACACGCAACACACACAGAAACGGACCAAGAATCAGACAAAACACCACGAGAATAACAAATATAACATGAAAACCAAATACATGAATTTGGGATAGACAAGTACCGTGCCACGTCTTATCTCAATATCTCAAAAAAAAGAGAAAACACAAACGACTCAACGTTAAAATGCAACACACAGAGAAACGAACAATAATATAACAATGACCATCTTCCTGACTTGGTACAGGACACTTTTAAAGGGGAATAAAAGTGGTGGGTTGAACCTGGTTGTATGGCATGTCAAACTTCGCACGTTAATGGCAAAGTTAAATATAACATTGAAATGACAACATAATATTACAGCACTACAATACAAATAAATAGGAGAACATATTAGACAAAGAAAAACATGATTAATAGATAACAAAAAGCATCAGGTTTAAAATTCAATACGCCAAAAACGCGCCTTGTCCACAGAAGACTCACCAGTGACGCCCAGATATAAAAGATCGAAAGTGAAAAAAGTACAAAGTTGTACAGCACTGAAGATCAAAAGTTGAAAAGGTTTCGCCAAATACGGCATTGTTTTTTATGCCTGGGATAAGAACATTCTTATTATAAAAAATCATTTCTTTTATCTTAAGTTTTAGTATTCAACTTCTCGTTAGAGATAAAGATATCAAGATACAGGAAAGAGACGTGTTTATTTTTCAACTCTATTATAAATAAGTTCTTTGTAATAAATCTCTTCAGTGTATATCCTTTAAGCGTTATTATTAACAGCAAAATATATCCATCAAATATCTAAAAGTGTTATACATGTTTATATCAGATGTTTTAGAGGGTTCGAGTTGATTTTTAATGTCTCTCTGGTATCCTTTACCCCTTTTTAAGTTAAGAATCTTAACAATACAGTAACATGTTTGTTTAAGTTGGTGATACAAGAGATCTCCATAACGAACAATAATGTTATTGCGATAAAAGTTAAGTTAAGTTATCACATCAAAGCAGGTCAAAGTTAGATATTTCTTTTGTTTGCTTTTATAAAAAAATATATTCTTAAAGTGTTTTCACATATTAAATCATGTTCTGATATTTTAAATGCCCATCTTATTCGAGTAATCATAAGAATGTGAATCAAACTGGCACATTGTATATAGGGTGGAAAAATCATAAGAATGTGAATCAAACTGACACATTGTATATAGGGTTGAAAAATCTTAATTGTGAATAGATTCATAAGTATTAATATTAGCTTGCAATTTATCCATTTATTCCGAAAGTAATTAACCAAACTCTTTTTATAAAACCTATTTAAAAAAAATTTAGCAGGTTTTTATTTTTTTGCAAGCTTACTAGTAGGTAAAATATATAGTTCAATAGTTGAACAATGGTTTGAAGATGACATAAAATCTATATTTGTAATATGTATAAACCTACCACAAAGTGGAATGGCACAATATTCCCAACGTTTATTCGGATCAGATGTATAACACCATGGCTCTTTGGATCCATCAGGATTACGGCAGTAATTTTTATCCTTAGCGAGTTTCTTCGTAAAACTGTGTTTATGAGGTTCAGATGCTCCCCAAGTCTGGCATTCTATTCCGGAAGTTGTAATTGACTTGTGACCTTCATAATCTGTTCCTTTCTTGTCAGGTTTGCATTCTTTAATGTCTGTGGGGTATGAATTGTGTTTAAAAAGAATGATATATCAGTACTAATAGCTTGTATGACGATGAGGGTCACCAATAACTACAGATATAAACTATAATATCAGGGATCGACCACTCTTTTAAACTTTTATATAAAACCTAAAACAAAAATATGACTGATTCTTGTAATCGAGTTTATGATCTTTGTTCATTGTTAAAGGCCTTACAGTGTCCGGTAGTTAAAATTTATTTTTCATTTAGTCTATTGCGATGAGTTGTCTCATTAGGCCCTACAGTGTCCGTTAGTTAAAATTTATTTGTCATTTGGTCTCTTGTAATGAGTTGTCTCATTGGACATCTTTTTTTATATTAAGTCAAGAAAGGTCGTGATTTTTTGTGATAATATTACAATACATTCGGATCAAGATCAGAAGGAACAGTGATGAAGATGTCATATTTCTATAACGTCACTGCAAGGTAATCGTTTAATGAGAAATAGGTAATTGGAAAGCTTTTACCTGGAACATTATTAACTGGGTACTTTAAATGATATATTATGATATTTTTCCCTAGATCAGTGCTTTATAAAGAAGAAATTAAAGCAACTTATTTTAATGTTACATGATATAGTAACTAACATGTAAAACAAAGTTAAGAGGTATAAAAAAAAATTCATACGCTGAAGAAATATACAAAATCATAGCCACAAGCTCGAATACAAGAAATATAACCATTTAGAGAATATAAATCAGATCAAACGGTTCCCTGCAAATTAAAATCGAATGTGAAGGTTTTAAGTACACATATTTTCTAGCGGTTCTAAGCAAATATGTGTTACTGTTTGCATTTTTTTGTATACACCACTGCATGTAGGTTCTTAAAATTGGCTTGAACACTGTTAGTCCATCAGAAACCATGTAGGGCTTTATTGATTCATATTGATCACTTTATCAACAACTAAAAAATATTTATGATTTTGTTGCAACAACGCCACATATCGTCACATTAAGAGTGATAGTTGGTTAGATACATTTATGACATAATGTGCTAGTAAACCAGGAAGAGCTTCGCATTTGCCCAAATATAAATACTTTTCCCGTACACATCGAAACATGATACTAACACACTGTGCAACTTATAATAGTGGTTCAAAGTGTGTCTTTTGTTTAAAATTTAGCATTTAAAAAACAAATTAGACTTACTTCTAAGTATTGAATTTGTGAATACTCCGATAGGTGTAATTTGTATTTCTAATTAACATTAAATGAAATATTAATATAAGTAAAGCAAGACCCGAGGTGTACATACCGCATTTTGGGATGTCACAATATTCCCATCTCTTTGTTTTGTCTATGGTGTAACACCAAGGTCTATCAGAACCGTCAGGATTTCTACAGTAATTTGATTGGTCACTTAGTTTAACGTCAAATTTGTGTTTGTGCGGACTTTTGTCTGCCCATGCTTGACAGGAAATGCCGGACTCTGTAATGCTGGTTTTGCCTTTGTAACTAGTTCCACTTTTTGTCGAGGTGCAGTCTTTTTCTTTAGCTATGAAATAAATGGTTAGTAAAACCTACTGGAATTTGAACATTTTTTAGTCTTAATAGTGCACATAAATTACTCCTTCAGTAATAATTTCAAATTCCATCATTATGTTGTTTTCAATTAAATATCTCACATAATAAACAAAATGTGTATTACTTTTAACTAGATTGTTAGCACATGGACTTCTTTATAACTATGTATTTTGTATAAACTACATATTTAAAGATAGATCTTTTGTTGCGCTGTGTCATTTATAACATGAAAGCTTACGTTTGCATTCAACGATTCCATCTCCTTCATACTCAAGTTTACATCTACATAAAAGATCTCCCTCAGCATTCGGCTGACAGACTGCATTCTCGTGACATTTAGCTGTGGTTTCTTCAATAAGAGTTCCTGTTCCGTTGATACGGATACATTTGTAATTTTTTGTACAGTCAGCTGATAAAACTTCATCGCCAAGCTACAAGAAAATCAAAAGCCGATTTCGCAAACCCAGATCCACTTGATTCAAATTTTGATTAATTGCAATAATATATGAATGAATTCTTTATATCCAAAATAACATTTAATCGTCCTGTGTGAGGTAGACAATAGTATTGCTGTTCTTTAAATTTATACTTGACTTAAAATGGTTTTTCTTTTACAAAATGTGACTTGGAGTTGTCTCATTGTCACTTAAAATAAATGTTTTTATATCTTTTAAAATCGTATTGCCATCATATAACGTTTTTAAAATCTTACACCAATATACCCCACATCACTACTGCAACCACAATCCTCAGACTTAACACATTCTTTTCCACTAAGTATGTATCCTTCTTCACAAGCACAGCCTTCAGTAAATGGTAATTCACATGTTTTATCACTGTCCCGGTTGACACAGTTAGCTTGGCAGCCACTCACATGATCTGAGTATACTTCATTGATACCACAGGATAAAGCTATTGAAATAAATGCTTAGATAACTAATATATAGACTTTTCCTATATGGAAAATAAAATTAAGCGAGGAAGATATAAAAATGATTTCTGAATAACTATTGACTTAACTAGTTTTTAATCTTTGCTACACAATATCTTGATATTCCTGTATATGTTACGTTTGTGTAAATTTGAAATATTTTAACATCAGAACATTTGCATTTTGAAATATTTCATGAATACTGGGTTTTTTTCATATCATTATCAATTATTATTTACATTTTCAAGTTTGTCCAACTTACGACAAAATGAATCAGTTCTCCAGTTTACTGCAAAAGATTCTTCTGCACAACGAAGGGCAAACGATTCCAAGTTGGCACAAACTGCTTTCCCTAGATCATTATTATTTGTGTTGTAATATAATGATACATCAGAAACACACATGTTGTAATGTTTATCTGTTTGTATAGTTGCACTTTCAAGACACTCTTGAAAAGGACTGGTACCATTTTCTTTCAAAATCAGATACCCACAATATTCTGGGGCTTTTGCAATTTCATTCATGGCACCGGTGGTTGCCGGTATTTCAGACAAAACTCCACATCTATAATAATGTTTACAAATTCCGTTACGTTGTATTAGTAAAATAAGACAATTGTATTTATTGCTCAAATTGCGATTGTTTGGGTTTTTTTTTCAATTTAAAAACGTTTTGATTTAAAATCATTCAAAATTTTCATTAGGAAGCGAGTAGTATCTGAACTTTAAATCGCATCTAACCGAAATAGCTACAAAACAGCTAAATGGATATTGAAAGGGGCATTGTATTATGTTAACGCATTTACCACCCTTTTCAACAGTTTTCTCAAAACAGGGAAAATTGAAAATTGGTTTCAAATCATGATTCTTTTGAACATAAGCAGCATACGAATTCAAAAGAACATACGTGTCACCAGCTTCTTTTGCTTCTTCTGCGAGTGCAAATTGTTCAACTTTTTTTCCAATTAGTAAAACCTCATCTGTTGGTTTACTGTCATTTGTGACACTAAATTCATTTCTGATTCCATCACAATCTCCACATATACCTGTCATACGTTTTGCAAAGGTGTCAAGTGCTGCAAGTTCAAGATTCTTTGACCCATCCCATTCTAAAATAACGTCACAGTTGGTTTGTACCCGCACATAACGTCCGCTTACAAATATATTAACTGAATTGTCTTTCGTATTGTATGGTAAACTGATCTTGGTACCATCAACCTGAAAGAAGTACAAACATTCTGTGTAATAGCCTATTGATCAATATCAGATTTTGAAAATGGAAATCCAGATTAAAATTTGTTAATTCTATTTAATTCATTTTGCCATTTTTCAAAATTTTATTATATATCTGCTCATATCTTAATTGACAACATAGGTTGTGTATACAAGTTCTTTCTATAGTTTCATAAAGAAAAAACATAGGTTAAAGAAACATATTCTAATTACTTTTTATTCTTTTTAGTCGTAAGAACGACGAAGTGATGAAATTCAAGTTTTTTGACAAAGACAATATCGCTTAATTATTATCCATGAGCATGTGAAGGAAACAATTATTCATCACCTTCTATGGTAGGGACATCGAAACTAAATGTAGCACAATGATGATTTGAAATGTCGTATTTATAACAGGTCTCATGTATACGTTATACAAAATAAGTCACTGAAAAGAAACACTTCATTGCAACAAATTTTCAAACATTTGTGTTTTCTTGAAAACTCCTAGATATCATCATAATTTAGAATAAATATTTGACAACTTTTTCACTGTTAAATAATATTAACGTGGTACACCGAATACGCTAAATATTTCGCGTCCTTCCGGAAAAGTATTCTGAATTTTATATAAAAATATGATAAGATAAAAAGTTTTACAAACGAATTACATGCTTTCAAGAAAATTCCAAATATCATTAAAGATCTTGATCGATGGTTTTCTACTACTTTGAAATGTATTATGGGGGAAGACAAGATATACTTTAAGATCGTCCAAACAGAAAAAAAGACTGACCAAATTTTTTTTTAGTAACAATTTAAAACGCAGAAAACAGAATAAATTTATTAATATACCAAAACCACTTTGTCTGGAAGAAGAAGAATCTTGTAATCTTTTATTGCAAATTCTATGGTACGTGAATAAGGAAGCTCTGAAGTTTGACTAGCCGCCTTATTGATGACGACGACAGAGAATTGACAAGCAATATCGTCTGGAGCTGTCTTGGCCATAAGATAATGACAGGAGCCCATAAAATCTATCCATTGTCCATCAAACGTTCTGTAATGAGTGTCACTAACTGTGCTACATTCACAGTAACCTTAAATAGAATAAATGCGATGACAGTAATGCACATGCGATCTCTTCTACATCTGTCTCACAATGATAAAAATAACAAGAGTTCTGCTGAAAAAAATACGGTTTCTGTCTGCCAAATAGATTGTCGACGTTTAAGTGAGATTAATGTATTACTAATATTACAACTTCGAGTTTAAACATATATATATTCATTACAATAAACGGTAGATCTTTCATTGAAAAATTATATTTTAGGAATTTAAGATTATTACAAATTGAAAGAAGTGTTCATTTCCACAAAGAAGAATTAAAATGTAAATATAATCCAAAAATTGTACCAGGACAATCCTGTATGTTGCACTGCTGTGTTCTTTCTTCTGTGCTTTCACCAGGACATTGTTTTCCACCAAACTCAGCTTCAGGATTTTTGCATAATCTCGTGCGGGAACTTTTCTGTTCACCAAAACCACATGTTTCTGAACACGTTGTCCAGGTCGACCATGACAAGAAATCTGTCCAACCACCATCAACTAATGCAGTCAAGATAAAGTGTTAATCTCAAATTTAATTGATGGGTTGAATAGGGTTTTGCCTTACGTCCAAATGCAAATATGACATATATTTCCAAATAGGAACAAAGTAATATATAATCCTAAAGGTAAGTTATGCTATTTGATCGAGTATGGTGAAGGATTGTGTAAAATAGATTTCTACTGAGAAAAGAATGTATATAATAGGGGCAGACTTTGAGAAGTTCTGGTGACCATATTTTTAGTCACCAATAAAATGACCGTTTGTTTTTGAAAAATAATAATACTTCATGTTTTGCAAAAACGGGTTAATATATTTTATTTTTTTTATACTATAAAGTTGCTTACAACCATGTCCGTTTGAATATCGCTGGCAATCATGCCACTTCATTTTTTTCTATATTCCATATAAATATAATTGTATAAGTAAAGTGAGATGCCAGGTATCCCGAATGGACAGTCCAATAACACTGACAAAACCTCCTACTTACATTAAGAGGTCCACATCTGGTCTTCAACAGTAGATACTTGACATGTTGTGATACAATTAATGCATTGATTTGTAAAAGTACACAGGTTTTCTCAAACCAAAACAACAATGTGTCTCCAGTACAAATATACTCCATCCGCTCTATCATTTTCTATGTTCAGTGGACCGTAAAAATGGTGAAAAATCTCATATTAGAGGTTTCTCAACATCTTACGAACGAACGAAACTCTACAAACGTATCTTTAAGGAGCAGTTATTTTGTTCAAATTCAATCCATGATCAATGTCTACCGATATTTCAGTGTGTTACAAGACAACATATAACAATTGCATAGGTTTTTTGCAACCTTACATTTTATTTTTGTAGTAAAACATCGGCGTTCCAATTTATTTTTCTATTGTTGGATGTTGCTTATTCTTACGCTGAGTTTAGTTTGTTTACATGTCGAATATATACGTTCGATTTATCTCCCCTATCCATTTAAAAAGAACATTGTCAGTTTATAAAGATGTTAAAAACAATCGGCGCGTATGGTTTGCATTGCATTAGATTGATTTATTTATGTTGGACGTTCTGTGACAAGTATTCCATGCTTTTCACGTCGAGATTAGCGTTTGTAAAAGGATTGAAAAGTGAATGAGATGAGTTTAGTATTTTTAATCTATTATATTCACACATATTCGCTAGGTCCAATTGGTCTGACTTGATATTAAATTATGTTTGGTTATACGTTACAGAAATATAACGGTGCACTCGTGAAGTTATAGAGTTTTGTGTACTCTTGTTGAAAGTAGGAGTGCTTCAGCAATAACAAAACTTACAGTTACATAGTTTTCTAAAGGTACATTTTCTTTAGATACCATTCCCAAAGTAAAAAAAGTAAACTGAGAAAAAAACAAAGAAAACATAGACAGCATCCAATAAAAACTCCACGAAAACAAAAAAGAACAAAATAATTATATATATACTAAACTGTGTACGATTATAAAGTATGAACAAAATTTTAAGACAAAAAGAACAAGAACTGCCATGAAAACAAAACAATTAAAAAAAATACATTACAGAATATTTTTTTAAAGCGTTAAAACTGTTTTTTGGGAGTTTTATTTACAAATATTTATATCAATATTTCCCTTTAGTTATCGTATCGATTTGACCAAAGCTATAATATAAATCAGTTATAAACATTTAAAATGAAGGAGTGATCATTTGGATTTCAGCGTTGGGGTAAGAATTTACCCCGGATCCGAGAATGTTTTTGTTTCAAATTACAACCTAGAGACGTTCACTCCTTGATTAGTTTTTACTCATATTTGCAAAAGACCTCCTTGATCTGATCCTTGATTCAAATAGTTTCCTATCCCCTTCCATTCCAAATTTCTTTATTTATCCTTTTTACTATATATATGTACTAAAATATTCGAAATGAGGTTGTCATCTTTATTAAAATCTCTTGTACGATTGCTGCCCTTGGTATAAATATTTTATATTCTTCGCCTTACTTCATTTGTCAATTAGATTTTCAACTGTTTATTAAACCGTAAATTGTATATCATTATTCATATTAATCAAGTCAGTATAATATGCCTACCACTCAAAATGGTTTTACAAAATCTAGAATGTATATTTTAATTATGTAAAAGACATTTCAAAGGGGAAAAGACGGGACAGACGAGCGATCGGACGGACGGACGCACAGACAAGAAAACATAATGCCAATAAATGGGCCATAAAAACATAACTTATAGCTAATAATTACGATGAACGAATTTTCAAACTTTGGACATGCATAGATCGAAGTACATTTAGCGTCTTAAACAATTTGTCTTGGAAAAAAAATTACCAAAAGATACTTCAGGTATTCCTGACAAAAAAACTCAATAATAGGTTTAACAATTGAATAATATAATTTCAATAAATGCTCGAATTGTTTTGTATTTAACTTAATATTTTTCAAAGACAGTATACCTGGACAATGTACTTCCGTGCACTGCTGTGAGTCAACTGTGACTGATTGTCCTGCACATGACATTCCACCATATTTTGGTTCAGGGTTGTCACATGATCTTGAACGAGATCTCGTTTTTACACCTTGACCACAGGTAACAGAACAACTTCCCCAATCACTCCATTTTGAGAAAGCGCCCCATTTTCCATCAACTACACGATAAAACGATTGTTTAAAATATACGTTCGCAAAATCAGCAATTCACTTTTTTATAAAAATTCTAAAATTTGAATTATACCATATTTGTTATATTTTCAAGTCATATGTATAACTCAATGAAATGCAGTTGACAAAATAAGTGCTATGAAATATTTAAAAGTAAAATGACCGACCTGGACAGGGACTTGTATTACATGTCTGTGAGGAAGTCATTGTGGACTCTCCCAGACACGTCTTGCCACCATAATTCGGATACGGTTTACTGCAAGTTCTTGTTTTTGTCCTAGATTGTTTTCCCGAACCGCAGCTTGCAGAACACGGACCATAATTCGACCAAGAATTCCATTTTGTCCATTGCCCATTTACTGAAAAAAAACCATTCTTATTGGTTCGGTAGTTTTTTAAGGCAAAAAGTAAGCAAAAAACACAATATATTTCATTACATGGATTTTGGCATACTAAAATGCTTTTGTATATAAGCTTATGTCCGTGATACGTCAGTTAATGCTAGTTGTAATCTATTCGTTTGATGTGTTTGCGCTTTTGATTTTGCAATTTGATTAGGGACTGTTGTACTCCTATATGAGGAACTGATATTAATCTGATATCAAATCGTTTTCCCTCATCAGTTTTGTGTAAAATGAATCTTATCAATGTATTCGGATTAAACCGAATCACACTTTAATTCTAAAATATTTTAAAGTTCACGCACAGTATTTACAAAAAGTCTGTGTAGGACAAAGAGCCTGCGTACGAAATAATTTGACTAATATCTAGACGTTTTGTATTTATCTAATTTAAAAAATTATAACGTTGATTACAGGTTTTATGTATTCATGTGTGTTCGGGTAATAGATGAATTATTTCACCCTTAATATTGCCAATACTTACTGGGACATTTGTTTGTATTACATGATCTGCTTTTTGATTTACTGCTAGATCCAGAACAACCATTTCCACCATTTTTCGGTGAAGGATTATTACAGTACCTCAGGCTCCGTGAAGACTGTGTACCACTTCCACATGTCTTTGAACAACTACCCCATGTTTCCCAGTTACCATAGGAACTCCATCCACCATGAACTGGAAATAAAATAAAGACATACCATACAAAGGCGTCTTAGGAATAATGAAAAGAAGCTTAAATCCTTTAAATTCACGATGTGTTACACATATGATGTCCTATCATTAAAAACAATTCAAAACTTGGTGACCATATTTAAGCGGGATGTTTGGTTAGCCACAAAATCAGGTTCAACCCACCTTTTTTTTTCTTCAGCACCTGCATATGGAGTATTTATCACTCATTTGATACGATATTCCAGAATGAGAGTTTGTATTCCGTTTCGTGATTTCCTGGATACAAAGATTCCTGCTTACAAGGAAGCTATTGATCGAAAAGCTGACAACGTTGAATGTGAAATCATCCCCTCTAATATTTAAAGTGCGCCAGGGCGCCATCATGAGTCAGTTGACCGTTTATGGAGTATCTGTTTCAGAGATGACACAAGATGTGTTCCAAATATTCATGTGACTTTATCAATTTTTACTTATCACCGGCTTGGAACTAACATGAGCAACACAACAGGCGCTACAAGAGAAGCAGAATCTGCGGACCCTTCCGGATCACCTGAGATAACCTCGTTTTAGTCAGGTTCATGTTGCTCAGTCTTCTGCGTTGTGTTTTGCGTTCTATATATAATTTGTTTGTCTTTTCGTCGTTTTTCGTTTTTTGCCATAGCATTGATTTCGGTTCTAGAATTTGAATTTTTAGAAGAATAATTAATGTGGCTGATACATTAAATGATTAAGATGAAAACAATTGACAGTTAGATTTTTTTCATAATTGTTAAAATTGACATAACGTGTGATTAAACTATAATACCATGATCATATTAATCAGTGCACAGTGTTTAACTTCAATTAATCAATTTAAATTAACACAACAGTAGTATACCGCTGTTCGAAACTCAGAAATCTAAAATGAATAAAACTCATTAACCTAATAAATCTAATATGAATTGTTGGTAAATTAATAGCTGTAGTTTCAATTTTTTTTTTAACTTTTCAACATACCTGTTGGACATTTCTTTTTGCATCGGTAATATTCTGTTTTCTTCGATTGTCTGATCAATAAAGAAAATAGTTTCATCTGTCCATTCTATATTTTACATGTGTGTCACATCTAAGCTTCTGTTCAATATTCGAATATGCAGGCATTTTTTTTAAATACTGATTAGTCCTCGGTCTTTCCATGATACAACTTTAACCCGATTGCCGACATGCAATAAATGATCATTTGTAGCACTTGTCTACGCAGAAATGAGACAAATATATAGCAATTATTTGATGCCTATTCATGAATGCCAACAAAACGTATTGCTGTGTTGTATTTTGTCATCTTTTTGTTCTCCATTTTATGTTGATTTGTTGTATTGTTGACGTTTTTAATTGTTTAATGAAGACAACATTTTAGTATTTAACTTTCAAAAATGTATTTCCGGACGTTTGAGTATTCATATCCTTTCTTTAAGATAGTCTATGAGAAGTAGTTGATTTGCAAACTAAAATAAACTTGTATCTGGTTATCGTTTACGAATCCACTACCGCTTGTGAAATCTTTACCATAATGTATTATGAAGCTGCATATGTTTTTACTTTTTTTATAGCATAGCTTTCTTTAATATTCGATGATAAATGTAGAAATTATAAATTAAATGATCTATCAAAAGTGTTCTAAATTTATAATGCAATATAATTCATTCAAGAACATGTTAGAATTATAGTTATAAAATATGGTTGATAAGGGAAATAATTTCCGAGGATCTCGGTGCCTGAGTAGTCTAAATATCTCAACACGGAGGTTGTGAGATCAAATATATTACGTGACAGGTGCGTCCACTCCAATCTTAATGGACTAAGATTGCCAGGTCGTTGGATCTCTCAAATTCATTTCAATTACATAACGCAGGACATTTCGATTGTAAAATGGATTTAAAAGCTATAGGTTCTTACTTGTATTTTGTACATCTACCCCACCATCCACAAGCAGTTGTATATTTATCCTTAGTATAAACATATTTGCTACAAGTATCATAATAAGACCCGGTGCATACTCTAAAACAAAAACAAAAAATAGATTCACAAAAACGTATCTGCCATATGTAAATCCTTAATGACGACTCGAAAACAAAGACCATATAAGCAGATAACGACATTTCACTAAATTGTATAGCACGTTTTCTTGTAAACTCTGAAACAAAGAAATGCAGTTGCAAAACAATTACAGGTAATAAATAAAATACGTATTGCTTGTTTCAACAAAATAATCATGTGCGGTATCCCACTTGTTAAGTAAAATTTGATGTTTACTGTAAAACAAAACATTATAGAGTATGTAACTACAAAATGCAAACAAGTTTTATAAATAAAAATTTATAAATATTAATAAAAAGTAGCTCAAATAAGAATAGTAATTTTCAATACGGTTCGGTTATATCAAATGAATAATGAAAAGCTTAGCCAATACTATGTATATCACCTACACGTTTTAACAACGTCCAACTGTAATGCAAGAATTTACATTATATGTTTAATTGCCAATATCTTTCGTGCATAAACCAGAACAAACAAAAGATAATGATAAAATGGAAAATCTATAAAACGTATGTATTTATTGTGGTTTGCGAATTTCTTTTTTATAAATGTTGTTGTTACTTTCAACAAAAATTTCAATTCTTATTTGACTAAAGTTACTTTACTTATAACAATTTTCAGAGTCGATGAGGTGTATAACCTGTGAGTATGCGTACATAGATAGACTTACCCCTCAGTAGATTTTACATAAACAGCTATTAACGATGCTACAAGAAGAACCGTTACCTGTCCCATTTTGTTGGTAATCAAGAGACTTAAATTGCAAAATCATAACGGTCAAGTATTTATACATGAAAATGACCCTTCCATGTCACATGTGGTATCGGAAAATTTACAAGACTTCATCATTCTGTCAAATACAGGTCAAATTAAACCGAAAAAAAACAAGTCATCCTCATTTATATATATATTGTATAAATTCATATGAAACTTTACAATCGATTGCTTATTTTATACATATTCCATTTTTCATTTCATATTGAATATATCACATTTTTATATATTTTGTAATGATAAGCTTACCATATGTTAAAATAATTCGAGCTGATCTATATTATCATCAATCAGTGTTCTTATATTTCAACAGAGAAAGGGAATCATTTGTGATCATAATTCGAGCTCATCTATACGACGATCAGACATATATCAACTACGATTAATCATTTGCGTTCAAGGGTTCGAGAAAACATATAAAAAAAATGAAGCATTGGTTGAACGTCCTTCCAAGAGTCATAATGTTCATACAAAAGTCGAATTTATTTTACAGCATTGGTGTATAAATGATTCGGCTGAGAAAGTGTGTCCGCATTTTTATGAAATGATATTTATTAGCAGTTTCTATGAATTAAACAAGAGAGACGGAAGATACATGAGAGATACTTTTAGATCGAAAATAAACTAACAACGCCATAGTTGCTATTCATATACCGTCTTAGAGTTTGCAGTTACTTTTATATTGGCTCTGTTTAAAGATTGTACAAAAAAGAGAATTGTAATTATAAAATGGATAATTGTTATTTGTATCTCAATAAATGTATTGACTATGTTCTGAGCATATTTCCGTTCCTAGACTGTAAATTTGTATGTAGCTTCATAATAGGTGGTTTCCAAACAAAGGATTTCAACCATATAGTTCCCTTTTTTTGGGGTGGTTTGAAGATTAATTGCTAAATAGAATATGTTGTCAGTTCACTGTCAGATAAGGAAACTCATCAAATATACATTGTCTTATCGGGGCCTTTTATAGCTGACTATATGCGGTATGGGCTTTGCTCATTGTTGAAGGCTGTACGGTGACCAATAATTGTTAATATATGTGTCATTTTGGTCTTTTGTGGATAATTGTCTCATTGGCAATCATACCACATATTCTTTTTATAGGTTCATATTTATAACAAAAACGCAAGTATATCTACAAAAAGTAATACGTTATTCTCGAATCAACAAGTTATAGACCGAGTAAAGTACGAAGTTAAAAGCAGTTTAAACACTGATTTACCAAAGGCTTTAATATAAAGATAAATTTAGATTAACAAAATCTAAAACCTTGTTTAGATAGGACAAGGGACAATAAGGACCAATTTCAGCCCTTAAATGGTGATTTTTTTACACACATGTTTACGGGTGGCATTTTTCAACAAAATACGATGTAACATTGCCTCTTCCTATAAAAAATTTTTTTTTTTTAAATGTCATTTGCATGACGTCACAATGGGTGTTTGAATATTGCGTAACATGGCGAAATGCGTATTTTTTTCTTGCGAATCTTTGTAAATTAAACAACCTCTACAAGGATGGATCAATTTCATGCTTTACAAAACGAGTGTTTAGTTACTCTAATGTGTGATATTTTAATAGCCAAGCATGTGATGACAATCAACAGGACTGGTGTAATATTTACGTCTTTCTATGAGCACTTATTTGAAACATGGTATACCTGCTAACAGTGATCAACGGTACCAGATTTATAATTTAATACTCCTTGGACGAAACGCCCACCAGCAGTGGCATCGACTCATTGGTGTAAACAGTTATCAAAGGTACCAGGATTATGATTTAATACGCCAGAAGCGCGTTTCGTCTACATAAGCCTCATCATTGACGCTCAGATTAAAATGTTTTTAAAGCCAAACAAATACAAAGTTAAAGAGCATTGAGAACCCAGAATTCTAAAAAGTTGTGCCAAATACGGCTCAGGTAATCTATTTCTAAGGCTTAATTATGCAATAACTGATATTCATTATGATCAAATTTTGAAAAAATGTAGAAACCAATTTTTTCTGAAAAAAAACCCGCAAGATACCTTAAGGGAATGCATATCAAAAGTGGATGACAAAATAACACTGCCATGACAAAAAACAAAAAACGACTAAGGGACAAACAACTGTACACAAAACACAACATAGAAAACTCAGAACTGCGCAATACTAACCTCATTCAAAATCTAAACGTTCTAAAGGTAAAACAAGCAACATTAAGCTTATTGAGGTATTTTAAGTTAATATAATAAAATCTGGAACATCGAGTAATTTTGTCATACCAAATCATCTTTCTGTGAACAAAAGTTACTTTTGTCACGATAAAATCCCTTTTGTATCACATACTTTACTTTTTTTACCTAATTTTAAAATTGGGCGACAAAAGTCAATTGTGTATGCAAATTATTTTAGTTATGCTTTAAAATCGTCATCAAACTTTACCAGATATCATTATTTCAAGCCTCGCGCCGTTTTAATATCGCGACCAGGTTGCACACGATACTAAACTGACGTATAGGAAAAAAAACACTGAAAGGCCGAGTTGTGTTATAGATTGCTTGACTTTCAGACGACTACTATTGGAGTATATAATTGAATCAGAATTTGTTCTGTTGTTTTGTAAAAGATAAGGTAACAGTTTTTGATAATCGACTAGATTTGACTGATTTTGATAATGTATAAATACTAGTTTATTCAGTTATTTATTTCTACTTTCGGTTTCATACAGATCAGCCATTTTTCGTAAATATCTATATATTTATTGTAATTTATTTCTCAAAAAAATAAACCCATAGTCACATTTGTGCCTTGAAATGTTATTGTCAAGATTGGAACAATTCAGAAGCTTAAGAAAAGCATGAAAAATATATATAGTGCGACAGTAAAATCTAAGTTTTATGAAGGCCAAGCTTAAAATAAGAATACAGTTATAAATCTCCTAGTTAGCACATTAACAATGTGAAACTGTGGAATCGATAATAAAATAAAAATTTTCTCGTCATGGATGAAGTCAAAATACAATTATTCAAATTGTACTTTCAATTTAACAATACGTCATGTAAGAAAATTTCCCGTTTTCCAAAAATTTTGTTTATCAGTTTTTTCAATCTATTTTTAGTTTTGTCATATGACAACTTACATAGGAAGTTAATTATAGAAATTACAAAGGTGGAAAACCCAGTAGTTTTCGTTTTACAGTTTTGATACGCATAATGTTACACATTGTCTATCTCTGTAATTCAAACTGTATACAGTTAATCAGTTTATAGTGTAAAAAACGTAGCAAATGTATGATCATTGATATGTGTATTTAAGTAAATTATATGTTTCAGTCCATTTACTTGTAATTGGTTTAATTTTAGATTCACATTATGGCGGAACCAGCATTCAAAGGCACGTTAACATTGACCACATCACAACTGAAACAGAAATTCCTTTGTTGTTCTGGATGTAGCAATGAATATGATGACATAGAGAACTTTGCCCGGTTATTACCATGTCTGCATTCTTTGTGTAACCAATGTGTGCAGAATTTGGCAAAAGATGGAGGGTTACCATGCCCAGATTGCGAGCAGAAGCACGAATTCAAAGGAGACATTACTGATTTCCCACGGGATAATACAAGACAAGATCTTATGGATTTTGTCAGGGTCAAATTGGCACCTGGAGCGATAATCTGTCAATCATGCCGAGACACAAAACAAGCAACCTTCCGGTGCAAGAATTGTTCTGAGTTCTTATGCGAAGAGTGCCATACTGCCCATAGAAGGACCAATCTAACAAGAGGCCATGAAATTTTGGAACTTCAATCTTTGCAGAAAAAGGAGAATTTGGATGCTTTCTGTCACCAACAAATGTGTCCAGATCACAACAGAGAGCTAGAGCTTTATTGCAACAAAGATGATTGCCAGAAACCAATTTGTTTCCTGTGTGCCATGGTAACTCATAGAGCAGATGCTGGGCACGACATTCAAGAAATCAAAAAAGTATCAACAGAGAAAACAGAAGCCATGCGGAAACGAATTGGTGATGTTAACATGACGGGGAGAGAAATCAAGCAAATAATAGAAAACATTGGTCGTGAAGTTCAGAGTGTAAGAACCCTTGGCAAAGAGGTCGCGACAGAAATCAACAATAATTTCGATCATTACATACAAACCCTGGAGAAACGTCGAGATGAGTTGAAGAGAGACGTTGACAAATATGTACAAATCAAAGCTGGAACATTGGAGAACCAACTTCGAAATTTGAAACAACAACAAAAGCGCACCAACGAGGCTGCTGAATTTGCAGATCAAACACTGTTGTATAACAATCCTCCAGCATTCCTACAAATTCAAGGTACAGTTGTTGACCGACTCGACAAGCTTCACAATGAGTGGTTTGACAGGGAACCCCACGAGGTAGCAACGATCGGATTCAGCTGTAAAGGACTTTCACAAGAATTTCAGAACAAAGTGTCATCCATGGCCAAGGTATGGTCATCTAATGCCTACCAACCAAACACTAAAATCACCCCAAAACAGAATGATGCTGTACAAGACGAGACTGTAACGTTCCTTGTTGTGTTGTGTAATTATGTTGGCAAACCATTGACAGAAGATATAGGACATTTGAAGGCAACCTTAACAGACCCAAATGGTAAGATTCTATTCTTGGTATGATAACATTTATATTTCTTATTTTTTTTATCATTGAAATACAATAGAAATTAAAGTGTAACATTTGAAATGACATAACATCATATTCAAATCAGATATGAATGAGAATTTCTTTGAGAAAGGTATTTTCTTGTTTAAACTCTAAAATATCTAGCTCATTTAAAGCTTGTTGTGTATATCCCTTTTACATTTATTTATCAAGGCATTTAAACATCTCCTTATACACAGGAAGATACATTTTGTGATAAAGTCTCTCTTTGAAAAGAACGCAACATTTCTCTTGTTAAAGGTAATACATTTTATATACAGGTGCAACAGTTGACGTCCGTGTAATCCAGAATGGCTCTGAAGAATCCCGAGTGACATTTGTACCATTCTACGCCGGTTCTTACAAGCTAGATGTGTCAATCCTGGATAAGCCACTGGGAGAGCATGAGTTCCAAGTACAACCACGTGACAAACCACAAGGTATACTTACAATCAATGTACTTAATTTTGCTAATGACTGAAAACTTATTCATCCGGTTAAGAGTATAGATCATGTGGGATATATGTTATGTACCTTGCTTTGCGCAAGACTTCACAATTAATAAACTGCATTCAGGAATAACTTTTACCAATGCTAGAATTACTATACAGATTTAATTTTTATTTTAGGGTCCAACATAGATGAAAGTCAGTTAGACGGAGCGACAAGTACGTATATTTAATATGCATAATGAATGTAAATAAACATAAGTCAAATTGATTTTTAAGATGATACAGAAAGTACAGTGTAAATAATACGATTTGCCTGGACACTCCCGGTTTACGTGAGTGTTTGTAACTGTTGCTCAATCTTAAGGTTTGCGTAGTGTAATTTGTCTTGTTTTAATTGGTCTTTGAATGAATTGTTTTTTTATCTCATCTTCTCCCTTTAAAACTTTCATTTTTTTTAATTCTACATATTGGTCTAAGATTGCAATTGTTATTTGTATGATTATCTTTTTTCAAGGACCAGACTTTACACTGGAACGTAAGAAAGCCCATAGAGATGTAACAGTTACCCCAGATGGTAAAACGTTTGTCAACAGCCCCTCTGGAACTTTGATGGAGTCAACAAAAGACAGGTAACATATAGATTTCAAGAAATACATGTTTAACTAGAAACACTTCTTAATTGAAGTAAACATTTTTTTCACGTATTCGTTATCCATATCCCGACTTGTTCAATGATTTAGAAAGGGATTGCTTGTGTAGTAATAAAATCAACGGTACCAATTTTGTTGCACCAGATGCGCATTTCGACAATACATGTCTCTTCAGTGATGCTCGTGGCCAAAATATTTGAAATCCAACGCTTATATAAAAGATGAAGAGCTATAATCCAAAAGGTCCAAAAAGTATAGCCAAATTCGTGAAAGGAATCAGAGCTTTGCATGAGGGAGATACATTCCTTAATTTATGATAATTTTTAATATTTTGTAACAGCAAATTTTAATAACACAAAAAATCCGTATTTTCATGCCAGTACCGAAGTACTGGCTACTGGGCTGGTGATACCCTCGGGGACTAATAGTCCACCAGCAGAGGCATCGACCCAGTGGTAGTAATAAAATCAACGGTACCAATTTTGTTGCACCAGATGCGCATTTCGACAACACATGTCTCTTCAGTGATGCTCGTGGCCAAAATATTTGAAATCCAACGCTTATATAAAAGATGAAGAGCTATACACCAAAAGGTCCAAAAAGTATAGCCAAATTCGTGAAACGAATCAGAGCTTTGCATGAGGGAGATACATTATAATAATTTTTAATATTTTGTAACAGCAAATTTTAATAACACAAAAAAATCCGTATTTTCATGCCAGTACCGAAGTACTGGCTACTGGGCTGGTGATACCCTCGGGGACTAATAGTCCACCAGCAGAGGCATCGACCCAGTGGTAGTAATAAAATCAACGGTACCAATTTTGTTGCACCAGATGCGCATTTCGACAATACATGTCTCTTCAGTGATGCTCGTGGCCAAAATATTTGATATCCAACGCTTATATAAAAGATGAAGAGCTATAAACCAAAAGGTCCAAAAAGTATAGCCAAATTCGTGAAACGAATCAGAGCTTTGCATGAGGGAGATACATTATAATAATTTTTATACGACCGCAAATTTTGAAAAAATTTTCGTCGTATATTGCTATCACGTTGGCGTCGTCGTCGTCGTCGTCGTCGTCGTCGTCGTCGTCGTCGTCCGAATACTTTTAGTTTTCGCACTCTAACTTTAGTAAAAGTGAATAGAAATCTATGAAATTTTAACACAAGGTTTATGACCATAAAAGGAAGGCTGGTATTGATTTTGGTAGTTTTGGTCCCAACATTTTAGGAATTAGGGGCCAAAAAGGGCCCAAATAAGCATTTTCTTGGTTTTCGCACTATAACTTTAGTAAAAGTGAATAGAAATCTATGAAATTTTGACACAAGGTTTATGACCACAAAAGAAAGGTTGGGATTGATTTTGGGAGTTTTGGTTTCAACAGTTTAGGAATTAGGGGCCAAAAAAGGGCCCAAATAAGCATTATTCTTGGTTTTCGCACAATAACTTTAGTTAAAGTAAATAGAAATCAATGAAATTTAAACACAATGTTTATGACCACAAAAGGAAGGTTGGTCTTGATTTTGGGAGTTTCGATCCCAACAGTTTAGGGATTAGGGGCCAAAAAGGGACCCAAATAAGCATTTTTCTTGGTTTTCGCACCATAGCTTTAGTATAAGTAAATAGAAATCTATGAAATTTAAACACAAGGTTTATGACTATAAAAGGAAGGTTGGTATTGATTTTGGAAGTTTTGGTCCCAAAAGTTAAGGAAAAAGGGGCCCAAAGGGTCCAAAATTAAACTTTGTTTGATTTCATCAAAATTGAATAATTGGGGTTCTTTAATATGCCGAATCTAACTGTGTATGTAGATTCTTAATTTTTGGTCCCGTTTTCAAATTGGTCTACATTAAGGTCCAAAGGGTCCAAAATTAAACTTAGTTTGATTTTAACAAAAATTGAAACCTTGGGGTTCTTTGAAATGCTGAACCAAAAAATGTACTTAGATTTTTGATTATTGGCCCAGTTTTCAAGTTGGCCCAAATCGAGGTCCAAAATTAAACACTGTTTGATTTCATCAAAAATTGAATAATTGGGGTTCTTTGATATGCCAAATCTAACTGTGTATGTAGATTCTTAATTTTTGGTCCAGTTTTAAAATTGGTCTAAGTTAAAGTGCAAAGGGTCCAAAATTAAACTAAGTTTGATTTTAACAAAAATTGAATTCTTGGGCCTCTTTGATATGCTGAATATAAACATGTACTTAGATTTTTGATTATGGGCCCAGTTTTCAAGTTGGTCCAAATCAGGATCTAAAATTATTATATTAAGTTTTGTGCAATAGCAAGTCTTTTCAATTGCACAGTATTGTGCAATGGCAAGAAATATCTAATTTCACAATATTGTGAAATAGCAAATTTTTTTTTAATTAAGAGTTATCTTTCTTTGTCCAGTATAGTAAGCAAGAAATATCTGCAAGAATTTTTTTTAATTGGAGTTATCTTTCTTTGTCCAGAATCAACTTAAATCTTTGTTATATACAATATACAATGTATATTCACTTTTTACTACCAACTGATAAATTTAAATAATCTTTACCATTCAGTGATTACAAGCAGTTTTTTTACATCTTAATATTTTATGATGTATTTAAATGAGTAGTAATTGTTGCAAACTCCATTAGAATATTTTAATTGAAATTAGTTTTGGAATAAGGGAAAGGGGGATGTGATTAAAAAATTGGGTTAAATTTTTCTCATTTGAAATTTCATAAATAAAAAGAAAATTTCTTCAAACATTTTTTTGAGAGGATCAATATTCAACAGCATAGTGAATTGCTCTAAGAGAAAACAAAAATTTTAAGTTCATTTGAATATATTCATTCTGAGTCAGAAACCTATGCTGTGTCAACTATTTAATCACAATCCAAATTTAGAGTGGAATCCAGCTTGAATGTTGTGTCCATACTTGCCCCAACCGTTCAGGGTTCAACCTCTGCGGTCGTATAAAGCTACGCCCTGCGGAGCATCTGGTTAATATTTTGTAACAGCAAATTTTAATAACACAAAAAAATCCGTATTTTCATGCCAGTACCGAAGTACTGGCTACTGGGCTGGTGATACCCTCGGGGACTAATAGTCCACCAGCAGAGGCATCGACCCAGTGGTAGTAATAAAATCAACGGTACCAATTTTGTTGCACCAGATGCGCATTTCGACAATACATGTCTCTTCAGTGATGCTCGTGGCCAAAATATTTGAAATCCAACGCTTATATAAAAGATGAAGAGCTATAATCCAAAAGGTCCAAAAAGTATAGCCAAATTCGTGAAAAGAATCAGAGCTTTGCATGAGGGAGATACATTCCTTTATTTATAATAATTTTTAATATTTAGACTATTATACACAACACGTCGACCTTTCGGTTTGCAAATAATGACATCTTTGACCTCTTCCTTCAACATTGAGAAATCAACATTTATAAAGACAAAGTCGTTGAAATTTCAAATCATTACCATTTTTGTTTCTCAATGACAATAAAATAACAGTGAATATATTTGAATCACATAGTATCATAAGTAAATATGCAATATCTCCTTTATTTTAGACTCCACAAGTTTAAGGGTACTTACGGAAATACAGTATTTACCAGTCCTGGTAAATTCTACTACGAAGTCAACATAAGATATAAAGTACGAAGTCAACTGGAGAAAAGCAACCTCGTTTTCGAACTGGGATTGGCCCGAAGAAATGAAATGGATAAAAAGCATGTTGTGGATGGACAACCCCATGCCTGGTCGATGATTTGTTCCCAACATGTTGATTGTGATGCCATATGCCTACACATTGCACGTGGCGGAAAGTGTCTATATCACGAGACATTATCGAAAAATGCTATTGGTTGTACCATGGATAAAACCTTTGGATTCCTCCTTGATGCTACCAGTGGTGTCTGGAGGATCTTTGACGCAAGCAAAAATAAACCGATTTGTCAGATGGACGATGTAGATTGTTCCGAACCTCTGGTTCCTGTTGTATCCGGATATAACCCAAACCAAGTCGAGGTCACCATGACATTGTGCACAGAAGACGAGGAATAAATAGTGCATGGTTGTACTAAAACTATTCCGCACATTCTGTAGATGTGAAGGTTCTTTTTTTTTTAAATATTTGCAATAATATTCAAGGAATTGATTTTTTATCTATTTTTAGAGATCGTAAACTTAACATATATAATTTATACCTTCATAAATTCATAGGTTTATTTGTGATTCTAATTACTAAATTTCAATGTTTATGTTGTGTATTAGTTTTTTGTTGGAAGGCTGTGTTTCACAGAAAAGAGACGTACGAAATATTGATAATTGTGGCCAAATTTTATAAATTAGGTAGAAAATAAAACAAAAAAGCATTATTTCTAATGACTACATAAATTATAAAAAAAAAGAGTTTGAAATTGCATTTGTCACTCTAATTAGTTTTCTCAACACGGTCAGCCTAAAATCAACAACAAAATGAAATGCACCAAATGAAGTTAAAAAATTGAAATAGATGAAGTAACATTTTTCACATTATTTGCATACACCATTGAAATGGTGAAATTCATATGAAAATGGATAAACAATATTTCAGATATATATATTTTCGCTAACTCAACAATTTTCAGTTATTGATATAAATGAAGGTTCTTTTAGTGAATAAAACATTGCTACATCTCAAAGACACAGTTAATATGTAGATACAAATCACAACAGACACCATAAAATAAATATATTGGTTCAAAAGAAGTTTATTTGTTTCACCGATTAATGTAAAATAGCCAATTGTAGATAGTGTACCAATTATAGCATAGTGTAATATGACAGGGTTTTATATGGAGTGTCATTAACGTCATCAATTTGACTTAAACTCATACCCCTATTGGCTTATAAAACAATAAAAACTATTGTTTGGTTGTCACTTATTCTTTGTAACTCCTTATGTGAAAAAGGAAAACAATTTTATTATTTAACATGTTGCTTATAAGTGTAGATATCTTGTTATATTCAATATACATGGTTGTGTCATAGTTATTCGTGATCTACAATGCTTAATATCTCATATATAGCAACACATCCTTTTTTTTAAATAATTTGGAGGCAATTAAGGTTCGAAAAAAAATAATAAACATGTGATTAAAGACTCGATAGTGTTTTTGTGTTATCATCATACATAATTAACGGTTTGATATACCGCACAAGAAAATCAACAAGAATAATTTCAGTTTTTTTTTCGTGCTGCAGATGTAAAAATTATTCAATGTGATCAGAAAATGTAGATTGCAAACCAAAACCACTCTTCAACATTTCTTTTATGGAAAGATTTATAGGTCACTATGAAATTACATAGGTCAATATGAACTTATAGCCAAAAACTTGTAAAAACAAATATTTAATGCAGAATGCTTTAGCTTTAGTTTATTTTTTAGTTTGAATCATTGCTTTTTCTTTTTGTTTTTTAATATGTTAAAATATTGGTTGTATTTGAAATAAATGTAGCATCATCAGTTCAATAAACTTATAGCTGAATTCTTATATTATTATTTACAATAGTATATGTAAAAGTCCCATAGATAAAAACATGAACATTATGTTGCTGTTATTGTGCAGTTAGTACACTGTGTTAATTTTTTAAATTGATATCAATGTGTCGTTTTTATCTCACCTTTTTGGAATTGTTGGCTCTTCAACTTTGAACTGGTTTGACTTTATAACTTTTTTTATCTGAGCGTCACTAAATGAGTCTGATGTAGACGAAACGAGCGTCTGGCGTAATAAATTATTATCCTGGTACCTTTGATAAATATTGAAAAAGTTATAAATGTATCATAATTTTTAATATATGTATATATGTCGTTGGAACTTTTTTTCTTTCCTATCGATGTATAGAATATACTCATTAAATATTAATGTAAACTGTTGGTTAATCATTACATTTGATCCTATTTAGGATCAGTGTCCTAAAAAGAGATTTTAATTGACTTATGGATATGATTGTGATGGAAAACACATCACGGATAGCAGGTTTATAATTGTGTACACCAAACACGCGGTTCGTTCACAAAAGACTCATCATCAAAGTAGGAACGAAGTTGATGATCTTTTTGTACCGAAATTCAGAAAGGTTGTGCCAAATACAAAGAGGGATCATCTGTACCTTGGGTAACACCATGATGATTTTATATTCTGTATTCTGGTTAATAATTCATCCATCTTTAATCTAAATGATGAGAACTTGTGTTAAGCAAATAAAGAAAATATGAAATCGAATGATGATTATGACTACTGCCGGTACATACATATGTATCAAGTAGGCCCATACGGTACTTTTCTGTGATATAAGCTTGTTCATAAATGATCTAGATTTATTGTTTGTGAGGCAACCCATTAATTATAAAAACTTAAAATTTATCAGTCACAGTAATGTCGATTTTACTTAGTAGTTATATATACGCACCACCGATTCCGTAAACTTTGGACGTTTTGAGTTTGTCAAATATATGTAATATATATGTTACTCTTTGTTACCAATTCTATTCAATATAATACTATCGACAAGAGAATATATAATGCAAAGTCCATCGACATGTTCAATGTAATCTGTCTTAAATTATATACGAAAATATTTGTCAACTGTGTAAAGTACGATGCCACTTTATCGGTAACTACCAATTACCTTAATCAAATTTCTACCGCTGCAAGACATTATTAAACTTTCTAATTTTAGCCATGGCGTTGTCAGTTTGTTTTAGATTTGTGAGTTTGACTGTCCCTTTGGTATCTTTCGTCCCTCTTTTACTGATGACGTTTTCATTTGAATGGATTTAATTGGTTGTATCATGGATTAATTTGTTAAAAAATATGCAAATGTATTTTATTGAATCGCAATCATTTATTTATTTGTGTCATGCCATTGATAAGTCTAACGTTTGATTTTAACAGATTTATAGACTTATATATATATACCCCTTTTTGAATTTACGTTGGAGTTAGGTACTTTTGTTTAACCTTTTCAATAATATTTCGATTTGATCATGTCATATGAAGTATCATTGGCAAGATTTTTAATTGGTACTCTTAGTCAGTAGTTGATTTTCATGATAAAATATCTCCGGCAATAATACCGACATATTAACCACCGGTTCTGGAAAATCAAACCCACAAAATGAGACAATCTGTTCGAAAACGATAAGATAATAGATTACCTGCGAACAAAATTACGACGAAATGATAAGATATAGATTAGAGGGAGGTTGGAACGACATTACCATAATTTTTCAACTACAAAATACAATTTTATATGAACAATGATAATATAACAGATATCGAGACCGAAATGACGACAACAGTTCAAAACAAATAACACGAAAGCAGTGCAAATTAAAAGACAGATCACACAGGAAGAAGTAAAACATGTACTCACTAACAGAGACATTTACCTCACTGAGAAATGATTTGGCGGTAATATAATGCGTGTCCCTATATGAACGAAATATACCTTACTAAATTGGAAAACAGTATATAGATCTTAATGAAAAATGAGTTAAAGTCAAATTCAATAACGTTATTGCCTATGTTATGTGCTATCTTCACAAATGTGTATCTATTCTGAATGAAAAAAATCAGTAAATGAACTCAGCTGTTAATTTCTGTGTCATGTTGGTCTCTTGTGGACATTTGTCTCATTGGCAATCATACCACATCTTCTTTTTTATATCATCATATATATAAGGATTGACATTTTGTAAACGCGCGTTCCGTCCATGAAAGACTCAACAGTGACGCTCCAACCAAAAAATTAAGTTTGGTGCAGAAATATATTATTAAAAGTTGTATGTAAAATTTTACAAAAATATCCCATTTGCTGTACAACCTCAAGTACTTTAACATATATCTGATAATCAGTAACATATACATTTTAACTTTAACTTGTTGCTGTTGTATATAATACTAGTACGTGATTAAAAAGCTTATTATCAATATTTTCTAGGCTTTTCCGTCGTCCAAAAATTCGAACTATACAATTTCCTTTTAATCATTGGTCAAAGGTTAAAGCTGAAAATTCCTAGATATAGCCAAAATTTAACTAATGAAATATATCTTTACAATAAAAATGTACATATAAGATGAATAATATTGATTTTAAAGGAAGCTAAAATACCTATGCCAACCATGACGTTTTCCAGCACTTTATTTTCAAAGAAAAAGCTCACAGTTTGAATACATCACGTGAAATGATTTTATTTGTAATAAGAACTAAAATTAAAGATTTATTTTAGAAAATTCTTGATTCTTTTCGTTGATATCGTTAGTCATGTCATGATTTGAGTAAAGTTTCAAATTCTTAGAATATTTGTACTTATTGTTTAACTATCCAACTTAGTACCGAAAAACCGATATAATCCATCTGATAAAACAAAGAGTTCACACATCATATGGTATACGCTTCACATAATTATCTTTTTATCAAAGTTGGGAATTGATTATATGATAATTCATAAGTAGATGGAAATACTTCCTGTTTAAAATAAGTTAACTATCTTTAAGTATTATAAGCTTCTTTTCTTATAATGGATAATACAGTAACAACACTTATCATTCTAAAGTGCAAATTGAAGAATAAAAATTACAACAGACCAAAACTTATCGATTTTTTAAACATTATTTTAAAAGGTTACCAATTCAATAAGGACAATGGTCAGTAGTATGCTGCTGTTCAAAAGTCATCAATCGATTGAGAGAGAAAAAAATCTGGGTAACAAACTAAAACTAAGGGAAACGCTACAACTATAAGGGGAAAACAACGGAATTATAGAAACAGTGAAGAACAATAAAAACAAACGCCAATGCATTTATGCAACATAAATAGAAACGATATATTAGATAACAACTGTCATAGTCCTGACTTTGAAAAGATGTTATGAGAAAATAAAAATAAGGGTTGTACCTGGTTTTGTGGCTAGCATCATCCTTGATATTTGTGTCTTGAATATCTAGTTTTTCTTGTTTGCTGGTTTTGGCTTTGATGTAGCTGTCAGTAACTACGTGTATTATCAGATTGGTACTTAGCGTCTTTTTTTTCCTGCTTTGTTCCACTGTCCTATGTTGAGCGTTCCCAAACATGTTTGACACCGTTACTTGCAATATGTACCTGACCCAAGCAAGGAGTCTGTCATGTTTGTTTTTTCGCAATTATGTTTTTATTATTTAGTTATGCTGTTTGTTTTTTCGCCTGAATTGTTTCATATTTTTCATGTCGGTTCCATACATTCCCGACTATATGGGTTGAGATTTTCTCGTTTTCGAAGGCCGTACAGTTTCCTGTCTTTAAATTAATAAATACGTACATTTGTTGTTCGTTCTTGAAATTTCAAATTTGATTCTATATGCGATATTGAGACCTAATATCTCCATAAATGAACAAGAAGAACCAATTATAGTGTGTTGCTGCTGTAAAAGTATGAATGGATGACAAAGTTTCTCGATAATTTGTATATTATTAAACATTTCCGCGACTAGAAGTAGACTTTTAACCCCAATTTGAAAAGAAAAGATGAAGTTTCTATCTTAAATAAAATAGGTGTTTTTTGTTGTTTTTCTAGTTTGTTCCGCTGTCACAGGTTAAGCGTTCCCAAACATATCTTTTCAATTTATAATTATACTGTTACTGATTTTAGATATCAGTAATAATATGTTATAATAATTCTATAATTGACATCGAAAATTTGATTCCTGAATCTTTTTACTATTAACTGTTAAGGACCAATGCTTTTTAGTAAAGGAATAGATTCCATTGCTGGTGGACGTTTCGTCCCCGAGGGTATCACCAGCAAGGTAGTCAATACTTTGGTGTTGACATAAATATAAAAAATGTGGACATTTTTATTTTCCTGTTTACAAAACTTTGAATTTATCTCAGGCATAGCTTACCTTATCATTTTTTAACACAACTTTTTGGAATTTTTTATCCTAATGTTCTTTAACTGTGTACCAAGTCAGGAATATGACATGTCCATTCGTTTTTATGCGTTTTTTTATTTGATTTTGCCATGTGATTATGAACTTTCCGAATCGATTTTCCTCTTAGCTCAGTATTTTTGTGATTTTACTTTTTGTACTTGTTTGGCTTTATAATTTGTTTGATATGAGCGTCACTGATGAGTCTTACGAAGACGAAACGCGCTTCTGGTGTACTAAATTATTCATATGGATTAAAATACATTCGAAGTTTGATAAAAATCATATTAATAAATTGATAGATACAATTATCGAATCAATATTTTTTTTCTTTTGGGGCTTCTTTGTTATGTGCACGAACTCAATATTCTTCACATCGTTTTACTATTTCAAGATGATTTGCCACACAAATCATTGATTGCAAAAATCATTTATAGAATATTTCTTTACATTCGTTAACTTAACTTCAAATAAATTGTTTGTTAATGTAGATTCATGGTATACTGCCGGCTTGGAATGTACAATCGCAGTACTAAAGCGGCCTAGTTTTGGAGACCGATTTGCAACCTATTGATTTAACTGTTTATTTGTATTAAGAAAACTAAGAATTTTATTGTATTATCCAAAATGTTTAAACAAAAACAAAATATTTGTGTTTTTTTAATCATTTTTGCAAGTTAGCCTTGATTTCCCTGCCAGTTCAGTTACACCATTTTTTTTTTATTTTCATTTTCTGAAAACAAATTAAAAAAACAATCTTTTATTTAATTTAAAATTTCTATCTCATAGATTACTATTTATGCACATAAAATTGATTTATGAACAATATCTGCAATTTTTGGCAACTTTAAACGACTCGTAGCTTGAAAATAACACGTGACCCAAACTTTTCATCATATTTTAGTAAAAAGCATAGTAAAATCTTCATTTTTGCAGCGTATATTAACATTCTATCTGTGGAAATATATACTGATGATCTACCTTAAACAAGTGTTTATTGGCCTATAAAGTAAGGTCCTAAATCCTAAATCCGAATTAATTATTAAAAATTTCTCTAATTTTTTTTCTCACTTCACATGTATTAGACAATACTTCCAACAGTTTAATTTTCAATCATTATCGACATCATCTAAAACAACATCATCGAAATCTTGAGAAATTCCGGTTCTTTGTTCCATTTCCGTATCGTCAATTGTTTCTAGATTCTCTACTAGATGTTGTTCTCCAGTCATTCTTTTAGAACTACAGTCAGGAAATGATAGTTTTCTTTTTTCCGATCTAGTTCTATTAAGAGCAAAGTCCTGATTTTCCATCATCTCATGTAGAAAATTTAAAAAAACCTTCCGATCTCGTCAGATGAATCAAGAAGGGCATTGGCTAATAAAGCAATGTCCTTGTCACTCTTATCAACTAAATGTTGTTTCCAGCTCTTACAATTTCTTCTCGAAATAGGTATATCTAGAATTTTCTTGATTTCTTGGGGCATATGAATAGCAGCTTTATTGATTACATTTTCCAATGCCCCTACCTCCCACATAAACGTTCTAGGCTCGGATAGTGTCTCTTTCTTCGGTGATGTTTTTGACACGTCAGCATCATAGACAATGCAACATTCCCGTTGTAATTTATCACAAAATTCCATCTTTTTTGGTCCACTTCCGCTTCCCTCTACCAAATCTGCGACATGAATAGTTGATATGTATTTTCTAAACTCTTATCGGTAAATCCTTCTACAAATAAAACGCGTTCACAAAATAAAAGATTCTTCATTTCTTCGATTCGTCCGTATTTTCTATATCTATCAGGGAATTTCAGGACAGAGTGAGATATGCATCCTCTTTGGATACTTTTTGAGAATATATATGTTCTGTCAAGAACTGCATGATCCAAAATGGACGGATTGTGGGATATAACAAGAATGGTCTTATTCTTCACTTTCTTTAAAACCCAGTCTCGCATTTTTGTTATCATTTGTGGGTGCATTCCTCTGTCTGGCTCTTCTAATGTAATTGTGAACAGGTTGCTTTGAGATAACAGCAGTATAAGCTGTTCAGCCTCTATTATGCCCTCGGGAGTTTTTAAGAGGGGCTTTTTAATTGTGGTTGCTCCGTCGTTGTTATGCATAAAAACGTCGCTTCCCTCTTTTTGAAAGCTATATGGAGCAACTAGCAATTCGTGATATTCATTGAGAAGATGTGGGTCAGTTTTATCGCTGTCTATGAGATTATTTATAATCTCTGCTCTTTGACATGCAATTGTATAGTTATTCTCTCTCTCGCTGTGACAATTCTTTTCACTTCTAGTCCACTGTAAAGGCCCAATTGAACGCATTGGTAGGACGCTCACATAACCATCTTCCAGGCTCTTGAATAAATTGCCAACTTTATCTTGGTTGCAAATGTTTTCATCAGAGATAGCATTTTGCTTTATCTCATCAAAAAGAGACTGGATACTTTCATAGTAGGTAGCATGGTTGTCTTCTCTCATTACATCTTTTATAGACTCTAATATTTTATCATTGTTAAAATAATACAAATATAATGGGGAATGAAGTTGGTCTGCATTACATGAACTCAACCCTTCAAATCTAGTTATTAATATTTCTAAGCTATTTAACTCCTTCGCCATTACTAAAACTTTGAAATAGTAATAAGAAAGTTGGCCTTTGTCGCTTTTATTTGCTTTCTCCACAAAGAGACCAGAGAGGATATCGGTTGAATTGCAAGGAAACTGTTGCTTGATCTCATCTGGGATTTTGAAATGACAGATTGAATATGCAATGCTAGAATCAATATTGAACGAGGATGAAGTTGTATTGATATCATTTGACAAACTTCTACGTATCAGTTCCAAAATTGCCGATTTACCAGTCGAGTTTCCACCAACTATGTAATTGGTGCCATCTTTGAACTCTAATCTTTGTGGCCTAATAAAGTGTATGAAGTTGTGTGTGGTTATGGATCGTAACATACACCTGAAGAAAAAAAACATTATAACCATTAAAATATTACTTGAGAATTAAGTATTGCAGTTTTAAAATGAAAAGATCTTATATCTGAGCAACACCAAAAAAGGGCTGAGCATGAGGGAAAAAAGCTGTAAGTTACACCCGGGGCAAAAAGTTTAAAATAAATGATAGAACAGAAAATAAGAAGGTATATTGTAAACATGGTAAGTACATAACATACATAAGTTTTTAATCGGATCGAAGCAAATGGTAACTTGTTCTTAACATATTCAGATATTTTCTTGATATACCTGCATCAATTTGAGCTTTAATTCGTTACAACCGAACAGACAATAAATGGGTTAAATATATCCTTAATAAGGTTAATGGTATTCAACAAAAGATACATTGAGAGTAAAATGAATGAACGAAACTAAAGTCGTAGTTGTTTAAAACTGTAGCATTTTACATCCTTGTCAGTTATTTTTCTGTGGATGATTGTCTCATTCATTGGTAATAAAATGGTACATTATAATTTAGTTTTGTACTAAAAGGGACAAAGACTGTCCTGTTATTATAAAAGTTTTTAGTGAAAATTAACAATACACAAAAAAATAACTTAAATGTTAGCGAAATAGGATATTATTACAGTATAAAGTGTATGTAGTGTAATGAGATCGATTAAAGTATAAATAGATATAAAATGGATTAACCGGAAAATATTGAACAAAAATATAGTTTCTTATTATTTTGTTGTACTAGTAGTTCTCTTCATGACCAATACACATCAGTGATGAACTCTGCATCACCACAATGCAGAGGTCATCAAGGGCGGTCACTCAGAACAGATAGTATAACGAGAGCATCCCCAATGTGGTAGTTAATGCTACCATGCAAGATTAACCGATGGGCGGTGATCTAGAACTCACCAAGAGAAAATTGTCATAGGGAGATAAATCCTATCACAACTTTTCATATTTCATAATGAATATGCATAATTCTGATTACACTTTTTCATCTTGATTATTCGCTAACCAAGCAGTTTTCCAGTACGGAAAAGATTTTTTGTAGCAATTATTTACCATTTTATCCTATTCAGCTATTGTGAATGTAATGAACCATGAAAAACGAGTTGGTAGAGAACAGCCTATGTGCATCAACTAACGCAATTTGTTAGTGACATTTAAAGCTCAATGAGACTTTCACAGACATAACAAAAAGACGACGACAAAACAATTATATTATACATACGCCAGACGCGCGTTTCGTCTATAAAAGGCTCATCAGTGACACTCGAATCCAAAAAAGGTTGAGAAAATCCAAATAAAGTATGAAGTTGAAGAGCATTGATATCCAAAATTCCTAAAAATGTTGCCAAATACAGCTAAGGTAATCTATGCCTGAGGTAGAAAAGCCTTAGTATTTTAAAAAAATTCTAAATTTTGTAAACAGTTAATTATTAAATATAACAATATCAATGATAATTCATGTCAGCACAAAAAGTGAAATAATACTTACCGCTCAAATTCCAAAAAAAACCTAATTTAAATGTCCCCGGATCGATGCACTACTTATACATGTGTATCTCCTGTTTACGTTTATGTCACTACTTCTTAGAATGCTGTCATGTGCGCGGAAGTTATATAATATGGTGTGTGTATTATACATAGAATAAAAAGAATTTAATATTGATTATTGTATTATGAGTATATGGTGTGCATTACAAAATTGAATGTGTCCGAAAGATCTTTTAACTCATTCTGTATTAATAATTTAAAAGACCAAATAAAAAATATGCTACAATTGAAATTAAAAGGTATAGGAGTAAATATCTAAATCTTATGTTCTTACCTTACTTGTTGTATGAACAGATCGTGTGGATTTATTCCAGATCACATGGCGCGTTCAATATCGTATTCCGTCTATATAAGGCCACTTCTTCAAAAGTTAAACATGGGCTTCGGAAAGTAGATAGCTACCGAACAATATTTAGATAACCCGAAAAATCATGCTATAATCTTGTCTGTTTTATCTTCCAATAAATGGGAGCACACTTATGTTTGTTGTTAAAATATTAATGTTTAGTAAAGAGTCAAACTCATTATTTTGTACGCTCATAAAGTATAACCAAAATACACACAAGTTGATTAAAACTGTGTTGAGGGAAAAACATGGTCTTTTTTCTGCAATTTGGTGGTGTATCCTATTTTGATAGCCAACTAAAATTCAAAAGGAAAGTAGGGCGAGATCAGCTATGGGACACCATGTTTGTTTTGATTTTTTTCCATGACTGAAGCTCCACCCTTTTTTGATTTTATTTGGAAAACTGAACAAAGATGAACTGAGAGAGAGAAAATAATATTTGTAATATTTTTGCTATCTTGAATTTTTGGTAATAATCATTAAAATTATGTTTTGCTGCCTCTCAAGTATTTGTATATATACATATGATTTATAATGACATGAAACGAACATCCGGATAACCACAAATATTGAACAGTATAACAATACGTACTACCAAACCAAAATACTACAAACTCATCCGACAAAATGGCGTACAAAAACAGACACCAAACACCATGCACATGGTACAGTTAGCCGAACTTGGTACATCATATATGATCATATATCGACAGAACGTCCACTATAAGCTTGTAGAAGAAAATAAAAGTCAAAAGTGTTCACTACTAACGAAATCAGCTAAGATAGGTAGACATAGCTGTTGGTTGAATACGACAACTCAAGAAAATATAAACAGACAACAGGTTCAATGAAGTATCATAAAAAAAAATGAAAACGGTAGACTATTTTTAGAGACAAGTAAGTATTTAAAATCGTCAAACCATCGGAAAATAATCAATTTAACTGAAACAGTTCATAAATAAATAAAAAATTTTGGAAGATTAAGAACTTTCTCGAAATAATACACCATTTTTCCAGGGTTTTATTTCTGCTTACGTTTTCGGTTGGTTTTTTGGATTTTTTTTTTATAATTCAATTTTTAACCAACAACTGCAGATTCTTTGTTGGTACACAGTCCTTGTGTACAAATAAAAGGCCCTTGGTAATTGCCTATACCAACACATGTGCAAGTGTTACATCCGTCATCAGCCTCCCACAATGCTTTAAACTTGTACCATCTTCCATTGTCATTACAGTCTCCGTAGAGTGGGACATCACTTGGTTTAGCTGGGGAAGATAAAACGGTATTGAAATATTCACTTGTAAATAGATTACATTTTATCGTTATTCAGTTGTCAAAATATATTATTTCAGATGTTAGATTAATCAATGCGAAATTGTAAGCATTTAGTTTTATATGTCGATTCAAAGATGCAACAACGAGACCAACAAAGTTAGTCAATAGTATACCTCTGCACGGAAAATCTTCATTGCATGGGTTTGGCATGCCACAAAACCAGGTTTTTTCTAAAACATGTCCTATACAAGGTCAGGGAAGTGGCAATTGTTATCGTTAAGTTTGTAATTTTTAGTACTGAAAAGTATTTAATAACTTTTTTAAGATTCAAGCGATCACCAGAACCACTACTTTAAAAAATATTAATTTTCGGATTTTGTAGTCTTTTCCTATCCGTGTTCTGATCCAATTTTTATTTCATACGAAAACATATGACGCCGTTTTTTTTACATACAAAAATCGCAAAGCAATCGGAAACAGCAAAAAATCGTAGTAAGCATTGACAAAAAAAAAATAGATACCTAAAATTAATCTATGCTTTTTAAATTTGAGTAAACACCTAAATAAAAACTCAACAGTAAGCAGTGAAAATTGTTATAATTATAAGTAAGAAAACAAATTACACGACGATAATTTTATTGTATGCCTGTCGTGTAATGGTGTCGTTTTAGTGTGTTGCATTAAACATTGCCATTTAAGCGGTAGGTTTGCCTAGCCACAAAACCAAGTTCAACCCATCATTTTTTTCTTAAAATGTCCTGTACCAAGACAGAAAAATGGCCATTGTTATATTATAGTTCATTTTCTTGTTGTGTTTCTGTTGTGTCGTAGTTCTCTTAAATTTGATGTGGTTCCCTCAGTTTTAGATTGTAACCGGGATATGTTTTTTTTCTCAATCGATTTATGAATTTAGAACAGCGGTGTACTACTATTGCCTTCAATTTAGTAAAAGAAAACAATTTGCACAACCAAATATAGATTTAAAATTAAATGCTACCTTTAATTATCCTGATATAAGAATTACTATACCATAAGTGTATAAGTTTCCATATACTTACCAAAACCAGCATTATTGCATGCAACCTTTGTACAAAGAGCACCACGTGGTGTGCAAAGACAAGAGTTACATCCATCTGTTGTTGTTATGTTTTCGTTTACCAAATAGGTCTTGGGTCTGAAATTGTAACCATACATACAAACAAAGTCGCCGTTGAGGAGTTTTTTTCCTTTAAAAAGATGAAATTTTGTACACAGCTATTAATGACATGGAAAATAGTTTGATATGGTATGTTGATATAGAATTTAAGATGTGTAGTATGAGTGCCAATGTGACAACTATCCATTAGACGGTTCTTAACAGTAAAGGAACGAGTCTGCTTCTAAAGGGGTACAAATGGTGCCCATAAGAATACTTGCAATCTAACGATAAACCTAATTGACGAAATGAACATAAATGTTGTAAAGGAGAAAAACAAGTTTCTCATCACACCTCCAGTTAGTATATATAGCATATAAACATGTTTGTCTTTGGAAAACGATGCTTATGCGTTGCAGCAAACGAAATTGCTACCAGATTTATCAAGCGGTCATTAAATTAGATAGGAAACTTTTGTTTGATAAGATTGTGTCGAAGTGTTGTATAAAGAGGGAAAAAGTCAAAGTGCCAACCGAATTAAAAGGACCATCAAATGCACGTTATTCATCTAAAACATCCAAAGACATTTCTACACTCCAAAATGGTTAATTGAACTGTTTTCGTATGTTTTATTTGAAAAAAATAACGATAAACGATACATAGTAGCATGTATAGCAGGAGCAAAACGTTTTCATTAAAAAAAGCATGTGAATAAAGCTTATTTGTTTCTTTTTAAAAAAAAACTTGAAATTTTATTGTATAAGAAACCGAAGTGGTCAATACTGAACACAGAAATTTAGCATACCATCTCTATGTAGAGTGCATACAGCATGAACATTTGATGCTTTGTTTTTGTTTTTTTCTTTGTATCTAGTGTTTGGGGGGGGGGACTGAACAGTACTAGATATGAATAATAAAAAATTGTCTGAATTACATCTGTATTACAACTGCGAAATATTTACCTGTGGTGTCGCATATTCCGGTCTTTTGAATGGGTAACTTAATAATTTCGTGGTATTCATTCATAAAGCAGACATGACAGCCATCGTTACACACTTTTCCTACGCTTGGTGCTGACTGAGTATAGGCATTTCCATTATACGTAAGTACCAAAACTAGAAGCAGTAAGTGATAAAACAAAATAAGAACAAACCAAAAGAAGGTTGGGGACGGATGTCAGAAGTTATATCTATTAGATATGACAAACAACAGAATCGCCGAAAGAAAAGAAAAAAAACTAGAGCATAAATTCCAATGGAACACAGAAAAATGTTTATAGTGAAAAGCCATAAACAACGAGGAGGATAACGTCATCTTGTATGGTTACAAAACATGCATTATATCCAATACAAATATTCTGTAACAGTCAACTGTAAGTCTTTGGTGGCGTTTCTAAAGAGTTCGAGGAGATGACATCAACTTTACCTTCAAAATCCATAGATCAAAAGCTTCCTTGTGAGCAGCAATCATCTATTAAGGATGTGAAGCACAATCTCTTGAAAACAGTATCAACTGATTTAAGTATATTAGTGATAAAGTAATCCAAAAAACATAGGTACCAGTTTCGTAACTTTTTAAACGTCGACTCTCCTTGTCAGCTTTATGTCAGCAATAGTAGTATACCGCTGTTCAAAAGTCATAAATCGGTTAAGAGAAAATAAATCCGGGTTCCTTACATGGGGGACAGTCACTCCCTATTGAAATTGGTTTAACCGTTTGAATTATTTTACATTTAAGGTATTCACGGACGTGCTGCAGATATTGTTCACTTAAATTTGGAATGTCAGATAAGCCGATGGGTGCAAATTTCCGTAAATAATATATCAATTGGTAGAAAATGACATGTCAATGGTTCATACATGATCATCTGTTTAGATCTTTTTATCTCATAATATAAATCACGGATCCCATGTGGTTAACATCTCATTGAAATAAGGTGTCATAATAGCTGAGAAATCAATATAAATGGGTTTTGATTTTTTTCATGAAATATATGAATGCGTTTGGATTATCAAATAATTCAGTATATGAATGAGGGTTGTTTTAAATACTACCCTGACGTCTGTACTCATTCTTTTTAGGTTGATATTCAATTCTCTGCACGTTTCTTTTGTAGTTAGCTATGCGGTATTGGTTTTGTCCATTGATGAAGGTTGTACGGTGACCTATAATTGATAACTTCTACTCATTGTTCTCTGTTGGAAAGTTGTCTCATTTGCTATCATAGTTTACAATATTTTAATATGTACCTTATTTTGCACGAAGCTTTGCAAACTCAGTTTTACAAATTAAGTACCTTACAATAACTATATAAAGTGTGCAATTTTCGTCATGATCGGTTATGCAGCATAAGTTTTACTCTCGCACAATATACCTCCGTTCCTAAATAATGCTATCAAAAACAAACGCACATCTGTCGATATTGTAAATACCAATCAGCTGATAAGAAAAAGAAAAAGTATTAATACTATTTGTCTTACCTATTAAAATATGGAAACATGACTGCGAAGGCGCCATTGTAAAATCCATTGTTTATGTCAGGTCTGTTCACACACGATCCCTTATCTAATGTGTTTCTGTTGACTGGATTGAAGTTCATGGTTGTTCATTCTAAATTTCATTTTATTTTCAAATTTACAAATGAGTAATGAAATGTATGATGTCTTTTAATGTATATGTTGTATACACGTTATCATTTTGTACAAATTATAATACTTAATTACAAAATACAAGAATAGTTCTGTATCATTTGTTTGAGCATGTTGTTAAATTAATTATGGCATCGGGAATTCTAAAACATCTCCCCTCCCCCTTTGGCATTTACATGAAATAAATATTTGACCACCAGTGTTTAAAACCCGGCTTTTTTACTGCTTCACGTAGCGAAATTTCAAGCTCAGAAACCGTTGCTGCGAATACAGATGTGTCTTTAACAAGTATACAATTTGAATCCTCGACAATTATCCTGTTAAAATTCATACAGCAATTCCAATGCGGTACCCAAATTCCAAAAAATAAATAATTACACATAAAGTATTTCGAGGATCAGTTTTGGCCTAATCATACTTAGAAATTGGTATAATGACATTCTCCCCACAGCAAATTCTGATAAGTTCTGTTTCGTTTTTTCGTTTCTGTTTCAGTTGTTAAAACAGTGCACGTATGATTGGCGTTTCAAAGTCAGTGTAATCCTAATTGTCACTTGGGCCAATTTCTATTATACTATTAGAATTGTCAGTGGAGTCATTTTTTTATTATACATCAGAATTATCACTGAGACCAATTTCTGTTGTACTATCACTATCGGGATTAACTGGCCTGCATGTATCAATTACTTTTCCTGTCTTCATCTAGGTATTTTTGTATTTTTTTTAATAAGGTTTATAATGCGGTCATTGAATAAAAATTCTATAGTATGTAGTCAGTTTTATCATAAAGTCCATACTATACAGAAATTATTGTAAAAGTTATTATAAGTTAGTTTCAGTCGAAATATGTACAAATTGTAATTTGTAGAGGCAAATTACAATGTGTACGAAGTCAAAATACACATATTATGTTATAGGACTAGCTGGTTGTCGGTTGAAGGTTGTGGGTTGCAGTTTGCAGGTTGTGAGGTTGCGGATAAGAAATTACCAGTGTCCATGAGGGCATTAACATGAGAGGGTGTATCTAATTTACATAAATTGGTATAATATAATAAAGATGGGTACATGAATGTGTATTAAAATAATGATTATATAGAATTTGAAGATAATTAAAAAAAAATATGACAAAGTTAAATACTTACAAAATACTTCTACCCTACAGTTTGTGTACTGTAAGATATCAATTAAATTGAATTAAGCAGTCAATTTGATTTGATTGGTCAATTTCTCTCTTGAACTCAAAGTTGGGATCCAAAGTCTACATCCAACAATTGCAGTCATGTCATATCTGTGTATTCTCATAACGCAATTAGTTTTGACCTTCTGTTTATTGTCAGCGGACCTTACTGAGCTTTTTTTCAAAGAAAGCTAAATAGCATATTTAATCAAATCTGCAATTGTATACTCTTGCCACAAGGAATGTGTCATGGTGAACTGTGCCATCTATGACTTTATTTGCTGAATTTCAATGTCAATTCTGTTTTATGAAACCCATTACAGACATATGTTGTCATGTCTGCAGGCATTCAATACACTATTTATACTGGTTGTAAGTGTATTGACTATAACGACACTGTTAATATCACTGCGCAGTAAGTAATACTAGTACTAGCTTTGTTGATATCTATTTAATTGATAATGATTTACAAAACATATCGGTTTGGTTCCTAAAAGACAGTGACATGCTGATAATTTTGATATTGTTTGGTAAAAAACAACTTTGAGTTTCATAATTTTTTTAACAGTTTTGAATTTTTGATTATTATCTTTTTTCTGTTCATGAAGTCGACCAACTTCACTAAAGTGCCTTGTATTATGCCGTTAGTTTTCCTGTTTGAATTGTTTTAAATTTGTGATTTCGGGGTCTTTAACATATAGGTTACTATATATACGGTATGGTGACCTATAGATGTTATAATTACATCATTCTTTTTTTATATATATTGTTAACCCATAAACATCTTTGGAGTATTGATTTATAAATCTTAATTTGCTCTGGATGCTAAAAGCATGAAATTGTTACCTTGCATCACTACCTCGGTCAATATTTATTGTCCTCAATATCTATCACTTCAAAAGACTGTAAATAAACTCATCATAGATACCAGGATTATTTTTTGGGTATTTACGCCAGACTCGCGTTTCGTCTACAAAAAACTCATCAGTGACGCTCGAATGCAAAAAAGTTTAAAGGCCAAATAAAGTACGAAGTTGAAGAGCATTGAGAACCAATATTCCTGTATAACTTTACTTTTTCCTATTTCTTTTTCAACTGCTTCAAATAAAATGATGTATTGAGTCCAGTAATAAAATTAACGATACCAATTTTCTTGCACCAGATGCGCATTTCGACAATACATGTCTCTTCAGTGATGCTCGTGACCAAAATATTTGAAATCCAAAGCTTATATAAAAGATGAAGAGCTATAATCCAAAAGGTCCAAAAAGTATAGCCAAATTCGTGAAAGGAATCAGAGCTTTGCATGAGGGAGATACATTCCTTAATTTATAATTATTTCTAATATTTTGTAACAGCAAATTTTAATAACACAAAAAATCCGTATTTCCATGCCAGTACCGAAGTACTGGCTACTGGGCTGGTGATACCCTCGGGGACTAATAGTCCACCAGCAGAGGCATCGACCCAGTGGTAGTAATAAAATTAACGGTACCAATTTTCTTGCACCAGATGCGCATTTCGACAATACATGTCTCTTCAGTGATGCTCGTGACCAAAATATTTGAAATCCAAAGCTTATATAAAAGATGAAGAGCTATAATCCAAAAGGTCCAAAAAGTATAGCCAAATTCGTGAAAGGAATCAGTAAATGTCAAGTAAGGGGCGAGCTAATACATTTGAAATTGTTAGTTGGAAACAAGCATAAAACAGTGCTTTTCTCTCTCTGACAGTTAATGACATCTTTAACCTAAATCCATATATACAGATTGATATTCAAGTCTTATATTCATTCTTTCATTAGAACTAGCTGCGAGAACTTTCACATATCCCGGCTAACTCTGGTTTGTGTTTTTGTTAGACGTTTTCCTGCTGTGTATCACGGGCATTTGTCTCGACATTAACACCCCCCCCCCCCCCCCCCAACCGGCGTATACTAAATAGTACGAATCTCCAGAACAATCGCCATCTGGTTTGTTTGATATGTATAGAAGCCAACGCATCAATACAAATTCGACATAGAAAATGTAGACATTAATCAACTGATTTAAACTTTTCCTGAAACCAGTTGGAACAGATGTAATTTAATTACAAAACAGAATTAAGAACTATAGAAATGAAAAATCAAAAAATCTGTCTCTTTATTAGCGTCAATATAAAAAGCCACCAGGCACTAGAAAGGGCTAACGGCTACCATCAGCTGTATGGACACAGTGGCAATGCATGTAAATAACATCCCTATAGAAGGCCTCCAGGTAGCACCACAAACAGTCCACTATAAGTGATACGAACACAGTGGCAGTGCATGTAAATAACATCCTGTAACGCAAAAATTCGGGGGACCTTCCCGGTGGTGTTGTCGACGGGTAGTTCGTGACCCGAGAAGATCCTTTTGCGTATATAAATGAGGGATTCTTGTGTTGCTTGGACCTTTTCTCTAACTTACTAAAATAAACACGAAGTCGTTGTGTAAAGTTCAACAGTGTATTCAAGTATCGTAAAAACACAATACACAGTAATAACGTAATAACAGAATATACAGTATATACAGATATAGCACACTAAGTAATATTGGCAATATTCTAATCTCGTTCTCTCGTCAGCTCTGCTGTTTCACAATTATCACTCCCTTATATACCTTCTCTTGCAATATGGGCTTGTGGGCTTATGGGCACCAGAGTTTCTGGGCTTATGGATACAGAGTTTATGGGCAACTGGGCAACCGGGCTTATGGGCACCAGAGTTTCTGGGCTTATGGGCAACCGGGCTTATGGGCAACTGGGCTTATGGGCAATCCGGCTTATACGCACCAGGGCTTATGGACTCCATACATATTAGGGCTACCGTGTACCGTGTATAATTAGGGCTTACAGGCTCCATAATTTAGGACCATAAAGCACCATGTAATACTAAGTCATAGATGGTCGGCCCTGAATATGAGGGTCCTAAAACACCAAGTTTACATACCCTATCAATTTTCATTACATAGCCCTCCCCTTTTGAAAAACTGAACTTCCACTGTTCAGTATAATTATAATAACAAAAACATGTTAAAAAAAAATAATTCAGGCATACATGTAAATACTTATAAAACAAAGTCATAATACCAAAAATGTACTAGACTGCAAAAACAAAATATCAACATACATGATTAAACAAAAAAATTCAAACGAGTGAATGGATAGTAATGACCATGATAACATGAATTGACTGATTGGTCTCGAACGATAAAGTTCTTTAGCACCCTTTAAATTTAACAAGCACATTATGGACAGAAATTCAACAATACGCACCAGGTTTAGCACAACTAACTCTCACTCACCTACTTAACAAAGAAATACATGTATCAATTGTGAAAGCATAATAAAAAATATTTATAACAAATTTAGAGACAACAAAAATCAAAAGAAAAATCACAAATGTTCATAGTTTACAAAAGTTAAATTTTAAATGTTTTTGCACTTGACGTTGTTGCAATAAAATCTTTAAACTTTTCTGGTACTTTAATTTGGCGTCCTTTTCTCGTGGTGTACTGTTTATCTTCCCGACTGTTTTGATTTTCTTGCGCAGGCGCGACATCTGGTGAGATGCTAATTAATTTCAGATGTGGAAACTGGGCTTCTGTTTTTCGGGCCTCCGGGCTTTTCCTCCGGGCTTCTTTTTCGGGCTTTTGCGGACTTTTCGAAACAGCTGGTAAATTTTTAATGCATTTATCTTTGTTCTGGTGGTTCGGAATAATACTTTCATCCGGCAATTCTATGGGTACGTCATTGGCAAATTCTTCCGCATTTTCACTGTCCTTTTCAAAATTTTCCGATTGCAGGAAATGATCGACATCTGGAAAACTTACTGTCACATTTTCATTAATTACTCCTTGTTTAAACCATTCAAGTTTCTTTGATCCCCGATACGGTTTTAAATTGTCTCCATGAACCACAACAGGGGGTGAATTTTTAGCATGTTGAATTCTGTACAAAACGTCGCTTAATTTTTTTATAATCACCCACGGCCCGGTCCAATTCCTACAAATCTTGGCTTTCTTTCCTGGAATATTTTGTTTTTGATTTCTCCACACTAACTGTCCGTCAAAATATATTTTTTCTTTAACATTCCCGTCGTATTGAAATTTTTGTCGTTCGGATGACACTTTTAAATGCTCTCTCGCTATTTCATGTGCCTCCCGCAGCCTTTCTTCTAATTTATTGGCGTAATCAGATGCAAACTCAGACTGGGGTTCGTCTTGCTCAATTCTTTCAGAAATAATATCCAAGGGAAATTTCATTTCCTGTCCGTATACCAAACGGTGTGGTGTTAAACCTGTACTTTCATGAGGTGTTGAATTATAGGCCATGGTCAGAAAATCAAAGTGTTGATCCCAATCTCTCTGGTGGGACTTGATGTACTTTGATAATATGTCCTTAATCGTTCGGTTCATACGTTCTATCATCCCATCAGAACGAGGATGCAATGGAGTTGTTCTGGTTTTCTTTATTTCAAGTAATTTGCACATGTTTTGAAAAAGGGTACTTTCGTATTGTCTGCCCTGGTCAGAGTGTAATTCAATAGGACAGCCGTATCTTTTAACCCATGCTCTAAAAATAATGTCAGCAACCGTTTCCGCCTGCATATCTGGCATCGGGTATGCTTCTGTAAGCTTAGTAAAATAGTCCCCTACTACGAGCACATAACGGTTTTTGTTGTCAGACAATGGCATGCCTCTTTTTGTGCGCTGGATTTTTCCGCTCTTCGCATATTTCACAGTTATGAACATATTCTTTCACCGATCTTTGCATACTCCACCAATAAAACGGACATATATGGGCTCGCTCAACTGTTTTCTTTATCCGTAAATGACCCGAGGTTCTAGCGTCATGTAAGTACCAAAGTATACCACTAATCGCGGACTTTGGTGCGCACACACGCCATTTTGCACAGTTGTTCTTTTCAACCCAATACAAACACAGGACATCATTTTTAACTTCCAACAACTCCCATCTTGATATCCAAAATTTGAATTCTTTGCTCTTACTACTTATTTCCGTTGTTGAAGGTTTTTCCGCATTTTCAATTTTAAGTTTTAAAATTTCCCCCATTATATCATCCTCTTCTTGTTGCTGTCTCATAGATGTTATGTCCAATGCTATTTTTGGGGGTGGTTTTCGTCTAGCTGGCGGAGGCCGATTGGGCCTTCTCCCCCTTCTTACAATAGGTATTTCTCCCGGAATACTACAATCTAGTTGCCCATCTATGTCTCCAAAATTATTTGATGACATTGTGGGTCTTTCTGGACTTTTATTAGTAACTCCACCTACAGACTGACCTTCCAAAGTTTTATTCATCAATTTTACTCCTTTTCCTTCCTGCATATCAATTATTTCTACTTCTTCAGGTCCCTGGTATTCATAATCCCAGGGCATTTTGCATTGTTTGCAAATATCGGATGTCGACGTGATAATGCGAGATAAAGCGTCAGCATTACCATGACAGACACCAGGTCTATGGACAATCTTCATGTGGAATTGACTCAACTGTTGGATCCAACGATGAATCTGCCCATCTGGTTCTTTGAAATTTTGTAACCATGTAAGCGATCCATGATCGGTGCGCAAAGTAAAACGTCTACCCAATAAGTAATGTTTAAAATGTCGGGTAAAAAATACTACGGCTAGCATTTCTCTCCTGGTCACACAATAATTGCGTTCCGGTTTATCTAACGATCTACTTCCGTAGGCAATAACTCTCTCCATTCCGTCTTGTACTTGTGACAATACCGCGCCAATAGCAAAATTACTGGCGTCAGTATCCAGTATGAATTCAGCTCCATTTACTTGCGGGTATGCTAATATAGGTGCTGAAGTCAACCGTTTTTTAAGCTCTTGAAACGCTGATTCACAATCCGTTGTCCACTTCCAGCAATGTCCCTTCTTAGTGAGATCAAACAGAGGTTTTGCAATTTTCGAATAACTTCTTACAAACTTACGGTAGTACGAGGTCAGGCCGAGGAAACTTCGTACCTCTGTAATTGTTGTTGGAGCCGGTATTTTATTTACCGCATCTAATTTGGCCGGATCTGTGCTCACTCCGGATTTTGATACCACGTGACCTAAAAATGTGATTTCTTTCTGAAGAAAAGTGCACTTTTTGGGTTTCAATTTTAATCCGGCTAACATTAGTTTGTCGAGTACTTTTTCTAAATTATCAAAATGCTCGTCAAACGTTTTTCCAAAAACTACAATGTCGTCTAGGTACAAAACAGCAATATGCCATTGTAGTCCACTCAACGCTTTCTCAATAATTCGCTCGAACGTTCCGGCCGCATTACAAAGACCGAACGGCATAGTCACAAATTGATATAGACCCCCTCTTGGTGTTGCAAACGCGGTTTTCTCTTTATCCCCATCTTCTAATGGAACCTGGTGATACGCCATATTTAAATCTAAGGATGTAAACCATTCGGCTCCACTTAAGGTGTCGAGGTTTTCATCAATTCTAGTTAAAGGGTAGGCGTCTTTTACGGTCTTTTCATTCAATTTTCTGAAGTCCACACACATTCTCCAGGACTGGTCTTTCTTTTGAACCATTACAATTTGCGATGACCAAGGGCTAATTGATTTTTCAATAAGTCCTTGTGCCTCTAGTTTGTTGATTTCATCCTCAACTGCTTGTCTTTTATAGAGAGGAATCCGTCTGGGAGGCTCTCTCACCGGCTTTTCATCGTTCAGCTTGATAGAATGTGAGCCTAAATTAGTTCGTCCTACCTCCCCAGGTTTAGCAAAACACTCCTGCATTTTACAAAGAAATACTTTAAATTTCTGTTGCTGTTCCTCCGTGAGGCCAACATAACCACGTTCGTAAACATCAGTAAGGTATTCAGGTAATAAATAAGTGTCTTTGCTTATTTCGGACACTCTGCAAATCGGAACATCAACATTTAGGTCCAAGACTGGTCCTACCTTATCTATAGGCGTAAACAGTGCCATGTGCGTATTTTGATAAATTGTAACATCAGACGATCCGGGGTTAAAAACTCGTGTAAATATTACAGATTGGTTAGAATCTACTAGTGTCCTAGCGATAGCTAAACCAAACTTTTCCATACACAATTTTTCCGGTGTCAATATCCCAAGGAAATTTTGCTTACAGGGTGAATCTAACTTATTAACAACGCTGGATTTTACAATAGCCTCGTGTCCTGCAGGTACCAGTATCGTTTGTAAGGCCACCACTCTGCCGGATCCACTTTTACCATCATTTCCGTCTAATGGAAATCTTCTTCCTTTAATAATAAAACTTGATTCATCCGGGTCCCACGTACACCGGTTTTTAAGAATGAAGTCCTCCCCGAGTAAGTTATATTTTACTCCTCCTACAATGATCTTGTGTTCAAAAACATGATCATTGAAAATTACCAACATGACAGCTTCTCCTTTACATTTCAAACTATGTCCGTCAGCGGCTATATAGTTAGCGTCAACTGGACTTAGTTGCGGTTTTTCAATAATTGAATTAAAAACATGTTCCGTAATGAAAGTCCGTTTAGCTCCAGTGTCAATTTTCCAATTGATAGGAACACTCTCTATATGACCTTTAACCATCATGTTAGCAACACCGTAAACACGAACTAGAGCTCCATGAGAATTAGGGTGCTCTAGATTCTTGGCCGTAGTGACATCGTCAAAATTTTTCGCCTCTTGAGGCGTCTGCTTTAAGTTGCAAGGATTAGTTTCTTTAGATACTTGAATTTTTGAATTTTGTTTAGTTTTATCATTTCTTTTTCTTCTGTCTTTCTGATTTTTAATTCCAAATTTCCTTGCATATTTTTTCGCGTAAGGCCGCGTTGGTGTGACCGGTACCTGGCCAAAGGTACCGGTCCGTTTTAGTTTAACGGATCAGAGGAGTCATTTGACCGGTTAAAACCCCGGCCCCCTCTTGATCGTGCTGGGTTAGAATAATTAGAATTTCCTCTCCCGCGATTATTTCGTCGAGAATTATTTTTCGACTTGGATCCTCTCCCTCTATAGGTTTCACTCCTATAATCATTTTGAGGTTGATAACTCTCCCCTGACGAAAAGGGAATTTCAAAATCGTTCTCGTCATTTATTTCGCCACCATCATCTTCGCCGTCTATTCCAAAGATTAAACGATTTGCGGGTTTGGCATCTTGAAATAAATCTTGTTCACCTAACCGTAAACATTCTTCTTGCACAGCCGATAAAACAGCATCTTGTAAAGTTCTAGGTCTAGTGCGTTTTATATTTAAACGAAATTCTTCGTTTTGGCCGCATCTGTCTAAAAATGACTTCATAGCGTTTTCTTCAACTATGTCAGGATTGTTTGGATAAGCCCGCCTATACAAGTCTTCAATAGCTTGACCAAAATCTCGGAGGGATTCTCCTGGTTGCCTCCTCCGTAGTTTAGCATCAGCAATATATCTCTCTTTCATTGCAGCATGCCCGAATCTATCGTTCAGTTTCTCCGCTAAACGTTGATAATTTCTCTGAATTATCAAAGGCAGCCCGTAAGCGTAGGTTTCCGCTTGGCCCCTTAACGTACTAAGCAATACTCGTCTTGCTTTCTCATCGTCCCACAAATTTAACTCCCGAATATTTTCAAAATATTGGAGAAATTCCGACCATACGTCTGAATTTGACCCCAAGAACGTACGCCGTACCGGATATTCGGAGGGACGTGCTGAAAATCTTCCCATCTCTTTACTTTGTGCCCCTACATTCGTGAACTCGGTTCCCGGTCTATTGTTTGGTTCAACAGAAACAAAATCTCTAGCATTACCTGATCCACTAAAAGCATCAAAGCTAGCTACATTCATATTATTATCGTGTCCATTGCGTTCTGGAATTTGCCTGTGTTCCAATTTGTCCTGGTTTTCATGTCCCATATTAACTGGGCTATTCAACGTGGACTTTTGGCTAACTGGCATTTTTCCTGAGTAACTGGACATAGAATTATTCGGTGCATAGTAAGGGCTATTCGGTGCATCGACATACCCACATTCTTGATTAGGGTTTGTCATGCTCCGTATATCATTGTTACTGAGAAACGTTGATTGTTTAGATCGTTTTCCTCCCTGTTCACGCCCTTGCGACACTATAACATCCTGTTCACGCGGGGTCTTACAAAAATGTATTAAAATTTTCAATACGGTCGTTACTAGCACAAAAGCTATGATTCCTAGTAATCCGGTCATCACATACTCCTGTGACTTTTTAACTACTTCGTTACACGGAAAATATTTCCAGGCTATTGCTACTAAGCCAGTACAGACAGAGAGTAAAGTTAACCAAATTAACCAAAATTTTCCCCAATTTTGTTTATTCTCTTCTATATTTTCCTCCTCGTATCCCGGAACCTCAGTACTCAGACCAAATTGCTCCTCTTGTGAAAATAATCCGGCATTCGTTTGGAAGCCTGTATATTTTCCTAGGTGCTTTGGCTGAGGAGTCCCACATACCGTGGAATTTTCAATTCCGGAGTCATATGGAGAGCGACTATCATAGACTCCATTATCGGTATAAAAGTGTGTCTGTCTTACCTCAGAAGGCATATGTGCCCGAGTGTATATCCTGTTTCTAGGGGTTTCCATCCTAGCACAACGTGAAAATCCTGATTTAAATCCAATAAAGAATTATCCTTATTCAACACAAAAATAAATAAATCCCACCGCTGCCACCAATGTAACGCAAAAATTCGGGGGACCTTCCCGGTGGTGTTGTCGACGGGTAGTTCGTGACCCGAGAAGATCCTTTTGCGTATATAAATGAGGGATTCTTGTGTTGCTTGGACCTTTTCTCTAACTTACTAAAATAAACACGAAGTCGTTGTGTAAAGTTCAACAGTGTATTCAAGTATCGTAAAAACACAATACACAGTAATAACGTAATAACAGAATATACAGTATATACAGATATAGCACACTAAGTAATATTGGCAATATTCTAATCTCGTTCTCTCGTCAGCTCTGCTGTTTCACAATTATCACTCCCTTATATACCTTCTCTTGCAATATGGGCTTGTGGGCTTATGGGCACCAGAGTTTCTGGGCTTATGGATACAGAGTTTATGGGCAACTGGGCAACCGGGCTTATGGGCACCAGAGTTTCTGGGCTTATGGGCAACCGGGCTTATGGGCAACTGGGCTTATGGGCAATCCGGCTTATACGCACCAGGGCTTATGGACTCCATACATATTAGGGCTACCGTGTACCGTGTATAATTAGGGCTTACAGGCTCCATAATTTAGGACCATAAAGCACCATGTAATACTAAGTCATAGATGGTCGGCCCTGAATATGAGGGTCCTAAAACACCAAGTTTACATACCCTATCAATTTTCATTACAATCCATATAGAAGACATCCAGGCAGCACTCTGGACAAACAGTCCACTATAAGTGATTTACTTTATGCATTTAGTGCTCATCGTTTTGGTTCTACTTACATATTTATATATTCCAGGTTGACCATTGAAACATTAAAGATCAACTATGATTAAGTCCCTTGGGGTTTGTATGTACATGATGTTGATTGTTTCAACTTTAGCGTCAAATGGTAAGTTCTATTTTACAGCCTACAGATAATGGAATTAATATTGATTTTAAATGTGCATTCCAAACAACAGCATTGTACGACTGCGGCATAGTAAGAGTTTTAGGGCATGTTTTGGTCAAGGTCTTTTTAATGCTCAATATTAAAACATGCTAAAACATATAGGTCAATTCGACTCAAGTTCATTAATTCCGTTCTATAACATTTCAACTAACAAATGTGCCATATTATATCAGGGATGGGGTTGGAAATGGAAATCAATATTTCTTTAAAAGTGTATGTTTATTTCAGACTGTTACAGAGACGGTAACTGGTATGGGGATGGTGAAGACATAGGTTTCCATGACGACTGTTATGGATGTAAATGCAGTGACGGTCTTATTTTATGTATCGACCAAAATTTGACGTGCGAAAGACCTTCATGTGGTGAGCGAGCTGTGTCTATACCAGGTCAATGTTGTCCAGTGTGCTTGTAGGACATTCATAGCAATACCGGGTGAGCGAGCTGCGTCTATACCAGGTCAATGTTGTCCAGTGTGCTTGTAGGACATTCATATCAATACATATAGTTTCACCACTGCGACGATACATATGATTTTGTTTGTATTCTATATGCCCTCCTGGGGCCCTTATTTGGTAAATAAAAATATTCTATTCTTTTCTATTCTATATTTACTGTAATGAATAAAATTATATTTTGCCATTATGAACAAGAAGTTTTGCTGACCTAATCTTTGTTAAGTGTTGTTTGATTCAATTGAAGGACAGATAAATATATTTCGTGTTTCAAGTATTTATCCAGCTTCTGACAAGTTCTGTCGGTACTTTTAAAAAGAGCCCTGTACCTCTGACACAACATACTCTATAAATTGAGTGTATTGAATTATCATGTATAGTTATTGGCGACAACAACAAACAAGCCATCACTAAATACGGTTCTTTTAGTATGAACACAAATGCATCCTTTACATTGTTTAATTAGAAATAGAAATGGAAATAAGATTAAAGTCAAGTGAAATTTTAAATTTTGAAATAAATTAGTTCCAATAATTCAGCCTTCCTTGTTGTGGTATAATCTTGGCCACATACGATTTCAAGACCAGATAAGTACATGTACCTTTTGTTAAACTTAACTCGTTACATAAACATTGTTATTGTTATAAACAGAATTTTCTAAAAATGCAAATGTTAACATAAAATCTATCATTTGGAAGGATTTTATTTCACCATATCGTCCTTTTCAATTTTTTTTATTACCCCACTTGTATTTAATTATATTCTTATGTAAAAGCAGTATTCAAATGTACAATTGATTTTTTTCTAATATTTAGAGATATGAAGATGTGGTATGAGTGCCAATGAGACAACTCTCATTCAAAGTCGCAATTTGTAAAAGTATACCATTATAGGTCAAAGTACGGCTCTCAAAACAGAGCCTTATCTCACAATTTACAGCAAACTATAAAGGGCCCCAAAATGACTAGTGTAAAACCATTCAAACAGGAAAATCAAGTCTAATATATATGTAGGACTCTAAAGTACGATGGTACTCTAAAGTGCGATGGTCACGCTAAAGTGCGATGGTCTACGCTAAAGTACGATGGTGTATCACGCTAAAGTGCGATGGTTGTTTGTTCGCTAAAGTACGATGGTGTATTACGCTAAAGTGCGATGGACCTACAAAGTTTAGAAAATCAACCACATAATTTGTACTTTAAGTTAAGTGTAAAAATAATCTATATTCCCTGTAAATGATTTTTAACAATTCGGACGTAAAACAATTTGGATAATTGGTGTAGCTTGCCGTTCACACAGTCTTTCACTTAAGTGAACACCTCCCCTTACAGCTGTCATTGAAAATGTACAAACAAAATCGATCATTGTGTGCATACGTAAAATCTATTTGTCTCCGAGCTTTCTCCATTTTCGTATCGAGTACAAATACAAGTACTTGTTATAGTAGGCCTTACTTGTTATATTTCCTACAATGTACAAATAAAGATTTAGCCGACAATTTATAATTTATCCACGAAAACATGAACCTTTATTTTACCGCCGTTACTTTTGAATAAATTTGGCAATGTTTTAACGTTCACCGCAAAGTAAGCTGCAACATGCAACATTTATAATGATTTATATGTGTACGTTCACTTCTAACAGAAGCAAAATACGTATTTTGTATCTATAGTAAAATAGTCAACTGCAGGGCACAAGTACTTCTTCCAGCACCCGAAAAAAAAACATATTTGCGTCAGCAGACAAAGTCCGATTTGGTTTAAAATAATCAAGTTTGGTTTAAAATAATTAAGTCTTAATTATTTGGTTTACAAGATGTTGAACAAATATTCTTAGAATTTATCTAACGGTGTGCAAATGTTTGGTTTGTATAAAAGACTGAAAACGTCATTATTCAACTGCGTGTCTTACGTCTATTCTTTTGCGGACAATCGCACTTTAGCGTTTGTAAGCATCGCACTTTAGCGTAGACCATCGCACTTTAGCGTCACCGTCGTACTTTAGCGTCCCCATCGCACTTTAGAGTCCTACATATATAAAAAAAAAAGAGGAACGAGAAACACTATTGGAATTTATTTGAAAAACGAAAGAAAATTATAGAAAATATCATTGTTGTTTGAAAATAGAAGAAAAAAATATATATTAATATACACAGGCACGTGTTTCTGTCAATATTGGGTTTGCTATCCATACCAGTACGTGTTTTTTGTACTGGTATGGATAGTAAACCCCATATTGAGAAACAAGTGCCTGTGCTAAATTTACTTATTTCCAAATCCTGGTATCGATGAGTTGCATAATAAGATATACAAACAAACAACAAACAATATTGTATTTATAGAAAAGAAGATGTGGTTTGATTGCCAATGAGACAACTGTCCACAAGAGACCAAAATAACACAGAAATTAACAACTATAGGTCATCTTACGGCCTTCAACAATGATCAAAGCCCATAACGCATAGTCAGCTTTAAAACCAAAACGTCCCGAAATGACAATGAAAAACAATTCAATCGAGAAAACTAAGGGCCTTATTTATATACAAAAATGAACGAAAAACAATCATGTAACACATAAACAAACGACAACCACTGAATTACAGGCTCCTGACTTTGTCAATCACGGCCCCAAAAAGAAGAAGAATCACTACAATTTAATTTTAAAACTGATATAGAAGTAAACTTAAAGTTTGTTAAAAAATAACAAAACATGATTTTGTTTATTAAATCATAGCACTATAGTAATTTACTGAAACAAGAAATTTGTATATATATTTAAAAATAAGACTCCCATTCTTTGTTACTTCGGACCCTTTAAAGAACATCACACTTCATTTCATACTATTATCATAATAATAATTGATTAGATAATCAATTGGTTGAATTTTGGTTGCTTAACGTCAATGCAAGTGGCAAATATTTCTTGCATATTCAGGACGGGAACAACTTAATATAATAAGAAAAAACAAAAGGTAGGTTTTGTAATAGAGGCGTCCGGGATTAAGGTCGAAAAAACTTTCTTCAAATGATTTGATCGGCTACCACGAGGAATAAGGGTATATTGAAAGGGGACATACATTTAGCCTTGCAACAGGTCACATCAAAGAGATGTTGCTAGGGTTCTTAAATTCTCTTTACACGAGGCATTGAATTTTACGACTCCATTATGACCGGACGTGGCTGTAAATTTGTATATCCCGCACAGACAAACGGACGACCTACTTTGGCCCGTGGGTTTTACTGCCGGTCGGAGGTAGACCAATAGTGAGCATACTTCAATTCCCCAGGCAGTAGTCTGTTTCCAGGCCGTTAATGAAATTCTTGATAACATTTGTATATTCCGAAGGCATACTGAATGTTTTTGGAGGGGACCATCCTAATTCCCCAGTCACTCTTGGGGGGATTAATTAGTACATGTATAAAAAATAACTAACGTAAATGCATATATGATCATATATTTTATCATATATCTATTACTAAATATTATACAGAAATCTTATTTGATATTGTATTCCTGTTTATATTTTAAACCTTTAAAAAATGACATATAATTATTAAAATAATTTTATTTTCATTTCCCATTAGCCAAATCAAGGATTTCACTATACATCCTTGGCCAAATCAGAGACATATATGTATATATGTCTCTGGCCAAATACAAAGAGGTTTGTTAACTTAATTATCAAGTTTTGAAATATTTTTACTTTCACTAGATATTTTGCTAAAATGATTTCTAACATTCACCAATGCTTTCACATGTGTTAAATAACAAAGCATCTAAGTTTCCACTCCTCATTACAGACAGTATTTGCATAATCTATTTTCTACTATAAATTAAAAAAAAATCGATATGGCGGGAAATTAACTCCCCTATCTTATTCGGAAGTCATAAGATTTTATGCTCAAGAATCATAGGGCTAAGAGATGTGTCGAAAGAATGACGTACAGTCCATAAAATGAAAGTTCAAGTGAATTTTAAATTGTTGGTGCTTTTCTTCACTGGGTTTGCAGCATCTACTACTGCAGATCCAACCCTCCGTCTGATAAACTTGGTATGATAATGTCAAATATTTATGAACCCGATATTTCAAATCAAATCAAATAATTATTTTTGTAAAAGTAAAATTGCTAAACACTGAATACTGAACTATGTCTGAACAGTGACGAGGAAAATTTAAAACGGAGTAATGATACTAATCAAATGGCGAAATCAAAAGGTCAAACACATTAAAAGTATAGACAACAACTGTCATAGTCCAAATAATTATGAAGTCTGGCAAGGCTTGCCAGACGTCATCATTATTTGGACTACAACTGTCATATTCCACCCTTCGTTCCGTCATTTTTATGTACAAATACAAATATTAATTAGCACAAACTCATCAACAATAAATGGTTAACATCTGACATGGTTAAGGCCCATGACCAGTGTATTATACACATAATTGCTATTTGTCCGCCATTACTGGATATCAGGCATGTCGGGCAGGTTTCCGTAAAATTTTGATGTAAAAAAACAAAATATCTGATGCCACAATGGAAAAGTGATTGTTGTAAGACGCTAAAGTTCAAGCGGCCAGGTCAGTCGGGAATAGCGATAAGGTGTATTACAAAATTGATCATACATAATATAAACAGACTGTGCACGATTTTATCATTTGTTACGCATCCATATCCTATTATTGTCAGGAATTATTTCTCTTGATCTCTTATGATGTGAAAATATGGCAGCTAATTAATTGTCGTGTTTAGAAGCTGTAGTTTACCAATTGTCACTACCTATTTTGTATTTTCTACAGATCACTACTCTGTGGTATATTTATGTTACTTAGAGCAACCAAAAGAAGTAATATTAAAAATCAGTGCAATTTAGGAGGAAAGCTTTCTGTTTTCTGATGAATTTGTCGTCTATAGAAAACTTGATCTTACTTTTTTCAGTTTCTCTTTGTTGACTAAGTACCAGGATATCATATATACCAGTATCTGTAAAGTTATTTTGTTTTAGGTATATCGACATGGAGATAGGTCTCCAGTGGTTATATATCCTACAGATAAAAACAAAGTTGACAAGTGGCCACAGGGATTGGGATGGTTAACTAAGGTAGGTATTTATATTACTAGAGACCACAAGGATTTGGAGGGTTAACAGAGATACTGTGAAAGTACTTTTATTCGTGGGGTACCAATTTTCGTGGTTTTAGTGGATGACTTTATCCAGGAATTTAAGTGTCCAACGAAAGAAAACAACTATTGTCCAAATCAAGACATGGAAAGATCCCCTTGAAGGTTTGACTACTGATATGATCTAAAGAATATATTGATTAACCTCGAATCTGAGAATACTTTAATAGCAGTCACAGAACTACAACTGCATGCAGGAATATATATCCATTTAATCTGTTTATTTAAAATAACCTAAACTGTACAACTTTTGATCTTTTAATTCACATAAATATTTTTTTTCCCGATGAAAATCAGATTTCCGGTATTGATATGCTAGTATGATAAAGTGTTCATTTTATATTCTCGTAGTTCTCGTACATATGGGAAATAATAATTTCATGCTGGGCTTAATTTTGATCAGAATTATTTGACTATTCAAGATAGGTTTATAGCATTTGTTTATGATACTGATTTCTTTAAGTGACATGTTTATGGCCTAATTAATACTTTTGATAGTGAATAGTCCTTAATCTGTTGATAACTTTATCTTAGGTTTATTAGTGTTGTCACTACAATTTACAGGGTTAATGTTTACTTTGCAATTTCCTTCAATGCAGACTATTTGAAACCATCATTTCTAAAGGCTTTAATTTTTCAATTTAAAAAAAAAACAACTAAAATCCACGAATTTAAAAACCCATGAATATGTAAATATTGCTCAAACCACGAAAATTATACCCATGAATTAAAGTACTTTCACAGTAGGTATTTATACGACAAGTGGCCACAGGGATTGGGATGGTTAACTGAGGTAGGTATTTATATGACAAGAGGCTACAATGATTTGGAGGGTTAACAGAGGTAGGTATTTATATGACAAGTGGCCACAGGGATTTGGATGGTTAACTGAGGTAGGTATTTATATGACAAGTGGCCACAGGGATTGGGAGGGTTAACTGAGGTAGGTATTAACATGACAAGTGGCCACAGGGATTGGTATGGTTAACTGAGGTAGGTATTTATATGAAAGTGGCTACAGGGATTGGGAGGGTTAACTGAGGTAGGTATATACTGTAGATTCATTATTATTCGTTGGATACCAATTTTTGTGGATTTCGTGGGAACAGGTGAACCACGAAATTAAATGTTCAACGAACACCCAATTTTCTATAGGCTTGTGTGCAGATTTTGACAAAACCACGAAATTAAATATCAACGAACATGTAAATTTTTCTCAATCCACGAAAATTGGTACCCACGAATGTAAATGAATCCACAGTATGTATGACAAGAGGTTTGCTATTCTATATATATACTTTTGAAAAACCTATCTTTATCCCATGTTAATTATGTGTGTTTCTGGACATAGTCTGAAGTCAACATTTTTTTATGCCTGTTTTTATCATTTTCAGGAAGGGATGCTGATGCACTACAATTTTGGTCAATGGTTAAGAAAAAGATATGAAGGTTTCCTGAATAGTTCCTATGTACACACAGAAGTAAGTCATTGTATGTGTACGGGACAATTGCAGTAAAGGTTAAGAAATGTTGAGAAATATTGTTATTTAAAGGGTAAGGTGCTCAATACTAATGAAATAGAATTTATTTTTGTTAAATACAGAAAAAATGAGATGTAAGAGGTTGAAGAAAATCATAAATTGAAGACAAAATGAAATTTCGTTATTAACTTATTAGCAATCTTTGTGCATAAACAACATGACCAATAGTCAATTTGCCAATTACCTATTTGTTTCAGTTATTACACACTTTTAAAACAAATTACTTTAATTTGTCAATCGTAGACTAGTTCCATGCAAGACAAAATTTGCTTTTGCCCATTTAAAGTATGATAAGTTTAAAGTGATATATTGGCGTTTATACAAATTTTTATTGAAATAATATCAAAAGTGCTTAACTTAAGGTAGCACAATACAAAGATTTTTTTACTTCCAATCACTAACCTTTGAAATGCTGTAACTTTCTTATGAATGCATAGAAAATAATAAAATAGGTATACATGTATATAGATAGACAAAAAATTGATCTTTTAAATGAATGCAATATTTTTATTATGCAATCATTATGTAATCAATTATTATGTTATTAGTGGCAAAATCTGGGTTAGTTCACTTGAATGAATTTAGCTCTTTCATCTCTTTAACTATACAGAAAATTTTAACGAAATCTTAATCAACACATCATGGGCTTCAAAGGGGTGTCTCAGATTGTCTCTATTGTATTCCATTCTCTCGCAAATCTCTAATTAGTGTAAACATCCTAACCACATAAAAGAAGATAATGTTTAATTAGGTGTAAAATTTGTTCTATACATTCTATCTGAAATCGGAGACACCCTTTTGTAGATAATGGCCATAGGAACAACATATAACAAAATCAACCCTCTAGGGATACCTATGCAGCAGCTAAATTCATTTGAAGGCAGAAATTTGGAGAAAAATATTTTAGACACAGTTAACACTATAATTGGTTACATAATTGTTGCATAATACTAACATTGCATTAATTCGAAAGAGTAATCTGTTAGCTATCCAAAACTACCACTTTTATAAATTTTCAAGCATTATTAAGAAAGTTACAGCATTTTAAAACTTGGGAGTTCGAGTTATTAAATCTTTGTATTGTGCTACCTTAACAGCAAATTAAAAAAAAGATCAAGGTAACACACATTACGCACAGTTAAATTTGCAAATTCTGCTAGCTCTCCATTGCCAATTTCATGTCCCTCCTAAAGGAGACAACCAAAAAAAGGATCGCTAATTACAGGATCAATTACAGGAATAGGTAAATAGACTATTATGATGTTGAACATATGAAAATTACCAAACTGAATGATATTACATGTATGTTCCTCTTACGATTCAAATGCGGATTAAATTGCATCAAAACAGCATTGTTAAGTTTGGTGTTGTTTTATTTTCAATTATAGTGAATGAATCCAACATTTGTTAATCCAAGCAATACAATATAGTATCTCTCCTTTGTTATGACATGTCTACTGTTGATTTGACAGTAAATTTAAGCAATCTAAAAATTGATTCACTACATGTGCATTAAAATAAAATTACATTACGTATAATGATGTAGTAGACAGAAACATCTTATTGTAGATAGAAGTTGCCAGTTCAAATGAAGACAGATGTCTAATGAGTGCCTATTGTAACCTAGCTGGTTTATACCCTCCAGACCAAGTATGGAATCCAAACTTACTTAACTGGCAGCCCATACCAGTACATACCAGACCCAAGAAAGAGGACAATGTAAGATTCTCCCTCTCACACACACACACACACACACTTCATGGAGTCCAAGTATGGAATCCAAACCTACCTAACTGGCCGCCCATACCAGTACATACCAGACCCAAGAAAGAGGACAATGTAAGATTCCCCCTCACACACACACACTTCATGGAGATTAAGTATGGAATACGAACCTTACTAACTGGCAGCCCATTCCAGACAGAATATACCAGACCCAAGAAAGAGGATTTTATAAAAATAAGGAGGTGTAGTATGATTGTAGTATGATTGCCAATGAGACAACTATCCACCAAAGTTTAAATGGAGTAGCTGGAGGCAAATTATAGGCTATGTAATGGCCTTCAATATTGAAAAGAAAACATACTGTATGGTTGTCTATAAAAGGACCTGACATTAAAAATAGGTAACACTCAATTAAGAAAATAATGGCCTAATTCCTAACAAAACAATTTATGAAAAACAGATATGACATTGTAAGTTTATACCCCCTAAAGGAGATTAAGTTTTGAATACAGACATTTCTATTAAACTGGAAGCCTTTACCACTACATACCAGACAAAATATTTTGACCCACTTGGGGCACCATTCTTTATTCTGGCTGTGGGTGGGGTTTATGTTGCCTTATATTAAGGTTTCTTTTGAAATAAATATTTTGTGTACAGTTTATTTTTTGTTTCTCTTTTATTTTGGCCATTGTGTTGTCTTTTTTTCTTTTTTTTAAACTTCTGGCTCCCCATAAAAGGATCCATTGGAAAAGCAGATATCAAATTTCCCACACAGTATAATTACCACAACTATCTACATAAATACTTTGTTTTTGGCAGGTGATTAACATGGGAGAGAATTGTCCACGATATGATCAACTGTACCAGGAAACCATGAAAACAAAAGAGATAGCTGAAGAGGAAATGAGAAACAAAGTAAGTCATAATCATTTTTAAACTAAAAAAACAAAAAATATATCATTCCATTTTTAAGAAGTAAATCATGAAAAAATGTTTAATCACAGTAACAGGACAAAATTATGTGTATGAGCTGATAGACGATAGACTATCAGGCAATCAGAAGACATGTTACATTTGAAATTAAATCAAAAACTTTTTTTTTATTATACTAACTTGCAGATGAAATGTATAAATTAAGTATAATTCACAATTGAGTATCTCATGTTTATTATTTTGTATAATTTCTTTCCTTTTCAGGATTTTTACAAGTTTGTGGGACAGATGTCAGGAATGGATCATGAAAATATTTCTAACATTTGGCAGATTGCTGATACACTGTTTTGTGAGGTACAGAATTATCTATTCATATGGCATTTAATGATTACTTAGTTTTGTTATGATCAATCTCTGTTGATGAACGAAAACAGATGTTCATATCCTCAATATGAAAAAAAGGAGAAATGTTATGAATATAAAAGAGACAATGACCAATGACAACCAATAAATTTCAGGCTCCTGACTTTGGACAGGCAAATACAGAGTGTGACAGGGTTCAATATGCTCAAGAGCATGCAACCTTTCCCAGTACAGTGGTGAAACAAAATAACATAAAAGTAAATTAAAAATCCATTAAAAAATCAAAACAAGCAAAGCACAATAAGAACTACCAAAAAACTAAAAGACTCAAATTTGAATAATCTATCTTGGAGAACCTTAAATTACTAATTATTTGTTAAAAAAATATTTACAACTAAAAAGTCCATCATGTTTCCAAGAGACTAAAATATCAATCAGTACACCTCCCATGGATTTAGTATAAAGAATTCTTAAACAGTCTGAGAAAAAAACAGGATCTTGTGCAATGCCATAAGTATAAACAGGATGTAGGATATTTAGTGTACATAACTGTACATGGATACACATTAAGTAATAATAATTTCATTTATTATTAAAAAATTAATGTGAATACCATTAAAAACAATATTTAAAGGTTTGCTAAGTTACACTGTTGTTCTTTGAAGGAAATTTGTATCATTGGCAATCATAACACATCTGCTTATATATATCAGCAACTAAAGCACTTCTGGTTTGTTGTTAGATTTGACATATTATTTCAGAAAGCCCATAACTTAACAGTATCCCCCTGGGCTGATCAGCAATGGAAAAAGGAAAACATGACTGTGTATGAGAAATTACGTTTTCTAGACAGCTGGCAATTCAGACTTCTGTACAGTGGACTTGAAAAAAGTCGACTAATGGGAGGTAGGATATATACCAGTTTTATAGAAGAGTTATGTTATGTAGTAACAATTGAGACTTTATAGAATCATTTGTGTAAAGCAGTTTTTTTCACTCTATATGTTCTCTTCTTGGTGAATTCTTCATACTTCTATTCACAAATGCTTTATATATTTGAATTTTGCTTTGCTAAATGTTATATGTTATTTATTTAATTGTGATAGCAAAGAAAATGAAATACCACATCTATAGCTATTTCTTAGTAAGCAGTATAAGTGTAAAATCATTAATTTTCATTGGTACCAATACTCATGGATTGGGGAAAGAATTGTATATTCATGGATACTTGATTTAGCAAATTAACCTGACAATATCAGGATATATAAATTTAGTCGGATCTTAACATGTACTCATGATTTGTTTAAAACCAGTTTTGATAAAAAATAAACGAAGAAATGTCGAAATGTTGAGGACTTAATTAAATCTGTATTTGGGTAAGATGGTGCAAGCAGACAATTTTTATTGCATATTACACTCTGAGAGGCAAATAATCTTTAACTATTTTATTATTAAAATATTGTGTAAAAACGTTAATTATGAGCTATGAAAGTCAAGTGACTCGAGCATTTTTCTGAGGAAGATTGAAAAAATTGCAAAGGAATATTTTTTACAGTGGGTTAGCTTTCATTAGTATTCACTATCCTATAGATTAACAACTTTTGGTTATATTTATAATTTAGAATCATCATTGAAGGTGGAGCATGAATGCACAGTTAATTAATTATATTGCTGTGCCATTTGTATGCAAAAGTGGCATTCCTTTGCATTATATGCTGATTCGAAAAAGTTATGCGAGTATTGTCTCCCTTTAACAAGTTCATTATTTTATAATTAAGTTTAGTCTTCTGATATAATTTTGAATAACTACAAAATGTATCAATTCAATATATTTCAGTTTTTGTTATTGGTGTATTAAAAACATTGATGTACGAATATAATTTCATAAATTTGAAAAGTTTAAAATGATTACATATAAACAACCGTTCATTATTTTTGAAAAAGACTATAAATGGAATTACATATCTCCCCTTCATGATAGATTGATTGGGAAATTAACCAGAGTTATCTAGTAGTAATCACAGAAAGGGACTAGCAAGCAATTTCTTATTGAAGCTTATTTAACGTTAAAACATATTTCCACTATAAACGAATGTTACTTTATACAAATAAATGGACTTTGTTAGCTGAATCTACAAATTTTATTTAGATATTATGATTTTTTATTACAATAGATTAATATGCTACTTGATTTTATGGTTCTGCCCAAATTACACACAAGCCTGTTGGAAATTAGTAATTTATTGAACACTTAAAGGAGTACAGGCAATGAGGTTCTTATTTTGCCCAAATATTGGTTGAAAAGTAGCCATACATATTTTTTAATTTGTCCCAACTACACTAAGGTACAAGGTCTCTAGGAAATAAAAACATATTTCACATTGAACAACCATAGAAACAAACCATGTTAAATTTGTATATCTTTTAAAAAATTTACAAATTTTGCAGTTCTCTTCTTTTCCTAAAAACAGAACATATCATGACCTAATTGTCATAACTTGAAAAAACTCATGTAATTTATTAGGACTCTTTGTTTTAATGTATTTCCAAACAAGACATGCAAATTTGAAATACATGTAGTTCTCAAAAACTTTATTCTCTTTATTTTCTTTGGCCAAACTTGGCTTAAATGCCCCCACTCTGTATTCCCATAAACTTCTATTTTTAAAAATTCAATATAAAAAATATCGAAATTCCAAGGAAATCAAACTAAAACGTCCCTTATCAAATGGCAAAATCAAAAGCTCAAACATCAAACGAATCCAAAACAACTGTACTATTCCTGACTTGGTACAGGCATTTCCTTTAATATGTAGATAATGGTGTATTTAATCTGATTTTAATGCTGCTAAACCTCTCAATTGTATGACAGTCAAATAAAATTGCATTATGTGACTATCAAACAGACTTTAAAACACCTGACTCAAAAATATAGAGGTCCATGTTATAGGATAATTCTGTTTCAGGTTCATTTTATAGAATTATTTTGTTTCAGGTCCAATTCTTGGTGAATTTGTCCAGCAGATGGTAACTGCCTCTCAGAATAAAACTAACACTAAAATGTTTATGTATTCAGGGGTAAGTTTATTTATTTGATATAACATTTGAGCTGTGTCGCCCTTAGTCAAATGAATATCAAAACATTTGTTTAACCTTATTCGGGTTGAAAATATCTATGGGAATCCTGTCATTGTTTGAGAATATCTATGGGAATCCTGTCATTGTTTGAGAATATCTATGGGAATCCTGTCATTGTTTGAAAATATCTATGGGAATCCTGTCACTGTTTGAAAATTGAGTTGTTATAAGATCCATGCAAAACAGATCAAAACTTAATCTTTTATTTTGTACTTAAATGTTCCAAAATCAGTCAAAGTATAGCAGATGTACATGTAATCTTGCACTTGCATTTCTATGTAACAAGCTTGTTTCATGGCAAAAATAATGTTTGCTGTAGAGGCTTGGTAAAAATAAAACTGAGAACAATTTGAAATTTAAATTCCTTGAAGAATGTATTGTAAGGAATTTATTTATGTGGATAAAGTGTATCTTATAACAATTTGATATGACTGCTATCATGGCTATGAAATACAAGGTAGGAGAAATCCAAAACCATAACCAAAAGAAATGATTCATTATTGCAGTGGTGGATCCAGAAATTTTCAGAAGTGGGTGCCCACTGGCTGCCTAAGAGGGGGATCGATCTCGTCACGCTTCAGAGATTCCCTATATAAGCAACCATTCTCAAAAGGGGGCCCTGGCCCCCCTCTGATATCCGCCTATGTATTGTATTTATAAAAGTGCTATATACACAACCAAAAAAACAAAACATATTCATGTAATTCTGTACAAAATTAATAGTAAAATGTATTATAACCTTCATGCAGTCTAAATTTAAACTTTTAAAAATGCCCCCTACAAACCACTCAAAACGTTGTTCTGAACATATGTTTTAGAGGTAATTGAACTGCATCACTTTACAATGTGTAGGTGTGAATAGTTGTAAGATAGTTAGGGAGCAATCATTCAAATAACATCATTTGAAGACTTATAGACTACATTAGAAAAATATATTGAGATGAGAAACTATCTTCAAAACAACATAGTATATCAATAGATCTTTTTTCACAAAATTTAGATGATTGTTGTTTTCCTGTGTTACCAGAAATGTTGCTTCTTGTGACTAATTGCTTTTATCTGTTACAGCATGATACAACTGTTGCTGCTTTGCTCTCTGCTTTAAATCTATTTGCTAATGGAACCAGTCCACCATATGCAGCATCTGTTTTAGTAGAACTCCATCAGAACTCTGCTGGGAATTACTATGTTAATGTTCTATATAAAAATACTACTGATACAGCATATCTTCTAACTGTACCAGGTAAATATCTTCCTTTCATATAAATCCATCAAAATACCACTGATAGAGCATCTCAAAACCTTGTGATTAACTCCCTTTCAATGAACATCAAAATATCACTCATTCAATATTTTTGTAAACATTTTAATTGAAATATTTTTTTAACCAACTTCTTGATAGATATTTAATTGATAACTTTTTCAAACAATAAATTGTTCAATTGCAATAAATTGAAATATAAAAATAAATATATTAATTTCAGGATGTACTGAAGATTGTCCTTTAGAAGACTTCCAGAAAATAACTAAACCCTATATACCTGTGGACTGGAAAAAAGAATGTGGAGTCAAGTCTGATGATAACGCAGTCTCATTGACAACTTGTAAGTTGAATACTAGAGATACTACTTGTCAACAGTGCCTACAGTAATCAAACTGTCTCCGTCAGAAAATCTTTGTTTTGTTCACATAATATCAATGTGTACCTCAATCTAAACTTAATTGTTGTTTTAAGAAATGATTTGGTCGTAGGTTGATGATTAGAGTTGTCTCATTATTTTCCCAAAACAAGAACAATAATTAAAAACATGTGCAAATACTTGCCAAAGAAGTTGGCACTCGTCTCATTCGATATAATTCGAAATTCATTGCAACTCTTTTTCTGATAGAAGGCCAATGTGCGTGTGTAAAACGTACAGTTGTATTAATAATTGGCATTGAAATCTTTCATGCATATGTTTTTTTTCTCGATATTTTATTCCAAAAAGAAGCGTTGTGTACGGTGCTTAGCTTACCACATAAATCCTTCTGTAAAGTGCATAGTTAAGTTGCTGTACACCATACACAAAAATAAATTTTTGGTACTCTTTTATTACCCAAAAAGTTTCAAGGAATGAGTAATCACAGGTAGCGATATGATTGATAACTATTACTTTTGCCCTGTATTAGCTTTCTTTCAGGTAAAACATGTAAATATCTCGACAATTGTATCAAAATTGAAAGTTATTTGCGCATTTACAAGTGAATTTTTCTCATTAGAATATAAAAGTTGTCATATAAAAAGGATAAAATCGATGCGAAAATTATTTTGGAGCAGTAATTTCAGATGTTGAGAAATGAACACTGAATGATGATAAAAAAAAAAACCAAAGATTTTCATTACCTTGTCAGTTCAAAATCAATCATGCTCGCTTGGTTAGTACCTCTATCCACTGTACGATGATACACCGTGACTTTAGTTTGCCTCATTCAAATGTAATGAAACTTATACACAATGCTTATTACCACAAAGCTCAGATCAAGTACAAAATTGGGTAGCTTCAATTTTATTGTTCTAGAATTATGCTCCTTTATAACTTTATATGATATTCAAGCAGGTGCTTACTTTCATTCTAGTACCAATCCATTCTTATCTTAGTATATATATTTTTTTTCAGACCAGATCACTACAGCCGTACTAGCAGGTGTAATCTTGATTTTACTCATTATTCTGGTTGTGGTATTTATTCGGATGAGGAAGATACAAGTGTCATACAGAAACTTTAGATGACCAACTGCAGAATATGAATATGTACAGCTACAATATTATGATGATTATTCTGACTGATTACAGTATTACTATACTCCAGATATCTGACTTATTACAGTATTACTGTACCAATTGTACTGTACACCAGATATTTGACTAAGTAAAGTATTATTGTACACCAGATATTTGACGAATTACAGGATTACTGTACACAAGATATTTGAATGATTATAGTATTACTGTACACCAGATATTTGACTGATTACAGTATTACTGTACACCAGATATTTGACTAATTACAGGATTACTGTACACCAGATATTTGACTAATTACAGGATTACTTTACTCCAGATAGTTGACTGATTACAGGATTACTGTACACCAGATATTTGACTAATTACAGGATTACTTTACTCCAGATAGTTGACTGATTACAGGATTACTGTACACCAGATATTTGACTAATTACAGGATTACTTTACTCCAGATAGTTGACTGATTACAGGATTACTGTACACCAGATATTTGACTAATTACAGGATTACTTTACTCCAGATAGTTGACTGATTACAGTATTACTGTACACCAGATATTTGACTGATTACAGTATTACTGTACACCAGATATTTGACTGATTACAGTATTACTGTACACCAGATATTTGACTGATTACAGGATAACTGTACACCAGATATTTGACTGATTACAGTATTACTGTACACCAGATATTTGACTGATTACAGTATAACTGTACACCAGATATTTGACTGATTACAGTATTACTGTACACCAGATATTTGACTGATTACAGTATTACTGTACACCAGATATTTGACTAATTAAAGTATTACTTTACTCCAGATATTTGACTGATTACAGGATTACTGTACACCAGATATTTGACTAATTAAAGTATTACTTTACTCCAGATAGTTGACTGATTACAGGATTACTGTACACCAGATATTTGACTGATTACAGTATTACCATACACCAGATAGTTGACTGATTACAGTATTACTGTACACCAGATATTTGACTAAGTACAGTATTACTTTACTCCAGATATTTGACTGATTACAGGATTACTGTACACCAGATATTTGACTAATTAAAGTATTACTTTACTCCAGATAGTTGACTGATTACAGGATTACTTTACTCCAGATAGTTGACTAATTACAGGATTACTTTACTCCAGATAGTTGACTGATTACAGGATTACTGTACACCAGATATTTGACTAATTACAGGATTACTTTACTCCAGATAGTTGACTGATTACAGGATTACTGTACACCAGATATTTGACTAATTACAGGATTACTTTACTCCAGATAGTTGACTGATTACAGGATTACTGTACACCAGATATTTGACTAATTACAGGATTACTTTACTCCAGATAGTTGACTGATTACAGTATTACTGTACACCAGATATTTGACTGATTACAGTATTACTGTACACCAGATATTTGACTGATTACAGTATTACTGTACACCAGATATTTGACTGATTACAGGATAACTGTACACCAGATATTTGACTGATTACAGTATTACTGTACACCAGATATTTGACTGATTACAGTATAACTGTACACCAGATATTTGACTGATTACAGTATTACTGTACACCAGATATTTGACTAATTAAAGTATTACTTTACTCCAGATAGTTGACTGATTACAGGATTACTGTACACCAGATATTTGACTGATTACAGTATTACCATACACCAGATAGTTGACTGATTACAGTATTACTGTACACCAGATATTTGACTAAGTACAGTATTACTTTACTCCAGATATTTGACTGATTACAGTATTACTGTACACCAGATATTTGACTAATTAAAGTATTACTTTACTCCAGATATTTGACTGATTACAGGATTACTGTACACCAGATATTTGACTAATTAAAGTATTACTTTACTCCAGATAGTTGACTGATTACAGGATTACTGTACACCAGATATTTGAATGATTACAGTATTACTGTACACCAGATATTTGACTGATTACAGTATTACCATACACCAGATAGTTGACTGATTACAGTATTACTGTACACCAGATATTTGACTAAGTACAGTATTACTTTACTCCAGATATTTGACTGATTACAGGATTACTGTACACCAGATATTTGACTAATTAAAGTATTACTTTACTCCAGATAGTTGACTGATTACAGGATTACTGTACACCAGATATTTGACTAATTAAAGTATTACTTTACTCCAGATAGTTGACTGATTACAGGATTACTGTACACCAGATATTTGACTGATTACAGGATTACTTTACTCCAGATAGTTGACTGATTACAGTATTACTGTACACCAGATATTTGACTGATTACAGTATTACCATACACCAGATATTTGACCAAGTACAGTATTACTTTACTCCAGATATTTGACTGATTACAGGATAACTGTACACCAGATATTTGACTGATTACAGTATTACTGTACACCAGATATTTGACTTATTACAGTATTACTGTACACCAGATATTTGACTGATTACAGGATAACTGTACACCAGATATTTGACTGATTACAGTATTACTGTACACCAGATATTTGACTAATTACAGTATTACTGTACACCAGATATTTGACTTATTACAGTATTACTGTACACCAGATATTTGACTAATTACAGTATTACTGTACACCAGATATTTGACTGATTACAGTATTACTGTACACCAGGTATTTGACTGATTACAGTATTACTGTACACCAGATATTTGACTGATTACAGAATAACTGTACACCAAATATTTCTATTAATTGTTCAATTCAACAATGGTATTACATAACTGTCAATATGTTATAAAGTTGATTAATATGTCATTTCTATGCTTTTGCACAGTTACAATATTAGCAGGTAAACAGAGATACACTTTGAATGTCACAAATATAAAATGACAGTACTACAATATTACAATGAGTTTTGAAGCCATAATTTTTATCATTTATCACATACATATATTCAACAAGCCTTACTTTCTCAGGAATTATGTATTATATCCCCACTCTCAAAATGAGGGCTATATATTGCAATCATTTTGTCCGTCCATCTACATTCTTCAAGCATGCCAACAGTAATGAGTTGTAAATGTGTGTGCTCTTTTTGGATCTGTGCAATCTTAAAAAATGATCAATTATGCTGATATAATAGTTATTTTCCTCAAGCTGATGTATTGAATTGAATGATGTGATTTCAAACTTCACATAGTTTTTGAGAATGTTTGTTTGAGGGTTTGTATGCATTTTACAATCAGCTTTATCATTGATTGTTATTTAACTTTAATCCTAGAAAAAGATTCTTAATCAATATTATTAAGATATTTTGCAATGCTTTCAAGCTGTTTTATTATGGGGACAATCTTGAACTACATGGCTTTCAAAAGTAAACACTTTTTTTTTGCTTTCTTGCTTGAAAATTAGAACTGACAGAAGAAATTGAACTTTACTAAGCCTTCTCATATGATTTATAAAAAAGATATTTTTTTGTATATGTAAAAATTTAATTTATTTTTCTAGTCCATATTTTCTTCAGAATTGCTCAAAATTTGTCTTATGTTTTTAGTAGATATGCAGATATTTTTTTAACATTTTGTACATATAAATATATATCTGATCAAAATTGTGTCTGTCATTCCAAAGAACAAAACTTTTAGCATTATATGTATGTGGTAATGTATTTTTATTGTAAATTCACAATTTATTCACATGTTTTATTTAAAACAAATGCAAGATTTGATTATTTCGTTATAAAATAAGGAAATGTAATTGCATTGCCAATGAGATGGGCATACACCAAAGACCAATTTGGTGAGTATAAGCAGTTATATTCACAAAATGACCTTCAACAATGTGCTAGTCCCATAGCACACAGGAAGCTATATAAGAACCAGATATACATAACATAATGTAAAACAATTCAAATGAGAAAACCAAATTCCTGATTCATGTACAAAACAACTTTTGAAAAACAAATATGATTTACAGAAACAAACTACAACTTAACAAAAATTAGAAGAATGTGTTATGATTGTCAATTACAAAGCTTTCCACCAAAAACCAAATGATGTAGAAGTATAGGTCACCAAATGGTCTTCAACAATAAGCAAAAACAATATAGCAAAAAAAGCACAAAGATAACAAATGTAAAACAATTAGATTGAGAAAACTAATGACATGATTTATGTTCAAAACAAAAACATTCCCCATTACCATTCTCAATTTTATGATATATAGCATCAAATGACAACCACTGACTTATAGTCTCCTTCTTTCTTGGGACAGGCCTGTTAATACAGTTAAACCTTGTTGTGAGTACCAACCATAAGACTGATATAATCGCACAAATTAAGTTACTATAAAAATCAGTTCAAAGGGCTGAACTGGTCAGATTAATGCAAAGCACAATCGAAGTGATGGAAATCACTCATGGAAAGATTAGAATTGCAGTTTGAATAATTTCATATTAAGGTATGGTGGGGGAAATGAACATAAATAAAGCACTGCAGTTTATATCTTATTCAAATAATATTGCCTGTTCTGAACATGTTTCAACCCCACCAAAAACTAGGGGTGATATCAGGTGCTCCAGAAGGGTGAGCAGATCCTGTTCCACATGTGGCACCCGTCGTGTTGCTTATGTGATAACAAATCCGGAAAATAGTCTTAATTCGGTAGATCACAATCATGAAAGGGAAGGGGGTAGTAGTTCCGACGTCAGGAACATATCCGATATCATTTGTGAAACAGTTATTCTGTAACGGTCAACCAACTCGTGATGGATTCGGTAAAATTTACAAAGGGATGATTTCAACTTCACCATTTGGAACTCTTGGTTTAATAGCTTCCTTGTGAGCAGCAACCCTCTATCAAGAAAATCATAAAAGGAAATGCTAGCACTGGAATATCGTATCAATTAGGAGATTTATACCCCGTATGTAGGTGCTGCTGGAATGTTGATACTTAGAAATGGAAATTTCACAATTGGAAAGCTGAAATCATCTCTTTTGACTTAAAGTTTAAACTAGTCTGGTTGAAAAGCATGTTAACCAGCACTAGCAAACCTTGTGGTAGTAAGTTCTCTGGTTTCGAACCTGCCTCTTTCACAGGGAAATCCAGATTTACTGACTTTGAGATTCATGGATCTTCCTTGGGTATACCTTTCCCAATCTGTGATTACTCATTCTGTTTTACTGGGTTCGAAGCCTGTGGACGACCTCAGATTTTCGCAGTCATCATATGTGTAAAGTCTAACCTGAGGTTTCTACTTGTGCTCTCAGTGAGACAGCTGAACACTATTTGGCGGCGGCTCGAAATCTTTTATGTTCATAATAATAAATTAGATGTTTACAAAACTTTGAATTTTTGGAAAACTAAGGCTAAGATTACCTTAGCTGTATTTGGCAAAACTTTTAGGAATTTTGGTCCTCAATGCTCTTCAACTTCGTACTTTATTTGGCCTTTAAACATTTTTGATTCGAGGGTCACTGATGAGTCTTTTGTAGACGAAATGCGCGACCGGCGTATATATAAAATTTTAATCCTGGTATATATGATGAGTTTATTTACAGGACAAAGTGCAGGAATTTTCAGACTTGAAGAGATTGGCTATTTTACATTCTAACATTTCAGATGACAAGAAAGCCAAAGTTGTGAAGGGTAAGAGGCCAGATAAGTGGTATTTGTCTCCTCTGTTAAAACTTGAAGAGAACATTTATACAACTCCTCTTCCAGTGAGGGCAGGCTTTCCAACTTTCGATTAAGGGTCTCTGATAACTTCAGACAAGTGGCTGCTTTCAATTTAACGGATGGGATTGGAGCTTCAGTTTTTGGAACAGCCTCCTTTTCTCCTGTTCTATATGGCTTTTTGTGTTTCTTTGAAACTTTGCGATTGTCATACAAGTGAGAGGTTTAGCTAGCTATAAAACCATGTTTAATCCAATAATATGACAGTTGTTATCCATTCATTTGAAGAGTTTGAGCTTTTGATTTTACCATTAGATTAGGAACTTTCCGTTTTGAATTTTCTTCGGAATTCAGTATTTTTGTGATTTTACTTTGTCCTAATAATCGGTCAGTGACAAAGGATTCTTGTGAACACTCTTGTTCAGATGGGTGTGTTGAAGGGATAACCAATCATTTTCGTCTAGGGTTTTATTCTTGGCTGTTCTTGGTTCACAAGAAGAACGGAATTATGAGACCGGTTCTATAACTTTCTGTTCTGAATATGTATCTCGTGGTCCCAGATTTCAAAACGCAAACCAACAGGTCAATACGGTCGAAACTCCATTCAGGAATTGCATGACTTTTCTAAATTTGATAAATGCTTGTTTTCACATCCAGATTTCTCCAAATTTTCGTAATTTCCTGTGACTAGTTTGGGCAGAAAGGTGTACAGTTTCAAGGCTATGCCTTTTGGTCTTTATACTGCTGTCCTACTTTTTAGCTCACCTGACCTGAAAGGTCAAGTGAGCTTTTCTCATCACTTGGCGTCCGTCGTCCGTCGTCCGTAAACTTTTACAAAAATCTTCTCCTCTGAAACTACTGGGCTAAATTTTACCAAACTTGGCCACAATCATCCTTGGGGTATCTAGTTTAAAAAATGTGTCCGGTAACCTGGCCATCCAACCAAGATGGCCGCCATGGCTAAAAATAGAACACAGGGGTAAAATGTATATTTTGGCTTATATCTTTGAAACCAAAACATTTAGAGCTAATCTGACATGGGGTAAAATTGTTAATCAGGTCAAGATCTATCTGCCCTAGAATTTTCAGATGAATCGGACAAACCCTTGTTAGGTTGCTGCCCCTGTATTGGTTATTTTAAGGAAATTTTGCAGTTTTTGGTTATGATCTTGAATACTATAATAGATAGATATAAACTGTAAACAGCAATAATGTTCAGCAAAGTAAAACCTACAAATAAGTCAACATGACCAAAATTGTCAGTCAACCCCTTAAGGAGTTATTGCCCTTTATAGTCAATTTTTAACAAATTTTCGTCAGTTTTTGTAACTTGTACAAAAATCTTCTTCTCTGAAACTACATGGCCAAATTAAACCAAACTTGGCGATAATTATCATTGTGGTATATAGTTTGAAAAATGTGTCTGATGACACCGCCTACCAAACAAAATGGCCGACATGGCTAAAATTAGAACATAGTGGTAAAATGCAGTTTTTGATTCATATCTTTAAAACTAAGACATTTAGGTCAAATCTTTCAAGATTTAAATGTCCATCAGAATAAGATCTATCCCCTCACAAATAGATGAATCTGACAACTCGTTATTGGGTTGCTACCCTAAAATTGTTAATTTTAAGGAAATTTTGCAGTTTTTGGTTATTATCTTGAATACTATTATAGATAGAGATAAACTGTAAACAGTAATTTTGTTCAGCAAAGTAAGATCTACAAATCAGTCAACATGATAAACATTGTAAGAGTACCCCTTAAGGAGTTATTGCCCTTTATAGTCAATTTTTAACAAATTTTCGTCAGTTTTTGTAACTTGTACAAAAATCTTCTTCTCTGAAACTACATGGCCAAATTAAACCAAACTTGGCGATAATAATCATTGTGGTATATAGTTTGAAAAATGTGTCTGATGACACCGCCTACCAAACAAAATGGCCGACATGGCTAAAATTAGAACATAGTGGTAAAATGCAGTTTTTGATTCATATCTTTAAAACTAAGACATTTAGGGCAAATCTTTCAAGATTTAAATGTCCATCAGAATAAGATCTATCCCCTCACAAATAGATGAATCTGACAACTCGTTATTGGGTTGCTACCCTAAAATTGGTAATTTAAAGGAAATTTTGCAGTTTTTGGTTATTATCTTGAATACTATTATAGATAGAGATAAACTGTAAACAGTAATTTTGTTCAGCAAAGTAAGATCTACAAATCAGTCAACATGATAAACATTGTAAGAGTACCCCTTAAGGAGTTATTGCCCTTTATAGTCAATTTTGAACAAATTTTCGTCATTTTTGTAACTTGTACAAAAATCTTCTTTTCTAAAACTATGGGCCATATTAAACTAAACGTGGCCACAATCATCACTATGGTATCTATTTTAAAAAAGTGTCTAATGACCCCACCTACCAACCAAGATGACCGACATCAGTAAATACAGTAACAGGTGAGCGACACAGGCTCTTGAGAGCCTCTAGTTTGCAGTGTTTTATCGAAAAACTAAGGATTTTCTAATCCCAGAAATAGATTACCTTAGCCGTATTTGGCACAACTTTTTGGAATTTGGGGTCCTCAATGCTTTTCAACTTTGTACTTGTTTGGCTTCATAACCTTTTTGATCTGAGCGTCACTGATGAGTCTTATGTAGACGAAACGCGAGTCTGGCATATTAAAATATAATCCTGGTACCTTTGATAACTATTATCTTCATAATTAGATGGCACTCATTCACTACTACCTAGACTATTCTCTAATCAAGATTCATCCCCGACCTCTTCTGGAGGAACACACCGATTTGGCTACTCCTGGGACTGTTTTTTTTTTTAGCTCACTTGGCCTGAAAGTTTAAGTGAGCTTTTCTCACCACTTGACAGACGACCTGTCGTCGTCGTCGTCGTCCGTTAACTTTTACCAAATCTTCTCTGAAACGACTGGTAAAATTTAACCAAACTTGGCCACAATCTTCATTGGTAATCTAGTTTAAAAATGCGTCCAACTACCCCGTCTGCAAACCAACATGGCCGGCATGGCTATAAATAGAACATAAGGGGCAAACACAGATTTTCGCTTATATCTCTGAAACTAAAGCATCAAGAAAAAATTGACATGGGTATCAATGTTCACCAGGGCAGGGTTAGGCCTGCCTGCCCTGATTTTTTTATACGATTCAGACAACCCGTTGTTGTGTTGCTGCACCTTAATTGATAACAGTAAGTTATCTTGATTGAAAAATGTATCCGATGACCCTATCATTCAACCAACATGGCTGCGATTGCTATAAATAGATCATAGAGGTTTACTATAGAAGTCTATGGGGAAATTGTTAAAAAAACCAATTTTAAATGGTCACATCTTGATCACTTATTTAAATAATGATAAGAGATCTTCAGTACCTATAGTTAGCCTACACTGGGATTACCTGTGTAACGTGTACAAAGGGTAAGCGTGTCTGTTTCTGTTTTAAAATGAGTTCGTTACCAGTTTAATACTGGATCCACAATGTTCTATTTACAAAATAGTATATCAACTAATCTTTATTCATAAATTAACGTCAATGAACCAAAATATGTACAACTGCCCTTTGCGTTCTTTAATAAACTATCTCAATTTTATCTACAAGTATTCTACTTTAAGTATATATACCTGGTACAAATTTGTTCTAATACAAATTTGTCCTGGGTAAGGAACAAACTTGTCATCCTGGTACAATAATGTACCCTACAGGGTAACTCACTTGTCCTTGTTCTCTTGGAACTATTCTGCACCTTACAACTTGGTCACACAGCATTGGCGGATGATCCAGGGGGGGGGGGGGGTCCGGGGGTTGTAATCCCCCTTTTTTTGGCCGATCAATGCCTTTGAATGGGAGCATATAGTTGGAGCCCCCCTTTGCCCTGTATTGGGACCCCCCACCCCTTTTTCCAAATTGCTGGATCCGCCCCTGCACAGACTCACACTTGTCCAATACGGTTCAGCTTGTAAATGTACAAGTCCGTATTCTAACAGACATTGATTGACCTGTTCTTTATTACACTTAAGTAATAATATATATTATAAGAGACAAAGATCTCAAATATTAACGTACCGTAACTTTAGGTCTTCATCTTCTAACGTATGAAAATCAACAAATGGAAGTTTTTAACGACCTTGACTGGCTATACAGCCCTTGCACTGTCGGTTTGAAAATCGTTGATGATGATATGCTAATATATCCCGATGGAAGCTGTACCATTCTTGAAAGAGGGGTGTTCTACCGAAGTGGATCATTACTCGTTTGGACAGTTTCCTTTGGAACACCCCTTCACATTTGAAAAGAGGGACGAAAGATACTAAAGGGACAGTCTAACTCATAAATCTAAAACAAACTGACAACGCCATGGCTAAAAATGAAAAAGACAAACAGAAAAACAATAGTACACATGACACAACATAGAAAACTAAAGAATAAACAACACGAGCCCCACCAAAAACTAGGGGTGATCTCAGGTGCTCCGGAAGGGTAAGCAGATCCTGCTATACATGCGGCACCCGTCGTGTTGCTTGTGTGATTACAAATCCGGTAAATAGTCTAATTCGGTAGGTCAAATTCATGAAAGGGAAGGGGATTGTAGTTACGACGTCAGGAACATATCCGATATCATTTGTGAAACGGTTATTCCATAACGGTCAACCAACTCATGATGGCGTCCGTAAAATTTACGAAGGGATGATTTCAACTTCACCATTTGGAACTCTTGGTTGTGGGCAGTAACCCTCTATCAAGAAAATCAGGTGCTGCTGGAATGTTGCTACTTAGAAATGGAAAGTTCACAATTGGAAAGCTGAAATCATCTCTTTTGTCGTAAAGTTTTGTCTTCAATCGACCCTCATTGTCAATTTCTAGATGTAAGTCAAGATATGAAGCCGACTTAACTGTATCTGTAGTATCCTTTATCTCCAATTCGATGGGATAGATGCGTTTCACATAGTCACCAAATTTTGAATTGTTTAGTGAAAGAACATCATCTTTATAGCGGAAAGTAGAGTTAAAGGATATTGCTAACTTTTTATCTTTCTTCCTAAGAAGTTCCTGCGTGAAGTCAGCCTCATAATAATAAAGAAACAAGTCAGCAAGTAGAGGGGCACAGTTTGTTCCCATCGGGATGCCGATAGTCTGTTGAAAACACGTCCTCCGAACGTAACAAATATGTTGTCAATCAAGAAATCAAGCATCTTGATAATATCGGTTTCAGAGAATTTTTTGTTTGAATCAGAGTGATTCTTTACAAAGTAGGATTTATCTCTCCCTAAGACAAGATACTTGTATCTACGTTGGCCATTCTTTTTTATGAAGCAAAGTTATACCAACTCTTTTAATTTGTCTTTTAGTTTGAAATGAGGAATACTTGTGTAAAGAGTAGAAAAGTCAAATGTTTTAATACTGTTACAAGATGAAAGAGAGTTAGATTGTATGTACTCTAAAAGATCTTTGGAATTTTTAAGTATCCACATCTGATTCACGCCACCTCTAGAATAGGCAGTTTCACAATAACTTTGAAGCCCGTCTTTGATTGCTGATAAAATAGATGTTAATAATTTAGAAAGGGGTTTCGTGGAGCACTTGGAAGACCCAGCAATATACCGTTGTCTGTAAGGACACTTATGTAGTTTAGGTATCCAATACAGTGATGGAAGATCCAGTTCTTCATCTTTGGTTGAAATACCAAAGGAACAAAGAACAGACCTATGATTATCCAGGATTTCCTCTTTGGTAAGTGTCGTGAGGGTATATGTTGAGTTTCCAAGTGAATTGTCTATACCTAATTCGTTTATCAAGCAATTAATGTAATGACTTTTACAGACAAAAACGATGTTATTTGGGGCTTTGTCTGCGGGGACAACAACATATTTATCATGGAGGTCGTATAGGTGTTTAGCAACATTTGGGTCTTTGAAGATTGACGTAGCATGGGCATTGATGGAGCCATTCGGTTTCTTAATTCTGATTTGTATTAACGACCTCACTGTCTTAATCCATTCGGATAGAGTGTCTACGTCTTCCTTCTCGCGCTTAGCCCATTGCCTGGCATAATCCTCGACTGAATCCATCAAAATTTTAAAGTTGTATTTCCCGTGAATAGATGGAATTAGGCTCACGATATTTCGGACCTTTCGATAACACATTTCGTAGAGAAGTGTTATTAACAATGTTAAGGTCACCGGCAATAACGTGGCCAGCAGGATTATATGTGAATTGGGAACTAGCACAAGTGCAATCAGGAGGTTTAGACTTGAAGTCGTCAATATAGATCCTGCAAAACGCGTTTGTAATTGAAAATTTTAGTTGCAATAGGTTTGGTATAGGTATAAGAAAGTAATGGTACAGACTGGTCTTTGAAATAAGGAGGTATTTTCGATCGAACTAATTTATGATGAAGGATATTGCCTAGGTTGACGCCATCGATACCTTTGTTGGCAAGGGAAAGATTTAGAAAAGATTTGACCTGACCTTAAAAGTGTACCCGCGAAACTTCTTACTCTTTTCTGTTTTATTACAGTACATAAAATGCATAAATTAAGGCTTCTGCCGAACTAATATAAACAATCTAACCTTAGATACAAAATCACAACACCTGCTTTCAATCTAGTTAAAATATAATTCTCTGATTTCTTTATATTACATATGAGCGTAATATAACGAAACAGAGATTTATATTTTGATTAGATTGACCTGCTTTTAAATTAACTACTGGACCAAATTAAACAAAACTTGGTCTCAATTATTATTGGGATAGCTAATACTATTTATTATGATTTTAACCTTATTTTACATGATTTGCAAAACCACAGTTTTACTTTATACAGGTCAGCGAGGCAGGCTCTTGAGATCCTCTAGTTTAACTTCATTTTCCTAGTAGATAAGTTTCAGATATTGGTCTAGTTCTTCCTTTAAAGGAGAATCAAGGACGTACGTCCGCTAGTCAGTGCTCTGATCCGCTCTGATGCAGTTTTTAACTTTTAAGGTTCGTCAATTTCTTCAGCTGGTGAGTTTCTAGGTTTCAATCATAGACGTCATTCCACTAGAGCGCCTACACATTCGTCCAATCAAGAGGTTTCTGTCGACACCCAATTTTTCAATTGTTGAAAACACCTGTCCTCATTCCACATCTTCCATGGCGGTTTGTTGGATACTCCGGACTCATATATCTTTGTTTGCAGCTGCGAGATTGAAGAATTGGAGAGCTCATCTAGAGGGCAGAACAGCATGGAAATGTACTTAAGGGGATCTTTGGTCTGGTGCATTGTTGGAGGAACACATGAATCTTTTAGAGATGAGAGCTGTGTTTCTTTCTTTCATTTACTTTTTATGCTGTAATTCAATTATGGTTGTTAGGGACAACTCCACAGTAGTGGCTTGTCTTCAGAATCAAGGGGGAATTCATTCTTTTCTCATAATCTTCTAAGCAAGCAAATTCTTCTTCCACATGTGTCATAGTCTAGATATGATTCTGTCAGTGAGAAATTTTCTGACTGATTCTTTTTGCCGTTCGCGTGTTCCAGCGATCACAGAATGGGCACTTTATCAATCAATGTTTCAAGAGATCACTCTTCGTTTCGATCGTCTTCTTATATATTAGTTTGCCACCAGTCTGAATCACATGTTGAAAACTTACATTTCCGCCATTCCAGACAAAAAATCTTTGCCAGTAGAGGCTATGACCATATCTTGGAAGGGAATGTTCAGTTACTTCTTGTTTTCTCGTTTTCGTCTTCTTCCAAGATCTTGCACAAAATTCATAGTGATCTGCCATAGACAGAACTATATATGTCTCAATACAGCACAAACAACATTTTCCAAAAGACCAAAAAAGTGATAAAGTATATTTGAACAAAAAGCATTTGACTAACAGGTTGAACAAATGGTGTTCTTATATATATTATAATTCGTCTAAATAACAGCGCAATATTGTTAGATCTGTCAATTTTTGTTCTTCCCCAGCTGGGATTCGTACTCCTGCTACTGAAATATCATGGCACCAAATCGCGTTGCACTGTGCTCGACGCACTAGACCACTCGACCACATAGACTCTACAATAATAAAGCTCTCGGTGGCCGGGTGTTACCTTTCCTCGTCAGTTTTAATTTAGAGTCGTAACACAGTACATGATATATAAGGCATGCCAGCTGATCTGTAACATTTCCATCGTCATGCCTTATATGTAATGTACATAGAAGAATTATATATATACGTTCATGTTTATCTATAAAGAGGTAAACTCCTTCAGTAACTGTGCTGTACTCTTAAATCGTATTTTCTTGTTACTTTGTCCTATGGATACTATTTGAAATACTTTTTTGTTATTTAATGTTAACTTGTATCTGGTAAATATAAATTACAGAGACCAAGGATTTGTATATTACTAGTATACAAATCCTTACAGAGACTTATGTGCTCAAGGTGGATAAGGGTCACATATTTTGAAATCTTCATTGCGTGGAGGTGTTATTCATACTTATTAAATTTAGCAACACAGCAATGTTTAACATTATTACGCTTTTAAAAATGAAACAAAACGGTTTGTTTCATACATATCGCTTATTCCAGCTACACATACAGATCAAATGTATCTCATTGGTGTCCTTCGGCTGTTGTCTGCAATTTGGTCGGTTTGTTGTCTCTTTGTCATATTCACCATTTCCATTCTCAATTTTATCTTAACTTTTTAAAAAATGAAACTTTTACATTTTCTTATTTAAACATTTTAACAAAAGGCGTAACTATACTACTAAAACTACATTTCAAAAAAGTTATAAATCTTACATTTACGATGAAGTGAAATTAATCTTCAATTACATCCATGCAAAGTGGGAAAATTATATTGCTTAATAGTAAATGCGTTCTAGTATACATTTGTCAATTTCTTTTGATAATATTTTTTTTTTAAGTAACTTTTTGGTCTAGGAGACTATTTTTTATGGGAAGTAACTTTTTGGTCTAGTAGTCAATTTTTTTTTATGGCAGTAGCTTTTTTTACGGCTCTGATTATCATTAAAATATCTTAATTTCAAGTCGGCTATTATCCTATTTCTACAGAAATGTCTATTTTACATGCACCAGCAACATATAGTGACTTTGTTGACGGTGATGGATAATAGAAACTATGTTATTTTGTTGACGGCGCTTGACAATAGAAACTATGTTATTTTGTTGACGGCGCTGGACAATAGAAACTTAAGTTATTTTGCTGGCATTTTAAGAAAGCAGAAACTACGTTAAAAACTGCTTGTTTACGTATTTGCTATTCAACTGAATAACTGACTATCATTTCAAAAGCAAGTTTAATTTAAGAAGTTTATATTTTTGAAGCTATGTGATTGACTTTATTATATTGTAAAATGTTTTATCAAATTTATGATGAAATAAAATTATACAGTTAAAAAATCTGCGATTTAATTTTCATTTTGCATACATGTTTAGATATGATTTGATGGCTGCTCAATATTTTTATTTTGTTGTTTTCTTGATAATAATAATTCCGTCATTCACTATATTGCTTGAGGCTGAGAACAGTATATATAATGTATGGCAAGCCGTTTTACTATTTATTCAAATTTCATAAAAAAATAAATATATAAGATATCTCCTTCAATATATGAGATATCTTGAATGATTTAATTTTATAAGATATCTTATATATTATATGAGATATCTGATATCTCATAAAGTTTCTAAGATATCTTATATACTTTATAGGATATCTTCTAAAGTGTAGGAGATATCTTAAAAAGTATATGAGATATCTTATACATATATTTTATATACAAATTATATAAGATATTTTCTAAAGTTTTTAAGATATCTCATATAGTTTTAAAGATTTCTTAAATAATTTAGATATCTTCTAAAGAAAATCATATAATAACAACAATTTGAGATATCTTATAAACTATATAAAATATCTTATAAACTATATATAAGATATCTTTTAAACTATAAAAGATATCTTATATAATATATAAGATATCTGATATAATATATAAGATATCTGATATAATATATAAGATATCTGATATAATATATAAGATATCTGATATAATATATAAGATATCTTATACTATCTGTTTTATAAGATATCTTATATAATTTATAAGATATCTCATATAATTTATAAGATCTCTTCTAATGTTTATAAGATATCTCATATATTATATAAAATTTCTTCTAAATTTTATTAGATATCTTATACATATTTTTTATATAAGATATCTTGTATACATAATGAGATATTTCATATAATAAATAAGATATCTTATAAATTTTATAAGATATCTTACATAGTTTATTAGATATCTTATAAACTTAATAAGATATCTTATAAACTTAATAAGATAACTTACTGATAAACTTAATAAGATAACTTACTGATAAACTTAATAAGATATCTTCAAAGTATAAACAAAAGTATATGAGAACTCTTATAAACTATATGAGATATCTTATAAACTATATGAGATATCTTATAAACTATATAAGATATCTTATAAACTATATAAGATATAGCATAAACTATATAAGATATATTATAAAGTTTATGAGATATCTTGAACTAAGAATAAATAGCAAAACGGCTTGCCATACCAATGTCAATAAAAATGTTCCTGATTGCTGGTGGTGGTAAAATAGCCATTTCTATAGAAATATGCTATTTTTTCGAGCTTGAATTCAGATATTTTAAGCAGAGCCGGAAGAATAGCCAATTTGCTTCTTTTTATACTATAAAAACAAGGAGTCTAACTATACAAATCCTTGAGGATCTGCTTACCCTTCCGGAGCCACAGGCACTTGTCTCAATTCCCCCCCCCCCCCCCCTATATACCTTAATATAAAATTTAAGGTATATAGGGGGGGGGAAATTGACACAAGTGCCTGTGTCCGGAGCACAGGCACTTGTCTCAGAAAAAAAATTCCTATATATCTTATAACACATTTTTTTTTCTGAGACAAGTGCCTGTGGTCCGGAGCACCTAAGACCACCCCAAGTTTTTGATGGAGTTCGTGTTGTTTATTCTTTAGTTTTCTATGTTGCGTCATGTGTACTATTGTTTTTCTGTTTGTCTTTTTCATTTTTAGCCATGGCGTTGTCAGTTTGTTTTAGATTTATGAGTTTGACTGTCCCTTTGGTATCTTTCGTCCCCCCTTTTTTTGACTAAACTTCAAAATAATATATTTAAATATAAATTAATGTTTAATTCCATGGAAACTTTCAATATACTACAATAAAACCACACCACTTCAATATTATTTAACATGCCAAAAGAGTATAAACAGGGTCTCACGCGTAAAATGGAAATTATTTAAATTAGCGGCAGGTGCGCGTGCCATCTGGCGGTACGACAATTCCAAATTGGTCACGTGACTTTGTTATTCATCCGCCATTTTGATTTTAATCGCAACTTCCTGAGAAAAACGAAATGATTTGTTGACAAATTTTAATGCGACAATATCTCAACCAATGGACTGGGTAACATTAATTTGACTTGTTGATCTGAAGCAGCAAGTCAAACTTCGCATGGTAAGTGCAGTGCAGGCATCAGAAATTCCCCTGAAATGATGTCATCTTTACCTGGAAGACCGACTTCCGTTCTAACTTGCAGATACACCTTTATGAAAAACAACTATTATTTAACTTGAAATGAATAAAATAGTTATTAATGAATGGCCATAACACGTTTCCAATGTGAATTTAGTTATACCCCATCAATATATTGGTGTTGAACCAGTCAAAAAAGCCTCTGAAATAAGAAAATTCCACTGAGGCACACCTGTGAAAAGCATGGAATGTTTGTGGTGTTCACCTGCAACTAGTACAGATAATCGTCTGCAGATGGTATTTTCCAGTTTATTTTTGATAAATCCTCTTCATAAAAAAGTGTTTAAACATAATGTCATGACACTGGAATAGGTGGGGGACCACTCTGACACTTAAATGGAATAACATACAATCATTGCTTCATGTACATGGACCTGAAATGCCAAGGAAACAAACCTCAGTTATTACCGATATTTAGTCACAGTGTACAATGGTAAAGAACTTCTTAATTTTTTTTTGGGGGGGGGGGGGTGAGGATTCCACATTAATTGGGTCAGCAACTGACTTATTGGGTTGCTATTCAATACAGCATGACACTCAATAAGGCACTTGATGACACAGTTTCAGCGTGATGGTATATTTTCCATTGTTGATTAACGAAAGAAGATAAGGCACATAGATGACAAAGAAGTCATAAGTGTTTGTGTTTATAGGATAGCCCTGAAATGACAATATGAAACAATTCATACAAGAAAAATAACAGTCTAATTTGACAGACAGTTTTATTTTCCAATATTTCACAATTCATTAAATAAGATTATTTACTGACGGAGCATAATATTTCATTCACAATCCTAATTGTATACCAATCATTCGCGATCTGATCGCAATTCTTGACCACTGTTAATTAATTCTTCTATATCATTTATTCCAATAAACAGAATGACGTCCGTGATTCCTACATTTACTATATTATTAATGTATTTTCTCCTGGAAAGCATTATAAATAAAGTTTCATGCAACCACAAACTCACAAGTTAAACAGTGAATAAGTAACAAAAAAGTAACAGGGCATTAGTCGAGGGCTGAAACAGGAACATACACACTATTAGGGTTATTTCATACACCATAGTCAGCTATAGAAAGCCCTGAAATGATATATATTACACTGTTAGTGGTACAAAACAGTGTAGATAAACTGCAAAAGTTACCACAATTTGTTTTAAAATTTCTTTTTCTTTTGTAAGAAGATAAAATTAAAGTGTTGTTCACATTTACTTCTGAATACTCACAAATATACTCCTTTTAAAATTTATCATCAAAATGGATTTATAAACAAGAGCTTCTATCAAAATCTGATCCGATTCATTCTTTCATATATGTATGATATTTTAAAGGGACATTAGAGCCCTCATTTGCTAGATGTTCAGGAAACACGGTTCGATCTGAAAAGAAATATTGTCTCTTTTATAACCTGCAACTGAAAGTAAGTACAAAAAAATGTAGGCATATTTGTTTGCCCCTCTCCAACTGTCTGTCCCATTAAATGGGAATATAATATCTTACCTGACCTTTCTTCTCCAACTTTATACATGTACTATAAACATTGCAATATAAAATGCCAATCTTATTGAGGGCAGCTCTGTTTGGGTTTAGGGGGAGCAAAGGGCCACCATTTTGGGTGGGAAACTTGGTTGATTATATCAGCACTCATTGAAGCCTGGAGCAGGCCCCCTCTTTATAAAAATCTCTGAATATGCCACTGAATGGTCTTTTAAAAAGGTGACCATCTATTAGAATTGTGCAATCTGCTGTGATGACCCTACGAAGCCTATTCTAAACAAATGTGTAAATCATTCTAACGATTTTTTTCAAACTTTAAATTATCTAGAGGTTATACAGACTTGCAATCATTATTCAGCTATGTTGTTTTAAAATAGGCTGGGCGTTTGTGGTTAAACACGTTTTCTTAGGTAAATAATATTGCTGTGAAACATTTTTTTCATGATTGAGAGTGTAATAGTCTTTAGAGTATGACTTTCTTTTTGATGGAATACTAAAATATAAGTCAATATGTTCTTGCTCAATCTTTTGTCACTTTGAAGGTATTATGATTGTCATCCCCAGCCAAAGCAATGTGTAACTGTAATTTGAATTTCAAAATAACTGTGTGACGTTTGTTCGACGCACTGGTCAACTCCACCATAGCGAATCACAAGACTTTGACAAGGCCAAATAAAAAAGCATGTGTGTTTCCTGTTTCCCTACCTACCCTATATTTTAAGCTTAGAAATAGCCTACCCTAAAGTTTTTTTGGTCATTTTTCAATAAGCACTGTTAAAGTCAGGATTTCTCTCCCATAGACTCAATGTAAAAAAAAATGGTAAAATAAAAAAAAATCCCTACCTACCTACCCTATTTTTTTCAAAGATGAAACAGGAAACAAACATATTATTTTATTTGGCCCAATCAGTAAATTCCAGGGAAAAATATCTTTATACATGTAAGTAAAGAAAAGTAAAGAGTTGTCCAAAAAAATATACTAGATTACACAGGAAATGACAAAGTTCAAGAGGTCTAGTCTCATTTATCATTTTACACACAAAAAAAAGGCCCAATCAAAGGAGGGGAGTACACCCCCTCTGAATCCGCCACTGTGAACAATACCAAGAACTTTTGGATACCTTAAGAGCAATATAGCAGCAATAACCTGCCTCCCATAGACTCTATGGGAGGCAGGTTATTGCTGCTATGAGACTGCCAACATTTATATCTAACATTACAGATTCATAACACAGAACTCACTACAGGAATGGTTTATTTTCTTTGAGCAGTATTACAAATAGAGTTATCTCCCCTTGACTGCCAACATGGTCTGATATACATGTATCTGATATATTGTAAATTCATACAACAGAGCTCACTACAGGAATGGTTTATTCTCTTTGAGCAGTATTACAAATAGAGTAATCTCCCCTTGACTGTCAATGATCTGACAAATCTTGTCAAACCATTGAACAACAAGCAGCTGCAGGCTTACCCAATCAAAATACAATTACTATTCTGGCCTACTTTTGAAGGTAATTACAGTTATCTACATTGAAACAATTGTACAGACTGATGATCTGTGTTAGTGACATCATTCTGGCACAAATCTCTATTATAAAGATAACATACACAGAAACCATGTCAGTTTAGTCTGGAGTCATTATGAAACAAGTACAATGATTGCTTGTTGTATTGTTGGATTCTCATCAGCCATTGTTTTATATCATATTATTTGACTGTGGTACCTTTGCAGGTCATGGGAGGGATTATGTGAAATGATTATACTAAGTCCAAATTTTTGCACACAAAATATTAGAAAACTATGTTTTGTCTATTCTTTTGAAATTTACAGATTGTCAGTTATTATATATAAACATTTCATATTTGGTAAAAGAATTAAGACCAAAGTGCTACTTTAGAGTAAGCTTTTTGCAGCTATCAGTAAACTGATGTTACTACAATGCAATGTAGCTGGAAAATATGAATAAAATCCGACTAAAAACTAATGTTTTAGTTAGATTCAGGTAATGTAATTAAGAATTAAAAGATTCCTAAAACTATTTAAAAAGAATTGTTAACCCCATGAAAAGTGATAATGTATTGTAAAGTTGAAACATTGATAAGTTTTGGAGGTCATTTAGCCTCTAATTTTTCTGAGAGTGCCATTTTGAATGTATTTTATTTCTGCAAGCACTGTTTTACATGCAATTTGATTGGACGATTATGTGAATTATTGCAAGTCTATATATTTGGAATCAGATCTTGGAATTTCTTTTATTGTTGAAAAATGCAAATTCAACCCCCACTTTTGTCCCCTAACTTTGATGATACAGTACTAGTGCATTAATTTAATAATTCATTCTACACTAATTATTTTGGGTAATTTATGTGAATAAGAAGGATTAACTAACCATGAAATTATAAGAAACTCAAACACAAAAAGGGTATAACTGTTTTTTAAAGGCAGTGCTTTAAGGCCTGACTTTTAAGTCATGAGGTTCATCTTTTCATACGCAATCTATGCTGGGGGTCTTTTGGCCAGAAATAGATCCGGAAATGTTCGAATTTCTCCTCTTTTTTTTATGGTATGATATAGTTTTTGTTTCTTTCATTTACATTGGGGACTAAAGAAACTATCAGTGTGTATTGTTCGTTTTATAGAACTTGTTATTAGTGTGTATTTTGCATTATAAGCAGTCAACCTGACTACAAACTATCATTATTTGTATATTCCGTGTGGAAAGAGGTCAGGTCAATTTCAAGTGTTATCTTACATCTAAAGATTCTTTCATTAGTTCAGACGTTGATATAACAATGAAAAGTCGACTGAACATGATTAATATTGCATCTTCTATAATTCAAAGCAGAATTCGGTTTATGAACGAGAAACCGTAAAGCGTTTTCAATTTCGGTATTAGTTATGTATGTTGTCTACGTATTATCCTGGTTCCCGGTACTACGTTCCGGGTATTAGCTATTTGATATATTTGATGTGTAACATTACAATCGGGTACCAGCCAATCTACGTGTGTATGCGTACATGTTTTCCCGCCAAAATGACCGACTTAAAAAATAGTCCATAAACGTTCCGTATAATGATATGCAAATTCATAATTAATCGTAACTTTTTTTTATCTTTGTATAATTAATATAACAAAATGGATTCCACAAAATTGAAAATAGCATTATTTTACGAGGATTTCTCATATTTGTTTCACTTCCGGGCGCAGTAATACGTATGTTTTGAAGAAGCTCGAAGAATTTGACAAGTGAATTAAGAAGGAAACGGATAGATATACGTCCTTGCTATCAGGTAAAACAATTTAAATGTTCAGAACAAACACATTTACTTCACACAAATAGTACAGGCTTAAGCTTTTTATTGTCTAGCTTATACACGACTGTAGTCAAGTGTTTAAACGACGGCGGTGACCTACAAGGTACGGGTCATACTGGGTCAAGTCTAAATATGTAAACATATCCACGTGCTATTAGGTAGAATTAATCGTAATGCAATATCTACAATTTTTTCCTCCTTAATACATCGTTTAACCAGATATATTTCTCCTTTATACATCGTTTAACCAGATTTCTATTTCAAATACACTTAAACACGGGTTGTATGTACGTATCTTTTCTAGTGTTTTCTTGTCCTTATTAAAGTTCATTTGTTGATGTTTAAATATTTTTGAACGACAGAACACAGTAGTGAATGAATGCAACAATTATATATACTAAAGACGTCACTTGGGCTGTACAATGATAGTGTACGTATATCATACTGATAATTATTCTAGCAGTAATTATGTTAATTTAGGATGTAATGTCTAATGACAGGAATTCATGAGCTATGCCTCAGGCTTTCTGAAAAAATATCAATGACAATGTAAACAGGAACAAAACTTTGACACGAATGATGCTCTCTTCTATGTTATATAGTTATTTAGGTATATGTGTTGCACAAGTTTCAATTAAACTTAAGTTATAAAACTTGTTTTCAGGGCACAAACCCACTTTAAAGAGACTTGTCTACTGCCATACCCATCCTATTTTCATGCACCATTTGCAAGCAAGAGACTGAATGGTTTGCAAAATTAAAAATCAGGACGGTGTCCAATTAAAACAAAAGAACTAAACTGGATGAATATTGTAGGAGAAATCTAGAGGAAAGTTTTGATTTGTGAAATTGGTTTTCCTATAAAGTCATTCATCCTAGCCTGCAGAAAGGAACTATAACTATCCACCACCAACTGACGAGCTAATGTTGAGCTTCACATATGGAACTACTCAAATACCATCAATGTCTATGTTTTCAGCACAGATTTCACAATTTATGACACAGCTGTGCTTTTTTTTATACCAGTTAAAGAGTTGTGTACTAAATTTTATTTTTTTTATCAATAAATATATATTATATTAATTGTGTCATCTAAGAACTTGTATTTTGCCAATAGATGCATACACATGTACTAGTGAATGAAAGTGGTGCAGTTCATTTTGCTTTGGTATATAGAATTGAATTACAATTGTTCATGTTATTGGAATGCATATAAAAATAAGGAGATGTGGTACAATGTATATGATATTTAGTGAGTTTATCAAGCAAAAGTGAATAAGAAATAGGTATAAGCAGTTACAGGTACTACTGTACAATTTCAAACAATTAGAAAAACTCATACCGTAAAGAGAATTTCATATTTACAAGTAAGTTTTGTTTTTGCGTTGAATAATTTTCTTCTATTGTTTTAATTGCAAATATGGGAAGTGGTTAAAATGCTAATGAGACAGCATAGTGTTATGGCCACAGAGCCTTAATTGAAAACTTCTTTTTCATTCATACCAGTAGATTTAGCCTGGAGTTAGAAACATATCTGCCAACTTTTCAAAATGCACATGGGGGTTTTACGTGAAAGATGGTTCATATAGTCATACAAAACCTTCAAGGGGGCCTTCAAATGGGAGCAGGACAAGTCGCCCCACTGGCTAATTGCCCCACTTTTTAAAAAAACACCACAAACTGATTTATCAAATTGCCCCACATGTGAAATTGGTTAAATCATGTTTAATATTACTCCTGCCAACTCGCCCCACATGTGAAATTGGTTAAATCATGTTTAATATTACTCCTGCCAACTCGCCCCACATGTGAAATTGGTTAAATCATGTTTAATATTACTCCTGCCAACTCGCCCCACATGTGAAATTGGTTAAATCATGTTTAATATTACTCCTGCCAACTCGCCCCACATGTGAAATTGGTTAAATCATGACAAAATATTTCAATATTGATGTATTTGTGGACTCACCAGTTTTGAAAATGGTGAGTCCAGACAGATTTTGATGAGTCCAGGACTCATGGACTCGCCTTAGCGAGAACCCTGTTTAATATTACTCCTGCCAACTCGCCCTACTTATAAAAAAACGGTAATTTTTAGATTAGTATATATAATTAAAAATAAAAACTCGCACTTTAATGAAAACTAATCTACACAGAATACAAACAAACCGAAAATTAATTTAATAACAATTTATTGATATATATACTGAAATTATAATTCTAAAAAAAACCTGATTGTTGAAGAATAAATGTAAGTTTTGAAGCTTAGTTATTTGCATAACAATTGAAAAGAAACCTGTTAATTGTATCATAATGCAATATAAGGAATTGAACTTATATTCAATGGGATAACATCTTTTTCCATACGTGGTGGGAGTTGGCATTACTAAATTCATCCTGGTTAATAATATATTTATCTAGATTTCACCGATTTCCATTAGGTGGGACCAGTTTGCAGGAGTTATATTAACAGAATTTAACTTTAATATATACAATGGGATAATATCTTTTTACATAAGTGGGGCGAGTTGGCATTACTAAATTCTTCCTGGTTAATAATATATTTATCTAGATATTATCGTTTTCTATTAGGTGGGGCGAGTTGGCAGGAGTAATATTAACGGGATTTAACACAGTTCACAAGTGGGGCGATTTGGTAATCCAGGTTGGGGCAGTTTTTTTTTAAAGTGGGGCGAGTTAGTGAAAAAGTGGGGCTATTTGCTAATGGAGCGATTGTCATGGATTCCCTTCAAATATATTCTAATGTGGTTTTTGGCTTCTTCTTGAATTAATTGTTTTCTTTAAATAGTCGACAAAATTGCTCTTACAAAATTTCCATTTGGGAGCCTCGAGCTCGATGGGGGAAATACTCTGCAAATACAGACAGTTGGCAGGTATGGTCATCAAAAAAGTTGACATGTTACTATGTACATTTACCATTATGTTACTTGATGTTCTTGCTATACACACAGTACAGAGACTAGTCAATCTTTGTGAACTATTTTTTAAGGGAGTCATAGAAAATGCGTATAAAATCAATAATTAAAAATAGTCTATTTATATTGAAAAGGAAAAGTTCGTATATGTCTAAAGAAGAGGGACAAAAGACACCAAAGGGACAGTCAAACTCATAAATTTAAAGCAAACTGACAAGGCCATGGCTAAAAATGCATTTCATGGCGAGGCACAGAAAATATACTGTAAACAGTAGACTATAGATATAGGTGAACTAGGTACAAAAGAACTCTAAATCTTAAATTCTACAAACCACCTCTGTTCTATGGAAGATAATGATATAACTGGACTAGAAATACACACAACCTGTAATTAACTGCCTTTACAGCGCTTTCGCGCTTTGATTAAGCTTGACTTCATGTGCCATGTCTTTCTATTATATTTGAGAGATATTTTAGCCAATACTGAACTTCTTGTTTCTCTCTGTTCACAAGTCTAGACAAAAATCAATAATTTTAACCACTTAAGGCCTGCAACACAAGCTACTGCCATCTTTTGAATGTTTTAGTTATGAGAATTGACTGAGCCCAGATTACCATTGATTTCTAGTGTTGATAATTGCTGATGAATGCACCATTCTGATGTTATTAATTGCAGATGAATGCACCATTCTGATGCATATTCATTCTAGAATGATGTTACACATTGTTTATAATGGGTGGGAATACACATTGTAACTAAAAGATGATTATCTCTTATCCTTGTGTCTGTTTTATTGTATAATATGTTTTAAACTTGATGTATCTCATATTGAAGACACAACTAGATACTTCAGTGACTGGGTCCCTGTACCAGATGTTTGTCCATTCATTCACAATCTGTGTGTATTCTGTCTCTGCTAGATGCTTGCTAATTTACTCATGTCCATTTCTTTCTCAAGATGCCTGCTTAATAACATATCTTCGTCTTTCTCCTGAGCTGTTTAACATATGCTTCACCATATGTTTGCCAAGTTCTCCCCACTTAGTTTGTTACTTCATCAGATTTTGTCCATTTCTCTTCTTCATTCTGACACTTCACCAAATGTATTTCTCCACTGAAACATTACACTTTATCAGATCCAGTATTTGTCCATTTTTCTTCAATTCTCTTCTGAAATTTTCACAACCAGTTTTTTTGCCCATTTCTCTACTGAAATTGTCCAGTTTTTTGCACATATTCTACTGAAAGTTCACCAGATGTTTATGCATTTTCTGCAGGAAATTTCAAACTACAATGTTCATCAAATATATTTGCCCTACTGAAAATTTGACACTTAACCAGATGTCTACCCATTTCTTTACTGAAATTTGACATTTTACAAGATGGTTGTCCAGAAGTTTGTCACTATATCTGATGTATTTTGTTGCTGTTTCTCTGTTAGAATATGACACTTCATCAGATGTTTGCCCATTTTCAAAGATCAATGCTAGAAGATCTCTAGATTTTTATCCCATGCCTTTTAATTTCGTGGTGCTAAGCAGTTACGGTAAAAAAGAACTGGATTGATGGCCATTCTTGATTGTTGTACATGTACAAGAAAAAAGTCATGTCTACAAGGCTATCTAGATCCAATATCAGTTGTGAACTTTTAAAATTGTGTATACATTGTAATGTCCAATAGAACTATAAATGTTATTTTGAAGCAGTATGAAGGAGTCCCGATAAAGCATGACATCTTAGTACTTAATCTAGATTTTGTCAGCTTTTACAACGATGAAATATCAAACTAATTGTGTCAAGCCTGAAGTATCAGAAGCAAAAATGATGCAATGTTTTATGTAATGAGAAATTTCCAATTGATTTTTCAGCTGCATTATATAATCCAATGAAACATTGCATGTTGTGGGCGGTAGATATTGAATTTGTAATTAATCTGTTTGCTTCATGTGTTCAGTAAGCCAAACAGTTGTGTTTTCTGAAGAATATACACAAGCAGTGTGCCAATTTTAAATTGCATCCTGAAATCTCGGCCAAAAAGCTTTGTTTAAATGGAGCTTTTGGAAGGAATATTTACACTGCTAGCTTAATAGAAGAACTTAAGTAAAGATTAACATATATTTACAATTTACAAATGTCTCCCCTTTGAAGAAGGGATAATACAATATACATACTTATAGTATTAAAGTGCAGATACCATGTCAGCAAGTTGTTTTTTTGGTCATATCATGTGACTCGTATATAAATTGTCTGACCACATTTTCATGGTTCAATGAGTCAGTGGCTGCTTGAAAAAAATGTGTCGTTTATTGTCATCAAAGTATTTACTTAATATATGAATATTGCTAATGAGTAATATGATATCAATATTTGAGATACATGTATGCAAAGTCTACCTGTCTGTCAGACAGAATTCACCTGACCTCGACCTTGATTAGTGACTATAAGGTTAAGTGTTTTGTGGTCAAGTCTGTATCTATATTTGGTGTAAGGAATCAGATATAAAAGAAAAGGTCAATTACATGTTTATTTAGTTTACGCAATGATTGTAAGGTGTACATGTCTGTCTGGCAGGGTTCATATTACCTTGACCTCTTTTCATGGCTCAATTGTCAATGCAGATCATTTTTGTGGTTTTGTCAGTTTATCAAACTATACTTTAATAAATAGATCACATGTACGTGGTGTATGGAGTGCATATAAGGTGTAAATGTCTGTCTGGCATTGTTCATATAACCTTGACCTCATTTCTATGGTTCTTTGATTAATGTTTAGTTTTTGTGGTATACCCCTTTGTCATATATTATAAGCAAAAGGTCCACTGGTGTATAAAAGGATTGTATGGTGAATGTCTGTCTAGCATGGTTTTCTCGTTTGATTTGTTTTACATTGTCATATCAGGTCCTGTTATAGCTGACTATGCTGTATGGGCTTTGCACATTGTTGAAGGCTGTACGGTGACCTATAGTTGTTAATGTCTGTGTCATTTTGATCTGTTGTGGACAGATGTCTCATAGGCAATCATACCACATCTTCTTTTTTATATTTCATACATTCAATTATGATAAGTAAATCAGGTGAGACATTTAATTTCAGTGTGTGTACTTTTTGTTTTTTTGCACAAGTATTTCTTTTGGGATTTCTTCCAATTCTAAATTATCTTGAATAGAGAGTAATAGTTTGAATAATTAAGGAGGAACACAGTTAAATGATGGAAATATAAGCAACATATGATAGAACCCCAGTCTAATTAACATTATAAATAGTTATAGCTTTTACTTACATGTTGTTCAAAGATAAGCAGCCAAATTCTACTGATGTGGAAATTATTTTGGCAAGTTTTCTATATTTTTTTTTACAAGAAATAATATATTTGACGAATGATGAACAGTTAGGTAGGTTTGACGTGAAGTGTTGTATCTCAACATGTGGTATAACTATTACAAGGGTTAATAAATAGATCTCTAACATGTGAATCTTTCTGGGAGTTAATCCATTGATAATTTGGGAATCTTTCTGGGAGTTAATCCATTGATAATTTGGGATCTTTCTGGGAGTTAATCCATTGATAATTTGGGAATCTAATCAAATTGAATGCATATGTAACAAGGGAGGTTCATACATGTATGATGTAGCAGGTTTTTTTTTATTACTCCCTAGTATATTGCATTGAGAGAGTGTGCTGAGAACCTGTCAGGATTCACTTGAAATTCTTCTTTAAAATGGATGTAGTGGCTCGGTCTTGATTTACATGTATGTGGTTCTATGGATCTTTTGACTTTAATTCTACATACATGTAGTATATATATACTAGTTACAGAGTGCTCTACTTGGGATCATTTAGTGACATATTACAATGTAATTGATTAATTAAGTTATCAATTATATTTTTTAAATATAGTAATAAACTTGGTAAGACCAGAAATAAAGTGTAACAGACCTGATGAAAGGGGAATATATTTCTAATTTATTTCAGTACCAGTTTTAATGGATTAATGAATGATTAAACCTAGTGAGAAATGGCAACAAATCATGAATGATATCTTATTCATATTTCTTACATTATCTGGATAATTCCTAACCTGATAAATATGATAACTTGTTATATACAGTGATTGTAAATCTACAGTGCTTATAATGACGCCCAGTGATTAACTTACAAAAGTACATTGTACCATCTCTTCTTAAAAGGTCAAGGTTAAAAAGACAGAAATCAGTTTTACTGGAAATTTCTGAAAGAAAGGATTTGTTTTGTGTATTTTAAAAACAACAAGTTGGGAGAAAATGCAAATTTACTAACTAATTTTCTTATATATTTTATTTGAAGCATATTTAAGTGAAGGATATTTAGTGGAAGGAAGAGCCTCTTTTGATGTGATATTATTTATTGGTGGAGTGTTATTTTAAAAACTGCCTAATGGAGATGTGATATTTATAATTAGTTTATAATAACACACTGGATCTGGTTATTACCCCAGGGACAGGACCATACCATCTGTCCAATGTAGAGAATTAAGTGTCTTATTATCAAACTTGTTTTGGATATTGGAATATCCTCAGCATGAAAAATGGAATCATTGGTTTAATTGAATGTTAATATGAATTTTTGAAAACTCATTTACAGATTTTACTAGGATTGTATTTCATTGTTCGATATGTGTTAAAGATTCTGGGAAAACATCAAATTTATACTGGAAAGTCATCAAGTTTTTTTTGAAGAGTTTTATCATCAATTTTATATTCAGATTTATAATTTGGTAACACTCGAAAGTTTGAGATATATACAAACTACTTTTGTTGCAAGATTTGATTGGTTGTAGAATGTGTATATTTGGATGTACAAGTACTATGTAATAACTAAATACACGTATATAAAAAATGTTAATTGCGATGAAACATTTATAACTAAAGGATTAGGGAAAAAGATAATTAGGGTCATTGTAAATTTAAATTAGAATAAAAAGGAAATGTGCAAAATGAAATTAGTGTTGATGGTATAGAAAAACCCCACTTCTGGACCAATTTAAACAGAATTATCCAATTGTTGAGGATGAAACAATGAATGACAGGAAAGAGATTGACAATACAATGTGTGAATTAAAGGAAGAATTTTTTATTATTTAATTGATGTCAGTGGTGGAACACTGCCTAAAAAAATGAAGGACCTATTTAATATTGTCTATGATTTATCCCAGGTAGCACCTGTAGTCTGAAGTGTCCAGCTATTTCCTGTCTATTCTTAGACAGCTGTCATCAGGGATATAACCTTGTCCAATCACAATATCAAAAACATACAGAAAAATTCATACTTTGGGAGTAATATTGCCTTTCTTTAATGTCATGGAACATTATTTAACACCCTGAACTGTTTGGAATTACTAATATCGATTGAAAGAAACCGGCAAAAAAAATATACACTGACAAGATGGAAAGTAGAAGAAATATAAAGAAGATGTGGGAACAATTTTCCTCAGAATTAGGGTCCAGAATAGATCATTGGAGGAAAACTGTTTCTCGGCTGGGTCATAATGAAATGTCAGGTTTGTATACATCAATTAGGTTTTGCAATAATCACAGGAAAAATGTAAATAGAAAAGTTGTTTGTATTTATCTAAAATAGTTATTCATCACCTCTGATTTTGATTTTTACTTGGCCAAAATTGTCACTGATTTTACAAAGTCTAATATGGATAATGTGGCTTTTAGAAGAAAAAAAATGGTACCATGGCACATCGTTCTCAAACTTTTTTGTACATTATTTCAAAAGTACTTGAAGATGTCAAATGTGTATAGGTGCATTTGATAACTGAGAAATATATGAATTTTGAGTGGTTTTTTTTACAATTTAGATTCAAGCTACACAACTGTCCTCTAAATCCCCATGTTTAGACCCTTTTGTAAAAAAATTCTAACACATATATTTAGTATATTTAGAATAAAGTATAAAGTTGTCTCTGACTAGGTATTACAATATGTGTAATTTGGTTGAATGTAATGTTAATAAACAGTTCGTGTGTTATAGACAAAATATTGAAAACAATTGTTTAAATCTTCATTTCTTTACTGCATATGATCATTTGTAAATCGTATCCAGACAGTCACAGTATTAATACACTAAGGCTGCCTTGAATGTATCTGTAGTTCAACTTTATTGACACAGATTTGTAAAGAAATCCTTTAAATGTGTGATATTGTTACACACTGCTTTCCCAGACAATCCAATATTCTCTGCCTTCTTACCAATTTCAGCTATAGATTTTTCTTGTGTTATTTATATCCCATGTGCATACACTGCATTAAGAGCAAAAATTGTTATTTTCCTTAATTTTCTAAGCTGATTAAGTGATTCACTTTTGCCTGTGTATGAAGATCCTTCTAAATGTCTCGATAATTACTTGACTGAAAATATTGACATCTTGGCCTTATAAGTCCTCCCCCACTTATTAGAATTAGACTCATCCAATCAGTGTTATGGACAAGTACATTATTTTCTTTGAGGGATGTGTGGTAGCATTTTGATGCTGCTGCTGAGCAAATAATAGGTTGTGTGCTATAGCTTTTGGAACTTGACATAGATGTAGCAAAGATTGCATTAATGCAATTATATAGATTTAGACATTGTATTTCATTTAATTAGAATGGAAATATAATGAAAGATTATAAATAATTGTGCCATGAAGCAGATAAACTGTGTAATTCTGTGAACATTTGATGGAGACATATTATAAATAGATTTTACCGATTTCTGTTGGTCATCCATGGAAGCATGCTGATGACAGTAAACATGTAACAGTAATTAGATAAGGAATGAGGATTAATGAACCGTGATATTTTGATTTATTGTGTGGAAATGATGTTCCGAGGTTTTAAAGATGATATAGATAAGTGTATTAGGGAGATCTGACAATAATGTTAACAGAGGCTAACATAGATATTGAGCCTGGAGTCAATGGGGAAGAGAATGATGGACCAGGTATGTCTTATGAGGGGGTCAAGGTAAACTCAATGTAGATACTGAGCCTTGGGTTTGTGGAGAAGAGCAGTTAAAATGTCTCAATGGCAGGGGACCTTCTCAATGTAGATATTGAGCCGAGAGGGGAAGAGCATATAGAATGTCGTAAAGAAAGGGGGCACTCTCTATTTAAAACTTGAGACTATGGTTTGTAGGGAAGAGCATATAGAATGTCTTACTGACCAGCGTCTACTCAATGTCAATATTGAGCCTGGGGCATATACATGTAGCATATAGAAAGTATTACAAACTTAATGACAGGGGGGCTTCTCAATGTAGATATTGGGCCTAAATATTCTAGGTAAGAGCATTTAGATATCTGGATGAAAGGCATTGAGAATTAAGATGATCATATGTCGTGATTAGAGAAAATCTTACAAATGTGGGATGGGGTGATAAATGGAAAATAAATGTGTTTTCATCATAAAAGGTGGAGAAATGTAAAATGATAATACTAGTATAACCATTTTAATATGTTAAAAAGGGTTAGACATTTGTTTTTCCAATATAATATACTATAGATGATTATCTGGAAAATCTTTGTTTGTTAAATTCATGTATGCAAGCCGAAAGAGATGTTAAACATCATGACTTGGACATAACTGAATATGTACTTTTAATATAAATGTATATGGACAAAAGACATGATAAAACAACTGCTGACATTATATCCCAAAGTTAAGGGGAGAGAATTTCTGACGATGAATTGTAAATTCACTGTTATTTAATACATGTATGTTGATTTGGGAAATGGGTAGAAATTCATTGGTATAGGATGTGTATCTATGAGGATGTCATTAATCAGGATAGGTTAGTCATAATACCATCTATATTGTCATTATAATCTGCATTTATATGATTTCTTATATATAAATCATTATTCTCAGAATATATTATATTCTAAATTCAACATGGTCATGATGGTTAAGAAGTTTTGATTTTGCCGACATCTAACTGTTTTTAATTCAAAAGGGTTGTGAACGCATTGATAGGAGCCAGCTGAAACTTAAGCACTGAATTTTCTCTCTTTTAAAGTCCCATTGGTGGCCTTGGTCTGCTTTCTGATCTTTGTTCGGGTGGATTGTTGTCTCTTTGACACATTTACTAAATTTTTCATTCTCAATTTCATGAGAGGTTGTCCTTGTTTTCAAAATTCTCCTTGCAGAATGAATTGAAAAGCACTTAAGAAGATACTATGAATTTGAGTGATTACAACTGTTCTGTAATTTCTACTGGAAAGAAAACTTTGAATTAACATCAGTGATCAGTATTTATAAATAACATGTGTAAGACATCTGGTAAAGAAGTAAATCAAACCTTTTAACCTCAGATCTTCCTCTTGTCTTATAGATAAATCTAGAGGAAATTGTAATTATACGAGCATGCTTATGTTCAGTTTTCTAATTAGTTAATGGAAAGACTTACGTTTTTATTGAAAATTAGGATTATGTTAACCTTAGTAACACACAGTGTTCTTATAACATTATGATTAAGTTCACTAAGAGACTATTTGGTATTTAGAACATCGGTTATATGTATGACATTAAACATTTAATAAACTTATTGGTTAATACAAATGTAGATGAAGAATTGAGAAAATAACATGTTTTTTTTTGTGTTTTTGGGTTGCTGTCTCATTGGTATATAAATAATATCTCTGGATATCCCTTTATTGAGATTACAGGGGAAAAAGGAGAGGGGGGTGTTGAGATCTTAAAAATCTTTAAAAAAAACCGCACCACATATTTCTATGCCAGTTACATTTGGAACCTTGTCAAGTAGTCATTGTTGAATTTTTACAGAGCTTCCCTTGCATCCCCTACAGGAGCTTTACTCTGGACCTGCTGGGTATCTAAAGTGACCCCTGGAACGTGTGCTGCAATATGTGTCTAAACTTTATTTTTTGAACACATAGCTATGGCCCTTGAAAAAGTGTTCCTCTGTTATAGATAACCAGATTACATTTGTGTAATGACAAGGATCCCTTTACACATTGATTTAAGTCAAAATATGTCGTTTCCTACTTAAGAAAATTTACAAAAATTGATTGATTTGTTTTTTACTTTCAGAGTTACAAGCTATGTCATTGCGGCTAATGTCCGGCGGCACATACGATGTTCGGGCATCAGAAATGGCCGCAAACTTCCAGGACATCCGGCCAAAGACAGTCACATGTGTTGTTCATTTCTTGGATGACAGCCAAGAAGTTTTTGAAGTTGATGTAAGTTGTTATGATAGATCCTTCTTATTATATATATGTATTACATATTATGTAAACCATTTTCCTTTCAGAATCCACATTTTAAACATTTATTCTTAAAATGTATATTATATCATGGTGAATATATATATAGATAGATTGTATTGGTGTATACCCTCATCTCCCTGGAAGTTGAATGGAAAGGGTTAAACAATATATAAAACTGAGAATAGAAATTGGGAATATGTCAAAGAGACAACAACCTAAACAAGAAAAATTGCAGCAAGAAAATCCTTTCATATTGGCACTTGTTTGCATTTTCATTTCCCGATAGTAAGTTGGTTTTTAACATGATAAGTATTCATCCAATTGCTGATGCCTTTACTTTGTCCATTATCTGATAGTTACAGCTTTTTCTTTTTTTTACAGAAAAGAGCTAAAGCCCAACATTTACTAGATAAAGTGTTTGGACATTTAGAACTTGTTGAAAAGGATTATTTTGGATTACAGTTCATAGATATAGCTCCTCCTACTGAAGGAGCACCACATGGTCATGTGCAAGTCACTTCCTACGCAATGGTAAGTACCTGTTCCAACGAGTGTATATTTTTTTTAACATAAATCAGAACAGCCATGTGAGCTTTTCTCAACACTTGGTGTCCGTAATCCATTATCTATAACTTTTCCAAATATCTCATCTAAAAAAATATATAAAAAGAATATAATTATTATACAAATTCAACAATAGATCTACAGAAGTCATCAGTAAACTCCTTATATGATTTTTTTAGCCTTTTTTTGCCTTCCTGTTAGAACCTATATGAAATATTCTCATTACATTTTATTGCTTTGTAAAAATCCCAGATCAGTGAAACATGCTCCATTGAACCTCTAGTTTTGATTTTCCTAAGCAAATTATAGACTTTGCTATTTCTATATGTTTGAACATGTTGAATGCAGAACCTTTACTTTTCTTTTTGTTTGTCATTGCTTCAATTAACAATCAAAAAATTATTTAGTAAGCAGGCTCAATTGGGAAAAAATTGTTTGTTGTCATGTGTTTAGGATGGAAATTTAACCTCTTTCAAATTGAGTTTCAATGAGAAATGTTCAGATATTTTCCCCACATCAGTATTAGCAATGTTTAGTGATTGTATCAAATGTTTTGAGATTTTCCAGGAATTAATTGATTTGTAACTATTGATTTTCCTGTATTTTTCTTCCCTGATCTGTCTTATGGTTTCTCCCTATCGTTTCCTATGTGATCTGATGCTTGGTTTGTAAATGGTTTCCTCTTCTCCATCAAATATTTACGAGTAAAATATTCATTAAGACAAAAAGAAAAAGAAAATTAGTTCATTTTAATGGTCACACCAGAGTATTCTGTTTTATTTCTCTCTTTGCTGAATCAAGTATGCTTTATTTTATCACACATAGATGAGTATTGTATAAGCAGACAAGTTTATTCCGAATATATAATATATATATACAAGTTTAAATTTGTGTATTTTGATGATATTATGTAGTGCAATAAACTAGGATATAATTACGTAATCATTTGACCTTTTATGAAATTGTCGGTTTCCTGTTCTCATTGTTATAATTTGAATTACTTCCTATTATTGAAGTATATATATGTCATGGGTTAAGCAGTATTGATATAATGTATCTGTTTATTTGTTTTGCTTTGCTCCAGATTTTGCTTATATATTTTTTAAACAAGGAAGGAATTTGAGGTTACTAGAATATAACAATACATGATCCAACATAGTGCATATACAGATAACCCATAACAGATGAAAAAAATTGTCAATTCTGTAACCAATATGATATAATCATCTATACTTATTGTAGTTCAATTCTATTCAACACCAACAGAAATGATAAACCCAGCAATATAAGTCACACAAAATCTATGTCAACTGAATTGTATAGTGCTGGTTGTAGTATTCCATAGTCAATGGCTTCATGCACTTCAAACTTGAACATTTAGAATAGAAATAGCATCTCTTTTGGTGTTCCACACTAATGAAGAAATGACAATTACATGTGGACTAGTTGGTTAAGTCTGATGTAATGCAATACATAATGCCTATTGGCCAGACTGATCTACAAGTACAAATTTAATGATGTTGGTTAGTGCTAAAATGAGTTTACTTTCCATGTACATTTTACTATCTGAATTACATAAGGTGAAACATATCTCTGTGTCAACTTTAATTTAACTTTAAAATTGAAACTGAAAGTCAAGTTATCAACATTTATGTCCTACAGACATAAGATTGCAAGATAATTTTCCCAGGGATCAATCAATAGCATTACTATCATTATTAAAGTCAGTTCTAACATTTATTTATTACTTAATTTTAGAGATGGCTTGATCCTCTGAAGACTATAAAGAAACAGTGCAGAGGTAGGAAACCTTACATGATAGTGGTGTCACTTCATATTCTTATTATTAAAGTTAGGGTGGAACCATTTAGATAAAATCAACGTGCTTTATTAACAGTGCTTTGTATTGTTGTTCTTCATTTTGAGTGCAGTTTTGATGTTTTTGGATATAAACTTAAAAGTATCCACGACCCATCATGACTTGAGCAACTTGATTGATTGGATATTGATATTTTGAATAATTAACTTGCACTAATTTATAAAAAAAAATAGATGAAAATTTAAATGATTCTATTTAGCATTTGTATGAAAAGTATTAGAGAAACTATATTTTACAAAAACGGACCATGCCTGGTAGTTCTTAGAGGGAACTATCAGTTGACAACCATTTCTTACAAAGACAAAATAGTCTTCAGTATATCTGTTGTGGAATTTTAAATGAATTTTCTTGGTTTATTGGCAAAATAAATATGTGCCAATAAGACATCCTAAGTATAACTATTATTATTTCAATTATTACTACAGCACAATGTCAGTAGAATCTCCATAATAAAGTTAAATTGTTTGTTTTTTCCAGGACCTCCATTTGAATTTTTCTTTCGTGTGAAGTTTTATGTGTCAGACCCCAGCAAACTAGCTGAAGAATACACTAGGTAAGTCTGTAATAAAGTTACTTTAGTAAAACAAGTGACGATAATTAAAATTGTCATAAAAAAAACAGGCTTCTTGTCTAGCGTTGACAATGTACTGTTTATGGCAGAGTCTGCTGTGTCACCATTCTGTGTGTATAAAAATAAGAAGATGTGTGCCAATGAGAACTCTACATCCAAGTCACAATTTGTATAAAGGTAACCATTATAGGTCAAAATACGGCCATCAACATGGAGCATTGGCTTCGTTGAACAACAAGCTATATAGGTCCCAAAATGACTAGTGAAAAACAAATAGGAAAACCAATGGTCTAATCTATAAAAGAAACAAAAACGAAAAACACTTATAAACCACATCAACAAATGACAACTGCTGCACATCAGGTTCCTAAAACTGAAACACAATACTTATTACCTCAAAACACAGAACCAATTAAAATTTGGATGGCTTCACTTCCACAACTATCAAGTTATGTTTTCAACTGTTTCTGACAAGGTGGAGCAAGATAGTTTTTGACTTCAATGTTTTTGTGAAAAATTTGACAAATATGCTAGAGCAGTGTTGTGTTTCCTTTGATGTTCAGTATAGTTTGTAAACTTGAAGTAGATACTTACATTTGACCTTGCAATTATAAATATTGTTTCTAAATATCAATTTAATATCATTTGGAAAGAAATGTTCTTGATCTAACATTATTAGAATAAAATAATTGGTTGCATCATATAAATTATATTTTAGGTATCACTTTTTCTTGCAAGTAAAACGAGATATTTTAGAGGGGAGATTGATGTGTCCACAGAATACAGCCATTTTATTGGCCAGTTATGCAGTGCAGTGTGAGTAGTGGAATATAATGGAATCTATTTGTGTAGTGTGTTAACAATAAATTCTATCTGAATGCGTCTGAACAGATATGAATGAACCTCACATAAAATATACAAAATCACGAAATAAGAAAAAATGTACATGTAGGGTAATTTTCAGTGGTAGTCACAATAACACAAGACAACAGATTCAAGATAGTACATGTTACATAGTACATGTTACAGGGTCGCATGTAAATTATATGTTTCAATGAGAAACTTAATAGAATAAAATGTTTTATTTTATGAGCAACAATTTACTGTTACATTGGTAGGATCTTTTATGGAATTGAAGAGTATCTATATCAGATGATTGATTTATTAATTGATACCAGTTTAAAGTGGCATCATTTCACACTCTATGTATCCACAAGAACAAATGTTGTCAAAAAAAACAAACAATTATAAATGAGACAAAACACCAATAAGATAAATTTATTATTTAAACAACAAGCATTCACACATATAAGACAAAACAATTGTAAAATAAAATTTACAAACATAGAATATATTCCGTTTTATTGTCATCTCAATAACCTTATATTATTGCCAAAAAAAATATGTAAATGTAAGAAGTTGGTTGAGCCTCTCTAGTTTGGAGGTTGCTTTTTTTTAGCTGGTGTCAAATATATGACTTTTAATGTCTATGTAATTTTAGCTGAGCTTGGCGATTTTAACCCAGATGAACATCGGGACAATTACTTAGCTGATTACAGATTTATACCTAATCAAACACCAGAATTTGAAAAACAAGTTTCAGATCTACATAAACAACACAGGTAAATTTAAATACAGTATGAACTCATTTAAAACAGTTACTTCACCAGCAGTCATGAAATTATTGACATTTAAACAAAATGAACATGTTTCTCCTGAAGACTGCATGGTGAACTATAATTGCTTTTTAACCGGATTTTTGTGACAAAAATGTCGGTTATTGATTTTGGGATGTACGACGGGCAGCCGGGCGGTCTGGCGGCAAACAAATGTTGTCCGTGCATTAACTCATGAACCTTTCAACCAAAGCTTTTAAATTTTTAATATGTTGTTACTAACAACTAAATGAAGGTCAAGTTCAATAATGGCGATTTTTACTTTTTCTGTTCAGAAGATATGGTTCTTGAAAGATTGAAAAAGGGAGTTTCTAGTCGTGTCTGTGCATTTACACATGAACTGTTCTACCAAAGCTTCCCAAATTTCAAAATGTTATTACTGAGGACAAAATGGAGGTCAAGTTCAATAATGACGATTTTGACTTTTACGGTTCAGGAGTTATGGTTCTTGAAAGATTGAAAAATGGAGTTTCCAGTCATGTCCGTGTATTTACGCATGAACTGTTCTACCAAAGCTTCCCAAAATTTTGTATGTTGTTACCGATGACAAAATGGAGGTCAAGTTCAATAATGACGATTTTGACTTTTACCGTTCAGGAGTTATGGTTCTTGAAAGATTGAAAAAAGGAGTTTCCAGTCGTGTCCGTGCATTTACACATGAACTGTTCTATCAAAGCTTCCCAAATTTTAATATGTTGTTACTGATGACAAATAGGAGGTCAAATCAATAATGACGATTTTCACTTTTACTGTTCAGGAGTTATGGTTCTTGAAAGATTGAAAAATGGTGTTTCCAGTCGTGTCTGTGCATTTTCTCATGAACCATTCAACCAAAGCTTTTGAAATTTTTATATGTTGTTACTGATGACTAAATAATGACAATTCACGTTGTTGCATTTACTCATGAACCATTCAATCTAAGCTTTTCAAATATTAATATGTTGATACTGATGACAAAATGGAGGTCAAATTTGATATTGACCATTTTCACTTTCACCATTCATCAGTAATGGTTCTTGTGATATTGTCAGGACACAAATAAATGTTAATAAATCTGGTTTGCTGTCGTTGTGACAGCCTCTTGTATTCACTTCAAGTGAACTCAGGTGGATATAGACCTCATTGGCAATCCTACAAGTGTGTGAGTCCTCTATGTAGAATGGAGTTTAATATATCACTAGTTCTCTTACAGCAACAAGTGAACATAGATATAAAGATATAGGAAAAAAGAAAAATATTTACAGTGAGACATACATCATGTTTAACATACATCTGTAATAACGTTGGAAAATATATTATTGAATTACGGTGGACAGGAGAAAACTTTTAAAAAGAAAAGAGACTTATGGACTTGACCCAGAGGTGTTGGGCTGAAAATCTATTGTTTGATCTAACACTGTAACTATTGTTCACTACTGTAATATAATTAACAGAATAAAAATAATTCAGTATTCAACATGTAGATTGCATATCTGTATTATTTATTGTCTGTCATTGTTTTTGTTATTTTTTAGAGGTCAGAATCCTGCAGATGCTGAATATAATTACTTAGATAAAGCCAAACGATTAGAGATGTATGGTGTAGATTTACATAATGCTCGGGTAAGGATGATATAACTCATGATTTAACCATTATTGATATTAGGATGGACATCATTTGGATGAAATTTCATTTCTGCAAATGGTAAAAGGAGAGTTGTCTAAATTTGATATATAGGCTATGTAATTAATAAGACAACCCTATCGTGTAAATCATTTTTATCTTCCCTTTTTGAATAAGAGGTTTTTGTAATTCATCAAAGTAGATTTTTGAATATTTTTGCATTGTATCAAGTAGAAAGTTGGATTTATTTGATAATTTTTACATTTTATTAAATTGAACGCTTCACTTATTAGTGGAAAATAAAATAAATATTTGAAATATGTATATACTTTGTACAGGAGGTATCTTGGTGTAATGCTTGTCTGCAACTGCCGGTTTAGATTAACTGAAATCTTTTAATCTTCTCCTTATAAGTTTGATTGTGAAGATTTATCTCCCTTTTAACTTTTATCTTGCTTTAATCAAAATGCATCTGTGTGAGTGACATTTTATTCTTTTGTAAGAAGTCTGATAAATTACATATTCATATTGAATGATTAAATGTTAATTAGCTATATTAAAATCAGATTTTTAAAAATTTTTATAAGGGGAGATAACTTAAAATATGTTGCAGTATTTTAGCAATAAAAAATTGTTGATTATATAAAAAAATATTTAATAATGTACGTTTACAAAATTTAACTCTATAGAAAGTTATGGCAGTAGCATATTACAAAATTTTGAAATGATTTTTTTCCTTCAAGGGAGATAATTCTTCTTGTTTTTTCAGTCAATGATGATCGGTGATGTAGAAACGGGACAATTCAATGTTGTTAGTATAATTTTCTTCTTTTTCTGTGTTTATTTACTAACACTTTACTAACTCTTTAAGATGAGTATAACAATATTACCAGAAAGATCACTGAAAAGACTCCCACGGTTTAAAGTTAAGGTATTTAACAATCAGGGTTTATGGTTTCAGGTATTTCTTAATCGGGGTTTACGGTTCTACTTTATCTCAAATACATTTTTTACTTATTTTAAAAAGGAGTTATGTAATTTCACTGTTTTTCAATTGTTGTATTTCCCTTTTTATTTGATTTATTCTTGACACAAACAATTACTGGTCACCATGTATATTGTCGTAAATCCCATCATTATAAACTTGGCAGCTCATACCTTTAAAAAAACATAATTCTGGCTTTATAGATGGTATTTTTTTTTTGGCACAAATTGAAGATGTTTGAACCAATTAGTTTTAGCCCAATAGTGATGGGTGTGTTTTCCCATAGACAGACTTGAAAATATGTCAGGATGAATGGTCAATTGTTTTTGCATGAAACGCCACAACATTAATTGCATATGGAGATGTTGCTTTATTAGCTTAAACTTTTCAGGAGTTCAACATTTTGACTTTTATTTGTAAGTTTCTGTTGGGGTATTGAGATGGTTTTATCCTAGGCTGCGTTGCCTGTGGTAAAGTGTGAAGACTGTATATCAGATTAGTTTAAAGCAAATGGTTTTAATATTTGAGAAAAAGATAAACAAATACTTCATTAGTTAAAAAAAATGATAAACCTTTGTAAAAGATAAAAGACAGAATGATGTTTTGTCATTTAGCTGTGTATGTTTTCTCTTCTGTTTACTTCCCTTCTATTCTGTTGTACCATATAGCTGTGTAAAAACAAATTTATTGTATTCTGTTTCTAATATCTATAAAAACTAAATCAGGGTAATTTCTGTTATATCAAAACACTTATAGTGAACAAGTGACTTTTCCTTCAGTCTTAGTTTGAACCAGAATATATTTCTTCTCTTTATTCTTTGATGGTGCTGGTGTTATCTATTAGAAAAAGCATTTTTTTTAAGATCTTTATAATTTTATGTATATAGATATATAAACATAGCAGAAAGCATGAAGGAAGAAATGTCCTTGCTTATAATTCTTAGGGTAAGAGCAAGGGAATAAGAAAAAATAAGGATCATATTAGCATGGAGATTATATATATTATATATAAAAAAAGGTTTGTTTATCTAACATACCAAATGTAGGCAGATTATTACTTAATTAAAAGTGAGTTTGTTTAAATTAAAGATTTAATTCATATGGTTGATTAAAACTCAGCTAGTGAATTGGTAAAATTTATAAATTTCAAACTGAAGATTATAAGCAGATGATACAATACATACATAAACAGAGTAAAGAAAATGGAATATATATGGGAAACATATGTTTCTGACAAGCCTTGTAAGTTTTTAAAACATATTTGTTTTGTCATTTGGTCATCGTTGCTGTTTATCTTTGAGTGCTTTACTGTGTATTATACTGAGAGAATGAAAATGTTTGTGTGTAGGGCTACATTTAGGTAACACATTTAATTATCATTGATTTCCAGGAAAACCAATTCCTCATGGAAACTATAATGCAAATCTGTATGTGAAGGACGCTTGAAAAGATAATTCTATTTCTGTATATTTTAGGATCAGAGCAGTGTAGATATACAGCTTGGTGTCACCTCTGTTGGCTTGGTGGTGTTTCAGAACAATGTTAAAATCAACACATTCCCCTGGTAAGTAGAGCTAGGTGTCACCTCTGTTGGGTTATTGGTTCAACAATGAGCAAAATCCATACTGCAGAGTAAGTTTTAAAAGGCCCAAAAAAGACAATTGTAAAACTAGCCTGATTTATGTGCAAAACAAAAAACAAAAGAGAAATATGATGTGCAGCAACAAACAGGAAAGCCAACGTTCTAATATATATAAAAAAAACCAAGAAACACTTATGAACCACATCAACAAACAACAACTACTGAACATAGATTCCTGCATATATTTAGAATTTTATGCATGTCTATTTTACTATTCAACATAACACAAGGCTAACTTCATGTTAAAAGAGGGAAATACTAAATCTGCAGTTCAAACAATCAAAAGTGAAAATTTAACCCACGAAAGAAGCAAATTGTTGTAAAAAAGGAAAGACAACTCTGTTGGTTGATATAACCATTTAAAAAAGAGTAGTAATTTAAGAATAGTAAGACATGTTCTCCTTAGTTTAGTAGGTAGTATTTTTTCACCAAAACAAAAACTAAAAAAATGAGTAGAAAAATAATGTAGTTCATATAATTGTTTGATCATGTTTTTTCCTAATTGCATACTTCATTCAATTTATTTTACTTTCAGGGCGAAGATAGTTAAAATTTCATTTAAAAGAAAACAGTTTTTCATTCAGCTACGAAGAGAAGTTGTAAGTGAAAGTAATAACAGGGGGGGGTCATCTTGCGGTGCAATTAAATAATTTTCGTTTAGTATTGATTCATAAAATCAAATTAGAAGGTTCTGAGACATTAAATTAAAAAATAAACTTTAAAAAACTCATCTGTTGGTGATTTTATTTATGCTAAATTTTCATGTAAATCTTGAGTGGACATTAGAGTCATCATTTGTACTACTGTAAATAAAACTGATCCTTTTTGAAAAAAAGCTTCCTACTTGGTACAAATGTTTGTAATCATGTGTACTATAGCTACTATATTCCTCAGCCTTATGACACATACTTCCATCAAGTGATATTATACAGCAAGGACATAGCAATCTTGTGTCAAATCATTTATAAAAAAGAAGATGTGGTACGATTGCCAATGAGACAACTATCCACAAAAGACCAAAATGACACAGACATTAACAACTATTGGTCACCGTACGGCCTTTAATTAATTTTTCTGACGTTCCTAATGTCAATGTATTTTAAACTACAATACAAGCCACATTCTTTAGTGTATAGTTTTTACCAACATCAAACTTTTGATTAATGCATAATTTTGTAATTTTATTTTCATGCAGAATAAAATATTTTCAAAAATATTTTCTTTTTTATTTCAGAATGATTCTGTGGAAAATTTAATAGGTTTCAATATGAACAGTTATAGATCGTGTAAAAATTTATGGAAGTCATGTGTAGAACATCATACATTTTTTCGTTTGTATGTTCCCAACCCTCCCTCCAAGAAAGTATTTTCGTTAGGATCAAAATTTCGATATAGGTAAGTAGATTTGTCTCCCTTTGACATGCTGTGGAGTTTTGTTTATTTACTAATATTAACAACAAAAGTTGAACCTGGTAACCAATCTCAACACAAATATAAATCTTTATATAAGAAGTATGCAAAATAGTAGTTACTTATAAAAGAAAAACAAAGGAAACACACAATTGACTAAAAAAACTGAAATGTTTAAAAACATCAGTAATAATAAAGAATTAAAGAAAAATCAAGCAGTAAAAAGATAAGAAAAGTTGGTTAGTAAATGAGGAAAGAGTTCAATAAAATAATCAGAAAACCTGTAAATGGTGACACATTTCTATATTATAGTAGATATTTTATGCATGTTTGACAATAGTATATACTGGTTCAAGGCGTGACTAATACTAGTAGTTATTATGCAAATATTTGGTAAATTTCTAGCAAGAAAATGCAAAAAAATATGATAAACAATACAGGTCCACATTTTTAGTGGGGGAACATTGAATTGCATGGTAAATTTTATAATTGCATAGTAAATGATTTCTGGATTGCCTCTAATTGCCACCTGTGCTCTGTTTTGATTTTAATCGTTTTGTCTTGAAGATATTGTAAGAGTTTTCATCTTTAAAATAATTAGATAAATTCCATTTGACATCTATATTCTGCTAATATCTATTTTACTCTATCTGTAGTTTGTAGTTTTTAGATGACATTCATCTTTTCTTGCTAGGAATTTAGCTTTATCTGCAAGTTTGTTCAAGTCATAAAAACCTTATTCTTTTCTGTTTTGATTTGATTTTGTGAGCCCTTAAATCTTTTAAATATCTTTTATTATTAGAAGTAATTTTGTCTTTTGCTATATTTATTAAAATTTCACTCTATGTAACATGTATACTATTACATTTTATTAAGATTTGTATAAATTAAAGAGTTGTATGTGCATCTGATAAGTTTAAATTTTTAAAATGCTTTCGATAGTATTTCTCTGTAATAAATGAATAAGGTTTTTCTGATAGTGAATAAGAATGGACAATGAATGTAAATACAGAGTGGCCTCTGTACTCCCATTTGGACAATGTCTACCAGTATAATTCACAAGATCTCAACTTTATAGGGTTTACAGACTTTTGTCTTTTGACTCATTTGTCAATTACCAAGGATTCACGGTAAATATGGTTTCCTTCATCAATAAAACATATTTAAATGTAGAGTTCTTAAACCCATCATACAACACAAAAATTACTGTATTAGAAGAAAGTAAAAAAATATAAGAATCAATTTGTCTTAATACTCCTAGCCTTTATTTGAGGACTGGTTAAAAGGATAAAAAAAATATATATAAGAAAAGAGGGAGAAAGAGGTCTGCTTCATTGTCCATTCTATTTAAACTGGTACCCACTAAAACCAATGTGTATGCTTGGACCAGGCATCTGTCAGGATAATAAGGGAGATCATCTAATTTACAGTGGTAGAACCGAATACCAGACCTTGGAAGAGAATAAACGTCGAGCAAAACTTGATAGAACTTTCAGCAGGTGAGAACCTTTCTCCCTCGTGCCTTTCCGTGTAGTGTAGCTATGTTGCATGCTGGTATAGATATTTATGTCTTTGGTCAAGTTTATGAAAAATAGAATGGGGTCAGTCATTAATTGGTTTGGTAAATATTTCTTCTAGAACAGATATAGAGATAATTGATGTTTTTAAGTTATAAAGATTACAATATTACTGTTGAAAGTATTTGAGATTCTAGAAGATATGATTTATGAGTCAAGTAGAAAAATGTAATAAGTATATTTAGAAACAAGAAAATTTAAATCTTTTATAGCATTTTGATTTTGGTCCTGAAAACTTTAAATGTTGAGGCTTAGAACAATGTTTTTATTGCATGAATCAGCATTTCAGAATATTTTTATTTTATTTGCAATGTATTTTTATATAGCTTTTCCTTCTTTTTGCCTTTCCATTATAAAACCTGTACATATGTAAAGAAGATTTTGAGTAACTGTGTAGAAGAAACGATGTACATAGAATATTTGATTTATATCTGATTATTAAGATAGATGCCTGGTTATTTTTATTTGCTACATTTGTTTTCTTTGACTAACAAATACTTAATCATACAGTAGTTCTTTTACTAACTAGAAACATTAGTCATATATACTAACTAGAAACATTAGTCATATATACTAACTAGAAACTTTCTTAAATCATCTGATCATGATCAAAGGGAGATAACTTATTTTGAGTTTAAATAGGATTATCAGAACAATGTGATTGGTTGTTGACATATTCAACAGGGGGAAATCTACCAATTATATGCTTATGCTTTTTGGCAGAATATTGAAACTGTTTACAATCCTGAAACATAAATACTGAATGTTTTCTGTATAGATAATCCATTTAACCCTTCCTTGCTTATTACTCGTATTTTACTTTAATATCAACTTTACTTTTACTTGTTTGCATCATTTTCTTCAACACACAAGTAAATTATTGACCACTTGCAGTGAAAATCTTCAGAATGACTAGTTATCTTCATAATTACATAAAAAAATATATGAATACTAATTTATTTTCTTGCAAGTGTGGAATTCTACTTTAAACTTGATCATGAGCTTTATGAAAAATTTTAAGGTGAAAAATATGAAAGCTGGCTGACAGGAAAATCATCTGAATATGACAACAAATATATATTACATTAGCTATTAAGTTATATGTCTAACAATTTATAATAGAATATACAGTTTGTATTGCTTATTCATAATGTCAAATTATGGTACATGTATTTCAACTTTAGAATGATTTTTCCTAAAAGATCAGCTTTAAATTTACCTCAGATTAGGAAGATAGATGTGGAAAATATTTGTCTGATAATGATTTAGACAATGTCAGGACTCTGACAATATCACTCAAATATTGAAATCTTCACAAAATTTTTATCATTTGGGTAAAGTTCTAATTTTAAAGATCGAATAACCTCTAGTTATATCTTCAAACTCAGACAATCATAAACAATACAGCTTGAGAAATCACCAATGATACAGCAATCCAACAATAGACAACAATCAGAAAGCAAATTAGACAAATCTTTTCTTGATTTGTTTGATATTTTACAAATGGTACATTTTGTACGTAGGTTAGAGTGAAAACACAAAACAAAGGAGGAAAGTGTAATACTTAAACTGTATAAAAAAGATTCCAGTTTATGTATATGACTTTAACCATATTTCTTTTATGCCTTTTGTTTAAAACAGCAAGACAAAGTAACAATTTAAATATAGAAAAATACCAATTCTATGGTTATGTATTTACAGGTCATCGTCAAGTAAAGGTTTTGCTCGGCGGACGGTTGGGGGACATACACGTAACACCATCATGGAAGAAAGGAACTTTATTGATGGATATAGAAATATACCCAAATCTCAAACATTTTCTGGAACAAACAATAGTGCGATGACTGTCAATCATTCGATCAAGCGTTACGACGGTGTTAATAATCAAACCAGGGCAACGTTACCACACGATTATAAAGTGGGATCATCATCAAGGGCATCTATCCACTCAGAGAAATCAGACGAGTAAGTCATTTTATCCTACTAGTCTTGTTAAACAAGAATGTTTTGATAGCTGAGTCAGTTAACACTTTCGACAGACCATTTTTCCCATTTAGATTTCTTTGAATCTTATAAGAGTTTTTAAATTATGTTTTCTCCATCCCCTCCACTGTAAAGAACATTATTCAATAAAGGCACATAGGTTGTGGCTGTCTGGATGAAATTTAATATTGTCTAGTGATGACTCTTTGGAATGAGACTGTATATGAAAATTCTTTGGCAGAACAATCAATCTACTGGTGTTGGTTGGTCAAGCAAAAACTTATCAACACATGGTATACAGGTAATTTAAGGTTATACAAAGATAGTCATGTCCTTATATTCCTGGAACTTAAAAGTTTACCTTTACATTGTATTCAAGCTACATAATTTGGATAGAAAAGATTTGTGTTGTCTAATATATGATGATATCTGATATGTGATATATTTATTACAGAGTTATCTTTCTTGATTTATATATTTGGTCAATGGTGCTTCATGAAACGAGGCACATATGGGAGATATGATAACAAGTTATATTGAAATTATTTTACTGTTTTAAATTTTATGAACAAGAAATGTAGAGAGTAAAATTGTTATGACAAGAAAATAAGTGTGACATTGCAATATTTACAAAGATCCTACTTCAGATCAACTATATTATCCTTTTACCTGTTTAATTTGGAGTATTTAGTTTTATCTAGAGAATTTAATGGACATTTTAATCTTAGCTAATGTGATTAAAAGTTTTGTTGTTTCAGCGATTTTGACAACACATTGTTGAATATAAATGTTTCGTTTGTCGGTAATGAATTTGAAGTGATTATTTGTAATATTGCCTGCCAACAAGGTCAGGTCATTGGAAACAAACTCTTACAATTGATAAATATTTTGATTAGAAACATTTAATTAAATATCATCATTGAAAGATAAACTTCACATTAAAGTTACATATGTTTATAACATATGTTTATAACCCAACAGATTCAGAAAAAAAAAACCTTTTAAAAACGACCATCCAAATTATGTAGTCTCTATTTTTAGTGACCAGATATTTAATATTCCCTTAAAATCTATTCCAATAAGATAAGATAAGATAATTTTTTATTAACCAATCATGGTGCCCAAAATTTGAGCTATACAATCAAATGAATGAATTACAAAATAAAGCACAGAAAATGATTAGAATGATTAAAGTACATTTAGACAACAAAAAACAAAAACAACACATGAATACACATTTACACTAATTAACCTGATATAAACCAAGTTATTAACAAAACATAGTTGTTATGGGTGCCACTGTGACCTGGAGAAATAACATAATTCTTTATAGTACTAGGTCTATGGGAGACAACTCCTGATCAATTTTATTTCCTATAATTATATATCTATCTATATTTTTCTTCTATTTATTTCTTTTTTGTTTTTGTTTTTGTTTTTTTAAACAACAATATTTTCTATAATTTTCTTTCGTTCTTCAAAAAGGGAGTGCAATAAATTAGATAAGTTTGAAGTTACACACAAATCTTCAGATGAAAGAATCCAAACAAATTTCATTTCATCAGATAATCTCCAAAATGGTATATATAGTGCTAGATATAATGCAATTATTTGACCCCTAAAACAATTAAATAGTTAAGTTAGGTCATCAGTTAGTTTACTTACATGTATTATTCCACCTCATGATAGGTAGTGATGATTTTCACGTTTGTTGTTAAGGAGTTATTGCCCTTCATTGCTATAACAATGACACTTAAAAATGTCATAAAAACCCAGTATGCTATCAATTTGTTTCTGGTTGTTGTTGCTTATCATTGTGGAAATGAAATTGATAAGTTTTTTTATGTTCATTAAATATATGATAAATAATCTATTACAATTGATCTGTTCCATTCCAATTTAAATTGAATTTCCGATTATGAAATACTGCTTTAAAAAAACCCACATCAATATCATAAAATCATATGGCAAGGGTAAATTATAACCTATAATAGGTACACATACTTTGATGGAGATTTCAGTGCAGTCATTTCTTTCCTCTTTATCTTTGGCAGACATAAAATGATCTTGTATTTCACTTAAAAATTGATCTAACTTGTTTCATGAAAAAAAATCAGAAAAAAACATTCCCAGTTAGAAATTTTTGTATATCTGAGTTTGCACAAACAATTTATTGACTATTTTGTTTTAATACAAAAATGTAAATGTAGCTGGAACGACTTTACGTCATATTTACTATAACACATCCATCAGTTTCTATGAAGTGCTGGTTAGTTTTATTGATAATATAATGGTATTTTTACCCATGACTGAAAAATTAAAAATCATTGAATAAAATTGATTTTAAATCATATTACATGTTTTGTTTATTTAGTTATGACTGATTGTACTACTCTTATCAGGGTACTGTAATCTGAATAGTATAATATGTGTAGGTCATAAATCTAGTAAAATATTGTCAAAGTAGAACTAATCATTAACTATCTTCCAGGTCTAAATTGGAAAAAAATAAGCTGCATGGGTGTTTATAATATTTGATTAAATTTTCCTTTTTTCTGTGCAATAACAGAAATAATCCACGATAAATTCAAAATTGGGGTTTCCTAAAAACTGACAAGATCAATAACATAAACCCTATCAATCATTTAAAGGAATGGAATTCAACTCATATTCCTGAATTGGTTCAGGCGTTTTCAAACCTGGTCTTTTACCTAGCTAAACCTCCCACTTGTATGATAGTTGTAAGAGTTCCTATACAACAATGGATGCCTGTGTTCCCATTTAAAGGGCCAAGATTATTAATTTTGACAGACATGTCAGAAGGTTTGATTCTCTGGATTAGAATAGCAGGTTAATCTAGAGTCTGATTACAGGTAACCTTACAGATAGGTATCTAATTACCCATACAAACAGGTTAGAAGGTCAATATCCAGTACACTTTAGTTTGGATTGGATGGTTACTGGAATAATTCAATCTCTCTCTGTTTCTGATTCTCTCCTACTGGAATGCAGCCATTATAGAGCAGTGGAATATATAGACTGTTTTTGTAATGTTTTTGTAATTATTGGGTTTAAAATGGGATGGGGATAGAGGGACAAATCTAATGTCTAAACTACTGGTGGCCAGGCCCCTTGGTTAGTGTCTGGTATGGTTCTAGTCAGAGACTAATTGGAGAGGAAAAAACAAATTGAGAGAAGGTCCCACCAGGTTTTGCGTTTGATAAAGATTGATTATTTTGTTAAAATATAAAGGAGAACAGATTCTACTCTCAATCTGTTGTCTTGATCATGGTAACAATTGTAAGAATCAAAGTCCATGATAGAGAAAGGAATTGTGGCCATTACAGATGGGCCAAATCATCAGGATGTTTAAAAATTGGAGAGACAACTTTAACTTTACTACTTAGAAAGTTTAAAAGACTGCCATGATATAGCTCATAGTTCTGAAAGGGATACTAAGTTAAACACTGATCAATCAATCTATAGATCAATTAGATTGCATTAGTGTTGACCATTGGTCAGTGGGATTATTAGCCTTGTTGAAAATGAGTTCTTAGGATATCAGTAAATTCAGAAATCCTTAAAAAAAGTATTATAAGCTTTTGTTTAAACTTAGATTTGGCTTTTATTAGTGTAAAATAGCTTTACCTTTGTTAAAACCAATCAAAAGTTAAATTTAAACTTACTGACATTTGAACATTTGTCTGAACTTCATTTTGAAGTAAAGCAAGGTCTTGACTCTCTTATCTTTGAAACATGTTGCTTCATAATAAAACACTTAACTAAACAGTTAATGAGATTCAATTTAAATACTCTTGTCTGATTTCAATGAAAATACAAAATCTATGTGGACGTAAACTATGAATAATATTTTACCACCTGCTTTTTGGTATTTTGAGAATAATTAATCATTATTGAATAAAGGTGACTTTAACAGTTATTTAATTTCCACAAGGTTTTCTTTCAATTTTAATTGTGTGGAATGCCAGCCATATTTAATTTCAAATATATTGCAAATTGAAATGTATTGTGAGGGTATTAAAAGATGAACATTTATGTACCTTCAGAAATTCTAAACATATAATTTAAGGTTTTATTTTATAATAAACAGTTGAAATGAAATTTTATTGTATATTAGATTTAAGAGGAGTGGAAATTCTAGCTTTCAAACAAAAACATTAAATTCTGAAAGTTCAATTTGAATTTTAACAAATAAAACATAAGACATAAAGCCTAAACATTTTATCAAACAATTAATAAGGAATGTTTTAGTTTATAGTGCCAGTTTCATTAGTTTGGGAGAAAATGTCATAGAAACTAGAAAATGTTGGGGAAAGGTAAAGTCGGCTATATGTTAGCCTAGTACAGTAATATTAATGTTATATGTTAAATCTGCAGAGAACATATAGACATTATACCAGTATGTTTACAGTTATATCCCTGCTCAGAACTAAACTATTTAATTCTTTGTTTGTTTGCTTAAAATGTTTGTAGTCTGCACTGTTGCATCCTTAAAGCATTATATCTGTTCCTTACACATACACACTATTTTAAATGATATTGGGGTACTGATGTACTCGTACATATAACGTACATAGGGGAGCATATACTTGCCTCCCCATGCCACTAAAGTTATGTTGGATGTTTATCTTCAGCCTAGATCCATCCTGATATATATAACCATGCATAGCCAATATACCTGCATTGCTTTTGTGTGATCTATAATTTATATGCAGAAAAAAATTCAATAACAGCTCATCTATAAATCTTTTGTAAACTTTAAAAATCCATATTAAATGTTTGAAAAGCCTTATAAGCTGCTTGAGTATTATTACAGTTAAATAAGTTTACTACTTCATTGAGTTATAAATTACTCAAGTTACGCAACAACCTTATACCTGTCCCCCGTCAAATTGATAGTGTTTGGAATTCATTATTGGGATATTTCAATACCCCTACAGAAGATTGCTTCATTTAATCAATCTTTCCTGTGAAATTTGTCAGAATAATTAATTTAATACCAAATTAATATGCTAATATTGGCATGATATAGCATATCCCGAGGTCACTTTTATACACCCCAGTATGTTTTAAAAAAAAACCAAGATATTTATGTAAAGAAACATCAGATTTGTGAGATTAAAGACGCATTGTTAATTAAAAATCCTAGTGTTGACCAGGAGGGTTGTTATTTAAGTTATTGTACAATAATTGTTAACATTAGATCCCTCAGCATTGGCCTTGTCAACTAACACTTCCACTCTCCGATATTGTACCTGGTGCAAACTTATTCAGGTACAGTTCAAGCACGATATTGTACCTGGTGCAAACTTATTCAGGTACAGTTCAAGCACGATATTGTACCTGGTGCAAACTTATTCAGGTACAGTTCAAGCACGATATTGTACCTGGTGCAAACTTATTCAGGTACAGTTCAAGCACGATATTGTACCTGGTGCAAACTTATTCAGGTACAGTTCAAGCACGATATTGTACCTGGTGCAAACTTATTCAGGTACAGTTCAAGCACCCTGGTATTCATACTTTGATGGATTGGACAAGTTTACTGATCACAAGATCTATTTCCAGTTTAGTAATTACTGCTATCAACATTATGTAAAATAATATCTGATATTGAACACTGCCAGGATATTCATACCTTTAGGACAGTACTTCATTTCAATATAACCAATCTTTGATTCAGAATTTATATTTAAATTTAAAACACAATGTGTTTCAGGCTAAAATATTTGTGTTTTTTCCTTCATTCCTGGAGGTTTAACCAGTGCCTGAGATTCTAAGTAAAGAAAATAGATTTGTTTTAATAATGGATGGCTGTTTGACCTGTAACAGTATATCAGTCTCCCTTATTAAAGTAATAATCATCTTGACCAAAGTGTGCCTGTCCTAAGTTAGATACCTCTGGCCTATGATAGTCTTGTATGTCTGTTAAATTTCAAATACTCAGTTCATTCATATGTGTCAGAGTTTGTGTGACGTCCACTTGTACTGAACCAGTGGACATTTTTGTCTAGGGACCATATGAAGCCCGCCTCTGGGTGTGTGATTATACCCCCGCTTTAAATATACCCCCGCTTTAAAAAAGGGGGGTATACTGTTTAACCTCTGTCTGTCCGTCCCTCCGTCAGTCCGTCCGTCCGTCCATCAGTCCGTCCGTCAGTCAGTCCGTCCCATGAAACCTTCGTCACATTTTTCTCAGGAACTACAATACATGGATTTCTGAAATTTTGTTTCAGGGTTTATCTAAGTCAGCTATACCGTTTGATGCGTTTTCAGATTGATCACTTGACAACTTCCTGTTTACCGAACACTTGTATGATTTTACACATGATAGCCAAGTTGAAAATTTTCGTCACATTTTTCTCAGGAACTACAATACAAGGCTTTCTGAAATTTGATTTCAGGGTTTATCTTAGTCAGCTATACCGTGTGATGCATTTTCAGATTGATCACTTGACAACTTCCTGTTTACCGAACACTTGTATGATTTTACACATGATAGCCAAGTTGAAAATTTTCGTCACATTTTTCTCAGGAACTACAATACAAGGATTTCTGAAATTTGGTTTCAGGATTTATATAAGTCAGCTATACTGTGTGATGCGTTTTCAGATTCATCACTCGACAACTTCCTGTTTACCGAACACTTGCATATTTTAACAATATTAATATTATCTACTTGCGGCGGGGGTATCATCAGTGAGCAGTAGCTCGCAGTTTACTTGTTTTCTCATTGTGTAGAGGACCCATTGGTGACCTTAGGCTGTTTCCTGCTCTTTGGTTGGGATGTTTTCTCTCCCACACATACCCCATTTCAATTCTCAATTTTATACAGGTTTTGATTTTACCTCAACAATTCAGCAAGCCAAGCTATTTGATATACAAAACATTGTCCATTATTATTCTCAGCAATTCAATGTAACAGGCCTTATAGACAAATACCTGACCTAAACTTTGCTAATTGATATTGCTAACTTATCAGTTAAAACATTTGTCTTCCATTTTTTTGCTGATCTATAAAATCAATGGCTACAAACAATTGATAGAAGTGGCATGATCAATTATAAATATTATCTATTGTATAATATTAACAAGTTTTAATGTATACAGTGTTCTAGGCACACAATAGGACATCACCTTTAGAGAGAAAAAAATGTTTCAGAATCTATTGAAAGTTATGGAGCAAGAATAAAGACAGAGAACCAAACTAGCAAATCATCATGTTGGTTTGTAACATCGATATTATTATATTTTCATACATATTTGTAGCGCATTGTGCTATATGCTGTTTTCGACTAAAGAAGACATACTACGAAATTAAGAAAGACCTTATATATAAAAAAGAAAATGTGGTATGATAGCCAATGAGACAACTATAGGTCAATGTATGGACTTCAACAATGAGCAAAGCCCATACCGCATAGTCAGCTTTAAAGACCCTGAAATGACAATGTAAAACAATTCAATAGAGAAAACTAATTGCCTAATTTATTTACAAAAAATGATTGAAAAACAAATATGTTACACATAAACAAACCACAACCACTGAATTAAAGGCTCTTGACTTGGGACAGGCACATACATACAGAATGTGTCGCGGTTAAGCATGTCATCGGAATCCCAACCTTCCTCTAACCTGGGACAGTGGTGTAACAGTACAACATAAGACGGAACTATAAAAATCAGTTGAAAAAGGCTTATCTCATCAGTTGGATAAAAATATAAATATTACAAATACAAGTGGAAGTGACTGGGTACTTGTATATTCCAACAACAAAAAGACACTAAGTACAGATCTGAGAGTACTCACATTTACTGGAGTTGTATGGTTTTGTGAAGTAACCAATATAGGAATATTTTTACACAAATGATAGTCATTTTGCATGCTTATATTCTAAAATAAACAGGAGCATAATGAGTTCTCTTCATCTCTTACATAAGTAGTACATTGGCAATGCTAGGGACAGTTTATTTTTGCATCATGATTAAAAACGACTCATCAAATCATTCACCGACTTTTTTATTTTTGTTTACCCTGATAAACAATTTTTGGTCTAGATTTCGGGTCTAGTTTAGTTGTATATGACTTACATAGGACTGATTCTCTAATATGTATTGTAGATGATTGAGATCATTTGTAATACAGTTGTTAGATATAAAACACTTGTATTTGATATTAATAAACTGGCATCTTCCATGTGGTCTGTGACCGTTATTAATCACCATAGTGGTATATCTACATGGATAAACAGCTCACTAGCTCCTGAGTAGGGAACATAATATACAAGTGATTTAATATTAATATTCTCATTCACTGTTGCCACTATCAAGGAGAGAAAACTTTACCTACTAAGCCTTTTAAAGTCATCTTGGGGTATTATGTGGGATATAGGAAACTCTAGCTAGATAACTTGACATGGAACTCTCCTGCTGAGTTAGACTATTGTCAAGGGAGATAATTATATTACTATTAGGGATTATATAGTATTGTACTGTTTAAGTACTTATTTAAGATATGAATGAGATATAAGATACAAGTATTGTTAGAGTAAATTAGTTGGATAGAGAGCTGATATGGTGTTTAATTTCTCCAAGTACTGTAAAATGAAATCTTTGAAATGAGGAAACGGATTTCATAGATGATGAACATTAATTACAGTTGAACTAATAATTTATTTTAACAGTTTGATATTTATTAGGTTTTAATTAGTTATAACGATAAACTGCTGACAATATTGATTGATGATTGCTGGTTACTTCTAGTCCAGTGGCAAATATTTTATGCATATTCAGGACATATTCTGCTAATCTGAGATGAGAATCAAATGTAAATTTAATGCAGAGACCTTAAAGTTTTAAACCTCTAACAGTTTTGCACAATATAGGTATTTGATTCTAAAGGATTAGACCATTGTTTTTATTAATTTTTTATGAAATTATTTCAAGATGACCTTTGACAGTAGTTTTCTGCCCACATGGATTTGTTAAAATCCTTTAAAGAAAAGGAATGGTACAGACAGATACCACTTCCAAGTTTAAAAGATAATAACCTGTAATTACACAGTTTTGTTTAGATGTTACTTTGGTGATTTATTGTTATACTAAAGAAACAATTTCACTTCAATTTAAAAAAGTAAGATTGTTGTATTTGTAAAGGTGTAATTATCCCTGATCTGTTACAAACCATTTGTTTGACTTGTGATTTATGTTGTACAGGGTTTGACACCTACATATAAAAAATAGGTCCCTATTTCTTAAGTAAGTTTGTAAATGTTTTGGACACTAAGTCTTATAAAGGATTTTTAGGAAAGAGAAGTGAGACTGTTGCAAACATGTACACTTCCACCAAACTAAACTCTGGCATGAATTGCAGCAGGGGTGTTATACCATTAAAAATACTAAGACTTTTCACACATCAATGATTATTAATATTTAACAAAGGGTCTCTTGGTGGCCCAGTGGTCTAAGTAGTTACTACTGTAATCACTAGCCAGTTAACACTGAGGTGGTGGGTTTGAACCCAGATTGTGCGGGTGCACTCGATTTCAATCTTAATTGACTAGGATTGTCAGTTTTCCTGTCAGTGCTCAGTGTTTTTTTCCCAGGCACTTTGGCTTCCTCAGCCGACCATTAAAAACTGGACGCCATGAATTAAGCCCAAAAAGCAGTGCTTAAAAGTGAGTTAAAAACACCATAAATCAATCAAATCAAATAATTTATACTGAAACTTCAATTGTGATTGTTAATTTGGTCCTATGTATCAATATAATTCTCTCTTCAAAAAAATGTTTTAAAATTCTCCAAACCAATGTAATTTGGTTTGATTAGAAATAAAGATAAAACCTGCATCAAAACTGTCAATTGTCTCTGGTAACAAGGTGCTACAGTGAAATGTTGACATTCAAATACTTACATAACAGTATAAAGTTAGGTGTAGAACGAGACACCTATGGAGAAAATCATAAACAGTCACCTGGGATAAATAGATATTTCTTTGAGGTTTAATTAGACTTAAAATTAAATCAATTTCAAATCAATTGTCCATATCCTGTTTTTATCAAAAAATTATGTTTTCTCATGAAATGCAGAATCATTAAAGAACCATTGAATCTCTTTTCGTTCAACCTTCTTTGGTAAATTGGAAAATTTAAACAGTAGATTAAGAGCATTAAGTGTATCTTAATGGTTAGGTTTATGTAAATAAAATATTTTCTGCTTTAAATTGATTTTGAATATGTCAATACATGACATTTCTGCTCTTGTTTGTAACAGTTATTATTTGTGTCATAATATGTTTAATGTACATTTCTGTAGAGTTGTTTGAGCAGTGTGTTATAGATACATATAACAATTATATAAAAGATAAACTTTAATTTATGACACAGCAAGCTTTCAGTAGTTTTTTCAGAACCACAAATAATATAAAATGTTTTCCCTGATATAACACCTTCAGCTGTAAGACTTTCAATATTATCATTATACAGGCAAGACATTTGATTGAGTCCACCCTAGCTTTTTATTGCATGACATTGAGCTACAATGTAACTTTAGTATTGTTCGTAATTAAGGTTCTTATTTGTGTTTGGTACCAGTGTGTTGATGATGTAATAGTTGTCAATGAACTTAGCTGTGTCACTGGTACCATATGTTATCATATATCCTCTAGGGTACCAGTAATTATTTAATTTTATTACCACATAAACAAATGGTGCTGCAAAATAACATTATCTGTGACCTAATATTATTTATTAATTTGAAAACAGATATAATATTTATGTAATAATCAATGCAGAGATTTGGTACGAGGTTGGATATTAGTTATCAAGATGGAAATTAAATAAATGTTTGATATCTTAATGCATATATACTTAAGGTTTGTCCTAGATAGGGACAGAATAATTTAAGTGTGTGGAAACAGTAACTCAACAACACTATAAAAATAAGGGGATGTATTATGACTGCCAACGAAACAACTAATAATCCATCAATGTTCAAATCGGAGTGGAATTATATAAGCAATGATCATGCAACTGTACAGCCTTCAGACAACACGCAAAACTCATACTTTATGGTCTGCCATTAAGAAATGACACGAAAGATATGTAATAATTTTTAGAAAACTAAAGGCCTATAGTTTATAACAACACAGTTTATGATTTTTGTCGAGCCTTTGACTTTAGTTGAAAAAGCAAGACTAAGAGGTCCTACATTCCGGCGTCCACAAATATTCACTCTGTGGTTAAAGTTTTTTAAATTTTAATAACTTTCTTAAACTATCCTGGGTTTTTAGCAAACTTGGACAGAGGCTTGTTAATGATCATAAGATAGTATCCAGAAGTAAATTTAAAAAAAAAAAAATCCATTATTTCCGTATTTTACTTTTAAATGAACTTAGATTTTCTTCCAGTTAACCATACATACATGTACAGTTTGCAGGTGTTTTTAAAACATTTATTAGATTCATAAACTATCCTTGATTTTAAACCAAACTTGGACACAAGCTCCTTACAATCAGAAGATTGTATCAAAAGGAATATTTTTATTGAGTTTTTTCCTCATTTTTGTTGAGCCTGCGATTTACAGCAAAAGTAGGCGAGACACTGGGTTCCGTGGAACCCTTACAATTTTTTTTTTTATGACAAACACTAACCAACAACAACCACTGAACTACAGATCATGATGGAGTTAAACAAGTTTATCTGAGTGCTTACAACCCTCCTCTTAGTATACTAACAATAGCCATGTAGTAGATTACAACAATGTCTACACCATATAACTACTCTTCTATGTTTAACAAATACTGTCTATAAGTCGCAACATTGTCCATCTGAGACAGAAAATAGCTGATTAGTTCTGACAAGTTAAATTAATTATATAGAGTAAATGCTCTGTGAAAACCAATCTAGAAATACCTCAATTGAATGATACCTGCATCAAGAATATGGGTTAAACATTTATGATAGAATAATAATCAAAGGATTACTAATCTTTCCATGTGAGGTTACTTGATGAAGGGTGAGGGGGGATCAGAACAGGTCAATATATATAACAGGGGGCCATAGGTTTACTTTACAGCAGGCTGAGCGAGGCATCATTAGAGAGGGTCAAATATGTTTGATGGAAGAGGTTCCGTTTGGTTAATTTGTTTGAGCGAAAGACTTAAAGATGCCCTTGAAAATGTCACCTGATTCAACTTAATCAACAGTCATGTATGTTTTTGTGACATTTGTAGATTGAACTTTCAGGTTTGCAATATAATTACCATCCCTATCATTGAACAAAGCTAATTTTACTCTATCTATCTGTTTATTCTACTTGCCTCACAGTTGATTTAGGATATTGTCTCAATTCAAAAAAAAATGGGTTTACAATCTCTTTCCTCATGAATATGCATGAAATGTGTATTGGTTGTGTAAATAATAATCTCTTTGTTCATTGGAAATCAACATTCAATCAATTTCACCAATTCAATATAATATAGATTAACTCAATTAAATAGCTTAGTATCACCTCCACAAATCGTTTAATAGATAATGTTTTGATAATTTTACCAAGTATTAAATAACTTTAGTTAACTACTTTTGTCCAGATTTTGACAGTTATTTTTGAAATATTGAATTTGGTTATGAAATCAATAGGTATTACAAAGATTATTGAGTGAAAGTCTGTGGTGTATTGTTTTCTTTCATATGGTGAATTATTCCCTGCTTGGCTGAGTCTTTTGTATGGTGGAAGTATATCTGTATTGTTTATAGCAATAACCTTACTTATCTACCCTTTTACCTGATTAAAATGGAACGTTCCACCACCCGCAATCAACAAACGGGTAGATTTCATTGAGTGACAATAGTGAGTTCAAGTAGTAGTGAAATATGGATATGACTTTCATTTTGAATGAATTGTACTGTTAAATAGTTTCAATTGAAATGAACACATGATTGGCGTAATTGTTATAACAATCTTTGTAACAAAGTTAATTGGAGATACTTTGTCACCAAAATAAACAAATTCCTGGGCAATAATGTGTATACTTACAAACTGTTTTTCAGGAGTTAAACAAAGTTTAATACTAAGTGATTTATCTGTGATATTTTAATGTGGAATTATTGATAAAGTTTCTTTTTGGATTTGTTAATTATCTTAATGAGTAGATTAGTATTAAATAGTGGACGTTCCAATTCATGGGGAAGAGTGCAAGTTTAATTTGTGGAAGGTAATTTATTTTTATTTTATTATGTTATGCTAATTAATGTATTTTACCACTTTTATGTTCAAAAATAGGCCTACATTTGTTATGAAACAAAAAAAGAAAATATTTTTTCTTTATAATATTGAAAAATAATTTTATTCAAATGAAATAAAGATATTTTCTTTAGAATTATTTTTATAACCTGAGAGATCCATAATGTTTAAAAGTTTTATATTGATATGAGGATGAAAACATCTTTATTCAATTTAAAATAAAAATAAAAATTTATAATGTGATGTTTTTATTAAATTTAAATTTGAATGAAAGGTGATTTCTTTCATTAAAGATATATTTTGTTAAGATAGATCAGGCTTTTGTGGGTAGTTTTGAATGATTTCAGTTTAAAATAGAAGGTGTATGTTATGTTTATCTCCCAATTCTGTCAGTCTGAAAGGGGTACATATTTTTACTTTCCTTATGTCACTTGATGTTATTATATACTTTGCCAAATTTTTGTAGGATGTATATATTTTTTAAATCAATATTTTTTAAAGTGAAAATACAAAACCCAAAAGAACATGTTGGTATTGGCAAAAACAGTGCTTCCAGGCATTATTTCATGTTAGACAATATATATATAAACAGTGACGCCTATTTGTTAATCTTTTAGTTGATTTAAAAACCTAGGTAGAGAAATGTTATGATAAATGTATATTATTTTTTCCCCGCAGGAGTCCATTTATAGAGAGGTGAGATACTGGAAGAGGAGTGATATTGGTTCCCTTTTGTATCCCAGTCACTAAAACTTGTGAACTAGCCCTCCAATATATGTGTACCATCCCTACCAGAGCTAAAATATGGCCACTAAACTATCTATCCCAGTATCATGTACGAAATATAGATTCCCTTTTATACTAATTTCAGTTTGTTTAATGGTGTGTATGGAAGATCATATATGTTTTCTGTTTAGTTTTAACAACTTCCTACATTCTATTTCCATTCACTATCATAAAAGGCTTGAGTCTTATTTATTTTTAATTATAGTTTCTTGTGTACAATTTGGAGTTTAGTATGGCGTTCATTATCACTGAACTAGTATATATATTTGTTTAGGGGCCAGCCGAAGGACGCTCTGGCTGCGGGAATTTCTCACTGCATTGAAGATCTGTTGGTGACCTTCTGCTGTTGTCTGCTCTATGGTCGGGTTGTTGTCTCTCTAACATATTCCCCTTTTCCATTCTCAATTTTACTATTTTCTATTTTGTATTTTTAACCAAAATTTATAAGAAAAAACATTTTTACTCCAATGTTTATTTGCCTTTATATATAAAATATATGTTATAGATGTAATATGTAGATAATTAATAAAAGAAGATGTTACCAATCTAAGAGATGGCAAATGAATGTCACAAATGACAGTCAGTAAAGTTTTTTGAAATAAAGTATATTATAGGTCAAGGCAAAGTTTTCCTATTGAATGGTGGCTATTTTTGAAGGTCATATGGTGTTGTTGCCTATTGTAAAATATTACATGGCTGCTGTTTTTTGAAGGTCATATGATTGCCCATGTTTTAATGTTGTATGGTTGCTGTTTAATAGAAATTGTATTGTTGCCTATTGTTGAAGGTTCTATGGCTGCCCATAATTAAATGTTGTAAGGTTGTTGTTTGTTAAAAGTTGTACTGTTGCTGTTTGTTTATGGGCTTTAATGCTTATTGCCTGTTGTTAAAGTCTATATTGTTGAAGGATGCAATGTTCAGGTTCCCAATGGTGGAAGGTTGTATGGTGTCCTTTTGTTGATGGTCTTGTGGTTATTGCCTGCTATTAAGTCTCTATGTTTTTGTGTATTGTTGTAGGCTGTTATTGACTATTCTTAAAGGTTTTTAAAGATTTCTTTGGGTTTTGACGATTGTCTTTTTTTTTCCACCATGGCATTGTCAATTCTTCTTTGATTTTTGCATTTTTATTTCTTCTTGGTATCTTCCACATCTCTCTTTTCCTTTTTTATAAAAAACTTACATTAATAAATGAAAAAGCTGTGCACTGAATACATTGGGTTTTTTTTGCATTGGGTTGCTGTCTTATCAATGTATATCCCTCATCTCCTAATTTAAAAAAAAAGTACCTAGACTAAAACACAATACAACCATACTTTTACTTATCTGAATATTTTGTTTATTTGCCTAAATCTTTATGACATGTTTTACCTATATCTCTGTTGCACTGTGAAAGTCTTTAAAGGTGAAATAATTATAACAGTGGAGACCTAGAATAATCCAAACATTGTAACTACATGTTGTCATAATAGTCATGTAGAGACTATATTCATAGCACTCATTTTCTTACACATTTTGTAAAGTTTAAAAAAATTTGACCCTTTGGTTTATGACCGACAGTAACTTTCACTAACATCATAGTCTGACCTTACTCTCAAGTCCTCTAATGATCTCAAATGTATGTTAACCAGTCACTACTTCAACTACAGATATGTATGAACTCTAAAACAAAAAACAAGGAGTAAAACCTACCATGAGGAGTGGTTTGTAATAAACATATCTATATATATAAGCCAAAATTAATTAAAAACTTTCTAATCCTATCATGCTAATACGTGTGTATATGGTTTTAATGTTAATCACTTAGATATGACTTTAAATATTTCATTTAACTTCATACCCATAGCCAGGGGGGTTCAGACGAAACCCCCCTTTGAAAACAAATAATGACAGTTAAAGTCAATGTTCTGTCTGAATTGTGACTGTTAAAGTCGAGTTTTTGAGGCCAAATAACCCTCCTTTGGAAATTCCTGGCTACGGGCCTGAACTATATATAAATATATTCCTACATTTCTGAGCAATAGAGAGAAAACTGGACAAGATGCTTAAGACCTAATGTATTACATTGTACAAAAATATGCTATGTTAGACACACTTATGTCACATGTATGATCTTCATGTTATATCAAATTATTTTTTGGGGAGGGGAGAAGAGGGTGGAATTTAAAAAAGATAGTTGTCTTTTGGTTGTGTGTGTTGTTGAGTTGCTGATTTATTGCAGTAAACTATTGTTATCTTAAACCCCCTCCCCATCTTAGATTTATCTATTATAAATTACCATTTCACAGTTGATAAAAGCTAAAATTATATTGTGGAGGCGATTGTAAAAACAACACACCTTTTATTTTTTTTTAAAACAAGTTTAAACAAAAAAAAATGTATGAATGGATTGGTACAAGAGGGTACAATAAAATATTGTTAATTAAAATATAAAGGTCAGGCATGCATAAAATGAACACGAATTATTAGAAACAGCATAAAATAAAGATTAAAGCAAAGAAAAATTAACCACTGTTCAATTATTAATTTTAAAAGCATCATTTTGAAGTTTTATGTTTAAACATAACTTAGAATAGTAAATAAAACATGTAAAAATGTAAAGGCTAAGTTTTATGTCAATGGGGAAATGGTTCCTTAGAATATAAAATCTATAAACTGATTAAATAAAATAAATGTGATCTAAATAACTTTACTATGCTAGGGATAGCTATTAAACTTGTTCACTGATATATGTTCTAGTTGTTGTAACCATAGTCATGTCCTCCCTTCTATTTTTATCGCCATGAGAACTATGCAACATGTGGAGCAGGATCTGTTTGTCCTATTGGAGCACCACTGTGAGCACACACAGTTTTTGTTGCTCAGTGAAAAGTTGTGTTTTGTGGACTTATGTTTGTCTTTACATCATCTTTCTGATCCTGTCATGGTGTTGCTCAGTGAATAGTTGTGTTTTGTGGACTTATGTTTGTCTTTACATCATCTTTCTGATCCTGTCATGGTGTTGCTCAGTGAATAGTTGTGTTTTGTGGACTTATGTTTGTCTTTACATCATCTTTCTGATCCTGTCATGGTGTTGCTCAGTGAATAGTTGTGTTTTGTGGACTTATGTTTGTCTTTACATCATCTTTCTGATCCTGTCATGGTGTTGCTCAGTGAATAGTTGTGTTATGTGGACTTATGTTTGTCTTTACATCATCTTTCTGATCCTGTCATGGTGTTGCTCAGTGAATAGTTGTGTTTTGTGGACTTATGTTTGTCTTTACATCATCTTTCTGATCCTGTCATGGTGTTGCTCAGTGAATAGTTGTGTTTTGTGGACTTATGTTTGTCTTTACATCATCTTTCTGATCCTGTCATGGTGTTGCTCAGTGAATAGTTGTGTTTTGTGGACTTATGTTTGTCTTTACATCATCTTTCTGATCCTGTCATGGTGTTGCTCAGTGAATAGTTGTGTTATGTGGACTTATGTTTGTCTTTACATCATCTTTCTGATCCTGTCATGGTGTTGCTCAGTGAAAAGTTGTGTTTTTGGACTTATGTTTGTCTTTACATCATCTTTCTGATCCTGTCATGGTGTTGCTCAGTGAATAGTTGTGTTTTGTGGACTTGTGTTTGTCTTTATATCATCTTTCTGATCTTGTCATGGTGTTGTCAGTTTATGTGATTTTTTTTTTGGCCCCTTGGTATCCTCAGCCTTTGTTTTTTTTAAAACTGAACATATATAAAAAATTAGTAATACAGACTCTTTTGAGCCCATAGTTACATATTGAAGAAATTAGGATTATAATTTGCCATACAAAACTATACTTATATCCCACTGTATCTTGATGTATTCTCTTGATAATTGTAAATACTTCATAAAAAATATTGGAAAAAGTTGATGATTTTTTCACGCTAATTGTTATATTTGACCTGTTAAAGTACATCCTAATGGAATTATTAACCTTGCTGATAACAATAAGGGAAAACATTGCCTGCTACTTGAACTTTCTTTACTACAATTCTAACAAGGATCAACCAACGTGTCATTTTCTGAAATCTATAATTCAGCTGTCGGTTTATTTCTGCCAAGTTATCATATGTCATTATCTTCAAAAACAAGTATCTTCATTAAATGTAGGAACATATATAATAATTTGCATATATGTTTTATGCTTATTGATTAACTTCTGTCACTAAATCTATTTCTGTCAAATACTTTCTGTTTAATCCTGCTGGGATACTTTCTAGAGGAGGCTTGTCTCAGTTGAGCAAGTTCTGTATAATGATGTAACACTGCATAGTCCTACTGCTTTGATGATATCTACTGAAATGAGAAGGCAAAGTGATTAAGAAATTTTGATTATTCATATTTTCATTTATAGATAAAATATTAATTTTAATACTAAATCAACTTTAATGTACGAATTTTAATTAGGGAATATCCATGAGAATGTTACCTTGATATTTCAAATATGAAAATAATATAGTGCTATTACCGCAGTGTTTGACTTTGAAAAATAGTTCAGGTTTTTTCTGCCCATTGTCTCTAAAAATATAAAGAAAGTTTAAACAAAAATATTACACTCTAAGGTAAATTTAAAGAACGTAAAACATGACAATCAAATGCTAGATTATATTGGACAGATGGACACTACTAACAGAGTGAATGGAAACGATTCATATTCCTTATTTGGTACAGACATTTGTGACAAAAAATGGTGGGTTAAACCTGGTTTTATAGCAAAAACTCAAACTTGTAAGAAATTTGCTTATTATAGTTCTGTTATATTGACAAAATTGGGTGAGCAACCCAAATACTGCAACGAGACATGATTGGTTTGTAACAATCATTGGATCCTGTTGGATAATAATTAAAACAATATGTTTTTAAATAATATTTATCATTATGAATAACTTATGACTTAATGTAATATATCAGAGAGGGGGGAAATCAACAAGACTACAACTTTTTGTGAGAGGAGGGGGTTTATCTTAAAGATAACAACAATTGATCTTGGAAGGGGGTCAATCTATAAGACGACAAATTCTAATATGACTACCCTATATAGTAATAATATAGAAGATTTTCTAACTACATGTATTGTGATTACGATCTTGCATTATAGATTTAAAGATAAACCCTCTCTGTACAATGTCAAACATTGCCTATATTTTCAGAGGACTTTAATTGTTCTTTCGTGTAGATTAGATTTGTATCGGTAGAATTATTTTCCGTGTATTATCAGATTTAAGTTTTAATTTCAAATCTTCAGAAACTATGCTATTGTATTTTGTAACGGGATTAAACTCATGGTCGTTGTAATCAGAAGTTAATAGTCATTTATTCACATATAATTTTCTGTAATGATTGAAAATTTTATTTAACCTTTCGTGCTGCTTAATAATAATTTTTTGACACATGGAAATGAACTGAATTGGTTATCATGCTAGAATTCTTTCCCAATACATCAATACACTGGGTTAAACATTTACCCTTTTTGACAAGTTTAATCATTTAAAAATAGGGTTAGAAAAAAAAGATACAGATAGCTAAAAATAAAAAAAGATGTATTCTTAGATGAAAGCATATAGTAAAATGGACACATATTGCTAAAAATAAACAGCTTCTACTAAATATGTGTTACCCTCAACATATGTGATTAAAGGGGAGAGATGAAGGAGATATGTAACATTTACTGTTTCACAAACCATGCATTGGTTACCTTCAAAACAAATGAAACATCGACATTTGTTTTTGCTAAGTGACACTGGCTTTATGTCCATACCATTTGAATGAGGTTTGATCATTGAATGCTGAGAGAAGAATTTACCTATTAATACAATGGTATGATCTATGAAAGCAAAGACTTCACTCAGTAAGACTTTATTTATACCCATTTAATACAATGGTATGATCTATGAAAGTGAAGAATGTTATATATGGCACTTCACTCAGTACGACTATTTATATTATCAGTGGGAAGAAATTCAGAATAAAAGGCCATCAAAAGATTTCTTATTCGTCTTTTACCAGAGGTCTTAAATTATTGATCCAATATTTCAATAGTTGAATTATGAAAATTAAATTCTTTTTCATTGAGCAGTTGAAGCATGCAATTGTGAGTTAATCTTTTGAAGAATCTATCTATTTGAACTATAAGTATCTAGTTCATGTGGATTTGTAGTATATCAATAAATGGTGATCAGACGATTTCCTTTGATAGAGAACTCAGCTGTCATACAAATATTTGAAATCGTCAATAAAAATATTGCCTATAAATGCATAGCTACAATGTTTAATAGAACAATTCCCACCTAAACTGAGGTATGCAGTTAATCTTTATCTTTATAACTATCCCCTAGAATTAAGAATTAAGGTTCTCAGATCTTTAATTTCACCATTTTTAATTTATAAAAATAAGAAAATGTAGTTGATTGATAATGAGACAGTATCAGTAAAGACCAGATCAAATATGTGAACACTTCATGAGCACAACCCATACTGAATGGTTAGCTATAAAAGGTCCTTAGGCTTACTCTGTCCATAAACAGTTATTGTAAGCTTGTCTGTTTAACCAATAAAAATGGTCTGATGTGATCTATTTGAATTAAAGATAGGATTTTTGGTTGGATTTGCCCTTATATTACAATAAAACACTACATTTCATACCCGTAGCCAGGGGGGTTCGGACGAACCCCCCTTGAAAACAAATAAGCACTGTTAGAGTCAATGTTCTGTTCGAATTGTGACTGTTAAAGTCGAGTTTGTGAGTCAAACGAACCCCCCTTTGGAAATTCCTGGCTACGGGCCTGCATTTGGTTCTGTAATGAGGACAAATAAAAAATGTGTCCTGTGCACTAACTAGTATTAAGCTTAATTGCTTTTATTTTGTGAAAGCTTTTATTTATTTTACCATGTACAAGTAAATTTAATGGAAAACAAGTTAGTAATATATTTAGTCTTGTGGACATTTTAAAGAGATTGTTGAATTATTTATACAGTGTTCACTCCTTGACTTTGTAATATAGAATGGCTCAGTTAAACACATATTCTTGGCTTCAGTTTATAAAGATAGTTACTAGTGAAAAAAGTATGCAAGCTCTTAAAAAAAGTTACTTCATAAATAAGTCCCACTTAAAAAAACATCAATTTATGTATATCAGTTTCCATTGGTAGTCTTATATAGCAGAATGCTAACCTAATCAAAATGTATGAAATAATTATTTATATTAATATTTAAACACAAATTATAACTATCTAAGGTATATTGTTAAATGGAAAAGCTGGAAAGTTGTTTCCTTTGAAAATATTGAAGCCTTTTCAATTGTACGAAAATAGCATTGTATCACTGTGCTGTTCATAATTTTGATTCATAAATTGTGAAATGAATTTTTATGAACCATGGCATACAATTTAACTTGGCTATTTAAATTATCATTAATGTTTGTTTTTGGAAAAAGTCACATTGAAATGGTGGAATTCAAAATGGATACAAATAGTCCATTTAAGTTATTGAAAATATTGATACATTATATTAAACATTGTTGATTGTGTGTACAAGTTTCCATTAAGGGAAACAAACAGAAGTATATCATAGTGCTTACTGAATAATTTCTCAGACAAGGAAATGATAATGGATTATAGAGGGCGGTATTGATTCTCATACGGTGGACTTTTGACAGCACAGTCACTATATTTTTCATAGGTATTGATCCCTCATATTTTAAACAAATGCAACCTGAATAATCAAACATACCAAGTATGCCTTGTATTGTTGAACACCTTGAGAGTGGAACAAATTCACAGCTAAAAAATGCCTTAGATTTCAAGTAAAACCCTTGCTATAGTGAACTTAGTACTTAAGAACGTATTGGAGAAAGATTTTGTATTGAGAATCTGTAGAGAAAATCTATTGAAATGCTTCAGTTGTTTTTATTTCTGAAGGACTTCTGTTATCCTAAGGTTTCTGTTGTCAAATGTATTAAAGCAAGACTAAGAATAGTCGAAATCAATTACTTATCGACATATAAGAAGTATAGGGTGAACTTGTGTTTCATAACTGTTACAAATCTTAAATTGATCAATGTCTGTTAAAAAAAAAAAAAAAAAAATTTACAGTGCAATTTTTAGTGAAGTCAAATTTACTGGTGTAATTTTGAAAAGTTTATGGCCAATAAAAACTGATTTATACATGGTTAAAAGGATTTTAATTTCTTAGGGCAGAAAAAAACAAGTGAATTTATTACGGGTTCTTGATGGAGAATATATGTTACATGTACATGTATTCACTTTAATCTTGTAAGTGACTGCAAAGTCACGATATTTTCTATAGTAAAGTTAGAAGTACTGCAGAGTTCAAACATTGGTTACCTATTTATCATATAGAAATTATGACATTAGGATAGGTAAATAGTTTAGATAATGCTTAATAATGTTTGTTAGATATCATAAAAATCTTCATCTTACTCCCAAATTGTTATGATATAAATTTTATGATGCATGTTTATCATGAGTACCCAGATACCTAAAATTACTAGTGATATGTTCATAATAATATTTGAAAAATAATGTAATGTCTTTCATTTAAAGATCTTAAACTCTAAGGAAATTTTCATTCATCATGGTCTAATCATGGACCTTTGTAACTCTGTTTTATCTAACAGTCATCATTCATGTTGTAAGCAGCTTTCTCTAAACCCTGATCCAAATGGTGTTGGGGCCCCATGTATGGTGTGCCAATACATGAAAACAGTTAAATACAGATTACAATACAGCCAAGAACATCATAAATGAAGTACTTATTTACAGCCTGTATCATAGAACAGTAAAAAAACCAACAACAATCCTAGCACTATATAGAACATACCACAAAACAAATAATACAGCCAAGAACCATATAGAACATACCACAAAACAAATAATACATCCAAGAACCATATAGAACATACCACAAAACATATAAAACCTCTAGCACTATATAGAACATACCACAAAACATATAAAGCCAAGAAACATATAGAACATACCACAAAACATATAGAACAACCAAGCACTATATAGAACATACCACAAAACATATAAAACAACCAAGCACTGTATAGAACATACCACAAAACAAATAATACAGCCAAGAACCATATAGAACATACCACAAAACATATAAAACATCCAAGCACTATATAGAACATACAACAAAACAAATAATACAGCCAAGAACCATATAGAACGTACCACAAAACATATAAAACATCCAAGCACTATATAGAACATACCACAAAACAAATAAAGCCAAGAAACATATAGAACATACCACAAAACATATAGAACAAACAAGCACTATATAGAACATATCACAAAACATATAAAACAACCAAGCACTGTATAGAACATACCACAAAAGAAATGATACAGCCAAGAACCATATAGAACATACCACAAAACATATAAAACAACCAAGCACTATATAGAACATATCACAAAACATATAAAACAACCAAGCACTGTATAGAACATACCACAAAAGAAATGATACAGCCAAGAACCATATAGAACATACACAAAACATATAAAACAACCAAGCACTATATAGAACATACCACAAAACAATTAATGGTTTACTTTTAAAAAAAAATGTTATTTGGATGGAGAGTTGTCTCATTGGCACTCACACCACATCTTCTTCTATCTAAAAACAACCAATAACCACATAGAACATACCACAAAACATATAAAACAACCAAGAACCATATAGAACATACCACAAAACATATAAAACAACCAAGAACCATATAGAACATACCACAAATTGAAGTAGCATATAAACTATACAATAGATGGTTACACCAGTAAGGACAACAATAACACTGGTTTTATATCTAGTAATCATAGTATTTGAACAAGCATCAGATATTTAGAATAACTTGCTTTCCATTTATAAAAAATCAAAGAAGGAAATTTCATTTAAAAATCATTTACAAATCAAATAAAAATACCACAATAGTTAAATGTTTTTGTACCTGAACTGGACATTGTGTTTGATCAGGACAGATTATCACGTTAGCCAATATTTGTTTAGTCCCCAGTTGACACCCGGAGGTGAATTAGTCACACTTGAATGTCCAGAACACAATTCATCACTTTATGTTTGGTCACTTATCATAATGATTATTTACTGTATGATAATTCTGATGAAACTGGAAGGTAATTTACATCAATGTGAGATTAGGAGGGACCCAGACAGAAGTTTGAACAGGGAACAGGGGTGTTATTCTAGAGGTTGACCTGAAGATCTATATATATAACACTCTCCAATATTAATTTTATTTTACAAAATATTGACCCAAAAAAGCAGATGCATATTTAAAAATACCATTGATTTACATTGTTATGTCAAAATTGTTTGAATTTATCAATATTATCTTATGGCTGATTTCCAGATACAATCATTAATGTTATCTTGTGTAGATAATTAGTTGACTTTATGATTAAAAAATGATTAATAAATATAGAGACGTTACATGCGATGTTCGTACATGTAAGCGTAACACAACGTCGTGAATATTTTGTAACGTTTTAACCAAAACTTCGGCTGAAACATTGTTTTTAAGCCAGTGCGACATTCTTGTAAGACTCCGCAAAATCAATGGTGCTTTTTAACTACTTATTGAAAATATATATATTTAAGATTTTTGAAAAATTAAGAAAAATAACATTTTAAAAGATCATAAAATTCTACCATTATAAGAGCTCTGATAAGCGAACAATTGACATAGATTTGAGTTGAGTTTGTTTTTACGTCAAAAATTGGCTGTGCGACAACCTTGTGTAAGCCTTTGAAAAATCGCTCATAAATTACCATATATATCATTTTTCAGGATATTTGTCTTTAAATTCATAAAATAAAGCAAATATACATTGATGTAGTAAAAAAAAATACTAACATTTTTTTCATTTTAGATAAATGTTTTTTGATTCTCAAATCTGGAATCCCAATTTTTTCCCTGTGGGACAGATTTGCCCTTGTAGTATGGGACACTTTTTTTTTCTATGAAGTCGTCATAAAAAATGCATGAAAGACTGAGGGAACCCTTCTGTTAAATAATGGGAAAAAAACGTTTTTCAAAATATTAAATAGTTTAGACGTCAATCATAGTTTAGTGGTTACAATAAATGAAATATGTTACGCGGGACAGCCTAAACATAGCCGGTTTTTAAAAACGAAGCTTGTCGCATGCAGCATAAAAAGATAGCTTCAACAATTATTTTTTTCGTTTTTTTATTTTAAAAAACATTCTTTTGTAAAATACGTACAATAGCTATGAATATGATATCACAAAATTATATATTATGAACTTGCATCTTGCCAACTACACCGATTTTCCAATGAGATACGAACATCGCGCGTAACGTCAGAGTTATTGAAAAGTGTGCAATATATTTTATAAAAAGATAACTGTTTTTATACCCGACATGTACTGGTATACTCTTATTCTTCTCTCTTCATGTAAAATATGCAAGTAACAAGTTGTTTTTCATTGATTGCTTTGTACATTAATCAAGTTCATTGGTTTTGTACTTTGAATTGTTTTGCACTTTGTCATGTCAGTGCTTTTAAAACTTATATACTGTTTGTCTCATTGCATTAGCAATGAAACCACATCTTTCTATCTTTGTCCCCTTTGGGACAACTTGTGGAGGAAATAGAAATATTGGATGTCTTTCTGCCTGTCTTGTAGTGCTTTTGAGTGTACAGTTCTTGCCAGATATTTATGAAATTTATGTGAAAAGTTTTACTTTATATAGGCAATGCTTTAGGACAAGTTTGTTTTTAACATTGATCATTTGCTAACACGGAACAGCAAGCTATAAAGGGCCCCAAAAATGACTAGTGTAAAATCATTCATAGGGAGAACAACCGTCTAATCTATATGCCTTCATTTCTTTTAAAATATTTATATTCAGAGGCTCGCTGCATTGAAGACCTGTTGGTGACCTTCTGCTTTTGTCTGTTCTATGGCCTCATTTTCATGGTTCAGTGGTCAAAGTTAAGTTTTTGAGTTTTGGTCTATTTTTCTAATACTTTATGCATTATGTCTTATATTTGGTGTATGGAAATATTTTATGATCTATATGTCGGTTATGCAGGTTTTATTTGACCTTGACCTCATTTTCACAATCCATTGCTTAGTTTTAAGTGTTTGTGTTTTGGTCTGTTTTTCTTTATTTATAAGCAATAAGTCAACTATATTTGTTGTATTGAAGAATTGTTAGCTGTACATGTCTGCCTGGCATGGTTCATCTGACCGTGACCTCATTTTCATGGTTCTTTGATCAATGATTCATTTTCTTGGTTAATGTTGAGTTTATGTGACAGTTGTAATAAAGCTTTATATTTAGGTCTATCAAGATAGTATCAAGGATTAGTAAAGAAGGCAAGACATTTCAGTGTGTGCACTCTTGTATATATTAATAGTTATAATATTTTGCTATAGTAGTTATTGCTTATGGAAAGGTAAAATATGTGCAAAGTGGGGGACATTGGAACTATTCTTTCATATAAGAATGTTGTATTAGTATACCTATGTGATGCCATTCTAGAACTGACTTAGCAGGATATTCTGTATCTAAAACAAACATGTACATCTGTTCCTTAGTAATCCATTAAACCTCCACTTTCTGTAGGAGAACATATATTTCTGCACTTAATAATCTTGATAAATGTTAAGTCGATCATAGGTATACTGTATTCTAACATTTACCCAAATTACTTAATAATCTTGTGAAACATTGATGGAATAAATTTACATTGATTTAATGTCAGAGCTGTAATAATGCATACTTATTAAATCAGCATGCAATGAATTAAATGGAAATACTTATGGCAAGGCTAGTTTTTCTTGCAAGTCAAATTTAAGTTTGTTATTTTTTTTCTGTGTGTGTGTGTAACTCATATGAAAATTGTCATGCAGTAAATTAATTAAATATATTCAGAACTGGAGATTGGTTCTAAAATTCAGCTTATGAATAATGAATGTTTCTGTATTGAATATCATTATTATGTAAATAAAATTCAAAATTAATAAAAAGTACCATTAAAGCATTAAAGCTGGGGTCACACATTCACGATTTTTACTACCGTTCTTGATAGGACCATTCCCGATTAAAATTTATTAAAAGTCTGATCAAGATCCTGTGAATCGTGGATGGAAATTCAAACTTAAATTAAAATTTGTAAAAAAAAAAATTTGATCACGACAACAATCAGATAGTATTCAGGAAGCACTGATATTCAACCGTTTCTAAGCGAATTAGTCCCGATAATACCGTTCTGAATCCGCTTCTAATCCGATTTGTATTTTTCGCCAGGTAAAATTCGACCGAGTCTGTCACGACTGCGTCCCGACTCTACCGAATGTTATCCGACTGAGATCAGACAGTGACCGGACAGTGAACCGACGCTGACGGAAGTTATCCGTTCGAAAACTGTCGGCATATTCGGGATGATCAAGTACTGTCGGAACGTAATCCTATCATAGTCCACTCTATCGCATTGCAAACGGCTTTGTCTGGTCTCAGTCGTATTGTATTCTGTAATTGTCGGGACTCTGACGTGGGTATCATTGACGAATTTCGTATTAATAACGGGACTGTTTCGGAACGGTTTCGGCAAAAAACGGTTCACAATCGACAAGATCTGGATGCAATCTGGACTCAATCGGCAGAAAAACAACTATGAAAAATTACTCCGGATCATTCCCGTTCCACAGGACACCGTCCAGAATACACAAGACATTGTTCGGAATTCGATCCGATACAGCAGAATCTGTCACGACATAGCCACGATTGTAATCCGACTAGACAAAATCGGCTGAGTTGCCCCGAATGTTACGGGACGCACCTAACTGTCGGGATGCTTTGCCGAACTATTCGGACCCTTCCCGATCCATAGGAATCTGTTACGAACTAAAACGAATGCGTTCAGACAATGATAGGACATTCCAGATAATTGAGGATACTAATCCGACTTTTTCACTTTTCGTGTCGTATTGCTGTCTGATCTCAATCGGGAGCAATAATCGGCAATGTGTGAACCCCGCATTAGATAAACAAAAACTTTTAAAAATCTTTTGGAAATAGATGAACAAAAAAATCCATGCGACTTTAATTGCTTTATTATGAAGAATTTGGCAGAGAAATCAACAATGCTTCAGCAGTCAGTTACAAGAATGGATTAATGTAACTGAAATCAACACCATGTTTGTTTGTCAGATTGAACTCAGAGCCTGCATTATACAACTGTGAAGGAATTGTTAATCTTATTGAACTTGGAGCCTGCATGTTCTATTGTAAAGGATTTTAAATTGCACAAAATATGTCACTGTTTCACTAATACTGATAGAGTTGTCTCCCTTTGTTCAATACTGAACATTTTACTTTCAATTCAGTTGTGAATACTACCTTTAATACTATTATTTACCAATGAAGTTTTTTGTGAATACTACCTTTTATAATATTATTTACCAGTGAAGTTTTTTGTGAATACTACCTTTAATACTATTATTTACCAATGAACTTTTTTTGCATGACGGTTGGAAATTTACATGAACAGATTTTTTTCTCTTTTTATGGTTTAAAACCTACCCCATTGATATACACAGACTTAAAAAAAAAAAGGTAAATGGGGTTGTTAACATCCTCCTCTCAATTGAACTCTTTTAAGAACTGAAATAATTGTTTGGAATGATATATGTTGTAAATATTTGACATGATGTCTATGATTGGTATGATATAATATGCCATTAGCTATGTTCTAAAACTTTAGAGGATATAATGGCCATTAGCTATGTTCTAAGACAAGGAAGTTAATCTGACACATATTATGTAGAACATTTATCAACAAAATTTTGATGGATTCCCTAATTTTGTGTATTATCAAATTAAAACAATCATGATAAGTACAATCAATATTAATATGTCCAATAGTATATCTTTTGTTTAAACAATGACAAAAATCTGTATTAAAGAAAAATACATTTGAATATTCAAGGAAAGTTTGAGAAATGATTGTACTTAAAGATCATAAAACTTCAATGATACCAGTGAGCGTTCAACAATTTTTTTTCAGTGGTTAATGTTTGCTTTTATATTTATGTAAACAGCCATTTCTATATGAGGATGATAATTAGAGGGTTTTATGATATATTTTGTATAGATAATAACAGGATATTTCCTTTGGTATATTATCCTGTGTGAAAGAATTGTTGCCTAAGAACCAATAATCTATAGTAGTGTTGTTGTCTGTTGATCATTTGTGACAAGTTTGTTCAGACATCATTTATAAACCCTGGACAGAAAACAATCTTCATTGTCATTTAGAGGCACTTAATAAGACCAATCATTGGATGTTGTTTAAAGAATAACTTGGCTCTGAATTCAATCACAACATTTTCAAATTTCTCAAAACTGTAATGAGAAATTGGAATTGAAATAATATTGAATTTCTGTTGGAATTAGCTACATGACTCATTATGACAGATTCTTCTGCAGTTATTAAGTATTCTCTGAGGATTAGTGTACTGAGGCTTCAAATCATTGATGACCTGAGTCTTTGTGGGGATGCAAATCATTATTAATACTGGACTTTATCATTGATGACCATTCTTTGTTAGTCACATGTCTAGGAAGACATTATTTGCATATCTTGGTTGTTTACTGGCTTGACTAAAGACTAATTAGGTGGCTGTACAATCTAAGCAGGCTTACCTTTATATGGTTTTCAGTACTAATAAAAGACTGATCTGATTATAGATGTTAATGGAAAAATCAGTCATACAAAGATGTTTAACATATAATATTGACTTTTATCATCACAAATAACTTTATATTATAAACTGTCTCTAATTAAATTATAGATTCTAAGTTTAGTGAGGGGAATAGTATTCGCATTACAGTTTCTTGTGAATTGTTTAACCTTATTTGTTAGACATGCATTGACCTCTTGTGAACCTAAGCCAGGAGAGACAGTTCTGCAATTGTTTTCATGGTGAACACATGAGACCAGCTTTTGTTAAATAGCTCTTTATTGATTAAGTTTGAAGACAATAATTCAATTGAATGCTATAATTCCTGATGGTAGTAATAATCAAAGTGTCAAATCACTGTCAGAGAAGCATTATTATAATGTTTTTACAGTAGAACCTAGTTTCCAGCTGTCTTCACCTGTTACTTACTGACATTCAAATCTAGCAACAAGTTGTATTTTGAGTTTGTATGTGATTATCAGTGATAATATTAGGATTAGAATTTTTGCTTGAGTTACTGATAAACATCTGCTACATTGCATCATCAGGGATGTTGATTATTGAATTAAAGTGTTACAAAATCAATAGGTTTTTGTTTCTCCAGAAATAAATTGATGATTTACTTTAAAAGAAAATTCCACCAATTACCTGTTTATCTCGGTTGAACTTGAAACACAGAGCTCAGGGAAATGCAATATGTCGTAATTAAAAGCCATCCTGTGGATAAAGTTCAACAACAAAAATAGAAAAGAAAGTTGTAGATTATAAAGATATTCGTCTTAAAAATGGATGAAAAGATTTGATTTCTCAAGTCAATGATTATGTCTAACTTGTCTGGAGGCTAGTGGTAATCACTGTGTATCTAATGTGGGCATATTATTACTTCCGATCATTTCTACATGTATCAATTTCTTAGTGACTTGTGAGACTTGACAGTGAGACTTGACAGTGGGCTGGAGATGGATAATCTTATTATTGTTTTATGAGAAGCTATTAGACGCTGTAAGGATTGGCATCATTTGTAAAATTCAATTCTCTTCTGAATGTAGCAACCTCAATCGTTACAAGTTATTGCTTGTAGGACGTAATTTTAATAAGTAAAAAGTGAATGGATTAATGGAGAGTTATATTGATGTTAATTATGTAAAGTATAGTTCTTTTTACTGCCTGCTGAGATCTAACAGAAAACATACTGTAGTATTATTATAAACACTACAAGAAAAGATCTTTTGAAGTTAGCATCCGACAGGAAAAGGCAGAAAATTATTGGCATATGATCAATTTTCATAGAAATTTTCTGGTGATTTTTGTGTTGAAAAGTATATTGTAATTAAACAATCGTGTGCAGTGTGGTATATATTGGTTTATCTTCTTCTTACTTAATGGATGTTACTTGTAATTGCTACAATTTCTCAATTAATTTGGAAGATTTTGAATGTTAAATCAATCTTATAGCAACCTTAAAAATGAAATTACTCCAGTAAAAAGGATGAAATATTCATTGCAGCCTTGGGAATAATTACAAAGATCATAAGAATTGATTGTTCAAATCTTACTTGGTTTGATATTATGTGAAGGAGTTATATTTTAAAATTCAAGATGAAATATCTGTTTATTCCAAAAGCTTCTGATCTTTTACTGCGACTTTAGCTACTTATTACTGTGTACTTAGGAGTTCAGGAAGGTCAACATGGCAAGTTTTTTAGCGGAGATATTTTCCTTGCCATGTTGTCCGTTCATTAAGTTACTTGGATATTTTAAATGTGACAGGAAACATGATGACAGGTGAGAACATCTCTCTCATTTATGGTTAAGATCCTTAACTGTGTTGTAATCTGTAACACACTGGTGATTCCCTTCGGAAATGGGGGGGGGGGGGAGGGATCTGAATCGGGAGTTATAATTACATTAGACCACAAATGTTGAAGTAAAATATGGATTCTGATGTCTCTGTGTGAAACAGAATCAGATCTTACGAACCCACTGTTTGGGGTCTGGTGTGACTACTCTTCATTGAGATACCCTGTGTGCGGTATGGATTTTTTATTCAAATGAATTTTTTCTTGCTTTATAGACTGATATCTGTCTTTTTAAGCAAACTTGTTTAAAAGGCAATGTTTGTATACAGGCTACAGGCTTAGATAACATAAATTAAGATAGTCATATTACTGGTTTTATTGTCAAGAAAACCTTTATTTTTCTAGATTTAGCATTAGAAGATTTTGAAATCAGAATTGGTTGCTTATTTGAAGCACTAATATACATTATATTTTGTCATTAGTGTTTCTTTCTATGAACATCCTAACCAGAACCTTTCAATTTTTTTTGCACCTTTAATGTAATTGTAATTTTGTTTTGCAGTGATGGTGGATTCCTTTCACATAATCCAACCAAAGGTCCATATCCACATCCAGACATACCCACAAAGAAAGTCATCTTTCCAGCCAACGGTTCGGCGACGAAAGATGTGCAGAACCATACAGAAAACGATCTTCCTACGTACAATGATTACGTGGTGAGTACATTCGTTATAATATTGCTGAGTACACTTATGATTATTGTTGAGTACATCTGTGGGTAGGTGGACAAAATTAGCCATTACCTAGATAAATATGAGATGGTTGCAATCTAGTTTTCCCGACAGAGGCAGTTTATTTAACAAAGATAACCACTGACCTGACTAAATTAATGTCATCTTAACATGAAAGTGACAGACAAACTGGTATCTTTTACTTTGATATGGAAATATTAAACAACACAGCAAACACATTATTATTCAAAGAATGGGTTGTTTTTATTGAAGTAAACCAATATGTTGTATTCCCTTTTTCTCATCACTTGGCGTCCGGCGTCCGTCGTCGTCCGTCGTCGTCCGTCGTCGTCGTCCTGCGTTAACTTTTACAAAAATCTTCTCCTCTGAAACTACTGGGCCAAATTTAACCAAACTTGGCCACAATCATCATTGGGGTATCTAGTTTAAAAATTGTGTCCGGTGACCCCGCCAACTAACCAAGATGGCCGCCATGGCTATAAATAGAACATAGGGGTAAAATGCAGTTTTTGGCTTATAACTCAAAAACCAAAGCATTTAGGGCAAATCTGACATGGGGTAATATTGTTAATCAGGTTAAGATCTATCTGCCCTGAAATTTTCAGATGAATCTGACATTCCGTTGTTAGGTTGCTGCCCCTGAATTGGTAATTTTAAGGAAATTTTGTTGTTTTTGGTTATTATCTTGAATATTATTTCAGATAGAGATAAACTGTAAAAAGCAATAATGTTCAGCAAAGTAAGATCTACAAATAAGTCAACATGACCAAAATGATCAGTTGACCACTTTAGGAGTTATTGCCCTTTATAGTCAATTTTTAACCATTTTTCGTAAATCTTAGTAATCTTTTAGAAAAATCTTCTCCTCTGAAACTGCTGGGCCAAATTATTTGAAACTTGGCCACAATCATCATTGGGGTATCTAGTTTAAAAATTGTGTCCGGTGACCCCGCCAACTAACCAAGATGACCGCCATGGCTATAAATAGAACATAGGGGTAAAATGCAGTTTTTGGCTTATAACTCAAAAACCAAAGCATTTAGAGCAAATCTGACATTGGGTAAAATTGTTAATCAGGTGAAGATCTATCTGCCCTGAAATTTTCAGATGAATTGGACAACCTGTTTTTGGGTTGCGGCCCCTGAATTGGTAATTTTAAGGAAATTTTGCTGTTTTTGGTTATTATCTTGAATATTATTATAGATATAGGTAAACTGTAAACAGCAATAATGTTCAGCAAGGTCAGATTTACAAATAAGTCAACATGAACAAAATGGTCAGTTGACCTCTTTAGGAGTTATTGCCCTTTAAAGTCAATTTTTAACCATTTTTCGTAAATTTTATTTATCTTTTACTAAAATCTTCTTCTCTGAAACTGCTGTGCCAAATTGATCCAAACTTGGCCACAATCATCTTTGGGGTTTTTTGTTTAAAAAATGTGTCCGGTGACCTGGCCATCAAACCAAGATGGCCGCCACGGCTAAAAATAGAACATAGGGGTAAAATGCAGTTTTTGGCTTATAACTCAAAAACCAAATAATTTAGAGAAAATCTGACATGAAGTAAAATTGTTAATCAGGTCAAGATCTATCTGCCCTGAAATTTTCAGATGAATTGGACAACCTGTTTTTGGGTTGCGGCCCCTGAATTGGTAATTTTAAGGAAATTTTGCTGTTTTATATTGAATATTATTATAGATATAGGTAAACTGTAAATAGCAATAATGTTCAGCAAAGTAAGATCTACAAATAAGTCAACATGAACGAAATGGTCAATTGACCCCTGTAGGAGTTATTGACCTTTGAAGTCAATTTTCAATCTGCTTCCTTTGTTTAATATTCACATAGACCAAGGTGAGCGACACAGGCTCTTTAGAGCCTCTAGTTTGACTGCCAATTAGTCTTCTTCTTTACATGTAATGTGAAATAGAAACAGTAATACACTGGTCTCAACAATACAATATTGAAATAAAAGGAAAGAACACAGGGTTCTTAGCTCAAAGATTTCCCAATTAAAACATAATAACTACAGGAAGAAAAGAAATAATGCCTGTCTCATAGAAAACGTTCTAGTTAAGGAATGCCAATATTTCATTACAGTTTAAATTCCCATTACTTTGCACTTTGATAAGAGAAAGATACAACCTCAAAAGACTGTTAGAAGGGAGATAACTCTAGTTCAAAGAAAATTAATTAAAAAATTGACAAACAGTTATTGAAGTATTGATCCAAAACTAACCAGAATGTGGGTGGATAATGATATAAATAACACAAACAAATATCACATGTCCATCTGTATCATTCTCAGATAGCTAGTTGGAACTATTCCTGAGTAAATATTATGTGTTAAATTATTGTAAAAGGGTTATAATGTTTACATATTTTCATAGTACTTTGAACATGTTGAAAGTTGAGGAAATAGGAACACTGAAAAAATATGATATTAAAAACCAAGTGAAGAACCACCGTTCAAAGTACTATAATAACTTTAAAATAGGGGCACAGTGAATATTAATTTGTTTCCATTGATTTTGTTTAGGATTTTCCCTTTTCAAACAAATTTCCGTAATACTCCCTCCTCTGATTTCTCATTCAGTCAGCAAGCCGACTATTTAGAACAACCAGAAATGAACTTAAAATAGTTCTTGAATGGTAGGCAGTTATCACAGCTTTAATCACTTTACAGAAGGAAAGAACTTGATGATGAACAGTGACAGCAGTTAATAATTTGTTGCCTCCATTCATGTTATAAATGTGTAAGAATTTGACCTCCACTTGGTCTAGACAGGCCAATTACAATTGTGTATTTTTATTATCTGATCTGTCAAGAAGATTATATCCTCAATTCATTATCATAAAGGAAATAATTAATGGGGTCAGTAAACAAAAACAATGTACATCATTAATATAGAATTATACAAGTAGGGTAGACTGTAGACTTGCTACAATTCCCTTTCTATTATTTTTCTCTTACTTATTTATATGTTTACTGATAAGTCCTAGCCTACTGATTGCCCTTGGAGAAAGGACCTTCCTCCTGCAGATGTCAGTATAATTGTAATCTCCTAGTTATAGCAGTAACGCTATTAAAGGGGCAAAATTGAAAAAAAGTAGAAAAAACATTAGGAAGGGACATGTAGCAAGTCTAGGTAGACTGCTAAAAGCCAAGTAATCTCTGCTAAATTCTTACTCACCAACAATATATGTTGGTAGACCTTTTGTTTGTGTTATTTACAGAGGTGGATTTAGAGGGTTTTTCAGAGCCCCCCTTCCTTTTTTGGGGGAAAATTTTGGTGATTATATAGGAAATCACTGAAGCATGACTGGAGTGGACCCCCAAATATGTATTTGCTCTTTGCTGCATCTCAATAATGGTTTACCAGAAAAGCAGTCTGCATGAATATTTTTTCCAACAACTTGTTCAAAGACCTAACATTTTTAAGTCTAAACAAAGTTTTGCAAAAAATGGCTCAAGTCCAATAAAAGTTTGCAGATTGGGGCATCCGACAAGTGACTATCATGCAGTGCAGATTGTTCCCCTGTTAATAATAAAATATTGCATAATGCAGATATTAAGCGTACTTTGAAATTCAACCTGTTTAAAGTTTCATAGAAAGTAGTTAAATGGTTCATGATTTAAGAAATTTTATGATGACAACTGCAGTTCAGAATAACTAATTGCTTTAAATTAAAGGTATCAAAATTGGTTAATTATGCAGGAATTTAAACATGATTTTTGTGGGGGTTATTTTTTCAAAAAAGAGTTCATTACTAAGTTATACTATAGATCATATTGAGAATAAAAACGGTAATTCACCATGCATGTAAGCTATCCATCAAACAGGAAATATTTTAATTTAAAATGCCAAAAAATTATCAATGCATCTATTTACATTTAAAGTTATGTTTTGAATAATTCATTGAATTGGAGGCTTGAAAACTGAATATTGTAAAAGTATATACAGCCTACACATAATAACTACAATGTATCTGGTATGGCAAAGGACAAATATTTAAATCTTTTTTTGGAACTTGCCAATGAATTTTGTTTTCAAATCCAGTTAAAAAATCTTATTCCAATACTTTCTCTTTAGTTTTTTGTCTTCATTTGACAGAGTTGTGAAGGTCAGATTTAAACATTTTAGTGGCAGCCTCAACAATTTGTTAAAGTTTGTGATTAGTTACTTTTTAAAAGGGGTACAACTTATGTTCAGTCAATGATACTTGGTATGCAGTTGTATTAGCATTAGCACAAATTGTTTCCATGGAAATTATTTGGCCATGCTCTAAGCCATGGTTTATTGTCTTTAAAACTTTTTGCATAGTTGTTAAAGTTAATGATTAGGTCAATTTTGTTTTTCAATTATTTAATCATAGGCTGCATAGGCATATCTACTTTCTAAAAGGATGATTTTCTCTTCAGCCTTAGTCATTCAATTATTTTTAAAGTTTGCTTAGTTTACATGCAAAATTGTAGTAATTTTAATTTAATTTTGATTATACTATTAAAAACAGCATACAGGCAAGACATATCTCCGTGTCAACAGTATTTACAAGCATGTTTTCTCTAATTTGAAAAGTGTGTCACCTATCACCTACAGCAGTAAAAAAGTAAGAGGGTGGTAAAGGGGGGTAATAAACACGGAAACACGTGAAATGAAAATCGCAAAAACGTAGCACGAAAAATAAAAATCGGGAAAAATGAAGCACGAGAAATAAAATCGTAAATATTAAGAAAAATGTACCAGTAGTTATTACTCAGCCGTTCTTGGAGATCATGTAGACATTGTTAATGGACACAAAGACCTTGTGGTCACCTTTTAGCGTATGCTTAGTTACATATGATTTGATTTTTTATTTTTTTATTATGATGGACTTTATTACATGTATAGCATACATAAAATTATACAATAGAACGTAGAATGGTAACAATATACATCACTTTCTATTATATAACACAAGTTTCAAAAGGTACTATAACATGTATAACTCACTGACTTTGAGTTAGTTCCAATTTACTTTTTAATCCAATGCGGAACGATGCAAGAACGAGAAATTGAGAGCACCGACACGGAACACAGAAAATATATAAGGGGAAATACAAAGCACGCACATCGAACCAAACACGAGAAAACGAGAAATAAAACACCAAAACACGAAAACACGTGAAATAAAAAGGCCGGAAACATTGCACGAAAATAACCCTTTACCGCCCTCGTAAAAGCTCTTGGCCATTGTTACTCCTGACTGGTGAAACAAACAGCATTCATTCAATACAATATTAACCATGAATTATCTTACACTACTCATTTCTCCTAACTTGTATTTTTGTCATAATTAATCTATATAAACCACATTTAGGACATTGTTTCTTGTTGACTAGTAGCATGATTTAATATCTTTATTTACAACACCTTATAAGGTTTTATACTGCAACCAAACAGTGAAATGATGGGATATAAACATGATGATCTGTATTATCATATAAACTTAATGATAAGTAAAATGGATGTTAAACCACAGAAAATCCAGGGATATTAACATTCTCTCCCAAACTTAATGATGAGTAAAATAGATGTTAAACCACAGAAAATCCAAGGATATTAACATTCTCTACTGTACTGTTTACACCTTTATAAGGTTGACATGACTTATACATGAATATTTCCATATTAGAATGCATGTTCCACATAAATTAAGTTATGGGCGTCTTAATTTTATCATAGTGTCAGGCTGCCATAGTATAGTCACAAGATAAACTATGCTATAAAAATATGAAGCAAAAGTCCTTCGAAGTCCTGATTTAAAAGTCTAGCTGCTATGATTAGGCAAAGAATAGTACATCCATCGCACTGAAGAAAAGAAGTATCTAACAAATTACCAAAATTCAAGGTAAATTTAAAAGCGGGAAGTCCATAAACTACGTAAGGCAACAGTAGTATACCACTGTTCAAAAGTCTTAAATCAATAGAGAGAAAACAAATACGGGTAGCAAACTAAAACAAAGGTAAATACATAAACTATCAGAGGAAAACAAGGGAAGAACACAAACACAAAAAACAAACGCCATCATACATAGAAAAGGACAATTTCTATAACAACTGTTATGTACCTGACATTAAACCTTACACAATTAAACACTACACTTTTATCAACCAACAACAGAATGATTATTTGCTCCTGAAGAAATTTGCCAAATATGCTGAAGAAATTTGAGCAATCACATGTAGTTCAGCTATCACAATAAAACCATCGACAGTCAAACTATCACAATGAAACCATCAACAGCCAAACTATCACAATGAAACCATCGACAGCCAAACTATTACAATTAAACCATCGACAGCCAAACGCTCACGATGAAATCATTGAAAGCCAAACTTCCACAATGAATCCATCGACAGCCAAACAACCACAATGAAATCATTACAAGCCAAAAAACCACAATGAAACTGTCGACAGCCAAAATATCACAAAGAAATCATGGATGGCCAAACTACCACAATCACAATACAGACAAATATGGAATATTTTTTAGTAAGAATTCCTAAAAGATTTAGTAGGGTTTTCATGCTTATATTACTATTAGAAAGTAATAGGAAGAAAAGCTAACTCACTAAATCTCAGGTAGTCGACCTATCACAGATTTGTCAGAAAAGCCACAGAGAAACAAGTTTTCTAAATTTTCCCTAAGGAAGTCACTCAAACAATAAGGACACAGCGGGGATCAAGCAATGACAGAAAAGCCATACAAAAACAAGTTATCACAGACAAAGCTAAAAGGAACGCTATCACAGAAAAGTAAAAAAGGAACACTTTCACAGAAAAGCCTAAAAGGAGCACTAATTAGTATGGCGTTCATTATCACTGAACTAGTATATATTTGTTTAGGGGCCAGCTGAAGGACGCCTCTGGGTGCAGGAATTTCTGGTTACATTGAAGACCTGTTGGTGACCTGCTGCTGTTGTTTTTTCCTTGATCGGGTTGTTATCTCTTTGACACATTCCCCATTTCCATTCTCAATTTTACTAGCACACAAAAGACAAAGGGAAACAAGTTATCACAGACAAAGCTAAAAGGAACGCTATCACAGAAAAGTAAAAAAGAAACACTTTCACAGAAAAGCCAAAAAGGAACACTACCACAAAAAAGCCAAAGGGAAACAATTTTTCACAAAAAAGCCAAAAGGGAAGTAAGCTATCACAGTTTTACCCCAAAAAGTGAAGCTATCCAAATAAAGTAGCAGGGAATAAGCCTATCATGAAGGCTCATGTAGTCAAGTGGTCACAGAAAAGTCACAGGAATCAAGTTATCACAATTAAGACTCAGATAGCCAAGTATATATATATAGTCACAGATAAGTTAAAGCACCAAATTTTATTAAGATACTACAATGTGCTCTAGTCTAAAAAAGATGTACTTTAGTGGTTAAGGGTTTTGTGGACTTATAAAATCAATGATTGATGTAAAAATTGAGTTGACAAAAGCCATTGCGATCAAATACTCTATATTTTGTTTAATAGTTATAATTATGACCCATAATCACAAAAGGGGGACTACAATTTCTCATCAATTTTGTGAATGATTCTGATTAAAAGGTTATAAAGATCAATTTAGTAATGTGATAAGATGAGGTGACCATTTCAGGAATGATTTCATAGTAATTACTGGGTTTGTAACATTGATTTTAGGTTAAGTTTTTTATTTAATCAATATTGGCCATTAAATTGAGGATTTTGGTGATAGAACCATCAGACTTAATTGACAATTTTTGTGAGTAAGGTAAAATGACCATCATCTATATTGACTATTCTATAAACGTATCCCAATGATCATTTAGTTGGAAAATTGATCCATTAAAAAAACTTTATAACAGTTTTACTGTTAGTTTTATATGGAATTCTGATGCAAGTGAATAGTATGGTCATAAAACTTGGTAACACATTGGTCTCTATGCAGAATCTTTAGAAGTTGGGGAGGAGTGGAGTAGACATTTTATTTTTTGATGCATATTTTACTTTGTAACAGCTGGAACTTTTGGCGGGGGAATTTATTGGAATTTACAAATGTTGATTTTTATATGTACATTTAACTGTACAAATATTATAAAATTGCTTAACTGTCGAACAGATGTTATTATGATAGTTTTATTTTAAAACTTAGAGCAAAAAAATAATAATAAAGAGATGCTGGTTAAAAAAAATGGTGATTCTAACAAACAAGTCAGCGGCACCATCTTCAGTCCTTGATTAAAGGTAACAAATGGGCTGACAAAATGGTGAGCATCTCTCTGAGAGAAACTGTTCTGAAAATAAGTGATCTATATTGACATAAAGGGCAGATGTTGTATAAGATTGTCAATTTGTATTGATTTCATATGATTATTGATTTACATGATTTTATACAAATGTGTGAAAAATATTAAAATGCTGTTTATTAACCTGAAATACATGAAATGAATTTCATCATTGAAAGAAGTGATTATCTTTGTAAATATCTGAGAAGGAAATGATGAACAGGTAAAACTGAGATGAAAGGAATCACACCTGGTGAAGTGTAATCAGGGGTTGAATGGTAATCACTTTCAGGGTTAATTGGGAGTTATAACATGGTTTGATGTGCAAGATATAGGATAGTACTGATAGCCCTCAATATACACTCCATTCTAAGCTTTGACCTCATGGAGTACAATCAAGGCTGCTAGGAATCAATTCTAAAGTTCTGACATTGTGGAGTAGGATCAAGACTGTCTGGTGCTTTAATTCTTTAATACTAACATCATGGAGTACGATCAAGGCTGCTAGGCCTGCATTTTATGATGATGCAGTTTTTGTGATCCTTGTAACAGATTTCCTACCTTTAAGGGGAATAAGTATTAATTACTGCCTTGTTTACCTGAAGTGGAAAAGTAATCAGCATCACAACCAATCATTCCCAGCTTCAGGGATAAACATTTTTGTTTTATTTGGCTATTGTGACAGAATCGTAACCAACATGTACAAATATTGTTGACAAATGATAACAAGTTATAGCAGATGAACATCTGGAATCCAAACTAACTATTGTCCCCTCAAACTAACTATCGTCACGAGACAAACTGCAAGCTATCGTCAGGAGACAAACTTCATGATAAAGTTGTTCCAGCAACTACTGACTGGAGAAGGAATTTCTACCCTGTGTCCTACAGAATATCATATGTACTGGGTTGACGTACGCCACCTGGAGTGTGGGTTTGGTGATATACAGGTTAAATGTTTGGAATGTATAGTACGGACTGATCCTCTATGTGTATTCGAAATTAGGTTACTGACAGGGATAACTGATGCCAGGAATGACCATATCTGTGCAGTATAATTGATAATTGGATGTGTTTATTAGTACATTATATAAATTCCATATAGTACACTGAGACTTTCCTACATGTTATAATGTGGTGTAACAGTATGGATGTTTGAGATAACAGATTAAGATTAAGGATTATAAAGACCTGGGGAGACTGGAGATTAATTTACCTGAAATGAACCTTTAACATTGTTGACCTCAGATGACCAGATAAATTTAGATAACAACCAAGATTTTATAATCTTCTAAAACTATAATCGATTTCCCCTGTTGGAAGTCTTTTTCAAAAGATTTTTTCTCAAATAAATATCTTGCAGTGTAATGTAATCACTGTTCAAGTAGATTTTAAAAAAAAGTAAAATTCCAACATTTAATTAAGATTTTGTCTGTAGGCACATTCAAATTTAAAAATATTACAGGTATTTAAAAATTTATATTCGACAAGGATATAAGACTTTTTTTTAAGTATTTACATTATGTATTGAATAAAAAAGCTGGTGAATAGAATTTTCAAATATCACTTAATAAAGTGAGTTTGCTCTCAGCCTATAGACATTTAAATTTGAACAAAAAAGGAATTGAATGAAAAGAAATAGCGATTAGATCTGTACACTAGTCTGCATTATCAGCAGGACTGTTACATCATTGAAAAGATATCTAGTAATACGAGCCAGAATAAAATACCAGTGGTTTTTAGTATCAATCTTAAGTTTTGCTATCAAGGATCGGAAAATAAATATTGGCTGAGAATTTAATAGTGATTCACTAGTGCAGGATGATAAACGTTTAACAGGTAGAAATGTTGTATAAAGTGTGAGTGAAGTTTTTTGGTATTTAAACACTATGTAAATTCAGTGTGTGTATGTCGTGAACGGAATTTTATATTACCCATCCTTCTGTGTTATGTTTTGTTCGACAGTTGACAATTAAGTTGGAATTTATTCATATTAATTTATTCCGAGATGTAATATGGTGTGTAGTGCGACAAAAGACTCGTCTCTCATGTGTCATGATATATCTTCTCAGATAAGGCGAGAGACTGTATCCTATCTAGACCAAGATGAAATGAAAAGTGTCAGATTCCGTCTTAGGGCTAATTCCCATGATCCTTCTCTGTCAGATGACATGTGTGCTACTTCTAGTCTGTCTCAAAATGAAATGGGAAAGATTGTTAGACCCAAAGAAAATAAACCTTTGAGTGAACGAGACATTGCACGGATTAAACGTAACAAAAGAATATCCCGGAGAAAGGATGTGTGTAAGTCTATGCCGATATTCTTAGAGGATGATTCACCTGAGTCACTTGAAGACAGAATAAAGGCCATTGTTTTAGACACGTCTGCTAAACGGTCCAAAGATGATGATGCACTTCTTCAGTCAACGTCCAACTTAGATGACGTTATTCAGGGTAGGATTTCACGTGGGTCTAATATCACGGATTCAGAAAAAATATATCATAAATTATGTCGCAGGACAAAATCTTTTATAGTCTCACCCAGTCAAGTGATTGAGGTTAAAACCAGACCAAATGAGAAGCTGGAAAGAAGTCGAAGTAGGAGTAGGTCTAGAAGTGTGGCAGACGACAAAGAAAATTCTAAACGATTTCAAACTTCTGGCGTCACTAAGGATTTAACAGAAAATTCTAAACGATCTCAAACTTCTGGTGTACCAAATGATTTAACAGGAAATTCTAAACGATCTCAAACTTCTGGTGTACCAAATGATTTAACAGGAAATTCTAAACGATCTCAAACTTCTGGTGTACCAAATGATTTAACAGGAAATTCTAAACGATCTCAAACTTCGGGTGTCACTAAGGATTTAACAAGACATTTTACAGACAAACAGAGACATGATACCAAAGATCAAAAAGTTTCTAAGGTTATAATACCAAAATCTACTAGCAAACAAAGTCTAAATACCAAAGATTATAATGCTTCCAAGGATGTTATACCAGAAAGTGCCAAATATACAGACCAAATTCCTCAAAATATTAAATATCGTAAAACTTCTAAGGATTTAGTAACAGAAAATACCAAACATACAGACAAACAGCCGTACAATATCAAATATTGTAAAGCTTCAAACAATGTAAAACCAGAAAGTGCCATATCAATTGAAAGAAAGAATCAAAATACCAACAATTTTTCTACTCAGTTATCTCAAATTGTAGAGTCAAAATTTTCTTTGACAAATCATCGGCCAATAAAAAATACCAAAGGAATTCAAACTTCTGATCTCCCTGTAAAAACTATTGTGAGGGGAAAGTTTAGAATAAATGATGAAGAAAATAGTGCAAAAGAGAGAAGAACTAAGGAAACTGTAAAAACTGTTTCAAGGAAAGGGATAAATAAAAAGTCCAATGAAGATCAGTCGGTAGAATATGGTGACAAATTAGTTTTGCGGCAGTGTCAGATTGGTTCTTCTACTGTTTTTGGATTAGTACAAATTAAAGCTGATACGGTAAGCTTTAGGTCAATGTTACTTTTATATTTCTGGTTCTACTTTATTTGGAATTCTGATAGGGTAAGCTTGTATCTATGTTACTTTAATTTTTCTGAGTATTTTTCTGGGTTCTGATTATGACAAACTAAGGCTAAGGTTACTTGAACGTTTCTGCTTCTAGCCTATTGTTTTGGATGAGTCCCAATTTAGACTTGCATAGGAAAGTTTGATCCTTTATTCTTTATTTTTCTGGTTCTTCAGTGTTTGAATTAGTCCAAATTAATGCCAAGAACATGGTAAGATAGGTTCCTTTGAACCTTATTTTTCTGGTTCTTCAGTGTTTGAATTAATTCAAATTAAAGCCAAGAACATGGTAAGATAGGTTCCTTTGAACCTTATTTTTCTGGTTCTTCAGTGTTTGAATTAATTCAAATTAAAGCCAAGAACATGGTAAGATAGGTTCCTTTGAACCTTATTTTTCTGGTTCTTCAGTGTTTGAATTAATTCAAATTAAAGCCAAGAACATGGTAAGATATGTTCCTTTGAACCTTATTTTTCTGGTTCTTCAGAGATTTGTCTATTTACTAGTGTATCATTTTAGTAATGAAAATCAACAAGAGTTGTCATACTGTCTGTTTTTTACAAGTAAATGTTATAAATGACAAATAGTGCCGCTTGATGCATCAGAAAGTTGAGACCCAAATGATAAATGTGAAAAAGGTATTAAACCTTTCACTTAAAAGTTTACTTATGTTCAATTGGACCTGCATTTTAATAATTTTGTAATGTGCCTTGAAGTTATTTATTATATAAAGTTAGAGACATTTCTACAATGGTAATATGTTTTGTTAAAATGAAGTTATATATAGGTGTAAAATGTACTTGTCTGTTTATAATTTATCTCCCTATATATGGTTGTTTACTAAGCCTATTTTACTGCTTTTAAATTATCTGTATCACTCGAAATACCTGGAATATTTCAGTAGTCCCGTATTTATTATGTAAATTTTAATTTTAGATAGGAGATTGGAATATTTTATAGCATATCAACCTATTGAAAACTGTGTACACAATTAAATGAAAAGAAATGAATTTATTTTGTTATGATCTTTAACCTGGCACGTAAAAAATATGTCTGTTAACATATAATAGATACATTAGGAATGTGACATGATGTTTGCATTTGCATAAATTTACTGAGTCAGTGGGGGTAATTTGTTATTTGCTTACAACTTAGATCAAACTTTATATGGAGAATTTGTAAAGAGGCATTATATTAACTTCCTCATGAAAGAGAAATTCTAATGTGACAGCTATTGTAATTAGAATACCGACATGTTTAAAAATAAAATAAAAATATAAAAAATATTTGAATTTAATATAATCACCAGGATGTTTATTTAAATGATTCAGTTGTTCAAATTTCAGTAAATCCTGCTTCAGTATAAAGTTTCAGTATTGAATTTAAAAATAAAAAGTTTAAGTTAATGTCAAACTTGCAGACTTCCTTCTAATGATATGCTTATCAAGTAACTGTCACCAAATATCATAACTCCCACTTTACTTCAGTGGTTAAAATAAAACTAATTAATTCATACAGGTATTTTAATAGTGTATGCCATCAAACGAATATTCTCATAATGCATTGTACTAATGTAGTTTAATATATATTACCCTTTTTAAACTTGTTTTTTGAAGAGAAAAATTAATGTTCCAATTAAACCAAACAGAAGCCACCTTGTCTTTTAAGTTGACAATTTTCTGTAAGTTTTCTTGCATGTCCTGTGTACCTGTGTGTTATATTCCATAATCTTTAAACAGGTTTGGCTTTTTAAATTCATGAACAATTTTACACTTCACATTTCAAGAAGTATTAGCTTCATGTTAAATTAAAATTGAGAAAGGAAATGCAGAAGTGTCAAAGCGACAACAACCCGGCCATAGAGCAGACAACAGTCAAAGGCCACCAATGGGTCTTCAATGTAGCGAGAATTCCCAAACCCATAGGTGAACTTAATAAAAAGAACAAATTTTGGATTTATACACAGATATTTATTTTTGTATGTGAATTTTTCTTGACCTGAAAGATGAGGATTTTGTTACTGTAGATCGTGACTTTTTTAACTATTTATTTAAAGCTGAAAATTTCAAAAAGAAAAAAACAAGACATAGACTTTCCACACTTAGTATATGCCTATGGTCTAAAGTCATGATTGTAGTCAGTTGTACTTGACCTCATTTTAATGGTTTAGTGACTTATCAAGGTCAATGTGAAGCGTTTACATGTTTTAGTGATAAAGTAGGTTTTTCACAATAGGTCAACTATAGCATTTTTGTCAGTGTTGTCTAAAAGTTGTTACTATAAAGCTTGGCCTCATTTATCTCTTCTATACATGTATTATGTGATTCCATTACATGTAGATTGACCTCGGTATAGAGTCTAGACATTGTTCAAAGGTTGATAAATGCAAATTAATTTGATATCATAATCAACAATGAAGGCAAGACATTTCTGTGTGTCCACTGTTTTGTATTAATGTAGATTTGTTTTCTGTAAAAATGTTTCACCCCTATAATTAAAATCTGGCTTATTTTGTTTTATTTTATTTTTTAAATGGTTTGTCTTAAAATCTAACACATCAGCATATTTAAATACTTGAGCGTTGTAAACTTTTAGAAAACAGAATTTCAATTCATTGACTCAAATAACAAAAAATCGTAGGTTTCTGGTGTATTTATAGATATACATTTTTTCCGTATTAATGATCAGAAAAAGGATAGATTAACATCATGAAATGAGATAACATCGTGATAACATTATTCCATGTATACACGTGTTACTAGCTTCAAGGAATTAAATAGGATGGAAAACACATAATATTTACTACCTTACATCTTTATATAAACATTCCTATGAATTGTAAAAATGGTGACGTCAAAATATAGAAAACCCAGGGTGGATTTCATTTTCATTAAACATTTAATGAAAAACAGTAGTATAAGTAGTTGTAATTGAGTTCTTCCATAAAAATGTTGATCTGTCTTGTGACAAACTGGACAAATGAAAGCTATACTAGATTGGTAAGTGAAATCAATCTCCTATAATGGACTTAATATATGAAAAGGTGGGTATAGGGGTTTACACTTGTAACAAACTGGACAAATGAAAGCTATACTAGATTGGTAAGTGAAATCAATCTCCTATAAGGGGCTTAATATATGAATAGGTGGGTATAGGGGTTTACACTTGTAACAAATTGGACAAATGAAAGCTATACTAGATTGGTAAGTGAAATCAATCTCCTATAAGGGGCTTAATATATGAATAGGTGGGTAAAACTGGGTTTCCTTATCTGCCTTTTATAGTAAACATATTTCACTCTGTGATGGAACTCATACAAAATTGGTACTTTTCATGTATTTATATACCAATAAATCTCTGTATTTTTTAGAGCATTGATAACATTGAAATATATAAGAGCATTGCAGATAAATTGGCATGGCTAAAATCAATTTAAAACTTCTTTTTGATATTATCCAAATAGTTCTGTATTTATATGTAATATATATGTAATAAGAATTGAGATATGTTTTCACTTTACTTTACCTTACTGATTTTATTTGTCCTAAGATTACATCTCTGTATTTTTGTTTTTAGCACAACAGCAACGGTTACCCTGAAGGACATGGTCTGGTTACCATCAGGATGATCCCAGATGAACAGGGCAGGTTCGGCTTCAATGTCAAGGTCAGTTTCAATGCCAAGGGCAATTAAGGGGTTAAAGCTACTTTAAAAATTTCTTTAATTTTTGGCTTCATTGTCAATATAAAAAAGAAGATGTGGTATGATTGCCAATGAGACAACTGTCCACAAGAAACCAAAATGACACAGACATTAACAACTATAGGTCAATGTACGGTCTTCAACAATGAGCAAAGCCCATACTGCATAGTCAGCTATAAAAGGCCCTGATATGACAATATAAAACAATCCTTATTTATATAAAAAAAAAAATGAAGGAAGGCAATATTATGAATAAATACTTTATTAATATCATTTGCAGGAGAGTTTAATATTCAATCTTTGTACACAATGAAAGTAAGTAAAGAAATAAGTTTAATAAATAAAGCCGGAATTAATAATATAGACAGATATATTGATTAAAATTTTGTTTTTCAGGGAGGGGCAGATCAGGGGATGCCAATCATTGTATCCAGGGTAGCACCAAACACACCTGCTGATTTAGCCATCCCTCGGTTAAACGAGGGAGACCAAGTTTTATATATAAATGGAAGAGATGTTTCACAACATACACATGAACAGGTACTACTATTGGATAAACATTGAAGATGAATACCATTACTTTATACCTTGTTATTACATGTACTACCCTTAATACTTAGATTAGGTACTTATAAGTCTTATGTCATTAGACAAAATGTTTTACAACACAGACCAAAAAAATCACACCATTGGGCAGTATTTTTCAACTGATGGTGTTAAATATTATCCTCTGTGTTATGTTGTTTTTTTCTCTGGTGATGTTGTATGTTTGGAATTCAGTTCTTCATCTTCATGCTAATGTGCTGACTAAAAAACAGCAGAAGAGGATTGAGTATAGGATTGGCCTTTAAAAACAAGAAGACTTATTTTTGCAAATTTGAGTTGGAAGAGAGATATTGTTGTAAATATGTAATATAATATTTATAGGTTTAATAAATATTAATGACTTTTTGTTATTTGAATGTAAATATTAATTTACTGTAAAAACAATATCTCCTACACTTTTGGTTAATTTTTTGTAGGTGGTCATGTTTATACGAGCCTCCAGAGAAACCCATTCAGGAGAATTAGTGCTAATAGTTCGTCCAAATGGTAAGTTTACTATGACAGTACATGTATATGTTAAACTTAAGAATAATCTCCTCCTTCTTGTGTCTTGGCTTATGTGTGTCATAAAATTGGTATGAGGTGTTTTGGGTTGTGCAAAATTTGGTCTAGGGACAACAACAGTGATAGTGGGTAAGTATGATCTGGTAAGCTAAAATCACTTGTACCAACTTTCTGGGAAACTAGTATATTTATACAGAATTAGAAGCGTTTATAGTTTCATGAAAGAAATAACCACATCATTCACAGGTGCTGTAACCAGCTCTTAAAACTTATTTTTCAAAGAATTTAGAGGTTTTCTTCAAGTATGAACTGATATTGATTTTTTATGGTTTACTTTATTTGATCAAACTAATTTCCTTATTTTATATATAAAGCTACGCTGAAATGATTCTTAAGGTTATTTAAAATTATTTCGTTATAAACTGAAATCCCTCAAGAGCCATTACATGATAATATATTTGTTAAATTGATGAACCAATGCAAGCTATGGTTTATAGCTAACTTTTAAAAATCCTAGAAAGGAAAAGGTCAAGTTACTCTTCTCATTTCTGACCCAGAAAGAAATATTTATATTTTGATGTGTATCAATTTATCAACTGACTTTGACCGATGAATTGATTAAATTATAACGTACACGTATACATAACTGATCCTGGTTAGTTGTAAAGGTGTTGTACAACTCAATATCACAAATCAAATATTTATTTTATTATATTGAGAAAAGAGTGTGAGCTTTTCTGTTTCTATATTTGGATGCCACATTATAGCTAACTTAATGCAGATGAAATAATAGATTTAAGGATTACATAACATTGAAATAAATCCAATTTTCTGAACACAGATCAATATTATATTTGTTCTAAGGGAATTGATTTGATATTGGATATAGTTATGTCTGTCACTCAATTCAAGAGGATTGTCACCATTTAGTGGATACATGGATACTTTAAATTTCATTCTTGATATCATTACAATATCAAAATCCACATGGTCATAGATTGGTCATTACTTTATGAGTTTGATCACAAGTTACCATCAGGGTATAGGTAACCACTGTGTAAGATGCTTCATCAGCTGGATCCAGGAGCTTAGCATCACAAGGAATTTATTTTAATCTCTCTGTCACCATTATGGAAGTATATGTTATAACATAACATTTATGACTGATCAAAAATAATCGGTAGAACTTCAGACCTATCGTGATCAGACCTAATAATTAATTATGTCTATAAAGAAGTACTGGTATTGCCACTGCATGTGGATTATTGTGGCTATAATGGTTGTTGTATATTTCAGTAAGTATACTCAATCATTTCTTTCCAGTGCTAGGTTAACTGGTGGTTGTGCATTTCAGTGATCATTCCTCCGGTTTCTTCTAGTGAAAGCTTTTTTTCTAGTGAAACTAACTTCTTATTCCTGTTAACTTTACTCTGTGACCTAAGAGATTAGTTCATTAACTGTAATCACTAGCCTGTCAACACTGAGGAATTAAGTACTTATTCCAGAGTTGCAGTTGCATTCGACTCCAAATTTTATTAACTAGGATTGTCAGTTTTCTTAGTTCTTTCCAGACACTCTGGCTTCCTCCACCAATAAAAACTGACAGTCATTAAGTAGCCAATAGTGCTGAAAGTGGTGTTAAACACCAATTAATCAATCAATCAATATACTGATTGTTGTGTATTTTAGTAAGTTGATACCTACATTTCTCCCCAGTGCAAGTCTTCTTAACCTTTATATTGGTAATGATATGTGATGGTTTATTGATAACATTTAGTTAAAATATCAGTGGATCAAAGTGAAATATTTCAGAACTATTTAACCATATAAACAATAAACTTTTATTTGGTTTAAAGAAAAGTTTTAATTCCTTTCATACAATGATCTGAGTGTTTAATAGAAGAAAATATCTGATGTGCTTCATTGAACTATAAATTTATTAAATGGCCTTTTGCATACTTTAAATCATCATTTAACTGGTTGTCTACAATAAATCAGGAATATGAAATAAAAAGAAATGAATGTACTAGTTTACATGTACTTTTTTCCAAATTAACCTTGATATAAATACCTGTTAAAGGCTAAGGAATTTAAGCATGTGGTTTTGTTGGGTCTTTGGTATGGAGACAGGAAATGAGACACTACCTTGATCATACTGTACTGTGTTACTTTGTTTATATCAATATAAGTTACACTCAGTAACCCCACTGGTCATGATACTTGTATGATTAAATATTTGATGTAGCTAATTATCTACCTGTAAATTTACCTGCAGACAGGAAGTATTCTCCTGTAATTATATCGCTGGCTCAGGCCTTTCTCATAATACAAATTGATACAGCTTTAATCAATTCTGATAGATAAAATATTGTGATTAGTATTTTATTATTCCAAATATAACAGTATCTCAGGCTTAGATCATATTGACCAGGAATATGGTTTCAGATTGTTTTCACTCTCATTAAATTACTTAAGCTTAACTGGAAATGAAAAAAAGTTTTGGTGGATATTCAACAAATTTGTTCATTTTACAATCTATAAAAGAAAGCATATCCTTGTTATAATACCCAGAAGCCAAAAAATGTTCTTTATGTAGTAAATTTGGCTCCCCAATGTGAGCATACTTAGTTGATAAAACTGAGAAGCATTTTAAGTCATATCAATAGCCCTGATGCGGTATATTTTGCTCTTTAATATATCTGTGACTATAATAGATACTTTTTTTTGTGTTTTCAGTGTATGTTGGAGAGGAACAAGCTGACCAGGACCCTGATCTAGTATATATACCTGACTCTCATCAAATCACAGGCTCTTTAACAGGAGCCAATGCTTTAGAAAACTCACTCATGTTATTACAAGAAAGTTTAGAAAGTGGAGCTGCACTAGCACAATTTGATGTAAGTTCAGATTTGTGAAGAAAGGCAATCTTTAAAGTTCATACAAAGTTACTAGTATAAATAAGAAAAAAAGATATAATCATGGTCCTGTCACAAAAACTGTGCCAACAGAGTTATGAGGAAAAACAACTGAAATCCACATTACAGATTTTAAGGTCACATGACAAATGTTTGTGTGTCAGCTCACTAGCTACATGTTTTAGCAGTCTTAGATGTTGTGGTACCAGAATAGTTGTCTGCAATGTTAACTTTTATAGATTGTATCTGATTCTGATTGTTACCTTTAGACTGAGTTCAGATTCTCATGACGGGTGATGCATGAATAACAGGAGATACTTACCCTGTTGACACACTGGTCCCCTACCTTTTGATGTTCATGTCATTACCTGTTCTAAATGGATTTTTGACTTTTTAACATTAATAAACCAGTGTTGCCTCTAGTTGTATAGCTTTTAAACTTCTATAATTTTAAAGATTTTCACATTAATTCTACTGGAAAATATTATTACTGAAAAACATTACCAAATATATATTATACAGAAAAAAGAATAAGTTAAAAAGTTTAATGCTGCATTTAGAAATATTTAAAATGCAAATGAGAGATCAAAGTTTATAATATTTTATTTTATATTGTAGCAATTATACAGAAAGAAACCTGGAATGACAATGAATGCTGCCAGACTAGATGCCAATATTGCCAAGAATAGATACAGAGATATATCTCCATGTAGGTTTATTTACTCACTACAATTCCATCTCTTCATCTGACATAACTTGTACATGTCATTATATATCCCTACACTCCTCCCCGGCCTATCAAATCAACTAAATTTGTACATGGCAGTTTTGTATCACTACACTCCCCTCTTATCAACTCAACTCACAAAATAAGGAAACCAAATGATCTGTCTATTGATGAAACTGCATTCGATAGTTTCCAACAAGGACTTCCTTATCCCAGACCTGTATAATAGTTATCAAAGCTACCAGGCTTATAATTAAATATGCAATATGCACGTTTCGTCTACGAAAGACTGATCAGTGACACTTTGATCAAAATAGTTATAAAGCCAAACAAGTACAAAGTTGAAGTTATAACCATTCCAATAACACATACAAATGAGTAAGTGTTGTATGCCCTTGTAGGTTTATTTGCAGGTCTTACAGTTTGATGAGAATTTTAAAAAAGTTTTAACCCTTGTTTTTAAATCTTGTCAATAAGACTGCCTAATCAATCAACAATTTAAACATTGCAAAATTTTGTCTTTATAATTAGGAAAGTGAATTTTGTTAATTTTGATATTTTCCTTGCAGATGACCAAACTAGAGTAATATTAAAAGGACAGACCGATTATATTAATGCCAATTATGTAAATGTAAGTAGCAATCATTATTTTATGATCTGGTATGGAAATTCTATGTTTACATAATTGTTGTATCTTATTCCATATGCAGTTTTTATTTTCTCCATTATGGTATAGACATTAACACATTTAGATGTTTATTGCATATGGATTCTTAGCCGCCTTTTTGATTAGAAGTATGCTTTCCTAGATTACATGAGGTCAAGAGTCTGGACTTTTCTGGGTCAAGTCAGGCTATAATTGGTATTTTGTTGTTCCTTGTAAAGCATGTGTCATATTAAAGTAAAAAAAGGGACTTGCTCAGAGTTACAAATAATGCATGTTGTCCATTCGTTTGATGTGTTTTATCCTTTGATCATGATTACGGACTTTGCGTTTTGAATTTTCCTCAAAGTTCAGTATTTTTGTGATTTTACCTTTTATCTCTGATCGCTAATTAATGAGCTAGTAGAATAAAGCTATGTTAAGAGATTTGGTAACGGAAAAAGTAAGAAAGGTTAGTGTCATATTCATATTCAAAAATTGTCCTTATGATATAAACCATCATATCTAATGACATGGAAATTTTGACACCTGTTCAATGTTATATGCAACTATTATGCCACATAAAACAAAGCTGAAAAATCACTTGTTAGTCATGAACGCAGTACAACTAAGAAACATGGTTTTTATATGATATTTGGTGAAATAAATACACTTGGTTACAAATTTACATTTTATTTCTAGATGGAAATCCCTGGTTCAGGAATTGTGAACCGTTACATCGCTGCTCAAGGACCTTTACCGGCTACATGTACAGATTTCTGGCAAATGGTGTGGGAACAACATACATCATTACTGGTCATGCTAACCATGAAGAATGAGAGAGGAAGGGTAAGCTATTTTACATTTTATTGACATATTTAAATATATTTGCATATTGACTGATGACTTGTTCATTAAAAAATAAAAATAAAATGTAGTTAATATTTATCAAATCTTTTAAGTGATATCTGTCAGGTGCAAATAGTTCAGAAGATTTTATTTTATAGTTTAGAGAGGGTCATCATATATTCAAAATTACAAAATAAAACTACTAAATTGACTTAAATCAGTGGTTCTTCATGAGAAAATGAAAAATATGTTTCAGTCATGACAAGGGCATTAATAGTGAACATTTTGCAGTTATTCTTGTTATTCTTTTATCATGCAAAGAATAATTATTTGCTGATATTTTGTGTTGATAGACATATTTACTTGTTCAACCCCTACAACATATTGTTTTCTATTTCTAGGTGAAGTGTCATCAGTACTGGCCTGACATGTATGAGACGCTAGATTATGGGGCATTGCAAATCACATGTGTCAAGGAAGATGAATCAACGTCATTTGCCTTTAGAGAATTTAATTTAACAAATATAGAGGTATGAGCAAAAGGGAGACTCTCTATTTATTTTGTTATCAACAAATTAAAATAAATGTTTTGAAGATGTGATATGCCAAAAAACAAATAGCTTGGAGCCAAAAAATTTAGTAAAAATAGGAGAAATGGAATAAATGTTTAGATAACAAGTAGAAATGAAATTGTACTTATCATCATATTTATTCAATATTTCCATTTTCATATCTATGTCATTTTAGTTAAAATTATTTTCTTCAAACTATAATTATTGAAGGAACTTTTGCCTGAAAGAAAAAAAATAACTTAAAATTGTAAAAAATATTTAAATTAGCTCTTGCAGAGATATTGCCTTTTTGTGCTCATGTGGCGTAAAGCAAACAACAATCAATCAATCAATCAAGCTGTTAAGTCACGATATTATTGTTTATTATTTTTCAGACCAGAGAAGAGAGACATATATCACACATGCAGTATATAGCTTGGCCAGATCATGGTGTTCCTGATGATCCAGGAGATTTCTTAGATTTTGTAATTAAAGTACGGGAAAGACGACAGGGCATGGTAGAACCAACAGTTGTCCATTGTAGGTTAGTATTAAAGCTAGTGGTACCAGATAATACAAAACAGTAAGGTTTTATCAATTCAAAACATACATCTTAAGTTGTTTTTTATACAGAACATGGACACATTAATTTTACCTTTATTACAATAATATGTACAAAAAGGAAATTAAAAGAAAAAAATTACAGTATAAGTATGTGGAAGGGTTAGAAAAAAATACAGAAAAAGAAAAATCCCCCAAGTCATACATTGCAACTTTTCTAGACGAGAAACGTGCATAACGGAGCACTTGTATAAGAACAAACTTTGAATATTCATCGGTAATTAAACCTATGGTAATTGATCCCTTCACTAATCTAAACATGATTGTACAGTCTCTCGTTGCATTTGAAATGTGAAGATTTATGAAATTACCTATTAAAAGTTTAGTAAAGTTTAATAAATTTTATGTTAATTTTGTGTGTTTTCAGTGCTGGTATAGGAAGAACAGGTGTTTTAATTACCATGGAAACAGCTATGTGTTTAGTAGAAGCTAACCAGCCTGTTTATCCATTGTCTATAGTACGCCAAATGAGAGACCAACGTGCTATGTTAATACAAACTGCTGTAAGTGTCCATTTTACACTACTTTTATAGTTTAAAAACATGTAAAAGTTTATTCAAATAGAAATGTTGTATGTTTGATTTTTTTGGCTTGATGTAATAGATTGTTCTGTAATCTAACCACTTTATATTTGTGTATAATCTGAAATTATTCTCTACACAATGAACAAGGTGATATTGGATATATGTCAATCAACCCAACAACACAAAATACATAATGTTTGGTGATTTTTCTGTCACAAGACAAATACTTTTAGGGGATATAGATATAGGAAGATGTGGTGTGAGTGCCAATGAGACAATGAGATGGGTTTTTTTAAAAGATGAATGGTCACTTAATTATGATTTATTGATTTATGTTTTATCTTTTTCTGTTTTCAGAGTCAATATAAATTTGTTTGTGAAGCAATTTTAAAAGTTTATCATGGTAAGTAAATGAAGTTTCTGTACTATTCTTAATAGATTATAAATAATTTGTAATCAAAAGCAATGAGACATCTCACCATACACCCAATCATTTAGAAGAAAATAACCTAAGTAACAATACACCTTCACCAAGGAGCAAAACTCAAACTGCTGAGTAAGCTAAAGAAGGCTCATAAATAGAAATGTAAATCAATTCAAATGAGAAAATAACTGCCAGATTTATGTACAAAACATTTAACGAAAAGCAGATACAGCAACAAACATCATCAACTATATGACAGACTCCTGACTTTGGACATGCACATATAGAATGTGGCATGTTTAAACATTTTTACTGCGTGAAATCCTTCTAATCACCTGCTAATCACCTGTGACAGTGGTGTAAATGACTTGAGCGTATACAGGGACAAATGTGACACGCTTCTTCCTTTCATTTTGATAATGTTTTATAGAGCTGTATTGTTGAATTATTATTGTATAAAAAATTTCTACAACCAACTTTCAAATTAGAAATTAATTAGTTAAAACAATATTTCAGGTGGCTTTGGCACTCTGAATTTTGCAAATGAACAATGTTTTGAGCAAATGAACAATGGTTTGACAACAAAATGTTAAGTTTTACAGGACTTACAACTGCCTTTCACGAAATAATGTTGTTAAAGTGAGAAATAGAGATATTTGAACATAAGAGGAAAATCCTGACCATGATACCCGTATTCAAAAGAAGATTTTTTTTGGAGAGATGACACATATAATAGAACATGAGACACGAAAAAGAAAGCCAGTGAAAATATAACCACCGATTTGTTTTATTGTTTCAGAAGGAATTGTAAAACCTGAAGATTACCAACGGTGATATTAGCTGGGGGAAGGACGGACAGTGATATTAGCTGGGCAATGACTAACATACATTATATGATGTGAAAAAAGCATTTTTATGTGGACAAAAGTTTGTAATGGAGGAAGTGTGAGGTCAAGGACATGCCATCTCAATCATGTAGATGTTTGATTTCAACATTGAATCTGTTAACATGATCTTCTGAATGATTTTGTGTCAGAAGATGCTAAAAAAAGTGCAGTTATTTTTGTTTTTATATTTGTGTATTTAGAAACATATCTTAAATTATTAACAGACACATTTCTATTTGGTTGGATGTTTGTTTTTTAATGTCAGTATGGAAATATTCATGAAAAAGAGGAAGTTTTAACATAATAATTGTTAAGCGTTATTGTGCCTCTTGGTGTTTCTGCAAGATGTGTCTTTAGTGTTATCTCAGGACTATTCAAACGTTTAATGGACAAGGATCATACTCAGTACATCTGTGTCAAGCAATACGTTTGTTGTTATGAATCTCCATGGTTACCAGTGTTGTATTTGACACCTTACAAAGGTCACCTATAATATTTATATGTTGTCATGGAGATATTGTCAGCCTTTTTATTTCTCCACCTCTCGTGTGAGTTCATTTATTTTCCTTTCCTCCAACAGTCCCACGTATTTTGTATGTTCCTAACATTATTTTTTTTAGATATTGACCTTTATGTCCATACTGCTCAATTTTCATGTGAATTGTTGGATGGCAGTAACACAAAATCAGCATCAGTTGACATATTTCTACAGAATGAAGGTGGTCTTGAAAAATTTAGCTTTCTTATTCTATGAAAGTCCAATCTAAAAAACATAGATGATTATAACATCCCTTATATCTTCTTCATCTATCCTGTGCTCAGGAGTAAAATAGATGATCATTTAAAATAACTGGACTTTTATTTGTATATGTCATGACATAACAACACAAAACATGAAAAGAATAATTTTGAATCCATACAGTATTGTTTCCTTGTTGAACATTTTTCACCAGACCTGAACAATTCTATATGGAGACCCAAGTCTATATCAGACATGTCACATGACTTTAATAAATCAGTTGGAGACGTCCTGTAAGTTATTTGTAATGTTTACTGTAATGAAGGATGCTGTCCGTGTGAGTGTGATACATGTACGCTGTAGTCAATAACAAATTAGTGCTAACTTTGCAGTATCTATATTTGACAAAAGGGGGATGATTTTTATCAATCTGACAATAACTACAATACGATTTGGGAAATGTGAAAACTGAAAAAATCAAAACTACTTTCAGTTTAAAAGCAGAAGCATGGTAAAATGACATTTCACAATATTTAGAAAGTTGCCATGGAATAGAAATTAAACAATTTGAAACTATTTTACTGATTAAATTATACCAGTATATATATGTATGAGTTTGTCATCTTCCTGTTGACAAGTATGTATAACTTATTTTGATTTTTGTTTCAATAACACTTTAAAGGTAACATTGACTATAATTGTACTATAGTTCAAAACTTTTGTTGTCTACTTTTAAAATCACATCTTTTTGGGGGTATATCTTTTTGTGAAGAAAAAAAGGGATGCATCAATTCCTGTGAAATTTTAAAAGAAAATATAAAAATATATTGTTTTTCATATGTAGTAAATATTCAGTGTACAAGATGCAAATAAGCAAATATTAGTCAAATATAGGATGAAATTTCCAAACAGGAACCTTTTAAATATCTGTTTGATTAAAATATTTATAATTTTCTATATTTTTATTTTTTATTTTTTTTAAGGCTAAAACTTTTGATTTGTTGAATTAAATCTGCTTGGCTTGCTTTTTTAAAACAAAAATTGGTGATAAGAAAATGAAAAATATGATTTTTTTAAAAATAGCAAAAAGTGCTTTAATATTAAAACTACAATCTCTGTAGCAGATCTCAAGTTTACAAATATTAAAAACTGCAGTCATGGTTTAAATGAAATCATTATAAAATGTGATCAGGGATTTAAAAAGAATTGATAAAGTATTAACATGTGCATAGAGGAACCTACATAATTTTAAGTATTAAAATTTACATTTTATAATATAATTCCATTAAAACATTTTAAAACGACCTTTAATTTGGTGGCATCGTAACACAACTTTGTTGGAATTAGGGAATCATCTGAGTACTAACACATTTTACTGTATTTTTACCAAAGAATGCATGAGAATTGTAGGATTTTAATACAACTAATAATTAATCCAGAAATACAAATGTATAACAAAAAGGATACCTTCTCTTATATTGATCTTCAATCAATTTATATCTCATACTTTCATTTTTTTTATTGTTTCGTTAAAGCAGGAATTTGGTCACAATATTTTAACGTTGTACAACATTTTTATTTGAATGTGATTATTTATTACAAAGGTAACATTTAATGTATATATTTTTATAATGTGTACAAATGTGTGTGAGAGAATATGTGTATGTGTATGATACTCATTATGTACATATTGTCATGGTTACATGTTGACATGGTAACGGTCGTATGTTACATTGTTAATAGCGTCAGAAATTCTATAACTTAATAAAAAGATTGGGCTGTTTGCCAGGCAATATTAAAACATCATTAAATATTTTCTACATATGTCTTTGTGTTTCTTCAAACATTTATAATATTTTCCAAGATTTTTGTCTCCCCTTGTTGAGTGATGAAGTAGAGTCCTGCTTTTTGTCTCCCCTTGTTGAGTGTTGAAGTAGAGTCCTGCTTTTTGTCTCACCTTGTTGAGTGATGAAGTAGAGTCCTGCTTTTTGTCTCCCCTTGTTGAGTGATGAAGTAGAGTCCTGCTTTTTGTCTCCCCTTGTTGAGTGTTGAAGTAGAGTCCTGCTTTTTGTCTCACCTTGTTGAGTGATGAAGTAGAGTCCTGCTTTTTGTCTCCCCTTGTTGAGTGTTGAAGTAGAGTCCTGCTTTTTGTCTCACCTTGTTGAGTGATGAAGTAGAGGCCTGCTTTTTGTCTCCCCTTGTTGAGTGTTGAAGTAGAGTCCTGCTTTTTGTCTCACCTTGTTGAGTGATGAAGTAGAGTCCTGCTTTTTGTCTCACCTTGTTGAATGAGGAAGTAGAGTCCTGCTTTTTGTCTCACCTTGTTGAGTGATGAAGTAGAGGCCTGCTTTTTGTCTCACCTTGTTGAGTGAGGAAGTAGAGGCCTGCTTTTTGTCTCACCTTGTTGAGTGATGAAGTAGAGGCCTGCCTTTTGTCTCACCTTGTTGAGTGATGAAGTAGAGGCTTTTGTCTCACCTTGTTGAGTGATGAAGTAGAGGCTTTTGTCTCACCTTGTTGAGTGATGAAGTAGAGGCCTGATTTTTGTCTCACCTTGTTGAGTGATGAAGTAGAGGCTTTTCCCAGCAACATTGTAGTCCAGAACTTTGTGATTAGTTTGAAAGTTTGTAATTAGAACAGCATATTATGATATTTGGTATGCAGTTGTAGTAGCATCAGGCATTTTTCATTTCCAGAAGGATTAATTGAACCTTTACCTTTTGTTGTATTTGTGTCCCCGCCGTTGAAGAGGTGGCCTGAAGTTTACCCTTTTCCATCTGTACGTCCTGAAATTTGTTTCTATTCTCCAACTTAAGTTTGCCTCCACCAAATGTTAAGAAACTTATGTTTATAACTTTATGTTATAAAAGTAAACCATTAAAGGTCAATGTACTGCCTTCCACACAGAGCTTAACTGATTTATGTTTTCTTAACTTTATTTGTCTTGACCTAATGTTATGAAACTTTAAAAATAGTTATTACCACAAAACTCAGACCAAGTACGTATTTGTGTAAGGTCACTTTTTACTGTCAAGTTATTTCCCTTTATACTGTTATATGCCAGCAGGGGCATCATCTGTATCCCATAACATACATTCCTCATTTAATTTCAACTTCCTCCGGCTTATTAATCCCCACATATTTTTTAGTCACATTGTAATAATTCCCCTCAAATTGTATTATATCAATGTGTTTATTCCTTCCAATTATCCAGGGTGGCTGAGTGGTTATAGAAGTCCATCTATCACAAGCCTGTCAACACCAAGGTTGTGAGTTTGAACCTACTATGAAGCAAATGTGTTCGACTCCAATCTTAATTTAATAGAATAACCAGTTTGCCTTCCTAGGTTGGTGGTGTTCTTTATTGATTGTAATACAAGTAGTGAAAAGAATCACAATATTTAATAAGTTAAAATTGAGAATTGAAAAGAGGAATGTCAAAAGAGACAACAACCCAACAAAAGGACAGAAAACAGCCCAAGGGTCTTCAACACAGCAAGAAAATCCTGCATTCAGAGATGGACTTTTGCTTGCCCTAAACAAAATGTATTCTAGTATAAATGAAATTGGACATCACACCAAACTCCAAAACATCTAAATGAACAAAAAATAAAAAAAATTCACAAAGGCCAAAGGCTCCTGACTTGGGACATGCAAATATATGGTGGGTTAAAACATGTTTTGAGAGATTCCCCCTCCCCCTATATCTCGTCAATGTAGAAAAGGCAAAGACTCAGCAAATAAGTAAAATAACAAAAATACTTAACTTGAAGAAAATTCAAAGCAAAGTCTGTAATCAAACAGCAAAATCAAAAGCTCTAACACATCAAACTAATTGATAACAACTGTCATGTTTCTGACTTGGTACAGGCATTTTCTTATGTAGAAAAATGGTGGATTAAACCTGGTGCTATAGCTAGCTGAACCTCTCACTTGTATGATAGTCACACACAATTTTATTATATTGACAAATGATGTGTGACCAAAAAAAACCATTAAAGGTCAAAATGGTCAAAAATAGGTGTACAGCAATCAACATTGTGTTATAATCTTAATTACAATAATAATATAAAATACAAGAGTGCACACACTGAAATGTCTCGCCTTCTTTACTTATCCTTATTACTATCTTGATAGACCTAAATATAAAGCTTTATTACAACTGTCACATAAACTCAACATTAACCAAGAAAATGAAACATTGATCAATGAACCATGAAAATGAGGTCAAGGTCTGATGAACCATGCCAGGCAGACATGTACAGCTAACAATTCTTCAATATTACAAATATAGTTGACTTATTGCTTATGAATAATGAAAAACAGACCAAAACACAAACACTTAAAACTTAGCAATGGATCGTGAAAATGAGGTCAAGGTCAAATGAAACCTGCGTAACCAACATATAGATCATAAAATATTTCCATATACCAAATATAGTTGACCTAATGCATAAAGTATTAGAAAAATAGACCAAAACTAAAAAACTTAACTTTGACCACTGAACCATGAAAATGAGGTCAAGGTCAGATGACACCAGTCAGCTAGACATGTACACCTGACAATCATTCCATACACCAAATATCGTAGACCTATTGCATATAGTATATAAAAAAAACAGACCAACACACAAAAAATAAACTATAACCACTGAACCATGAAAATGAGGTCAAGGTCAGGTGACACCTGCCAGTTGGACATGTACACCTTATAGTCCTTCCATACACCTAATATACTAGACCTATTGCTTATAGTATCTGTGATATGGACTTGACCACGAAAACTTAACCACTTATCCATGAAATGAGGTCGATGTCAAGTGAAAACTGTCTAACAGGCATGAGGACCTTGCAAGGTACGCACATACCAAATATAGTTATCCAATTACTTATAATAAGAGAGAATTTAACATTACAAAAAATCTTAACTTTTTTTTCAAGTAGTCACTGAACCATGAAAATGAGGTCAAGGACATTGGACATGTGACTGACGGAAAGTTCGTAACATGAGGCATCTATATACAAAGTATGAAGCATCCAGGTCTTCTACCTTCTAAAATATAAAGCTTTTAAGAAGTGAGATAACACTGCTGCCGCCGCCAGATCACTATCCCTATGTCGAGCTTTCTGCAACAAAAGTTGCAGGCTCGACAAAAACGATAAAGACAACAACATCCATCAATTACCGCATGGTAAGAGTTTATTCTGGTTGACATGTTTCACCAAAAAGGGTGGCGTCTTCAGGACATAGTATGTAAATCTTCAGTGATGGACTGGTTTTTATTTGTATGTTTCTGTGGTTGCTTCTGTTTCCAAATCTATCCTTTTTTCCTCGTATGGTTATTTTCCTGAACAATCAAGAACTTTTTAAATGGTCCGAAAAAGAAGGATAGATTTGGAAACAGAAACAAACAAATAGAAAGCAGTCCATCACAGTCGACAAGAATGAACTCTAACCATGCGGTAATTGATAAGTGTTGTTGTCTTTATCGTTTTATTTTACTTACCTAATGAAAGACAACTGTGAATACCCTTCGGTATCCACCCTCTATTACCCAACCGCACGATAACCACTGTTGGTTCAACTTGTTCAATTACAATAATAATAAACAAATATGTAACAAATAACCTTAAAAGGCATAGTAACAAAGCACATTTGCAAAAAATGAAAAACAAGAATAACACAATGACTGGTTGAAGAAGTACAGAGCTATGTCAAATAAAATTAAGAATGGAAATGGGGAATGTGTCAAAGAGACAACAGCAGAAGGTCACCAACAGGTCTTTAATGTAGCGAGAAATGCCCGCACCTGGAGGTGTCCTTCAGCTGGCCCATAAACAAATATATACTAGTTCAGTGATAATGAACACCATACTTAACTCCAAATTGTACACAAGAAACTAAAATGGTGTGGGGTTAAACATGTTTATAAGATCTCAATCCTCCCCATATACCTCTAGCCAATGTAGAAAAGTAAAGGCATAACAATACGCACATTAAAATACAGTTCAAGAGAAGTCTGAGTCTGATGTCAGAAGATGTAACCAAAGAAAATAAACAAAATGACAATAATACATAAATAACAACAGAATACTAGCAGTTAACTGACATGCCAGCTCCAGACTACAATTTAACTGATTGAAAGATTATGATTTCATCATATGAATATCAGGTGTAATCCTTCCCGTTAGGGGTTTAGTATCATACCATCCTAACAAATATGAGAAGAACATAACCCATGTCATGCCAACAACTGGTTTTTATACAACCACAAAAAAATTTGTGGTCGTATATTGGTATGACATTGGTGTCTTCCAAAGACACATTGGTTTTAGTACTATAACTTGAGTTAAAAGTAAAAAAAGAAATCTATGAAATTTAAACACAAGATTTATGACCACAAAAGGAAGGTTGGGATTGATTTTGGGAGTTTTGGTCTCAAAAGTTTAGGAATTAGGGGCCAAAAAGGGGCCCAAATAAGCATTTTGCTTGGTTCTCGCACCATTACTTTAGTATAGTTATACCCTTTCTTCTCAGACACTGGTGACATATTACAAAGGATGAGTAGCAGCTGAAAGCTGTTGATACTGAATAAGTTGGGAAATATATATGGATAGAGAGTTATCTCATTGGCAACTCATACCACATCTTCTTAAATCTATTTTCTAAGTACATATGGAACATCCAGGTAAAGTTTGGTTACATTTAGCCTAGTCGATTCAGATAAATTGTTAGGTTTTTTTTAAAGTTTATATTGACGGATGGACAGATGGAAGAATATGATTGATGCAAGTGATGACAAAAAACTAGCATGGCCATCAGCTGATGAGATTGTTCTTAACCTGACTTTTCATTTTGTAGTTTATTGGCACATGATTTGGACTACAGCTTTTGAGTATATTTGTTCTTTTTTTTATATTGATTCTCTGAGGTATAAAAACCCTAAGCTAATTTTAATCTTGTCAGATTGTAGTTTTCTGGCACATGATTTGGACTACAGCTTTGAAGTATATTGTGGATTCATCATTATTCCTTAGATACCAAATTTTGAGGTCTTTGTGGGTACAGGTGAACCATGAAATTGAATGTTAGGAATAACAAATTTTCCATAGGCTTGTATGCAGACTTTGTCAAAAACCATAAAATTAAATATTAATAAACATGTAAGTTCTTCTTAATCCACTAAAATATATGAATCCGTAATAACTGTTTTGTTTTTCATATTGATTCCCTAGAGGTATAATAATCCTATATCAATTTCAATCCAAAAATCAAAATTAATAACATAATAATAAAATAATAAAAAGTTTCCACAGGATGAAAAACATAAAATTCAAGCTACATATATGAATGATATTTAAACTCTAAAGTTTAACAATAATTATTTATTTTTTATGAGGACATGATAAATGTACAGATGATGTTATTGTTCTTAGGCTATAAACTACGTCTTCTCTTCAGTTTTTGTTTCTTTTTTGATTTTCTTCTTTTTTGGTGTCTTTTTCTCTAAAGGTTGTAATTTAACACTTGGCATTCTTCCTGTTAAATAAAAAGAAAGAGAAAGAGGTCAGCAAACATTTTGATTAAAAACACGTACAGAAAGAGTGTTGCTTTATCCCAACTGGGACTGGCTTTCAAAGTTAAGCTTCCATTTAAATTTCATAACAAAAATCTTGAAATTCCTGACAACAGGCCTGTTATTGATATAAATGTTTCCTATACAATAGTTGCAAAGAGACTTCCCATTTAGAATTTTCCTAAGAAATAATAATTTTTTTATATTCTATTATTTTGGTACACATTTGAAATAAAGTAATATACATCTTCCAAATATTTCTTTAAAAAATCTGTTCAAAATTGAAATGATGAGAGTGTTGCAAAGATGGTTACCTTAGTCAAATAATTCATATTTCCAGGGAAAAGGGACAGACACATTATTAATAAAAAACATCATTTACAATTTTTTATCAAAATATGTTTAGAACTGTACAGATAAGACCAAATACATAGCAATTTATATATAATCTATATTTTTGAAAACTCGGTATGTTCAATCTTCACTGGATTTCAAATCTATAAAGCTTTGTCAACATGTATTTGAGTAACATGAATGGTCCCAATATTGTTCTTTCTATCTCTCACAGCAAAATTCAAATAAAGAAAAGGATTATTTATTTCTCCCTTTATATTACATCATGTCTTTTAACCAGTTTGTCAGCAGCAAGTTTTTTCTAAATCACATTTTAGCCAACATATTAGGAGTCAATATATTTTCCTACCTTTACCCCCTTTTTTCTTCTGTACTTTCTTTTTAACATTAGGACTTTCTGGTTTCTTTTTAGGTGGAGACCTCTGAGTACCAGATGTTGATGGTTCAGGATCGAAAGAAGGCATGTGTAACAGTCCATCACCATGACTTATCTCCCTTTCTCCCACTTCCTCCTGGTCTGATTTATTTACTTCCTGGTCTCTAGTATGTAAATGATCATCACCAATGCTTTTCTCAGATCTTGTTGGACTTTGGACTCCTTCCATTTGTTCTTCATCAACCTCTGCTGAAAATAAAGTTAAATTAACTTTATTTTGTAGAATTAATACACATTTCTTCATCTATATGCACATACCTTTACAATTTCATTCTAAAGTTTCTAGATATATTGCAACAGGGTTTGGCATAAATCATGCAAAATAAATGAGAATAGATGTGAAATGTGATGTAAAAAAAAAATATATAATTTTCTTCTGTAAACCACTGTTTACCTTCAACTTTCTAATTGTTATAAAAAACAAACAATAGTTTTGTTTATACATAAAATCTTGGAAGTATATTAATTCCAGCCATATGCCTGTGTATCTAAAAGTTACACCACCCAAACCTAAGTATAGTTTTTACTCTTGTAGATAGATTTTTTTATATGTTTTTCAACTGTTCCCTTCATCTAATGAGGAACTTTAAGGAGAATACAAACAATTACTGAACTGGTTAATTGTCCAAATAGGAAGCTAAATAGTTTTTTTTTGTCCAGCCAATCATTGCATTTCAATGTTTTCAATAGCAGCATCTTGCAGGGTTGGTACAGAAGTGTTTGCAGCAGAACAACTAAAGGTTACAAAACAAACCTTCTTTTTTTATATTTTTCTTTCTTCCTTTCTTTCTCTTTGGTGATGTTGCTTCTGACTCGGACTTATTTTTCCTCCTTTTACCTCGTTTTGGTTGTTTTTCTGGAGAATCATCAGCCGAATCAACAGCCTGTCTGTGGCGCCTTGATCTACTGGCTTGGGCAACATTTCTGTAAGCTTTGGCTTTGATCTCAGACTTTATAGTCTTTCCGTTCTATAAAACATAGAAAATATATGATTGTATTTAAAAGCAAACTATTGGGCAACATAATGTTTAAGTAAGTTCTTTTTAATGCCTCAACTTCAAAAAATCATTAATCTGTTAAGCATTGTAAGGAAATCACATTAATATATATTTAAAAACACCTTTATTCCTACTTAAATACTCAAAATAAGTTTGTTGACAATTTAAATCACCTGATATTACTATGCCTACAGTTTATTTATCACAAAATGTAATCTCTAAAACTGATCACTAGTGAAATAATAATTAATACTTCAGAGATATTTTTTTCTCAGATTTTGATTGTGGAAATATTTGCAATTCTTAATTAAACTTTTACATACTGGTTTATAATCTTCATCATTCATATCTTCATTCTCTGTGTCTGTCGCCTTTCTCTGTAAAAAATAAAACAACATTTTCTTATGTCATTGACCTATTCCAAGCACTGTGTAAAATGGTTTCTTATATCTGGTACTAGTCATTATGGTTTACTGATATTATAAGTTATATGGTTTCGCTACTGACCCCCTAAGGATCTATAGAGTGTTTGTAAAATCCATAAGGGTTGAGGCAGAAGGCCAGATATCCTATGTATATTACTCACCCTCTGTTATTCAGAGAGGGTCAGTAGTGAACCGTAAAACAAATTCATTGCACACAGGACTTTTAGTGCTGCATTTTGTTGACAAAGAACTAATAAAATTCAACAGCATTTACAGTAGACATGACATCAAGAACCAAATATGAAATTTACTAACCCCCTATGGAGCCATAGGGGTCACCACAAGACAACATTAAACCAATCACCACGTCATAATTTACCAAGAATTGATAATAGTATAACAGGATATTGTACAGTCAATCTTGTTTCAGATTTCTTTTGTACCCCCATAATATTTTTTTCACCCTGACCCCCTTTTCCCAAAAAAATAATCCCCTCAAGAATTGGTCATAATCTCAATTTTAATTTTAATGTAGTTTGCAACCATAATTACCTATTTAAATATATCATAAAAGTCTAAAAATAGAACATTAAATACATAATCATAGCAAAATTAATATACCATAATCAAAATTTTTAATACAGTAAGTTCTAAAAATAAATTGACAGCTTATCACCTCAAGACAATACAACATTTCTTTATACATAATTTAAAGCAGTGTAAGGATGGTATATCAAACACAACAGTGTACATCAAAAGTAATTGACCATACATTTGTAAACCAGGAAACCCTTGTTTTCCCCCTTTTTTGCCCCTAATTCCTAAACAGTTTCAGCCATAACAACCAAAATCCAATTCTAACCATCCCCTTGTGGTATGGAAACTTGTGGTATAATTTCAGAGAGATCCTAACAATTTTCCACAAGATATTGTCTGGAAACTAAAAAAATGCTTATTTGGGCCCCTTTTAGGGACATTACCCCCAAAATCAATCCAACCTCCCTTATTTGGTTTAAAACCTTGTGTTTAAATTTCATAGATATCCATTCTTAAACTTAAGTTATTGACCTGAAACCAATTGTGTCTTCGGACAACGACACAGGGGACAACTGTATCATAGCATTATAGAACTAAAAAATTGTTTGCGGTCGTATAATAAATGTACATGTACATACCAAATGCTGCTTCCTCTGTTGATAAGACATTACTGTCCTGGAAGATGAAAAAGTCAATGTAAACATTTAATTATACTTAATCATTCCATTGGCTTTATTATTAATATATATTAAAATATTAAGCTTTTAGCGTTCCTGGTGAAATTAATAATGTATTTTCTTTCTTTTTTTTTTAAATAAAATGTCTATTTTATATGATATCTACAACTGTATAATTTAAATAAAATATTGAAAACAATAATTTGATGAGCAATGGATGTTTTATTCTGTATTTTAAATGGTGCCATTACGTGTAAAAATATACTGTATAAGCATAGGGTAAACAAGAAGTTAATGAGTAATGGATGTCAGAACTTTAAGTCATATGAAACGAGGGACAGGTGAAAAATAATGTTTGTCCAATTCTTGAACCAATGCTTGCACATATCATAAACTTAGTCCTCTGTGCACGATTTTATCATTTTTTTAAGGCAAATATATCATAAAATGGTCCACTTGTTTCCTCTGTCTGTTATGATTTAATAAATATAGCTGCTCGTTAAATGCCATGTTTTGAAGCTGAAGTTTACTGATTGTCACCTTATAGTAAACAATCGTATTGAGCACGTGTTTAACATGTACTATCAGATAATTGTTTATTTTAATTACAGATCCATCAAAAATAAGTAAACTTCTTCTAAATGTGGACAAATTTAGGAATTTTCCTCAGAAAAAAGTATATGACTTAAACACACAATATTTTAAAGTCATAAGAAACCTTAAATAAAAAAAAAAATATGTTTTTTATAACTCAATGGATAGTTTTCATTACAAAACTTATGTACATATACTTTTTTCTGAAGAAAATTCTTAAATTTATTCATATTTAGAAAAAGTTTACTTTATTTGAATTGCTTCCTTCCAGCAAGCAATTCCCCCGACATATTTTCCGTATGCAAGGTGACCTCAGTGTGACCCATCTCATAAAAATCCGGTGACCACAATACGCATGGATGTCCTTAAAATAAACTATTATATGAATTTACATGTTAAACACATGCTCAATTTCCATGCTTTTTTGTTTATTTTTCGTCAATTATTGACAAACAGGTGACAATCGTTTAACTTCGGCTTCAAAACACGAACTTTAATTACCTGCCATATTTTCACAACAACACTGACGGATTGAAAAAAAAATTGACGATTATACGAAATTTACACAAAAAAAATGATAAATTCGAGCACAGAAGACTAAGTTTATGATGTTTGTATGCATTGGTTCAAGAATTGGAAGAACATTATTTTTCACCGGTCACTCGTTTCTTATGACTTTAATATAAATTGAGAATTGACAAGTCTGTATAACATTGAGTTGTCCTTGAAGGTTAAAGCCTGTATAAACGAAATAACTTAACTAGCAGTGATGGCACAATATTGGTCTGTATGACATTGGGTTGACCTTGGAGGTTAAAGCCAGTTTAAACAAGATAAATTACCCTAGAAGTGATGGCACAATATTGGTCTGTATGACATTGAGTTGATTTTGAAGATTAAATCCTGTTTAAACAAGATAACTTACCCTAGCAATGATGGGACAATATTAGTCTGTATGACATTGAGTGACCTTGAAGGTTCATTGGCATCAGGTCCTTCTAATCCAACCTTTACATTGTGGTAGTGATCATGAAGCTGTGTCAATTGCTGAAACAATTAAAAATAAATACAGACCCCATTACATGACCTTATCACTATGAGAAAATCTACAACCTGAACCAAAAATCTACAACATAATGTACATAATTACAAATGAATAAATAGATAAGTCAGTGTGTACATCAAAGAGATATCAACCCAACAACAACAACAGTACACATGAAATTGACATGTAGAGGTCAACACATATTCTTTAATTGTCAAACAACTATTTAATACGTCTTTAGCAAAAAATAACTCAGTATTAAATAGTCATACAACTGTCAATACAATATGTCTATAAGCAAAGGGCAATAACTCAGTATCAAATAGTCAAACAACTGTCCATACAATATGTCTATAAGCAAAGGGCAATAACTCAGTATCAAATAGTCAAACAACTGTCCATACAATATGTCTTAGCAAAAGGCAATAACTCAGTATTAAATAGTCAAACAACTGTCCATACAATATGTCTTAGTAAAGGCCAATAACTCAGTATTAAATAGTCAAACAACTGTCCATACAATATGTCTTAGCAAAGGCCAATAACTCAGTATTAAATAGTCAAACAACTGTCAATACAATATGTCTATAAGCAAAGGGCAATTACTCAGTATTAAATAGTCAAACAACTGTCCATTCAATATGTCTATAAGCAAAGGGCAATAACTCAGTATTAAATAGTCAAACAACTGTCCATACAATATGTCTATAAGCAAAGGGCAATAACTCAGTATTAAATAGTCAAACAACTGTCAATACAATATGTCTATAAGCAAAGGGCAATAACTCAGTATCAAAAAGTCTAACAACTGTCCATACAATATGTCTATAAGCAAAAGGCAATAACTCAGTATTAAATAGTCAAACAACTGTCCATACAATATATCTTAGCAAAGGCCAATAACTCAGTATTAAATAGTCAAACAACTGTCCATACAACATGTCTTAGCAAAGGCCAATAACTCAGTATTAAACAGTCAAACAACTGTCAATACAATATGTCTATAAGCAAAGGGCAATAACTCAGTATCAAATAGTCAAACAACTGTCCATACAATATGTCTATAAGCAAAGGGCAATAACTCAGTATTCAATAGTCAAACAACTGTCCATACAATATGTCTATAAGCAAAGGGCAATAACTCATTCTTCTATTGTCAAACAAGTGTCTCAACAATATATCTGGAGCAAAGGGCAATAACTCAGTATTTAATTGTCAAACAACTGTCTGTGTTTAGCAAAGGGTAATAACTCTAAGTACAATTACTTTAATGAATGGTCATTTTGCAGAAAATTCATACAGTATAACACAAGAATGAAATACATACATATTATATGGTAATCATTATTTACAACACACATTACAGAAAGAACTGTTACCTGTTTCACAGTCCCGTTTCACAACTGGACACCTATCAAAATAGCTGTGAAAACGTATAGCTCTATTGTCCTTTTGAAATGTTTTTTGCCATACATCCGCAAATATCAAATTAACAAAAAGGACCTTAAGAGCTACGTTTTCAAAGCTACTTTCAAAACAAAGAATAATTACAAGCTCAAATGTTTTAGACGATTGTGTATTCTAAAACATAACAGAAGTCTTGTATTAAATTTGGTCTGCATTAACACATGATACATCAAATTTTAATTAGTTTATATCTCTTATCAAAACCAATCACAAACCAATAATACATAACAGCAGTAAGGATACTCAATGGATGTACATTACATGAGGATGTATGAAATAGTCCAAAATGCATCAAAAGAATGCCACTTTATTGCTGTGTCTCATCTTGACAGTTTCTGGAAAGACTTCAACTAACAAATCCTGCCTTACTTTGCCTCCCTTCACCTCCCCAAAGTGTTGACACTTCTATGAAACAGAAATCCTCAAAAACAAAAAGTCTTTATATGACATAATCTCGGACTCTATTTTCTTTCATTTTTTTTTAAGACAGAGAAATAAAATGTTACCTCTAAGAACTGTTCAGAAAACAGATCATACAATACACTTTGTTCATCCTTAAATTCTTCTGGTGCTGTATCTTCCTCTCTTATAGTGGTACCTGTACACAGATTAAATGTCACCTGGAAATTCAAATCTTAAAATTAATCAAATTTCAATGAAATTACATAAAATACTAGTGTGTTTTTAAACTACATTCTTTTAAAGATACAACTTTTAATTAAAAAAAATTGCACCATTGATTTGTTGACTTCTGCAATGGCCACTTTAAATTAGTTCAGTAATTTGTGGGAAAATATTTTGTTCCTAACGTAACGGTACCCAAATTGCACCGAGGACCCAAATTGCACCTATTTAGCAAAAGTAGCAGCGGGAATCTTACAGATTTCCTAGAGGCTAAACAATTTGTATATTTATGATTTGATACTATGCATGTCTTTCAACATAGGTAAAAATATTTAGATATACACAAAACGTCTACTGTATTTATCAACAGTCTGAACAGATGAAGTGTTTACTGAAAAAACAAAATGTACGGAAACGTCGCCATGCGACATCATCAAAACGTCATTTTTTTTTAAATTAGCAAATACAAAATGTTACAAGTATCAATTTCTTAAGCATGGACTAATATGCAATTGTTCAAAATATTTGATGAAATTAAACAAAACCTCTGTTATTTGACTTTTAACTATGCAAATTTAAGCATGGATGCAATTTGGGTACTCCTCATTACAGAATTATTGATGGTTTGGATGTCAGACCATTTTTTCTATGATTCCATATGGATTAATGATACATCTACAAAATAAACACATAATGAAAACTTTTGACTGACAGAAACCAAAATTAATTTTGCTAGTACATGTAGTGTTTTTCTACACCATGTATAGTAATTACATAATGTTCTCATGATATTGCAGCTTTTGAAGACATATATATCTACAAAATCTGTAAGAATTGCATCATCACAGTAATGTCATGTGACTTCCTTATAAATATAAACATATTTACTTGTTGTGAGTGAAGTGTAGAAGTTTTGAACCATTACCTCAGTATCTGTAGCTGTATAGCAGAAAGCATCATCAAATCTGAGTCTTTGGAAAACATAATTAACATCTAAATGTTGTTGCCTTCTGGCCTCTGTCTGGAATTCTATGATTTCCTTCCATTTTTCAGGTGTCACTCTTATCTATAGAAATGAATAGAAAGCATAAGGATTTTAGGAGTTCATTTGACTACTTCATTTAAATTTACTATTTTAACATGTATATATCAGATGCAGTAACCAATGACTGACCATGGATACATACCCTGACTTTCCTCACCAATGGCTGTTGATTAAACAATCCATACAACAGATACAATCCTCCAACTCGTACTTGAAAGTTGTATGGGGGTAATAAATACTTCAGAGAGAGTAACCATGGATACATACCCTGACTTTCCTCACCAATGGCTGTTGATTAAACAATCCATACAACAGATACAATCCTCCAACTCGTACTTGAAAGTTGTATGGAGGTAATAAATACTTCAAAGAGAGTAACCATGGATACATTACCTGACTTTCCTCACCAATGGCTGTTGATTAAACAATCCATACAACAGATACAATCCTCCAACTCGTACTTGAAAGTTGTATGGGGGTAATAAATACTTCAGAGAGAGTAACCATGGATACATACCCTGACTTTCCTCACCAATGGCTGTTGATTAAACAATCCATACAACAGATAGAATACTCCAACTCGTACTTGAAAGTTGTATGGAGGTAATAAATACTTCAGAGAGAGTAAACATGGATACATACCCTGACTTTCCTCACCAATGGCTGTTGATTAAACAATCCATACAACAGATACAATCCTCCAACTCGTACTTGAAAGTTGTATGGAGGTAATAAATACTTCAAAGCCCACCTCATCATTTCTTCTGTATACTGAAAAGAAAGAAGTTTTTTTTACAAAATGTAGTGACTGTCTAATCCAGGTCCGTTCGCGCCCATTATGTTCGCACCCACTCATGTTCGCCCCCTTTCACTTTGGCACCCTACATGTTCACGCCCAATTTTAATTGGTTTTGTGTTTAATAACTTTGTAATCAAGTTTTGGCAAGTGTATTCTTAAAAGTATATTTGATGTCATTGTCTCAAAATAAAGTGAGACATCATTTTTTTTGTGTTGAATAAATCTTTATCATGTTTTGGATAGTGTATTGTTCAAAAAAAAAATCCTTTCTAAATAAAGTGAGATTTTGTCAATGTTTTATTTTGTGTTGAATAAATCTTTATCATGTTTTGGTAAGTGTATTGCTATAACTTTGTTTCTTTGACTTGTTTCAAATTAAAGTGAATTTCTGACTACACTTTTTTTGGTGTGTTGAATTTTTTTTTTAATCATGTTTTGATTATATAGTGTATTGCTATATTTATTGTATCATTGCTTCAGATCAAGAGACCAAGCTGTTAAAAACAATTATCTTTTGTGTTTTTCATTTAAAATCTTCAATGTTTTACTCATACCAAGCCAAATACATTCAGTTAAAGCAATTTTAAACAACAATCATGATTTTCCAATTATTCTGTTGGAAATCAGGCACTGGAAATTACTGGAATTTGAATTAAAATTGGGCGGGAACGTGTAGAGTGCGAACGGGCCTTGTGTGCGAACTTGTGAGGTGCGAACGTGTAGGGTGCGAAAGTGTATTGGGCGTGAACGGACCTGATACCGTGACTGTCCCTTGTGTCCTTAGTCTAGATGAGCTTTTTATCTATTGTGTTTTTTAACTTTGTTCATTTTTATACAAACATGACAAATGTTTTTTTAAAGGTATGTCATATTCAGACAGTTGAGGGTTTTTTTCCATCAAACTTAAGTATCTTGTGTAAATGAGTATTTTAGTTCCCTGAAAAAAGAACATATTTTCTATGCTCTCTGGGCTAAGTGAGCAAAACAAAAAACTTTTTTTACTAAAACATCTGTATAATAAGTATTTTAAAATTATTCTTTATTAGTAAAGGAAGATATAGAACTGAAAGTATCTATAATGAAATCTTTTTTGATTTAAAAAAGTAAGGTCAAAATGACCATGATGACCTTTATTTAATTTTTTTCTGAGACAATGTAAGATTACACATTTAGAACTATGGTTACAATACCCATTAATGGGATCTTTTATTCAGAGCTCAAGATAAACTGTGTATTATTTGCCTGATTACATGTACACAATCATCTTCGCTAGCCAAGGGTTACGATCCAGAAGATGGTACACAATAAAAACAATACACCTTATCGATATTTAGTCCATTCCGGGGAAAACAGTCATTTATACAACTTCCTGTTAAGATCACCGGCCGAAAAATGGAGGTCATCAGCAGTGTGCTGAGGGAGAAAAAACTTTAGAAAGTGATCATCAAGAAACTTTGATATAGTATGATCCACTTTTTTCGAAATTAAAAGTAAAAAAATATTTTGTTTGAAATATTTAGGGTAGTTTATTAAACAGGTCTCATTAATCAAAGAGCTGATAGCTCTGAAGTGGAAGAAGGTGAATAAAAGGTAACTTGAATTACCATAAAAGCAGCCCCACTTACCCAGGCTGCTTTGTTCCATTATCGTTAAAATGTATTTTTTTTCTTCAAACAAGAAAAGGTCATAAGTACATGGATTTCCCATCCGTACAATAATTTTCTATGTTCAGTTGACTATGAAAATTAGGTAAAATCTTTAATTTGGCAGTAAAATTAAGAAGATCATATCAAGAGGAACACATGTGTACTAAGTTTCAAGTTGATTGGATTTCAACTTCATCAAAAACTACCTCGACCATAAACTTTATAACCAGAATCAGGACGGACGGACAGACTAGAAAACATATTGCCCATAAATGGAGCATAAAAAATAGTAAGACTTGTTACATACCCGCCAACTTTTGAAAGTTCCCATATGGGTTTTTACTGCACAACAACAATTTTAAAGGTTACAATTTTTAGCGACGTATTTTGCAAGATCTGGATTGTCTAGAAAAAGTGTCATATTTGTATGATGAACTTACATGCTTTTTCCTTAAGTCTGTTTGCATGATTCTAGTTATATATTAAATCGGTAGAAAAAATATACATGAAGCTAGCAAACCAGGGTTTATTTTCCAGATTAAGAATATTAGATGCTTGTTGAAATTTCCAATTTTGAATTATGCACAAAGATGGACCTTTAACAGGTTGGGAACAACACTCCAAATGAGGGTAACCTAACTGGAAGATCATCACAACCCACTGTAAAAAATGAGCACAAAAAAAGTCATTTATATTCATATTATTTGATGAAACTTTTCCCCAAGAACTATGCATCTATTCAGTACTGAATGGTCAAAACATCTTGTTTTTTTATCGACATAAATTTTGTCGTAAATGTAACCAAATGATGTAGAAATTGTGTTTTTTTCTTCAAATTTCCATCAAATTGGAATGTTTATAGTTCCCTTATTGCCTCTCTATTTGAATAAAATAAAATAATAAGAAGAATCTATTTCTTGTTTTGTTTTGTTTTGTTTTTGACAAATGATTGTTCACTGCTTGCAAATGAATCATTATATTTATATATCTTAATATCTGTATATGTTTTTGTTCATGTCTCCATCTCCTTATCATTTGTAAATGTATAGACAAATAAGAAAGAAATAAGCTCCACATGTATATTAGCAACATCGTAAATTAATTAAAAAAAGACTTAAAAACAGTGTAAAATGTCTTGCTATTTCTTAGCTTACACATTAAAATCTAATATATACTAACATTTACTAATTTAAATTTCGAGACTTTACTAGGAATTAATCTACTAGATGTTTATTTTAATAGGCTAGTTGCACATATTGTATGTTGATTTTTGTAAAAATAAACAAATTTATAATATAAACTTCAATTTAATCCTTGAAAGGAGGTCTAGATTGCTAAAATAATTTACAAATTTTAATTTTATCATTTGTCCAAAATCATTTAAATTCATTTAATCAACATCCTTTTATGATTATTTGATTAAAATATCAATCATTTATAGTCTTTTTACAATTTACATTTTTAAAAGCAAAATAACTGAAAACAGGATAAAACAAAGGGAAGTAACAAAAAAGTATTTCAATATTCCCAATACACATCGTTTTGATAACACAACGGCAGTAAGCCGGAGGTAAACATCGTTGATTACCAGTATGTTTGACACCCAAGCTGTCAAGTGAAGCCATATAATTATACATCTTCTTTGATGTTCAGGTAAAATTTAACAAAGGTGTCAATTACACCCGTACAGTAGTAAGAAATTATTAAATATGGCGTCTGAATATTTTCATTCATGAAATATTTCATACACGGGAGTTTTTTCTCCTAAACTGGAGGACGGGAGGAGACCCCTGAAAACGGGAGTTTGTACTCCCGTCGGGAGGTTCACATGTATGTTACGAAGGGCATCTAATTCACATGACAAAGGAAAACCATGAATAAAGACAACACTTTATATATCCTTTTTATTTATATAAAAACTGCAGGATTACAAATTCGTAACCTCAAGGGCGAACTTGTAAACAGGGCGAGTTGTCCCGACACCAAATTCACGCATGCGTAATACAAATATCTACAGTTAAAACATCCTGTTACAAGTAAACAAATAACGTTTATGTGGATGAGATGAAATCTATTAATTTACATAAATAAAAGGGTCATATTTACGATAGTGATTGTTTTACAATCATAATTTACAAATTAAATGATTCAGATGCCTAATCATGTGTAAAAATCGGTGTCAGGAATTTTAAGTTGTTTTGAAATTGTAATACACAAAATGAATGCGGCATACGGAGACTCAATGCCAAGGGTCGGCCCCTTAAGTCTTCAGAAGACTTGACGTCTTCTTCCACTAAAAAGTATCATGCATGGTGAATTGTTTAAACAGGGTTCCAGATAGCTTCAACTGGATGAAAAAGTTGTGTAATATTAGAACTTACCTGGAATGGAATAAATAGCGATTAGGTGTACTGAAAACCAATTCAATTACATTGAAATTGGTGGGTAAAAAAAACGATTTTTTTTAACTTTTATATGGAGCACTGACCAATTGCTGTATAACTGGATATATAAAGGTTATAGTCTAACTGGCTACATTAGGAAAGATATTTTGAAGAGAGATCAAAGGGGTGAAAGATGCTAGAAGAACTTTCAAACTCATAAATCGAAAATAAACTCTGACACCATGACATTAAAGGAAAATGATTACACAGACAAACAATAGCACACAAAACACAAAATAGAAAAATATAGACTAAGCAACAGGAACCCCATAAAACACTGGGGTGATCTCGGATGTTTTGGAAGGGTATGCAGATCTTGCTCCACATGTGGAACCTGTTATTTTATTGAATATCAATCACAAAAAAAGAGGGCTGGACGAGAATTAACCCCAAACTGTTATAAGAAAGGTGCAAAATATATTAACCTCTCGGCATTCTCTTTCCGAGTCTCTGCCAGCAAAGATGAAGCTCATTTTCAGTTCACGCCAAATTTCAGAAAATTTTTCAAATCGAACAGTCTCTGTTGCTGTAAATTGCTGAAGAAGTTTCTCAAAATCTGCATTAACGCCTGCAGTTGGCTGATATTGTGACAATAGTCTTCTTCTTCCCATTATATGCTATTGTCAGATTGTTGGTAAACAAAATAGTGATTTTTTTCTGTCAAGGGAGATAACAAAGATATCATTATACTAAAAACCAAACCCAAATCGGAGAGATTTCCGAAAAATCAGACCGGCTCGACTGTTTATTAACAGACTTCCCGGTGTCCTACACGCTCCCTTAGGCGGTGTTGGGTGGGGATTGTTCTGGTGATGGGATAATATTGTAAAGTCAATCAAGGGGTGCGTCTAGATTGGCGGAATCTCAAGTACATACATACATACATACATACATACATACATACATACATACATACATACATACATACATACATACATACATACATACATACATACATACATACATACATACATACATACATACATACATACATACATACATACATACATACATACCATGAACCTTAACCATTTATTGTTGATTAGTTTGTGCTAATAAATATTTGTATTTGTTTTCCTGATTTTATGCTCATAGGTTTTCTTTAGAAGTCACTAAATATTTCACTGATCAACGAAAAAAATTCATTGGCAATGACACTTCTTCTTCAGTTTCAGCCTCGGAAAACAATCGACATATGTTTACTTTCCGGTTCATGTCTGTCCAGACACGGCTGAGGTATTTTTTCCAACTTTTTGTATTCCATATTTTTCAAGTTATAAATATTTGCTATATCAATTTTTCTTCTATTTTATTTCATTTTTTCTATAATTTTTAATTCAAGTCACGATGAAAGTATAACTTGACGATAATTTGTTTCAATCTTTCATAGTTTGACAAAATAAATTTGTAGCTGTCTTGGTTGCATTGGAATTGTTTGTAGGCGTCTTTATTATGGGTCTCATTGGGGTCGAAAAGGGGGCAAGGGGTTTAGCTGTTATGGGGCATTTTAATTCTTTGTTATCTGTTATTCTGAAAATATATTTGCTGTTAGCTGTTATTGCCTTATTCTTTGTTAGCTGTTATTGAGCTTTTAGTTTTTGTCACTCAGTTATTGTGATAACTTAATATTTGCTGTTAATTAACTGTTATTGAAAACTGGAATGTTAGCATTTTTTGACAGCCAAAATTCGGTAGAAATTGAAGATCATTGGACATTGTAGTCTACCACTACTAATATGTTGGTCCCGTATTCGGAGAAGGATTCCATTAACATATACCCATCACAGAAGTGACGATCCAGGACAATTCCAGTATATCTCATGATTATCCTTTGTAATACATTCCATATTTTTTTTTACATTTATTTAGAATTATCTTATTTTTTTTGTATGCGGATAATGTTCCTTGTTTCCCGTACGAACATATTAAATTAGAACAATTCTTAATTATGACAAAACGGAAAACATATGGCCAGGAATATCTGACAATGATCTCAATTAAGGACTAGGTCCTTACAACCAGTTAACCTTTTATGTTATATGGTACATAGACGCATCTCTTTTCAAAGCAGAATCAAAAACATTGTACACTGAAAGTTCCCACCATGTACTGGGTTCCGAAGCTGCACATAACTCATTACAAACTAATATTTATTTCGTCTTCAAGCCATTGTTCCCCTACTAAACTACGTATTGTACTTACTACTTATTGTGGCCAATTATGGTTAAATTTGGCCCAGTAGTTTCAGAGGAGAAGATTTTTGTAAAAGTTAACGACAACGGACGACAGACGACGAACGCAAAGTGATGAGAAAAGCTCACTTGGCCTTTTGGGCCAGGTGAGATTAAAAACGATAGGAAGCTCATGTCAATTAGATATAAACAATTTCCCAAAGTTTTATGTAAATTGGTTAAAGAGCATTTGAGTTAATGTCCGACATGTTGACGACTAATGGACAAGAATATACCAAATACATATGCAGATACATAATTCTAAAAACCATGTTCATTGAAAATAGAGTCCATTACAAAGGATTACTTTATACCCGTTAGCGTAATAAGAAATACTGGATTTGTCAAGGACCCGACTTATTTTAATATTTCATTTACTGTTATCTGTTTTTGTCCATTTTAATTCCTTGTTATCTGTTATAAGCCAAATCAATTTGCTGTTCTACTTTTATTGGGACCCCCTCCCCCCTCGTCTAAGCATGACACGGGATTGCCTTTTTTTAGTAAGCGTGACACGTGAAAGCCAAATTATTGTGTCGTGAAAACGGGAAGAGAAGACTAGCGGGACACAGGAAATTACAAAAAATGAGAATTGCTGACCGTCGTACATAGTGTAAGCGGGTTCCGGAATCAGTCCATTACCTCACCTCCAAATAAGACCCCCTTTATTTGTAGATCTTGTATTGAACTCTGCTGTGATAAATTTTGAGATGGAATGGGAATATTTTCGATTAAAATTTTGTGGAACATAATTAGCCTTGTTCTTATAGTCATCGTTCGTGTAATGTTTGCCATTTCATGGTGTCTAGCATCTCGGACACACTCAGTGCTGGTGTTGTGATGGCTTTTACTTGCATACCTTGACGCTCGTCTTTGTATTTCTTCGAATGATCGTATGTTTTCTTTTGTATATGGGTCCCAAACAGTACAGCAGAATTCTCAGGCTAGCTTTGGTCTTAAAAGAGTTTGGTATACTCTTTCTTTAATTTAAAAATAAAAGGGGGTTCCAACCCACGGACACCCCTCCCCCCCCCCCCCCCTAGGTCCGGCCCTGGGATTTCTTTTGATTATTATGTTCATGATGTTGCATTTGTCTGGGTGAAGAAAAAAACATGAGACAGTCTTGCTCCCATTGTATGACAGCTTCTAGATCTACTTGAAGCTTGGAGCAGTCGTTTTGAGATTTAATTTGTCTAGGTATACTATACTGTTATCTGCGAAGTGTCTGATTTTTTTTTTATGTTAGATGTGTTCTGGAAGGTCATTAATGTACCCCCTTTTTAATGCCTTTTATATTTATTTTTGCAGTAAACTGGAATCCGCTTGTATAACGCCTCACTCAAACTCAAGTCCAAAATGATGATTAGACAGACGTGAATTCTGTACAAACAAAAGATTCTATGCCAAATACTAGTACTTAAAAATCAGTGCTATAGCTATAGATAAAACTCTTGATCAGACATTGTTTGTAAAAGTAAACCAGTATAGGTCAAAGTACTCTCTACAACAAGGAGCTCACATCGAACAACAAGCTATAAAGGACCCCCAACTGACTAGAGGTGAGTGTAAAACCACTCAAACGGGAAAACTAACGATCTAATCTATACCAAAAAAAAGAGAAATAAAAAACACTAAATTAAAACCAAGAAATTTTATATTCAAGGCCTACTTCGATTCGTCAAACTCGGGTAACCCAAGTTACTCGGGTTGCAATCGAAGTAACCGAGTTTTATCATTTTACAACCCCGTCGAGTTAACATCAACCCTGCCCCTCATCAGGGCCTTTTTCGATTCGTCCAACTCGGGTAGATTTGAGTTAAAATATCAGTGCTAATGCGCATGTACGCAAACTTTCCGAATCGAGGTCAAAACTCTTTCATCGAGTTGACTATCACAAGAAAAGTTATTTATGATCATTTATTTTTATTTATCCTGATCCTGTATGTTTTCAAAAAGTAGATTGTTATTGAGCTAGAAAGGATTGAGAGAAAAAATCGTTTAGAAAAAAATAATTAATTTCTGTTTTATTTGAACAATCACCGATAGTTGATACACGCATTAACAATATTTGATGATTCTAAAATACAGGCAAAAATTATTTTCCTTCGTCAGCCTATTTCGTTGTCTACTCTATATTTTGTAAAATACCAGTTTGTTTGTATCATTTTTATTTGTATCAACTACTAGACGCCATCTTGAAACTCGACTAAACCTGCCCCAACCCAGGGTTAATGTCGAGTTAACTCGTGTAGGTTCAAAAGTTCAAACTCGGGAGTTTGGTTGTTGGACGAATCGAAGTAGGCCGTTTAATTGCGTCGAGTTAAACGGCAAGATGGCGACGAAAGAGACGAGAGTGCTTTTCGAAAATATTTTTTACGATTTAAACGGATTTAAGCCATTTTATGTGACGAAATAGAAGTTTTTAAGTGTTCAACTACATTACAAAAGACTGTGGGTGTGTTTGGATATACGCCTGAGGCTGCCTGTGGTATGGATAACCATAGGCCGCCTCAGGCGTTTATCCAAACACACCCTGTATCGGCTAGCTGACAACACTGGGACAGTCGAATATCGCACGTGCGTGCGCTCGACTGTTTAAAACAAGGCATAAATAGTCAGACAATAGTGGCAATATTTATTAGCACAAGCACATTTACATTCAATGGTTATGGCATACAGTATTGAGAAAATAAACTGATTAATAATTAAATTGCCTATGATTAAATTAGAGTGACAGAGGTATTCACACGAAAAAAAGACTGAATATGTGTGTGTCGACAGCTAGTTCATGAACATAAAAAAATTAAGGATAAATATAGCTCTTAAATAAAAGATAGTTGTTACTAACTTCTAAGACCTTCTAAGGTTGTAACCATGAGGCACTATATAATTGCCTCTGGAAAAAAATCTATAAATCTTGATATTATCTAGTGCCCGAGTGGTTTCCCCCAAAAGCCTTTATCATCTGAAATATTAATTAAATCAAGCACTTTATCAGCAGTGTCAGATTCATAAATTTTCATTATGAGTGGCCCATAATTTAAGGGGGCCCAGGGGGGGGGCACCCCCCCCCTTTTTGGGAAAAAATTGGTTTCTTATAGAGAATCACTGAAGGGTGACTGGAACGGACCCCCTCATAGGTCAGTCAGTGGGCCCCCACTTATGAAAAATTCTGGATCAGCCACTGGCCATCAGTGATTCCGTATATATGACTATAACACAGTTATATAGTACTTAGTCAGTGGCGGATCCAGAAATTTTCATAAGTGGGTGCCCACTGACTGACCTAAGTGGGGACCCGCGCCAGTCACGCTTCAGTGATTCCCTGTATTAGCAACCAAATTTTTTTTCCAAAAAGGGGACCCGGGCCCCCTCCCCCTCCCCCCCCCCAAACCCGCCTATGGTAGTTTCAAAGGGGGCACCCCATTAATCTGCCTCTGATCGTTGCTTTGAATTTTTCACAATAATTCGTTATATTTCACAGTACACATTCGGATATTACAGTGTTCACTAGTCGCTTTAGACCAATTATCCAAAATCCTGCACTTCTGATACTGCCTTCCGTTAAATGACGTCCTTGATGTCGTATTTGGTCGTGATAATGTAAGACAATAAGTTTGGCGAAGTGATGACTACTAGGAATAAGTATCGGATGTTTCTCACCAAGTGTCAAATCTGAATGTTTGAGTCTACCTCCTACTCTAACTACTCCGTGCTCATCAACAAACGGATCTAGTTTCAACATTGAGCGTTCTTTTGAAATTGGTTTGTGTTCGTTTAAATTGTAAATTTCCTTTTCAAAAATCTCATTCTGAATTTGATGAATTATAAAAGATTCGGTTTCCTTTTGAAATTTTGGACTATCTTTGTCTTCGGACACTTTTTGACTAGAACGTTTTGATTTCCAAGTACGTACAAAATGTCTCAAAAACGAAACTGCCCTAATGAGAGCTTTCAAACTGGAAAAATTTGTAAAACGGTGACAACCGATCTCTGGATTTCGAATTACTGTTTTCTTAGATAAAACTAAAGGACGAACTTCCTTGTCCTCAGTTGGTGTTACTAACGGATAAGAATTGTCTTCAATCACATCATGTGATAATAAACATGTTGGACCTGTTATCCAACGATTAACAAGAATCATATCTGGTGAGCTTGAAAATCTAGTTCCGGCATCAGCTGGATTCTGATCAGTTGATATGTAGGACCGCTGAGACGGATTTGATGTTTTGTGAATTTTTTCAACACGATTTGTGACGTAAGTGAAAAATCGTCTTTTGGTATTGCTAATATATCCTAGTACAACTTGACTGTCTGTGTAGTAATGACAAGTCTCCGGTAACAGATTCATGTTGTCGCATATGACTTCACCTAATTCGGCGCCTAGAACAGCAGCACAAAGTTCCAATCTAGGAATTGTGTGACCTTTCAGAGGTGCTAGTTTTGTTTTTCCCATCAGAAAACCTAAAGATGCATTTCCAGTTTCATTAACTGATTTCAAATAGGCTACTGAAGAAATTGCTTGTTCGGAAGCATCACAAAATATATGAGTCTCAAGATGGTTCGCTGTTGACACTGATTCGGGAGTAATCATTCGTGGAATTTCAAAATTGCCAAGAGATTTCAAAGACTCAAGCCAAAGGTTCCATCTATCAGCATGTTCAGAACTTAACGGTTCATCCCAGTCAGTTCCAGGTGGAACTACTTCACGAAGAAGAATTTTACCGCTAATCACAATAGGTGATACGAAACCAAGAGGGTCAAACAAACTGTTTATTGAAGAAAGGAGTCCTCTTCGTGTAATAGGTTTGACATCATTATTTACATGAAACACAAAATTATCGGAATGAAGATCCCATGTTATACCTAGACTTTGTTGTGTAGGTAATATATCTGAACACAAGTCCAAATGTTTCAAGTCTTTACCTAAATCATCACTGGGAAAAGCTTTCATGACGTCAATGTCATTCGACACAATCTTGTGAAATCTTATATGTCCGTTTGTCTTCAGATAGTTTTGAGTTTTCTTTACAAGATCGATTGCTTGTTCTTTGTTGGTGAATGAAGTGAGACCATCGTCCACATAAAAATCATTACATACGAATGCACGCACGTCTTCATCGGAGGTTGCAACAGCTTGTCGAAGGCCGTAAGAAGCTACGGCAGGTGAAGGCGTGTTACCAAACACGTGAGATGTCATACGATATTCGATGAGAGGTTTAGAAAAGTCATTATCTTGGTACCAAAAGAATCTAAGATAGTCTCTGTGATGATTTGACACTCTGAACTGATAGAACATTTGCTCAATATCTCCAGTTATAGCAATAGCATTTTTACGAAATCGCATAAGGATTCCAACGAGGTTATTTGTAAGATCTGGTCCTGACATTAATAGATTATTTAATGATACGTCTCCGTACACTGCAGACGAGTCAAATACTCCCCTTATTTGATCTGTTTTTTTATGATGATAAACTCCGAAAAGCGGAAGGTACCAACATTCTCCTGAAATAACTTTAGGTGCAATTTCTGCTGCACCACTGTTCAACACTTTCTCCATAAATGTCATGAAATGTTCACATTTCGTTTGATTCTTACGCAAACTAGTGTCAAGTATCTGAGCTCGTTTCCAGGCTTGTGAGCGGTTGTTTGGAATAGGTGGCTTTGGTTGTTTAAACGGTAATGGCGCTGACCAATGGCCAGTGTCATCCTTTCTAAAATCGGTCTCCATCAAACTTAGAAACTGTCTATCTTCAACAGAAAGTCCTACTTTGTTGTCATTTGTCGTCCTGATGAAAATGTCATCTTTGAGATCACTTATCTCTATATTATTCTCGCAAAGAGGGAACGTGGTGCATCTTCCATCGTTGAGAACATGAGTTTTACGTACACTGATTTTGTTTGGAGCATGTACTTTGCCCAAGCACACTTCTCCTATTACCACCCATCCTAGTGCTAATCTTTGAGCGAAAGGTTCACCTTTATCTCAAGTAATTTGTTCTTGCACATGATGATTCTCAGGTATATCTCGACCAATCAAAAGTTCAACCTTGATGCTCGGATCAAGAGGAGGTAAGTATGACGAAATACGATTAAGGTGCGAGTAGGCAGATGCAACTTCTGGAGTTGCAATCTCCGGTAATTCACTGGGAATTGAATCGCATTCAATTACGTCTTGTAATTCGAATGTGGATTTTCCATCAATTGATTGAACGCATATACTGTCAGCAACTCGACACTTCATGGTCGAATTACCATTACACGAAGACATGTTGAATTGTGCGTGTTGTCCTTGAATTCCAAGGTCATCAAAGAGTTCTGGAGTAATCAAAGTGCGATTACTTTGATCGTCTATGGCAGCATAGACTTTCTTCGACTTCTCCGGGGCGTTTGGTAAGTATACATCTACTAGAACGGTCTTTCCACAGGAACGACCAACCCGGATGTCACCACAAAGTGTGGTACATTTGACAGTTACATTGTCCTCACTATGCTCCCCGCCATCAGCTGTGAGAGGCTTTTCATTATCGGCTTGTGTGCGATTTTGAGTATATCGGTCTATATGCATTGCTGTGGCATGGCGTTTGTTTCCACATACGGCACATTTAACATTCACTGTACAGTTAGAGGCGAAATGTTCATTTGTTTCACAGCATTTAAAACAAATTCTCTTTTCACGTAGAAACTTCTGACGATCTTGTATTGGATATTTCCTGAATCCTCGACAGTCGTTTAGGGTATGTCCTGCCTTGTGTAGTGGGCATCTAACTGAACTTTCGGAAGATACGTCTAGTCTCCTGGATATCACTGACGGACGTTGTTTAGGATTAGCAGTTGAATTGACACTATTGTACGAAAAGGCAGGATCATTTCGAATTTGACACATGTCTCGAATATAACTTCCAAAAAAGACTGAATGGTGGAAAAGCTATGCTATGAAATTTCTTGTAAGGAGACGCATGAGTAGTCCATTTCTCCTGTAGAAAGTGAGGTAACTTGGCAACAATCGGATTTATACCAGAGGAGGAATTGTAGTAGCTAAGCAGTGTTGTGTACTTTGGATTTAACATAGAAGACTCAATTTCAGTAAGTATGTCCAAAAGATCATATAGTTTTACACAGTCTTTGTTTGTAATTGTTTGAAATCCGGTTAACTTGCGTTTCAGTGCGCTTTCAACCATTTCAAGCCTACCGTACCTTTCTTGTAGACGATCATATATTCTTTGTAGACCTCTAGGCGGATCATGAGCATTAGCAGCACGGATGATTTTAGCAAATTTGGAAGATTCTGTACCCAACCATTTGACCAATAAATCCATTTCTTCAAAAGGTGTAACGCCAAGCTCTCGTGTTACACTTTGGAATGATGCTCTCCATGATTCATATGTCTCCGGTTTATCATCAAAGTTTGTGAATCTGGACAGCAGAAAGTCTTTTCTGTACATAAAACGAGTTATGTCTGTCATAGCATCATGTAGTAGAGAATTTGTAGAATTAGCATTTGGTTGAACAGGATATTGTGATAAAGATGGTTGAATGTTTGGTTGACTAGATAGTGATGTGAAAACTGTATTTACAACACTCGGAATTTGAGGAACACTTGTCAAAACTGTATTAACAACACTCGGAATTTGAGGAACACTCACAGCAGCACTAAAGGCATGGGAAGCAGATGAAGCAATCACAGGAATGTCTGGTTGTTGATTTAACCATGATGCAACTGGTTCTTGAAAATGCACATTATGGACATATTTACTAATGTCATCCTTCTTTTCGCACACTTCAGAAATTATATCCTGTTCTTGATCACCTTGTTCAAGTATACGCACCTCAGTTTCAGCTGCTGCGACTTTACTCTCCTGTTTTACAATGTTTATGTCAGCTTCAATGGCTGCTTTTTGTTTCATAAGTTCGCCTTCCTTTCTAACGAATTCCAGTCTCACTTTTTCGGCTTCTGCCTTTGCCCGCTTACTACTTGCTTTTGAACTTCCATTTGAACTACTTACTTGTGATAATTGTTCAACTAAGTCAGCTTTCTTTTTCTTAATTTCAGAGTTCACTTTTCTGTATGTTGCAACACACGTCACAAAATATTCATTATAGTCATTTATCAACTGTTGTGATTCCTTTGTATCAGCTCTAGTTATAAAACTTTTGTATTCTTCGGACCGACGACAAAAGTTTTTATATTGACTGTCAATATCTGTATTTAAATATCTTAATGTTTCTAATGTGTTGCTAGAAGGAACAGTTATCATAAGATCTTCAATCTTAGACCAAATCTTCTCACACTTTTCGCGAAGTTCGTTACTCTGTTCGTCAAACATGGTTTGTCCTTTAGGTGTAAACTTTCGGTCACGCTTCTCACGCGTTTCAGACATAAGTTTACACTATCTTTTTACTAATCCGCTAAGGTACTCAGCAGATAGATAACCATACAGTTAACTAAACACCATTGCTCATATTAAAGTTGTATTCCTAATTCTGGCATGAATGTATATAGACAACTGTGTATGCAGGTAAAAAGCTGCAACAAGAATGAAAATACCATATAATATTTGGAAAGGCTATTATATTGAACCAAAAATACAACAATAAAAGTGTAATTTTCTTGCTTAAAATTGACATCGTTGAGCAAGAATAGTAGATACAAAAAACAGCATTTAACAACTTCAATATCAAATTAAATAAATGAATGTGCTATGTACTATTCAAACTAGACAAATGCTTTAAGAGAAACACTAGAAATATAGCTCAGACGGAGTTCCTTACTCAAATTATCATAGGAAAAACGAATGTAAATAATTTGCTCTAGAACTTCATAATTAACTTATTTGCATCAAAAATAAATATGCACATACAAAATATAAACCTTAGTAATAAATATTTAACTTACATAGTGGTTTGCCATAAACGGATGATAAAGCTACAGCTTGATAAAGTTTAACATTGGTTCAATGTCATTGTGGTTCACAATTCAAAACAGGAAACAGGATATCAACAAAAGTAAAAGTGAGTGAAAGTACAATCATATCAAGGTTAAATGAAAGTAAACAATTAAAGTTCTCAAAAATGAAAGTTATGAATTATTGATAATAAAAATATAATATACAAACAGAACATGTTCCTTGTTTCCCGTACGAACATATTAAATTAGAACAATTCTTAATTATGACAAAACGGAAAACATATGGCCAGGAATATCTGACAATGATCTCAATTAAGGACTAGGTCCTTACAACCAGTTAACCTTTTATGTTATATGGTACATAGACGCATCTCTTTTCAAAGCAGAATCAAAAACATTGTACACTGAAAGTTCCCACCATGTACTGGGTTCCGAAGCTGCACATAACTCATTACAAACTAATATTTATTTCGTCTTCAAGCCATTGTTCCCCTACTAAACTACGTATTGTACTTACTACTTATTGTGGCCAATTATGGTTAAATTTGGCCCAGTAGTTTCAGAGGAGAAGATTTTTGTAAAAGTTAACGACAACGGACGACAGACGACGAACGCAAAGTGATGAGAAAAGCTCACTTGGCCTTTTGGGCCAGGTGAGATTAAAAACGATAGGAAGCTCATGTCAATTAGATATAAACAATTTCCCAAAGTTTTATGTAAATTGGTTCACCTTTATCTCCAGTAATTTGTTCTTGCACATGATGAATCTCAGGTATGTCTCGAAAATAGAGTCCATTACAAAGGATTACTTTATACCCGTTAGCGTAATAAGAAATACTGGATTTGTCAAGGACCCGACTTATTTTAATATTTCATTTAATGTTATCTGTTTTTGTCCATTTTAATTCCTTGTTATCTGTTATAAGCCAAATCAATTTGCTGTTCTACTTTTATTGGGACCCCCTCCCCCCTCGTCTAAGCATGACACGGGATTGCCTTTTTTTAGTAAGCGTGACACGTGAAAGCCAAATTATTGTGTCGTGAAAACGGGAAGAGAAGACTAGCGGGACACAGGAAATTACAAAAAATGAGAATTGCTGACCATCGTACATAGTGTAAGCGGGTTCCGGAATCAGTCCCATACCCCACCTCCAAATAAGACCCCCTTTATTTGTAGATCTTGTATTGAACTCTGCTGTGATAAATTTTGAGATGGAATGGGAATATTTTCGATTAAAATTTTGTGGAACATAATTAGCCTTGTTCTTATAGTCATCGTTCGTGTAATGTTTGCCATTTCATGGTGTCTAGCATCTCGGACACACTCAGTGCTGGTGTTGTGATGGCTTTTACTTGCATACCTTGACGCTCGTCTTTGTATTTCTTCGAATGATCGTATGTTTTCTTTTGTATATGGGTCCCAAACAGTACAGCAGAATTCTCAGGCTAGCTTTGGTCTTAAAAGAGTTTGGTATACTCTTTCTTTAATTTAAAAATAAAAGGGGTTCCAACCCACGGACACCCCTCCCCCCCCCCTAGGTCCGGCCCTGGGATTTCTTTTGATTATTATGTTCATGATGTTGCATTTGTCTGGGTGAAGAAAAAAACATGAGACAGTCTTGCTCCCATTGTATGACAGCTTCTAGATCTACTTGAAGCTTGGAGCAGTCGTTTTGAGATTTAATTTGTCTAGGTATATTATACTGTTATCTGCGAAGTGTCTGATTTTTTTTTTTATGTTAGATGTGTTCTGGAAGGTCATTAATGTACCCCCTTTTTAATGCCTTTTATATTTATTTTTGCAGTAAACTGGAATCCGCTTGTATAACGCCTCACTCAAACTCAAGTCCAAAATGATGATTAGACAGACGTGAATTCTGTACAAACAAAAGATTCTATGCCAAATACTAGTACTTAAAAATCAGTGCTATAGCTATAGATAAAACTCTTGATCAGACATTGTTTGTAAAAGTAAACCAGTATAGGTCAAAGTACTCTCTACAACAAGGAGCTCACATCGAACAACAAGCTATAAAGGACCCCCAACTGACTAGAGGTGAGTGTAAAACCACTCAAACGGGAAAACTAACGATCTAATCTATACCAAAAAAAAGAGAAATAAAAAACACTAAATTAAAACCAAGAAATTTTATATTCAAGGCCTACTTCGATTCGTCAAACTCGGGTAACCCAAGTTACTCGGGTTGCAATCGAAGTAACCGAGTTTTATCATTTTACAACCCCGTCGAGTTAACATCAACCCTGCCCCTCATCAGGGCCTTTTTCGATTCGTCCAACTCGGGTAGATTTGAGTTAAAATATCAGTGCTAATGCGCATGTACGCAAACTTTCCGAATCGAGGTCAAAACTCTTTCATCGAGTTGACTATCACAAGAAAAGTTATTTATGATCATTTATTTTTATTTATCCTGATCCTGTATGTTTTCAAAAAGTAGATTGTTATTGAGCTAGAAAGGATTGAGAGAAAAAATCGTTTAGAAAAAAATAATTAATTTCTGTTTTATTTGAACAATCACCGATAGTTGATACACGCATTAACAATATTTGATGATTCTAAAATACAGGCAAAAATTATTTTCCTTCGTCAGCCTATTTCGTTGTCTACTCTATATTTTGTAAATTACCAGTTTGTTTGTATCATTTTTATTTGTATCAACTACTAGACGCCATCTTGAAACTCGACTAAACCTGCCCCAACCCAGGGTTAATGTCGAGTTAACTCGTGTAGGTTCAAAAGTTCAAACTCGGGAGTTTGGTTGTTGGACGAATCGAAGTAGGCCGTTTAATTGCGTCGAGTTAAACGGCAAGATGGCGACGAAAGAGACGAGAGTGCTTTTCGAAAATATTTTTTACGATTTAAACGGATTTAAGCCATTTTATGTGACGAAATAGAAGTTTTTAAGTGTTCAACTACATTACAAAAGACTGTGGGTGTGTTTGGATATACGCCTGAGGCTGCCTGTGGTATGGATAACCATAGGCCGCCTCAGGCGTTTATCCAAACACACCCTGTATCGGCTAGCTGACAACACTGGGACAGTCGAATATCGCACGTGCGTGCGCTCGACTGTTTAAAACAAGGCATAAATAGTCAGACAATAGTGGCAATATTTATTAGCACAAGCACATTTACATTCAATGGTTATGGCATACAGTATTGAGAAAATAAACTGATTAATAATTAAATTGCCTATGATTAAATTAGAGTGACAGAGGTATTCACACGAAAAAAAGACTGAATATGTGTGTGTCGACAGCTAGTTCATGAACATAAAAAAAAATTAAGGATAAATATAGCTCTTAAATAAAAGATAGTTGTTACTAACTTCTAAGACCTTCTAAGGTTGTAACCATGAGGCACTATATAATTGCCTCTGGAAAAAAATCTATAAATCTTGATATTATCTAGTGCCCGAGTGGTTTCCCCCAAAAGCCTTTATCATCTGAAATATTAATTAAATCAAGCACTTTATCGGCAGTGTCAGATTCATAAATTTTCATTATGAGTGGACCATAATTTAAGGGGGAAAAATTGTTTTCTTATAGAGAATCACTGAAGGGTGACTGGAACGGACCCCCTCATAGGTCAGTCAGTGGGCCCCCACTTATGAAAAATTCTGGATCAGCCACTGGCCATCAGTGATTCCGTATATATGACTATAACACAGTTATATAGTACTTAGTCAGTGGCGGATCCAGAAATTTTCATAAGTGGGTGCCCACTGACTGACCTAAGTGGGGACCCGCGCCAGTCACGCTTCAGTGATTCCCTGTATTAGCAACCAATTTTTTTTCCAAAAAGGGGACCCGGGCCCCCTCCTCCTCCCCCCCCCCCCCCTTTCATCTTTCATCCGGGTTTGGCCTGGCAGAGTTAACGCCATTCTTTATGGTTAAAAGTTTTAAAAATCATTTCATAGCACATTGTTGATATATGTTTAAAAGTTTATGTACAGCTAAAAGGAAACATTCTTCAGAAATTAAATCAAGAATAAATAAATAAAGATTAAAATTGTTTATTATAGTGTCACATATTGATTGAAACAAGGCATTCACACAATATTTATATACATACAAACAACAATCAATATCCAGCCAAAAAATGACTTATGAGACACTGATCCTTAAAACCAAAATATATACAAAAATATACTATTTAAACTTGTAAATAATAACATAAAAGTTTTATCTAAATGGAACAAGTAGCTTAAAATATAAATAATTCTTAGTTTAAAAAAAGATATGTATTAACTATGAAATATGATATACTATAAAATTTGGTAAAAATCTTATAACATGATAAATGCATTAAAAATTGATTAATGAAAAATATAACTGTAGTTTTCTACGTAAATAAAATTTATGTAAACATTTGCAAAAAAGATACTTGATATTGGTACAATTCATAATTTCAATAAATTTTCTGTTTGTATATGTGTTTTGAGCATTCATTAAACAAATTGTATCGAAGATCGTCATATAATGAGCATTCCATTAGAAAATGTTTTTCTGTTTCTATGCTGTTGGTTTCGCAAAGCACACATATTGTACTGTCATCACAATTACAGGTCAGTTTTAGCTTGATATTTGAAGCCCAATGAGTGAACAAATTTTGCTCTTGTTATCTGTCCTGATTGGTACTTAGCCCACATATCTCAATTAAATGATCGAGTTTCTCCTTCTCAATTCTTGCTTGGGGAGCCTGTTCATCAATGTACCGAATCTTAATATAATTTACTGACTGTTGTTCAATAATGCTCTTCAAAAATATAAAAAATGGCAGGATGAGTCATGTAAAACTGTGCATTGTAGTGAGCAAGGAAGGATTCTGGACCATTTGTTACATATGCTTACTGTATGATGGCTGTTCAGCTCATAATATTCTTCTCATTAAGATTACAAGTAGTCGACTATAGGTAAAAAGCGCAAATATGCGGTCAGTTTAATACAGGTGAATCAAAATTAAAAGCGCAAATGTCCTATCGTTTTACAGGTAAAAAAGCCCAAATGTCCTGTGCCCGCGTGTCCCTTGTGTTATACTACAATAACATCCAATTAACACCTTCAACTTTGTACACGCGTCAGACTATACAATTACACGCGCCAGAATATACAATCATTGTAAATAGTGAACACCTGTTGAAAAATCAAGATTGTCATCATTTTCCTTTAATCTTCAATCAATATGCATAATTGCATGAAACATTTATATTTTTGTTCAAAACTGAAACGTTTGTAGTTCTGTTGCCAAAACCTGCAATAATATTTTATGACGACGATATAGTATCTTATACTGTTAAAAATCAGATATTTTTATTATGAACATGTATCAGGTTTTATCCTTGGATGTGCATGGTGATACTGCACTTTTATGTTTTGTATAAATAACAAAACTTATATTTTAATTCTGTTAATTATAATTGTATATAACAGTCTCTCATACTTCTTTTAAGCGGAATGGCACATGCATTCTTAATTTTATATTGTGTACCCAAGGACTATACAAATCCTTGGTGTACCTGATATTATATTGTGTTTATACTTGTATGTATGTGGTGAGACTTTAATAAACTATTGAATCTGAATCTGAATCTGCATAAACATGATAAATATCGTTAAATGAGGCAATCCACTAAATTAAATGATGAAAAATATTCACATTTTAATTTTGTTTTCCTCTTGTTTGATTTCAGTTCTTTGTATTTCACAATTTGGGTTTTTATTTTCTAAGCAATGATGCAAAAATAATGCATTTTGCAAGTTTATTATATATTGTACAAAGATAGTTTTGAAAACAAATTATAAGAAAAATATATTATTGTTCCGCTAAAACACAAGTAAAAGTAAGTGCGATGATACTCTCAACTTAAGAGCGACGCTATTTATAAACTCCTACATACATAATAAAATATCATGTAAATAAATGTAGCAACTGAATTAGATCTAAGTTTTTTGTTGTTGCATATTCTTTTAATATTGGAATAAGTAATTCTAATAAAAAAAAAAGATGTTTTCTTGTTGCTAAATAGTTTCTTGTCGCTTCTTGTCTCTAATATTATGATCTATTATTCTTCTTGTCGCTTCTCGGCGCTTCTTGTCGCTAAAATTCTTCTTGTCTCTAATTAGTGAGACCGCACGTGACATCACATCGGCCATTTTGTCTAGAACAGAATATCCATATTGCTTCCTGGTAAAAAAAATAAAGTAAGTCGTAAGAAAACGCTAATTGTTCACTTGATGAACACTGTAATTAGAAGTATCTTAATCTAGAATATCAATATAATGTATCGTAAAAAAATGACAACGGAGAGACCAATGATAAATCAACTTCAAAAATTAGTATGACGGTTTTTGACGGCTTTTTTTTTAGCACAGGCACTTGTTTCTGTTTTTTTGTCCATATAACATTGACATCTTGAAAGGCTTTTATATTTTTTTCTTTGACGCCTTTATGAGTTAACTATCTCAAAGGTCGCCAAATATAAAAAAAAATCTACAAAATAACTAAAAATTTGTTATCATTTAAATCTCAGTATTTTCAGTAAATCATAAGCCAATGCAAGGGCAAGGTAGTCCAAATAATTATGACGTCTAGAAAGGCTATTATAATTTTTTTTCTCTGACGCCTTACGTCGATTTGACTAAAGCAAAGGGTGGTTTTCACCCTGAGCCAACCACACACTTCAGCACTTCTCCTGTGCACAGACAAGAGTTTAAACAAGAATGGGTACTTTGGGGGCCTTGGTTGGTCAGAGTTGTCCCCTACATGTACTTTGACCTAGAGATCAATCTTCTGATATCTTTATGGTTTGTCTGCCAAGTTGCCCGATTGTTCTCTCCAAGTACTTTATCTTCCTCCACCTTGATAACAGATCTCCTGGTGTCCTAGCAATCCCTTTGTGTTGGTATGGGATTGATTGTCCTTGGTAAAATAATTGTCATTAATATACATTAGCGACACATCAACATAAATCCTGATAGGGAGTGGACATGGATTCAGTGATTTTGCTAGTGCACTTCAACTTTTGTAATTTACAAAACAGTTTTCGCATTGATGAAAGTATATCAAATCCATTTCGTCACTCAAATTTTGTAAGTGTAATGATATTTTCTCATTAAATAGTTTACACTTCACTGCTTTTAGCTTTAATACCTACATGACCTAGTTTTCTCGTTTAAATTATTTTACATTGTCATGTGGGGGCCTTTTAGAGCTGACTATGGGGTATGGGCTTTGCTCATTGTTGAAGGCCGTACGGTTACCTATTGTTAATAATTTCTGTGTCATTTTGGTCTTTTGGAAAGTGTTGTTTCATTGGCAATCATACCACATTATCTTTGTTTATATAAGCATGATAGTCCTTCTATAGAGGGATATTTTTCTTTAGACTGGATTTAAAGCAAAATTGGGCAAAATAGTAAAATATTGCTACTTTAAGTACTTATTAATATTATGTCAGTAACATGCAATATTTGATGCACCAATTTACATGTATGTATTTAAGTAAATATGCAAATGCCCAATTTACTGTTTATACTTGGACTGAATATCTATTGTTCATCATAATTGAAAGCTGTGATGATCAGGTTTATTCCAATTTGTAAAAATGCCTCAATGATTAGAACTTCTATTGTTAGATTTAACATGAAATGTTAGAGTCAACTGTCTCTTTTGTTGTTGATCAGGTGTTCAGATAGGTTTACAATAGATTGCACTTAGTTTTGTAACTTCACTGTCTTTTATCATTTTATAGCAGAAAACTGGGCATCCCAATTTTTAGTAAAGTGCAATAATTGAATGCTCTTCACTAACAAGCCTTGATGAATGAAAACGTTTTGTATTATTCATAATAATCCATTAACTTAATAAAACCTTTTAAAATGGCTATAAGTTGCTCACAGTTACCAAATGTTATTTGGGCCTTTACAAAGTGTGGAAGTTTTACTGTAGATTAATTATTGTTAATCATCATAATAATTATATATCAATATACTAAATAAATAAATGATTGGGAATATGTTAAAGTAATAAAAAGTCAAGAGAATTTCAGAACGCAATTTGGTTCCGAACAATATCTATCACGCTTTGTGCATGCAGACTCCACGCGGCCTTCACGTGATTTTACTATTTTTAGAATAATTGCATAGTAACCAAATGCACTTGATTCAACCTTTACTAATTATGCAACATTTTTGACCTGGTCGTGATTCATGTCCTATAATAAGAACCCATGCAGCTTTCACCTGATTCTCTATTTATAGAAAAATGTCCGAGTAACCTGTCCATATGAACTTGATTGATTCTTATCATGTTATTTATATGGAGCGCCTAAATAAATATCTTATTAACAGAATTTATAGTGTCAGAAATTATATTAATTTATTTATGGCATCTTAAACTGTAAATGCATACTATACGCTTTTATACCCCAATATAAAAAATAAAGGCTAATAGGGTGGTAAAGTATAAAGAAATTTTAACAAAATAATTAAACAAAAATAAAGAATACAGACCAATGACATCATAATGGGAAGAATACAGAAATTCGCGACTTCCATTGAAACACTCTTTAGGCAACAGTTGCTATTAGCTCATTGGTGAAGGTCGAAAATGCTTCATTTTACATATTTTTTAAAGCAACTTCTAAATATAATGCATTTGGTTTCGCTCATTGTTGAAGCCCGTAAATGCTTCACTTTTCATATTTTTTCAACAGATTCTAACTAAATATAATGCATTTGATTTTCTCATTGTTGAAGGCCGTAAATGGTTCACTTTTCAAATTTTGCTGTGTCCATATCAACGGCAGCCATTTTGACCTTTTTCAAAAGAGATGTCAAAAACATTTCACTTAAGTCTAATATTCTGTCAGAACATGCTACTTTTACGTTGTTCCCCCAAAGGTTTCACTTTTTTTGCTGCATGCAAACTCCAAGCAGCCTTCACTTGATTTTCAGAATTTAGAGATTGAAAAATCCCGATGTATCCGAGTATTTAAGAACAATCCCGAAACAACAGAATGAACTTTCGTCAGGCTTTATTATATATCAATATACTAAATAAATAAATGATTGGGAATATGTTAAAGTAATAAAAAGTCAAGAGAATTTCAGAACGCAATTTGGTTCCGAACAATATCTATCACGCTTTGTGCATGCAGACTCCACGCGGCCTTCACGTGATTTTACTATTTTTAGAATAATTGCATAGTAACCAAATGCACTTGATTCAACCTTTACTAATTATGCAACATTTTCGAATAATTCACTAGAAAATATTTCAATAGATTCTAAAATTTATATTGTAAATAGACACACTGCAGTTATTAATAGATAAATAAAAAAAATAACTTGTACCCTTTAATACATCCAATCACAGCGTTCTTAAGTTGACTTCCTTCGCCCTGTCTTGGGTACACAAAAGGCCAACCTAATGCTGGGAAAATGTAATACTTCCGTTTTCCCTATACATCAAGCATCATGAAATTGAATATTATGTCCAGAACTATACGAATGAAAATTATAATAGATCCAAATCTTATTCAGATTGTACTATAAAGAAACCGAAGTTTTTTTTCGATTTATTTACATAAACTTATTAAATCAGCTGCAGCATTACTATTATATGTAAACCTTCATTGCATAAAACAATGGAAATAACATTGTATATTGATATAAACGATCAAACTTGTAATAATGTAAATAAATGTATTAACATGCAACATATTTTAAGTCATTTGTAATATTGTACAAATCCTAAGAATACATATGTACATGAATGTGCAATCCATAAGGACTTGTATCAAAAATCAATGTTTGTGAAAGGAGCATAATTTTACAAACAAATATGCAACAATGCCTGCTATACAGAAGCAAGGGTTTTGTGTTCAACACCACAGCATTGGAAGAGTTAAATATGAGGGGCAAATATATATGGTTATTTAATTTAACAGAAGACAAATCCCAATCCCCAAAATTGCATTGGATCATTCTGTTATTTAAAGTTTTTTAATTTTTCTGTCCGAACGGTTCCAGGCTTAGGCACCATCAAATCACCTCCTTTTCAAGGAATTTATTATTAACGCTTCCATAAATATAACCTATGTGGTAAACAAAGTGATGCAATTATTTCCTGGAGATGAAACGCCCAACAACACCAGGAAATAAAAGATGGATATAAATATATTTTAAGCTTTAATAGCTTCCTGAATAGCACTGTAGATGTTTGTTGAAATTTAAAAGACAAAGTTGATTAATTTTAATATTTACAGTTGTTTACTTAATATCTATTTTAGTACACAATCATGACAACAGTTTGGGCAGATCATCCAATGGATGTAAACCTAAACATGACAGCTATACACAGTGAGAACATTCTGAAGAATGTTGAGATTAACAAAGATCGTTTCTTCCAATTACCAAGTAGCACAGATTTTCTTCTGTCAAGTAATTTAAATGGGTTATTGCAATTGAATGCATCAAAGTTAGTGGAGATTGGTCAGTTTAAAACAGGTAAACAAGGTAAGAAAAGTTTTAAATTGTTGTTTTAGAAAGAAGAAAAATTGGGGTCAGTTATATCTAAATGCCTTATTAAAACATTTCATCAGCTGTTTCTAGAAGTTTTGTTGCCAAGGGATATAGATATAGGGCTTATATTCATATATGCAGGGCTGTTTGTATCAGTTGTTAACCTGCAGTGATTGCTAGACTGCCAACACTGAGGTTTTAGAGTTCCAGCTCTGCTCAAGACAAGGTGCCTTTACACAGATCTTAATTGATTCTTTGAGTCCCACTCTACACCTCTGATGATCTTTAATGGATACTTTGGTTTGTTTTTTTATATAATATAATATTTAATGAAATCAACAAATGAACAAGTTTTCAAAACATGATTAATATTTTCAGATCAAACGTCTTCAAAAAATTTGGCACCAAGAGCTGATATAGTAGAGACGCCAAACAGTAACCACCAACCTTCAGACCAGCTAGTCCAATCTGTAGGGCCACAAGAAGTGGTTTGTCTAAAAACATGTAAAAATGTGGAGTTTGAACCTGAGGATAAAGATAATCAGGAGAAGCCTATCTATACAGCAGTGCCAGTTAATACTCCACAGTATGTTGGTGGATTGTACCAGTTGTTGAATGAGTGTGGTATTGAATACAGGGAGGAGACAGTTGTGTCACAAAACAATGTACATGTTGAGGAGGTCACCACTGCTTGTCAGCAGTACACTCAAGGGTAGGTTAGACAACTCTACTTTTAGTAACTATACATAACTAATTGATCACACATGTAATATATTGGTCTTAAGGCACTTATGCAGATTATAAGTTATATTCCATTTATGTTCATATTAAGGTGACCTACAGCATAAAGACCTAATTTAATATAAAACCAGTGTTCTTAAATTTCCTTCTGATCAAATTAAAAAAAGATGTGTGGGATAACAGGGATTGCATCAATGAGATAGCAACCCAGTGACGAAACAAAACAGAGGTCTATAGGTCAATATATAGTCTTCAACAATACAGAAAATTCTTAAAATTAATGCATGCTTTTATTATTGCACTTTGGTCTTTTTAGACTAAAATGCAATTTAATTTTATGCGATATTCAGAAAAATCCTGTTTAATTCAAACCAAAAAAAATCCAATTTAAGGTTAAAATTATTGTGATTATATTAAAACCTGTTGCATTTTCAAGATAATTTCTGTTCAATTGTCACATGGGCTTTGAGCCAAAATAAATAAAAGTGAATCTAACACATATGTAATTTCCTTCTATTTTTCTGTTTCAGACAAATCATACATGGTGACAAAAATGCATTGAAAATGTTGGCTAAAGATGTGGTCAGTCTGAAGACTGGTACTCATGGTGTCATTACAAATCCGGTAATTATTACAAAATAATTGTGTTAGAACTACAATCAGTTCCTCTAAAGTCAGTTGTTCAAGAAAAATGTAAACAATTTTATAATATAAACGATTTAGCAGTTTGCACTGTTAGCCACTAGTCCAATACCCCAGACTAGTAAATATTGATTTTGTCTTGTAAATTTTCAAAATTGTATAGTCATAGTTTTGATTGATTGATTGATTCTTGGCGTTTTTACACCACTTTTAAACACTGCATTTAGGCTATTTCATGGCGGCCAGTTTTTTATTGATGGAGGAAGCTGAAGTGCCCAGAGAAAACCACCCACCTTCAATAAGAAAACTGACAATCTTAGTCAATTAGACTGGAGTCTAGCACCAGCACAAGCAGGGTTCAAACTCACAACCTCAGTCTTGACTGGCTAATTTACAGTAGAGACTACTTAGACCACTTGACCACCAAGGTCATAGTTTTGATATAAAGTTTCTGGACTAGTAGATGAATTTTTTTTTTAGAGCAGACTGATTTAATTTAGTGCATCAGTTGAATGTGTTGGTATCAGTCATTGTCAGTGAGGTTGTGAAAAATAAAGTAAATTGTAATTTTTGGCTAATTTCTTAACATTTTAATGCAGTGATATATTATTTATGTTTTAGAAATATGACTTCCTATGGAATCCCAAATGTTCTGTGAAAAAGCAGAAGATCCTTGGACGAGGGGGCAATGGTACAGTGGAACTCTGTAATTATAATAATGTAGAGTTTGTCACTAAAACAGTAAGTTATATCATTGTGTTAGGTATCATGTCTCAATACTCAACAGTTAACAATACTAGAAAAAAAAAGGATTACATACATAATTTAAGATTAATAACAAAGAAATTTTACCAAGTTTTGTGTATTTAATTGAGGTGACAATTTTTAAGCCCTCACCTAATTGGAGGGGAAATTAAGTTTTACCCTTATCCGTCTGAACTTATTGGTCCTGCAATTGATTTCCGCTCTCTAACTTTAATTTGTCCCAACCAAATGTCTTGAAACTTATACACAATGCTTATTACCACAAAATACAGATCAAGTTTGAATTTGGGTGGTGTCACTCTTAATCTCTTAGTGAATGCCCATTACGAAATGAAAATTGCTGAATTTTTAGTTTCCGTTCTCTTGAACCAAATGTTACGAATTTTATAAACATTTCTTATTACTACAAACCTCAAATTAAGTACAAATTTGGGTAGCTTCATTTTTACTGTACTTAAGTTAGGTTCCTAAATAACGTTATATATATTGCAAGAGGTGGCATCATCTGTGTCCCATGGGCACATCCGTCTTACAAGTAAGTTACATTGTTTTATCTTTGTTTCAGATCTCCAGAGATTTCAGAGCCAATGAAGTGATGTTCACAAACTGTATGAGCCATGAGTTCATTGTTAAGTCACATGGATTGATAGTGAGAAATGGAACCCCTCAGATCATCATGGATTACGCAGGTAAATTAACTGTAAATTAACTGATTGATAAGTTCGAAAGTATTGTGAAGTCACTGTATGATGTAAGCTTTATTACACATTTGATTATAAATTCTGATGTAAGGTTAATATCAGATAGATAGCATTCTATTAACAAATGGTCACCAAAAATGATAAGTTAAGGATGTCTGCTTGTCATATTTTGGAATTTTTGTCAGATTTTCGAAATCCTCTGGTTTTATCCATTGCCTTAAAAAAAAATCCCCATGAACCCCCATTTTTCTTTTTATAAATCTTTTACATGTATAATTACAAGTCATTTGTAAAAGTCTCATAAAATTTTATTTATTTTTTAATAGTATTTGAGAACTCTAACTGGTCAGTGATAAAGCTAGGAAAAATCAAGAGAGAACATTTTCCCGCCAAAATTCCAATGGCTAATATCTCGAAAACAAGCACATTGACCCGTATATGTTTTTGGCTTTTTTGATTCCTCAATTCATTTCCTATAAGTACATACTAGTTTTATGAAAAGTTATTTATTTTGAAACTGAGCAGCAAACATCCTTAAGTCACCATATAAATTAAGATTGACTGACAGTTGTAAATTATATACTGAATTTAATTCAGTGTTATTGAGATGATTTCTTGTTTACATTTATTAGTATTTCATGGTCTTCATTCTAATGGCTGTCTCGCAGTCTGAACTGGAAAAAATGGCTATTATTATATAATTCAATATTGTGAATAAATCCATTTCATTTGCAATGAAACTGTCCCACCCCCTCTTTTCTGACATGCATCATGAGTTTTTATTCCTTGATTATAAATAATAATGTTGTCAACAATAGGTCAACTTACAACTTCAACAATGAACAAAACCCATGCCTCATAGCAAGCCATTTAAAAGATACCTGTTGTTGGATAGATTTATTATTATGTATTACAACAGAATAAGTGTCAGATTTTTATTTAGTTTTATTTTGTTTGTAGGAGACAACCTGTTACACTATGGTTTATCCAAAATGGTGGACGAAAGTGAGATCTGGAACATAACATTTCAAATCCTGGAAGCCCTTAACTACTTACATTCTAACCAGATTAGACATTTTGATGTCAAACGTAAGTTACTTACCAGGAATATGTACACTCTTTAATTCTGTCATACACTCTCAAAAATTTTAGATGTGACAAGATTTTATTACTTTGTTGGAGTTCATGAGTACATTGTAATAATATTCTGTGTGAATAATATGTTATGAGAGGTGGATTTAGGAGCCCCTGTCTTAATAAGAGAGAAACATTTTGTTAATTATATAGAGAATCACTGAAACATGACTGGCGTGGGTTCCCCTCTTATGAAAATTTCTGGATCCACCACAAAAAAAATTGCTTAGATTGATCAGTTAGATGCACTAAAGTACAGACACAGCTTAAAATAATTATAGATATGATTTTTGGGGTTAATATTTGTTTAAACATTACATCAAATTTTTTTTTTAAAAATGAATATAAAGATTTATCTTTGTTTTACAGCTGAGAACATAGTACTTATGGAGGATGCTTTAGGAAACAAAACATTAAAACTGGCAGATTTTGGAGGAGCCACTCTATTCACAGAGGAAGTGGACTGCCTCAGTTGGACTCCTGCTTACATGGCACCAGAAATGGACCAGTTTTATTTAAACAAACAGTTCCCTGGACAAAGATTGATTACTACGTCCTGTGGTCAGATCACAGAGAAATGTGACATCTATTCCTTGGCTTTGTCCATTCTGTTTCTGTATGTCAGAGGACACATCCTCATCAAACATATAACCAAAGGGGTACAGGCAATGGTGGGCTATGAGAAAGCTGATACTGTCAGCATGAAGATTGTCATTATGGTAGGTAAAGTTTAATAAAAATAGTGAAAGCTCAAGGAGATTAATTTTTTTTTCATCATATTTGTTAATTGACTGGAATTGCCATGCATAAAAATTATCCAACAAATAAAAAGAGTTCAAATCTTTTTGGCAAATTTATACAAGAAAACAAGACAATATTTTTTTTTCAAGATTTCAAATACACATAATTTTATATTGTAAAAGCTCACACTCTTTGAAATGCAAAACATAAATAAGAAAACTGTCAATACGTCTTTAAATAAATAAACTATGAAGATAATATATCCATTTTACAGAATGCTAAGAATCCCAGCCTTGCTGAAAGTCTGATTCCTCAGAATGTTGGTAAAGAAATGAAAGCTGTGTTAGCTGGCATGTTGAAGGGCAATGTTGATGACAGATGGACAGCTAAAGCTTCTATGGATCAAATGAAAGGTAAATAATAATAAATGTAATAGTTGAAAGAATTGTTATAAGTAATTTATATAAGACTGGTAACTTCTATTGTATTTCTGAAAAAATGGTCTTCAGAATTGCTTCAGAGTGCTGATGATATATGTTTGTCACACATTTATTTAAGTTATGAATTTGCATGGGTGCTTAGGTGACAAAGAGATTAAAGGATAAAGGCCAACCTGTGGAACAATCAATATAAATTGGAAGCCCCCACAAATTATACTTTAATAACAAATATCTATTTATTAGGTACCATGCTATATAAACTGTTTCCATTTGTTATATAACTCTTAATATTATCATTCTATTTTTTTTTACTAAAACATGTAAAAAGAACCATTCAATACTTATGAATACATGTTTTTGCTAGGATCATGAAAACATGATATTCATGAATGTTGGATTTCATTTTGACATGAAGGTTGATTTTAGAATGAAGTGAGATTGCTGTTAGCCAATCAAAATAACTCATTATAATGAAACATACATACATGTAATAGAATTATTTAGAAATGATCTTTACCAATAATAAGCTATTAGACCACTGATTATGGTTGATGGGTTAATACAGGTGTTTCAAATCATATATATGTCTATTAGTTTTGTTATCAAACATTTTTCTCATTACAGAACTGTCATCAGCTTCCCACAAGAGCATGGAACCTAAAAAGATAATCAGAAGAAAGTCCAAATCCACAGAAAACAAACTAAAGAATAGCCAGAACATTAGACCTAAAGTACCCAAACTTGTTATCGTTACACTCGACAAAACAGGTAGAAAAGTAGGAGAATATAAAAACACAGAGCCATTCACCATACCAAGGTATACAAACGGTAACCCCTTAGAAACTGAGGAACACCAACGACCTTTACGTGACCTGAATATTGACCTTCAGTTGCATGTCATCATTGAGCAGTCTAACAACGTGAAGGATGAGAAGATGAAACAGATTATTGATGATGAGAATCGTCCATTACTGAAAAGGCTGGTCAAACGTAAACTTAAAGATAAAGTCAACGGAGAGATAGCTTTCAAGATGACCAAAATGAGGGAAGAACTCGAGAGCAGTGGCTCATCTTCAAGTGGCATGTCAGTAAACCTTAGTGGACGTGGACATTTTATTACGACCCCTACAGAACCAGAAGTTGTTCCTATGAATGAGGGGCCAGGCAATATCCCAAACTTTGACATGTTTCTAGATTGATCAGATGTTGTGATTGTATTGTTGTGAATTTTTACTTAATTTTGTCTTTACAGCTGTACAAAATAAGATCTGTAATAAATATTTATAAATGAATGAGAGCAGTTGGAAAAAACTTGTCAGGAAGAAAACATTAGATTCAGTAAACAAGTTTTTTGATAGGTTGTAAAATATATTTAATGATCAGTTGTTCTTTTCCATTTCATTTCATTTAGATATTGATAATTTTGATCTAAGTCCTTTTCTATATTAACAGAACAGGAGATTTAAACTTCTATGGTATACATTTCAACAGAATTATAAATAGATTACTAACTGGGAATTCCTAATTTATTTTCTGTTTGGACAAACCATAGAAATTTTAAATATAAGTTTCATGTTCCCACTATTTGGGATTTCCAAATATATAAATGTAAATCAGTTGTGTGTATGAAACTTGAAGAATGTGAAAAATATTTGTACATACAAATGGTTTCTTAATCTCTTATTAAAAAATATCTGAAATGGGAAAATGCTTGATATTATCAAAATGAAGGGAACCATTAGAATGAAAGATAGCATTGTATTATTGTACATTTATTTATATTGTATGTATATATGAGAGAATGTATTTATTTTGTTAAATGTTGAATGCTTCATAGATCTTCATACATGTCATAGATTCATTGATTCTTCAATTATTGTAACTATGGAAACATGACATTAATATTTTAGTGACTACATACAACAAATTGTGTATAAATATTGGCATCTTGTATTTTATCAAAACTTAAATTGTATTTATTAAGAGTGAGAAAATGGTCCTTACAAATTATCAAAGAAATAGTTTTGTCCTCAAATATTTATTTTGTAGAAATGAAATACACAATGCATGCTTTTCTTTTTTTTATTTTTTGTTGTGAAAAATAAATTTGCTTGAGATCATTGGACACAGTGCAATGCTTTGTATACATTTAAAGATAGTAATAACTATGATTATAATTTAAATTATTATTGCTTTATATGTTAATTGATAGTGTTTGATATACATTTATATATGTTTTGAGGATTTGCCTTCTTCATATTTTTATCCAATAAAAGTTGTAAATAGAACTTAGATTTATTATTTGATTAACTGCATTAGTTGATATTTTCTCTATAAATAAGTAAACTGGTTTCAAACTTTTTAAGAGAAGCACTGAGATCAATGAGAACAGGCTGAAGAAGATGTAACTAAAATTATTAATAGATAAGTTATCATCAATATGACTTCAAAGGACAAAGCCCATATGGCTTGTATGTGTTATACTTCAAGGGGATGGGGGTAGGTTTGTTTTGACCTATCAATTGTTCTGTAAGTCAGTATTTTTAGCTCACCTGGCCCAAAGGGCCAAGTGAGCTTTTCTCATCACTTTGCGTCCGGCGTCTGTCGTCGTCCGTCGTCGTCGTCCTGCGTCCGGCGTTAACTTTTACAAAAATCTTCTCCTCTGAAACTACTATGCCAAATTAAACCAAACTTGGCCACAATCATCATTGGGGTATCTAGTTTAAAAATTGTGTCCGGTGACCCGGTCAACCAACCAAGATGGCCGCCATGGCTAAAAATAGAACATAGGGGTAAAATGCAGTTTTTGGCTTATAACTCAAAAACCAAAGCATTTAGAGCAATTCTGACATGGGGTAAAATTGTTTATCAGGTCAAGATCTATCTGCCCTGAAAATTTCAGATGAATCGAACAACCTGTTGTTGGGTTGCTACCCCTAAATTGGTAATTTTAAGGAAATTTTGCTGTTTTTGGTTATTATCTTGAAAAATATTATAGATAGAGATAAACTGTAAACAGCAATAATGTTCAGCAAAATAAGATTTACAAATAAGTCAACATTACCGAAATGGTCAAATGACCCCTTTAGGAGTTATTGCCCTTTATAGTCAATTTTTAACCATTTTTCGTAAATCTTAGTTATCTTTTACAAAAATCTTCTCCTCTGAAACTACTGCGCCATATTAAACCAAACTTGGCCACAATCATCATTGGGGTATCTAGTTTAAAAATTGTGTCCGGTAACCCGGTCAACCTACCAAGATGGCCGCCATGGCTAAAAATAGAACATAGGGGTAAAATGCAGTTTTTGGCTTATAACTCAAAAACCAAAGCATTTAGAGCAATTCTGACATGGGGTAAAATTGTTTGTCAGGTCAAGATCTATACCACAACGTCAACCACTGAACCACATGTTCCTGACTTTAAAAAGTGGCATATAAAATGAGGCTGGGTTAAACATTTTGGTTGGAAAGTGGGTATCACACACTAACTCGGACAGTTGTGTAACATTACAAAATAAGAACAAGCTATAAAAATCTGTAGAAAATCTATCAGACAGGGAATGTATAAAACCCTAAGAAACAACAAGGACACAAAGTACAGATCTGAAAGAACCTGCAGTTACTAATGGTTTAGTCAAAGTTGGATAGCAACTAGTAAAAAGAGAATGTGCAGTTACTGATGGTTTAGTCAAATTTGGATAGCAACTAGTAAAAAGAGAATGTGCAGTTACTGATGGTTTAGTCAAAGCTAATAACAACTAGTAAAAAACGTTGTGTATCTTAGATAAAAAAATATCTATCCATAAACATACAACATCCAACATGTCCTAGGAAACTGTATGTAAAGACGCATAAAATATTAAAAAATAGTGCACTGGTTTAATGTGATCATATAATCTTTCTTATCTTAGATAAAGGGTTTATTTATTTAAAAAGATATGTGCAAGACAATATGACTCTTTCAAATAACCAATAAAAAAGCATACCTATCATATAACGTGCTCTTTCACAAGATGATGGTCTGCAGGAAGACATCCATCCTACAGAAACACATATTTTTGAGAGTCTAATAAGACAGGAACAAAACAACACATGTAAAAGTCTCTTTAGTCTTAACAACAAAATGGCACCCACACAACACATGTTTTGGTCTCTAAATTCTGTAATAAAATGATGGCCACCACACAACAAATGTATTGGTCTCTTTAGTCTTAACAAGATGGCCACCACACAACACATGTTTTGGTCTCTAAATTCTGTAATAACATGATGGCCACCACACAACAAATGTATTGGTCTCTTTAGTCTTAACAAGATGGCCACCACACAACACATGTTTCTGTAATAACATGATGGCCACCACACAACAAATGTATTGGTCTCTTTAGTCTTAACAAAATGGCACCCACACAACACATGTTTTGGTCTCTAAATTCTGTAATAACATGATGGCCACCACACAACAAATGTATTGGTCTCTTTAGTCTTAACAAGATGGCCACCACACAACACATGTTTTGGTCTCTAAATTCTGTAATAACATGATGGCCACCACACAACAAATGTATTGGTCTCTTTAGTCTGAACAAGATGGCCACCACACAACACATGTTTTGGTCTCTAAATTCTGTAATAACATGATGGCCACCACACAACAAATGTATTGGTCTCTTAAGTCTTAACAAGATGGCCACCACACAACACATGTTTTTGTCTCTTTAGTCTTAACAACAAGATGGCCACCACACCATACATGTTTTGGTCTCTAAATTCTGTAATAACATGATGGCCACCACACAACACATGTTTTGGTGTCTATAGTATCTAACAACAAGAGGGCCACCACACATGTTGTGTTGTGGCAATATTGTATGTTAAAGACCATAGAGACCAATGCATGTGTTGTGTGGTGGTAATCTTGTTGTTAAATACTAAAGAGACCAAAACATATGTTGTGTGGTGGCCATCTTGGTGTTAAATATATATATATAAATACATGTGTTGTGTGGTGGCCACCTTGGTGTTAACTATATATATACAAATACATGTGTTGTGTGGTGGCCATCTTGGTGTTAACTATATATATACAAATACATGTGTTGTGTGGACGCTGTCTTGTTGTTAAAGACCATAGAGACCAATTCATGTGTGGTGTTGTAGCCTTCTTGTTGTTTTAGACAATAAAGACCCATACATGTGTTGGGCCGTGGCTCTCTTGTTGTAAACGACTATCAAGACCCATACATGTGTTTTGTGGTTACCATCTTGTTGTGAAAGACTATAGAGACCGAAACATGTGTTATGTGGTGACCCTCTTGTTGTTAGATACTATAGATACCAAAACATGTATTGTATGGTGGCCATATTGTATGTTAAAGGACATAGAGTATAAAAAAGAAGACGTGGTATGATTGCAAATGAGACAACTATCCACAAAAGACCAAAATGACACAGACATTAACAACTATAGGTCACCGTAAGGCCTTCAAAAATGAGCAAAGCCTATACCGCATAGTCAGCTATAAAAGGCCCCGATAAGACAATATAAAACAATTCAAACGAGAAAACTAACGGCCTTATTTATGTAAAAAATGAACGAAAAACAAAAATGTAACACATAAACCAACGACAACCATTGAATTTACAGGCTCTTGACTTGGGACAGGCACATACATAAAAAAAAGTGGACCAATTCATGTGATGAGTGGAATTGTCTTTTTGTTAAATACTATAGAGACCAAAAACATGTGTTGTGTGGTTGCCGTATTGTATGTTAAAAACCATAGAGACCAATGCATGTGTTGTGTGGTGGCCATCTGTTTGTTAAATACTAAGGGACCAATACCTGTGTTGTGTGGTGGCCCTCTTGTTGGTAAATACTTAGGGACCAAACATGTGTTGTGTGGTGGCCCTTTTGTTATAAAATACTTAGGGACCAACACATGTGTTGTGTGGTGGCCCTCTTGTTGTAAAATACTAAGGGACCAACACATGTGTTGTGTGATGGCCCTCTTGTTGGTAAATATTTAGGGACCAAAACATGTGTTGTGTGGTGGCCCTCTTGTTGGTAAATACTTAGGGACCAAACATGTGTTGTGTGGTGGCCCTTTTGTTATAAAATACTTAGGGACCAACACATGTGTTGTGTGGTGGCCCTCTTGTTGTAAAATACTTAGGGACCAACACATGTGTTGTGTGATGGCCCACTTGTTGGTAAATATTTAGGGACCAAAACATGTGTTGTGTGGTGGCCCTCTTGTTGGTAAATACTTAGGTACCAATACATGTGTTGTGTGGTGGCCCTCTTGTTGTTAAATACTTAAGAACCAATACATGTGTTGTGTGGTGGCCCTCTTGTAGGTAAATACTTAGGGACCAAAACATGTGTTGTGTGGTGGCCCTCTTGTTGGTAATTACTTAGGGACCAATACATGTGTTGTGTGGTGACCCTCTTGTTGGTAAATGCTTAGGGACCAAAACATGTGTTGTGTGATGGCCCTCTTGTTGGTCAATACTTAGGAACCAAAACATGTGTTGTGTTGTTGCCCTAAAGTCTTGTTGGTAAATACTAAGGGACTAAAACATGTGTTGTGTGATGGCCCTCTTGTTGGTCAATACTTAGGAACCAAAACATGTGTTGTGTTGTTGCCCTCAAGTCTTGTTGGTAAATGCTTAGGGACCAAAACATGTGTTGTGTGATGGCCCTCTTGTTGGTCAATACTTAGGAACCAAAACATGTGTTGTGTTGTTGCCCTCAAGTCTTGTTGGTAAATACTTAGGGACTAAAACATGTGTTGTGTGGTGGTCCTCTTGTTGTAAAATACTTAGGGACCAAAACATGTGTTTTGTGGTGACCATTTTGGTGTAAACAACTAAAGAGACCAATACATGTGTTGTGTGGTGACCCTCTTGTTGGTAAATGCTTAGGGACCAAAACATGTGTTGTGTGATGGCCCTCTTGTTGGTCAATACTTAGGAACCAAAACATGTGTTGTGTTGTTGCCCTCAAGTCTTGTTGGTAAATACTTAGGGACTAAAACATGTGTTGTGTGGTGGTCCTCTTGTTGTAAAATACTTAGGGACCAAAACATGTGTTTTGTGGTGACCATTTTGGTGTAAACAACTAAAGAGACCAATACATGTGTTGTGTGGTGGCCATCTTCTTGTTAACGACTATAGAGACCAAAATATATGTTGTATGGTGGCCTTTTTGCTTTTAAAGACATTAGAGATCAATAAAAATGTTGTGTGGTGGTCTCTTGTTGTTGAAGACTTTAGAGACCAATAAGTGTTATGTGGTGGCTCTCTCGATGTGTAAAAAACATACATATGGTGTACGGTGGCTCTCTTGTTGTTGACCAATGCATGTGTTGTGTGGTCACGATCTTGTTGTTAACGACTATAGAGATCAATAAAAATGTGTGGTGGTCTCTTGTTGTTGAAGACTAAAGAGACCAAAACATGTGTTTTATGGTGGCCCTCTTGCTGTTAAAGACTTTAGAGATCAATAAAAATGTTGTGTGGTGGTCTCTTGTTGTTGAAGACTTTAGGGACCAATACATGTGTTTTGTGGTGGCCATCTTGTTGTTAACGACCATGTAGACCTATACAAGTATTATGTGGTTGCTCTCTTGGTGTGTAAGACTAGAGAAACCCATGCATATGTTGTAAGGTGACTCTCTTGTTGTTTTATACTATAAAGACCAATACATGTGTTATGTGGTCACCATCTTCTTGTTGAAGACTTTAGAGACCAATATATGTGTTGTCTGGTTGCCCTCTTGTTGTTAACGACCATATAGACCAATACAAGTGTTGTGTGGTGGCTCTCTTGATGTGTAAGACTAAAGAAACCCATACATGTGTTGTGCGGTAGCTGTCTTGTTGTTTTAGATTATAAAGACCAATACATGTGTTGTGTGGTGGCCATCTTATTGTTAAGACTAAAGACACCAAAAACATGTGGTGTGTAGAGGCCTACTTGTGGTTTAAGACCATAGAGACCAATTCATGCGTGGTATGGTAGCCTTCATGTTTTTATAGACTATAAAGACCCATACATATGTTGGGTTGTGTCTCTTATGTTGTAAACGACTATAAAGACCCATACATGTGTTTTGTGGTGACCATCTTGTTGTGAAAGACTATAGAGATCGAAAAATGTGTTGTGTGGTAGCTGTCTTGTTGTTAAAGACAGAGGCCTACTTGTGGTTTAAGACCATAGAGACCAATTCAAACGTGGTTCGGTGGCCTTCTTGTTGTTTTAGACTATAAAGACCCATACATGTGTTGGGCGGTGCCTCTCTTGTTGTTAACGACTGTAAAGACCCATACATGTGTTTTGTGGTGACCATCTTTTTCTGAACGACTCTAGAGACCGAAACATGTGTTGTGCGGTGGCCCTTTTGTTGGTAAATACTTAGGGACCAATATATGTGTTGTGTGGTGACCCTCTTGTTGGTAAATACTTAGGGACCAAAACATGTGTTGTGGGGTGGCCCTCTTGTGGTGTAAACGACTAAAGAGACCAACCCATGTGTTGTGTGGTTGCCCAGTAAGTCTTGTTGGTAAATACTTAGAGACTAAAACATGTGTTATGTGGTGGCCCTCTTGTTGTAAAATACATAAGACCAAAACATGTGTTGTGTGGTGACCATTTTGTGTAAATGACTAAAGAGACCAATACATGTGTTGTGTGGTGGTTGTCTTATTGGTAAATACTTAGGACGAAACAAATTGTTGTGTGGTGGCCCTCTTGTTGTCAAATACTTAGGGACCAAACCATGTGTTGTGTGGTGACCATTTTGGTGTAAACGACTAAAGAGATCAATGCAGGTGTTGTGTTGTGGCCATCTTGTTGTTAACGATTATAAAAACCATATCAAGTGTTGTTCTGTGGCCATGTTGTTTTTTACGACTATAGAGATCAATAAAAAATGTGTGGTGGTCTCTTGTTGTTAAAGACTTTAGAGACCAATACATGTGTTGTATGCGTGGCCATCTTGTTGTTAATGACTATAGAGACCAAAATATGTGTTGTAAGGTGGCCTTTTGCTGTTAAAGACTTTAGAGATCAATAAAAATGTTGTGTGGTGGTCTCTTGTTGTTGAAGACTTTAGGGACCAATACATGTGTTTTGTGGTGGCCATCTTGTTGTTAACGACCATGTAGACCTATACAAGTATTATGTGGTGGCTCTCTTGGTGTGTAAGACTAGAGAAACCCATGCATATGTTGTAAGGTGGCTCTCTTGTTGTTTTATAATATAAAGACCAATACATGTGTTATGTGGTCACCATCTTGTTGTTGAAGACTTTAGGGACCAATACATGTGTTTTGTGGTGGCCATCTTGTTGTTAACGACCATATAGACCAATACAAGTGTTGTGTGGTGGCTCTCTTGATGTGTAAGACTAAAGAAACCCATACATGTATCTTTAAGATGAAGATGACCACCACCCAACACTTGTATGAATCTATTGTTTTTATCAACAAGACAGCTACCTCACAATATATGTATTGGTCTTTGTAGTCTTTATTTATCAATAAAACAGCCACCAAACAACACATGGTAATATATTCTTTAACAACAAGTATGGCACCACACAACACATGTTTGGGTCTCTAAGTCTCTAAACATGAGACGACCCCCATACAGTCAGACAAACATGTAAGGTCCTAAAAATAACAAACAGACAGTGAATGTTTTAAAATAACAATAGGACAGTTAACTAACTTTATTCAACAAAATTATCAACAAATCATATACAATGTATCCATATATTATGTGATAAATATAAATATAAAATATTCACTTTACACTTTATAAAAAAACAGTTTTCAATTTACAAATAAATAAACAAATATGCTAAAAATTTACTCTATTAAAATTTCTTTTCCACAGAGTAACTCTGTGAACATCTATTTTCACATGATCAGAATAGGATAAAATATTACACATATTGATTTGGCACATGTTTAAAGACAATTTTTTTTATCCAAATGGTCTAAATTTACATAAAAAACTTTTGTTTTGCTTACATATGCAAATTCTCAAGAAGTTATTTGTTTTAGAATTTACATTGTTATGGCAAATATAATTGTTACATAAACAGAAAGTGTGAATTTCTCAATTATGAATAAGCACATAAAAGACATCTTTGCATATTTAAAAAAAAAAGAGCAGGCTTATGCCGTTACAAGTCAGCACTTGCACCAGCAAAGTGGAAAGGGTTTAATAAGTTGTTATAACCTATTTCCTTTGCCACTATAAATAAATATGTTTAAACTAATAAACCTTGTTTTTTCTGTACAGTGACAATGTTACATGACTGTTCTTTTTCATCCATTTTAGAACATTTTTTTTAATGCAAAATTGTTCAGTTTTTTTTACAACTTTTCTAAAATTTATCCAGACTAAAATAAAGATACAAAATTGTGTATAATCATGATAATATTCAGTTTCAATAATGTATAAATAATCCAGTCAAAAGTGTTATTCGTTACATTAACAATCTAAACATATAAAAATAACAATAAAAGAATGTTTGCAATAATACCGGGTGATAACTAAAAATTTGGTTCTAATGTATCAATATCACAGATTATTATCTCCCAGAATTCATTTGGTTTTATAGAAAGTTGGTTTTTATCTAATCTTGAAGCTGATATCAACAGTATTTGGTTTTGAATTCTTTGTACAGTTCATCTAATTTACTGCATACTGTTTCTTCTGTCTTTGTGTCTATGTCTAACTATTAAAAGACAATTTTCTTATTAATGAAAATGGCATGATAAAGATTTAGATTTGGGTCAACAATTTCTTTGCTGCTGTGTCAGCGGGTACCAATACAGAATGCTTTCCTACAGTAATTTCTATATGTGATTCACTTTTAATAGAATTATTTTGTATCAAGTAACTTTTGTAATGACTACTGTCATAATCAACAAAATTTAGTATTCCGATAAATTATTATGGCAACCAAACTTACTCCATTTCATTTGAACTTTGGTGGATAGTTGTCTTATTGGCAATCATATAATATCCATATTTTTATATAACTGTCAAAAAGAAGTCAAAAGACATTTGCAGCATTACTATATCGCTACATATAGTGACATTTAGATTTTTAATAGGAGTTTTGTCTTTAACAGTGTTTTAAAATCAAGTAGATCTTAAAGTTTAAAAGTCAATATCCATGCAATCTGTGTAATGCTATACATAACTTATTTTGGAAAAAAGGGTTTTCAATCAAAACAGATATTGTCAGTAGATGTCACACAAACAAGGATCAATGACTAAAACAAGAGTGTACCCACTAATATGACTAGCCTGTAAATGTATTACTTTTATATTGTTTTTGTCAACATTCTATTGTTATAATAACTCACCTTTACTATTGATACATGGGTTTTCCCAAAAATATCTACATCACTGTTATATTTGTCCTCAGGCTTCAACAACTGGGGATTCTGTGTGGATAACCAGACCTAAACATAAGTTATCTATGATAATAAAGGTATATCTCATCACCAAAGAGGCTAAACCAATCCCACATAATAAATCACACAATAAAACATGTGGGGAAATCTTAGCCTCAGTGTGAAACAACTAATGAAATGCCGGTCACAAAGTAAGGTGAATATACACTTGGAATCATTCAATTTACAATAAAAGCATGAAATATAGGTCTAACTGACCTGTTTTTTTGTGATGCTGCTGTACTATTCTAAATGCATCCTTACACCAAGATGAATGAATGTTTCAATTGTAATATCCCATATGGTTTGAAGTGTTACATGAAACAAAAAATCCTTTTTGTAGCACAATGGTAAATAACTTCACAATTCTGATTGAGAACTTTTTAGAAAAAGTCTTTTTACAAAAGAATTTTTTCTTTCTTTCTGTTCTATGTAAGAAGCCTGTAAATTGTTATTTATTGCTGTTTATCACATCTGTTTTGCGTTTATATTTTTGTATGTAAATAAGGATGTCAGTTTTCGTATTTGAATTGTTTTACACTTACCTTTCAGTTGCTAACTTCTATTACATATGGTCTCTGATGGAAAGTTGTGTCATTGGCAATCAAACCAATTTTTTTTATTTTTATACAAAATAAAAGATTTTGTTTACTACACATTATAGTCTTATCAATTCTATATCTAATAAATAAGTTTACTAAGGTTGACTTACCATTGCTTCGCTCCCAATGTAAGAAGAACAAGTTAAACTTGGACAAAATAACCGCAACTGAAAAATAGTGTAAGACAAACAGGTTAAACTGGGGTAAAATAATAACCGCAACTGAAAAATAGTGTAAGACGAACAAATTAAACTGGGGTAAAATAACCACAACTGAAACCAGATGCTCCGCAGGTCGCAGCTTTATATGACTGCAGAGGTTGAACCCTGAACGGTTGTGGCAAGTATGGACACAACATTCAAGCTGGATTCAGCTCTAAATTTGGATTGTGATTAAATAGTTGACACAGCATAGGTTTCTGACACAGAATAAATGTGGTCTAATGAACTTAAACTTTTTGTTTTGCCTTTGAGAAATTCACTATGCTGTTGAATATTAATCCTCTCAAAAAAATGTTTGAAGTAACTTTCTTTATATTGATGAAATCTGAAATGAGAAAAATTGCAACCACCCCCCCCCCCCCCCAAATTTTTTTTCACATCCCCATTTCTCTTATTCCAAAACTGATCTCAATTCGAATTTCTAATGGCCCCTAACAATAACTACTCATTTAAATACATCAAAAAATATTGAAATGTAAAAAAAGTCTTTGTTATCACTGAATGTTAAAGATTGTTTTAATCTATCAATTGGTAGTAAAAGTGAATATACATTGTATATTGTATAAAACACTGATTTAAGTGGATTCAACTACTATTCTGGACAAAGAAAGATAAGTCCAATTGAAAATTTCTTGCTATTGCACACTATTGTGCAATTAGATATTTCTTGCTATTGCCCAATACTGAGCAATTGAAAATACTTGCCATTGCACATTACTGTGCAATTGAAGATTTCTTGCTATTGCGCAATACTGTGCAATTGAAAATTTCTTGCTATTGCACAATACTGTGCAATTAAAAATTCCTTGCTATTGCGCAATACTTACTTTGATAATCTTGGATCCTGATTTTGACCAACTTGAAAACTGGGCCCATAATCAAAAATCTAAGTACATGTTTAGATTCAGCATATCAAAGAAGCCCAAGAATTCAATTTTTGTTAAAATCAAACTTAGTTTAATTTTGGACCCTTTGGACTTTGATGTAGACCAATTTGAAAACGGGACAAAAAATTAAGAATCTACATACAAAGATAGTTTGGCATATCAAAGAACCCCAATTATTCAATTTTGATGAAATCAAACAAAGTTTAATTTTGGACCCTTTTGGCCCCTTATTCCTAAACTGTTGGGACCAAAACTCCCAAAATCAATCCAAACCTTCCTCTTATGGTCATAAACCTTGTGTTTATATTTCATAGATTTCTATTTACTAATACTAAAGTTATGGTGCGAAAACCAAGAAAAATGCTTATTACAGCCCCTTTTTGGCCCCTTATTCCTAACTGTTCGGACGTCAACTTCCAAAATCAATCCCAACCTTCCTTTTGTGGTCATAAATTTCAATTTTTGCGGCTGTATAAAAATAGTGTAAGAAGAACAAGTTAAAATGGGGTAATATAACTGCAACTGAAAAATGGTGTAAGACAAACAAGTGAAACTGGGGTAAAATAACTGCAACTGAAAAATAGTGTAGAACAAACAAGTTAAACTTGGGTAAAATAACTGCAACTGAAAAATAGTGTAAGACAAACAAGTTAAACTGGGGTGAAATAACAGCAACTGAAAAATAGTGTGAGACGAACAAGTTAAACTGTTGTGGTATTTAACCTTCTGGTAAAATTTCATAGAGATCCATTCACTTAAAACTACATAATCCCTTAAATCAATCTCAATCTTTTTATGTGGTATTTAACCTTCTGGTAAAATTTCATAGAGAGCCATTCACCTTAAACTAAAGTTATTATTCAGAAATTTAATGTGTCTTTGTACCACGACAACAACAATACGAACCCAAAAAACTTCCTTTACCATATATGTCAGCACTAAACCAGGACATGGTGGGGACATATACTTACCATAATAAGAAGTGGATATATTATGCACCATATCCAATATGGTAAAACTCCATTGGTCAAATTAGACATCACTAATCCAGGACACGTGGTATGAGAATATATTCTCTAAAAGAAAATAATCATTATTTCGTAATGCTTTGTTGTTTAGTAATTTTTGTCACTTTGAACATAAGAACCAAATCAAAATTTAAAAATAAGTATACAATCAAAGAGCATGATTGCTCTGAGGGATACGATTGCCATTGTTTTCATTGATACATGTATTAGTATTATTTTCAAAAATAATTCAGCTGCACATGTAAAATGTAATTTACGTAATCTGAATCGTTATTCAACTTTAAAAATATCCAATCATTGAAACAAGTGTATGAATTGTGTAATCATTTTGCTTTATTTTTGTACTATCAATTCCAAGTTTACTTTCCACAGCAGTCACTGAGAGTGAGAGAAGGTATTTCACTTCGTACCGAGGTCGCCTATTTTCCTACATGAATAATTTTCTAGGAGGAATCCCATTTCTTATTCTTTAAATATTTATTTTCCTTTGAATCAGTAGGCATGAATTCTTTCTGTACATATTCCTCTGTTTAAATTGCGATTGCTTGTAATATAATACGACGTCTATCAACAGAACGAGTTAATCTTTCTTGATGTATCGTCATATTTTGATTCAGAAATGACGGAAGTATAAGGGAAACAACTGGAAGCGATAATATGAAAGACTCCATTTCGGCTGAAGGGGTGTTCTAGTTACACCTTTACGTTGTGGACTACATTTATTTTAATGATGCATATGATTTAAAATTATGCAAAAATAATAACCCTTAATAGCAGACAGACATAGAAAGGATCTCATGAAATTCAAATTAATCAATGAAGTTGGAAATCTAGAGCAATCATTCAATCTGATACCCATTAAAGTCAAGAAAACTAACGGAAGTAAAATATCAAATATCAGTTAAAGACACGCATATAAGATGAGGAAAATATCGAAACATTATAGGACAGTTGTTTAAATTCAATCCTTTTGTTTGTTTTTACCTTTTAAAACAAGACAATCTTAAGGATCTGAGATGTTCCTTAATGTTTAAAATAAAACGGTTGACGTGAGGGCATGGGCCTGAGTCAAAGGTAAAAGTTTAAAGCAATTTATCCCAAAAACTAGTCTCTTAAATCTCTTTTGAGAGAAAACATTTGCTGTTGTCTTCTCTACGGTTGGGTTGTAGTCTCTCTGACACATTCCCCATTTCCATTCTCCATTTTATTATCATAACCATAGTTCAGGACTGCTGGACTCATTTTACTGAGATTTTTGAGAACCCTAATATAGCACTGATAACAGAGTATAATAAGAACTTCTCCAACATTCAAAGACAATCTACCATAAATATTAAAACTCACCTTTTTATTGAGTTTATTATTGAGTGACACACTAACAGTATCTATCACATACTTAGAGGAGGAATAGGGATTTTCTCTGAAAATATACAAATCATGAATAAAATATCTATTATTAAAGAGACAGCATATTTAAAGCAATGAATACATATCTTATTTAACATGTTTGTATGTCATTTTACAGCCAGTGTGAAGTGCAAGGAAAGAGATATATACATTATGTTAATATGAAAAACATATTCTAAGTATTGACCAGGAAACACATCCAAGTTTATGCTGGATATATATTCTATTTTTTGCCAAGGTAAAACCTTCCCATGTTTATGCTGAATATATTTTAACTCTGGGACAAGGAACTATCAACCTATGTTTATGCTGACTATATTCTATTTCTGGGACAAGGAACTATCAATCTATGTTTATGCTGACTATATTCTATTTCTGGGACAAGAAATCACCTACCCCTGTTTATGCTGAATATATTCTTTTTTCATGGGCAAGGAAACACCTACCAACATTTAATTTTATGCTAAATATATTTTATTTCTGGGGCAAAACCTACCCATTTTTATGCTGAATATCTGTAATATCAAAGGAAGATTTCATGGCTGCCCTAGAAGATGTCCAGATGATTTGTGTATCTTTGTCACCTCCAAGTCTATCTTCAAGCTCTTTTATCTGTAAAGAACACATATTGATATATTTAAGGTGAATGTAACTAAATAACTAGAGGCTCTCAAGAGCCTGTGTCGCTCACCTTGGTCTATGTGCATATTATACAATGGACACAGATAAATTCATAACAAAATTGTGTTTTGATGATGGTGATGTGTTTGTAGATCTTACTTTACTGAACATTCTTGTTGCTACAATTATCTCTATCTATAGTGAACTTGGCCCAGTAATTTATACAGTGGAAAATATTTTCAAAAAAAATCTACAAAAATTATGAAATATGTAAAAAATTTACTTTAAAGTGCAATAACTCCTAAAGGGGTCAACTGACCTGAAATTTTCAGGGCAGATAGAACTTGACCTGATAAACAATTTAACCCTGTGTCAGATTTTCTCTAAATGTTTTAATCTTTTACTTATAAGTCAAAAACTGCATTTTACCACTATTATCTATTTTTAGCCATGGTGGCCATCTTGGTTAGTTGACAGGGTCACCAGACACAACTTTTTAAACTAGATACCCCAATGATGATTGTGGCCAAGTTTGGTTTTATTTGGCCCACTAGTTTCAGAGGAGAAGATTATTGAAAAAGATTACTTAGATTTACGAAAAATGGTTAAAAATTGACTATAAAGGGCAATAACTCCTAAAGGGGTCAACTGACCATTTCCATGGTATTGACTTATTTGTAAATCTCATTTTGCTGAACATTATTGCTGTTAACAGTTTATCTCTATCTAATATATTATTTAAGATAATAACCAAAAACAGCAAAATTTCCTTAAAATTACCAATTCAGGGGCAGCAACCCAACAACTGGTTGTTTGATTCATCTGAAATTTTCAGGGCAGATAGATCTTGACCTGATAAACAACTTTGTCAGATTTTCTCTAAATGCTTTGGTTTTTGAGTTAAAGACCAAAAACCGCATTTTACCCCTATGTTCTATTTTTAACCATGGTGGCCATCTTGGTTGGTTGACTGGGTCACCGGACACAATTTTTAAACTAGATACCCCAATGATGATTGTGGCCAAGTTTGGTTTAATTTGGCCCAGTAGTTTCAGAGGAGAATATTTTTGTAAAAGTTAACGACGACCGACGACGACGACAGACACCGGACGCAAAGTGATGAGAAAAGCTCACTTGGCCCTTTGGGCCAGGTGAGCTAAAAAGTACATATTTATATTTAATTAGTACAGATATTGGTAAATCATTAGAAGTGGAAGATGAAAGATGTAAAACAAGGGTGAATATACTAAAATGATTTGCCTGTTATACTGACTATTTATTCTAGGTTGTCAATCTTATTTATGAAGGTGTTACTACAAGTATCCCACAAACTTAATATTTAAAAGAATCATGACTTTGGGGTCTAGGTCAAATGAATCCTGTTAGACAGATATGTTTACCTTACAACAAATAAAGTTGACTTACTACTTATAGACTTTGAAATACAGACCAACACATAAAAAGCTGACATGGACCAATGAATCATGAAAATGAGGTCAAGGTCAGATAAAACCTGCCAAACTGATATGTAACCTTACAAATATTTATACCCCCAAAAAATTGACCTTCCTCTGACCTACTGTTTATAGTATTTGAGAAATGTACCTAATCACCTAACTTCAGCCTTGATCATGGATCCATAAAATGAGGCCACGGTTAGGTGAACTCTGTCTGAGGGACATCTTAGATGTTCAGTGGACTGTGAAATCAGGGTAAAAAATTTGGTATTTAAATTAAAAAGATCATATCATAGGAAACATGTGTATTAAGTTTCAAGTTGATTGAACTTCAACTTCTTCAAAACCTACCTTGACCAAAAACTTTAACCAAAAGCAGGACAGACAGACTGAAAGACAAGTGGACAAACAAACTGACTCACAGACCAAAAAACTTAATGCCCATATATATATATCGTAGGTTGGGCATAAAATCTGTATTTTTTGTTTAATAATATGTCTATGTAAAAGAATACCATGGATGTTATAGCACAGATGTTATAGTGTGACAACAAACTACCATAACGTGACCATAACTCACTAAGGTATAGTGTCCAAATAGGTTTGAAGCAAATATATTCTTCAGTCCATCTTTTGTTGTTTCATCTGTGTGGTATAAACAACCTTCTCCTGTGGACAAAACATGGGCACAATTCCTGTCAATATAAAAAATATTTGTAATATGTATATGTAATATTCTGTCTTTCATATTGCATTATAAAAGTAACTGTATAATCCAGATGTATTGAAATCTGAAACTTAGAATAATGGAACAGTGGATAGAATTGTAATGAAAATTGCTTGAAAACAGTTTTTTAAAGTTGATTTTTGCAAATAAGTTCTAAAAAACATTTTTTTTTATGTTTATGAGTTTTGACAGAATAAATAAAAAGAATATTTTATCTACCCTTGCATGAATAAGTTAACTTATCCAAAAGTACTCCTGTGAACATGGTGAATTGACTTACGAGGATAGTACTCCTTTGACTACATTTGTCCAGTTAACTCCAGTCACAGGCATGATACCAGCATTCAGATACAGATAGTCTATTCCTTCATATCTACAATTCATCAAACATTAATTCAATAAAGCTGTCTATGTAAGGGCCAATTACATTTGTCAATAATTCAGCCCATTTATTAATAAAAAACTAAAAAAAGGATTTAAATAATAAAAAAATTCATCATAAAATTAATATTTTTCTTGAACATAAATAATCTTTTATTTAAATAAAATTGTTAGCAAATCATGAAGTTTTGGCAAAGTTAAAAATTTAAGAATTTATCTACATGTAAATCAAAACTACAAAATACTAACTCTGTCTATCAGTAAATGTAGGAAAAATATATTTCAAACTTTTGCTTGAAAGTTTACAGCTCTTATCAGTGAAATTTTCATCAGATTTATAGAAGATTTGACAAAGTTAGGGTTAGGGATAAGGGTTAGATAGAAAAAAAGGCCAAAACGGCATCTTCTTGTAAACTGCAAAAAAAATATATAGAAAAATATAAAAGAAATATCTTTTAAGTTTTGCTCTGTATATTATTCGTTGTCCAAAAAGAAGTTCCTGTCTACGTTTCGTTAAAATCCATGAAGGTTTATTGTTATTGATGTCTTTAAAACAAACTTTTAACCAGAGACTGAACCTTAATGTTGACAATACCAAAGATCGTGTATAGAATAACTTTGTCTCACTTTCACTAGAATGCATGTAATGCTTCTTTACAATGAACCTTACCTCTGTTTAAGATCTTGAGCTGCTTTGAATACAGATTTGACATCACTGGTATCCATAATAACTATAGTAATTGAAGACTGTGTGTGTGAAACTAACAAGGCATTCTTAGCAACCTCTGCTCTATGTTTATTTCTACACAGCAGACAAAGTTCAAGGTTGTTGTGTAAGGTCAGGAGTCTTTCACACACACTTAGTCCAATGCCCCTAAAAATTAAAGTTATATTTTTTTTAGTGTGTTTAAGATCTTGAAAACCAGGGTTATACATGTTTCTGTACCAGTTCTCAAATTTAAGATCTGACAACTATTCCATAGTAGTAAAATCAGTAGTTATCTTACTCTTTTGATGTGACAAATATTAAGTTATCTCCTATTTTAGAAGCAATTAAACCAGTATAAAAAGATTACAAGCACACTTTGTCACATAACATCAAAGCTCTTTAGATTCTACAGCATTCCCTACCCCCTTTTAAAAGACAGATACAGATTAATGCACCACATCATATTATAGAAATACCTCCCTTTTGACCTATAAAATAACAACAGTTACAGTAACTTCTTAATAGAAGTTACATGTACCTTCCTTTAAACATATGACACATAAACAGTATCAGTTAAATCTTTATAAAACTAAGAAGTGACCTCTATTAAAACATATGACACATAAACAGTAGCAGTAAAATCTTTATAGGAGTAACCTCCCTTTACACATATGACACATCTCAGTTAAGTAAAATCTTTATAGAAGTGACCTCTATAAAAACATATGACACATAAACAGCAGCAGTAAAATCTTTATCAAAGTTATCTCCCTTTAGACATATGACACATGACCACAGTAGCAGTAAATTTTTTATAGGAGTTACATCCCTTTAGACATATGACACATCAACAGTATAAGTAAAATCTTTATAGAAGTAATTACCTCCCTCAAGATATATGACACATGACCACATGTACAGTAGCAGTAAAATCTTTATAGAAGTTACCTCCCTCAAGATATATGACACATGACCACAGTAGCAGTAAAATCTGAATAGGAGTTACATTCCTTTAGACATATGACACATCACCAGTCTAATAAAATCTTTATAGGAGTTACCTTATACCCCTTCATGTTTGTATTTTAATTTTATCAGACAACCTTTAAAATGCTGACAAATTAAAGGGGTCTCATTAAAATAAATAACAACATTTTTTGTACATAAATAAAGCCGTTAGTTTTCTCGTTTGAATTGTTTTACATTGTCATTTTGAGGCCTTTTATAGCTGAATATGCGGTATTGGCTTTGCTCATTGTTGAAGGCCGTACAGTGACCTATAGTTGTTAATTTCTGTGTCATTTTGTTCTCTTGTGGTGAGTTGTCTCATTGGCAATCATACCATATCGTCTATTTTTTTTTTATATATATATACATGATATATGACCAGTTTAAATGACATCTTTCATCGGCATGATCAGGAGATATTACATTTATGATGAGATGATGGGGTGATAGTTTAATAGATGTTCTTACCTGTAATGGGGTGATAGTTTATCATTACACCTGTTCAGGTAGATAACAAAGGTAAATTGGTATGATTTAATCAAACAAATATCCAAATATATGTCAAATATATATGTCATGTATATATATGGATAGGTGGTTTCCAATTCTTATGTATATAAAATTACAAATAAAAAAACTTACAGTACTTCATTTAATAAAAGTTAAATTCAGTTAAAACTAGAGTTACAAAATGTATTTAAAATATTTAGTAAAATTTATACTAAATATTGAATAATGGCATTTTCATTTTTGATACTACATGTAACTTTATCAAGAGAGCTTGGTTGGGTAAGCTCATAATTGAGCTGATAAAGTCAGTATCAAAAAATAAAATGTCATTATTTTTTATGTCAGTCTTAAGTGCAAGCTCTTTTAATTAAAAATATGAAATCAAATGAAACAATTTCTACTCATGCAAAACGTTAGATTTCAGGTGTTGGTGGTTGACCAGTTTTTCAAGTTTTCCTGGTTTGTTATAATGCCCAGTTGTTTTTGTGGTTGTTCTATCAAAGTTTCACAGATAATAAGTTAAAATTCCTTATCCTTCAATATATTCCATCTCCCTTGACTTTAATATTATCATTTCATTTCATAAAATTCATATGCATGATATGAGTAAAGACACACAATTTTCTTTTTAAAATATCCTGGTTCCACATTTAAATACATGCCTGATGTTCATATGATGAAATCATAATCTTTCAGTCAGTTTAATTGAAGTCTGGAGCTGGCATGTCAGTTAACTGCTAGTAGTCTGTTGTTATTTATGTATTATTGTCATTTTGTTCATTTTCTTTGGTTACATCTTCTTACATCAGATTCGGACTTCTCTTTAACTTAATTTTAATGTGCGTATTGTTATGCGTTTACTTTTCTACATTGGCTAGAGGTATAAGGGGAGGGTTGAGATCTCACAAACATGTTTAACACCGCCGCATTTTTGTGCCTGTCCCAAGTCAGGAGCCTCTGGCCTTTGTTAGTCTTGTATTATTTTAATTTTAGTTTCTTGTGTACAATTTGGAAATTAGTGTGGCGTTCATTATCACTGAACTAGTATATATTTGTTTAGGGGCCAGCTGAAGGACGCCTCCGGGTGTGGAAATTCTCGCTACATTGAAGACCTGTTGGTGACCTTTTGCTGATGTTTTTTTCTATGGTCGGGTTTTTGTCTCTTTGACACATTCCCCATTTCCATTCTCAATTTTATGTATGTTGCATTCCACAAATCATTACTGCCCAAAGTCTTGCAATCTTCATTCATGTATCATCCATCAGCACACATTTTATAACCACTGGAATTCAGGGGAAAATATTTAGCAATTTGGTGAAAATTTTATCTGATAATTTAATAAAAGTTTCAAGTTGTATACTGTTGTTTGAATTGCTATAATTTGTGGTAATGACATTGGCTCAACCAATATATTTGGCGTTAAGATTCTGCAACTTTAAAAGCCAGGATTTCTGACTTTTGTTATAAGCATCACCATGGGGTCCTATCAGATGATCTTTGAACTAACAAACATTGCTTAATGGAACTAAAAGTCCATAACAAATATCCTTTGCAGGATAATTAAGATGAAAGATTGTTATACAGTAAAAATATTTCCACATGTTCCATGTCGAAAGGATTTTTTCATCATCAAAGATGTCATAAAGTACTAGAATAAACTATGAAGATATCATGCAGACCTTCTATTTTTGTTAAAATCAGGATTATGGTAAAACATCACCCTAGTTGCATTGTCTTTTTTTTTTTATAGCACCTTAGACATTAACATAGCACTGCTTTTCCTAAAAATCAAATGTAGCAAAATCATCCATGTTAAAAAATATGGCACCAGAATACCATAGTGCATCATAGTGCTTTAAGGCCCTGAGGTGAACACTGTTAGTGTATATATCTGTGATTGTAATTCTGTAATTATTAAAAAATTAAAAAAAAAAAAAAAAAAAAAAAAAAAAAAAAAATTTTTTAGAAAAGTGCCTGAGAGTTGACGGTGTGCTGTACCATGTTGTCCCCTAGAAGAAGAAAAAAACACTTACGAATTGCCTCCAGTTATGACAGCAACCTTCTGTAATCTTTTCATTTTTTTTTATATCAAGACCTACTGCTGTTACTTGTAAAGAATGTAATTAGTGTGGTTGCCTTTTACTGTTTACTTTTTGTTATCTGGTTCCCGTACCTTTCGACAAACCGAGATAACCAGTCATAAATTTGTATTATTTGCTCAATAACTGACACAGAACTGTATAATTTCCGATATCATACTATAAGTTCAATGTCCTTCAATGATCTTCAATGGTTAATTTGATAACTGACTTTTGAGGGTGAATCTGATGTTCAAGTACTTTTTATCTGAGACTACTATAACACAGTTATAGTAGTCTGTGTTATAGTAGTCTCAGTTTTTATACTGGATCAGAATTTACAATGATCTATTTTACCAGATTCACAATAATCTATTTTACCAGATTCACATAGTCAAAATGTGTTCCTGGCAACTTTTTAAAAGTTATATTTCTTGCAGTGGCTATTTTGCCGGCTCTGGCCTTTTTTAAAATAGCCGCTTATACTTCTATAGATCTCTATAGAAATGGCTATTTTACCAGCATCAACAATATAGTGAATTTCTTATTTTGACAGCCGGATTTTTAAAAGAGTCAGAACTTAATATACTGAACTCAAACGGAAAGTCCCTAGTCAAATGGCAAAATCAAATGATAAAACACATCAAACGAATGGACATCAACTAACTATCATATTCCTGACTTGGTAAAGGCATGTTCAAATGTAGAAAATGGTGGGTTTAACCTGGTTTTACAGCGCTAAGTCTCTCACTTGTATGACAGTCGCACTCTAGTCAAATTACATTATATTTACAAAGATGCGTGAAACAAATTAAAAGACATAATAGGAAAAACAGTCAAAATATGGGTACGTACAGCAGTCACTCGGCATCACTGTGTCACAATTTGCTCTTTCGAAGTAAATAGACACAGAAATCGGCTATCGACGGCAGAATGAAAAACTTAAAATTCTTTAAATCACAAGTATACAAAGGAACCAATCAAAATGCATTGTTATGTTATAAAATTCATGACAATGCATGTAAAGAACCGAAATAATTCGAACAGTATAAAGTCTATTTCTTTTATCTCCACGGTTGCCAATTATATATTTTGAATAGATTAAAAATACCCAATCTCAAAACAAACAAATATAAACAAAAAACACAAAAAGCATCTATCAAATTTAAAAACCACATGCATTGCTTCGCGTGTTGACGTCATGAAATGTAAACGTCCCGGCATATGAAGAAATATAAAATATTTTTGTCGCTCAATGTTTTCAAATTTAAAACAAACAAAAAAATAATTTCACGAGGGGAATGGTGGTATACAGGGTTAAAAAGATAAAAAGTATGTTAGAATTAATTTCAAAAACAGACCAAGATTTAAAATTATCCAGAAGTTCTATAGAATTTTTAAGAATCCACATATGGTTAATACCCCTACGCGAGTTTTTTTTTATATATAAAAAGGACAAGTCGGTCTTTGACATACCCCTGGGTTCATCAACTTTCTGCTCAGACACTGGTGACATTTTTAAAAGTCTGAGTAGGATCTGCAAGCTCTTGAGTATCGAATAAGTTGGGAAATTTATTAATCCCATATGCAGGTGGAGTTGGTATATTGCTACTAAGACGGTGGAAGAAATTGATAATTTTAAAGTTAAAATCGTCTCGTTTGTCATAGATTCTGGTACTGAAATGACTGTGTATGTCAAATTCAAGGTTTAAGTCTAAAAATGAGGCGGAAGCAGCCGTGTCTGTTGTTTCTTTAATCTCTAGATCTGGTTGATATATTAATGGAACCCAATCAGAAAAGTTCGGATTCAACGGTTAATGGAAAGAACATCATCAATATATCTGAAAGTGAAATTAAATACTCTGGCTTCTTTGACCTGCTTGTTTTTGACATTTAGTTCCCATAGGAATGCCGAAAAATTGTTGAAAAAGTCTACCTCCAAAATCAACAAATATATTGTCGATAAGAAACTCAAACATACTGATATAACTTGTTCCTCTGTGTAGCATGTTTTACTCTTTTGATAATTTTTAACAAAATTTGGCTTATATGATATCACAAAGTAATAAATTTATAGCGTATGCTATACCATTTCTATAATAAAGGTATTGTGGATTATTTCTTTCAGGCGATTTTTCAATTTCACATGGGGAATGGTGATATACAGGGTTGAAAAAAAAAGTTTTTATAGAACTAATTTCAGAAAAAGACCGAGATTTAAAATTATCTATTAGTTCTTTCGAATTTTTAAGAATCCATATATGGTTAATACCACTACGCGAGTGAAAGGTCTCACAGTATTTCTAAAGACCCTCTTTCACTGTATCAATCTAATAATGGACAATTATTTAGTGAAACATGCAGATGAACCGGCAATGTACTGTTGTGTGTGTGGAATTTTGTGAAGCTTAGGTATTCAATACAAAAAAGGTAAGTTGTATTTTTTTGTCTATCTGATGAGTTAAGCCTTTTTCAACTGATTTTTATAGTTCGTTCTTACGTTGTCCTGTTATACCACTGTCCCAGGTAAGGGGAGGGTTGGGATCCCGCTAACATGTTTAACCCCGCCACATTAATTATGTATGTGCCTGTCCCAAGTCATGAGCCTGTAATTCAGTGGTTGTCGTTTGCTTATGGGTTACATATTTGTTTTTCGTTCAGTTTTTTACATAAATAAGGCCGTTAGTTTTCTCGTTTGAATTGTTTTACATTGTCTTATCGGGGCCTTTTATAGCTGACTATGCGGTATGGGCTTTGCTCATTGTTGAAGGCCGTACAGTGACCTATAGTTGTTAATGTTTGTGTCATTTTGGTCTTTTGTGGATAGTTGTCTCATTGGCAATCATACCACATCTTCTTTTTTATAGGTCCTCAGATTTGTTGTTCAATGTAATGTTCATTGGAGCCACGAATGACTTATGATTTGCCAAAATCTCATCCTTGTCAAATGATATGATTTTGTATGTGGAATTACCTGAGTGCTCATTTATTCTTAATTCTTTTACAAGACATCCGTAGTAATACGATTTACATACAAAGACAATATTATTTGAAGCTTTGTCCGCAGGAACAACAACATACTTATCACAAAGAGATGATAGACATTTCACAACCTCTTTGTCTCTGAAAACGGACTTTTGTCGATCATTTACACAGTTTTTCAACTTATGAATGCGACGTTTTTTCAGAGACCTGATAGTTTCGACCCATTCAGACACAGTCCAGTTTAGCCCATGCTTTGGCGTGGTCCTCAATGGAATCCATAATTATTTTGAAGTTATGGTTCCAATTGATGTGTTGGGGTCTTCTAAACTTAGGACCATGATAAATCATCTTTCGGAAATGTTCATGTTGAATTGTGTTTAGATCCCCAGTAATAACATGGCCATGCAGAGGGGCTGTAATTATAAGGCGAGTGGGAACAGTCGCATGCCAGAGGGTTTATTTAGGTATTGTTCTAAGTCAAGGTCCAGCAATACTTGTTTATCTCGGTTGTTTATAGCTACATACTTTGCGTGCAATGGTTTTGGTGTAACTGTAGGATATAATAGGAACAGACTGGTTTTGAAAAAAATAGGAATTTTATATGGTATACCTCCTTGTAATGTAGAACGTTGCAGATGTTGATTGCATCAATTCCTCTATTGGTAACGTAAACAGGAAGAAACTCCCTCGTTTCCTCATGTAAAGGTTCCGATCTTACTGGTTTGAAAAGACGGGAAAGAGCTTCATCACAAATTATACTGACAAGTCAGTATATTGAAGAAAGTGTATTGTTTCTAATGTAAGTTCTAATGTAATGAAACCCTAGTGGATGATGAAGATTTGAAAGAAGGTCATTAAAGCTCCCAGAGGCCGGGCGATCTTGTTTTGGAAGACTTTTTTACATAGTCCCAGTATTTTTACTTTTTTACAGTATTAGTAAATATTTTCTTTTATTTCCTAATCATATAGGGCTCATTACAAACATAGTAATCGAGTCACAGACACAGACATGTGCACTACAGTATAATTGTGACTATTTTTACATATATAACAAACAATAATTGTCCTATATCAAAAGGAAACGTAAGGGTAAATGTTTGCCATGATTATTTGAATAGCACTTCTTGTACAGTGAAACGCTTTCAACAGAGACATATAATACATGTACTTTCAACAAGTGGCTTTCAAATAGACAGCGCTTCTTGAATATAACATTGGAAGAGCATGCAAGTCTGTTCTTAATGTTTATTTACGGGGCCATAACTCATATTGTCAGTTTATAAGGTTTATATGTACCCTTCTGTAGCCATTTTTGTACGAATTTTTCAAACCTCATGCAATTGTATCAAAACTACAGATATAATGAATAATAGAGATAGGCCATTTAGTACATATTCCAAGGGAGAACTTGATGCAAAGCATTATTTTTTACTGTTTCATTGCATTTGATAGAAAAAGAGGACTTTGTTGCAAATAAATCAAGTGAAAGAATCAAGAAAGTCGCTAATTTTGTTCATAAGAAAATTTAAAATCTTTTTTGATTTAGAATGTGAAGTGGGTTTGATATTCAACCTCATTCCTAGAGTAGAGGGAGGGTAGGAGGGGTACTGATCCCGAAATCCCGACTGAATCCCGGGGTCCCGAAATTCGAAAAAAAGCCGAGTTCCCGGATCCCGAAAGGGTCAATCCCGAAACCCCGGCTTAAAAACACCCGCAAGCGCGACTATTTGTGCGCAGACCAACCCGTCACATAATAGCCGAAAGGAATCTGTGACGTACCCATCCGAATTACAGAAGTGGGAAATAAAGATACAGACAGATATCCCGGAGTCCCGATAAAGGTCCTATCCCCCCTCAGAGTAGATATGTACTACATTTTGTACTTTTATGTCTCTTATATTACAATATAAGGGTTAGGTGAATAGTCAGATTAATTTTAAACTTTCCGCTTAAATAACTTTAGAAGAAAGGATAAAACGGGAAATACAGCGACACCTATATTGTTGATAGCAACAATGGCGCTGGTTAGCTCCAGTTCGCAGTATGATCGTTTTTCTATAGCAGCCAACGAATTGCAAGATCACATTGTTGATATTTATGGCAATAAGGAGAATGAATTGGAATTATTTCGGTAAATATCTCATGTTAACAGAAAAAATAGCCATGAAAGGGAATATTCACTACACGCACCTGTCAAATCAGCATTTGCCAAAAACCCACATTTATGCGCGTGCGATTATCACATGAGATTTTTAAACAACGTTCAAAATGGACGAAAAATACATGAACATGTTTAGGAATATACGGTGTTTAAACAAAGATACACCGCCTGATATAGTTGCTCTCATCGAAGCAGCTGGTATTCCTCGATTTAAATCCGTAGGAATACAAGCTGGTAGAGTGAAAACATTCTCTCATGATTCTAATGCAGACCAGGACAAGTAAGCAATGCTACTGAAAACAAAGCATCTTACACGGTTTTATACCATGATTTAATGTGATACAATTTCAATATTAACATACTTTTTCTTACCAATTTAGCAATTTTGTCTAAATTTGACTAGAAACAATACAACATACATTGTTATTAATTATGGACCAGTAACCAATACACCTTATTGCTATTTGTCCACCATTACTGGACATTACACAGAGTCCCGTATTTTTTTTTATGTCATAATTTAAAATAGCTGACGCCACAATGATTCTTGTATTCGTGACGACAATAGTACAAGCGGGACATATTCTCAGGGCATCCGGGGAATAGCATTAAAGTGTAAAACCTTCTTGCAATTTGTCCCCCATTACTGTTCATCACATAGGTTTGGGTATTTTTTTTATGTCATCATACAAAATATTGATGTCTCAATATAAAAGTAATTATTGTATAGTTCAAGCTGAGCAGGTTTTCAGGTCAACCTGGGTCAGGACAGACTTCCAAATAGTGATAAGGTGTATATCGTATGGAGATAGGGATGGGGTTCCCAGCATGATGAATGAAGGAAAACATTTGTCAAAATAATGTTCATCATAACAAATGGACAAATTTGGCCGTATGTACACCTCAAAAATTTCTAAGAGTAAAGAAAAATTAACCTGTGCAGATGTAAAATTTGAATGTCAGCTGGCATCCACTAGATATACATGTACTGTATAAGGTTTATATGCATCTTGTGTCTCTGTTTCAACAGTTTATCTATTCTTTAAAACAAAATCTGTCTATTTGTATAAAACACAAAACAGACTTTTTATTGATATGAAATTCTATCAGTGATTTTTTGTTGAGCCTTCAACTTTAGTCGAAAAAGGGAGACTTAGCGATCCTACATTCTGTAGTCTCTTATATCTGTATTTTGTGTGTTTTGTGTTATTGTTAGGGCTAAAATTTGCTTTGTATTTATCTGATGAGTTGAGCCCTTTTAAACTAATTTGTATGGTGTTCTGTAAGACCACTGTTTCAGGTTAGAGGAAGGCTTTAGTGTCAGCAAACCTATTTACATGTAATTAAGTTTGTATAATTTCAGGCCTTCTCTGGCAGACCATCACAAGGTTGGTTTCTTTACACTGGACAGATGTTCTCAGACGGATGTCACAGAAGTTGTAGAACTGAAGGATATGACAGAAGTTTTACAACTACTACTAAAGGTTAGTTTGACTTCGCTCTTCTCAACTCCCAGTATAAGTTTATAGATATGACAGAAGTTTTACAACTACTACTAAAGGTTAGTTTGACTTCGCTCTTCTCAACTCCCAGTATAAGTTAATAGATATGACAGAAGTTTTACAACTACTACTAAAGGTTAGTTTGACTTCGCTCTTCTCAACTCCCAGTATAAGTTAATAGATATGACAGAAGTTTTACAACTACTACTAAAGGTTAGTTTGACTTCGCTCTTCTCAACTCCCAGTATAAGTTTATAGATATGACAGAAGTTTTACAACTACTACTAAAGGTTAGTTTGACTTCGCTCTTCTCAACTCCCAGTATAAGTTAATAGATATGACAGAAGTTTTACAACTTCTACTAAAGGTTAGGTTGACTTCGCTCTTCTCAACTCCCAGTATAAGTTAATAGATATGACAGAAGTTTTACAACTTCTACTAAAGGTTAGATTGACTTCGCTCTTTTCAACTCCCAGTATAAGTTAATAGATATGACAGAAGTTTTACAACTTCTACTAAAGGTTAGTTTGACTTCGCTCTTTTCAACTCCCAGTATAAGTTAATAGATATGACAGAAGTTTTACAACTTCTACTAAAGGTTAGTTTGACTTCGCTCTTCTCAACTCCCAGTATAAGTTAATAGATATGACAGAAGTCTTACAACTTCTACTAAAGGTTAGTTTGACTTCGCTCTTTTCAACTCCCAGTATAAGTTAATAGATACATGAATGACAAAAATGCTTAAAGTAAATTAATAAGGCTTTGAGAGCCTTACATATTGTATAAACACCTGTCCAATGAGTCAATGTTTAATTCTGTCCCAGTTTGCATGATATCAAATTTCTTGTTCACAACTTTTCTGGACTCCTGGTAATGTAGCAGACATATACTGTTTTCAGAAGACGGTGTATTGATTTGTCTTTGAATAGCTGTGTTACAACTTTTCATGACATGCCTCACATCACCTTCATTTATTTGAAGTAATGAAAGAGGTTTTTCCAGTATCTTAATAAATTTTACAAAGCCTATAGCTATCTCACAGTGGGTAAAAGTATAATTTTTTCAGGATGTACATAAAATGAAACGGGACATTAATCTAACAAAAAGTGTGATGCAGGCTGATTATGAAGCTAAAGTTCAGGAAAAGGCTACAGAACTGTATGTATATCTATCACAGAAAATTACACCACTACATTTCAAGTTAAAAGATATACATAGAAAAAATAAGACAAAATAATTAAAAAAAAACTACAATTAATTTTTAATACTTTAATTTTGAAGGATACAAATATATTAGAATGCTGAAGGAGGCTTGAGGGTACAAAAATTTCAGAAATGTTTAAGCATTTTTTATTCATTATAAATTCTATTTATTACACTATCAATTGTAACATTATGATATGGTTGAAGAGTCAACACAAAAAAAAATGATTTGTTTTGACCCCAGGTGACTTAAAAAATGTTTACATCATTGAAAAAGCTCCAAATCATCTGCCTTTGGTGCAAAAATTACATTTTTTTGCATTAAAATTGAAATTTCTTTTTTAATTCATAGGTGACCTATATTTGTATTATTATTTTCAAATTAGCTGTACTTCAACTAAACATTTGTAAAATTTCGGTGATTTCTGTAATTTAGTTCTTTTCTTACTTGATATTAAAATTGAGAATGGAAATGTGTCAAAGAGACAACAATACGAACATAGAACAGACAACAGCAGAAGGTCACCAACAGGTCTTTTATGCAGCGAGAAATTCCTGCACCTGGAGACGCCCTTCAGCTGGCCCCTAAACAAATATATATACTAGGTGTTCAGTAATAATTACCTATATTTTTCCAATTAGTTCAACAGAAAAGTGTCATAACAAATATGCATGCATCTTACGAAAGGCAGATTGTGAGCTCAAATGAACGGTGACCCTACTTTTCTCATCACTTGGAGTCCGTCGTCGTCCGTCGTTAGCTTTTACAAAAATCTTCTCCTCTGAAACTACTGGGCCAAATTTAACCAAACTTGGCCAGAATCATCATTGGGGTATGTAGTTTAAAAAATGTGTCCGGTGACCCGGTCAACCAACCAAGATGGCCACCACGGCTAAAAATAGAACATAGGGGTAAAATGCAGTTTTTGGCTTATAACTCAAAAACCAAAGCATTTAGAGCAAATCTGACATGGGCTAAAATTGTTTATCAGGTCAAGTTCTATCTGCCCTGAAATTTTCAGATGAATCGGACAACCAGTTGTTGGGTTGCTGCCCCTGAATTGGTAATTTTAAGTAAATTTTGCTGTTTTTGGTTATTATCTTGAATATTATTATAGATAGAGATAAACTGCAAACAGCATTAATGTTCAGCAAAGTAAGATTTACAAATAAGTCAACACGACAGAAATGGTCAGTTGACCCCTTTAGGTGTTATTGCCCTTTATAGTCAATTTTAACCATATTTTGTAAATCTTACATGTCTTAGTAATCTTTTACAAAAATCTTCTCCTCTGAAACTACTGGGCCAAATTAATCCAAACTTGGCCACCATTATCATTGGGGTATCTAGTTTGAAAAATGTGTCTGATGACCCGGCCATCCAACCAAGATGGCCGCCACGGCTAAAAATAGAACGTAGGGTAAAATGCAGTTTTTGGCTTATAACTCAAAAACCAAAGTATTTAGAGCAAATCTGACAGAGGTTTAATTGTTATCAGGTCAAGATCTATCTGCCCACAAATTTTCAGATGAATCGGACAACCCATTGTTGGGCTGCTGCCCCTGAATTGGTAATTTTGAGGAAATTTTGCTGTTTTTGGTTATCAATGTCATGAATATTATTATCATGATTATAGATAAGGATAAAATGTAAACAGCAATAATGTTCAGCAAAGTAAGACCTTAAAATAAGTCAACATGACCAAAATAGTCAATTGACCCCCTAAGGAGTTGTTGTCCTTTATATTCAATTTTTAACGATTGTTATAAAATTTGTAAATTTTTACTAACATTTCCCAGTGAAACTACTTGGCCAAGTTCATTATAGATAGAGATAATTGTAAGCAGCAAGAATGTTCAGTAAAGTAAGATGTACAAACACATCACCATCACTAAAACACAATTTTGTCATGAATTCATCTGCGTCCTTTGTGTAATATTCACTTAGACCAAGGTGAGCGACACAGGCTCTTTAGAACCTCTAGTTTATTTTGCTTTTCTGATAAAATAAAAGTAAAGTTCATTTATAGGGTGCGGGAATTTCTCGCTACATTGAAGACCTGTTGGTGACCTTCTGCTGTTGCTTTTTTTCTTTGGTCGTTGTTGTCTCTTTGACACATTCCCCATTTCCATTCTCAATTTTATAGACAAAAATAGCGAAATCCTATATTTAAAAAAAAAATCAATTTATACCCACAAGCCCTCTTAAATTAACAGTGGCAATCATTTCCTGCATAGTCAGGACTAGTGGAACTAAACTAAAAAATATTTAGGATTTTAAGTTGTAAAAGGAGTGAGCAATTTGGCTGTAATAGGATAAAATTACTTTTTGTAGGAAAACAATTCTTTTTACAAACACAGTCTAAGATTTATGAAAACAGGATTTTTATATGAAGAGAGCTCAATATTTTTCAAATTCATAGCTTGGTATTTATAACATTCTCAGTAATATGGATCTCATTGACAAATATGTATATACATGTTATAGGGGTCACTAAACCTCATAAGAGACAACACTTATTAACATAATTCTGCATATCTATACACATGCACAAGTAATCCTGTTTCTCATAACTGACAACAGATGTAGAAAAGTTCAATTATCTCATAACATTCATCAATTAATAAATACAAAGCTACTTGGATGGAGAGTTGTCTCAATGTCACTCATACCTTATCTTCTTATATCTTTTAATAGTACTTTAAGACCTCTCCAAACAATTAAAATAGGATGGTTCCTATAATGTAAAGTACTGGGTGCAAGATCTTTCTCTTGTTTGTTTCGTAACATCATAAAATAAAAACAAATTAATGTTATTTTTTTTTTTTAACAGGTATTGTAGAATTAATGAAAAAGTAGCAGAATTAGAAAGAATTCATGAAGATGTAAGTATACTAAACAAAAAGTATAAAGCATAAATACCAACAACAAAGAAGTTAAGTGACCAGTGAGTTTTTATCTATCTGTGACAAGTAGCTATATGTATATATAGCTAGATAGAAAAAAGAACTGTTTTTGGTCTCCTTTCGCACTGTTGACATTTAATGTTAAAAGTTTCTGATAGATTAGAAACAAGCAAATCTGATAGACCATAACTACTTGTTCTTCAGTTGCATTGGCATCCAGTGATACTTCAGTCACTTTGAAAGGTATACTTTGTTCAAGTCTGAAGTATTCTATTTAGACATGTTTATTAAAAAGAATTCCAATTCAAATAAAGTTTTGTTATAATAAGTACATGTTGTATTTGTAGAGAGTATCGACTGTAAGAAAAGCATTTAGACAACAGTTAGCCGATGCAGTTGCCAGACTGGCAGTATTGTATAATGTAAGTATACTGACTTGTATGATTGCTATAATTGTTTTTTAGAATAAACCTTTATTGCCAAAAATATAAAAGTCACATCATAGGCCCTACAAATGAAAATGAATGCCATAAACATATCTATAATAAGTCGTTAACCTCTATGGTGTATACTACAGATTTCTGTAGAGATCTTTATTTTTTCCTGTTTTTTTTCTGAACCTATTTATCTGTACATCTTTGGTCATTTTAACTTTTGTTTTGGTGCATTTATATTTAAGGTGGTACCAAACACTTTCACTAAAATTAATTTGGCTCGTTTAATTTTCACAAAATTTGGACAAAGTATTTACTTCGATCCTTTGACAAAAATATAAAAGTTTCAAAAAATTTGAACCAACCATTTTATCAGAAAAATTACACTGGTTACATAGCAGTTTGACAGACAGTAATTTTGATCATTGAGAAGCTTAATATTCCCTTAACAACGCAACGTAATTAAAACGTTTAGCTGATTTTACAGAGTTATCTCCCTGTAGTGTTAGGTACCACCTTAATACATATTTGTCTTTATATTGAACTATTTTTTGATTGCATAGAAAAATTTAGAAAACAAGATGCAGAAAGAGAAGCAGAAGCAGGCAGGGGACCAGTATCTACTGGATGAAAAATACAGAGAATTACAACAAACAATACAACAGAATCAGAATGTTATAGCAATGTTAAAGATGCAGCTGTCTGCACATCAACAGAGTAAAATGGACCTAGAAAGTGTAGGTATTCTATATAGTACTGTAGGTAGTTAGGGCTTCCCATAGATACGTACTATACAGCTTTATAGAAGTCAGATGTTTAGCGAGAATGTCTCAAAGCATTGCAGTTAAATGTCGTAATACCAATTTTTTTTTGTCAGTTAGCAAATGAAATGTAACTTATCTTTTAGTCTGTATAAGAAATGATATTAATTAAATGAATTGATATAATAAAAAAAAACATGTATTAGGGAGTAGGGGCTGGAGAATATAAACTAAATGATAAAAATTCTTGGTTATCCAAAATAATGATAACTTAAAATGCTCCTTGGCCAAAACGTACAGGCAGAATTTCAATCAGCTTGCAGTTTAATATCGGAAAATACTTAATTGAAGAACTCTTTTTTTGTTTGACTATTAAATCCTATGTGGTAGTAGGTTTTTGTTTTCTGCTAGAAAATTTCTTAAAACAGACCTTATAAAAATTGCTTGTCTTTGATCAGTTTAAACCATTTGTGATATAAAATAATGTTATTAAGATGTAGAATGAGAAAGGGTTTATATATATTTCATGCTTGATCAGAATGTAGAGGCCGACCGTAAGGTGATAGAGGTATAGATACAACTCCAGTACTCTCTAAGTCATTGTTGTGCTCAAGGTGCAAGCATATTAATGTGTCAGTCTGTAGATACTTGTTATTATCAATTCATAAAAATTCTTGGGATATCAAATTTTCTATAGGCTATTGAGCAGACTTGGGTAAAAACAACAATATCAGTTTTCCATGGAAGCAATTTTTCCTCAATTCATGAAAACGGGTTTCCACAATAATAAACAAGTATTAGGTTTAATTAAATTATTTGAGAGAAGCTTTCCTGAAACAATATTAAATTTATGAAATTGTTAATCTGTCTTGAAACCTAGGCACAACTCTGACTCATTAATTAGTCATACATCTTCAAAGTTTTTTTCATAATTAAACAGCTAATATTGTCTTCTTTTTGTAAGTTTCTCTATTTAGAAACTAAGATTTGTTTATGTAATGTCAGATTTTAAAAAGCTTACTGTCTGCTTTCAATATGATTAATGGTAACTTTAACACAATCTACCTTGTAACATTGTGATATACGCATACACTTTCAGACATACTTGTTTTAGAATAATTCTTCATTTCCATTTGATTGATAATGAATGCTGGTGTGTTCTCTGTCATGGCTGGTGTTAAGCCTGCTATTTGTAAATGTTTTAAATGTTATTTAAAAAAAAAGGATTAAATTAGATATCAGCAAATAATTACATGATTTTTATAAGAAGTAAGAATTAAGTATCTAAAATCTCTTGGGACTTTTGAAACATTGATTCAGAGAAACAAAGTTTTTTCCTTAATATTACATAGAAATTGTACATTGCTTTATTATGACCTTGTAAATAACTTTGTCTAGAGTTTGATCTTGGCTGCTGCAAAAATTTTTTAATATAGGATTTTTTTGTATGGTTTTGAATGAAATGATAAGAATTGAATGACTGATAGTTCTGCTGTATTGATAAATCTGATAGATGTATGTGAACAATCTGTGTTCTATCTCTAATGAGCCAATTTCTTTTAAATTTTTTTCTGAGTCTATTTTTAAGCTTTATAATATCACTTTTTATATGTAGATTTTTGATTTAATGTTTAGTACTTGCAAGATTCTAATATGTGTGTATTTGCCTGTCTGTTTCAGGATATTATATTTATTGAGTGTATAATTTATTATTGAATACACTGCACAGATACTGTTTATTATTTGACCTTGACATTTTATTTTAGTCTGCATCACCGTCAGAAAGGCCATCAAACAATTCACCAGCCTCAATTCAGTCTCCGGTAAATTATTTGTGTCTGGAATTCTAACAGAAGTGTTTCTCGTCTAATCCATCATGTATCCCCTAATCATCTGACTTTAACCAACATCTTATACATTGTATTATTATCATCATTATACAAGACCTGTATAACCTGTCAAAATCGTAGAAACTTCTGTCGAAATATCTTTACAACAATGTGATACATATTATTCAATAAAAACTTGTATTTTTTAATAATGCTGATTTTGAATAACAAAATTGTACACTGTATTTCTTTTTGTTATCACCCAAAATACTACTCATTAAATATTTAAGGTTCAAATAATGTTAACATGACAGAAGTTTCTATAGTTAATTCTCAACAAACCCTATACCATAACACTGAATAAATGTAGAATGAATATCTAACTTTAAAAGTTATCTTCCAAGTTGGGAGTACTTTGCATGTCCTTAATGATGTATACAGTAGATAAAGAAACTTTAGATTGAAATGTTACATTCTTACTTCAAGTATAAAACATATTTTCTCATCTTTTAAATAATCCACATTCAGACTTTTTATTATAAAATTTGTACCATGTGCTCTAAACTCTAAAGGAGTTCAGAATTTCAAATGGTTTGTTTTGGTATGTTTGTGGTCAAGTTGAAGCTTCTTTCATTTCTTACTGGTATTCTGGATAATGACATTGTTATATTATATTTTATTTTTATTTTATATATTAAACATTTAAATACAGGTTCACATCATGGTATTCTGTATAAAATACTTATATATGATGGGGACACTAGTACTTATAGGTTATATCCTTGGAGGTACTGTACAGTGCAGTTTATAATATACTTATTAATGAAGAAAGTACTGTTTTTATCACCGTTTATAATAAGAATCAGCATACAGTCCAAATTGATGTCAATATAAATTTTTTCATTGCAGTCGGTTAATACTTTCTGTCTAAAGGAATTATTTGAGGTTTGAATAAAATAATGTAGAAAATTTATTTGGTGGATTTTCTTCCCTTTAGCATTATATTATTATAGAAAAATATTTTTGGTCTAAGATTTAGTATTTCTTATGATTAACTTAGATATTTGTGGACAAACTGATTAATTTGTAGCCCTAATCAGATGAAGAAAGTAAAAAACAATAAGTCTGCCCATATTTCAGAGGTTTGTTTTTTATAAGAACATGTACTTCTGGTATTATTTTCATTTTATTATACATCAGGTCCTACAAATCTCCAATTACAACCCTTGTTTACTTTATCATCTGTAAATGTTATATCACCATAACATTAGTGGGGCTGTTTTAACAACAAAAGTTTTCTAGGTTTGAAACCAGCTGCTAAATGAAAGTTGTCTTTTTTTTAATAAGTTAACCTAGGTTTTGATAGGGAAATGTTTATATTACACTATCATATGAATAATTCAGTTTTTGAATTTGAAAATTGCTTTGAAATAAAGAAATATCTATATGGAAGTTATGGTGATCGTTATGAAATTATGTAATTAGTTTCACCTTTTTTGTCAAATTTAAGTGATAATACTAAGTGAAATTTTTAAGATTGATAACTTTTAAACTGAATCTGTTTAAATCATAAATGTTAAAATCTACTGTTTCACTTATTTTTTCATCATCTTAACATTTGATTCACATTTCTACATAATTTCACGTTTGCTTCACATGTTACAGTGATTCCCATGTTCAAATCACATTTTGTGTTACATGTTTTGATTCACAATTTAATTAATGTTACTTTTATTTTAGATTTCACAAAAATCTAAATCACCACTGGCACCACCGCCTAACCTCCCACCACCTCCACCTCCTAAGGAGGCAAAGAAACCTAAAAAATCCAAGCCCCCACCACCCCCAGAACCAGCGGTAAGATGTGTGTCGTGACTAACCTTGTGCTGTGCAGGTATAAAGGTGCTTGACAGAAAGTTCTATATCTGGTTATGGAATTTTTGCTCTCTACCACAGGAATCAGGAAATAATTGGGTTATTGGTTTTCTATGCAATACTTTAATGATTCTGTGTTTGAGGGAATTCAAGTGACACAGTGTGTTGTTTATTAAAACTGGGTTATAACATTATGATTAAGATCATTTAACACTGTCTATTGTTGATTCTTATATATTGAGGAGTGCATTCTATTTTTATTTCCAACACTATGCACTTATACATACAGCAAGTGATGATTTAGTTTGAACAGCATATGTCAATTTGGTAATACCGGTAAACGTGTGTGCTTGTGTGTTGATATGGTACATGTTTGTGTTTTTCTGGGATTTCTATTACCAAGGACTTATATAGACTATATACGTCCCTGCTATTACTAATAATATTGTGATGTTTTCCATGTTCCTTCAGAATGAGTGTTTTGTCAAATCAGCAATTATAAATAAAACAAACAGTTATAAAAATTGACACACACATTCATTGTTATGAAGCTAGTTTTATATTTACATTTTCTGTTCTTTTTTGTAAATTATCAAATTGATTAAAATTCATGGAGAAAACATAGATAGCAAATTTGTATGGTTATAGTGAAGAAAGAAAGATAAACAACCATATTTAGTAACATTTAAAGGTGTGACATATATCCTGACATTATAAGTTCTGTATGGACTTTTTTCTGATTGTTGGACTAGTTGATATTTCACCATTTGTGTTTCAATGGTACAATTTGATTGACTGTATTTGAAGTAGTGTAGAACTAATTACATGGGGTTGTGATTTCAGAGAGAAAAATCTTTTCCTAAAGCTGTAACTCCAGAAACTAAGGTAGTCAGCTGGTCGAGGGAATTTCTTACTAATATATCAGCAAGAGGTTTCATTTTATTTAAAACTTGTATGTGTTAAATATACGTTTACTGAGTGTTATAAAACATTGGAACTGTCATCATCATGTTTCATAATTCAATTTGGATAAATGAAATGTGGTTGATACCTTAATTTTCTTCAATGACATGAAAATTTTAATTTACCACACAGAGATCAAGGGCAAGAAATTCAGTTACAACACATATTAATTTGATTAGAAAGTTTACTTTATATTGTTTGAGTTCTGTCTGTAAAGTAAAATACTTACAGAATTAAATATTTTTGGATCTTCTTATAGTGAACAATAGAATGAAACCTCAGATGACAAATTATTTATTTCAGGATAAAGTGATCTGTGTTGGCTGTCATTCATCGTTTTACCATTGGTTATTTGTGTATTTACTTGTTATCAGTTTCATTTGAATAAATATTGTTTAATGATAAAAAAAGTTTTTGCCATGTAATTGAAATTTCCTCTAGAATATGACGAGTGAGTAAAGTAAACGTTGATTATAAATCAGCCATTCATTCATTGTCTCTGTCTGTTGGTATCATACTGCTTTCAAGTTGTGAAGTGGATTGTGACACTTGGTTATATATATTATTTTAATTGCAGTGAAGATTTGTATGTTTGTAGCAATCTTATTTAACTACCAATATTCTTGTCTCTTATGAATGTTTTATACCATTGTTTTCAGATGATATGTTGCAGAATTTTACAATACAAAAGTAGAAATGTTTTAGTGCTGATTTAAAGGCGTTTATTTTTCCTAGTAAAAATTTTCATTTAATCAAAGAAAAAAATCCCAAATAACTTATAACATACTATGTTATAATTTTTTTAACATAAAATTGATTTCCTTCTTCAAAAATATGATTGATTTAAAGAAAAAGTAAAAGACATTTGAGAAATTAATCACATTTTTCTTCATTGTAAACTAGTAAGTAAAAAAAAAGAAGTTAATGTTTTGTATGTTTATATTGATCAGGTGTGGATCCAAGATTGTGAAAAAGAGGGGTCCTCCTTGTAAGCCATTATTTGCAATAAGTGGGCTAGCCTCTGTTGATTTCTCCTGAATTTTATTGATTGTATTTTACAGATTGAGTCTGTGTCTATGAGAACTCCATCACCACAATTTAACCAAGAGTTAGAGGACTTGAGGGTAGAGGTCGAAGATCTTAATGTCAAGGTCAATAATCTACAGGACCAAGTAGATAACAAAGATGATGAAAATAAGAAGTTAGGTAATATGAATAGTAATTTGGAGTATAGCAATGATTTAAATAAAAGTCTATGTGGGGTATACATATCAGTAAAACGATGTGGTATGAATGCCAATTAGAAAACTCTCCAACAGAGATCAAATGACTTAGAGGTCAACAACTTTAGGTCACTGTACAACCTTCAGCAATGAGCAAAACTAGTAACACATAGTTACTGACAGCTAGTTTAAAACTAATTTAAACTGATAAAAATTTGATGATAACAACTAATTAAATATTCATCTATCTAAATCCCTTTTACATTACAAGACAGCAATCCAGTAAAAGAATTTCTAAGTTGTTCATCAAGTTAAGGAAAAGTCAGAGTAACTTATAATATACACTCATGATAGATACCACTACCAGGATTAAAATTTGCTCCACTAGAAATGCGTTATAAATATAAGTATGTAATCTTTATATCATTATCAGATATGAGGAAATGATAAAGATAATAACAATTATAATTAGTTTTACTGTAATAACATTTTATTTTTAGTTATAGATAATGCATATTTTAAGGTTTTTCTTGTCGTAGAACACACCAAGGGTTTTCAGGATTGATCAAATGAAAGACCGACCGGAGGGAGGTCTTTCTTTGAACAATCCTGACTCCCCGGGGTGTGTTCTACGACAAGAAAAACCTTAAAATATGCATTATCTGACTTATATACCGTCAAAAAATATTATTTTTATACAGATTTGTAATATTTAGTATCTTTTTTTACCGACAATACTAAAGTGGGATATTCCTTTCTAACGCGTTCAGATTTTAATACGCCCTGCGGCTCATTTAAAATGTGAAATAAAACTCACTAAATAATTTAGATATAAACCTTTTAAAAATTGTTATCCATACACAATAAAAATATTACTCTAACTGCATGAAGTAAGACACAAATGTATTGTTACAATCTGATAACGGTGAATGACAAATACAAGACACATTGTAAGTTATTTATTGTATCACTTAGCTTATGGAAAAGGGGGAGGGTATGTTTTTTTTCGATTCGTTACATTTGTCATTTCTATCGCGGAAAAGTTATTATATATTTAACCATAATGGTTAAATAGTATGAAAAATTCAGAAAGATTTTCTTTTGAATAGCAATACATTTTATTAAAAGATAATCAGGATAAAATTATATACCCTCCGCACTTTTCGTTAGTTACGTTATTGTTATTCAATAGAATATAAGATTATTTTATTAGTTGATCATTTGATAGAGTAAAAGGTATACATAAATTTTAAAAAGTTACGAACTGACACAAAGACGAATATAAATACACGTAGATCACAGTATACTTTCCTATTCAGTGTGTATCGTTCAGAACATGCATGAAATATTTGCCACTGGACATCAAGCAATCGCCTATTCAGTTACTTCACGTTATTTGTTTCTAAAATTAAATTGCGGGTCTACAATGACGGTTTCTTTTACATCTATCATCGGTTGAACTTTAGAAAATAAATTTCCAAATCGGCAACAAAAAACTATTAGACGAATAAAATTTTGAAGTAAATCATAGATTGCATGTTTATCAAGGAAAATAATGACCTTACACAGGTCATTATTTTATGCCTTGGAGCATATACCATTGAAACATGGTATCGTCCTGGTAGATTCTGAAAAAGAATGACCTGACGTTCTGAAAGAAAATAACTCCATATAGGTATATAATTTTGAATATTTCAGATCAACAAATAGAAACATTGAATCAGGAGCTGGACCAAGAAAAAATGAAGTTTGACAAGGTAACAGTATAAAATAGGACATATAAGTAATTCTAGTACAATCAGAACACAAAGTTTTCTCAGACCTACTATCATTTTAGATATATTAAAACTAGCATCTCTTTAAGTAAGACTCTTTTCATGAATATAAAAAAAAACCAAGGTCTACAGATGAATGTAGAGTTTATAACAATAAATGAAACAGAGATAATTATACCCCTGTTATACCCCCGCTTTAAAAAAGGGGGGGTATACTGTTTTACCTCTGTCTGTCAGTCCGTCCGTCAGTCAGTCATTCCGTCCCATGAAACTTTTGTCACATTTTTCCCAGGAACGACAATACAAGGATTTCTGAAATTTGGTTTCAGGGTTTATCTAAGTCAGCTATACTGTGTGATGTGTTTTCAGATTGATCACTTGACAGCTTTTTGTTTACCGAACACTTGTATGATTTTACACATGATAGCCAAGTTGAAAATTTTCGTCACATTTTTCTCAGGAACTACAATACAAGGATTTCTGAAATTTGGTTTCAGAGTTTATATAAGTCAGCTATACCGTGTGATGCGTTTTCAGATTCATCACTCGACAACTTCCTGTTTACTGAACACTTGCACATTTTTACACTACTAATATTATCCACTTGCGGCGGGGGTATCATCAGTGAGCAGTAGCTCGCAGTTTCACTTGTTCTTTCCACAGTGCAATCTTGGGAGTATAATGCAAAAGTTGACATTTTTTCTAGAAATGTGTGTAATTTTATGATTTGTTATACTTAGATAAGTCATATAGATACATGTAGTAGAATATATTTGATGGAACTTTATTTGTAATATATTATTTCTTCTGTTAAGCTTTTACACCAGAGAAGGAAGGTAAATTGTAGGGAAACAAATTCAGTTATAACTTGATATTAGTGAAGCTTATATAACCACTTCCATTATAAACCCAGTCCTGAACTCATATATCAAAGTTACTTTTCTATTTAATGTTTATAAATCTGTCTAATCAAAACTAAATATTTAGTCCAGAAGGGGTTTATTTTATAAATTTCATAGATTTAATATGGTACTTTCAATATTGGAATATGGCTTTATCTCTTTTTATATTTAGAGTTTTATATTCATTCTTTAAATATTTTTCTTTTTTAAATAGGTTATTTATAGAATATGTTTATAATAGTTAACTTAACCAAGTGCTACTAGTTTTACTGGTTATGTTTAGTGAATGATTATTTCCCCTTTTTGTATCAAGTATTATCATGTAATCTATCTTAGAAATATACTAAATTTATAGAAAAAATCCCAAATTATCTGTTTGTTTTTTGTATGAGGTGTAGGGTTTTAAAATGACAAAAATAGATTGGTATTCCATTCTATAAAAAAAGAGATTAGCTACCATTTAAAGAAAATGATAAAATGAGACTTCATTTGTTTCAACCAGTTGTTAAAGTAAAAAAATTACCGGTAAATACAATTTCATAATTAGCAGAAAGTTTGGTACAATTTGGTCAAACAAATTCACTTGCAAGTCAATAATTCAATCTCAGTTAACCCAATCCATGTATCCCTAGCTTGACCTTTAGCTAAAGATTGGTTACACATGCCCAAAGTTGAAAAGATAAGAATGTCAACATTGAAAAGTTGAACAAGGGAACTTCTATGAAAATACATTGCTTTGACTGATTCAACCTACAAGAAATTAGTCATATTAAGGTCAAACCATGATTTATATATTTTAATCTATGACATGTGCCAATTACTACCAAATTTGAGGAGAATGTCTTCATTTTGTTTTGTAGAGTAATCATTCTGAACATTTGACACAGATTTCAGCTGAAAGATACATGGTCAACTTTTAGTTAAAACTTCACATTGAACTAATATATTTTGACTGAATTTTAGATTAACAAAGACCTTGAAAATACCAAGAAGGCAGCAGAGAATGAGAAAGCCTCTTCTGAGAAACTGGTAGGTATATATCTTATGTCTGACAGTTATGTTACTTATCAGCCACATACATGTATGAGTATGTTATTACACCAATTATATCAATATGAATATTATTATTTTATCACAACAGTTATATCAATATTATTATTATACCTAAGATAGATTTTATATATATTCTGTTTTGTAAGTATAAAAAAAGCAAAAGAGAGCACTATTTTTAAACAAATTTCATACAAACAGGTACTAATCATATGGGTCAATATTTGAGTAGTTTTAGATGTGTAATAATACAATGTACTAGGTGTACTACTCTTTGACTGAGATCACCCTGCTGATTGATAAACAAATGATTATTTCATAAATTTTGTTTTTTGTCATCTAGAGCAGAGAGCTGGTAAATATTTGTTTTGTGAATTCTAACATTGTCATAGTCGTGTTTGTCAATGGATTATGTCCCTTAGTTGAACTAATGAAACTGTAAACTAAACGATACTCTTAATTTTTTAACACTCTTTTTTATCTTTTAAAAGGTGAAATCAATTTAACTGAAATGAATTGATAATAAATATAACTTTAATGTTACAAGAAGAACAAAATACTTTAGAAGAAATGTTACAACTGCATTTGGAAAAAAACATGTAAAGAGAAAAAATGTTGACCTATTTTATTATTTCTATAGAGCAGAGAACTGGTAATTTATGAATGTTTGGTTTTGAAGAATGATTAACAGTTTGATAAAATACATTTTTTTAAAGTGAAAAAATGGTCTTCCTTTTCTACAATTATTGAATAAATATCTGACAAGAACAACTTCATCAGGCATAGAAATTAGAAAAGTTCTAAGCATTTGTCATATTAAAGTAGACTGAGTGAAATATAGGAATTGTTTTGAACTGACAACAAGTTAATAATCATAGTTATTTCTGGCATTAACTTTAGTTTGTTGATGAATTATGTCCCTTACAAAAAAAAATCTGCCATATAAATAAAAAAAATAATTAAACATGGTTAATGAAGGACTGTTTCTATCAAGGCAATGTACAAAATATTTTATTAGATGATTTAATAAAAGGTAATGATTCAATATTCTAAGGAAAAAGTAGCATTTCCATATCAAATAAGAAACATAAAATTATTTTCTATAGAGCAGAGATATGGTAATTTATGAATGTTTGATTTTGGAGAAAGCTTAACCGTTTGATGCAATGCAAAGTATTTCTATCAATGGTCAAACTTAAATTATTTCTATCAATGGTCAAACTTAAATGATTTCTATCACGGTCAAACTTAAATTATTTCTATCAATGGTCAAACTTAAATTATTTCTATCAATGGTCAAACTTAAATTTTTTTCTATCAATGGTTAAACTTAAATTATTTTTGGTAAAGTTTAATGTCACTCTTGATTTCATTGAGATCGTGACCTAAGAGAAAACAACCTTTGAAATAAAAAGAGGTCCATTTGTTAGGTTTTACACTTTTAAATGACAAGTTCATTGACAGGAATCTGAAACTCTATCCAAAATAAGGTATGGGGCATCCCACCAAATATCAAAAAGAGAGGATGTAAGCAATTATAGGTATTCATGCAGCCTTCAACAATGAGAAAAATCCATATGGTGTAGTTGGCTATAAAATGCCTGGACGAGAAAAACTAACAGCCTTGGTTTGCTAAGTAACATCAAAGATTTTTTTTCAGAATCATAAAAAGGACCAACTGGTTCTACAGACCTTGGGTGGCTTTTAAGATGATATTTTCTTTTTAAAAAAAAGGACATGCATACAACATAAATAATTTTGTAGATAGATTAATATTATCATTAAAACTAAGAGGGAAACTTATAAATGTGTGCTTTTGAAAATGCTGAAGTGCACTAATATGTTGGGTTTTTTTTATTCCTTCTTAACAGAATTGTTGTATTTTTAGTAAAGGGCCCTGAAGCTTGAAAATAACATTGTGTGAATAGATGTATTGGTATACAATCCCTTAGTTCTGATGTCAATACAATGCTTTAAGAATGAGATCTTTAGATCTGTTCCATCATAACTGACCATAACCAAAGTAACTAACACCAGTTGAAAGCTACTTACCTAGTTTTAAGTTTGTGACTAACTTTGTAATCACAGCTTCTAATATTGAGTGTTGTAACCCCACCGGGGTAGACATGTTAGTTAACATGGTAAGGATTTAATGTATGGTTCTTAGTACATGTAGGTAGTATTTCCTGGATTGCCAAAATGATAATAGTTTTTCTGTCTGCTATGTTTTTCTCAATGAAATAGTATGAAAGAATGACACATTTGTTAGCCATAAATTAATCAGTTTCTATAACTTAGATCTTCAGGAGATAAATCTTCATAAAGTTTTGGTGTCCAACATTTTGGTATTGCAATCATTACAGAATAAGGGTAAAAAAGATAAATGTATAAATGTATAAATGAAAAAACTTCTTACATTCAGTAGTCTGTGTATTGCTATGAAGGTGAGGTAGTGAATGTTTAAATGATATTAAAACATAGTTATTCCACTATATACATGGTTGAACTATGAAAGTATGGTACAATTCTGTCCTGTTTAATTGTAGAATGTATGATATAAGAGTGCTTTATTTTTATATACTTTATAGCCAGTTAAAGAGCTAATCAGAGCTCAAGTTGTCTCTGTTTAATATTATATACATATATGTCAACTTGTAATAAAATTAACTTACTGACTTACTTAATTTACTAGGTGTCATCTCAAAAAGTTAATATGATATTCTGGATAACATTACATTTTTGGCAATTGAATATGATATGCAAGTTAAATTTTATTTCTGAAGTAAAAAGGATTTGCATGATTTTAAGTTTGATTTCTTGATTTCTTTTGTATTCACTTTTAAAAGCAATAAGCTTCTTTTATGCTGTATAAAGAGTTCATTTTTGAAAAACATTTTGAGATGTTCCCTTAACATTAACATTACTATATGAATAATTTTTAATTATTAATTATTTCAGACTGATGGAGTAAGTGAAATGCCTCCCCCTTTTATATTGCATGCCTAATCAGTATATAACTGTATTCTTGTGCAGAGCTTCTAACTTCTAACAGTAAACTCTCTAACATTACATTGGCCCCTTTCCCAGTTGAGTCCCCCACACAATGTTACGTATTGTCTGAAAGTGAGGTCTCACCTTCAAGGGATATGTCTTGTCTCTGGAGAATATAGCAAAACAATAATTTCATTTCTTGGATTTGATGGAAATTTTGTAAGTTTTAAATCATTATTAATCTTCTTTCAACATGTTCAAGAAGAAAAGTCATTAATGTGTGTACCTAATGATACTCATAAATCTTAAACATAATTTACAGCCAATTGAAAAATCAGGAAACTATGCCTTCAGCTTACTAGCAAGTAGTACATTGGGGATGATATCAGTGCTTTCTTGCATATATTAGGGGTTGATTCTTTGAAATTATATCTCCCATAGATAAAGGGTAGAAGTGACATAATATTTATATTTTTTTCAGTATTTAGGTGTAGTTATATTTAGAAACAAAGTTTGCACATTTCTATTTTATGTAAGAGTGAACATTCAATATTTATTTGTCATTTTGAATTTCAAAACAGACATTTAAAGATATTCGACAGTTTACAAAAGTAAGATTCTTCAATATTTGGATGATGCACAAAAACACTTTATCAAGAAAAGGTGGCATTGATCCTTGCATGGTTCATAGCATTTACAGCTTAAAAGCCTTAAATAAAGTTAATATGACAATGCAGGCTTTTTTTGTAATCTTTGTTTGTTTAAGGGTATCATATTTTTTTTAACATTTTGAATAAAGTTTGCAAAATATGTACTGCATTTAGCCATTAAATGGAAAATGCTGTATTGGAAAAATAAAGTAAAGTAAGGAGAATTGCATGATGGGTAGTATTTGGCATGTTTGTGTTGTTGATGTGAAAGGGGACTGTTCACTTGTGTATGGTTTTATGAAAGAATATAACATCTTTTGCTCACCTTGTAATTAAGACAACATGAGCTTTTGCTTTCACTTGGTGTCTGCCGTAGTCTCACATTGTTGTAAACTTTAAAAAAATCTTCTCTGAAATACAGGGCCAAATATAACCAAACTCTACCTGATTGTTCCTTAGGGGATATAGTAAACTATATATTTGAAAGGAAACAATGGTTAATTACAGTGGATGGGGGGCTGCCAAACAGTGTCTTTGCATTCACTCTTTAACCGTGCAACTAAAGCTTTCAAATTTTGATATGGTGTTACTGATGTCAGACAAAAATTGAAAATGGAGGTCAAGGTGGATATTGATGATTTTCAGATTTACTGTTCAGGAGTAATGGTTCTTGTGAGAATTATAAATGGTGTTTCCAGTTGTGTTCATGCATTAACTGATAAACTGTTCAACTAAAGCTTTTCAAATTTTAACATATTGTTACTGATGAAATAGAGATCAAGTTTGATATTAATCATTTTCACTTTCACAATTCAGGACTTATGGTCCTTGTGATATTGAAATATGCCAGGACACAAATGAATTATTAAAAACCAAGTTTGCTGTCACTCTTACAATGTCTTGTCTTCAAATTTTAATTTGGGTATAGATCCATCAGCAAACATTATGTACTCCACCACATACTTTATGTGTCTGTCCCTTGGGAGCCTCCTGTTATTATTCAGGAATATGGCAATTTATGTCTCATCTTTAGTCACAGAACTTGAGTTGTTTAAGCTTATCAGATATATCTTGAAAGTTCTTTTAATAGGAACATGGTTATATTTGTTTTGGGAAAAATTCAAATCATTATAAAAATAACAGTCAGACTGGGACTAGTTGGCCATATTAAAACAAGGTCATACATTTTGCCCAAATATTATTTAAGCAGTTAGATGATTCACTGGGTTGATCCTAGAAAAATCTGCACTGTTACATTCTGTTTGATATTGTGATGGCATGATATGCATGGGTGTGAACCTAGAATTAATCTACAGTGATATTGCAGTGTATATATTAACATCTCTCTGTACATTTCATAGCATTACTTCACTCATTATATATTCATCTTGCATGATAAATGGGGAACTTGTATATTCGTATATTACACCTAGTTCATTTATGATAGACAATTTATTATTAACTTTTAGCAATAGAAAGTGTTCATCTGAGTACATCTCATGACAAATCAATTTCTAAAAAATCATTAGTACTCATGTTTTACATAATGTATGGTTCAATCAAGACACACTCTCTTCAGTTTTAATGATATTTTATATGTAAATCAAAAGATTTTGGAATTTAACTGTTTAAAAATTTACAATCATACCAATTCTATAGAATTTACAAACTTGCAACATTTGAACAAGTTAAATGCCTTTCATTTTTTTTTTCTAATAAAAAAAGGAGATGTGTAATGATTGCCAATGTTCATGAGCCATTATGAAGCCATTATGATACTTATAGCAGGCACTTAAGGTTTTGCTGCTTATTCTATTCAAGAATCATTCAGTGTTTATATTCTTAGACATTCTTATGCTTTTCGTTTTCTAGAGGAAGTTGTTTTAGTGTATTTATAAATATAAAGTAATATGGGTTAAATGCCTATGATACAACTATTAGATAAAATAGAAATGAACAATTACATTTACAAAATGACATGAAATTCTTCAATGGTGATGGAAATATTGCGGGAACTTTTGTAAGTAACAGCAGACAAATTTGCATACAAGTATAATATGTATAAATATACCTATTGGAGGAAGCAATAAGTGAAAAACAACAACAAAAAAACAGTCAGCAACACTGTGCAGAAATCCAACTTATATAACTGTTATCTTAAATAGAGTCTTCTTTTGAAAGATAATTAGTAACAAGTATTGTCCAGGATAAAATTACTCTCACAATAAGTGAGGTAAAATCACTATACAACAAAAGGATATGTAAAAAGTTTTTACTGACATCATTAGTAAAGAATTTGATTTAAGTTTTGATACTACAAATCAGTGATCATATTTAAAATAATTTGACCTTATATTTTTAGATGGATAAACAGAGAGCAGAGATGGAGAGAATGTTCCAACAGAAATTACAGAAAGCTCAGGAAGAGGTAGGCTATTTGTTTTGTCTGTCACAAGTTATTTTTTGACAGATACATGGGGATTGTCATTCAAAAAAGATACATGGGTTTGAATGTCATTTAGACAACTACCTTTTATATAGGGCAATGTACAGTCTTCCAACATTTAAAAGTAGACTAAGAAAATATAGCATAGTTATATAGCTTTTGACTTTTCCTGGCAACAATCTATAAGTTACGATTCTTTCTCAGTAACCTCTAACAGCAGTTATCATTAAGAATTGTATAATTGAAATGGTATTTTATAAATGTAAGATGAGATATTTTTCAATGTTAAATACTTTGCCATTTAGTTATAAACCCCCTCTTTGAATAGGAACATTGCAATGAGATTGAAGATAATACAGAATAATACCTTTAAATACATGTACCTCTGAATAGAAATAGATTGATCTTTAAGTAGTCTTGTATAAAGCAAATTTCAATCTTTTTTGTCCATAATCATTGTTTCCATAGGTTTTTGCATTCCTTGCTTTAAAATTTTGCATTAAATGCATATCTTGTGATAATAAAACTTTTGTGGTTTTAAGTGACAGTACCTCATTTTTCATACCAGAGGGGTCATCAAGGAGCTTTACTGATAAACTGTAAAATAATATAAACATATCTGCAAAGGAAAATGAAAATTTTATTTAAACATTTAGTTCAAGTGGGCAAATTTGAGGTAGTAAGAGATATGTTCCACTTTTGATAAAATGCATTACAGGCAGAGGCTAATGCTCAGAGAGAGTCAATAGCTCAACAGTCAGCAGAGAAAGACAAAGTCAAGTTACTCCAGGATCAAAAGAAATTGTTAGAGGAACAGCTTGCTAAGGTTAGTAATATTTGAATTACCAGTAAGACAAAAGATTACTAGATTTATTTAAGGTTTTTTTTTTAAAGTATATGACCAAATATTTTCAATGCATTTCTTAAAAAAACCAAAATATTCAAAAAATAAGAATAAAGAAACACCAATTTCTGTATGAAACTCAATATTCTATTTCTTAACTTATTACAAAAAAGCATGCCAGAACAAAAGTTATGATCACAGTTTTGTTAGCAACAAGAAGTTGTAACTTCTGGTATTATGTGACAGGTTTACATTTAAAAATGAAAAGAAGTGGGATGATTGCCAATTTACCAGAAATTAACAACTAGTTCATTATACAGCCTTCAACAATGAACAAAGCCCTGACAGCATATCCAACTATAAAAAACCCTGAAATGACAAATGTAAAACAATTCAGAACAGGAAAACAAATGGCTGTCATGTTCCTTTGATATTCTACTCCCTGTTTGACAAAGATTTATATTATTTATGTGCATGGTATAAAGTTTTGATCCCAATTTCTTATTTCAAAATGATATAGGGTCAACAGGTTTTAATTAGTTAGCCAAACTCACTTTGAGTATGTTGGTGCTGTAGTATAAAAGTATTATTACTTACATGTATGTAGGATGATGTCCCTCACAGTATATCATATTATACCTACAAGCATGTCCAATATGATGTTTTTCCCTTGGACAATTTTTATTTGAATAACTGATAATTATAGAATCATTTGAATTCTAGGAGAGAAAAAAGAACCAAGAAAAGGCTGAAATGGACACAGATATTGATAAATATGCCAAGAATGAGAAAAGGTTGAAAGAAGAAATAGATAGGTAGATATAACATAATGTGCTTTGTGTATCGCTCTTGATTTGTGTAGATATAACATAATGTGTTTTGTGTATTGCTCTTGATTTGTTTATAGATATAACATAATGTGTTTTGTGTATTGCTCTTGATTTGTTTATAGATATAACATAATGTGTTTTGTGTATTGCTCTTGATTTGTTTATAGATATAACATAATGTGTTTTGTGTATTGCTCTTGATTTGTTTATAGATATAACATAATGTGTTTTGTGTATTGCTCTTGATTTGTTTATAGATATAACATAATGTGTTTTGTGTATTGCTCTTGATTTGTTTATAGATATAACATAATGTGTTTTGTGTATTGCTCTTGATTTGTTTATAGATATAACATAATGTGTTTTGTGTATTGCTCTTGATTTGTTTATAGATATAACATAATGTGTTTTGTGTATTGCTCTTGATTTGTTTTTAGTGTTAACACAAATTAGATTGCTATGGGGACTTAGTTGGCATTGTTCGTCAGGCCATAAGTATGTCCATAATTTTTTTCTCTCACTTTTTCGCTAAACCTTCATTCTATAAGCTTGACATTGGGTATAAAGTACAAACATTAAAACTTATACTTTAATTATGGAAATAAAATCTTTTGGCTCTTTTAAATGGTATTGTAAGTATATTTATCGTTTTTCTCTAGGACTAAACAATCATATTATATTTTCTTAATTTCAGATTAAAGAGAGAAATAGAGAGAGTACATAGGACTTGGGAAAAGAAATTTGCCATATTACAACAGAGGTACAGAGATCATTTCCATTAACTCCCTTATCAATATTCATTAAAGTATAGATGATTGATCCATAAACTTGATCAGTAATAAATCTTTAAAGTTTCAGCTTGTTTCTAAATAGTTAAGGTAGATTATAGTTATAAGTTTGCAGAGATAGATTTTTGCTATGCTCTTTTCAAAAATTTAATGAAAAGGATAGGTTTCTGTGCTATTTTTCAAGCTATGAGTCATTGAAAATTGTCAAAATTTGCTTAGAATGATAATGCAAAACCACCTTTTTGTGCATAAAAAGAAATTTATGAGATAGAATTTTGAAATAAATTGTGAGAAGATAGGTTTGATAATATGTATTAAGAAAAGAAAAAGAACAAATGATGTCACCGAACTTGTTTTCTTGCTACAAGTAAAAATTTTTAAAGGTTTCCTTCTCAAACCAGTATAATTTTTACTAAAAGAGTTTTCTCCCCTTAAATGGCTCAGTTGAAAAAAAAATTCTTAAACACAATTGTTTGGTATTTGTTCAAATATTTAAGATATTGCAATAAATCAGCAAATTTAGTTCATATGAATAAATAGTCTAACCAATAAAATTCCTCATATGTCTACAAATTTGCAGATGTGTGCAAATAACCAAACTGATTGTGTATTGCAATAGTACAATCCAAGATGGTGCTTTACCATGAATCTACCTTAATTCAAATCTGTCTATAATTGATTGTTTCTTTTTAAAATAAGACTAGTTACTAACCAATTATTATAATATTTTAACAGTTTACATGCCCTGAAGGATGAGAGTTACATCAGACAAACATTACAGAGACAAGCTGCAGCCCTACATCATGCTGCTGTCAGTTATGCTGTGGATACACCCATGGGTATACTACCCACAAGTAAAATAAACAGTCCTATCAAGAAACCTGTTATAGTAAGTTACTTTAGTCTGATAATAGATACACCCATGCAGGGTTTCTCCTGGGTCAATATTTTTTTTCGCCACCTATTTTGCTACTTTAAATATTTTTTCGCCACTTTTAATATTTTTTCGCCACTTTTAAAATGTATTCGCCGACTGAATTTCTTTACTAGGTTGAAGATAAAGTTCAATGTGCTGCATTGTTGTCTCATGTACATTTACCCTACATCTTTCTTTAAAAATATATATTTCAATAAATGAACACCAAATTAGACTTACATATTTTATTTATCATTTATCTGCTTGTATAGATACAGTTAAAATACATTCCAAAGGCAATACAATTATATTTAAAAAACAGAAAACACATTTTTAGCCTGGGCACGTTGACAAATAGTACAGTACATGCTCTTCGTTTCTGGATGGTGTTTCAACCAAGGTCTATTGTGGCACCACTGTTCCCTAAAATTTCTTACTGCAACCTTTTTTGTTGATTTTGATGGTGTCCCAGTAATTGTATGTACACCATCAGCTGGTCTGATTTTGTCTTCCAACAGTTGTACATGTTCTGGTATAGAATTCCGTTTAGACAATGTTGAAGGACTCTGAATAAAATCCGAGATTTTTCGTATCTTTGTAGGTGTTTCTTCAAAAAAAAAATCCTTTTTCAGCCCATCGTTCAAATGTAAAGATAAAACGTAAAAAATATCTTTAAAACAGGAGTGCTAAAACGATTGTGAAGATTAAAATTCGTAACTATAATTTTTATAAAAGTTGTTAAAAGATCTTAAAACAACTCACTTAAGAGACATATGAAGCCATTCGACCACACAATTTAATTAACACCTTTTTATTGATAAGTTTATTGCCGATAGCTATCTAATGTTTGTACTTATTGACAATCAGCTGATTATTGATTTTCTGTCAAAATCGTATCGCGTGACAAGTTCAAGGTAAAAATCTGAGTGTTGACTGTTAAGAGAAAAAATCTGAGAAGTCCGAGAGAAAAAACAAGATGGACGATTTCAAACATTTTTATTATTCTATCGCCAAAGTTTTTCGCAAATGATGATTTTTTTTCGCCACAATTATATTTTTTTCGCAAATTGCGAAATTGGCGACCGCCAGCGGGCACCCATGGGTATACCACCCACCAGTAAAATAAACAGTCCTATCAAGAAACCTGTTATAGTAAGTTACTTCTGTCTGATATAAACATTGGCATTTTTCTGTGTGTGCACCCTTATGAGCAGTCCAGTTTTTTATACATCCTTTTTCATCTTGTATGCTTTGAGATAATAAGTTTACTGACTAATAAGGTGGAGGTAAAAAAGAGCATTAAATTTGATCCTAAATTCACAATAATAAAAAATAACTATTTTAAAATCTTAGCTAGCGCTATTTAGTCAAATGTTATATACTCAGAGATCAGACGGGACTTCACCAATGTTACAAATGCCAATTTTGATTTCATTTGTCAACACAAGAATACGGCTATGTATAGTGCTACTTTTTCCTATATTTGTCTTTTTTCGTTCTTGACTATAGCATTTATAACAATGGATATCACATAGAAATAAAGGTTAGTTTTGTTGTCTGCACATGTCATTCATCACCTCAACAGTTACATTCACAATGTATTCATGGATTTATTTACTTTTTATAATAATACAATTTGATATCACTGATCAACCATGTTGTAAGTGCATTGATAACAATATATCTAAATAAATCATATTGTTATCAACGCACTTACATGTTTATGTGCAGAATGTAAATTTGGTTTTTTTAAAGAAACTTAAAAAAAGTGAGGAGAATTAACCCTTTCAACGCTACACAAAAAAATAGAAAAATGGCTGCTGCTGCTGCATTTTTTTTGTGTTCATTCATTAGAACAGTATATTCCTTTTCAGACTGCTGTATCTTTTTTATTATAAGAGATACAGAAAAAGTTATTGCATGAAAAATGCTCAGGAGAGTATGAACTGTAATGTAAGGCAGTTATTTCAGTAAAAAAAAATTTCAGGTTACCTGCATTTTCAGGTAATTAACAGGTAAAAGGTGTAATTTATTACATTTGTGTTGAATTTTGAATAAAAACTAATTTTAGTCTTCATCTATTTTGTTTTTTTATTTGTCATATAATAAAGAAGACACCAATTGTTCGATTCCGTAGCGTATAGCACCATACACAACATATTATGTAATCATGGCACAAATCAGTGGCTCCGTCCTCAAAATTTTCAGTCAACCTCCGTTTTCCCCCCTTTTGCTACGTCTCGTAATGATCGATCAAATCATATTTCCAACACAAATTGAATGTAATAAACACATTGAGATAGCAAGAAACCTTTTAACTAATCCTCGTTGTCAGTTTCGCCATAGAAATGCTGAAATATTTCCATATTTACAGCTTTGTTTCCGATTTCCGCCATTTGCATTTGTCAAAATATTTGTTTTTATTTTCCTTCAATTTTCCTTCTACTGCATGATTTTACAATAAAAATTGCTGGGATTTCAAGCGCAAATGAGACCTTGCATATCCTCGATTCATACAAGGAAAAATTAGAGAGGACCCGAATGAAAACCGAATGGTTTAAGAGTCCTTATGAAAAATCCATTGTCATCGCGGCATATGCCGCGAATAGCAGTGGCGGACGGCGTATGTCATCGCGGCATATGCTGTGTATAGCGTTGAAAGGGTTAAGACTACAGTACATTTGGTATTTAGTGTTTGTTATATTATCTCATATATGGACAGTGCAATTAATGATCTGTTTTATTTCTGTTGTGTGATGTTAATGACCTTTTTTCTTTATCTGCAGCCAGACATTGGTAGAGGGAGACAACAGCCACCACCTCAACCCTCCCAAGGACAGCCACTCAATGTTGGAGGAGTTTTAGGAGAGAAAGATTATATTTCATACACTGTATCAGCTCCAAGTGGGCGTGGCACTGCTATGTTTTCAGTTGATGGTAAGTTTTATACCTGAAGAAAGCTATTGACATCGTTCTGTTTGAAAAGAGAAAGATTGTATAAGATATAGTCTTCTCATATCTGAGTGGCGTCATTTAAAAAGTTTGTAGCTTTTTCCTTGTAATATAATTTTTTTTTTAACGTGGATAATATACTTTATTGCACTCTATTGCTGTTAACAATTTACTTAGTGTACAGCATTGCACTAAGTATCCCTGATATATTAGTTATTAGGTATCCAGGGAGAATATCTAATAAAAGTAAATTGATGTTACATTACAATATTACAATATTTTAAATGATTTCATGTTTACCGGAGAATATTTCACTTCCGTCCGATAGTGTTTTTTAATATTAGATAAATGTGCATCGTTTTGCCATCATCATCTTTGTGATTTGGATAAATTTAATTCACAATACTTAGACAGTTTGTCTAATTTAAAAGGTAAGTTGATCATAATTTTCGTGATGTTTTGAATCATAATAAAAGTGTAACTGTTAACTTATTTGAAACCTGTTGTATTTTAGACTGATATATCTAAACTACTCGGGTAAACATGATTATACACGACATCAGAGTGCACTATACATAGTTGTCAAAGATAAACACATAAAATATAAAGTAAAAAAGAAGACAAAAAAGTGTGTATTATACAATATTGAATGATACATTATTATCTTTTTTTTTTAACACGTGGTATTAAAGTACATTATTGTCACCTGACATGCTCAAGTCATGTGACTTAATACTTGGGTCATGTGATCTCAGGGATATTTGTACAAATCCTTGTTATTATTTATGATCATTTATGTAGTTTAGGGTTTTTAAAATCAATTTACTGGTTTTTCTTTTAATTATATTATTCCTTGTAATATATATGTTTTATCACTATTGATATTTGTTTTTCTTACTCTGGTGTTGTTATTTCAGAAAACCAAGTGATGTCTGAAGGAGAAGATGACTTGCCTGTAGATGTACAACCCTTACCTGACCCACCTTCTAGGTAAGATTGTAACTTAAGTTTTAACCCTGGGGACGTACCATGTACTTTTAAAATCTTTTAGGAACATGACATCCATGTAAGGTATAAATACCTGATTGGGAGTTCATGCTAGAATATCTAATTTTGTAGTTGGTATCAAGGGTCTGAAAAAGGACAATTTTTACCAGTAATAGCTGATACTGAAAGCTTTTTGTTCTAAATACCAGATTGAAATTAGAATCAAATTTAGTTTTGGAATAAACTATTGGTCATTTCCTTTAGATCAGGTTTCTTCACCATTTTGCACTTGTTTTTAGTTTTTAATATTTTTCTTGAAATAAAACTGCAACTTCAGTATAATTATTATGATATACCTGAGGGCCCTTCTTATAGAAATATTGACTTATGATAATTAATTACATTCCCCATAAAGGGTTTATCATAATTAGGGCCCCGATTAAAAGTTGGTTTGCCCTATAGTGATCAGTCTGTCCGTCTGTCCGTCTGTTCGTCCGTCCGTCTGTCCGTCTGTCTGTAACACTTTAACTTTGTGTCCGCTCCATATCTAGAAAACCATTATGATTTCATACTTTATACTTTACATGTTTATTAACCACCACTAGAGGGCGTGTCATGATGTATGTACAACTTTCTAGGTCAAAGGTCAAGGTAAAAAAACTTTGGTTTCAGTTGCCAACCTTGTGTCCTGTGGTGATGATTGTGTCCGCTCTATATCTTGAGAACCCTTATGATTTCAAAGTTTATACTTGACATCCATTTTAACCAACACCAGAGGGTGTGTCATGATGTATGTACAACTTCCTAGGTCAAAGGTCAAGGTCAAAAACTTTGGTTTCAGTTGACAACCCTGTGTCCTGTGATGAAGATCGTGTCCGCTACATATCTAGATAACCGTTATGATTTTATACTAAATACTTAACATGTTTATTAACCTACACCAGAGGGTGTGTCATGATGTATGTACAACTGCCTAGGTCGAAGGTCAAGGTCCAAAACTTTGGTTTCAGTTGACAATTCTGTGTCCTGTGGTGCAGATCGTGTCCGCTCCATGTCTGGATAACATTTATGATTTCAAAGTTTATAATTGCCATCCATTTTAACCACAATCAGAAGGCGTGTCATGATGTATGTACAACTTCCTAGGTCAAAGGTCAAGGTAAAAAAAACTTTAGTTTTAGTTGACAACCCTGTGTCCAGAGTTGAAGATTGTGTCCGCTCTATATCTTGGGAACCGTTATGATTTCAAATATTATACTTGACATCCATTTTAACCAACACCAGAGGGTGTGTCATGATGTATGTACATCTTCCTAGGTCAAAGGTCTGTCTGTCTGTTGGTCTGTCCATCGCTTACAATTTTGATTCACACTATATTTATTTACCCAACGTTATTGACAGCGGGGCCCACAGAGATGGCTTCCATCTCAATGATATCTAGTTGCTCTTGGATGTTGTTTAACTAATCTTGACTTTTATTTGTAGGCCTTCTCGAGAATTGGTCACAGATGGTACCCCGACAGAGAAAGAAAAGGCTAGATTACACCATGAAGGTCAAAGGACATAGTTATACACACTTAACATTGGAAGTTTTATATTTTGTACTTGTATCACAACTGTTTACTAGCATAATCTCAGGTCTGAATTGTTCAAGTACTGATATTACAAGGTTGAGATGATGTTTTGTGGTGTTCTTTTTTTGCACCACCTGAGATAAATATATTGATGACATGATATAGAGGTTTGGTCATTTTACAACAGCATTTTCAAGGCATATTATGCTTGAGTCAGCCAAAAAACCCTTTGATAAGACTGCTGCTAAATGTTTTTTATAAATGCTTATAAGTTATTTTAATGTGTAATTTTGTCAAGAGTGTGAGTGGTCATAACTGATTAATAGTGGCTTGAAGGGGTTTTATTTGATCACCTGTTTTAAAGAAACATTGGCAGGAGATTAATAAGAGTATAAACATGTCTTGATGCTTTTTACCATACTGCTGATTTTATGCTGAAGATATATTTTTTTTTTCAAAGGCAAATCTAAAGAAATCAATATTATAACTCCTAGAATTCCTGTATTTTATTAAGAGAGGTGTATTTTTTAACTTTTTGTGATAAGTGTCTTATTTCTGAGAAATAGGTTACATATATATTTATTATACTGCTGTGACTGACTGTGATATTTAATTTTTTTTTACACATTTTTGTATATTCTTAAAAAAAATAATTTGTGAAGCTTGGTTTTGATATAGATCACTATATTTTCACTCAAAACCAATGTATAACTTAAGCATGATTTTGTTTTGTTAAACAAGGTATAAATTCTGGAAATATTTTCATTTTTTGTTTAAAATTAAGACATTATTTATTCCAACCAAGAAAAATTGATTTATAAAATCATACAGTTTTTGTATCTAGTGAAATGATATTTTGTTATTGATAAAAGTTACTTCGTGAGACCGTAAGCAATAAAAGTTAAAAAAAAACTTTGTGTTCTGTGATTTTAAAAACAAAAGTAGCAGAAAGGCAGACAAAACACTACACATTCAACTCAATATTTATCAACAAGAACCCTTCAGATGAACTCAGATGGATTAAAAAAATAAGTTATACCACGTAAGAAAGAAAAGAAGTTTACACAACTATGATAAAACTTGTCAAGTCTTTAAGGTGTAGCAGAACACATTTAAAATGATCACAATACATCATTTAGAGCATTTGACAAATGACCATTGTACTTCTGCTCCATTGATTCACCTTTTAAGTCTTGTCTCAGACATCTTTCTAAGATTTCTTATGGTGACAGTACCTGTTTTGCACAAGAAGACCTTGGTAAATCACATTTCATTGTCTGAAGTTTCTCTATGGCTTCTGTCATCATTTTCCTGTATGCTTACATTGCCTATGTAAAAAAGTGTTTGTATGCACATTGAACGACAAATTTATGTGACGTATAAAATTTTCTGACGTCACACACTCAAATCAATTAATGTGTTCGTAGATAGAAGATGTGTTTGTGTTCGGTTAAATTGTCCCCTTTTAAAATTGTTATACGATGATGACTGATGTACCCATATTTTGACTATTTTATTAATTGTGACTGTTTATTTAACGCATCATGTAAATATAACGGAATTTGATGAGACTGTTATTAAAGTGAGAGGGTTAGCGCTATAGAACCAGGTTTAATCCACCATTTTCTACATTTGAAAATGTCTGTACCAAGTCAGGAAAATGACAGTTCTTGTTCATTCGTTTTTGATGCGTTTTGTTATTTGATTTTGCCATGTGATTATGGACTTTCCTAATTGATTTTCCTCTGAGTTCAGTATTTTTGTGATTTTACTTTTTCCTGATTCAATAAATTCAAAAAGCTATAGCTGAGAACTTCTAGGTTGTTTAATGACCTTGACTGCCCATTACTGTATTTATAGCATGATAGTTTAATAGGTGTACAATATACTGACAGGGTTCATTTGACCTTAACTTTTTTATGGTCTCGCTTGAGGGAGTCAAAAAGAAAGATATAAGTATGCTATTTTTCTCCGACTGGGGTAGTGTAATCATTGTATAGTTTGTGATTAAGTCTAATAGTGGTAAGTCAATGATATTTGGTATGAAGTTGTATTAATATTGGCACATCTCATTAAGATGGAGATTATTTTGCACCTCCCCCTCAGTTATGGTCTACTGACTTTGAAACTATTGCTTAGTTTTCATGTATTAGTTTGTAATCAAGTCAGTTTATGGGGAACCATTAGTGGTAGGTTAATGATAATCGGTATGCAGTTGTAGAAGCATTGGCCTATTTCATTTCCATGGAGAATATTTGACCCTACCCCTCAGTCATGGTCTATTGACTTTTTGCATAGTTTTATGTATTCCTATTAGTTTGTGATTTGATTAGGTCAGTTTATGGGGAACCACTAGTGGTAGGTCAATGATATGCAGTTGTATTATCTTTGAAAAATCTCATTACCATTTGTATTATTTGACCCTTCCCATCATTCAAAGTCTATTGGCTTTGAAATTTTGCTTAGTTTACACGTATTAGTTTGTGTATAGGTTTGTTTAAAGGAAACTACTTTTGATAAATCAATGGTATTTTGTGCAGTTATATATGCATTGGCACACCTCATTCAGATTGTTCAGCCTTGTACTTTCAGTCATGGTGCATTGACTTTGAGTATTTGCAAAACTTACATGTTAAATAAAGGCAACAACAGTATACCGCTGTTCAAAACTCGTAAATCTATGGACAAAAAACAAAATTGGGTAACAAACTAAAACTGAGGGAAACGCATTAAATATAAGAGGACAACAATGACACAACATTTAAAAGTGTTGCTATTTTGATTACAACATTCGCAATAATAAAGACTTGCATTATGATATCTGATACATATATCTGTTTGAAGGTTTTCATTAAATCGCAAGAATTAATCTCATTTTTGTCCATTGTTTCAAAAAATGCAGTAATAAATGCACACTTTATTTTCTAAATTTACAATATTGAGGCTAATATTGATTGTGTTGAGTTGAGATTGCTCTTGTATTCAGTATAAACAAAATAATTGGACAGGCATACAGCTTTATATTCAGTCTGACCTCGGATGAGTGAGTTAATTTAGCTTTAATTTCCAGCCTGACCTGGTTTGGATTGAGTCAAGAAAACATTTTTATTCGGTCTGACCGAGTTTGGGTTGAGTCTAAATGGCTTTTATATTCAGTCTGACCTAAATATGTTTTTAGTTTAAATTGCCTAAGTATTTAGTCTTACCTAGTTAAGGTTGCATTTATAAGGTGTTTATAAATAGTTTAAAATTGAGAATGGAATGGGGAATATTTATGTCCAAGAGACAACTACTCGACCAAAGAGCAGACAGCAGCCGATGGCCACAAATGGGTCTTCAACGCAGCAAGAAAACCCGCACCCAGTCGGAGCTTGTCTTTGTTGAATTTAGAGGGCTTTCTTTAGTCTGACCTTGTTGAGGTTGAGTTAAGATGTCTTTTATATTCATTCTGAAAAGGTTTTGACCTAAGTAGAAAATTCCGCACCCAGTCGGAGCTTGTTTATGTTGAATTTAGAGGGCTTTCTCTTTAGTCTGACCTTGTTTAGGTTGACTTAAGATGTCTTTTATATTCATTCTGAAAAAGGTTTTGACCTAAGTAGAAAATCCCGCACCCAGTCGGAGCTTGTCTATGTTGAATTTAGAGGGCTTTCTCTTTAGTCTGACCTTGTTTAGGTTGACTTAAGATGTCTTTTATATTCATTCTGAAAAAGGTTTTGACCTAAGTAGAAAATCCCGCACCATGTCGGAGCTTGTTTATGTTGAATTTAGAGGGCTTTCTCTTTAGTCTGACCTTGTTTGGGTTGACTTAAGATGTCTTTTATATTCATTCTGAAACGGTTTTGACCTAAGTAGAAAATCCCGCACCCAGTCGGAGCTTGTTTATGTTGAATTTAGAGGGCTTTCTCTTTAGTCTGACCTTGTTTAGGTTGACTTAAGATGTCTTTTATATTCATTCTGAAAAGGTTTTGACCTAAGTAGAAAATCCCGCACCCAGTCGGAGCTTGTTTATGTTGAATTTAGAGGGCTTTCTCTTTAGTCTGACCTTGTTTAGGTTGACTTAAGATGTCTTTTATATTCATTCTGAAAAGGTTTTGACCTAGTTAAGAAGGCTTTTTAATATTCATTTTGAAAATATGTTGACCGAGTTAAAATGGCTTTTACATTTATTCTGAAAAGGTGTTGACTGAGTTCAAATGGCTTTTATATTCGGTTTTAAGTTATGGTGGAGTTAAGATGGCGTTGTATATTAAGTCTGATCTGATGTAGGTTGCTTTTAAATTCAGTTTAATATGGATTGAACTTAGATAAGATGGCTTGGATTGTATAAGGTGGCTTTTGCATACTAGTATACAATATGATCTTCTATACAATATCAATTGAAATGGCTTAACTGGATTAGTTAAATCGGTTTTAAGATTTGACTTGTGATCAGGTTAGGATTCTTTGAACAGTTCAGTTTGTATTAATAACTTATTTTTAACTCTGGCAATATAGATCTACACACCTTTCTTGAATTTTTACTTGTTGATGTCATTTGGTTACTGATACATACCATATATATTTACATTTGCAGTAGTCTACTATTGGTTGACCTACATACAATTCCCGCTTTATTTAATGCCAAGTTCCATCCTTGTCCATTTCAATATGTTACGTGTCCTACAGCACTGACATAGAAAGATAAATGACTAATCTATGATAGTTTGCCCCTGTAGAAAATTCATCACACTTAACCGTGTTTATGTGAGACTGCCTAATTATATCGAACTTTATAATTGGAACTATATGCTAAGATCGTACTTTATTCTGCTTGTGTAGGGACTTTGTGCTACTGATCAATTAATTTAAAATACACGATTTGACTGCTTTATTTTAGGTAAAACATTGGCATTTCAAATTTTAGCTTTCGGTTTCCTGTCAACAAAAGTATGAATTTTTCCGAAATACTAAGGATTTTCTTATTCCAGGCATAGACTACCTTAACCGTATTTGGGACCCCTTTTTAGAATTTTGGGTTCTCAATGCTCTCCAACTATTTGATTGGCTTCATAACTATCTGAGCGTCACTGTAAATTCGTATGAAGACGACACGAGCGTCTTGTCGTATTAAGTTTAAACCTTTGATAAATATTTACACCACTGGGTTGATGCCACTGATGATGGACGTTTCGTCACCGAGGGTATAACAAGCCCATTAGTCAATACCTTTGATAACTATTAACACATATTTACAAAGTTGTTTTTATCTAATATCTAGATATCATCCGCTAGTGTAACATTACATTACAACTACTCTTGTCGAATTTTTCTAGAATGTTTGATAAAAGAGGGACGAAAGATACCAGAAGGGACAGTCAAATTCATAAATCGAAAATAAACTTACAACGCCATGACTTAAAATGAAAAAGACAAGCAATCAATAGTACACATGACACAACATAGAAAACTAAAGAATAAACAACACGAACCCCACCAAAAACTAGGGTGATCTCAGGTGCTCTGGAAGGATAAGCAGATCCTGCTTCACATGTGGCACCCGTCGTGTTGTGTATGTGATAACAAATCCGGTAAATAGTCTAATTCGGTAGGTCACATACATGAAAAATCCTAAATTATGCACATGACAAAGGATACATAAATATATTTTCTACAATATACAGACCGGTTAGTATAATATATTATGTAGATCTGTCCAGTCTTTTTAAACCCGTAAGAACAGAACCTTTACAACTATGAGGAAAAGATGAAATTCCTTCCTGTTCAGTTTACCTATAAAGCCACATTTAATTTCTTATTAGCATATTCACTGGTGTAAAGCTGATGACCGTAACTGCATTCACGGTCATCCCAAGATGTCGGATGAAAAATTAGGTCAGTATTTTTATTGTCTGTTAAGGTGTTTCTACATCATTTTCTTTACAAAGCATACTTTGATACGATGGAAATTTATAAAAGATTCACACGGAAGTCACAAATCTATACCAAGGAACGTGTATAAAACGGGAATTTGTATTTGAAAAATTCGCTAGGATGACCGTAAATCGTAATCGAGATGACCGTAACAGGATTAGCGATTCATAACAAGGCTGACCGTAATTGGTTAAAACATGACCGTAAATTGTTTAGGATGACCGTAATTTATAAAGAATGACCGTAATTTATAAAGAATGACTAAATTTAAAAGGATTTTCGTCAATTGAAAGAAATATCCATATTTGTATGCATTGTTTTTTGTTGAGTTTGTCGCAATAGGGGCTCGGTTAGTTCTTTTTAACTATTTGGCGTATTTTGAGTTTATATGAAATTGTAGTAAATAGTATAATCGATGTTGTGAGTAGTTTTGATTTAAATGGACACTATAGACAATAGACACCTACAAACATTTATGAGTTTGACTGTCCCTTTGGTATCTATCGTCCCTCTTTTTGAACTGTATCTATTGATTCCATAATGCAGGCAAACATAAGTTCCCTTGTCAATCCTTTTCTTTGGCTGTATTTAGTTAAAAAAAACCAGTAATTTTGTATCATTTTTTGTTGTTGCATTTATTTGACGCCATCTTGAAACTCGACTAAACCTGCCCCGACCCAGGGTTGATATAGAGTTAACTCGGGTAGCTTCAAAAGGTAAAACTCGGGGTGTTCGGTTGTCAGTCGAGTAAACTCAACAGACTACTAACCCGAGTTGGACGAATCGAAGTAGGCCTAGGTGATTTTAACTGTGTAACTGAGTGGACCGTATCAAATGAAACTCGTATGTCTGTTTATTTTGCTATCTTCTGCATATTTAAAAAAAATTTTAAACATGAATTGTATCAAAACTACAGATATAATGAATAATAGATACAGTCCATTTTAAACATATACTAGGGAGAAACTTGAAGCAAAGCATTATTATTTACTGTTACTTGCATTGCATTTAATAGAAAAAGAGTACTTTGGGGCAAATAAACCAAGATTTTTATAGAAAATCACAGATTTTTTGTTATAAAATTTGAAACATAGATTACTCTCTTGCTTTTCTATGATGTGCTAGTATTTATTTTTTACAATAACCTTTTATCAACCTGTAAATTTCAAAATACCTCGTGCAGAGTAACTCAAGTCGAGCGCACCCTAAAAGGTGTACTTGATTTGGTCCATATTTTTATCTGTTCTAACCAATAACTACATTAATAAACTTGTTTTAAGGAAATCAATGCTAGCACTGTATGCAATAATCCTATATCTATCGGTCATCAAATTGTCAAATATGATAGAACAAGGATAAAGGCTGTGGATTTTCTATAAAAATTTCCATATGTTTAGCATTGGAGCAACACAAGGGTACATAATCCTTAATACTGTCCTAGATGCATCAATTTGTCTGTTCTCTTAATAGATATGTGTGTGTAAAAACGGCCATATTTTTCAATTCATTCATATGAACCTTAAACATTATGAATATCCGGTAATTGAGCCCATGTGTATGGTTCCAGAAGAGCAGAATAAAATCTTGATTTGTCTTGATATATAAAAAAAAAAAACAATTCTGTTTTCTGTTTAGACAAATAAAAAAAAAAAAAAAAAAAAAAAAAGTTTTGAAATTCGCTACTTATACAAGACTATTTTAGGATCTATTTTGCTGGAGCTCACCTTCACTAGTTTGGTCGGAGTATTTTAAAAACATTTTCTGTTATTTTACTTACAAGATAAAATGGTAGACCAATCAACAGAGACAATAAATGACGGTTATACTATGAAAGTTACGGTCATCCTTTATAAGTTACGGTCATCCTTTATAAATTACGGTCATCCTTTCGAAATTACGGTCATCATTTTACCAATCACGGTCATCCTTATTATATGTTACGGTCATCTTGAAAATATTTTAAAGATGATTTACGGTCATCTTAGCAATTTTTTCAAATCCAATTTCCCGTTCTATACAAGTTCCTCGGAAGAGATTTGTGACTTCCGTGTGAATCTTTTATGAATTTACATCGTATCAAAGTATGCTTTGTAAAGAAAATGATGTAGAAACACCTTAACAGACAATACAAATACTGACCTAATTTTTCGTCCGACATCTTGGGATGACCGTGAATGCAGTTACGGTCATCAGCTTTACCCCAGTGATATTGATGATGCACTTTCCATTTACGATCCAAACTTTTCTGATTAAGTTGCATTAAAACATCCCTCAGAATTAGATATTAAAGAAACAGAAGACACATCTTCATCTGCCTCATCATTAGACTGTTACCGCGGATTTGACATCAGCAGTTATCTTAGTACCATAATCTATGACAAATGAGACGATATTGATATACATGTATATATAAAAAAATCCATTTTCCCCACCTTAGTAGCAATATACTTACTTCACCTGCTTATGTGATTAACATTTCCAACTCATTCGATATTCAATAAACTCGCCATAGATAACAGGATTTAATTTTGTATTTACGCCAGACGCGCGTTTCGTCTAGGAAAGAACCTCCAACAGCTACCCAGGCTTTGTAAAACGTCACTAGTGTCTCAGCAAAAATTTGAAGAACAAAAGATATTTCAAAGAACGTCTCGTCCTTTTTCTAAAAAAAATAGATCACTGGAAGATAGAAAGACCTTATTTATCAAATCCAATTTAACAAATAATACATGATGGTCTTGAAATAAACATTCTAGGTACTGAGATGTTTATCATCTAAGTTAAGTGTTATAGTTTTCTTTTATTTGCCCTTGTAAATTATTGCTTTTACTGTTTAGTCTATTTTAACTTCGTAATATCCATTTGACTTATCTGCATCTTCTGCTATTGTGGTATTGTAAAATTGTGTATTATTGTCTTTTGTGTTTGCTAATTCGCTTGTGTAGTTTGTTCATATACCTTTTTGTTTTTCTGTGTTATCATTTTTCTTGATATACCCCTTTTTTGAAATATTTACATAATATGTCTGTTTGTTTTGACTAATCATTGTTTACAATAAAACGGAATTTGATGCGACTGCCATACAAGTGAGAGGTTTAGCTAGCTATAAAACTAGGTTCAAGCAACAAACACAAGTAACTGCCTGCACCAAGTCAAGACTATGACAGTTGTTATCCATTCGTTCAATATTATCTAGCTTTTGATATTGCCATTTGGTTATAGACTTTTCATTGTGAATTTTGATCGGATTTCGGTATTTTTGTCAATGTTGTTTTTTAAAACCAACTTTTGTTAAATTAAGCCTGTGATACCTTATTGAAATGAAGCACATTAAAAGAATGTTTACATATGACACAAACACTCCTTAAATTTACTACGACAGACTCACGTTTTGTCTGCGTAAGACTCATTAGTGACGCTCAGATAATGGAATATATATTTGCATATCATATTACGAAAATAAGTTAGAAATTGATAAAAGGGCTAACAATACTTCTATTTCTTATTCTTCCATGCCTTGCTCTATGCTCATTTTAACTTAAGTATGCATTTCACATATGTCTTATTTGTCACTATGGTCGAGTTAATTTCCATTTCCCGTCGGTAGAGTACTGTGTCAAATAATTACGACGTCGTCACAGTATTAATTAGAAATAATCTAGCAAGACCGTCATAATCATTATAATTATTTGGACTAGTATCCTTAAAACAATTTGAAATAAAGGATCTCGTTTCATATAATTGTATGATTTTAATTTTTTATATGCGTCACAAAAATACGTCACTTTATGTAGTGTGCTGTGCTGTTGTTTTAGGAAGATGTCCGGTTTTGTTTTCTGTGCTTTAGGCAAATTGAAAGGTTCTTTCATATTATTCCTTTGTGCTGACGGTTCCTGTGCTTGTTTGTACTGTATTTCTGTCCCGTAGTGTTGTCATCATAGCGATATGTGTTAACATTTTCATATAAGCAGGATGTTTTGCTAGCAGGTTCAACACACTATTTGTCTCCCAAAACGTCCTGTGCTAAGCCTGGAATGTGACAGTTGTTATCAAATATTATGTATGTTGGCGTTTGTTTTTGTTTCACTTTATTGTTTTTGTTGTTCCTTTATTTTCCTATTATAGTTGTTTCCCTCGGTTTTAGTTTGTAACCCGGATTTGTATTTTCTCAATCGATTTATGACTTTTGAACAGCGATATACTGCTGTTGCCTTTATCTATGTTTGTCGATATCAATGTTAAAATAAGCATAGAACATATCAATATGAAGCCAAACACAGATAAATGTAAACATACTTTAGATATGAGCGTCACTGATGAGTCTTATGTAGACGAAACGCGCGTCTGGCATACTAAATAAAAATCCTGGTACTTTTGATAACTAATTAGAAAGTTTTTATTTAATTTCAAAACGAGCAACACTAACAAAAATGTCCATTTGATCTAAGGTATTGTTCAAAATACAACGTGAAGCCCATGTTTTACTGATATAAGTACATGTTTTGTTTCCAAAGCAAAATCACAAAAATACTAAGCTCCGAGAAGAATTCAAATCGGAAAGTCCGTAATTAAATAACGATCTCATTGGTTAATATTTAAAGTAAAATAACAAAACACAGAACTCATCAAACGAATGGATATCAACTGTCATGTTTCTTACTTGTTCAGGCATTTTTTTATGCAGTATGTTACTTTGATTCGGGTGCCAGTAATGACTTATTTACTCTTTACAATACACATCCACACAATATTTCACAAACACATTGTCTTATTACAGATTTTGAAAACTTTAAACGCAAATTAATTTGGTTTAACTCATTTAAAAAAGCCTTCACCTGTTATGAAAACAAAATTTCTGTTAGATATATGACCGGAACTGTGGATAACCCTCCTATCTTTTATTCTAAATTAATGAGACTAGGAGTCCGACCTATCTAGGAATACTATCTCTGCAGTTCAAGAGAAAACTTATAACACAAACTTGAACAAAAGATGAAATGATTGTATGTGCATGTAAGCAAGTTATTATCTTGATCTATCGGGGTTTTTTCTTAATGAAAATAAAAATGAAATTTATAAATAAAGTTTTCCACCTTTGTTCAGCTTTTCCTGAACAAAAAATGTTGATAAATCAATGGTATATATTTACTTGAACCAGTTTCACACAATTCATATAACACTTATGTAATACAGCATACATAAACGTAAAACATCTACAAGACAGGAGCATCGATTGTTAAACATGGAGAGGTGAGGTCACAATGCTTCTGACTCTAAAATGATGAGAGAATGATTCCAATTGATCCAACCTAATCAATCACCCAGCTGATTCAGATCAATTCTTTACAAATATCAACTCCACAGTAATTACGGAGTCGTTTATTTCTTTCGCTCAGATCACTTTTAATGAAGTTAACTTTTAATTTCAATTTATTTGATTTTGACATAACACTAATATTCTTTGAAAAATACCGACATTAACTAGTTTCAGTATTATTTTGTAGTCGGAATTTTTACAACACAATATATCAACTGTGTTGGTCATTTATTATTTTAATAATCACATGTTTGTGACAATTAGACTGTTCAGTTATAATTCGTCATTGAGATTTACTGGTTGAGATATTTAACAAACCGATAGGATGCATGAATTGCGTGCTGTGTAATAGTTTATGGACAGACACACTATAGCAGGATGGCCTGGTACTTATTCCTTTTTCTGGGAAATATCACAGGTAAGAGTTATCTTATAATTAAGTAAAAATAAAGAAAAGATAAAGAAAAACATATTCTGTGATTTCAGAAATGTTTTGCTTTCGTTTCTGCTTGATAATTTTTTAAAGATGACAACACACTGTTGTTTTCCATTTTAAAAGTTTTTATCAGTTATGACCGTATGTTCTGCTCACACATCGTTATCGATGAAATCGAATCACATACAACTGTCATGCAAGGTAGTAGTTTAGGTGGCTATACAACCAGGTTAAGTCTGCCATTTTCTACATAAGGAAATGTCTGTACCAAGACAAGACTATGCAGTTGTTCATCTCTTTGATGTGTTGAGCTTTTGATTTTGCCTTTTGACAATGGACGTTCCATTTCAGTTTTCTTTGGAGAACGTTTTTATTTTGTTATTTCAATTTATTGATATTTTTATTGCCGAAAATTCCTATCTCTTTTATTTGGAAATGGTATTCGGGAAAACTATTTCGTAGAAGTTGTATTATCTTCTGATTTTGGTTTAGTTATTATTTCAATGATTTATATATATAATAGTATTTTTTAAATATAAAGCAATACTATGGGCATTATTGTATAATTTTTTTTTTTAAAGTCTTTCTAAGCGCTTCATATTGTAATTATCAACATGAATCTACTTGATATTAAAGTGAAGATACGTTATATACAGATGCGACTACTTGAGTTTTACAACAAGAATCAAACAATTCATGAAATATTAGATGCGACCGTAGTTTAAGTCTTTCAGAGGATTTTTTGACAATGATCTTATTCTTTGAGTGTGAAGTGTCAAATTTGGAATGGATCATATCTTAATTATCATAATTATTGATAATAATTTGGTTTACTTTCTTGCAAGGACAAACAAGTTATTGATATATTTGGTAGTGTTTATTATGCCGTCCTCCTAGGCATATTAGTTATTAGTAGTAAATACTGATTGATGTGCGTTACTAACTGGACGAATTAGTTGTTGATATTTGATGGTGTTTGATATGCCTTCTTTCAGGAAAACTAGTTATTGGTAGTTAAATGTATACCGATTGATGTGCGTTTCTAACTAAACAATGTTGTTATTTATAATTATTTTTACCAAATTTTAACTTTTTTTGCATTATTGTAGTAAAGCATGTTACTCTGTTTTCCTATAAGTAAATACATACCATTAATGTTAATTATTAAATTTGGTAATTAAAGTCCTTCGATGCAAAATTTGACTAAAGAATGTAGGTTGCAGTAATTTTAAAAAACATCCAACAGCAAGTGGTACCTTTGATTACTTTTTACACCTCTGGGTCGATGCTACTGCTGATGGACTTTTCAAGTAGCCCAGCACTTCGGTGTTGACTTGAATATCAATTGTATCATCATTTTTATAAATTTCCTGTTTACAAAACTTTGAATTTTTCGAAAAAAACTCAGGACCCCCCTGAAATAGATTACCTTATCCGTAATTTGCACACCTTTTTGGAATTTTGGGTCCTCAATGCTCTTCAACTTAGTACTTGTTTGACATTATAACCTATTTAATCTGAGCGTCACTGATGAGTCTTTTGTAGACGAAACGCGCGTCTGGCGTATTGATAACTTTTTATAGCGGTGAATATCATTTTGAGATTAGGGAAACATATATATCTATACAATTGTTAATTTATTTTTTTTAGAATTAGAATTAAAATATTATAATGCGTGTTTGACTCCTACAAGTTTGATTGTGAATTTCAAACCAAATCAATACAAAAAATAGAACATTTTTTTAAGAAGCATCTAATGCAATATCATGAATCACAAATAATTTACGGTGGATGAGTGTCAGCTGAATGCGTCAGTATGTATTTTAATGACACTCTCATTTTATAAATCTGTTTAAAAACAAAATAACTTCAAATTATAGATTGTTTAATACATTAGATCATGAATGTTATTATCTTTAAAGAACTAATTACACATAAACACATTAAGTCTGTCACATTTAAAACATTTTAATGTACCACAAAAGTTCACCAACCTCAAGATAGTGCTTTAAATCCTGATGTATTACATTATTTCAATGGCATGTTTGAATTTCCTATTTTATTAACATCGTATTAAATTGGTTGACCATTTTTGAAAACATGTATCTGGCAGTAATAACAACAATTCTATCAACGTTTTCTCTCTTGTCACGTTTTTTACTGGCGAATATAACGGTTGCCACAAGTACAGAAGGAATTGCTTAATTTTCCAGATCAAACACTTCTTTCCATGTTTTGAAAACGTTGTTGATGCTCACTTCTTAGTTATGTTTCATTTTAATGGACAGCTTATGTTTGTGTTTAATAACACAACCATTATAATATATAACACTGACAGGGTAGTACAAACCCAACAAATACAATATGTAAATAAAGGCAACAGTAGTATACCGCTGTTCAAAACTCATAAATCCATGGACAAAAAACAAAATCGGGGTAACAAACTTAAACTGAGGGAAACGCATTAAATATAAGAAGAGAACAACGACACAACACTGAAATGTAACACACACAGAAACAGACCAAACATCTGACAGAAAAGTATAAACCCAGCCAAAACAAAATAACACTTATGGATCAGCACAGACAGAATCAAAACAATATAACACTAATACAGCAGAACTGACCGAATGAAAACAATATAACACCGATATAGCAGCACAAACCCAACACTTTTAGAGCAGCACACACCTAATCAAAACAATACAACCCTGATGGAGTAGAACAAACCAAACCAAAACGATACAACACTGAATGAACAGCACAGACAGAATAAAAAAATATAACACTGATATCGCAGAACATAATGAATCAAAACAGTATATCATTGATAGAGCAGCACAGACCGAATCAAAATAATATATCACTGGTAGTGCAGCACAGACCGAACCAAAACAATATATCACTTATAGAGCAGCACAGACCGAACCAAAGCAATACAACACTGGTAGGGCAGCACCTAACCAAAAACAACGAAGATGAATCAATGACCAGTTCCTGCGGCATGGACAAAGATGCTTACATATTGAATATACTATTATTGGACTACAGAAAATTCGGTCATCATCAAAATAGACAATGTTTTAATTATTTTCTGTATGATTCATGAAAGATCTTTGATGAATGACTTTATGACAAACTATTTGCTTCGTAATCATGCAACGTTTTTAAATACAAAATATTTGCAGACTCGAGCGCGAGTTAAGATCTACATTTATATTTTAGTATAGCATAATATTTCAGAATATCTTAGTATCTCTTAGTCTTTTTAATCTGATTTTGATACACAGTCACGAGTAATTCTTGTTTATGATAGTAAATCACAAAACAAATATTGGACACTTAGATACAATTAAATAGAATTATCGCCGCTGACTTAATTATTTCAAAAGAACACGTTGTTAAATATTTCCTAAGAAATAAGCAACTGTTGCTTTAAATTAAATTTGATGTCTTATCTATTGATCACGCTGTTTATAAAATGCAACACAAAGCATGCAACAAAGAAGTCCTTAAAAGACTTCGTCTTCCATATAAATGACAATACTTTGAGTAGTATGGATAATATGATATCAATGGAAGGTTGTCACGTTTCATCTGTGTAAATGTCATTTCGTAAGATGGGGATTGCAACACCCACATGGGAAGCTGCATGAAATATTTGTTAAATACTCAATATCGTAAAATAAATACATCTTTGTAGGATTATCTGAAAACATAAACATGTTTGATTTTTTCCTTTGATAAAATTTGGAAAATGTATAAAGTTAAATAACAAAATACTGAACTCAGTAATTATTATATTTTAAAAAAAAAGTAAAATAACCAAAATACCGAACTCACAGGAAAAGTTAACACAGAAGGTCCCTAATGGAAAGGCTAAATCAAACTGAAACACATCAAATAAATGGATAACAACTTTCATATTCCTGCCTTTGTACATTCGTCTCCTTATGGACAAAATGGTGGATTAAACCTGGTTTTATAGCTAGCCAAACCTCTTCTTAAATAAACGTTGCATAACATTTTTTTGCCAACAATTTGTGATGAAAACAAACAAACAGAAGCAGTGGACATGTAAAAAAAGGTAAAAGCAGTCTTTATTGTAATATTATTTTATAAAAACAAGCAAATATCACAGCAAAGAAAAACAAAACGACACATAGACATAACATATAAACAAAAATGAAATACTATAATACAAAAAGTTACCATAGCAAAATAATACATTGATGGGCTGTATATATAATATACACCATGGCACGTCAATGCATATTACAAAAAAAGAATTAACATTAAGGATAATAATTTACAAAGACAAAAAGAAACAAAACCGAACACTTTGACATGTAATATTGAAGATGATTCATCAACATTTTGATCAAACACTAATTAATTAAAATTATCTCGAAATAATTGTTTTATTTGTATATGGCTCAAAAGAAGAAAAACAAATGCTCGGCAAAGTTAATCTATATGCAAAAAAAATAATTTAGATATACATAAACTGAGTAAAACATATCAATATTATCCCAAATGTGTTTATGTGAGATATACACTGATCATACATACACCAAATGACTAAGGACACATTATAAGTGTTTTCTACAATTTTTCATGGAAACAAATTTGTTACGATGTCACCAGTTAAAAATCAAACGAAAGGAAACTATTGTGTTGCAGTGTGTTGATTTACACGACAGGAGACGCATACATGACAGACGAAGGTTGTCTATAAGATACATTTGGTCTCAATCTGTATTGGTATTTATGGGATAACCTCAGATTTTGTTTTTTATTTTTATTTTGTTAAATGAAAAGGGTTTTCTACGACATTTGCATATCGATAACCTATCGTATTCCCTTACTATGTTATTATAATGGCGAGACATACAAAGCAAATGATTATCAAATATTTGTATCAAGTAAACCGAAGCAATGAAAAGGAATGACGAAATAAGTTTCAACGTTCACATACACTCTTATCACGCAATGCCATATAGTCTTTCGTGAGTTTGCATGTACATCTGTAATCAAACTTTCAATTTTAACGGGGACATGTGAATTAACATGTTCTTAAATAAGAAAATAAAATGAATTTATGAGAATGAAACATGATTCGTTACAATAAAAGAAAGTAAACAACCGATATTAGGTATTCTGCACATTTATAGAATCCATTATTGGCAAACTAACAAACGTCAATGATAGAAAGAATATTACCGTAAGCCTAATAATCTCGTTTGTATTTCTTTATAGATATAGAAGTATAATTTGTGGATAAAGCTTCCGCTAAGAGATATATTCCCTATTTCAATTCTCATTAATCAACCTTAAAGTCATTTGAATGTTGAATACCACACACGGAATTTGATCCTTTCCATTTAATTCTGACCGCATGTGGCTTCTAACTGTTTACTGGTGATCAATTTCTAGGAAACACTTGTGTAAAATGGTAATCTAATTTTTACAGTAGCCTACTAATTGTCGAAGTCTCACTTGATTGGACGTTTGATGATATACGTCAGACTAAACGGATAGATAAGTTGTTTCCTTTGCGTGAGAAAGAAAAACGATATTTAATTTCATTTTTAATTCCAAATAACGAGTAAATAAATTCATTTGGCCTTCTTAGACATCACTTAACTCTATTATAGTCCTACAGAAAATATCTTGTTTTGTTTAATATGTTTTGGTTTGCCTATTGCTGTGGTTTGTTATTAAATTTTTTTGTGAGGTCTCCATAGTCAAACATAAGTCCTATGAAACGATTTTCAGATGATTATAATTTTAAGAAAATATTTGAACTTATATGCATCTGCATTAGTTTTTTGTTTCATGTTTTTTAAGAATCTCCAACGTATAATAATGTTCTCGCATTGATTTGTACTGTATTCCCGTCATGCAATGTTGTCATTTAGCGGTATATTTAACATTGCTATAAAATGTGGAGGTTTGGGTTGCCACAAAACAAGATTCATATCACCATTTGTTCTTAAAATACCCTGTACCAAGTCATAAATATGGCAGTTGTAATCTAATAGTTCGTTTCTATGTATGTTCCATTGTTGTTTGTATTTGTTATACTTCAAAGTTTTGTTGTTTCGATGATTTTTTTTCCTATTATATTTGACCTGTTTCTCTCGGTTTTGGTTTATAAGATAAGATAAGATAAGAAAACTTTATTTTGATTCGGCATTAGTACAAATAAGCAACACAAGCTCTAAGGAGCTTTTGACCGAATATAAAAACATATAAATAACATAAAAACAGTGCATTTTGACATATAAAACAAACAACCTGTAATACAAAGTTGAAATCTCACATACATAGCATGCAATAAAAATAATCAAAATTTTTTAGAATGAAGTAAAAACATGCTTGACCAGAGCAACCAATAAGCAGCATAAATAATAAAACAGTTTAAGAATTATCTGCAAGCAGAACAGTGACATTCCAAACCGTTCCAGGACTGAACAAGACTTTTAAAATGTGAAAAACTGTTTTCAGTCCTGAAATGGTTTGGAAGACTGTTCCATAAAGTAGCAGCAGCAAATTTGAACGATTTTTTACCGTAACGGGTTGACTTTACCTGTGGAATTTCAAGAATATTTACATACCTGAAAGAATATTTAGATTTTTTGACATTCACCAAATTTTGTAAGCACACAGGAGCGATGTTGTTTATAATTTTAAAAGTTTCTAGAGCCATTGTTCTTATCCGTCTGATCTGCAAGGAAGGCACCTTAGCTTTAAGTAAGAGGTCCTCGTAGGAGCTGGTAAAATCCTCATAAACAAAACGGGGTGCTCTTTCCTGCACCTTTTCTAGTTTTTTGGAATTTTTCTCAGTGCAAAAATGCCATGCCAAAGGGCAAAAATTAAAATTACTAAGAATAAAAGTATGAAATATAGTAAGTTTACTAAGTCTATCCAAAAATGAGCCTAAACGTTTTAAAACATTTAATTGCTGTGATGCCTTCCTACAGATTGAGCTGATATGAACATCAAAATTTAGCTGGTAGTCTATTTCAATGCCTAATAATTTTACTGTTTTTTTCACATGTGAGGTTCGAATTTTGAATATGTATAGATGGGTTCTTTTCAAAGGTCTTTTTGCCAACAGCCAAAACTTGAAATTTGTCAGGATTTGCTTGCATTTTATTTACCCTGAACCACTCAATAAGTGTTTTTGAATCAGATTCCAAAGTTGAAATTAATAAATCGAAATCTGGAGTACAAAAAGATAAAGTATTGTCATCTGCATAGTTATATAAACTACCATTTTTAATAAAAAGAAAAATATCATTTATAAATATATTAAACAACAATGGCCCTAGTATCGAACCCTGTGGTACGCCTTTATGGATGTCAGCCCAACCACTCAGAACATTGTTGACTTTAATTTGCTGTTTTCGATTAGATAAATAGGACTTTAAAAGAGCAACTGCATTGGGGGTTAAACCATATGCTGATAATTTATCTAGCATAATATTGTGTGGAAGGCAGTCAAAAGCCTTAGAAAGATCCATTAATACTGCTGCAATGTACTGGTTTTTATCAAGAGCTTCTCGCCAGTCTTCTAACACTCTGAGAAGTGTGGTCTGACATCCATGTCCACATCTAAATGCACACAAAAATGGATTAATTATTTTATCAAAATAATCAGTTAATTGAATTTCATTTATTTTTTCAAAGATTTTAGAAAATATGGGTAAGACACTAACTGGTCTATAATTTGTTTTTAATAATGGGTCACTTTTTTTATGAAGGGGGGTCACTTGGGCTTCTTTAAGTTTATCGGGGAAACAATTATTATCAATTGACAAATTTACAAGAGTTGTCAGCTGTGGTGCAATATAAGATTTACAATTTTTCACTATTTTTGCTGGAATACCATCAGCTCCTGTAGCCTTCTTTATGTTTATTTTATTCAAATTTTTTTCCACATTTTCATTTGATACTTTTTTAAATTCAAAATCAGAATTATGCTTTCTGTTATCCAAAATTTCTTTTATACTAGGGTGATTTGAGGGGTCATATACAACATCTGCTCCAATTTTGTCTGCTACTATGGAGAAAAAATTATTAAAAACATTTGAAACTTCATTTGAACAATTTACAATTTTGTCATTTTCACATAATAAAATTTTTTGCTCTCCACAGTTCCCCTTTTTTGAGAAAAATGGTTTGACTGTTTTCCAAAAATCGCAAGATTTTGACCCACCGGAGCAACGTTCTAAAAAGTATACTTTTATTGATTTTCTCTTTATCTTTGTTACCAAATTTCTTTGTTTTCTAAATTTCTCCCAATTTTTGTCACTCCGGTTTTTAGTATGACCCGGATTTGTTTTCTCTCAATCGAGTTATGATTTTGAACAGCGGTATACTACTGATGCCTTTGTTTATGGGTTTCTTTTAACGACCTTTACTGGTTATAAAGCCCTCGCATGGTGGGTAGCATTACAGTAGTACCAGGTTAGAAATGTTTATATCTTTAGTTGATACAAGTAAATAAAGGCAACAGTAGTATACCGCTGTTCAAAACTCATAAATCCATGGACAATAAATAAACTCATCATAGATACCAGGACTAAATTTTGTAAATACGCAAGACGTGCGTTTCGTCTAAAAAAAAGACTCATCAGTGACGCTCGAATCCAAACAAGATAAAAATGCCAAATAAAGTACGATGTTGAAGAGCATTTAGGAGCAAAATTCCTAAAAGTTTTGCCAAATACAGCTAAGGTAATCTATGCTTGAGGTAGAAAAGCCTTATATATAAAAAAAAAATACAATTTTTGTAAACAGTTAATGCTTGCATATCATTAATAAGGTGTGCTATTAACATACCAAAACTCCTCCATGACTGAAATCGACGCAATACAAGTTTTGTTGTCGCTATCACGAATTTATTGTCTTCCTTTCTTAAAAATGTTACGGTCTCATAGCAATTTATAGTTCACATATAGATCTGTATTGTTGATTTAAATGATTGATAAAAGGCGACTTTTTTTTATTGTATTGTATTTAATAAACGCTCACCCTATATTTTGTAGTTTTACTGACAGCAGCAGACGACAATGAACATCGTCTCGTGCGAGATTTGATGAGAGCCTATGATAAAAGACTCCGTCCATCTAAGAATGCATCCCAGTCGTTAAATGTAACATTTGGTTTAGCTTTGTCACAGATAATAGATGTGGTAATGTGTGATAATTGTTATAAAAAATACATGTATTGAAATATTGTGTTATATTACACACGAAAACCCACGTAGGCATTCGCGTATGAATGGTCTTTTTGTAGATGTAAATGTTCTAATTTATGTTATTCGGTGGGTATTCGTATATATGAACCTAGAAAAATCTGTTAATATTATGTCTTCCTTTGTTTCCTTTGTTACTGTTGATATACTTAAATATTGATTACTTCAAATATTCCGAAATCTTGGGTGATCATCGCATTAAAACCAAACAGTCCTGGAAATTCAAACTGTATTTTCATCCAATTAATTCAATGACAAAAATGAAATACAGACCAAAAGACAAACAACAGTGAACAACAAAGTATCACAATATAACTGAACTCCATTGCAAAGTCAATAAAGAATAACAACATGAACAACAAGTGTTCTGTTAGTTTTAAAGGAATGTTTTCGAACACATTTGTGACAGTCAATTCTTCTATAGCAAAGATAACCTTATATGTTAATTCTTGAGTATTACGTTTGTTTTAGGCTGCATCACACATGAATTATCAAATCAGTCGGAAATAATATGTTTTGACATTTAAGAACAGTCTATTTTTTCAAGATACATGGTCATTTATATCTATATCAATCACACTTAAACCTGCCTCTGGAATTACCCTTTTACACTTATTAAAACAATATGTATATATAATTTATATTAGGATGAAAAGAACCAGATATTAACAACAAATTGCTGGCTCAATCAAGTAAGTGAAACTACGCATTTAAAACCTTTTCTAAGCTGATTATATATTTCCAATATTGTATATTTTTGTTGACTGTTATTAATCTTTGTTCGTATATCAGTTTTACCTTTTTTCAAATTTGTCTTACGAAATAAAGGCAACAGTAGTATAAAAATCCGGGTCACAAACCAAAATAGCGGGGAAAACACCACTTATAAGAGCGAAACAATGAAACAACTAAAACACTGAACTGCATACTACAAAAATCAAACGCCTAAATACATAGAAACGATTTATGTCATAACAACCGTTATATTAATGACTTGGGACAGGACAGTTTGTAATTTCTAACCATGTCGATTTTTTTAACCAAAACATTATTCCAAATACAGATCAGCTTTTCCAAAAAAAGTTTATAAAATGTGGATATGTGTTAAATGGATTCAGATCCTTCATCTTCTGTATTTCATAATTTAAGTGAAAAGAACTTTTACAAAATACCGAATTCCAAGTTATTTCTAAATATAGGAAGTTCATAAAGATAACAAGACCAAACGAATGAATTTATCAACCATCAACTGTATTCCTTAATTGTTGGAACAGTCAATTTTCGAGGGAAATTGTGGTTTACACCTGGTTTGATTGCTAGCTAAACATCAGACTTGTATGACAGTTTTTTCTAATTCGGTTATATTGAAAAGTTTGAAAATAAATAAGAAATAAAGTTTCCGTTCTGTCCACAATTAATCTATATGAACAATTTATATCATTGGCAGAGTTAATTTACTAAAATAACCAAAATATAACAAACTCCAAGGGAAATTCAAAACGGAAAGAAAGTCCGTTAGAAAATATCGCAAATCAAAAGATCACGAAAAGAAAATAACAACGAGTTTACTGACATTTCCGTTTTAACTAGATGCGACTGTATTTTACATCTATTTTTGCTTAAATTATGACGATTAAATAGCGGCATAATACTTTTGTTTTAAACTATGTTAAAATAGCACTTATACAATTAGATGACACAACTCAAGGTGAAAACAAGGTTAAATTGTGAGTTCTATAATTACCGAACTGAACAAAGAAATAACACGACGGGTGCCGTATACAGGGCAGGAAATGGTTACCCTTCCGGAGCGCATGATTTCACTCCCGGTTTTTGGTGCAGTTATTGTTGTTTCTTCTTTATTATCTATAACTGTTGATGTAAATGTCCTTTGGTTTTTTTTAGTCTTTGTTTATTCCTTGGTTTTAATTTTTGTTGTAGTTTGAATAGGAAGAAGTGCAAGTAACGCTTGTCTCATATTTGTCTTTAAACAATAAATGCATAAAAGGATAGGTAAATAAAATTATTGTACTTCATGTCAAAATGCCAGATTTCGATTGGCTAATACGAGGGTGTCAATTTACTCTACTACCCTTCATGGAGACGCTCGATCAAATGTGCGCTTTATTAAATACGACTCTATCCTATGACAAATACTCTATCACCCTTCACAGAGACGCTTGATCAAGTGTGCGCTTTATTAAATACGACACTATCCTATTGCAAATACTCTATTACCCTTCACGGAGACGTTTGACCAAGTGTGCGCTTTATTAAATACAGATGGTTATGTTCAAGATGTCACAATTTATTACTTTGAATTTTAAAAAATCGACAGTAATAACAGAACATTGTTGAATTGACCATTTAAGTTTCTGATAATCATCCTGTAAATAGATTTGGATTCATTTATAATTTTAAAAAATCGACAGTAATAACAGAACATTCAGTATAAAAAATTAAATAACACATAGCTGAGAGGGTGATAGAGCAGATTGGAACCCCTCGAAAAGGCATTGTCAACCTTGGCTTCGCCGCGGTTGACAATGTTTTCTCGGGGTACCAATCTGCTCTATCACCCTCTCAGCTATGTGTTATTTATATAATGTTAATCAACAAATAATCAATTGAATTATTAAAAACATAAAACAGTTCCCGTAATTAATCATTTGATCTTGAGAATCTGCTTAGTATTTTAAAACTGTCAATTTCTAACTTAAAAAAAAGCCACATCATGGTTTTCCTTTCTTTTTCAATGGTTAATGAAGATAAAATTTGACCTTTACAGATGTGGAAGGACAATGGATTGTCATGGGATCCAAAGAAATATGGAGGAATAGAAGTTATACGCCTGCCACATGATCTCGTATGGAAACCAGATATTTTCTTATATAATAAGTGAGTTTTCTAGAATTTAAAACGGAAGATTCAAAGCGATTACCAAACTCATATGACGAAAAAGACTGACTAATTATATGTATAAATCATAGCAAAAAACAATGAGAATACAAACAAAAGTCCACAAAACACTTGACAAAAACACTATAGACTGAGCAATAAACAGTGGTTATCTCAAGTGATCAACTGTTTCTTTATGAAATAAAATGAATTAAAAATAAATTCAAATATTTAACAATGCTGAGCAAAATACATCTTTTATTTATTATCTATAAACAAGAGTATTTGTATATATAATTGTTACATTTAAGTTTGTAATAAACGTAAAATAAACGTATATGGTGACAAATGGTTGTTAATTTCTGTGTCATTTTGGTCATTTTTTGCGAGTTGTCTCATTGGCAATCATACCACATCTTCTTTTTTGATATTATGATATATGTACACACAACACGCGAAACGGAAACAACACGTCTTTATAGTTTAAAGGCAAATGCACGCTTGAAAAAATTGGTCAAAAGCATCAGAGATCAATAATGCCTTTGATAGTTTCAACACAAATTTAATATTTCATGGACTGGAAATTTGCAGACTTAATATACCATTAGCCCTTCTAGTCAGCTTTTGTGCAGGAAAAGACATATGATATGATTCGCTTCTGTGCAATATGTGTGTCCTGAAAAGCCGTCATCAATTTCGAATAAAGCCAAAACTTTATAAAGTCGAAAATGTATCTATAAAACCTAACTATGATTGATGATTTATTGTCTTTCAGCGCAGATATTTCTACGTACTATTCCTCTCTTAGCTCAAATATGATCGTTGCCTCCGATGGAAATGTTACATGGCTTTCTATGGTAATTTTCAAAAGCACGTGTTCAATAAATGTGCGATATTTCCCATTCGATGAACAAAACTGTTCAATGACCTTTGCTTCATGGACTTATGACGGTTTCCAGGTGAACTTATCGTTGACAACAACGGAGGGGGATATCTCAAATTATATAAAAAATAGTGAATGGAGCCTTCAGAAATTGTACGTAGAAAGAAATGTTATGTATTATTCTTGCTGTGCCGAACCTTATCCTGATATAACCTTTTATATTTACATACGACGTCGACCATTATTTTATATCTTTAACATGATAATGCCATGTATTCTGATAACATTGGTGGCATTGCTGGGTTTTTATATTCCTTCCGATTCGGGAGAAAAGGTGACAATGGGAATAACAACATTACTTTCTATGACAGTTTTTATGATGCTTGTAGCTGAAAACATGCCACCGACATCTAATGTATTACCCCTAATAGGTAAGTTCCTATATTTATTTATTTTTATCTATTTATGATGTCTTTTGTTGTCTTGCATATTGAGCTTAACGGTTATAATGAGTAGCACATCCTTATAAATGATAGACGAAAGATACCAATACTGACTTTCAAATCATCGAAGGCGAAAATAAACTGACAACGCCATGAGTAAAAAGAAAAAGATCAAGTTCGGTACTTGTGTTGATATTTTTCTTTTCTTAATATACGTTTTACACAACAGTTTTGCTTGAAATGAATGCACCAAAAAATAAATATTTAATTGATCATCGTGCCATATACGGAAAAACCTTTAACGTTAATTATATAAACCTAGTCACAATATCGTTGATTTTAACATTATCTATTTACAGGTATATACTATGGTATCACAATAAGTATTGTTTCGACGGCAACCGGAATGACTGTGTTTACCTTAAATATTCACCATAAAGGTCATAGAGGCAGAAAGGTTCCTCAACTCATTAAGAGACTTTGTCACAACTTCTTCGCAAAGATTTTATGTATTCGACTAGAACATGCCGACTACAGTCCTTCTCGTGTGGTAAGTTGTCAAGACATAGCTATAGTGACCTGTCTTTTCATGTGACAGTTCATTGCGTGATAAATTCTTGCAAGAAATTGCATAAAAAAAATAAGATTAACAAACGACAAATAACCATCTAACCATCAAGGATGGAAAAGTTATTTATAGATAAAGTCAAAGTCATAGTAAAATTCACTGTATTTGTTTGTTCTGTTCACAGTGTCAATATTATGAAATTATATTCGACTGTCATAAAAGTGTGAGGTATAGCTAGCTATTAAACCGGATGTAATCCACCATGTTCTATATAAGAACATTTTTGAATTTGCCATTTGATTTCGGACTTTCCTTTTAGAATTTTCTATGGCGTTCAGTATTTTTGTGATTTAACTTTTCACTTCTTTCTCCGTGTATTTTGGTGTTAAACTTAATTTTGCTTTTGTTTCATTTAAAAAATATACTTCATCAAGGATACCATGCGTATAACTATGTACTCTAGGCGCGTTAAGTATACACAAGACTCACCAGCGACACTCGAATACATCAATTGGTCAACCAAATTAAATACCAAGTTGAAGAGCATGTAAAATCAAATGTTCAAAAAAGTTGTGCCTAATAAGAATAAGAAAATTAATAACAAGTAGTGGTTAAGAAAATGCCTGTACCAAGTCAGAAATTTGACTGTTGTTATTCATTCGTTTGATGTGTTTGAGCTTTTAATTTTGCCATGATCAGGGACTTTCCATTTAGAATTTTCCTCGGAGTTTTTTTATTTTTGTGATTTTACTTTTTTCGTATACAATAATCGTTTCTGAATTCAAATCTTCGCATGCACTCTCTAGCGTAACCATATCTGGTAAAATAACACGTCTTCTTAACGATTTGAACATAATTTATAAGACATACATACAGGTTATTCATATTCTGTATATTTTGTTCAAAAAGTCAGAAATGATTGTATACACATGGTTCACTATTATTATTATGTATCTGACAAAAGTTTAATATGACACAAAATTTCATACTTGTAGGTAAACGTTTATCAAAAATATTTTCAAGTATAGCTGTTAGAAATTCTGTATAGCCAAGTTTCAGGAAAAAGCTAATATTCGAAAACAATTAATTGTTTTCGAATGAATAATAATTTCTCAAGTATAAATATTTTTATATTTTGATTTGAGCGTCGCTGGTGGTTCTTGTGTGAACGAGCGAGGCGCGCTTCTGGCGTGCTAAATTATAATCCTGGTACCTTTGATAACTATTTATTCATTGTTTTTCAACAGGTTGGTACAATGAGTTATATTCTTGTACCGGGAATGAATTAATCACAGAAAAATCTAAATACTTCATTTTCATATCAAGGGGGTCTTTTTTACCGTCATATGAGTAGGTCACTTAGTAAAATGTTTGAAGAAGTTTTCGGTATATTAAACTTTATTTGATGTAATCTGTTTAATGTTGACATGATATTTATTTGGACCACTTATGATCAAACAAAGAAAAAAATTGAAACCAAATATAATAAAACATGAGTAAACATTTGCTACGATGGAAATAAAATCAAAAGTCCTTGTTCTCAAAATGTGACAAGTGTCATTGGTTTATGGATATTAAAAATTCTGAAAAAAACACGTTATGAATTCATGCGTCCAAAGCACTTTTCTGGAACGCTCAAAGCCGTATATTTAAAAGTCAAGCATATATAAGAACAAAGCAGTCAGATGAGGAGATATATTACAAGTTAAAAGTTTTATAACTACGGTGTGATATATGCAATTGTATAACAGTTTGGTTCAACACATTATAAAACGGCGTTCAAACATGAATTTAAAAAAATATCTTATTGTTTTATATAAAGTGTTTGGTATTTGTATGATACTCAATGTTACAGTTTTGTCGTATGATATTTTATATTGCTTTATAATGATTATACCGCTTTATTTTCTTTTTTAATTTTATTATTTTGATTCAGTGTTTGTATTTCGATAAGTTTTAAATTCTTGAAGGTTGATTCGTATTAAAACCACTAATGATAAAAACAAAATAATAAAAAAAAAAAAAATAATTGGTAAAAGATACAAGCCATAATGCATATTGGTTAACAAACAAATCTTACTAGTAATGTAATAGCTACATAATGTGTGAAATTCTTTATAGACAAGAGTTATCAATTAATACAATAAAGAGTGTTTTAAGAGTAAAAAAAATGCTTTGATTGTTTATCACTTTGAATGGTTGAGTGCTAGCTATGGGCCTAAAACTAGTGTGATTGTTTACGAAAACGCTCGTCTAATCTAATAGTTTTTGAGAGATAAAAGATCCCAAGCTAAAAGACAAAGACAGAATCTAAGATGAATTTCAGCTGATAATGGATTCTTGAACAAATAATTTATTGTCAGAACAATACACTGACTTCAAGTCTACACAAAAGTGAATACTGTGTTGGTGGAATTATCGGGGTCGAAAACTTCGAAATAAGTGACACCAACACAGTGGTTGTAAAAACTCATCACCATTACGCGTTTCATCTTCATCTTTAACCTATCGTCACTGATAGGTTAGAATAACATGTCAAACCATGTAAAAAGTTTAAGAGCATTAAACACTATTGAACCTTTAAAGTAAACAAAGACGTATACGTCGTATCAATAGTTATCAAATGTACCAGGCTTATAATTTAATACGCCAGACTTATCTACAAGAAGAAGAAGAAGAAGATGATATTTTATTTCCAATTATTGGCCCCAAAGGGCATAAACATTACAGCATCAATAATTTTTTAAGACTCATCAGTGACGATCAGATCAAAATAGTTATAAAGACAAACAAGTAAAAAGTTTAAGAGCATAAGGGACACAAAATTTCCAAAAGTTATGCCAAATACGGTTAAGTTAATCTATGACTGGGATAAGAAAATCCTTAGGGTTTTTATTGAAAACATACGAAATATTCATAATTTTGTAAAGAGGAAATTTATAAATAATGACCATATATTATCAAATGTCCAATATAATTATGGAAACTAGCTTTCCTCTAAAAAAAATTCCCAATATATAACTTGCAAAACCAAAGGTAATAATAACGATAACACTGGCGGACACAAAGGTTTAATTAACAATATTTATAGATTTGTTCCTATTTCAGTACATACCATCAGAAGATGCAAAGAACGGATATTTGCCTTTTTCTATGGTTAGCGATAAAGATCAAATGGTAAGACAGTTGTTGTCAATTAAACAATTGGTTTTTTTTATTTAGATGTCTAAGGGATTAATCCATCTTTCATGATTAGGTAGATGTTGGGGCTTTTTTTGGAGTGACATAAATCCATCTTTATAATACTTCATTGACTTTCTTTAACAAGTAAGTTATAGTTTTTACCCAAAGTGATGTCAGTTATAAACGTTCATCAGAAATAGATGTTCTGTGATTGGACAAAAACGTTACACAACGCGCCATACTGAAACCCTAAGACTGTGCAACAAAAACCCTTTCAAAAATAATATGTATGATTAATTATATATTGTCATCGATCATATATAAAATGTAATTCATTGAAAGCCAATTTTCTCCCAATTTATTGCCATTTCATTGTCAACATATCCAATGTGTTTGCTGGAGATAAACTAGCATATTTATCTTAAATGTTTACTTGGATTCTATCTAAATGTAAGGTCTTTATAAATTTCTAAACAACTTTTTTGCTGCATGTTTATTTTTTTCTCTTTTTTATGTCATTGGATTCTTGTCTCTTTATCATATAGGCAAATAAAACATAATCTCAACAATCATAGATATTTTTTAATCATAGACATGCAAATTATATTATCATGCACATTACGATTCTTTGTAATAGATTTTTGCCAGCAATTTATATTTTATGATATACCATGTACTTTACTGAATAAAAATTGACAGAACCCATTCAGCGTTTCATGTTTTCGACATCAATATAAAAATAAGAAGATCAGTCAGTTTAACAAACCAAAAATAATGGTTATGAATGACGTCTGTAAAAGAAAATGACCATTTTATAATCAATAATAACAATTAATTATATGCTTAATGCGTTTGGTCAGTTTCCATATAAATATCAGTCGTTACTTCGGCCTATAATGTTTTATTTTAATGTCATTTACAATGAAACTGAACCATTGATTTTAGAAAAATGTAAATAAAATGTTTTATCTTTGAATAAGTCATATTATATAATTATATGAGTTATCACGTGATTTGGCAACATATTCAGTTCGATTTAACAAAATATATTTTGATATTATCTATATATTCCCATATATTTTACTTGAAATTGTGTCAAAATGTTTAATTATTGCCGAAGTTATTGTACATTCGAAATTTACTGTATTCAATTCGTATACTTGATATTTTCCGATCCTATGTTTCATAAAAGCAATGGGAATTCAATAACTAATGTAAGGGATGCTTAATTGAAGCTTTAGATTGAGTAAATTATTACCAGCAAAAGTGCAATAAAACTTTGATTAATTTAAGAAGAAAAAAAGCAATGGGATCCGTCTTAAATCAGAATCCAAACTCGCCGAATGAGGTAAAAAAAAATCGTCGTAAAAATATATGTTTTATTTCTCGTTTCGCTCATCCAATAAAACCGCGAGATGTTTGTTCGTATATTTCGTTATTATTGTTCATGGTTTATTGTTGTTTTGTTTTAATGTACACAAACTATTTACATTTGGGTGTAACATTACATAATTAAGGTATTTACACTTAATAAGGAAACAGTGATATTAAATAGTTTTTCTGCAACCCATTTGAAAGTACAAAAAGCATGGTTAAGAAATATCTTCTTATCTTAATCTGTACAAAATGTTATTGACAAACTGATCCTGAAGTAGATTAGAGCGAAAAGTTAATGACAATCTGTACACCAACAAAATAAACAAGAAGCAACAATGAAAACTGTTTTAACTGACGTTATAATTGAATAACTATCTTATAGATCACATGCAAATAAAATCAACCTTTCTAATCAGTCTTCGATGCTTTACTTTGCATCTTTTACATGGTAGACAACAGTATGCAATATTCATTATTTGTTTTACCCTTTCCTTTGACTAAAAATTCATTACCATGCATTCTTTATCCCTTATATATAATATTAACATTTCATTATCACAATTTTATTTAAGAGCTATATAAAAAAAACATTTTTTATTTGCCTTTCTTCTTCCATGCAAATGAGCATTAGAAATTACGATGCAATTATTGATACAAAGTTGTCAACGCTCTATACACCTCTAATTCAATACTCAATATAGACGGTTTAATGTTGCCATCAATTTGTACCGCTACCATAATAACAATCATATCGTAGTAGATTTGGCACCGTGCTGTTATTCTAGTATCTTAATTATTCTCAAATGTAAAATAACATTAAGGTTAAGTAGCAATGGACTTTAAATTTCCAAACAAAATAATCGATTTAATTCACATTGTTTTCCTAAAACTACATGGCGTTACATTATGACATCTTTCATGCTTCTTTTCGAAAAGATATAATTGATGTTGTAAACTTTTGGTTAATGTTGGATAAATGGCAACACATTTAGACACTCTTTCGTAATTAGGGATATTTACTCTACATTTTGACATAAAAATTAAGGTATATCTGATCAGAAACTGGCATCTTTTCCATTACTAAAGGCGAAATATTCTATATGAGTCAAATATTCCGTAATGTTATGGATTTTTATATATATTTTACTAAAGAACATAAAAGGTGTTCGCAGTTTAGCTCTGCAGGCAATAATAAATTTCAATATTTGTACCAAAATATATATGCATCAGAACTATAAGGATCTGTGGAGACTCCAAATGAACAGCTGTTCTGATAGAAATCATTGTAGCACTGCACTCGTCACATAAACTTTACATTGAACAAAATCGTACTCGACAAAACATAGTATATCTGAGATGCATCTCACATGGATTTCTTCGCACCTCATCTCTAACTATAAAGAAATGCATGTACTTCCAGATTAACTTACTCTATCCAAACGTAAACTGTCTGTACAATGATAAAAGGTCCTCTTGCATAAATTTAATTATAAGCAACCAGGGTTATTCCCATATAAATAAGACATGTTTTGTGCTTGTTGCCTCCTGCTGTAGGGTGATATTACAATGTGTATCGACCCCCCCCCCCCCCCCCCCCACCGCCCCTGCATCAGCCAAGAGGAAGAAATGTCAGTACTCTATATTTCAATATAACAATATTCAACATACATATATTTATACCATATGCTTCTTTAACCCAACTTGCAATGTGGTACCGTGCCCTGGTGCTCCTCGCAGTGAAGTTAGATACCAACTGAATGGTCAATTCATTCAAAGCATGTTTGTATCCTTTGGTATGCCTGAGACGGTGGTATTATATGTATTTATATATATATATATATCTGAGTGTATGCATGTTCATTCTTTTTTTCTTTTCTTTGCACAATTTAGTTTTTTGTTGTTTTCTATAATTATGTTTTGACTTCTACGTGTTGTAAAAAGTAACATTAATACCAAATTCAAAGTGCACACTTTGGTAACTTTTATTTGCACTCGATCATTTTAATTGTGTCGCTCCATTATTGGTAAAAATATACTTTTAGTTTATAAATGTAATCTTTTAATTTGTTTTTATTTCCAGGACAATCGTAATACAGACGACATCCATCCTTCGTCTAAATATTGTGTGAACCAAGATAGAGGCAATGGTAAAATTCCTTGTAATTTACAGAACAATTTTCAGCATATGCCATCTTTACCCGATATGAACAAATTTGAGAATCAGCTGCGTCATGTTTTACAAAAAGTATGCTGTACGATAGAAAATAACGAAAAACGCCAAGAGGAACAAGATCGCCGTGATGTCATCAAAATGGAGTGGCAACAAATCGCGCAGATTGTAGATCGTGTTTTACTCTCAATATTTGTTGTAGTGACATTAACTGTAACTATTGTGGTTATGGTACAAGGACCAGCAATGTATGGGTCACAAATAAATAATGATATACATGATTGAAACATCAAGAGATACTTCATGTTCGGAAAACAATTATGCTGGTACCGGTTACAGAAAACGAAAACGAAAGGTGCCAGCGTATGTCAAAAATAAAACAATTCAACAATATGTATACTGTATCACTGTATTATATATATTTACTAATACTGTTATAAAAAAATTTAAAACTGTATTTGCAAGTAAGTATTTTCGTGAATGAAACGCACAAACAAATATCAGTAATATAATAGTCAACTCAACATGCAAAAACAGTGACGCTTACGTAACTAGAGAATAGAAGATGATTGTCTTCTATTCCAAGGATACGCACGGTTTTAATTGGAATCGTACTACTAAAATATAAATATAAATATTTTGTAGCATTTGTATTAAGAACTTTTATTTTATTTTGGTCAAATCTGGTGTTGTTTGTCTTTTTCTATGATTATAATGAATGCCATCTTGTTACTGTTTTCGCCATCAATCTAATGTCAAAGTTTATTCAGGAAAATTAGGATGCATCAGTACTAATTGATAATGCTAAAATCTTGTAGATCCATTTAAAACGTACAAATTAAGCTGGAAAACAAAACCCAATGGAATCGCCAGGTGTTAATTCCGATGGCGGGTGGTAATTGCATAGACGAACTGTTGTATTTTGAAATGGAAGAGAGACTGAAATACAAAATGGGCTTTTAATCTCATATTGAAAGATAAACTGGCAATACCATGGCAAAAATTACAAATTCAACGAAAAGAATAGTCTACAAATTACCATGACAAAAAAAAACCAAAAAAAAAAACCGGAGGTGATCTTAGTTGCTACATACAGATTGGTATGCAGATCAAATTCACACATTGCACCAATCGTGTTATTCATATGAGTTTAAATTCAGGGATAATTCTTACTCCTGATAGCCACATTTGAGGATGGGAGGGGATTACGATAAGTTTAACATATCTATCGTCCTCTGTGACCAAACGCACAATATCAGTTCAGACGAGCCTTTCATCTCCAAAAGATTCACTAATCCAACAATGTCATGAAAAATGCAAAATTGAAGGAAACTGAGGACCCCAAATTTCAAAACGTTTAGCCAAATACATTCAAGTCACTAGTAAACTATTCATCGAAAAGACAAATCTTTTTGAGTTTCAAACAGTTCAAAGCTTGGTTAATAGATTTTTCAGAACAGTCAACCAACACGTGATGGCGCCCTGTAATTTTCTAAAGGATAACTTTTATTTTACCACTTGGAATTTCCAACACTCTTATCATAGAACCCACTCTAGGAAAGACGCGCTATAAATTTTGTATATAAACATCAAAATTGGAAATCATCAAATATTATCTGGAAATAATATTAACTCTTTTGTGCATTCAGTCTACCGTGCAAGGGCTGTATAGCCAGTCAAAAATTGCTATCGTGGTCTCTTGTGCAAGTACAAATCCCCCTTTTGATCTTTTTGTTTCGGTTGGTTTCTAGGTCGTTATGTGTTTTCTTTAACTAATAATTGAATGACTTCGGGTATTCCTTTAGCGGCATTGACAGCTTCAACGATGTTACCGTTGTATAATGGTTGTATAATAGTATCCTCAATTCTCTTCAAGTTTATACTTGTTTGGCTTTCTAACTACATTGATCTCAGCGTCATTCAAGTTTATACTTGTTTGGCTTTCTAACTGCATTGATCTCAGCGTCATTGATGAGTCTCATAATAAGGTCGTCACACATCAGCGTATAGTTTCGACGTACGCCGGGCGTAGTCATAATAAGGTCGTCACACATCAGCGTATAGTTTCGACGTACGCCGGGCGTAGTCATAATAAGGTCGTCACACATCAGCGTATAGTTTCGACGTACCCCGGGCGTAGTCATAATAAGGTCGTCACACATCAGCGTATAGTGACGACGTACGCCGGGCGTAGTCATAATTATATTAGTCACACATCAGCGTATAGTTTCGACGTACCCCGGGCGTAGTCATAATAAGGTCGTCACACATCAGCGTATAGTTTCGACGTACGCCGGGCGTAGTCATAATAAGGTCGTCACACATCAGCGTATAGTTTCGACGTACGCCGGGCGTAGTCATAATTATATTAGTCACACATCAGCGTATAGTTTCGACGTACGCCGGGCGTAGTCATAATAAGGTCGTCACACATCAGCGTATAGTTTCGACGTACGCCGGGCGTAGTCATAATAAGGTCGTCACACATCAGCGTATAGTTTCGACGTACGCCGGGCGTAGTCATAATTATATTAGGAAATGTTTTCATGAACAGTATTTACAGTGATATATTGTCAAGGACAGAATTTCAAAGAAAAATATTTTCACCGGTGGTATTTCATATTGAACTAATGTTCAAAAGGAAGTCAGAAAGTTGCATGTATCAATCAAATGGGCTGTTTATTGGCCCTGTATACTCAAATAAAAGTATATTTGGGTTCTTTCCTAAAACTAAGGGTTACAAAAAAAAAAGAAGTTATACAAAGATATTTTGGCTATAACATTGGAGACTCTTTTGATTTGATCGAATCTCTTCAATACTGTTTAACTCTTTATATTTCACAGTTGATTAGAGCTACCTGCTGAACTCTGTATGGTGTTTTTTTTTCTATTATCAACGATTATTTATCAATTAAACACATATAATCAGGCCGTTAGTTTTCTCGTTTGAATTGTTTTACATTGTCTTATCGGGGCCTTTTATAGCGGACTATGCGGTATGGGCTTTGCTCATTGTTGAAGGCCGTACGGTGACCTATAGTTGTTGATGTTTGTGTCATTTTTGTCTTTTGTGGATAGTTGTCTCATTGGTAATCATACCACATCTTCTTTCTTATACTTTAAAATAAAAAATTAATCAAAATTCTTTCCCATTAATCAGTATCTGCGTACCTTTCAAGCATCTGAGCTCACCTCCACATTCATGAGTGCTCGTTTTGCTTAGACTTTAATTTCCTATTTACTGTTTTGTGGACTTATTTGTCATTTGATAGTCTTTAGTTTTTTACCCCGTACGAATTCATATAAAATCACGTTCGAGAATATTTAATTTCGTGTTTTTTTCATAGCCTGCATACAAGCCAATAGATAATTTGTTATTCGTTAAACATTTAATTTAGTGGTTCATCTGTACCCATCAAATAAACGAAAATTGGTATCCAACGAATAATAGTGAATACGCAGCAAATCTAAGATATATATATACAGACAGGTTGACTGCTCTGCAATGACTTGCATGTACTAGCATTGGTTTTCAAAAATATCGTTTTTATCAATTAGCGGTGCTTACTTCCCTTGACTCTCATAATACTTCAGGTCAAGTTTTACAGAAAATATTTTTAGGACGAAAGATACCAAAGGGACAGTCAAACTAATAAATCGAAAAAAACCTGACAACGCCATGGCTAAAAATGAAAAAAGACAAAAAGACAAACAATAGTATACATGAAACAAGATAGCAAACTAAAGAATACACAACACGAACCCAACGAAAAACTAGGGTTGATCTCAGGTGCTCCGAAAGGGTAAGCAAATCCTGCCCAACATGTGGCACACGTCGTTATGCTTATGTGATAACAAATCCGATAAATAGTCTAATTCGGAAGGTCACATTCATGAAAGGGAAGGGGATTGTAGTTACGATGTAAGAAACATAGAACATATCCAATATCATTTGTGAAACGTTTATTCCATAACGGTCAACCAACTCGTGATGACGTCCGTAAAATTTACAAAGGGATGATTTCAACTCATTATTTGGAACTCTTGGTTTAATAGCTTCCTTGTGAGCAGCAAACCTCTATCAAGAAAATCATGATAGGAAATGCAAGCACGGGATTATTGTATCAATTGGGAGATATACCCCGTATGCAGGCGCTACTGGAATGTTGCTACTTAAAAATGGAAAGTTCACAATTGGAAAGCTGAAATCATCTCTTTTGTCGTAAAGTTTTGTTTTCAGCCGACCCTCATTGTCCGACTTAACTGTGTCTGTAGTATCCTTTATCTCTAGTTCGATGGGATAGATGCGTACAACATAGTCACCAAATTTTGAATGATTTAGTGAAAGAACATCATCTATATAGCGGAAAGTAGAGTTAAAACAATATCGCTAACTTCTTATCTCCCTTCCTAACAAGTTCCTGCATGCAGTCAGCCTCATAATAATAAAGAAACAAGTCGGCAAGTTGAAGGGCACAACTTGTTCCCATTGGAATGCCGACAATCTGTTGAAAAACAAGTCCTCCGAACTTATCAAATATGTTGTCAATGAAGAAATCAAGCATCTTGATAATATCTGTTTCAGAGAATTTATTGTTTGAATCAGAGTGATCCTTTACAAAGTAGGATTTATTCCTCCCTAAGACAAGATACTTGTATCTACGTTGGCCATTCTTTTTTATAATGCAAAGCAATACCAAGTCTTTCAATTTGTCTTTTAGTTTGGAATGTGGTATACTTGTGTACAGAGTAGAAAAGTCAAATGTTTGAATACTATTACAAGATGAAAGAGAGTTAGATTGTATGTACTCTAAAAGATCTTTGGAATTTTTAAGTATCCACATCTGATTCACGCCACCTCTAGAATAGGCAGTTTCACATTAATTTTGAAGCCTGTCTTTGATTGCTGATAAAATAGATGTTAATAATTTAGAGAGAGGTTTCGTGGAGCACTTGGAAAACCCAGCAATATACCTTTGTGTGTAAGGACACTTATGTAGTTTAGGTATCCAATACAGTGATGAAAGATCCATTTCTTCATTTTTGGTTGAAATTTCAAAGGAACATAGATCAGACCTATGATTATCCAGGATTTCCTCTTTGGTAAGCGAGGGTATTTATTGAGTTTCCTAGTGAATTATCAATACCTAATCCGTTTATTAAGCAGTTAATGTAATGAGTTTTACACACAAAAACGATGTTGTTGGTGGCTTTATCTGCGGGGACAACAACATATTTGTCATGGAGGGAAGATAAAAGTTTTGCAACATTAGGTTCTTTAAAGATTGACGTAGCATGGGCATTGATAGACCCATTCAGTTTCTTCATTCAGATTTGTATCAACGGACTCACTGCCATTATTCATTCGGAAAAAGTGTCTATGTCTTCCTTCTCGCGCTTAGCCCATTGCCTGCATAATCCTCGACGGAATCCATCAAATTTTCAATTGTATTTCCAATTGATGGATTTTGACTCACAATATTTCGGACCTTTCGATAACACATTTCGTAGAGAAGTGTTATTAACAATTTTGAGGTCACCGGTAATAGCGTGACCAGCAAGATTATATGTGAATTGGGAACTAGCACAAGTGCAATCAGGAGGTTTAGACTTAAAGTTGTCAATATCGAGATCTTGCAACACGTGTTTATAATTGAACATTTTAGTTGAAATAGGTTTGGTATAGGTATATATATATAAATGATTGTTACAGACTGGTCTTTGAAATTAGGAGGTATTCTCGATTGAATTAATTTATGATGAAGGATATTGCCTAAGTTGACGCCATCGAGACCTTTGTTGTCAAAGGAAAGATTAAGGAAAGATCTTTTTACTTTTTCATCTGGCTAGCACTATCCGAAATTATAGCTTTCAGTTTGTATTGGTTTGAATGAGGTTTTGTAACAGTGGATTCCACACATAAATTGAACAGAGAATATAGTTTTGAAAGGGGTAATGAATAAAGATTCGTGCGAATATGATGAAACCCTAACGGCTTTTGTATAAATGGCAGCAAGTCATTAATAGAGACATTATGCACAGAAGGTGATGTATAATGACGATGACGAGGAGTCGAGTTGAAAATATTCATCACATTCACCGAGTTACACGAAGGACTAGATAGAATACCTATACCATCAATTTTGTCATTGCAACCATAAGATGTCGCAGTTCCTAATTGTCTTGTCCAGTAAAATTGAGAATGGAAATGGGGAATGTGTCAAAGAGACAACAACCCGACCATAGAGCAGACAACAACAGAAGGTCACCGACAGGTCTTTAATGCAGCGAGAAATTCCCGCAACCGGAGGCGTCCATTACCTGGCCCCTAAACAAATATATGTACTACTTCAGTGATAATGTAGTTCAGTAGTCCTCTTTTTTCTACGGAGAGTCGTTGAAAGATTAGGAATGTGAGAGCTATGGTACATCTTTTCGATAACGCGAACTGTCATAGAAACGATGGAATGATCGGGCTGATTGAAATGCTGGTATAGAATGTCGTTAGCATTGAGATTAATGTCTGATCTATGACCGCACATACGTTTGTTTAGCCTTCCTTTCGTTTAACCGACGTATATTTTGTATTTACTCCAGACGCGCGTTTCGTCTACAGAGAATTCATCAGTGTTCGAATCCAAAATCCAAAAGTTAAAAAGGCCAAATAAAGAATGAAGTTGAGGAGCATTGAGAACCTACTTTCCTAAAAGTTTTGCCAAATACAGCTAAGGTAATCTATTCCTGAGGTAGAAAAGCCTAAGTATTTCAAAAGTTTGGTAAACAGTTTATTTATAAATATGACCATATCAAAGATAATACATGGCAGCAAAGAAGAACTGACTACTTGGTTGGTGATACCCTTGGGGAGTTAAAATCCATCATCAATGGCATCGACCCAGATAAACTCATCGTAGATACCAGGATTAAATTTTGTATTTACGACTGACGCTCATAACAGAAAAAGAAACTTATAATGTTTAGATTTGTATCCCAATTTGAAGAAAAGTCCAAAATGGACACCCAGCATTGTATGTTTAAAAATACACATTTCTTGACTTTCAAACGTTTCCGGGGTTGTTTGTTGTAACCATAGAACCGCGATATGGACGCATCATATTGATCAAGATTTTGTTTTGGTTTTATGGTACTGTTAAAGTTTGATTACACTAGGTGCAAATAGTGTGTCAAAAAAATCAATGATTTTTGGTCGAATTCAACTTAAGATTTGCTTTCAGAAACAGTATAATTGGCATTGACAGATGCATTGCCTAATTAAAGTTGCATACGAACACATTCACCCCACTTTTCACACTGATTTTAGCTTAAAGAGGACTAAACTTAATCACAATTTCCTGTCTAACGTTGCTGCGTATTAATTCATCTACAACAATTGGCATCCCTCTTAACAATAGTGTTACGTCAGGACAGTATATATTCAGATGACCCTTCCAGAGCATCACCCACAGTTTTTTGGTGGGGTTCGTGTTGCGTATTCTTTAATTTTCTATGTTGTGTTTTGTGTACTATTGTTTGTCTGTTTTCATTTGTAAGCCATGGCGTTGTCAGTTAATTTTCGATATATCAGTTGACTGTCCCTCTTGTATCTTTCGCACCTCCTTCCGATGAAAATATGACCTATATAACAGTCACCTTTAGCGTTTATTGCTATAAACTTCGTATCTTTTTATTTTCATATAAGTGTACTGAAAGCATTCAATAAAAATATTAGCAAACAGGACTGTAGAATAATGTTGTTTAATAAACTCTTTCAATGAGTTATAAACAAGTGTTATAAAGATAACATATTCTATATCATGTAGTTGATACGTTTTGACTCCCTTATTTCTTCCAGAAGATAGATGATTGAAAAGGTAAGAACTGAGAATCACGATTTCAAATATCTAGAACATTGTTTTGAGCCTTGCGTGAATCTCACATATGAAGGACAGGACTTGGTTGTGTGCGTACATTTGTACTATTAAAGTGCAAGTAATAAATTTCACTACTCAAAATTACGTTCATTACGTAAAGTATAATCAAATCTGATTTACAGTTTTAAATTGTTGATTCAAACTACATAAATGTGCTTGAACACATAATAAGTAAACAAAACAATAGAACTGATTGGCATTGTCATTGAACCTTTAGCATTCTTCAACATCGTAAACTATCTCAAGAAGATATATAAAGTTCGGTAGATTTACTTGAATTATAATTATTTCTAAAAGACACAAGGAAACTGAACAAAGGTAAGAACGCAAAATTATTCTCTAAAAAATATTGAAAAATATAAATAATCAGATAAACCTCAATTTTCCGTTTATGTCTATTGATATATTTTTGAACGTTTAGTCTACATTTTTTTTTACAAAAAGTAAAAAAATATATATATATACCATAATAGTGTAACGTTTATGGGTGATCGTTAATTCCTCTTTTTCTATTTTTAGATACTATATTTAACTATAGTTGTCCGGTCACTTTTTCGCGGGGATCGTTTTTCTCGTGCTTAGATCTCAATGTCCAGACTTGCATATTTAAACCTCGTCAGGACAGTGTTTCTTTAGATTGGGGAAAACTTTCGTACTAGTAAGTTGTACTTTTAATTTCAATTTATTTGTATTTCGATGTTTGACTTAAATTTTTATTTCTTTACATTTGATATATTTCTTTTCGGTCTCGTAGTCAAACAGTTCTAAAATGTTAAATTTACGTTTCCATTCCAGAATAAATAGAGGGAATTGTACACTAGCCTGATATTTTATGATTTCGGGTTTATTAAGAGATGGAGTTCATTTTGATAGCGATATTTAGATAGATGGTTAATCCGAGGGATTTTTTGGAGTAACGGTCGTCAATCTACGGAATTGTACGTGCCTAATGACTCTGAAATAGAATTTTGTATTATCGCATGTTTTGGTTTTGGATCTTGAACTGGTCAATTTTATTGAAAAACGTTTTTCAAACATTGCTCTGGTTGGATTGAAAACTAAACGGGTATAGAGAAATGCGATGCTTTTTTACTGGATCGATTTTTGTTCCCTAGTCATAGAATAATGAGATTCATGATCTAGTCTAACAAAGTCGGTGGGAACCAGTGGGTATAATTATTTTGTCTCGGAAGGTTGACGTCACAACTTGATTGAATGGAAAATATTTTAGTTAAAAACGGTTAGTGTACAGCTCTCAATATTTTAAGTAAACGGTTACCTCAAAATTCTAGTATCATTTTTATTTTATTCAATTAGATAGTACTAAGGCCAAACGCTTCTTTGAAATTGTTAACTTGTATGGGTATTTTTCACCGCATCGTTTCTCTAAAATAGGGGAAGTTCGGAAGTGTATTGAAATTCTGAATTGATAATTCCACATGGAGATACCGCGATATATATGTATTTATATGTTGTCTTTATCTATTAAATATGAAACTGTTTTATGAATTTTGGTCATTTGTTATAGGAGCAAATGCATTGCTTGGCAAATCGTCATCACATTTTTAGGTTTCTTATACCTGTCATTATTGAATTAACTGTTTCGTTGTATTGTCAGTGTGCTGTCAGAAGTCCTGGAGCGAAAGCACAGGCCGAACCTCTCTACCAGTAACGTAAATGGCTGAGCTAGCAGGGTATAATGTCATGAGACAGATTATGAATGGAAATACGTCTACACACGAAACCCCATTTACGTTGCAATAGGACAAGAGATACGCACTTAAAAACCGATTGGTTTCTTCTACCGATTATGATATTTCGTCTGATTGTGGATTTGTCATTCAGATGTTGCATGCATAAGAAGTAAAAGCAAAAAATGTGTCAAGTAAAGAAACATTCAACCAGCAGTGTAAAACATATGTGAATGCATAAAAGTTTTGCGTCCGATGTGTTTTCTGGATTTATTCACATTTAACGCCATATATTTGAAATAAAAAAAATTATTAAAACTATGGTCGGGTTGTTGTCGCTTTGACACATTTTCCATTTCCATTCTTAATTTTATTCCATCTTTTTATTTGAACATTCATTCGTTTTATATGTTAGAGCTTTTGATTTTGCCATTTGATTACAGACTTTTCCTCGTATTTCGTTATTTTTGTTATTTTACTTTTTGCACTATATGTTCAACATACTGGGGGCTTAAATAGTATATCTATTTACTATACTATATATAAAAAATGTTAATTTTCGCAAACCATTCCGGTTACAGAAAAGAACTATTTTTTTACCATCAGTAAGGGAAGGTCTACAGGTAATGTGAATACACAGAACCCTAATTTATCTTTTGTATCTGTTTGGTATCTATTAACAAAATTCCATGTATCTATAAGTCCCATTTAAGTGTTAAAATTGCTTTAAAATTAGATATTCCCAATACACTGATTGGTTGAACTACTGAGGTGATCCATAGAATTCACAAACCTAAATAAATGTTTCACGATTGGTTCAACAACTGTGGGGTCGATGAATAGTACACGCTTCCCAAAAATAAGGAGAGTTGTACAAATAATGTGAATGCACATACCCCTTCTCCAATTTATCTTTTGTTAAAAATGATCAAGTGTTCACCACTTACTGTTTTCAATACGATATCAAACACTGAAGTCTGATTTATTTTTTTCTAATAAAAAGTTTCTGCTAATCAAAATAGTAATCAAAGAGCTGATAGCTCTGAAGTGGAAGAAGGTGAATAAAAGGTAACTTGAATTACCTTAAAAGCAGCCCCACTAACCCAGGCTGCTTTGTTCCATTATCGTTATAATGTTGTTTCTTTCTTCAAACAAGAAAAGGTCATAAGTACATGGATTTCCCATCCGTACAACCATTTTCTATGTTCAGTTGACTATGAACATTAGGTAAAATCTTTAATTTGGCAGTAAAATTAAGAAGATCATATCATAAGGAACACATGTGTACTAAGTTTCAAGTTGATTGGATTTCAACTTCATCAAAAACTACCTCGACCATAAACTTTATTACCAGAAGCAGGACGGACGGACAGACTAGAAAACATATTGCCCACAAATGGAGCATAAAAATAGTAAGACTCGTTACATACCCGCCAACTTTTGAAAGTTCCCATATGGGTTTTTCCTGCACACATTTTTTTTTAAAGGTAACAATTTTCGGCGACGTATTTTGCACGATCTGGATTGTCTAGAAAAAGTGTCATATTTGTATGATTAACTTGCATGCCTTTTTCTTAAGTCTGTTTGCATGATTCTAGTTTTAATTTGGTAGAAAAAATTATATGAAGCTAGCAGACCAGGGTTTATTTTCCAGAGTAAGAATATCAGATGATTGTTGAAATTTCCAATTTTAAATTATGCACAAAGATGGACCTTTAACAAGTTGGGAACAACACTCCAAATGAGATTAACCTAACTGGAAGATCAGTACAACCCACTGTAAAAAATGAGCACTAAAAAAGTCATTTATATTCATATTATTTGATGAAACTTTTCCCCAAGAACTATGCATCTATTAAGTACTGAATGGTCAAAACATGTCAAAAGAATTTTCTGTTGTTTCTAAACTTTTTAAATAATTTGACCCCTCATTTAGAAAAGTTGTTCCAAATATGAATTTTCCCACTTTTGAGTTTAATAAAAATCTTCAAAATGTTCTTTATTTTTTTCAACAGTAAAATGACCCCTTGTTTAAGGGACAGTCCCTCATTTAAGGGACACCACTCATAATTGTGGTGGGGGTGGGGTGGGGTGTCCCAACCTGAATACAAAAATAAAATATGTTACAACCAGTATTATGTCAACAAATTGTCAATAAATTAGTGAAAAAAATCCTATTTACTATCTTTATCATGTTTTGGTAGTACAGTAGACTCCGGCCAATGTAATACCCAGATTGTAAAATAAAAATATCCGATTACCCGATATATTCAATAAGACGATGAATGTATAAATACTCTACAACAATAAGTAGATCTATTGCTTAATATGTGAAAGGGCTGGAGGATTGATGGAGTGATTTTTATCAATAACATCACTAAGATGTTTGTGAAATAAATTAAATTATCAGCTGATTATGTAGTTAATGAATAAATTTGTTTCCACTTGCAGTTTTTAAATCCTATATTTATTAAAATCAATTAAATGTCCTGAAGTATTTATGTAAATTATTATTTTCCATCCATATTTTGTCTTTACTTGTTTAGTAAACAAATTATTTACATTTTCACACAGGTAAACTAATTTGGCTATAAATAGATCAAAGCATGTCTGTATAGAATCTCTAATCTAAAATCGTAATTGTTATAATTTTATTTCTTTGAATAATCAAATTTAAATTTATGAAAATATTCATGATTGATAAAATAGTGTTGCTTGAAGTTTACGCTTTCAGAGACTATTTATGTTTAGGGGCATGGTTCTTCTCATAGTTGTAAACAACCCAATATGGCCGACACACGTGATTACCTTTGCACATGTGAAAAAAATATTTCTGACAAAAGTCAGATTTCTTTTGTCAAAAGGAATTTATATTTATATTGCAATACATTCTTCAGAAGGAGGTACATTGAGTTTCAATTATATTTCTTTTTCTATGAGCATTTAGAGTTTAATCAAATTCTCCAAACAGCAACGTATTGCTCTTGTCAACTGAGTCTTGAATAATTTTATAAATAGATTCAAACTATTTGGAGTAGAAGAGCATCTAATTCACATGACAAAGGAAAACAATGAATAAAGACAACAATTTAATAAGAACTATATCCTTTTTATTTACAAAAAAAAACAAAATCTTCTTGTCTGCAGGATTGCAAATTCGTAACTTCAAGGGCGAACTTGTAAACAGGGCGAGTTGTCCCGATACCAAATTCACGCATTCGTAATACAAATATCTACAGTTAAAACATCCTGTTACAAGTAAACAAATAACGTTCATGTGGATGAGATGAAATCTGATAATTTACATAAATAAAAGGGTCATATTTACGATAGTGATTGTTTTTCAATCCTAATTTACAAATTAAATGATTCAGATGCCTAATCATGTGTAAAAATCGGTGTCAGGAATCTTAAGTTGTTATGAAATTGTAATACACGAAACGAATGCGGCATACAGAGGCTCAATGCCAATGGTCAGCCCCTTAAGTCTTCAGAAGTTTTGACGTCTTCTTCCACTAAAAATCCTTTATGATAATGTCTTATTTGCATTTTCTGTTTTTTTTCTGTAAATTCTATAATTTGAAATAACACTTTTCCTATACTCACCTTGATCGCACAACCCACCCCTAACAAAAGAACAAATCCAACACAAGGGTGTCAACTTGTTCGAAACGTTCAGATTTTTCTACCAAGGATAAACGTGGCATCAGTGCGTTTTTATAAGGTGCTTCAACAATGGAAAGCACCATACTGTTTGGTCGTCTATAAAGGCCCCGACCTAAATATATTATACAATTAAATTGAAAAGCTATTGCTTCAACTTTATTTATTTTTATGATATTTATTTCTAAAAACAAAGCGAACGTTACATATAACTATAACTGTGACTAAACAGTTATTAATATTTTTTGTTTTTCTTGACAACTTGCATTCTCTATATCTCTAGGAAAAATGGTGCTATCAGTAATATTTTACTGTTTGATGGTATTCGCAATTGCAAACTGCAAAAAGAACCAGCTACAATCCGAGAAGATGGCTTGTGAAAACTCCATAGTGAACCTATCATGTCCAGACAAAACATCCATCCGGATTGTCACAGCAAGTTATGGGCGGGACGATTATATCACGTGTCCACATTTACATATTAGGACTGATGACTGTTCTGCTGTCAATTCCCTAACTGTAGTTCAAGGCCAGTGTGACGGACAACAGTTGTGTAATGTCAAAGCATCAAATTCTATTTTTGGCGATCCCTGTGTAAACACTTACAAATATCTGAAAGTCAAATATGTTTGTGAGAAAAAGAAAGGTAACATTCAAAACTCCTAATGCTACAACTCTCATGCCCATATATCAAGATGTTTTGCATGTTTATACAAGTAAATATAATTCTTCATCGACTTCTTTTTTAACAGTGATTCTATGGGATATTATAAATGTTTTAATCAGTTAAGGTTAATGTACCCTTCTGTAGCCATTTTTGTACAAACTTTTCAAACTTCAATTGTATCAAAACTACAGATAGAACGAATAATAGAGATAGACCATTTTGTACATATTCCAAGGGGAAACTTGATGCAAAGCATTCTTTTAACTGTTTCATTGCCTTTGATAGAAAAAGATGATTTTGTGGCAAATAAATCAGGATTTTTATAGAAAATCCACAGCCTTTATCCTTGTACTCTCATATTCGGCAATTTGATGACTGAAAGATATAGGATTATTGCATGCAGTGCTAGCATTGATTTCCTTAAAACAAGTTTATAAATGTAGTTGTTGGTTAAAACAAATATAGATATGGCCAAAATCAAGTACACCTTTTAGGGTGCGCTCGACTTTAATGACTCAGCACGAGGTGTTTTGGAATTTACAGGGTGCTTAGATTTTTTTGTAAAAAATAAACACTAGCACATCATAGAAAATCAAGTGAGAAATTTATGTTTCAAATTTTATAACAAAAATCTTAAATGTATTAAAAGCTGTGGATTTTCTATAAAAATCTTGATTTATTTGCCACAAAGTCCTCTTTTTCTATTAAATGCAATGAAACAGTAAAAAATAATACTTTGCATCAAGTTTCCCCTTGGAGTATGTACTAAATGGTCCAACTCTAATAATTCATTATAAATGTAGTTTTGATACAATTGAGGTTTGAAAAATTCGTACAAAAATGTCTACAGAAAAGTACATAAACCTTAATGTATAAAACTTGTTAAATAGGAGGCCTATATATAGGTTGGTGTATGTGGTCGCAATTGTTTGAAGCTCGGTAGTTATCGTACTTTCGTGTTCAATTTTGCATTTCTTTAAGATGTTTTGACTTGGTTTCAGAATAAAAAAATGTACTCTTCATTTATAATAACTTCCATTTGTACTGTATATAGAAATAATTGAAGATTTCACCTAAAAATATCAATATTTATAGATAGCTGTCAAATGTATTTCAGGACCATCGCCACCCAATAAACCATCTTCTAAGTTAACATATGTATGTGAGGGTCAAAGAGGAAATATACAGTGTCCTGCTAACAAATACATCAAGATCAATGGAGCGACATATGGACGGACAGACAGAACAACATGTCCATCCCCTAGAATCAGGACAACAGAATGTTCTACGGAGTTCCCACTTCCTATGATAAGGGATCAATGCCAAGGTCAACAAGAATGTATTATTACAGCCACAAACGCATTGTATGGAGATCCATGTGTGAATACGTACAAGTACCTTACTGTAAACTTTGACTGTACAGGTAATAGTCATAATAATAATCATCAACGAAATAAGTCTCCCAACGCGTCATTTGACATTTCTACTATTTTTTTCGCATTATTTGATATGCAGAAGGATTTTTTCTAAAAAAATTTTTTTTTTTTTTTTTGGTGGAAACATATTGCTAGTTTGTGTTTTGTTAAATTTGGTTTAATTTTGTTCATTTTACAGTTATTCTCTCTTTAACATTCGTGAGATCTTTTTGGTAGTTAGGGTTGGGGATAAAATACATTGGTAATAATAATGGTAGTTTTTATGATCGATCAACATTATGTATTTTTCTCCCATAAATCTGCAGATTAAACAGAAAATACGTCTTTCTGTAACTTCATTGGGATATAAAAGAGTCGACCGAAGCTCACTGTGTATAAAGCTCGGAACTTAAAACAAGTCGCATCACCAAATTCATTTTATTTGTTTAACAGGTATTAAAGATCCATAAAGTGTAGAATTATTCGGTATAACCATCTGTCTTATTTTACAGGAAAAGGAAATGCGAATAAAGAAAAAGGAAATGCGGAAAAAGAAAAAGGAATGAAGAATGCGAATGAAGATGAATAAAAAAAGACTAGTGATTCGATTTAAATTTGTCATTGTTTGCTGTTTGTTTGCTGTAGTTATTGGTGTAGATATGTTTAAGTATTGTTGTAGACACATTTTAAAGTAGTGTATACATTCGTTTTACTTTGTTCAATACCAATAAATAGATATCGACTGATGTTAGAATAAAGTGTTAATATCTTAAAAGAGTAAAAAATGAACTATAAGATCATTTGCAGTTTTTCAGTCAATATTCTTCCATATCATATCCACGCAGTAAGTACAATCCTGTCAAAACATTTCGCTTGCAATCAATTAAGACATGTTCAGTCGCTGGTTAGTCCTGTGTGGACGTAACGCACGTTAGGCGTAATACATGTTTTACCCTGGTACCTTTTGTTGACTATTATTCGTTTGTTTCTTTGTCCTATATTTTCTCAAATTAATTGATTGTAGTCCTGTCATGTAATGTTTTCATTTTAATGTTATGATTTACATTGCCATTAAATCGAGAGGTTTGGCATGCAACAAAACCAGGTTCAACCCACCATTTGTTTTTCTTAAAATGCCCTGTTTCAAGTCAGAAAAATGGCCATTGTTATATTATAGTTCGTTTCTGTGTGTGTGTTACATTTTAATATTGTGTTTCTGTTGGGTCTTAGTTCTTATATTTGATACGTTCCCTCGGTTTAGTTTGTATACCGGGTGTGTTTTTTCCTTATCGATTTATGAATTTCGAACAGCGGTATACTACTGTTGCCTTTTTTTTAACTCTTTCACAGATGATATAAAAAGTAAAAACACAAAAATACCGAACTCCGAGGAAAATTCAAAAAGGAAAATCAAAAATCAAAAGGCAAAATCAAAAGTCCAAACACATCAAACGAATGGATAACAACTGTCATATTCCTGACTTTGGTACAGGCATTTTCTAATGTAGAAAATGGTGGATTGAACCTGGCTTTATAGCTAGCTAAACTTCTCACTTGTATGACAGTCGCATCAAATTCCTTTACATTGTCAACGATGTATGAACAAAACAAACATACTCAAAGAGTAAAAATGTCAAAAATAGGGGTACAGCAGTCAATATCGTGTTATCATCTTAATATCACTATAAAAAAAACCATATGTAACGAAGAAGGCATACGCATATGTTTCACCGACGATTTGCTGGAGTTTTGGCATGCAACAAAACAAGGTTCAACCCACATTTTTTCTAATATCCTGTACCAAGTCAGGAAAATGGCCATTGTTATATTATATTTCGTTTCTGTCTGTGTTATATTTTAATGTAGTGTTTCGTGTTGTATCGTAGTTCTCCTTTCAAATTTTATGTGTTTCCCTCAGTTTTATTTTGTAACCCGGATTTGTTTTTCTCTCAATCGATTAATAAATTACTGTTGCCTTTGTTCCATAGGTCGTAACTACAATCCACCTCTCTTTTCACAACGAATGAGACCTACCGAATTAGACTATTTACTGGATGTGTAATAACAAAAGCAACACGACGGGTTCCACAGGTGGAGCAGGATCTGCTTTCTCTACCGGAGCACCGGAGATTATCGCCATTTTTCGCGGTGTTTAGTGTTGCTTAGTCTTTAGTTTTATGTTGTGTCTTTTGTTCTATTATTTTTCTGGGTTTTTTTAGCCATGGCGTTGTCAGTTTATTTTTGATTAATGATTTTGGCTGTCCCTCTGATATATTTCGTCCTTCTTTTACCAATGATATGTTCAGTTAAACTCTTTTTCTATATCTTGAACTATTTTCAAAATATACAAAGAATGGTCAATTGAAGACTTACTGGATTTTATGACATAAGATAGCATATTAATCTATTGCAATAAAAATTCATAATTTCAAATAAGATTTGTAGATTTAGCTAACTAAGTCCTTATATTTGTATAAAATAATATTCGTTTGTAGTGGAACATTGTTTTAAGGTTTATGTACCCTTCTGTAGCCATTTTTGTAAGAACTTTTCAAACTTCAATTGTATCAAAACTACAGATATAATGAATAATAGAGATAGGCTATTTTGTACATATTCCAAGGGGAAACTTGATGCAAAGCATTCTTTTTTACTGTTCCATTACATTTAATAGAAAAAGAGGACTTTGTGGCAAATAAATCAAGATTTTTATAGAAAATCCACAGCCTTTATCCTTGTACTCTCATATTTGGCAATTTGATGACTGATAGATATAGGATTATTGCATGCAGTGCTAGCATTGATTTCCTTAAAACACGTTTATAAATGTCGTTATTGGTTACGACAAGTATAAATATGGCCAAAATCAAGTACACATTTTAGGGTGCGCTCGACTTTAGTGACTCAGCACGAGGTGTTTTGAAATTTACAGGTTACTTAGAACTTTTTGTAAAAAATAAACCCTAGCACATCATAGAAAATCAAGTGAGAAATTTATGTTACAAATTTTATAACAAAAATCTCTGTATTAAAGGCTGTGGATTTTCTATAAAAATCTTGATTTATTTGCCACAAAGTCCTCTTTTTCTATAAAATGCAATGAAACAGTAAAAAATAATGCTTTACATCAAGTTTCCCCTTGGAACATGTACTAAATGGCCTATCTCTATTATTTATTATATCTTTAGTTTTGATACAATTGAGGTTTGAAAAATTCGTACAAAAGTGGATACAGAAGGGTACATAAACCTTAACTATGAATTAGCTACAATTAAAATTTGCTTGCTAGTCCCTCTCTGTGATCACAAATAGATAACTCTGGCTCATTTCCCAATCAATCTATTATGAAAGGAAGTAAATTCATGCATATTTCATTCATAGTCTATTTCAAAAATGATAAAAAGTTCTTTATATTGGTATGTAAAAATTTTAAACGTTTCAAATTTATGAAATTATATTCGTACATCAATTGTTTTGATACATCAATAACAAAAACTGGAATATATTTCATTGATTCATTTTGTAATTATTCAAAATTATACCAGAAACCTAAACATAATTATAAAAAAATGAACCTGTTAAGGGGAGACAATTCTCGTATAACTTTTTCGAATTGGCACATAATACCACGGAATGTAACTCATCATACAAATGGCACATCAATATAATTAATTAACTGCGCAATCGTGCTCCACCTTCAATGATGATTCTGAATTATAAATATAACCAAAAGTTGTTAATCTATAGATAGTGAAGACTAATGAAAGCTAACCCACTGTAAAAATATTTTTTTGCACTTTTTTAAAACTTCCTCAGAAAAATTCTCGAGCCACTTGACTTTCATAGCTCAAAATTAACGTTTTTACAGAATATTTGAATAAAGTAGTTACAGATTATTCGCTTCTCAAAGCGTAAGACGCAATAAAAATCGTATGCTTGCACAATCTTACCGAAATACGGATTTAAGTAAGTCCTAAACATTTTGACATTTCTTCATATATTTTGATCGAAAACCGGTTTAAACAAATCACAATTACGGGTTACACTAATGACTGGACCGAATGACAGGACCGAATGACTGGACCAAATGAAAAATGCTAATAACTTTTTCATTTCTCAAGGGATTGATCTCAAATTTGAAATATAATCCAGTCCTTCTCGTGTGGTAAGTTGTCATGACATAGCTATAGTGACCTGTCTTTTCATGTGACAGTTCATTGCTTGATAAATTCTTGCAAGAAATTGCATAAAAAAAATAAGATTAACAAACGACAAATAACCATCTAACCATCAAGGATGGAAAAGTTATTTATAGATAAAGTCAAAGTCATAGTAAAAGTCACTGTATTTGTTTGTTCTGTTCACAGTGTCAATATTATGAAATTATATTCGACTGTCATAAAAGTGTGAGGTATAGCTAGCTATTAAACTGGATGTAATCCACCATGTTCTATATAAGAACATTTTTGAATTTGCCATTTGATTTCGGACTTTCCTTTTAGAATTTTCTATGGCGTTCAGTATTTTTGTGATTTAACTTTTCACTTCGTTCTCCGTGTATTTTGGTGTTAAACTTAATTTTGCTTTTGTTTCATTTAAAAAATATTCTTCATCAAGGATACCATGCGTATAACTATGTACTCTAGGCGCGTTAAGTATACACAAGACTCACCAGCGACACTCGAATACATCAATTGGTCAACCAAATTAAATACCAAGTTGAAGAGCATGTAAAATCAAATGTTCAAAAAAGTTGTGCCTAATAAGAATAAGAAAATTAATAACAAGTAGTGGTTAAGAAAATGCCTGTACCAAGTCAGAAATTTGACTGTTGTTATTCATTCGTTTGATGTGTTTGAGCTTTTAATTTTGCCATGATCAGGGACTTTCCATTTTGAATTTTCCTCGGAGTTTTTTTTATTTTTTCGTATACAATAATCGTGTCTGAATTCAAATCTTCGTATGCACTCTCTAGCGTAACCATATCTGGTAAAATAACACGTCTTCTTTACGATTTGAACATAATTTATAAGACATACATACAGGTTATTCATATTCTGTATATTTTGTTCAAAAAGTCAGAAATGATTGTATACACATGGTTCACTATTATTATTATGTATCTGACAAAAGTTTAATATGACACAAAATTTCATACTTGTAGGTAAACGTTTATCAAAAATATTTTCAAGTATAGCTGTTAGAAATTCTGTATAGCCAAGTTTCAGGAAAAAGCTAATATTCGAAAACAATTAATTGTTTTCGAATGAATAATAATTTCTCAAGTATAAATATTTTTATATTTTGATTTGAGCGTCGCTGGTGGTTCTTGTGTGAACGAGGCGCGCTTCTGGCGTGCTGAATTATAATCCTGGTACCTTTGATAACTATTTATTCATTGTTTTTCAACAGGTTGGTACAATGAGTTATATTCTTGTACCGGGAATGAATTAATCACAGAAAAATCTAAATACTTCATTTTCATATCAAGGGGGTCTTTTTTACCGTCATAGGAGTAGTTCACTTAGTAAAATGTTTGAAGAAGTTTTCGGTATATTAAACTTTATTTGATGTAATCTGTTTAATGTTGACGTGATATTTATTTGGACCACTTATGATCAAACAAAGAAAAAAATTGAAACCAAATATAATAAAACATGAGTAAACATTTGCTACGATGGAAATAAAATCAAAAGTCCTTGTTCTCAAAATGTGACAAGTGTCATTGGTTTATGGATATTAAAAATTCTGAAAAAAACACGTTATGAATTCATGCGTCCAAAGCACTTTTCTGGAACGCTCAAAGCCGTATATTTAAAAGTCAAGGATATATAAGAACAAAGCAGTCAGATGAAAAGATATATTACAAGTTAAAAGTTTTATAACTACGGTGTGATATATGCAATTGTATAACAGTTTGGTTCAACACATTATAAAACGGCGTTCAAACATGAATTTAAAAAAATATCTTATTGTTTTATATAAAGTGTTTGGTATTTTTATGATACTCAATGTTACAGTTTTGTCGTATGATATTTTATATTGCTTTATAATGATTATACCGCTTTATTTTCTTTTTTAATTTTATTATTTTGATTCAGTGTTTGTATTTCGAAAAGTTTTAAATTCTTGAAGGTTGATTCGTATTAAAACCACTAATGATAAAAACAAAATAATAAAAAAAAAGAAAATAATTGGTAAAAGATACAAGCCATAATGCATATTGGTTAACAAACAAATCTTACTAGTAATGTAATAGCTACATAATGTGTGAAATTCTTTATAGACAAGAGTTATCAATTAATACAATAAAGAGTGTTTTAAGAGTAAAAAAAATGCTTTGATTGCTTATCACTTTGAGTGGTTGAGTGCTAGCTATGGGCCAAAAACTAGTGTGATTGTTAACGAAAACGCTCGTCTAATCTAATAGTTTTTGAGAGATAAAAGATCGCAAGCTAAAAGACAAAGACAGAATCTAAGATGAATTTCAGCTGATAATGGATTCTTGAACAAATAATTTATTGTCAGAACAATACACTGACTTCAAGTCTACACAAAAGTGAATACTGTGTTGGTGGAATTATCGGGGTCGAAAACTTCGAAATAAGTGACACTAACACAGTGGTTGTAAAAACTCATCACCATTACCAGACTAATAATTTTGTTCACGCGTTTCATCTTCATCTTTAACCTATCGTCACTGATAGGTTAGAATAACATGTCAAACCATGTAAAAAGTTTAAGAGCATTAAACACTATTGAACCTTTAAAGTAAACAAAGACGTATACGTCGTATCAATAGTTATCAAATGTACCAGGCTTATAATTTAATACGCCAGACTTATCTACAAGAAGAAGAAGAAGAAGATGATATTTTATTTCCAATTATTGGCCCCAAAGGGCATAAACATTACAGCATCAATAAATTTTTAAGACTCATCAGTGACGATCAGATCAAAATAGTTATAAAGACAAACAAGTAAAAAGTTTAAGAGCATAAGGGACACAAAATTTCCAAAAGTTATGCCAAATACGGTTAAGTTAATCTATGACTGGGATAAGAAAATCCTTAGGGTTTTTATTGAAAACATACGAAATATTCATAATTTTGTAAAGATGAAATTTATAAATAATGACCATATATTATCAAATGTCCAATATAATTATGGAAACTAGCTTTCCTCTTAAAAAAATTCCCAATATATAACTTGCAAAACCAAAGGTAATAATAACGATAACACTGACTGACACAAAGGTTTAATTAACAATATTTATAGATTTGTTCCTATTTCAGTACATACCATCAGAAGATGCAAAGAACGGATATTTGCCTTTTTCTATGGTTAGCGATAAAGATCAAATGGTAAGACAGTTGTTGTCAATTAAACAATAGGTTTTTTTTATAGATGTCTAAGGGATTAATCCATCTTTCATGATTAGGTAGATGTTGGGGCTTTTTTTGGAGTGACAGAAATCCATCTTTATAATACTTCATTGACTTTCTTTAACAAGTAAGTTATAGTTTTTACCCAAAGTGATGTCAGTTATAAACGCTCATCAGAAATAGATGTTCTGTGATTGGACAAAAACGTTACACAACGCGCCATACTGAAACCTTAAGACTGTGCAACAAAAACCCTTTCAAAAATAATATGTATGATTAATTATAAATTGTCATCGATCATATATAAAATGTAATTCATTGAAAGCCAATTTTCTCCCAATTTATTGCCATTTCATTGTCAACATATCCAATGTGTTTGCTGGAGATAAACTAGCATATTTATCTAATATGTTTACTTGGATTCTATCTAAATGTAAGGTCTTTATAAATTTCTAAACAACTTTTTTTGCTGCATGTTTATTTTTTTCTCTTTTTTATGTCATTGGATTCTTGTCTCTTTATCATATAGGCAAATAAAACATAATCTCAACAATCATAGATATTTTTTAATCATAGACATGCAAATTATATTATCATGCACATTACGATTCTTTGTAATTGATTTTTGCCAGCAATTTATATTTTATGATATACCATGTACTTTACTGAATAAAAATTGACAGAACCCATTCAGCGTTTCATGTTTTCGACATCAATATAAAAATAAGAAGATCAGTCAGTTTAACAAACCAAAAATAATGGTTATGAATGACGTCTGTAAAAGAAAATGACCATTTCATAATCAATAATAACAATTAATTATATGCTTAATGCGTTTGGTCAGTTTCCATATAAATATCAGTCGTTACTTCGGCCTATAATGTTTTATTTTAATGTCATTTACAATGAAACTGAACCATTGATTTAAGAAAAATGTAAATAAAATGTTTTATCTTTGAATAAGTCATATTATATAATTATATGAGTTATCACGTGATTTGGCAACATATTCAGTTCGATTTAACAAAACATATTTTGATATTATCTATATATTCCCATATATTTTACTTGAAATTGTGTCAAAATGTTTAATTATTGCCGAAGTTATTGTACATTCGAAATTTACTGTATTCAATTCGTATACTTGATATTTTCCGATCCTATGTTTCATAAAAGCAATGGGAATTCAATAACTAATGTAAGGGATGCTTAATTGAAGCTTTAGATTGAGTAAATTATTACCAGCAAAAGTGCAATAAAACTTTGATTAATTTAAGAAGAAAAAAAGCAATGGGATCCGTCTTAAATCAGAATCCAAATTCGCTGAATGAGGTAAAAAAAAATCGTCGTAAAAATATATGTTTTATTTCTCGTTTCGCTCATCCAATAAAACCGCGAGATGTTTGTTCGTATATTTCGTTATTATTGTTCATGGTTTATTGTTGTTTTGTTTTAATGTACACAAACTATTTACGTTTGGGTGTAAAATTACATAATTAAGGTATTTACACTTAATAAGGAAACAGTGATATTAAATAGTTTTTCTGCAACCCATTTGAAAGTACAAAAAGCATGGTTAAGAAATATCTTCTTATCTTAATCTGTACAAAATGTTATTGACAAACTGATCCTGAAGTAGATTAGAGCGAAAAGTTAATGACAATCTGTACACCAACATAATAAACAAGAAGCAACAATGAAAACTGTTTTAACTGACGTTATAATTGAATAACTATCTTATAGATCACATGCAAATAAAATCAACCTTTCCAATCAGTCTTCGATGCTTTACTTTGCATCTTTTACATGGTAGACAACAGTATGCAATATTCATTATTTGTTTTACTCTTTCCTTGACTAAAAATTCATTACCATGCATTCTTTATCCCTTATTGATAATACTAACATGTCATTATCACAGTTTTATTTAAGAGCTATATCAAAAAGCCATTTTTTATTTGCTTTTCTTCTTCCATGCAAATGAGCATTCGAAATTACGAGGCAATTATTTATACAAAGTTGTCAACGCTCTATACACCTCTTATTCAATACTCAATATAGACGGTTTAATGTTGCCATCAATTTGTACCGCTACCATAATGACAATCATATCGTAGATTTGGCACCGTGCTGTTATTCTAGTATCTTAATTATTCTCAAATGTAAAATAACATTAAGGTTAAGTAGCATTGTACTTTAAATTTCCCACCAAAATAATCGATTCAATTCATTGTTTTCCAAAACCTACATGGCGTTACATAATGACCTCTAACATGCTTCTTTCCGAAAAGATATAATTTATGTTGTAAACTTATGGTTAATGTTGGAAACATGGCAACACATTTGGACACTCTTTCGTAATTAGGGAGATTTACTCTACATTTTGACATAACAATTAAGGTATATCTGATCAGAAACTGGCATCTTTTCCATTACTAAAGGCGAAATATTCTATATGAGTCAAATATTCCGTAATGTTATGGATTTTTATATATATTTTACTAAAGAACATAAAAGGTGTTCGCAGTTTAGCTCTGCAAGCAATAATAAATTTCAATATTTGTACCAAAATAAATATGCATCAGAACTATAAGGATCTGTGGAGACTCCAAATGAACAGCTGTTCTGATAGAAAGCATTGTAGCACTGCAGTTGTCACATAAACTTTACATTGAATAAAATCGTATTCGACAAAACATAGTATATCTCCGATGCATCTCACATGGATTTCATTTAATCTTCATGCACCTCATCTCTAACTATAAAGAAATGCATGTACTTCCAGATTAACTTACTCTATCCAAACGTAAACTGTCTGTACAATGATAAAAGGTCCTCTTGCATAAATTTAATTATAAGCAACCAGGGTTATTCCCATATAAATAAGACATTTTTTGTGCTTGTTGCCTCCTGCTGTAGGGTGATATTACAATGTGTATCGACCCCCGACCCCACCCCACCCCCCACACCGCCCCTGCATCAGCCAAGAGGAAGAAATGTCAGTACTATATATTTCAATATAACAATATTCAACATACATATATTTATACCATATGCTTCTTTAAACCAACTTGCAATGTGGTACCGTCCCCTGGTGCTCCTCGCAGTGAAGTTAGATACCAACTGAATGGTCAATTCATTCAAAGCATGTTTGTATCCTTTGGTATGCCTGAGACGGTGGTATTATATGTATTTATATTTATATATATCTGAGTGTATGCATGTTCATTCTTTTTTTCTTTTCTTTGCACAATTTAGTTTTTTGTTGTTTTCTACAATTATGTTTTGACTTCTACGTGTTGTAAAAAGTAACATTAATACCAAATTCAAAGTGCACACTTTGGTAACTTTTATTTGCACTCGATCATTTTAATTGTGTCGCTCCATTATTGGTAAAAATATACTTTTAGTTTATAAATGTAATCTTTTAATTTGTTTTTATTTCCAGGACAATCGCAATACAGACGACATCCATCCTTCGTCTAAATATTGTGTGAACCAAGATAGAGGCAATGGTAAAATTCCTTGTAATTTACAGAACAATTTTCAGCATATGCCATCTTTACCCGATATGAACAAATTTGAGAATCAGCTGCGTCATGTTTTACAAAAAGTATGCTGTACGATAGAAAATAACGAAAAACGCCAAGAGGAACAAGATCGCCGTGATGTCATCAAAATGGAGTGGCAACAAATCGCGCAGATTGTAGATCGTGTTTTACTCTCAATATTTGTTGTAGTGACATTAACTGTAACTATTGTGGTTATGGTACAAGGACCAGCAATGTATGGGTCACAAATAAATAATGATATACATGATTGAAACATCAAGAGCTACTTCATGTTCGGAAAACAATTATGCTGGTACCGGTTACAGAAAACGAAAACGAAAAGTGCCAGCGTATATCAAAAATAAAACAATTCAACAATATGTATACTGTATCACTGTATTATATATATTTACTAATACTGTTATAAAAATTTTAAAAACTGTATTTGCAAGTAAGTATTTTCGTGAATGAAACGCACAAACAAATACCAGTAATATAATAGTCAACACAACATGCAAAAACAGCTTACGTAACTAGAGAATAGAAGATGATTGTCTCCTATTCCAAGGATTCGCACGGTTTTAATTGGAATCGTACTACTAAAATATAAATATAAATATTTCGTAGCATTTGTATTAAGAACTTTTATTTTATTTTGGTCAAATCTGGTGTTGTTTGTCTTTTTCTATGATTATAATGAATGCCATCTTGTTACTGTTTTCGCCATCAATCTAATGTCAAAGTTTATTCAGGAAAATTAGGATGCATCAGTACTAATTGATAATGCTAAAATCTTGTAGATCCATTTAAAACGTACAAATTAAGCTGGAAAACAAAACCCAATGGAATCGCCAGGTGTTGATTCCGATGGCGGGTGGTAATTGCATAGACGAACTGTTGTATTTTGAAATGGAAGAGAGACTGAAATACAAAAGGGGCTTTTAATCTCATATTGAAAGATAAACTGGCAATACCATGGCAAAAATAACAAATTCAACGAAAAGAATAGTCTACAAATTACCATGACAAAAAAAAACAAAAAAACTGGAGATGATCTTAGTTGCTACATACAGATTGGTATGCAGATCAAATTCACACATTGCACCAATCGTGTTATTCATATGAGTTTAAATTCAGGGATAATTCTTACTCCTGATAGCCACATTTGAGGATGGGAGGGGATTACGATAAGTTTAACATATCTATCGTCCTCTGTGACCAAACGCACAATATCAGTTCAGACGTGCCTTTCATCTCCAAAAGATTCACTAATCCAACAATGTCATGAAAAATGCAAAATTGAAGGAAACTGAGGACCCCAAATTTCAAAACGTTTAGCCAAATACATTCAAGTCACTAGTAAACTATTCATCGAGAAGACAAATCTTTTTTAGTTTCAAACAGTTCAAAGCTTGGTTAATAGATTTTTCAGAACAGTCAACCAACACGTGATGGCGCCCTGTAATTTTCTAAAGGATAACTTTTATTTTACCACTTGGAATTTCCAACACTCTTATCATAGAACCCACTCTAGGAAAGACGCGCTATAAATTTTGTATATAAACATCAAAATTGGAAATCATCAAATATTATCTGGAAATAATATCAACTCTTTTGTGCATTCAGTCTACCGTGCAAGGGCTGTATAGCCAGTCAAAAATTGCTATCGTGGTCTCTTGTGCAAGTACAAATCCCCCTTTTGATCTTTTTGTTTTTGGTTGGTTTCTAGGTCGTTATGTGTTTTCTTTAACTAATAATTGAATGACTTCGGGTTTTCCTTTAGCGGCATTGACAGCTTCAACGATGTAACCGTTGTATAATGGTTGTATAATAGTATCCTCTATTCTCTTCAAGTTTATACTTGTTTGGCTTTCTAACTACATTGATCTCAGCGTCATTGATGTTACCGTTGTATAATGGTTGTATAATAGTATCCTCAATTCTCTTCAAGTTTATACTTGTTTAGCTTTCTAACTACATTGATCTCAGCGTCATTGATGTTACCGTTGTATAATGGTTGTATAATAGTATCCTCAATTCTCTTCAAGTTTATACTTGTTTGGCTTTCTAACTACATTGATCTCAGCGTCATTGATGTTACCGTTGTATAATGGTTGTATAATAGTATCCTCAATTCTCTTCAAGTTTATACTTGTTTGGCTTTCTAACTACATTGATCTCAGCGTCATTGATGTTACCGTTGTATAATGGTTGTATAATAGTATCCTCAATTCTCTTCAAGTTTATACTTGTTTGGCTTTCTAACTACATTGATCTCAGCATCATTGATGTTACCGTTGTATAATGGTTGTATAATAGTATCCTCAATTCTCTTCAAGTTTATACTTGTTTAGCTTTCTAACTACATTGATCTCAGCGTCATTGATGTTACCGTTGTATAATGGTTGTATAATAGTATCCTCAATTCTCTTCAAGTTTATACTTGTTTGGCTTTCTAACTACATTGATCTCAGCGTCATTGATGTTACCGTTGTATAATGGTTGTATAATAGTATCCTCAATTCTCTTCAAGTTTATACTTGTTTGGCTTTCTAACTACATTGATCTCAGCGTCATTGATGTTACCGTTGTATAATGGTTGTATAATAGTATCCTCAATTCTCTTCAAGTTTATACTTGTTTAGCTTTCTAACTACATTGATCTCAGCGTCATTGATGTTACCGTTGTATAATGGTTGTATAATAGTATCCTCTATTCTCTTCAAGTTTATACTTGTTTGGCTTTCTAACTACATTGATCTCAGCGTCATTGATATGTCTCATAATAAGGTCGTCACACATCAGCGTATAGTTTCGACGTACGCCGGGCGTAGTCATAATAAGGTCGTCACACATCAGCGTATAGTTTCGACGTACGCCGGGCGTAGTCATAATTATATTAGGAAATGTTTTCATGAACAGTATTTACAGTGATATATTGTCAAGGACAGAATTTCAAAGAAAAATATTGTCACCGGTGGTATTTCATATTGAACTAATGTTCAAAAGGAAGTCAGAAAGATGCATGTATCAATCAAATAGGCTGTTTATTGGCCCTGTATACTCAAATAAAAGTAATATTTGGGTTCTTTCCTAAAACTAAGGGTTACAAAAAAAAAGAAGTTATACAAAGATATTTTGGCTATAACATTGGCGACTCTTTTGATTTGATCGAATCTCTTCAATACTGTTTAACTCTTTATATTTCACAGTTGATTAGAGATACCTGCTTACCTCTGTATGGTGGTTTTTTCTATTATCAACGATTATTTATCAATTAAACACATATAATCAAAATATGAAACAAACCTTTAATTTTAGGAGCCTGTAATTCAGTGGTTGTCGTTTGTTTATGTGTTACATATTTGTTTTTTCGTTCATTTTTTTTACTTAAATAAGGCCGTTAGTTTTCTCGTTTGAATTGTTTTTCATTGTCTTATCGGGGCCTTTTATAGCGGACTATGCGGTATGGGCTTTGTTCATTGTTGAAGGCCGTATGGTGACCTATAGTTGTTGATGTTTGAGTCATTTTTTTCTTTTGTGGATAGTTGTCTCATTGGTAATCACATCTTCTTTCTTATACTTTAAAATAATAATTAAATCAAAATTCATTCCCATTAATAAGTATCTGCATACCCTTCATGCATCTGAGCTCACCTCCACATTCATGAGTGCTCGTTTTGCTTAGACTTTAATTTCCTATTCACTGTTTTGTGGACTTATTTGTCATTTGATAGTCTTTAGTTTTTTACCCCGTACGAATTCATATAAAATCACGTTCGAGAATATTTAATTTCGTGTTTTTTTCATAGCCTGCATACAAGCCAATAGATAATTTGTTATTCGTTAAACATTTAATTTAGTGGTTCATCTGTACCCATCAAATACACGAAAATTGGTATCCAACGAATAATAGTGAATACGCAGCAAATCTAAGATATATATATATACAGACAGGTTGACTGCTCTGCACTGACTTGCATGTACTAGCATTGGTTTTCAAAAATATCGTTTTTATCAATTAGCGGTGCTTACTTCCCTTGACTCTCATAATACTTCAGGTCAAGTTTTACAGAAAATATTTTGAGGACGAAAGATACCAAAGGGACAGTCAAACTCATAAATCGAAAATAAACTGACAACGCCATGGCTAAAAATGAAAAAAGACAAAAAGACAAACAATAGTATACATGACACAAGATAGCAAACTAAAGAATACACAACACGAACCCCACCAAAAACTAGGGTTGATCTCAGGTGCTCCGAAAGGGTAATCAAATCCTGCCCAACATGTGGCACCCGTCGTTATGCTTATGTGATAACAAATCCGATAAATAGTCTAATTCGGAAGGTCACATTCATGAAAGGGAAGGGGATTGTAGTTACGATGTAAGAAACATAGAACATATCCAATATCATTTGTGAAACGTTTATTCCATAACGGTCAACCAACTCGTGATGGCGTCCGTAAAATTTACAAAGGGATGATTTCAACTCACCATTTGGAACTCTTGGTTTAATAGCTTCCTTGTGAGCAGCAAATCTCTATCAAGAAAATCATGATAGGAAATGCAAGCACGGGATTATTGTATCAATTGGGAGATATACACCGTATGCAGGTGCTGCTGGAATGTTGCTACTTAAAAATGGAAAGTTCACAATTGGAAAGCTGAAATCATCTCTTTTGTCGTAAAGTTTTGTTTTCAGCCGACCCTCATTGTCCGACTTAACTGTGTCTGTAGTATCCTTTATCTCTAGTTCAATGGGATAGATGCGTACAACATAGTCACCAAATTTTGAATTATTTAGTGAAAGAACAACTTCTATATAGCGGGAAGTAGAGTTAAAACAATATCGCTAACTTCTTATCTCCCTTTCTAACAAGTTCCTGCATGCAGTCAGCCTCATAATAATAAAGAAACAAGTCGGCATGTAGAGGGGCACAATTTGTTCCCATTGGAATGCCGACAGTCTGTTGAAAAACAAGTCCTCCGAACGTATCAAATATGTTGTCAATGAAGAAATCAAGCATCTTGATAATATCAGTTTCAGAGAATTAATTGTTTGAATCAGAGTGATCCTTTACAAAGTAGGATTTATTCCTTTCTAAGACAAGATACTTGTATCTACGTTGGCCATTCTTTTTTATAATGCAAAGCAATACCAAGTCTTTCAATGTGTCTTTTAGTTTGGAATGTGGTATACTTGTGTAAAGAGTAGAAAAGTCAAATGTTTGAATACTATTACAATATGAAAGAGAGTTAGATTGTATGTACTCTAAAAGATCTTTGGAATTTTTAAGTATCCACATCTGATTCACGCCACCTCTAGAATAGGCAGTTTCACATTAATTTTGATGCCCGTCTTTGATTGCTGATAAAATAGATGTTAATAATTTAGAGAGAGGTTTCGTGGAGCACTTGGAAGACCCAGCAATATACCTTTGTGTGTAAGGACACTTATGTAGTTTAGGTATCCAATACAGTGATGGAAGATCCATTTCTTCACTTTTGGTTGAAATTTCAAAGGAACATAGATCAGACCTATGATTATCCAGGATTTCCTCTTTGGTAAGCGAGGGTATTTATTGAGTTTCCTAGTGAATTATCAATACCTAATTTATTTATTAAGCAGTTAATGTAATGAGTTTTACACACAAAAACAATGTTGTTGGTGGCTTTATCTGCAGGGACAACAACATATTTGTCATGGAGGGAGGATAAGTGTTTTGCAACATTAGGTTCTTTAAAGATTGACGTAGCATGGGCATTGATAGACCCATTCAGTTTCTTAATTCTGATTTGTATCAACGACCTCACTGCCATTATTCATTCGGAAAAAGTGTCTATGTCTTCCTTCTCGCGCTTAGCCCATTGCCAGCATAATCCTCGACGGAATCCATCAATTTTTTTATTGTATTTCCAATTGATGGATTTTGACTCACGATATTTCGGACCTTTCGATAACACATTTCGTAGAGAAGTGTTATTAACAATTTTGAGGTCACCGGTAATAGCGTGACCAGCAAGATTATATGTGAATTGGGAACTAGCACAAGTGCTATCAGGAGGTTTCTAGACTTTTTTTTAAAAGTCGTCAATATCGAGATCCTGCAACACGCTTTTATAATTGAACATTTTAGTTGAAATAGGTTTGGTATAGGTATATCATGTACTGTAGTACGCCGCTAGATTAAAACTGACGTGGAAAGGTAACACATGGCCAGCGAAAGCTCTTTTTTTGAGAGCCCAGGTGGTCGTGTGGTCTAGCGGGACGGCTGCAGTGCAGGCGATTAGGTGTCACGATATCACAGTAGCATGGGTTCGAATCCCGGCGAGGGAAGAACCAAAAATTTGCGAAAGCAAATTTACAGATCTAACATTGTTGGGTTGATGTTTAGACGAGTTGTATATACATTATGTTGTACACAGCCATGTATCACCATCATTGATGGCGATCCGATGGATACATCTGTTGTAGGGTTGTCACTGACTCAGGCGTACTTATGAATATAATTATTTTCTGTGACTGTATCTTACATTAATTTGTAGGATCCTTTACTATAGATAATTTAGCTGATCTGTAACAATAACATCTTCATGCCTTATATATCATGTACTGTAGTACGCCGCTAGATTAAAACTGACGTGGAAAGGTAACACATGGCCAGCGAAAGCTCTTTTTTGAGAGCCCAGGTGGTCGTGTGGTCTAGCGGGACGGCTGCAGTGCAGGCGATTAGGTGTCACGATATCACAGTAGCATGGGTTCGAATCCCGGCGAGGGAAGAACCAAAAATTTGCGAAAGCAAATTTACAGATCTAACATTGTTGGGTTGATGTTTAGACGAGTTGTATATATAGAAATGATTGTTACAGACTGGTCTTTGAAATTAGGAGGTATTCTCGATTGAATTAATTTATGATGAAGGATATTGCCTAAGTTGACGCCATCGAGACCTTTGTTGTCAAAGGAAAGATTAAGGAAAGATCTTTTTACTTTTTCATCTGGCTAGCACTATCCGAAATTATAGCTTCAAGTTTGTTTGTTTGAATGAGGTTTTGTAACAGTGGATTCCACACATAAATTGAACAGAGAATAAAGTTTTGAAAGGGCTAATGAATAAAGATTCGTGCGAATATGATGAAATCCTAACGGCTTTTGTATAAATGGCAGCAAGTCATTAATAGAGACATTATGCATAGAAGGTGATGTATAATGACGATGACGAGGAGTCGAGTTGAAAATATGCATCACATTCACCGAGTTACACGAAGGACTAGATAGAATACCTATACCATCAATTTTGTCATTGCAACCATAAGATGTCGCAGTTCCTAATTGTCTTGTCCAGTAAAATTGAGAATGGAAATGGGGAATGTGTAAAAGAGACAACAACCCGACCATAGAGCAGACAACAGCAGAAGGTCACCAACAGGTCTTTAATGCAGCGAGAAATTCCCGCAACCGGAGGCGTCCTTTACCTGGCCCCTAAACAAATATATGTACTACTTCAGTGATAATGTAGTTCAGTAGTCCTCTTTTTTCTACGGAGAGTCGTTGAAAGATTAGGAATGTGAGAGCTATGGTAAATTTTTTCGATAACGCGAACTGTCATAGAAACGATGGAATGATCGGGCTGATTGAAATTCTTGTATAGAATGTCGTTAGCATTGAGATTAATGTCTGATCTATGACCGCACATACGTTTGTAGCCTTCCTTTCGTTTCACCGACGTATATTTTGTATTTACTCCAGACGCGCGTTTCGTCTACAGAGAATTCATCAGTGACGTTCGAATCCAAAAGTTAAAAAGGCCAAATAAAGAATGAAGTTGAGGAGCATTGAGAACCCTACATTCCTAAAAGTTTTGCCAAATACAGCTAAGGTAATCTATTCCTGAGGTAGAAAAGCCTAAGTATTTCAAAAGTTTGGTAAACAGTTTATTTATAAATATGACCATATCAAAGATAATACATGGCAGCAAAGAAGAACTGACTACTTGGTTGGTGATACCCTCGGGGAGTTAAAAATCCATCATCAATGGCATCGACCCAGATAAATTCATCGTAGATACCAGGATTAAATTTTGTATTTACGCCGGACGCTCATAACAGAAAAAGAAACTTATAATGTTAAGATTTGTATCCCAATTTGAAGAAAAATCCAAAATGGACACCCAGCATTGTATGTTTAAAAATACACATTTCTTGACTTTCAAACGTTTCCGGGGTTGTTTGTTGTAACCATAGAACCGCGATATGGACGCATCATATTGATAAAGATTTTGTTTTGGTTTTATGGTACTGTTAAAGTTTGATTACACTAAGTACAAAAGTGCAAATAGTGTGTCAAAAAAATCAATGATTTTTGGTCGAATTCAACTTAAGATTTGCTTTCAGAAACAGTATAATTCACTGTGTCTAAACCACACCGGCAAAATTTGCTCGGACTCGATGCTATCTAACATCCGGCACAATGACGGAACACTAATAGACAAAAGAAAGGTAGGTTTCTCCTTATTTTTTTATTCTTTTTATGATATCGAAGAATATATATACATATACAACTATTTTCTATTGTGAGATGAAATATTTTCTACAACCGTTCTCTATTAACGGAGAAATAAGTCAAAATGCATGTCAAAATGACGAATTGAGTGAACCTTGCCTCGAAATTGTTTAATTTCTCGTTAAATTGTTCACATTGTATGGAAAGAAAGGTACGGGAAGATAGATATTGACACGGAGATTGCAAATTTAGTTATTATGAGCATCTCAATAATTGTAACTCTGTGTATGGAACGAAAGAAATGGGTCATGTAAAAATCGAACTGGCCGGTTTCGTCAATGTATACAACCCGGTTTCGTCATAGATTTCAAAATGCATAACCCGGTTTGGTCAAATAAAAAAATTCATAATCGCATTACATTAGAATTGATTATTTAACTTCAGCGTTCAAAAGGAGTTTTTTGGGTCGTTCGAAAACAAGTTCGTTCACCGGACAGCTGCTTATTATTTATATGAGTCTCAGATTCAAATAAATAATAAGCAAATTCATACTCTTATAGCCGACACAAATATTTTAATTTTACTTTGCATTCCGAAATTTTTTAAAAGCATATTGAGATTAAAGCTCTCTAAATATGTTTTTTCTATATGAGTTATGGGAAAATATGTTAAACATTTTTAAACTTGAAATTAAAGTTTACGGTCTTAAAAATCGAAACACACAATTGATATGTGATTTTCTCGCACAAAAGAATGGACACCTTTATAAGTAATCTAATCATTCCATGTATTTAATCTTTTCTACCATCGTTAAAAATAAATCTTCTTAAGGATAAACGTTGATAATAAGACAAATGTATATGCATGCATAATCGGCATAGAAAATGAATATAGGGTTACAACTACCATGCATTAAAATAAAATTTATTTATCACTATACTGCAAATTAGTAGAATAGTCTCAGGTCATCGATATAATTCAATAATGATTATTTTGTTAACATTATTAAAAAAAACGATTCTGCACTGTCGCCATTGTGTTATGATGATCGTACACTGATGTTGGTCAATATATTTTGACAATATGTACGGACAGACGGATTCAGTTTATTTCAAAGTGGGCGTATTTCGAACAACTTTTACATACCGCCGAGCGTAGCGAGTCGAACAATATTTTGATTATTTTTTGCTTTACAAAATCTTTAAATACAGGAATCAATAAAGTTTTGGCAACCAAAGGTGGGGTCGGGGCGTGCAACATATACGTCATCTAGATTCGCCACTTATCTTATAAAGTGTATACTGAATTAAAATATTGTAAGAAATGAGAAAACAGGGACACCCGGGAAATCGGATTATGTCAGTTGGATTATGTTTCTCATAATAAATGCCGAATATCAAGTTCTTTTTTATCGATTTCTATACATTTTTTTTTCAAATATATATAAAAGTTATATAGGAAAATGATAAGGCAGACAAATATACAAATAAATCGACTTGGCTGATATCCTAATAAAAATTATTGACCTTTAATTACGATTTTTTTTCTCCATTTCTTTGCGTTTTTACACGCCCGTCCCAATTTTGACAGGCCGTATTATTGTATTCACCCGTCTAACCGTCCGTCCTTCCATCCGTCCGTTCCTCCATCTATCAGTCATTCTGTCCGTCTGTCCACCATAAACATGTCGCACCGTAACTTCTGGACAGCTTATCTTATTTTCTTAAAATTTAACATGATCTGTAAACCTTTTGGTGAAAATCAAATTTAATCTTTTTGAGTTACAGAACATGTTTACAAGTGAAACAGGAATGTGGGGTTTTTTAACATGTCGCGCCATATCTCAAAAACATGAAAAGTTCATACAAATTCCAAGCGACAACAACCCAACCAAAGAGCAGAAAACAGCCGAAGGCCACAATGGGTCTTCAATGAAGCGAGAAACTCCCGCATCTGGTGGTGTCCTTTAGCTGGCCCCTTAATAAATATGTAAACTAGTTCAGTGATAGTGAATTTCATAGTAAACTGCGAATACATGTCTATTTATCATATTTAATGGATAATTTTAGCTATGATAAAAGTTTTGGCACAAATCGCGAATTTACCATAAAGGCTCTGTCATAGGACGAGTTAAAGGTTTATTCATCATTTTTTATTATTTGTACTTTTGTTGTACTGTTTGTGTCAGCGACAACACTTTGACTCAGTCCATTTCCCGAGTCACAGGCTTGTAATTCCATGGTTGTCTTTGGTTGCTTTATACCATATGTGTTTTGAACATAAAATAGGCAGGTAGTTTTCTTGTTTTCTTGTTTTACATTTATAATTTAGGGCCCTGTTGTAGCTTGCTTTCATGCGGTTTGTGTGTTTTTCTCATTGTTTAAGGCATACGGTGACCTAAACTTGATTAATTCAACATCATTTTTGTGTCTAAAAGAAAGTTGTCTCATTGTCAATGTGTATGGGATAAGTGGTTACCGTCACTTCTTCTAAATAAGACCTAGATATAAATGACGGTCATGTTTTGCAAATCAACTTTTATTCACATTGAAAATACAAAACTGTCAGATATTGTTTTCGAAAGTTATCTTGAAGTTTTAATTGAATTCGAACTGTAAAAAAGATGAATTTGAACTGTAAAAAAAAATGAATTTGAACTGTAAAAATAATGTGAAAAACATGCCTATAGGAAAATAAATGTGCTTACCAGAAACGGGGTGAAAGTTACAAATCTCATTGCTATGTTATGGATGCTTAAGTGTGAAAACTTGCTTTAGTGCGCAAGGAACACAGTATATATAGTACCAGAAAATCTGGCAAGACTGCATGCATGATAAACTTGTGCAGAACAGTATAGACTATAGTCGGTTTGGGACTGTTCGTCAATGATTGAATGCATAGTGTATATAATTTAGTATAGTAAATTAAAATTATGGCACAATCAAAACACATACTTTTATTTTTCATCTTTACATACTACTATTATGAACAAAGAAAATATAATAATGTTACAAAATAATTAGATACTAATGTTTGCTATTGAGTATTTATATTCCATTTAAAATTAGTTTGAAGTTAAGTGAAATAAGGGATACGCCTTTCATTAGGAAAATGTGTATTATCATAATTAACTATGTCCAAAAGTGCCTGTTTAAAATAGATTTTAACACGCCGAGTTTACCTTACAATAAATATATATTTAAATTATCGAAATACAATGTTCAGACCCGTGCCAAAGTTGCTTTTCATAAATTGTTTGTTAAAAGACCCCAACCAAACCGGGTGATATATATAGACGAAACCGGGTGATTGTGTAGTAACAACATTGACGAAACCGGTTTATTTTAATTTGACATGACCCTTTTCTTTCGTTCCATACACAGAGATACAATTAATGAGATGCTCATAATAACTAAATTTGCAATCTCCGTGTCAATATCTATCTTCCCGTACCTTTCTTTCCGTACAATGTAAACAATTTAACGAGAAATTAAACAATTTCGAGGCAAGTTTCACTCAATTCGTCATTTTGACATGCATTTTGACTTATTTCTCCGTTAATAGAGAACGCGGTTGTAGAAAATATTTCATCTCACAATAGAAAATAGTTGTATATGTATATATATTCTTCGATATCATAAAAAGAATTAAAAAAATAAGGAGAAACCTAACTTTCTTTTGTCTATTGGTGTTCCGTCATTGTGCCGGATGTTAGATAGCATCGAGTCCGAGCAAATTTTGCCGGTGTGGTTTAGACACAGTGTAATTGGCATTGACAGATGCATTGCCTAATTAAAGTTGCATACGAACACATTCACCCCATTTTTCACACTGATTTTAGCTTAAAGAGGACTAAACTTAATCACAATTTCCTGTCTAACGTTGCTGTGTATTAATTCATCTACAACAATCATTTGTAAGCCATGGCGTTGTCAGTTTATTTTCGATATATCAGTTGACTGTCCCTCTTGTATCTTTCGCACCTCCTTCCGATGAACATATGACCTATATAACAGTCACCTTTAGCGTTTATTGATATAAACTTCGTATCTTTTTATTTTCATATAAGTGTACTGAAAGCATTCAATAAAAATATTAGCAAACATGACTGTAGAATAATGTTGTTTAATAAACTCTTTCAATGAGTTATAAACAAGTGTTATAAAGATAACATTTTCTATATCATGTAGTTGATACGTTTTGACTCCCTTATTTCTTCCAGAAGATAGATGATTGAAAAGGTAAGAACTGAGAATCACGATTTCAAATATCTAGAACATTGTTTTGAGCCTTGCGTGAATCTCACATATGAAGGACAGGACTTGGTTGTGTGCGTACATTTGTACTATTAAAGTGCAAGTAATAAATTTCACTACTCAAAATTACGTTCATTACGTAAAGTATAATCAAATCTGATTTACAGTTTTAAATTGTTGATTCAAACTACATAAATGTGCTTGAACACATAATAAGTAAACAAAACAATAGAACTGATTGGCATTGTCATTGAACCTTTAGCATTATTCAACATCGTAAACTATCTCAAGAAGATATATAAAGTTCGGTAGATTTACTTGAATTATAATTATTTCTAAAAGACACAAGGAAACTGAACAAAGGTAAGAACGCAAAATTATTCTCTAGAAAATATTGAAAAATATAAATAATCAGATAAACCTCAATTTCCCGTTTATGTCTATTGATATATTTTTGAACGTTTAGTCTTCATTTTTTTTTACAAAAAGTATACCATAATAGTGTAACGTTTATGGGTCATCGTAAATTCCCCTTTTTCTATTTTTAGATACTATATATATAACTATAGTTGTCCGGTCACTTTTTCGCGGGGATCGTTTTTCTCGTGCTTAGATCTCAATGTCCAGACTTGGATATTTAAACCTCGTCAGGACAGTGTTTCTTTAGATTGTGGAAAACTTTCGTACTGGTAAGTTGTACTTTTAATTTCAATTTATTTGTATTTCGATGTTTGACTTAAATATTTATTTCTTTACATTTGATATATTTTTTTTCGGTCTCGTAGTCAAACAGTTCTAAAATGTTAAATTTACGTTTCCGTTCCAGAACAAATAGAGGGAATTGTACACTAGCTTGATATTTTATGATTTCGGGTTTATTAAGAGATGGAGTTCATTTTGATCACGATATTTAGATAGATGGTTAATCCGAGGGATATTTTGGTGTAACGGTCGTCAATCTACGGAATTGTTCGTGCCTAATTACTCTGAAATAGAATTTTGTATTATCGCATGTTTTGGTTTTGGATCTTGAACTGGTCAATTTTATTGAAAAAGTTTTTCAAACATTGCTCTGGTTGGATTGAAAACTAAACGGGTATTGAGAAATGCGATGTTTTTTTACTGGATCGATTTTTGTTCCCTAGTCATAGAATAATGAGATTCATGATCTAGTCTAACAAAGTCGGTGGGAACCAGTGGGTATAATTATTTTGTCTCGGAAGGTTAGTAATTAGATAGTTCTAAGGCCAAACGCTTCTTTGAAATTGTTAACTTGTATGGGTATTTTTCACCGCATGCATCGTTTCTCTAAAAAGGGGAAGTTCGGAAGTGTATTGAAATTCTGAATTGATAATTCCGCATGGAGATACCGCGATATTTATGTATTTATATGTTGTCTTTGTCTATTAAATATGAAACTGTTTTATGAATTTTGGTCATTTGTTATAGGAGCAAATGCATTGCTTGGCAAATCGTCATCACTGGTCATTTTTAGGTTTCTTATACCTGTCATTATTGAATTTACTGTTTCGTTGTATTGTCAGTATGCTGTCAGAAGTCCTGGAGCGAAAGCACAGGCCGAACCCTCTCTACCAGTAACGTAAATGGCTGAGCTAGCAGGGTATAATGTCATGAGACAGATTATGAATGGAAATACGTCTACACACGAATACCCATTTACGTTGCAATAGAACAAGAGATACGCACTTAAAAATCGATTGGTTTGTTTTACCGATTATGATATTTAGTCTGATTGTGGATTTGTCATTCAGATGTTGCATGCATAAGAAGTAAAAGCAAAAAATATGTCAAGTAAAGAAACATTCAACCAGCAGTGTAAAACATATGTGAATGCATAAAAGTTTTGCGTCCGATGTGTTTTCTGGATTTATTCACATTTAACGCCATATATTTGAAATAAAAAAAAATAATTAAAACTACGGTCGGGTTGTTGTCGCTTTGACACATTTTCCATTTCCATTCTTAATTTTATTCCATCTTTTTATTTGAACATTCATTCGTTTTATATGTTAGAGCTTTTGAGTTTGCCATTTGATTACAGACTTTTCCTCGTATTTCGTTATTTTTGTTATTTTACTTTTTGCACTATATGTTCAACATACTGGGGGCTTAAATAGTATATCTATTTACTATACTATATATAAAAAATGTTAATTTTCGCAAACCATTTCGGTTACAGAAAAGAACTATTTTTTTACAATCAGTAAGGGAAGGTCTACAGGTAATGTGAATACACAGAACCCTAATTTATCTTTTGTATCTGTGTCTATTAACAAAATTCCATGTATCTATAAGTCCCATTTAAGTGTTTAAAAACTGCTTTAAACATGATTAGATATTCCCAATACACTGATTGGTTGAACTACTGAGGTGATCCATAGAATTCACAAACCTAAATAAATGTTTCACGATTGGTTCAACAACTGTGGGGTCGATGAATAGTACACGCTTCCCAAAAATAAGGAGAGTTGTACAAGTACTATATATACCATGGTTTTTACGAGTTAACATATTTAAACAAACGAATCCGAAGGATGAGTTTGTCTAAATATGTTAATGAGTAAGACACATGGTATATAAAATTTGTAATATAAATAAAATGATTGACAGCTTTAAGGCCTTCAACCAATATTGGAAATTGATCACGTTAGTTTTATCCAATGAAATGGAAGCTCGCGCAAGTCACTTTTGCGACTCATGTATGATCTTCTGTGTATTTCATGTAATAGGACCCCTGAATTTGCAAAAAGGAAAAAACATGTCTGATTTTCCCGATTTTTATTTAGTTCTGCGCCCCGTGCATGGTTGTTTGCGCAAGTAATTTCATAATGTCATCAGACTGAGGTAAACAAAAATATCGGATTCCAGCGTCGGACAAGGATTAAATAATTATTCTAATGACGGTAAGAAAATTTTTTTCAAGTATCATACACATTTATTATATTTTACAGAATTTTCATCTCATTGAAAAATGCATATTTATACATTTCTAGTTTTCGTACAAACTGCTTTCTTCCGTTATTTTATCAATTCGATTATTAAATTAATTATTAAAACACAATTTTAATGATAAAACACTGAATTTTAACAGTAGCGGATCCAGGGAGCGTAGATAGTGTACGTTCTCCTAAATGATCGCAAAAAAATCTTGTTTTTTCAGATATTTGTAGCCGATATTTATTCCTTTTTCTATAGGTATCCCCTTTTTTAAATCGAAATTTAATTGGATCTTCGCAAAGGAAATGGTAGTTTCACAACTTAAAGAAGAAACATTTAGTAATTGTTTCCAAAATTAGTGGAATTCGTAACAATCCTATATAGTTTGAAAAAGGTTTTAAGATTTGGGTACACATAATTTTATTGCTTTTTGTTATGAAATGAAAAAAAATGAAGATCTTGACCTTTTAGTACGTTTAACAGTTTCCTAAATATTTTAGAGGCGGATACATTTTTAAAAAGGGTGGAGCTTCAGCCATGGAATAACATGAACATGAATATGTTATACCATGGCTGAAGCTCCGCCTTTTTTCCTTTGAATTCTAATTGAGTTGCATATCTAATTAGCAAAGTATGGTATGTAACATTAATTTGCATATAATATACCATGGTTTTTCATCACCACACTTTTTAAGCAATTTTTTTCATAAAAACATCAAACGAAAAAATCCAATTTATGTTACAATTAATGTGAATGCACATACCCCTTCTCCAATTTATCTTTTGTTAAAAATGATCAAGTGTTCACCACTTACTGTTTTCAATACGATATCAAACACTGAAGTCTGATTTATTTTTTTCTAATAAAAAGTTTCTGCTAATCAAAATAGTAAAAATCCTTTATGATAATGTCTTGTTTGCATTTTCTGTTTTTTTCTGTAAATTCTATAATTTTAAAATAACACTTTTCCTATACTCACCTTGATCGCACAACCCACCCCTAACGAAAGAACAAATCCAACACAAGAGTGTCAACTTGTTCGAATCGTTCAGATTTTCTACCAAGGATAAACGTGGCATCAGTGCGTTTTTATAAATGTGCTTCAACAATGGAAAGCACCATACTGTTTGGTCGTCTATAAAGGCCACGACCTAAATATATTATACAATTAAATTGAAAAGCTATTGCTTCAACTTTATTTATTTTTATGATATTTATTTCTAAAAACAAAGCGAACGTTACATATAAATATAACAGTGACTAAACAGTTATTAATAATTTTTGTTTTTCTTGACAAATTGCATTCTCTATATCTCTAGGAAAAATGGTGCTATCAGTAATATTTTACTGTTTGATGGTATTCGCAATTGCAAACTGCAAAAAGAAGATGGCTTGTGAAAACTCCATAGTGAACCTATCGTGTCCAGACAACACATCCATCCGGATTGTCACAGCAAGTTATGGGCGGGACGATTATATCGCGTGTCCACATCTACATATTAGGACCGATAACTGTTCTGCTGTCAATTCCCTAACTGTAGTTCAAGGCCAGTGTGACGGACAACAGTTGTGTAATGTCAAAGCATCAAATTCTATTTTTGGCGATCCCTGTGTAAACACTTACAAATATCTGAAAGTCAAATATGTTTGTAAGAAAAAGAAAGGTAACATTCAAAAATCCTAATGCTACAACCCTCATGCCCATATATCAAGATGTTTTGCATGTTTATACAAGTAAATATAATTCTTCATCGACTTCTTTTTAAACAGTGATTCTATGGGATATTATAAATGTTAATCAGTTCGTTGTATCAAAACTACATTTATAATGAATAATTAGAGATAGACCATTTTGTACATATTCCAAGGGGAAACTTGATGCAAAGCATTATTTTTTACTGTTTCATTGCCTTTGGTAGAAAAAGAGGACTTTGTGGCAAATAAATCAGGATTTTTATAGAAAATCCACAGCCTTTATCCTTGTACTCTCATATTTGGCAATTTGATGACTGAAAGATATAGGATTATTGCATGCAGTGCTAGCATTGATTTCCTTAAAACAAGTTTATAAATGTAGTTATTGGTTAAAATAAATATAAATATGGCCAAAATCAAGTACACCTTTTAGGGTGCGCTCGACTTTAATGACTCAGCACAGGGTGTTTTGGAATTTACAGGGTGCTTAGATTTTTTTGTAAAAAATAAACACTACCACATCATAGAAAATCAAGTGAGAAATTTATTTTTAAAATTTTATAACAGAAATCTCTGTATTAAAAGCTGTGGATTTTCTATAAAAATCTTGATTTATTTGCCACAAAGTCCTCTTTTTCTATTAAATGCAATGAAACAGTAAAAAATAATACTTTGCATCAAGTTTCCCCTTGGAGTATGTACTAAATGGTCTATCTCTAATTATTCATTATAAATGTGGTTTTGATACAATTGAGGTTTGAAAAATTCGTACAAAAATGTCTACAGAAAAGTACATAAACCTTAATGTATAAAACTTGTTAAATAGGAGGCCTATATACAGGTTGGTGTATGTGGTCGCAATTGTTTGAAGCTCGGTAGTTATCGTACTTTCGTGTTCAATTTTGCATTTCTTTAAGATGTTTTGACTTGGTTTCAGAAAAAAGTGTACTCTTCATTTATGATAACTTCCATTTGTACTGTATATAGAAATAATTGAAGATTTCACCTAAAAATATCAATATTTATAGATAGCTGTCAAATGTATTTCAGGACCATCGCCACCCATTAAACCATCTTCTAATTTAACATATGTATGTGAGGGTCAAAGAGGAAATATACAGTGTCCTGCTAACAAATACATCAAGATCAATGGAGCGACATATGGACGGACAGACAGAACAACATGTCCATCCCCTATAATCAGGACAACAGAATGTTCTACGGAGTTCCCACTTCCTATGATAAGGGATCAATGCCAAGGTCAACAAGAGTGTATTATTACAGCCACAAACGCATTGTATGGAGATCCATGTGTGAATACGTACAAGTACCTTACTGTAAACTTTGACTGTACAGGTAATAGTCATAATAATAATCAACGAAATAAAAGTCTCCCAACGCGGCATTTCTACTATTTTTTTCGCATTATTTGATATGCAGAAGGATTTTTTCTATTTTTTTTTTTTTTTTTTTTTTTTTTTGGTGGAAACATATTGCTAGTTTGTGTTTTGTTAAATTTGGTTTAATTTTGTTCATGTAACAGTTATTCTCTCTTTAACATCTAATATTCGTGAGATCTTTTTGGTAGTTAGGGTTGGGGATAAAATACATTGGTAATAATAATGGTAGTTTTTATGATCGATCAACATTATGTATTTTTCTCCCATAAATCTGCAGATTAAACAGAAAATACGTCTTTCTGTAACTTCATTGGGATATAAAAGAGTCGACCGAAGCTCACTGTGTATAAAGCTCGGAACTTAAAACAAGTCGCATCACCAAATTCAATTTATTTGTTTAACAGGTATTAAAGATCCATAAAGTTTAGAATTATTCGGTATAAACATCTGTCTTATTTTACAGGACAAGGAAATGCGGAAAAAGAAAAAGGAATGAAGAATGCGATTGAAGATGAATAAAAAAAGACTAGTGATTCGATTTAAATTTGTCATTGTTTGCTGTTTGTTTTCTGTAGTTATTGGTGTAGATATGTTTAAGTATTGTTGTAGACACATTTTAAAGTAGTGTATACATACGTTTTACTTTGTTCAATACCAATAAATAGATATCGACTGATGTTAGAATAAAGTGTTAATATCTTAAAAGAGTAAAAAATGAACTATAAGATCATTTGCAGTTTTCAGTCAATATTCTTCCATATCATATCCACGCAGTAAGTACAATCCTGTCAAAACATTTCGCTTGCAATCAATTAAGACATGTTCAGTCGCTGGTTAGTCCTGTGTGGACGTAACGCACGTTAGGCGTAATACATGTTTTACCCTGGTACCTTTTGTTGACTATTATTCGTTTGTTTCTTTGTCCTATATTTTTCAAATTAATTGATTGTAGTCCTGTCATGTAATGTTTTCATTTTAATGTTATGATTTACATTGCCATAAAATCGAGAGGTTTGGCATGCAACAAAACCAGGTTCAACCCACCATTTGTTTTTCTTAAAATGCCCTGTTTCAAGTCAGAAAAATGGCCATTGTTATATTATAGTTCGTTTCTGTGTGTGTGTTACATTTTAATATTGTGTTTCTGTTGGGTCTTAGTTCTTATATTTGATACGTTCCCTCGGTTTAGTTTGTATACCGGGTGTGTTTTTTCCTTATCGATTTATGAATTTCGAACAGCGGTATACTACTGTTGACTTTTTTTTAACTCTTTCACAGATGATATAAAAAGTAAAAACACAAAAATACCGAACTCCGAGGAAAATTCAAAAAGGAAAATCCAAAATCAAAAGGCAAAATCAAAAGTCCAAACACATCAAACGAATGGATAACAACTGTCATATTCCTGACTTTGGTACATGCAGGCATTTTCTAATGTAGAAAATGGTGGATTGAACCTGGCTTTATAGCTAGCTAAACTTCTCACTTGTATGACAGTCGCATCAAATTCCATTACATTGTCAACGATGTATGAACAAAACAAACATACTCAAAGAGTAAAAATGTCAAAAATAGGGGTACAGCAGTCAATATTGTGTTATCATCTTAATATCACTATAAAAACAACAAATGTAACGAAGAATCACAAAAAGGCATACATCGCATATGTTTCACCGACGATTTGCTGGAGTTTTGGCATGCAACAAAACAAGGTTCAACCCACATTTTTTCTAATATCCTGTACCAAGTCAGGAAAATGGCCATTGCTATATTATAGTTCGTTTCTGTCTGTTATATTTTAATGTAGTGTTTCTGTTGTATCGTAGTTCTCCTTTCAAAATTTATGTGTTTCCCTCAGTTTTATTTTGTAACCCGGATTTGTTTTTCTCTCAATCGATTAATAAATTACTGTTGCCTTTGTTCCATAGGTCGTAACTACAATCCACCTCTCTTTTCACAACGAATGAGACCTACCGAATTAGACTATTTACTGGATGTGTAATAACAAAAGCAACACGACGGGTTCCACAGGTGGAGCAGGATCTGCTTTCTCTACCGGAGCACCGGAGATTATCGCCATTTTTCGCGGTGTTTAGTGTTGCTTAGTCTTTAGTTTTATGTTGTGTCTTTTGTTCTATTATTTTTCCGTTTTTTTTTAGCCATGGCGTTGTCAGTTTATTTTTTATTAATGATTTTGGCTGTCCCTCTGATATATTTCGCCCTTCTTTTACCAATGATATGTTCAGTTAAACTCTTTTTCTATATCTTGAACTATTTTCAAAATATACAAAGAATGGTCAATTGAAGACTGACTGGATTTTATGACATAAGATAGCATATTAATCTATTGCAATAAAAAATCATAATTTCAAATAAGATTTGTAGATTTAGCTAACTAAGTCCTTATATTTGTATAAAATAATATTCGTTTATAGTGGAACATTGTTTTAAGGTTTATGTACCCTTTAGCCATTTTTGTACGAACTTTTCAAACTTCAATTGTATCAAAACTACAGATATAATGAATAATAGAGATAGGCTATTTTGTACATATTCCAAGGGGAAACTTGATGCAAAGCATTCTTTTTTACTGTTCCATTACATTTAATAGAAAAAGAGGACTTTGTGGCAAATAAATCAAGATTTTTATAGAAAATCCACAGCCTCAGTTAATACAGAGATTTTTGTTATAAAATTTTACTCTCTGAATCCGGAAGTCAGGAATCTGATGAAAACATTCACAAGACACGGAAAAAGATGTTAGCAAGAGCTGCATTGCTCTTACTTGGTAGGGAATTTAGAGATATCAAAAACCTTTACGACTCCACAGAAGTCGAAAAAATGTCTCACGAAAGTCAATTTTGTCTCATAAAAGTCAATTTTGTTGTTACAAAATTGAATTTTGTCGTCACAAAAATGAATTTTGTCGTCACAAAATTGACTTTTGTCTCAACAAAATTGACAAAATTGACTTTTGTCTCAACAAAATTGACAAAATTGATTTTTGTCTCAACAAAATTGACAAAATTGACTTTTGTCTCAACAAAATTAACAAAATTGACTTTTGTCTCAACAAAATTGACAAAATTGAATTTTGTCTCACAAAATTGAATTTTGTCTCACAAAAGTCAATTTTGTCTCACAAAAGTCAATTTTGTCTCACAAAACTTAATTTTGTCTCACAAAATTGAATCTTACCTCACACAATTGACTTTTGAGATTTAATTTCCATATCAGGTAACAAAAGTCAATTTTGTATGCAAATATGTTTATATCTGCATACCTTTTTACACAAAATTGACTTTTGTCATGACAAATATGAATTTTGTCTACAAAAATGAATTTTGTCATGGCAAAAATGAATTTTGTCATGACAAAAATGAATTTTGTCTACACAAATGAATTTTGTCATCACAAAATTGAAGTTCTCACAAAACAAGTCTGTAGCACATAGTTTTGTAAGACAAAAATGATTTTGTTATGACAGAATTGAATTTTGTACAAAACCACAAGAGTCCCATTCGGCGCCCCGTAGCTCCAGACCTCAATTAAACTGATTGAAAGATTATGTCTTCATCATATTATATCGCGAATTACAATTATATAAACAATAATTGTCAGTTAAAAACTAAATTTTTCAACAATGGCCATTTGATAAAGTCGTGATTATCTCTGTTTTTTGTGCTTTCAAAATATTTCTGTTTGAAAGTTGACAGTTTATATTCTAGTAACACGGCGATTTATCCTTTACAGTAAATAGATACATGATTTTCCAACTTTATTGCATATAAAATATATAAATAACTGTGTATAAATAAAATCTTATTAATTAGCTAAATGTACACCAAGTCATGTTTACATAAATAACAACTTGTACACATATAAAATAGTAAGCGGTTTGATTGCAAATGAGACAAATTTTCACTAGAGACAAAAATTTTAATGGTATGAGAGGTTCCATAATTTCGGTTTACATTAAAAAAAAAAAACCATAAAGCATACCAAGACCTGTTTTGAAAATTCACAATACATGTCTGTACAAAATTTTATTTCTGGCAATTTCATTGTAAATGGATTTTTTTTTTTTTTTTAAATGTGATTCTCGCATAAAGCAAACATATACCTACAACGACTAACAAACATGCGCATCATTTTGTTAAAATCCAAATACATAGATCTGCAGACTTAGATGGTGATTCAATTTGTTTAAAATGATTATAACTTTTTTAGAATCACGACTATTCAAAGCTAGACATCTGGTATACACTTGATCTATTGGTCTCAAGATGATGTTTGATTTCTCCAGTCGTTTGGTTGATCTCTGTTTGACGTTTGTAATTTGAATGAAACAAGCTATGCAACTAGAAGTTAGTTACTCATTGTTTTGTTAAGTTGAACTATTGTTGGCTCATATTTTATCCCTTTATTATGTGAAGCTGATAATGAGACAACATGCAATAACACATATCAAACAAATACCTGCTTTTGTTGGTTGTCCTTCATCTTGACAATACGTTTTTAACTATGCTCTCGATTTTCCAAATCGATGAGTTAATCGTGTTTTATAATTTTTCAAATATTTTCCAAAATAAATATTACACTTATTTACATGAAACTATTGTTAACCCCGACATGAATAATCATTCAGTTATCATCTAAGAAACATTTGAATTTTCATCCAACATATATATCTAAGACACATTTAATCCAACATAAAATATCTAACAAACATTTAACCCAACAAATAATTTAGAGTTATGATACAATATACAGATAAAAAATAATAACAATAGTTAAAGCATTCACCATATAAACAAGTTCATCAAAAATAGTCACGCATAAGTATGGATCAATTAAATCTGCATGATGCCATCTGCAAAGATGTGCACTTACTATTTTTGAAGTTTGGAATGACAAAACTTCTAACACTTAAAAAAAAAACATCAACAATGTCCAAAGACTTTCCCAAATGAACAATGCATAAATATCCGATCAGTTTGTATTTTATTCTCTAAACAAAATCAGAATCGATACCTACCCAATTATATATGTTGTTAAATCAGTTTCCTTTTTCACTTAGCCAAGAATTTCCTTAAAAATATTAAACTCTATACAATAAGAATTAATAATACAATAATTTATTATTCTTATCTAATACAAAACAATGTTGTTCAACTGAAAAGTTAATCGTGTGAAGCTGCACAATAAAATTTGACTCAGACCACGTGACTACCAGTCAGAAAGTGGGGATGTTTGCATTGACGAATCTCGGCCTTCGATCAGATAATTTGGCGGCAATCTAGAGGTAAACGGTTGATGTAAAATAGAACGACTTGATAAAGTACCATTTAATGCATGATCATTGTCAACAGGAAGAGACCTGAAGGAAACATCCGGTCTGTGTGAACTACCCACATATTGAGCTATGACTTCCGGTTTATTAGAACTACCTACATACTTTGCTACGACTTGTCCTCGCTCTTCAGCAATATGCATTTGTTTCTCGCGAAGTTTCTCCGCAATGAATTCCTTGTCTTTGGAAATCGGATATAGTGCAGCTTGGAGGGTATTTTTCTCTCTTTTTTCTTGTTCCAGTGCGCGTTCTAACTCCTCACACCTGTCTTGTACGTCATTAGTGAAATGCATGATATTTGGCTTGACCTCAGTCTCGACCTCCATGTCCTTCAAAGCAATATTTTCCTGGAATTTAATAGCAGCTATTTGTCTTTCGATTGCATATCTTTGCAGTTTGTTCCTTTCGTACATTGTCAATAAGTTTTTATGCCCAGACACATTTATTGTCTTTTTCGTATCTTCAATATCTTTGACAAGTTTTACTTTTTCTTCATTCAGAATTTGCATGTCCGTTTCAAGTTTTGATATTTTCCCTTTAAAGTCGTGCACTTTTAATTCAAGGTCGCTAGTTCGGTCTTCCCTCTTTAATAAATTCTGTAATTCCCTTGTTCCTCTTTCTAATTGCGATTCGTGATCCTGAATATTCTTAGACAGTGCAGATAACCGTTTTGAGAACTGTCCCTCCAATGCTGCTAGTTTTTGTAATCGCTCATTCAAGTCTTTTGTTTTCATATCATCCAGTTCTAACCAACGCTTTGCTAACCATGCAGCCTTCTGAAACTTGACAAGAATGTCTGGAATCAGTCTCATCAAACTATAAGTTCTTGAATTTTTCACTTTTAAGTGACAGACAGCCTTTTCGCTGTCTTGACTGAACATTTCCGAACTAAATTGAGACTCGTTGTCAATAAGGAAGTCTAATTGTTCCTTCAAAAACGAAAGTCTGTGCGAGATTTTTTCGACTTCTGTGGAGTCGTAAAGGTTTTTGATATCTCTAAATTCCCTACCAAGTAAGAGCAATGCAGCTCTTGCTAACATCTTTTTCCGTGTCGTGTGAATGTTTTCATCAGATTCCTGACTTCCGGATTCAGAGAGTCCAAGTTGACTCCATCCAGAAAATGAGGACAACCCTGTTACATGGCTATCGAACGTTTTCACTGAATTTACGCTGATATTTGAAAATGACATTGCTGAATCAACGTTACGTTCACGGTCTGGGCCGGTACTCCCGAATTCATAAAAGTATTTGAATAGAGGACTAAAAACTCTGTCTACAAAGTTTGCACGAAGATCTCGTAAATATTTTAAATTATTGAAAAACCAAATGAAATATTGTACAACTTGATCAGGTTCTTCTTGTTTCCTTTCTGGTAAATCAGTTTTTTTATTTCTTTGACGCATGCGTCCTTTTCTTATTTCTACCTGTAGAGCCTGTCGTAGTCCCGCGAGAGTGTATATGTCACGGGCTCCCTTACAACGTCGTGCCATTTCTCTGAACATTTTAAGAAGCATGTCCACGTTAAAGTTGTCATAGCTAAGGTACACTTTCTCTTCAAAAGCTTTTATCTGTTGGTAGAGAAGGTAACTGCGATATTTCTCTTCTAAAGTCAAAAGGCGTACCTGAAATATATTGATTTATAAGTTGTAATGACATGCACATAAACTAGAGGCTCTAAAGAGCCTGTGTCGCTCACCGTGGTCAATGTGAATATAAAAAAAGAAAGCAGATGGATTCATGACAAAAATGTGTTTTGATGATGGTGATGTGTTTGTCATCTTACTTTCAACTGAATATTCTTGCTGCCTACAATTATCTCTATCTATCATGAACTTGGCTTAGTAGTTTCAGTGGAAAATGTCAGTAAAAATTTACAAATTTTATGAAAATTGTTAAAAATTGACTATTAAGGACAATAACTCCCTAGGGGTCGATTGACCATTTCGTTCATGTTGACTTATTTGTAAATCTTACTATGCTGAACATTATTGCTGTTTACAGTTTATCTTTATCTATAATAATATTAAAGATAATAACCATAACAGCAAAATTTCCTTAAAATTACCAATTCAAGGGCAGCAAACCAACAAAGGGTTGTCCGATTCATCTGAAAATTTCAGGGCAGATAGATCTTAACCTGATAAACAATTTTACTCCAGTTCAGATTTGCTCTAAATGCTTTGGTTTTTGAGTTATAAGCCAAAAACTGCATTTTACCCCTATGTTCTATTTTAGCCGTGGCGGCCATCTTGGTTAGATGGCTGGGTCACAGGACACATTTTTTAAACAAGATACCCCAAAGATAATTGTGGCAAAGTTTAGATGAATTTGGCCCAGTAGTTTCAGAGGAGAAGATTTTTGTAAAGGATTACTTAGATTTACGAAAAATGGTTAAAATTTGACTATATAGGGCAATAACTGCTAAAGGGGTCAACTGACCATTTCGGTCATGTTTACTTATTTGTACATCTTACTTTGCTGAACATTATTGCTGTTTACAGTTTATCTCTATCTTTAATAGTATTCAAGATAATAACCAAAACAGTAAAATTTCCTTAAAATTACAAATTCAAGGCCAGCTTTGGTTTTTGAGTTATAAGCAAAAAACTGCATTTTACCCCTATGTTCTATTTTTAGCCATGGCGGCCATCTTGATTAGTTGGCCGGTTCACCGGACACATTTTTTAAACTAGATACCCCAATGATCGATGAGTGTGGCCATGTTTGGTTTAATTTGGCCCAGTAGTAGTTTCTGAGGAGAAGATTTTTGTAAAAGTTAACGACGACGGACGACGGACGAAAAGTGATGGGAAAAGCTCACTTGGCCCTTTGGGCCAGATGAGCTAAAAAAGATGTTGTTTAATTGCCAATGAGACAACTCTTCATAAGAGACTAAAATGTCACAGAAATAGCATATTTTACATTGCATCTGTCTACATAGCATTCTTTACATTATCTTAAAGGCGTGGGACGACATATAGAATGTTTTGTGTTGCTTGGAACAACATAACTCATTTATATTGCTTGGAACAACATAGTATAATTTATGTTGCTTGGAACAACATAGTATAATTTATGTTGCTTGGAACAACATAGTATAATTTATGTTGCTTGGAACAACATAGGTCATTTAGATTGCTTGGAACAAGATAGCTTATTTACATTGCATGGAACAATATAGTATGTTTTACATTGCTTGGAACAACATAGCATGATTTATGTTGCTTGGATTTACATAGCTTGTTTAACAATGCTTAGCTCGACACAGCAAATTCCATCTTTTGTAAAATGTATTCAAACTTGCTATGGTGCCCCTAACATTATTTATAGTGATTAACATCTCATTGAAACTGATCTTTTGTTAAAAACGTTTAGTTTTTGTAAGTAAAAAAGTGCAATTATTCTTTTTATCATAAAGTACAGTAAGTGTATGTCTTTTTGAATGTCCCTTTGGTATCTTTTGCCTCCCTTTTGTTGAAACAAAGTTAAAAGGGATATTCAACTGCCCCTTCCTTTTCTTGTTAAGGTTTTAATTTTGTTTTCAGTCGTAACATCTCTTGCTCCCCTTTTGACTAAAACCGAAGTAAATGAGAAATCTAAAATAAAAAATAAAATCGTCATGTGTTCCCATTCTCAAAATGAACAAACAGGTCAAACAAAGAATATAGTTCCTCCATTGTGGACTACCTATAGTACAGAATGAAAAAATCCCTAACTCATCTTGAGGTATTTTCGAAGTCCTCTAAAAAACAAACATCCATAACAACATTCATTATCAAATCAGTTAGTAATATCCGATATTTTGGCATCTTAATAGGTACGTGTATGTAAATTACATTATGACGATGTAAATCGCCAGCATACCTTTTGGAGCACCCGTGTCATTTACAATGAGGTTTTTTAAGCTTTAAAGATTTATGCCTATCAATCTTATTTATATTCGCCAGATAAAACATCGTTCCATTTCAATTCAAAGCATTGATTTACAGACAATATGATACGACTGTTTTTATTTTTATTTTGAATATTATTCTAATGAAAACTAATTTCGGTATTGAGTTTAACATTAAATTATGCATTTAGACGTGTTTGACTTAAAATATGCCTTTTATACGAATCTATTTTAATTCATTTCACTAACATATGGGTCAATACAAACTTTGTGTTACTAAACTTGTCTAAATGTTTGACGTATTAAAAATCCACTCGGGAGAAATTCTGAATAAATTGCGAATATAAAAAATCCCAATGACGTAAATACAATAATACTGTGATGTGAACCTTCCATTAGAACACGGACATAGTTAATTTTATTCTTTAGACAACCTAAATTTATGCATTTTTCGGAATATATATCTTACACAGGTCATGGACTTTCTGATTTCCCTATTTTGTCAACTTATTTCATATGTTTATAATTTGTTTCAATTTAAATCCATGTTATATTGTTATAGTTAAGTAGTATTCAGGGGACTCCATCAACACAAACAAAGTACTTTCGCTTTAAAATATGTTTATAAAATTTAATTTAAAATAAACCATAAACTTTATCTCAATATACATAATAGTTACAAACTATCAATTATATCTTAAAAACGGTATGTGATTTACAGAAATACTAATGTCGGCAATCTTCATTGGATTTTTAAATCAGTACTAAAGTTGTAGAACTTTTTATGACGCTGCTGATAATATTCAAAAGAAAAATGAAAATGAGATACGGCAAAGGAAATGGACTTAAAAAGAGTATAAACTACTTAAACTTAAGCATGAAACAACACGAGTATGTTATATAGAGATAACCTGTATATTCGTTTATGTCAATCAAATTGATATACTTCTGTTTATAAAAGCTTTTACTTATAGTCAACACAAATGGTTTGTTTCAAATAAATCGTTAAGATTTACTACTAATGATTTCTGTTTGAACAGTTGAATCAATGTTCTTGTGATAACGTTGATATGTGACTTTTATAGCCCTATAAGGTATATACTAATACATTGAAATACCTATGTGTAACCATGGATGCTCATTGTGGTTAATCAATTAAAATACTTCACATTTGGGCCTGTTTGTGATTACACTTTTCTTTCACGTTACACTTTTGTTTTAAGCATTCTTACAATTCTCAATTTTATTAATATATGATTAACAGGAAAAGATCAAAATAATAAAAATCTATTTGTCGACTTTTGGGTTTTTTTGGTTGCTCTTTGTATTGTTTTATGTTATCTTGCCTGAACGTTGCTTGCACACAGTCTTGTTTGTACCTGATGACTATTTTTTACAAAAAAAACGTATTTATATATAAAAAAAAAACTCTTAGTAATATGTATACACAAAAATTAAAAAACAAAACTTTGAAAGTAAAAAAAGTTGCACTGAACACTTATTCTTAAAATTTACTTCTCTACAAAAATTCTCATATTTCAGTAAAATCGAACTAAGTCAAAACTAGCAACACTTCGTGAATAGGACGAGAACAAGCGAATTAGGTACGGATTTAAATTATACAGCAAGAAAATGAATGGATAATTAAAACCGAGGAAAACACACATTGGCTTTGTGTCCTCTGTTTCAAATTCAGTCAAATAAAAAAAATAATTAAACGGCCACGCATAAATCGAGTTATTTGTCACTTCAAAATCGTCCAGTGGAAAACATTTGATGTCCGTGTATGGTGAGGTAGTGTTTTAACATAATTATATTGAGAAAGATAGGTAAAAAAACTGCCGCCTCTTTTGATTTAACCCCCTAAGTTAACCAGTAGAAACTGAAAAAAGGACCAATCAAGCAGTGTTGTTAATGGAAAAAGTATGACTGAAAATAAGAAAAATAGCTCATTCAACTAAAGCTTATACTAACATTCTGGGGAAATAAAACCTGTCAAATAAATCTTATTTAACAACTGACCTGTTGAATCAAATGTTTGAAAGTTATATCCATATCAAATTCTAGACTGGCAATTGGAATTTACAAATATTTAACTTTACATCGTTAAAATCGAATTTAAATATTCACAGCACCGTATGAATTGTTAGTATTGATCTACGGTAGTTAAAACACAACAACGATATAGATTTTTGAACAAATCCACAGTTCTCTAACGGAAACGGATGTTTATATGTCCAAACCTGAGAATCAATATACACACGACTATATTGTCACTTGGCGGGAATAGTTCGCAAATGGCCTGCAAAATCAATTACACCATCATAGGTACCATGTATTGCTTTAAGTAAACATGTGAACAACTGTAAGACTCGTGTTAAGACGAACTCGTTGGCTGTATGAGAAATAGCTGTTATACTCACTTAAAGGTCAGGAGGAACGATTGCTGTATAAACAAAAATATACAGCTATGATACTCATGTAAAAATGAGCCATAGACTGTATGAAAAATTAACCTTTGAAAACCCGAAATAAAACCTCAAACGGGAAGGATTGTACTTGACTTTCATATGATGAAGGCATAATCTTTCAATCGGTTTAATTGAGATCTGGAGCTGGCATTATTGTTTTTAATATATTTAAAACGTGTTTTGTTCTTTACAATAAAGAAGATTTGGTATAATAAAAAATTACTAATTGACATATTTCATAATTTTTATATTTTTATTGAAAAAAAATCCAATAAAAGAAGAGATATGAGTATGCTAAGATTAATGGTGACTTGCTGAATATTGTGAAATATAACTTTTCCCTTTGCTACTTTGTTTTTTATAATCCCTAAAAGACTTGTAGAGCTAGTTTAAATCCTACCAACAATAACAGGACTGCCAAACTGCTATGGTAACACGACATACTTTTACTAAACAATTTTTTTTTTTTATGAAAAAGTGGTTTTATTTTTATTTTTCTAGACTCATCTGACCATGTTAAACACGTTTCCTGCCAGGTATTTATGAAAAAGGTGTCATGTTAGGTATTTATTGTGAATGATTGCTGCCAGGTATTTATGATAAACGTAGCATGTTAGGTATTTAATATGAATGATTACTGCCAGGTATTGATAAACGTGTCACGTCAAAATTATTGTCAATGATTGCTAGCCTGCTATGGATTTCGAATAAAGGTGTCTTGTCAGGCATGTATGATTAATGCCAGGTATCTATAATAAAGGTGTCATGTTAGGTATTTATTTTGAATGTTTACGGTCAGGTATTTATGATAAAGGAGTCATGTTAGGTATTTATCTTGAATGATTTCTGCAAGGTATTTATGATAAACGTGTCATGTCAAATTTATTGTCAATGATTGCTGCTATGGATTTCGAATAAAGGTGTCATGTCAGGCATGTATGGTGAATGATTGTTGCCAGGTATCTATAATAAAGGTGTCATATTAGGTATTTATTTTGAATGTTTACTCTCAGGTTTTTATGATAAAGGTGTCATGTTAGGTATTTATTGTAAATGAAAGCTGTCATATATTTATGATAAATCTGTAATGTTAGGTATTTATTGTGAATTGATTTATATTTTGGATAAATGTTTAAAACATCAAATAAGAGAATTTGAATCAAATCGGTAAACATACATTTGACAGCTAGTGAACCTTCTACAACGATATACGAGTTCCGTTTCGATAGTATACACAAACAAAGGTTTACTTATTTGAACATTTTTCAAACATCATTGTATTTAACATGATCACAAACAAATTAAAAGAGTAAATGTCTATGAATAGACGAAAGAGATAGAAAGAAAAACAGAAAGAAAGAATAAGGAAACTAAGTAGGTAATTTAAACTGACGAAATATTATGTGATTATAGTTGTCTGTACCTGTATCTTTTCAGCGGTTTTATGACTTTTCGAAGTTTCTTCATCTGTAGAACTGAAAAAAAGAAGAAATAAAGTTAGAGATTGTGTCTGTGGCGTCAATCTTCTACTTTTTAAAGCATCCTTTACTGTGCAGAGACGCTGTGGTTCTCTAAGTACTCGGATCTCCTAGAATAATGTCGTTATTCAGACCGGACAAAACTATGTTTTTATTCTTTCCAAACAAACACCATGTGGTCAAATAAATTAGAGCTTGTACTAGGTATTTACCCAATTTCCACAAGTACGTTTCAAAAACCAAAATATATTATTGTTAACACATATTCCAAACCTATTTTTACCTTTTATGCACTGAAACTTTAAGAATTCGATAACATTACATTATTGTATAGATATCAACTAGTACTATTTGAACTCTTTGTCATCCTTAAAAAATAATTTGGCAGCACAGAAATAAAATGATTTGTAAATATACCTCTTCCTAAACCTATCATTATACGACAGACTTTCTGTCAGTCTTTTCATGTGTAAATATATACACATGATTAGTAAAACTAAAATAGACTGAATAATGTGACTACTTGGGTGAATTAGAGGGTTATGGAGTGAATTATAATTTGTATGCACTATACAGAACCCAGTAGTAAACATGTGAATGAGAAGAATGAAGGGTGTTCGATAGTGGTCATAAATTCTGTGTAAAACCATTTAATTTGCAAGGTACCCATGCAAATTAAGATCACCTATCCATATATTTACACGTAGAAAAATGTTTCTTTGTGAATGCTGTACCTCTTGTGTGCAAGTATAAAGTAGTTAGTTTAAAATGAAAATAACACCAAAAACAAGAAAATACATCTTTTCGAATAAAACTCAATCTTGCGTTATCGATTTTGTAAACATGGTAAAGGACGATTTCAATTAAAAAAAAAAGCCACTGATTTGACTAAATTAAATGATTAATGCACAAGATTTTTCTCATTTTAATTTTCAACTATCCCACTGTATATACCTATACCATATACTTATGACACAATATACACTTGGTTGTTAAGTTAATTTATATTCATTCAAGTCGCGCGTATTTTTGGTTCACAACAGCAACTTTTATAAAAAAATTTGAAAAAAATCATTAACATAGGAGCATACAATACAGTTTTCAAAAACAGATATGCGTTAGGTGCCCGTAAAATAAGTCATGTTCTGAAATAGTTACAGTTGTCTTTGTGGCCGACTTTATGAAAAAGGTGTGTCACAATTTATTGCAATCATATTTTCTAAGTGCATGATTCCCAATATTTTCCATTTCGGCTCCCAAACCTTTTTGGTCCCAACCGTACATGAAACTACATGCCTTGTTCGTCGAAATTATTATATAGGCATTGCCGCTGAAATCAATAGCTACAACCAAAATAATTGGTTTGGTATTGGCTAGATTTATTTAGTATATGTTGTCTTCTATGTTATAGATTATGTCAACGCACTATAGCCGAGTACAACGTCACAATCTTGTAGTAGGGTTTCATAGGAACTCCCATAATTAAGCTATGTGTTATAGTTTCTACCGAAGAGTTATATACTTTGGTTTTTATTAATACCACAGTAGCTTTGGGTACACTTTCAAATAGGTTGAAAAGATTTTTTTCGTCTTAGAATTATGGATTGTTTTCAATAATTTGTTTATAGTGATCAATGCAAAATAATAACATTAATTTGCAGCCTGAGTGTAAGTTTTTGTATGATTCTTCAAGAATTACATTGTACGCTTACCACGGTGCTCCAAGTTCAAAGAAATTCACACAAAAGATGATTAAAGAGCTCAAAAATGCATTTATTTTACATATGATTTAATGGACATTTAACTTTAAAAGTTGGTTCTTCATGTGTAAATTATGTTTTAAGGACTCATTAGACGTATTATATATTATAACATCTATGTCTAATCAAAATCTGGAATTACTTTGTACGAAAAAACTCTTCTTAAAAGTCCTTATTTAGTATCTTCGTCGTAAGTTTATTCCTCACGTCTTTATTGGTTGATTTTCACTTTCTATCAAATATAAATTTAAGCAGGGAAATAGCAAATGGAATTTATAATTGATAATCAAATATCAATTGTAAATTACTTGATGTATCTTCTATACAGAATATTTAAACAAGCACTGTCAATTTTCATACAAGAATGACTTTGCTTATTTGAATGTTACGTAACGTTACTGCGATAAAAGGAACATATAAACTATGACATAATGTTTATAATACAGATATATTAGTGCACCCTACCGAGAACAAAGGAACTTATTCTCCCTTTCTGACAATGATGTCATGTCGTTTACAACACAATTCAATATCAATAACTAAATACCATGCATTGAACTTTTCGGATGATAAGAACACAAGATTTGATCATATCGGGACTATGATGATTTCTTCAAGTGTCAGGTGTTGTTCTGTCGCCTAAAGACACAAAAAGGAGAAGACAAAAAATTACAAATGGTCCACTATCGTGTAAGGAGCAATTTCTTACTAGCAAGATTTCTTTTTTAAAAGATACGAGTAGTTGTACACTTAGATGGATTGACAGTGTTACCATTGGAGTGTTATAGTACTTGGTTTAAACAAAGAATATAACCTCCTTGGTTTAAGTTATATTCTGATATTATCGCTACCATCCAACACAATATTTAAATTAACATGATTCATTCCCGTCATGACTTTTTACGACTAAACATAAAGATTTGAACATTTTTCAAAAAGAAGATGCACACAAGAGAGGGGAAAAAATGTTGGTATATGGGCTATTTAAAAAAAAGGGATGCTAAAGTGTGACAAACATGATGAAAATAAAGTCATTGTAAATCTATTTTCTATCATTCTACCTTAATCCAGAGATATTCAAGTTTACAAAACTACCATTGGTTAATGCAAAAAAATAAAAACAAAAAAATCATTTTACTTCCAAGAATTTATCAATTTTTCAAAGGAAACTACAACATACTATCATCAACTTACAAACGCTAATAATTATAAATAAATTAGTGTATTTTTTTTGTTTGATGCATCAAAGGTAGTAGATGAATTTCCTGCTATTTTTTTCCCTAATATACAGGTATTTTTTTTTTAATTCTTAAATTTTCACCAATTTTTAGTGTATTCTTTAATATTTACTAACAATAGTTTTCAAATTTCTTTGCAAAAGCTTAAACATTATATATTAATTACAAGAAATCAAACCTATATGATCTCATTACATCCTCTGAAAATTTCACACCAATTGCTTCAGTCAATTTTAAGCTTTCTTCATTTTAAAAAATATAAACATATGTTTTTGATCCTTTTGTTACACTCCTGACATATTTTTTCAGTAACTATAAGACTGTTTTAAATGGAATGTATAGAAAATCAGTATTGATATCAATTTTAAACTTACAATCTCACAAAAAAATAAACCTTTTAGTCACTTTATTGCACATTTTAAAATTTTTAAGCGAAAAGCAAACTTTTAACATGCTTAACGTATATAACACTTTGATTTTTAAAGAATCTTAGATTAAAAGTGGCATGAAAAAATACCTTGCAAGACAGATAGACTATTCTCTGACTTCCACATTACATTGTAAATAAGTAGCAATTATTTTTATAAGGAATTATGTTGAATTTTATTTTAGATGAGCTACATCACAAACAAATGTTACACTCCTGACAAGAATTTATTGCTACCATATATAACCTAAAACTGACCTGAAATCATGTAGAGTTTTTATATTGAACATATAATTTTAGAGCACATTGAGAACAGGTTTGAAATTTTTACATATTTCTTACATATTAACCAATTTTGCTGATGGTCTATTTAAAAAAAGACGACTATCCTTTAAACCTTGGTCATTCTCTTGTTTGATACTATAATATATGCTGGTTTTTTTATTTCAGATAATGTATTATGATAAGTTGGTTCCTACCACCAAAGATGGTAAAAGTATGTGCTCTGTATTAAAAATACTGTCAAAAAATGTACCCAAAAATGTCAGAAGTGTAACGCTTTTAGTGTAACATTCATGTATTTTTTTATAGAAACAATGTTGTTATTGCTATTTTTCTTTTCTTGAATTTGAGTGTGAACACAACCTGTTGCAGATCATCAGTAACAACATGCCATTACTATTGCCTTCATTGCCTTTGTATGCTCATTTCTTGTACGTAAGGACTGTAACACATTTATACTAGCTAGTTCAATTTCAGTTTTAGTTCAAAAATTTCAAAAGTAATAATGTAGACTTGTCTTCTGTGAAAGCTGATGTGTAGTTATGTCAGGTTTTAATAGTTATCAGCTTGTTTTTTAACTTCCCTTTGCAATTAACATTAAAATGAAACATTTTTGGGTGTTACACTCCTGACATAGAAGTATTGAGCATATAAAAGCAACGAAGACCATATTAATGGTATGCTTGTTTCTCATGAACTGCAACAGGTAATGTTCACTGAAATTCAAGAAAAAAACAACAACTATATGACAATATTATATATAAAAAAAAATAACATCTTAACTCAATTGTTACACTCCTGACAAACTTGGGTAGTCTTCTTATTGTAACCATAGTATTCCAGCAGTGGAACTTCAGGGTCATATGAATGCACCTGTGCCAAGCTATGAAACTAAACAAAAAATATTAACCATGCAAGCTGTGCAGAAACATGTTATTTCACTTACAAAGCCATTTTCTGGAAACACTGATTTTTTGTAACATTTTATTTTTTTCACAAACTTATTTGACTTTCCTTATCCTGTTTGTAAAAATGTAAATAGGTGGAAGATTTAAACAAGAAATCATAGTCAAGATATAATAGTTTGACCGGAAAAAATATTGTTTGGTAGTGTATCTGTCCTTATTTATCTTATAATATCAATGAATGCACATGCTTTCTTTTAAATGTCACACTAAAAGCGTTACACTCTTGACGTTTTGGGGTACATTGTTGAATATTATTTTTTATACATAGCACATACTGCTACCATCTTTGGAAGTGAGAACTAACTTAACATAACACATTATCTGACATAAAAACATCACATATATAATATCACACAAGAGACTGACAAAGGATTGAAGGGAAGGCATTTTTTTTGAGATAGCTCAAATGTATTTGTTTAAATAATACATAATCAAAATAAACCCCTCACCTTCAATTCAAAATAAAACAATTTACAGCACCCCTTTTTGTTGTCATGAAAATGTATGAAAATCGTTATTAAAGGACCGTCTAGTTTCTCTTCTTTGAAACGCATAAATGTGTACATAAATTCCAATGGAATGTCCAAATAGGCATCAGTTAAGACTGTTGTGCTACTTAATAACGACAAGGAAAAGGTATATACTCAGAAAATATGAAATTTTTGTATAAAGGACTGACTATTTCCTTAAAAGTAATTTCTTGATTATCTCCTAGACTTTTCTCTGTACATGGTGGTTTATTCATAAAGGTTTTAAAAGATATGAAACATGGATCGTGTTAAAGTGCACAAAAGGTAAGAAGTTGAATATAAAAACATATTGCAAAAACTGACATAACGACAATGTCATAAATATGATAATGTATTACCAAGATGATATCTTAGTTAGCCAACAGCAGCAAAATGATTTATCTATAATGTAATGTAAAGTATATGTAAAATAATCAAAAAGGTCGAGACAGGGTGCATTGATATTATTTATCACACAGAATATATTATGTATTATTCATTGTAAGGTGTCGAATACAATCTGAACAGTTTGTATTCATTTGTGGTTAATCATAAAAAAGACTTTAGAAAACGTTTCTTCCCCATTAAAATCTAATTTATTTTCATTATTCTAGAATCAATTAAAGTGTTAAATATTTGGGATGAGTAAACGATTTAGTATAAAACCATCAAAAGCAATAGAAATAAACACTATTATCCTTGAAAATGACAATCATTACAATTTTTGACAATGATTACAATTTATGACAATATTTGATTATGTTGTGATTTGTATGTCATGGTGTCCCCTTTACAAGTTCAAACCTATAACTCTACCACATCTTTGCTAACTCTTTTCACGAGGAATTTAAATGAACATAAGTTATACAATATTTCGGTTTTATCTTTTTACCAATAATTTTTGAACCACGTCAAAGACCGAATTTATTAATTTTTAATTGACGTCAGTTTTTGTACTGAACTGATACAGTTTTAGATATCATTTAGATTTATTTCGACACGTCACCGGTGAAATATATTCTTTTATTTTTATTTTTTTTAGTGAATTAAAGATTTGAAGATTTTATGAAACATTCAGACACAGATACATGCGTAATATCAGATCACAACAACAGCATAACATAAAAGTGAAATTAATCTGATGTTACAGTATTTGTTCATAGATTTCATATATTCATATTGTTCAATTTGAATAAGAAGTGCAGATGTTTTCATCCCTTTTTCTTCTTCTTTACTGTAATTAAATGTTGCCGGATCTTTATGTAAAACGACGAAAAACATTGTAAAGATGTTTTTAAAATACGACAATGCTATCAGAGGTCTTTTAATTAGACTGACGTAAATGATACACAAATAAAGAAGCATTTGATTCGTTAAAGAATACTGCGAGCCCGACAAGTACTTAAACCCTTAAGTGCATATTCATTTTGAAACAAATTCAATTTTTCTTGAATGGTACTGAATATTGCTGGTATTCCGCGTTTTTATACGAATTAAAATACATCGTCGTTGGTATGACACAGTCAACGCAATGTTGGCTATTTGGACAGCGATATATTTTCTTTACCGTTTTTCACTATTATCTAGGTAACAGAACATGCAGTTTGTGACTGTATTATTGTTTTACATTAGTATAACGAAAATTAGTGTATTAATTACATAAATTTTGTTTTGCTTCAGAAAAATCTAATAACACGACATTGAAGATTTAACAGTTTTTATACACTTTTAAGTACGTTTTGCTCCGATTTGACGGGCTTGTATACAAATGCTGTTTTGAGGGAATTCAATAAGTAGTATTACAGAAAATAAAAGAGAAACATGCATTATTTTTTTTCGATTTACAATTATGATCAACCTTTTCAGGTTTTTAATGACTTCTTTCCACAATGTATACAAGTTTCCTTAGCGAATGAATATGAAATAAAATCAGGACTACGAAAGACAGTTCGTTTATGAGTCGCTACTTATAAATGAATGTAACTAGTTATAAATTAACAAAGGGATTAACATCTCGTGATATAATGTCAAACATGTAAACAAATAAACATCAATAAATACCTGACATATTTTTATTAGTTTGTTTATTTGACATTCTGATCACTAAGATGCTTTAGTTAGGAGGTAAATGTGACCAATGCGTATCTGGAAACACATATAAAGATTTAAAAATGTTATTTACCTTGTCTTGATTTTATATCAAAATCTATTTGAAATGACAACCTTAACTTTTTATGCTTGAAAGAGTAAAAAGAATAAATATTAATGACCTTAAAATAGAATAATGAAGCCCATAGATACTTATGAAAGTGAGTAAGATATAACAAAATCCTCCATCCTCAACACCGGTTCAAAAAGATTAGTCAATATCGATAAAAATCTATTTCAGTTGCTATAGATTAAGAAGACATAATTTTTCCTTATTTTCAAACCGCCTTAAACAACAAGGAGGCGACAAACCGAGGAAGAAAACAAAAGTTGAGGGAATCGCATGATACCTTAAAGTAGTGAGAACGGATCCGTCGACTGGTGAATCGTCTCCTGATACGCAAGCATCATCCTCCATGCGAACTCACACTCATGCACTTAGGTAAAATGTTCACAATCGGGAAGGAAGATTAAAGATTAGACGACTTTCTTTTATTTAAGACCGAAAAATTATGCGATGATCATCTAAACATTGTATCGGTCTACCAATTCGTTATGGTGGCCGTAAAACTTATGTGTTATCGCTTTCAATTGTCCTTCCTCGTTACTCTGTAAAAGGTAAGATCATAGAAATACTGAACTCCGTGGAAAATTCAAAAAGGAAACTCTTTTATCAAATAGCTAAATCAAAAACTCAAACACATCAAACGAATGGATAACAACTTTCATATTCCATATTGGTACAGGCATTTTCTTATGTAGAAAGATTGAACCTGTTTTTAAAGCTAGATAAACCTCTCACTTCAAATGTATTGACACGATTGAAGAAACAATTACGGAAGCCTTAAAGTAGACCATGGACATTAAGGTAGGCTTTATTACATGTACAAAACATGTAAGGCCAACATTTTTCAATTCATGTCTACTATTGTTCAAGAAAAAAGTAAAATCACAAAAATACTGAACTTAGAGAAAAATCAATTCAGAAAGTCCATAATCACATGGAAAAATCAAATAACAAAACGTATTAAAAACGAATGGACAAGACCTGTCATATTCCTGACTTGATACAGGCATATTCAATCATTGTTGGAACCTACCACAGAGTGAACACAGGGTTTCATGTTAGAAGAAGATGTTAAATTTTCTATTTAACAATTTTAACACAATTAAATGTTATGCAGTATCATTGCCTTCTTCACCGTCATATGGTGTTTTTTTTTGGATTGTGATTTTGTGTGGTTTTTATGCCTTCAATCTATCGGATAATAAAGTTCACTTAACAATGATGAAGTAAATAAACTAAGTTAAAAGGCATTGCTATTGTCCGTACAAATATTCTAATCAAAACAAAAAGCTAGAGATTGATTTTATTTGCTATTTCCTGGTTAACATGTTACATGTAAATTTAAAAATGAAATGGTTCTTTTTCTAATTTGATAGGGCTTTAAACGCACTGATCGTGTGCGCAATTTTAAGAATTAAGCTATTCCCATGTAGAAAATTATCGTTCATTTTTATTAAATATCTACAATTTGTTCATTATTTTGTCAAAGTGCACATTTAACTGCTATTATTAACAACTTCAGATACTTAGGATTTGGTTACGTACTGAAAAATATATAGATCCAAAGTACATACAAGAATCTATACTTCTGTCAAAAAAGTAAAAAAGTGAAAACATTAAAAAATGGCCTCGTTGTGAAATAAAGTTATTGGGATATTGACAATGCTTCTATAGAAATTCTGTGCAATTTGGACATGATTTTAAACAAGAGTCGCATACATTAGTTTGCATTTTGGATGGGGGGGGGACACATGAAACGCAATTGCATTTAGATTAAGTAATTTTTGATGCGTTCAAAGAATTGCTGTTTTAATCAACCTCAATATTAATATACTTTTATATACTAATATTTTTTTCTTTATGAATGAACCTTCAGATCGTTATGGGTTTCCATGAAATAATCCGAGGGCTTTGGGAAATCAAACGTTAAGAAGTAGGGAAATTGTTATACATCTAAAAAAAGATCTTTCAATATTCTAAAGCACATTTTAAACACAATATTATCATTGCTTTTATTTATAGTTGTTTTTTTATAGAGGTAACTTTTTGCATTAATAAGTAAAATATTTTGTTCTGATATTAATTACCTCGTTACAGTAATTCTTGGAATAGATGGTGGAACGGCAGTATTAGTCATCTGTTCCTTTAACACCATGTTCATGTCCTTCTTAACTGTATTTCAAATTCCTTTATTGTAATACTTTCACATATATTAAGGGTCATAACACGCTGATACAGTACAACTCAAGAGTATATATCCAGCTTATATATTTGATAAATGACATTGACTGTTAATTTCCCATCTGATATTACACCTGCAAAGTTTCACCTAGAAGTGTGATATAACGAAGAAGTAACATTTATTTATTTCAATAAAGACCAATATGATTCGTTTTCCCAATAAAAACGACCCACTGCGCCACAAAAACCCATTTCAATAACATCATCCAAGCATACAATCAAATCTTAATCGACTTAAACGCAATTCTCTACTTTTATTTGAAAACCTTTTGTTCATCTTTGTACACTTCAAACAATGTTTATTTACATCATCTTGACTTGAAAAGTAAATACCTTTAATCCCTTTAAATCTTTTGTTGGTGTCTTTTGTTGAAGACGGGTTGTCAATCGGTATTACAGAATATATGTGTTATATCTTTTCTTATAATTGTTTGCAGTTGTTCACTTACTTTTGTTAATTGTTAATTTTATAATTATTTTTTTATATATTAGATTTTTCTTCTGGCTACCAGCTTAAATTTGCAAGAAGTTGAAAGTAAAGGTTTACAATGTTAAAATAAACGTATGTAATTTTGAATATTTGAACGGCTGACTTTCTGCATAAAAGTATTCTAGTAGTAGGAACGACTGCCAAGTAGTGAACGAGTGTATTTTTGAAAGGTTGGCTTTTAATATATATATTTATAGTGAGAAGTAAAATCACAAAAGTACTGAACTCCGAAGAAAATTCAAAACGGAAAGTGCCTAATCAAATGGCAAAATCAAAAGCCCAATCACTTCAAACGAATGGATATCAAATTTTATATTCCTGACTTGGTGCAGGCATTTTCTTATGTAGAGCATGGTGGATTGAACCTGGTTTATAGCTAGCTAAATGACTGCCTTGATGTTTTTTGAAAGGTTGACTTTGAATATATATTTATAGTTGGAATGACTTGCTGTTAATCCTATAATGTGAAGGTGTAATACCACCATTGATTTTCCCCTATTAGTCTTTGTTAAATTTGCACTTTTCAAAAAATTGTGCAGAATTTATCTTTGTTTCAAATAAAGAAATACTTGGCATGAGTAAAGTTTTATCCTGTACAGTTCTATAGAAAAAGTTTCACATATCATTTCATTGCATATAAGAAAATAACCATCATTGGAAGTTAACCAATCAAATTTCCCCTTATTTTATATGTGTACAAGGTTTAGTTACCATGTAACCTCAAGATTACAACATTTTCTATAGAAATCACAAATAAAAAATAATGGTGTTTTGAAATACCCAAGACATATGTTTATGACACAGAAATAGTTTTACTGCAATAAAATGTAGGATTAATTACCTACAGTGGTCAAATTCAAGGGAATATTTTTTAGACCTACTTTCGTATGCAACCGGATGTGACGTACCATGATTTGGTGGTATTACACCTGAAGGTGGTTTGCAATAACGATTGATTGATTGGTTGTTGGTTGCTTAAAATCTAGTGGCTGCAATAACGATAATTGATACACAAGACACACGATAGAAGGTGGACGATAATCGACACGTTAAACCCATTACATATAAATTATTATCGACACACAAGCTATATATGACAGATGACTGATAATGAAAGAGGGACGAAAGAAACCAAAGGGACAGTCAAACTCATAAATAGAACATAAACTGACAACGCCATGGCTAAAAATGAAAAAAGACAAACAGACAAACAATAGTTCACATGACACAACATAGAACACGTACCCCACCAAAAAATAGGGGTGATCTCAGGTGCTCCAGAAGGGTAGGCAAATCCTGCCCCACATATGGCACCCGTCGTGTTGCTTATGTGATAACAAATGTATTACAATTTTAAAAACTTTATTTGATCACTGAGACAAATTATATAACATATTGTTATATAAATTAATAAACGTCGTTCTCTTGGAAATGATTTTAGAATGTTGTTTTCTATTTGACTATGCCATTTTTGACAAACTGATCTATCAGCCTATCAACGATATTTTTTGTGTTGGGTCTATGACAGATGAACGATAGTCGATGTTTTTGGTCGATGACATATATACGATAGTCGGTAACTTGGTTCTATGACAGGTCTGTTATGTTTATGATAGATGGTTGAAAGTCGGATTTTGGTATCTATGACAGATGGATCATATGTGTGGTATCTATGAAATATAGACGAAAGTGGATATGTGGGGTTTATGTCAGATAAAGTGGGCTTTACTACATATCGACGCTACTCAGTATGTTGGTATATGACAAATGAAACATTTTATGAAGCTTTTGTGAAACATTTATCTCGTAAGGAACGGTACATAGATCGTAGTTATATTATTGCAAGTATCAACAATTGCTCGTAGAGTTATAGATGTAAAAGATATCGTGCTGTATCTTCAATTATCTTCTTAAGCACTAACTATGATTCATGAAATGTAAATACATGTTCCTACTAAAGTAACCCTTAGTATAACAGAAAGGGAAAATCAAAGGGTTTTTCTCGATGTTTCATTTCTTCTTGTTTTGGAAATCTTCTTTTTACATTAATTTCTAATTTTATTTTTTTTATTAATTATTTCATAACACGAGTTTAATAGGTAAAGCCAAATGCAAGAGGAATGCAGCCATGTCCTCAAAATTCTGTTTGACTCATAATGATGAAGTAGTTTTAATGTTTCCCAATTCTTCAATGAAACCGTATAACCCCATTGCAACACAGCCATAGCAACTAACCGTATCAATGATATTCTCTCTTTAAAGTTCTCGTGATTATATAAGATTGACACACAATCCCAAAAACGAAAAAGTTATTACTTTATATGATATATGAAAGTCATTTACAAAATTTGACGTTTAATAGATGTCCGCAAAATTGATATAGAAAAAAACTTTTAACATCTAAAAGCTTAAATATGGAAAAAAAGTTATTCGTTTTAAAGGGATGATTAGAAATACAGTTCTTAAATAACGCATTAATAACGAGGTGATTACATTAGTAAGGTATTCATGTTTGATAGAGAAAGTTTCTTTTCATATTGAATAAGTTTAATCAAATCAATAAATATATTTCACCAGAACACCGATCATTTTCAATTAATGAATCGTCTGATTAGTTAAATTCTAAATTAAATGATTTGCTTCATTTAAAAAGGATAAGCATAACAGGATAAATATTGGTATTAGTGAAATGCAGTATGAATGCTTAACTGTGACATATTATACTGAAATCACGACTGAACATATTGATCGAGGTCACGTTAGAAAAAAATATGTTATCCTATTTCTTGTTATAAGGTTTGCAATAGTCGACTTATTTTGTATCCGTTTCACCTAAACAGTACATTTATTTAGTGAATATTTTATAAAACAAAGTCTAGTCTTAAATTCCAAATTAAAACTAGCATGATTACTTGATCTATTGTAAAATACAATGCTTGGTTATTCACCCCCTTTTCTGCTCCATATCATTATTTGATTATGATGTTGAATGGCTGGTAAACGTCAAATGTCAAATTAAATAAGTCTTTCTCGTTATTTCCATCCTATGTGGTGTTTTTTCTCTCTTCTTTATCGTCCATTTAGAATTTCTTTTCGTTGTATTTTGTGGTAGAGTAAATTGTGTTTGGTTGTCTCAGTGTTGTATTAGTATTTGTGTTTTTGGTTTTTTTGTTTTTTTTTCAATTTGGTGACCTTTTTAACTTTTTTGAATTCGAGCGTTGCTGGTGAGTCTTTTGAAGACAAAGCGCGCGTCTGGCTTTAATACAAAATGTAATCCTGGTATTTATAATGAGTTTATTTACAACCACTGGGTCGATGCCACTGCTGGTGGAGTTTTATTTTCCCTAGGGTATCACCAGCTAAGTAGTCAGCACTTCTGTTCTGACATGAATTGTCATTGATATGGTTATATTTATAACAGTTTATAAAACTTTTAAATTTTAGAAATACTAAGGCTTTTCTACCTCAGGAATAGTTTACCTTAGCTGTATTTAGCAAAACTTTTAGGGATTTTGGTCTTCAATGCTCTTCAACTTCGTGCTTAATTTGACCTTTTTAATTTTTCGAGCATCTGGCGTTAATTCAAAATTAAACCCTGGTATCTATGATGAGTTTATTTGAAATATCCTGTAGTTTTTTCATATAATATTTTCTCAATATCATGTGCGAGTCTTTGTTGTATTAAGATGCCATAAATTATGCTTTGTAAACCTGCTTGCAGATTTATTTGCACCGACTTATTTAAATCCTTCTGTTGTAATGCAAACAGGGAATTATTTTAGACTTACTAGATAAAATAATTTTAACTTTTAATTTTCTGCGGTACAGCGTCATCATTGTGCGGTTTTAAAAAACAGATTATAGACAGGTTATAGGTATTTGATATAAAAATCTTTTTCCTGTATAATTATTTTTCACACTTAATGGCATTATTCGGTAAAGATCGGTACTTTTATTTCGATGTTTTGTGTCTATTGGTTTTATGAAAGTTGTTTCTGTGCCTCGTACCGATCTTTCGAATTAAGCCATTTGCAATATTTGATTTTGAGTGTTGTTACACCACTGTTTCACGCTAGGTGGGTTACGCACGTTTCTAATCCTGCTGCATTCTGTATGTAATTAACATAATTCTGTCCTCCCCTCTTACACGAATGATACTGATTTTCGGGTTTTAATGTTAAGGGCATACGATACAGTTTTGATCCAATATTGAAATTTTGATGAAAATTTGCATATAAGCTATCATTTACTTGATTAATTTTCCTGTCGACAGAAATATATAACTTTTTAGTTTTAAAAGATAAACACAAGCTGTTTTTGTAGAATTGTTGTTTTTTCTTTTTTTATATAAATGTTTTATAAACTTGTACATTTTATTTTTTACAAATAACTCAAATTTATCAAATGTTCTTGAAAGTTGGAAAATAACGTCATATTTTGCTGTATATTTATGAAAAAAAATAGCACTAATGACTTTTTCATGAAAATTGGTATACAAAAGGTTATTCGGAGGTGATATAAGGTCATTCGGAGGCAAAATACAGCTAAATACCATAAGTGTAAATACGTAATCATACATTTAAAAAGAGGGGTTCATGAACTCGTTTTCAAGTTAAATCAGTTTGAATGATAAAAATCAGTCGAAAACTGCATCTTTTCCTAATAAGTCATAGTTTGACGTCGCGAAATTAACATTTTACGTTAGCAACGTCATTACCTCTCTTGTTACTGTATCGTATGCCCTTAAATAACGTTTTGTAGTATTCTTTTATCTGTTTTTATTAATATTTATATAAGTTTTAATGCAAGGTTTTTCAGACTTTTGTTAGTTTTTTTGTACATGTCTTTAATGTTGTTTTTTTTTTTTTGGGGGGGGGGGGTTAATTTCGTAGTATATTGTTATTGATTGATTGCTATCTTCTTATTTTGTTGCATCAGTTGTTTATCTTTTACAATGATAAAAAAAAAACTGATGCGTGCTAAACCATAATCATTTGCATGCATTAGATCTCAGATTTGTCCGACACTAAATTATAGCAAATCGGTTGTACGTACGGGTTTAATTATTTGATATAATATACATACATAGTCGCCTCCGCTTTGGTCCAGCACAAGTACACGATTCCTTCCAGGTTGCATGTATATGTATAACCTATTGGAAGGTAGGTTAAAACTATGTTGAAATGATAATTAGTATTTGAAGTCAATGTTTACTTCAGCAGCTCTTCATTTATAAAAAAATGAGTAGACGTTTGTGTACTCTTGTAAAATATTGCTCAACCTTAAAATTAACTTGTTTCATAAGTGACAGACCAACGCACATTTAATATTAATGATATATCTTATGCTATTTGTCAAAGCCTTTGCTCGGATGTATTTTATGAATTGTTATAACTGCCTTTTCAAACATCAGAATCATTTAAAAATATTAAGATATATGTCTTTGCTCTTGGGAAAATCTCATATATGAGCTATTTTGTAGTCCTTTTAACTTTTTATTTGTGTACTAGTATCTTTTTAAATTGATTCTTTTATTCGATAGGAAAAAGTAAAATCTAGACATTCTGCCTGATTTTTTTAACTTTAAAAATGATAAATAGGTCTTTAAATTACACAGAAATGGGTTAATAGATAATGTGTAAGTGAGTGTTTCGTATTTATATTGTACTTATATACAATTACTAGTACTTCGTTGTTTATATTGAAATAATATACAATTGTTTTTCTGTTTATTTTTTACTTATATACAATAACGTCGTTGTTTATATTATACTTATATACAATTACTTTATTATTTGTATTGTACTTATATACAATTACTTCGTTGTTTATCTTGTACCTATATACACTGATTGTTGTTTATATTGTTCCTATACACATTGACTTCGTTGTTTATATTGTACTCATAAACAATTAATTCGTTGTTTATAGTGTTCTTATATACAATTACTTCGTTGTTTATATAGTACTTACAGAAGCCTGGAGCTGCCTTGTATTATTGTTTATAACTAAACCATATATGATAATCATCGCGATAATGTTTTGAATATTGCAGTACGACGCCTTATTTATCGCAATATTTCGCTATATTTAACAACAAGGCACTTTATTTAGCACAATGATTTTTTTATATTTAACAGTAAGAAGACTTAATTATCGCAAGAATTTGCTTTATGTAATAAGACGACTTATTTATCGCAATAGTTTCGCTATATCTAACAACAAGGCACCATATTTAGAGCAATGCATTGCTATATTTGAAAAGAAAAAGCCTTACTTCTCGTTATTATTTGCTATAAATAACAAGACGCCTTATTTATCGCAATATTTCGCTATATCTAACAACAAGACAACTTATTTATCGCAATGATTTGATCTAGACACCTTATATATCGCCATACTAAAAGACGACTTAGTTATCGCAAGATTTTGATTTTAATATATATTCCCACACTTCAGACTGTCTATCAACTCCTGTGTACATTAACCTCAATTTCAAATATAGAGATATAGTCTTCTATGACATGCGATGTTCAGTACTTCAATACTTTGAATATAATCTTTCATTGTATATCATGGATCTATATGCAAGTATACAACGTATACCAGTCATTTCTTAGATTGATTTTTTTTCTCCCTCTCTCTCTCTTTTTTTTTTATAAATCCCTTGTTTCATGTATCTGTATGTATTGGCACAAGCCAGGAACCTGTAGTTTAGTGGTTGTCGATGGTTCATGTCTCGACCCACAGTTAATATTTTGTAAATGTTTTTTTATGTTTAATTTGGCCAGTTGTTTGTGTGTAAATTGTTTCCCACTTTTCATTTTACTTTAACATATATCACATCTCTTTGTTTTTAAATTATAAATCTGACTTTTAAAGTCTTGTTTTCCTGAACAAGCATGACATATTTTTGACTGGGGGTTAAATTTTGAAACAAACAGTCAATCAAATTACACTTTTGTTAATAAAGAGGAAAACCATTTTAAATTTATTCATTTATTAGGTTGGAAGATAGGAGATTTCATATATGGTTGCCTTGTAAGAGCTGAAAAGTAGACATAATAAACTAGAGGCTCTCAAGAGCCTGTGTCGCTCACCTTGGTCGATGTGCATATTAAACAATGGACACAGATAAATGCATGACAAAATTGTTGGTTTGGTGATGGTGATGTGTTTGTAGATCTTACTTTACTGAACATTTGTGTGCTACAATTATCTCTATCTATAATGAACTTGGCCCAGTAATAACATTGGAAGATATTTTGTAAAAATTTACAAAAAAATATGAAAATTGATAAAAAATTGACTATAAAGAGCAGAAAGATCTTCACCTGATAAACAATTTAACTCTCTGGTTTCAGAGATATAAGCCAAAATTTACATTTTACCCCTATATTCTATTTTTATCCATGGCGGCCATCTTGGTTGTTTGGCTGGGTCATTGGACACATTTTTTAAACAAGATACCCTTATGATGATTGTGACCTAGTTTGGTTAAATTTGGCCTAGTAGTTTCAGAGGAGAAGATTTTTGTAAAAGTTTTCGGACGACGGACGACGCCAAGTGATAAGAAAAGCTCACTTGGCCCTGTGGGCCAGGTGAGCTAAAAAGGAAGAGGCGGAAGACATTTGTCTCCCAAGAACTGCTTGCAGCGAAAAGAACTAAAGAACGAAAAAAATATCAAGAATTCAAGAATTAAATTATTGGTTCCGCATGAATGCACACGGGTTTTAAGGGGATTATGAGAGGTGACCTTAGGTGACACCCTTCGCTCAAAAACAAGATAAAATTCTATGGGGGCGCTAGAAATACATGTTTGCCTAAACCACTAGGCTATTCTACTAACACATTTATGCAGTCTGTATATATGGTGTCTGTGGTTATAAGATGTTGTCTGTGGTTGTTAGATGTAGTCTATATATGCATGTTGTCTGTGGTTGTAATATGTAGTCTTCATATATATATAATGATGTCTGTGACAGTTAGTTAAAGTCTGTATATATATATATATATGACGTCTGCGGTTGTTAGATTTAAACTTTACATGGTATCTGTTGTTGTTAGATGTAGTCTTTACATTTGTATATGGTGTCTGTGATTGTTAGATTTAGTTTGTATATGGTGTCTGTTGTATTTAGATAAAGTCTGTATAGATATGGTGTCTGCGGTTAGATTTAGTTTTAATATGATGTCTGTGGTTGTTAGATGTAGTTTTTACATGGTATACATCTATTGTTGTTAGATGTAGCCTATAAATGGTGTCTGTGGTAGTTAGATAAAGTCTGTATTGATATGGTGTCTGTGGTATGTAGATAAAGTCTATATATATATATTGTGTATGTAGATATAGGAAGATTTGGTGTGAGTGCCAATGAGACAACTCTCCATCCAACTGTGGTTGTTAAATGTAGTCTAATTATGGTATCTGTTGTTGTTAGATGTGGTCTATATATGGTGTCTGTGGTAGTTGGATACAGTTTTTATATGGTGTATCTGGTAGTTAGAAGTCTGTGTATATATGGTGTATGTCGTTGTTAAATGTAGTCTTTATATGGTATCTGTGGTAGGCAGATGTAGTCTGTATATATATGGTGCATTTGGTAGTTAGATACAGTCATTTTATGGTATATGTGGAAGTTAAAAGTCTGTGTATATATGGTGTCTGTGGTTGTTAAATGTAGTCTTTATATGGTATCTGAGGTAGGTAGATGTAGTCTTTATATGGTATCTGTGGTAGTTAAATGTAGTCTTTATATGGTGTCTGTGGTTGTTAAATGTAGTCTTTATATGGTATCCGTGGTAGTAAGATGTAGTCATTATAGGGTGTCTGTGGTAGGTAGATGTAGTCTTTATATGGTGTCTGTGGTAGTTAAATGTAGTATTTATATATGGTATCTGTGGTTGTTAAATGTAGTGTTTATATGGTGTCTGTGGTAGGTAGATGTAGTCTTTATATGGTGTCTGTGGTAGTAAGATAAAGTCTGTATATATAAGGTGTCTCTGTTTGTTAGCTACAGTCTGTATATGGTGTTTTTGGTTATTAGATGAAGTCTGTATATGGTGTCTGTGGTGTTAGATACGGTCTGTATAGGATGTATGTGGTTATTAGGCACAGTCTCACTCTGTATTTGGTTTCTTGGGTTGCAAGATGCATTCCGTAAATGATGTGTGTGGTTGTTAGATAATGTCTACGTATAACAAAAACAAGTAGAACATGTGGTATGATTGCCAATGACACAGTCAAACTCTCAAGGGGGACCAAAACAATGAAGTGTTACAACTTTGAAATCGTATAAGGGGAAAAGAAGAGGGTAAACGTAATTATAGTAAATTTTTGTTTTCAATTATTTAGTGACAAGGATTGAGTTTTAAAGGTATGCAAAGGAAAGTTATTGCTTTTCATATGTTTATTATTTACAATCAAGTCTATACGATATGGCAGCGAACACAATCATGATCATGATGTGATGTGATTTAAACCCGCTTTGAAACTAAGCAACACTGATCTTTATTGTAACTTGATACTCCGAAAGGTTTTCGTGCAGAAGGACACAGGTCACCATACCAAGTCCCATTAACTAGTACGATTGGGCTGACCAGTATTTTTCCTATTGAACAATTACTTGCTGAGTATCGAATGTTTATCCATAGTACGAACATATAATATGACAATTGCATGTCTTTTGCTGGACTTCTGATGCACGTAGTTTTACATTTATGTCAAGGTAGCACTGTACAGTTAAAAAAACATTAATTAAAATTGAACCACAAAATGTTTCATCATCCTCTATTCCTATTTTTCAAATACATCAACCTAACTGTTTGTGTTATACGCGTTCAAATGTATCTTTCATAGATTTTATTTTCAAAAGTTAAAAGAGTGAAATATAGTTCCTGTTTTGTGTACCCATGGGAACATTTTGCATTAATTTACGTATCAAATTGCGAAAAGAAGGGTGAAAATGTCACACATTCCCCCAAAATTTGAATCAAACTAGAAGTTTAATGCCATTGAGTGATACCTTTTCAGAAACTATTGACAATAATCTACCCAATGATCAAATAAAAAATTAGTGTCTCTCGCCCCAATTTTGTCGCAAAATTAATCACAAAGTTCGTTCAACAAAAAGTTGTAAAAAATATTACAATAATTGACAAACCATTGCCTGGTTTGGATATGCAAAGACAGACTTTCATACAGAAAACAGCCATATTTCATACATTAAATACTCTTGATGCTCACTATGAAGGCCTTTTTAATCATCTTAATCATCAGCTATCCAAAAAAGAATCTTATTGAACACTACCTCTTATATTTGAAAAGTGACCAAAATGCGAATCTACACACCGAACTGTGGAGTGCTACCTAAATCATAGTTGTGGTTTAAATAGGAAGAACTTATGTACATGAATGTCGTGTATTTTCAGTACTTAGTATATCACTGTATTGATCATGAGTTCTTTCTGTAAATGTATTAGTAAAGTGCGTTGCTTTAAGCTTATAATTAGTCCATTATTATGCAAATGTATTTTTTTTTAAACAAAATTTGACAAACTCAGTGGCAGATCCAGAAATTTTCATGAATGGGGGCCAATTGAATGCCTAAGTGGGGGCCCGCTCCGGTCATTATTCATTCATTTCCTGTATAAGCAAATAAAATTTCTCCCAAAAATAGTTCATGCATGTAGGTTCTCAGATACTATCAGATACCATCTCGTAAATTTAAACCATATCATTCTGAAAAGCACCTAATGTGTTACTCTCCTCCTTTTTTTGTTTTAACTGACATTTAATTTCAGGTATTTTATAAGAATCATTTGATAATGCATGCCATTAGCGTCTCCTACATGACAGTCTTTAACAGTATAACTTACTATAAGAAACAAAAACACACTAATACATTTTAGGGTTTGGTACAGGTAAAATTGAGAAAGGAATGGGGAATGTGTCAAAGCGTTAATAACTCGACCATAGAGCAGACACCAGCCGAAAGCCATCAATTGGTCTTCAATGTAGCGAGAAACTCCCACACCTGTAGGCGTCCTTCAGCTGGCCCCTTAAAAAATATGTATACTAGTACAGTGATAATGGACGTCATACTAAACTCCAAATTATACACAAGAAACTAAAATTTAAAATCATACAAGACTAACAAAGGCCAAAGGTAGAGTGTCGCTTTTCTACAGTTGAACATAGAACAGTTTAATGCTGAATAAAGGAGAGAACTTTTTTTCTCAGAAAACATAGGTAAACATTCAAACAATTTATCCACTCTGAACTGTGTCCACACTTGTTTCCCTAGTAAAACTTGACATGTTTTCTTTAATAAGTCTATAGACGGCTGCTTGAAGACGTAATATGCAGGTTGAAAAAACATAAATAGTTAAAACGGCTTAAACAGACAAATATATGTAACATTAAAGCAACATTAGGTAATATGACTCTAGATAGGCATTTCATTTGCATGCCAGGTTATTTCTATACCAGCTTTTATATACTGTGTATTAAACTACAATAACAGGCCCTAGATACCTTGGAATCGAAAGTGGATAATGGCAAAATCTAACGATTTGTTAGACTACATACAATCAAAGTATGTTTTATTGTGCAGTAGCATAAAAAAATTGACACGAATATTCACCATTCCAATTTTAAGGAAACATTTCAATAATTGGTCTTGCACTGATCTACCAACAGACATAAAACAACATAGATTCAAAGACGTTGAATTAACGAGAGATAAATCGTACTTAAGAAAAATGAGAACCCACTCAAATCACAAATGAACATTATATATCTTAAATTGATGCTATAAAGGTTTCTTAATTTTTGTTACGTTCGAAAGATGTGTTTTTCAATACTGCAGTAACCAATCGGCATTGTAATGAGAAACAAACGTGTTTCTCTTCTTCTCGACTTGTTCATGCATTTACCTGTTTACATTAGCTTCTAAAGACGAATGAAAAGCAGCTATACAGATATTTGTATCTCACTTAATAAGTCAAAGCTTGGTAACTATGTTACGTTGAACGCATTGATCCCATCGATCAGGAAATAAATAGATAAAATATATATACAATTAAGTCTGTCTTATATCATAACTTACATCTTTAATTGACAATGAGGGTCGGTTAAAAACAAATCTGTTGATTTTTACTGGTTTTTATATGTTCAGCAATGTTAAATGACGTGTATTGTATCAGATCATATAAATACCCCGAAAAATACCAAGGGTTTAGACTCAAAGAAAACAAGTACCCCAGTATTTTTGTTGAATACTAGTAGGTGCAATTTTGGTACTCGGTGCAATTTGGGTACTGTGACGTTATATACCTTCCAAATATCGTGGTTTATGTGAAACCATGCCCCCTTTTATACTCAGTGACGTGAGTGACAGACATACTATATCATACATTGTGTTTCTCTTAAATTTAGCTACATACTGTCCAGTTCATTACGAATGAAACGGATTGGTTGAGTTGACAGCAAATAAGATTTGATTGTACTTAATATTTTGTTAATGTATGACACGTTAAACTCGATGGTCATTTTTATGGAAAAGTGTTTGTTTTTTGTAACAGATATGAAAAATGACTGAATGATACTCAGCTACATCATGAAGGAATAGACCAATATGGCATATTTAAATGTGTCGAACTGTTATCAATTTAATGATGACTCGGACATAGGAAAGACTTGTTAAAAGAAACAGTAAGCATTTATTCTTTACTATTTATATAATACTAAATACAACAGAACATTTTTATTCAATATTTACATCGATTCTGACAAAAAAGAAGCATAATCAACGAAAAACAAGACAATTACTATGTACACATTATGCACTCTAATGTTGTTCTTTGCATCAACAGATCAAACATCTTATGCGCGTATATATTCGGGTCCATATATTCGACAACATGGTGACATAACAGATAACTATCATGAATAATAAATGTTAAATCTTTAAATGTCTATCGATTTAACAAATGTTGTGATATTACGCCAGACAATAAGTTGAACAATTCTTTGGCCTGTGTTGGAGTTTCAATGACATCGAATTCTCCGATATCTAAAAACGTGAGAGTATTTATTAATTGTCTAAATTCTTCTTTAGTGCCTCTAGGTAGAACAGTATCCGTGTATATGTTACAGTAAATAGGTGAAATTAGGAATTACACGTAATTACTAAACATTTCAGTAAATACCTGTAATTACTAGCCAATTCAGTAATTACATGTATTTACTAGTTGGTTCAGTGATTACTGGTATTTACTGATTATTTTTGTAATTTTTACAGCTATTTACTGACTGGATATTTTTGTTTTGAAATTTAAGATATAATCCAAGATACCAAATAAGAAAGTAAAAGGGTAGGTATTTTAGGGCTGACTTAAATAAGGATTAATGAATATAAGGCCCACCTTTAGTGGTTGTGAATTGAAACTGAAAAATTGTTGTTTTAAAAGTATTGAAACTCCCTTAATATCATTTGCAGCACGAAGACAATGATATCAATCCAAAATTGAGATGATATACATTTGTGATAAGTTTATAGGCATCTTTGCCAGCTCTTTTTGATGATAAACATTTGATAATGCCAAATTTGGTTGAATAATCTTGATAATTCTTAAAATCTAATTTTTTTTTATATTACAATCTCCATCAGGCATATTCTGCTTACTTCATTATTTTTTTTGCTTTAATATTTTATATTAATCAATTAAATCAAAATCAATCATATAATGACCTTTTTAACTTATTTTTAATTTACAATACACTATGTTTGAAAATTACATTGTAATTGTTCTGCTCATTTTGGACACCATGATTGGCAAATAACATATTTGTTGTTTGTTGTTGTTGCATATAAACTTGCCCAATGACATAAGTCAACTTCCTTTTACAAAATAGTTTTATTTACGACTTCTTTTGTCAGACAGTTGTGATAAAGCTGACATTCTTCACTAACAAATTTATACAGATTGAGGGTTTTAAAGTCACATTTCATATTTTTGTGTTTCTCTTTTTTATGAGTTTTTCAAGACCTCCAAACTCCAGCTTATATAACCGCAACAAAATTTTATTATGTTTTTTTATCTGTATAGGAATGATCTTTTGTGGATTGAATAAGCCATTCCTTTTGATTTTCTGTCAATGTTGTCATTATGTTTCTTTTTGTCGAGCCTGCGACCTTTGTCGCAAAAGGGAAAAACAGCAAACCATTCTGTCGTCAGCATCATTCACAAGTATTCACTATGTGGTTCAAGGTCTTTAAATTTTGATAACTTTCTTACATTGTCCTGGATTTCTATCAAACGTGAACAGAAGCTTGACTTTAACTATGAGATTATGTTCAAGAAGTACATTTTGTGAAAATAAAATCAAAGTTTTCCGTATTTTACTTATAATGGAATTATATGCCAGTTAACTGATTACATTCGCATTTTGGTTCAAGTTTTTCAAATTTTGATAACTTACTCCGAATATCCTAAATTTCTACCAAACGTGGAGAGAAGCTAGTTTATGATCATAATATCCAGAAGTAAAGTTTGTAAAACAAATCCTTTTTCGTATATTCCTTCTAAATGGACTTCGTTTTTTCCCCCAGTTAACATTACTTCTCTGCGGTTAATTTTTTTTTAACATTTATTACATTTCATAAACCATCCTCGATTTTAACCAAATCTGGACAGAAGGTTCTTACAGCACTAGTCAAAAGATTTGATATTTTTTTCCCCATTTTTGTTGAGCCTGCGACTTACAGCTATAGTAGACGAGATACTGGGTTCTGCGAAACCCTTACAATTCTAAATCTGAATACATTGGTAACCTATCTCCAGCTAGGGGTTGAATTGAAGGCCACATGAATACGTATTCAATGAGGTCCAAGTATTCACTTGCAAATGAAAAAATCATCAACCATGTTTCTCTGCTTATTTTAGTAAAATAGAACCAGATTGACTGCTAAAAGTGAATTATAATTTCACTATATAATTTTCATTAATGATTTAACAAACTTAGCCTAACCGTGTGTTGTGAAGCTCTCACGCCTAGGCAGCGAAGTACATTCCATAAAGATCGATAACCTATATTGGTATATCCTGCATTTCTTAACTGTAAAATTTTTGTAACAATATCAGCAATAGCACTTTCAACTCCTCTTTTTTGCAATCTCAAACGTTTTTTAATTCTATAAAATGATCTTTCGCTCAGCATTATATGATGTATGTTTAGTAAAAACCCGAGTACTTCTTTTGTTGTAAATGAAAAACTTGTATAGTATACAACTAGTTCGTCTAATGATGCATCTATGTCTGGATATGGAATAGCACTGGCCTTGCAGAACAGGAGAAGAGCAAGTACCATCTGAAACATAAAAGTGTACAACTTAGAACATTAGACTGTTATTTTATTGCATTTGTTCCACTGAAATGGTCTTATCCGATGTATAATAAACTTTGGGAAGATGTTCAGATAGCTTTAAAGATTGGATCAAAATGAATGTATGCAAAGATATTTATCAGTAGATAACTGTATTATACTTTAAGCTGCGACGGCAGCAATTCGCGATTGGATAGTCGCAAATAAACTTTACTGGCAACGCGTTGGCAGAGCCAGTAAACGGGTATTTGCGATCTTCAAATCACCAATTGATGCCGTGGAGCTTAAAATAAATATTGTTATCTTCATTCTTATGAAACTGAGAGAAAACTCAAATCATAAATTTAAAATCTGCCATGTATCGTATGCGCTTGTGTGTACATTATCATAACATCGATTGTCAATTGATGCCATGAAAATTAATGACGTTATCCAATCAAATAGAACTAAAATACTGAACTCCGATGAAAATTCAAGACGGAAAGTCCCTTATCAAATGGCAAAATCAAATGACAAAACACATCAAACGGATGGACGACTGCCATATTCCTGACTTGGTACAGGCATTTTCAAATGAATAAAATGTAGGATTGAACCTGGTTTTATAGCGCTAAACCTCTCACTTGTATGACAGTCGTATCAAATTCCATTATATATAAAACGATGTACATGTATGAACAAAACAGGCATAATAGGTCAAATAGTCACAATATGGGTATAGCAGTCATACTTGTGTCACAATCTCAAAACAAGCAAATATTTAACAAAAAGTCACCTATCAAATTAAAAACCCGCAAAGGGTTGCTAGCGGACTCATACGTGCTTTCTTGAAACTGTTTTTTTTTTTATTCAATGCCAATTTTATAAGTCTTATTTTGAGGTTAATGTTGGAGTATGTAAATGAATGTTGAAATATGCAAATGACTTAAGGTTAATTTTGTTCTACCAAACAGATCATATTGAAATTCTATCACGATGTTAATGTTGATTAAAGAAAGGTTTGTGTGGAAAATTTGGACTGTACTTTCAACCGTTTCTAAATCACAGTAACCTTGTTGACCAGACTTACATCCGCCCCTTTTTATTTTTGCTTATTTCTAACTTCCTCTGTGATAGTTTTTTTTACATAAAAGTAATAATTAAAAACATTTTAAATAAAACCATGCGAAGTCATGAGCAATACAAATCTATTTCAAATAATTCATGCTCTTAGTTGTTCAAATGTAAAGAAACTATATTTTTGCTCATTTTGATATGCATGCAAAGGTGTAAAAACTAAAGTTGATTATTTTCCTTTCTTTCTTTCAGGCTGAATCAGAACTAAACAATTTTTTTAATCTTTTTCCCTTGGGATCAGAAAGCACTACTCAAAATTATTATTTGATGACACTTGTAAAATTGTATATGATTTGATATGGTTAACCATATATGCCTGTTATAAACATGTCGGGAACTCTAGATTTTCTGACGTGAGAATATTTTACATAGTAAAAATGTAGTAACTTCCAAGAACAGAAGGCTGATATGGCCATAAAATACTGACCAATCGACTCAATGAACTACAATGCATTGTAGGCTATTTCGAGTTTACTATGACTCGGAAACACGTGGAATTAGTAGGAAAACTGTCAACTATTATAGTTTCTGGGACTCTCATAATAGATGGTGTTGTTCTGTGAATATGTCTAATGTAAAATACATAACATAATATTCAATTTGCATGTTCAGATTAAAATAAGTATTGTTGACTGACTTCACGATTCTATTTTCCTTTTCGCCTTGTAAAAGTAGTTGAACTGTTTTTTATACGCCTGTCAAAATTTTGTCGGACCTATTATGGTATATAATTGTCGTTTGTCCGTCCATTTTGTTCAGTTGTTTAGGTTGATCTTGCAGTTGCGAATAAGAAATGAATACCCTTTGATAAGGGATGGCAAAGTCCATGTTTTGCTATGGAAAACCCAAAAAATATAAATTTCAATCAATATATGAAATAAAAGGTGCACAGAGGCATTATATTTTAAAGAATTTGTGAAAGTTTTATTAAATTTTGTATAATGACAAGGATGATCTCGGAGTTGCAGATAAAAGATTGGTACCTCCTGCATGGCTACCATAACGGACGGAAAGACTATATATATACTATATATCCCCACGTTTCAAGTGGGTGGTATAAAAAGAACAAACAGTAGCTATTATGTTGATAACACGAAATATTTACTTACCAAAAGCATTGTTCAGAATGAGGGGTAGCTTTCTTTGAATGTAGGTCCACTTAGTCTTCTCTAGTCAAATTAAGAAATTATTAAACAAATGATTCATACGGGAGAAAATGGTCTGGTTGATCGGGTGTTGATCATAACGAAAATGGCCGTTGAATGGCTGCTCACGCTACATATGTAAATTGAAATGTGATATCGCAATAATTATGATGCCTTAGCTTTAACTTCCGAAATTTAAAGCGAAAAAAATCGTAAATCGCGTTAATTAAGTGGTACTGTTTTTACACAATAAAATCATCGCAATAACAAAGACGTCTTGTTGTTAGGTATAACTAAATATTGCCATAAATAAGGCGACGTGTGGTATTAAATAGCAAATATTGCGATAATTAAGTCTTCTTAGTGTTAAATTTAACAAAGCATTGCGCTAAATAAAGTGCCTTGGTGTTACATACAGCGAATTATTGCGATAAATAAGGCGTCATTTTGCAATATACAAAACATTATCGCAATAATTATCAAATATGGTTTAGTTATAAACAATTACACAAGGCAGCTCCAGGCTTCCGTAAGTACTTATATTCAATTAATTCGTTGTTTATATTATACTTGTATACAATTATTTTGTGTTTTATATTGAACTTATATACAATTATATTGTTGTATATATTGTACTAATATACGAATGTTTTTTTTAATTTATATTGCACTTATAAATAACTACGTCGGTATTTATATTATGCTTATAAACATTTTTTTTTTTATTGATATTGAACTTATATACAATTACGTCGTTGTTTGTACTTTACTTATATGCAATATCTTCGTTGTTTATATTGTACCTATATACAATTATATTGTTGTATTTATTGTACTAATATACGAATGCCTTTTATTTATATTGCACTTATAAATAATTACGTCGGTATTTATATTATGCTTATAAGCAATTTCTTTTTTATTTATATTGAACTTATATACAATTTCGTCGTTGTTTGTATTTTACTTATATGCAATATCTTCGTTGTTTATATTCATATTGTACTTATTTTAAACAATCAATTCGGTGTTTATGTTGAACTTATATACAATTAATTCGTTGTTTATATTGAACTTATATACAATTACTTTATTATTTGTATTGTACTTATATGCAATAACTTCGTTGTTTAAATTGTACGTATATGCAATTACTTTGTTGTTTACATGGTACTTGTAAACAATTCCTTCGTTGTTTACATTGTACTTATATACACTTACGTCGTTGTTTATATTGTACGTGTATACAACTATTATTTTTGTTTATTTTGTACTAATATACAATTACTGTCTTTTTATATTGTTCTTATAGGCAGTTACCCCTTCGTTGTAAAAATTGTACTTATAAACAATTACTTCGTTGCTTAGATTGTACTTGTATACACTTAAATATTAAATCGTTGTTTACATTGTACTTATATATACTTAATTCGTTATTTATAATTTACTTGCTTTTATATTTGTATTGTACTGCGTTATTTATATTGTAGTTTTATACAATTACGACGTTGTTAATATTGTACTTAAAATAATAACGGCGTGGTTTATTTTATACTTAATATATAGAATTGCTTAGTTGTTTTAATTACTTAGTTGTTTATATTGTAAATATATATTAAATTACGTGTATGCCTCAATATTATCCGAATATTTCATACAAATACTTATGTTTTATAAGCTTTTCTAAATTCTTGAGTTATCATTCCCACTTTGTATTTGTACAAAGCCTATATACATTAATCTTCCACTGTTGTTAAACTTAATGGAAAACTCTCCCTTAATCATTTGAAGCACATGTAATTTGACTTTGCATCTGTTTTCTATAATAAACGAGTTAATATCCTGGTGTAATTAATATCAACTCAATCATTCAGTCTACAGTCGCGTTGCTCTCTATGACATCATTAATTATTTTATTCACTGATTTTATAAGAATTGAAAGAATGCAATTTTACTGATAAAAAATATTATATGAGAGGTTAAATATCATTTAAACAAACGGTGCTTTACAACTCACCCAATAAAACAAAATGCAGACAACAACAATTTTGTATAATTCATTATCTTACAGTAGTTTTATTTGAGAAAGCTTGTATGCAGACGACTTCATAGTTTCTTAGTAATTTCTTAATTTGCCAACAGGGTATTTAATTAAGAAAAAAATGTTGTGAATCATGATGGTGTCTTGTGGAGAGTTGTCTCATTGGCAATCATACCACAACTTCCTAGTTTTATAGTATCGATCAAGTATTGGTTTATTAATCAATTAAAAAGTAAAATCACAAAAATACTGAACTTAGATGAAAATCAATTCGGAAAGTCCTTAATCACATGGCAAAATCAAATAACAAAACGCATCAAAAACGAATGGACAAGAACTGTCATATCCCTGACTTGGTACAGGCATTTTCAAATGTAGAAAATGGTGGATTAAACCTGATTTTATGGCATTTTTAAAAATAACATTATATTTTGTAGGACCGAAGCTCTTTTCTGGATTTGCCTTCATCGGAAACGCTCAAACTAAAACATTTGAAAACCAAAGATATAAACATATATACGGAGACATATTTGAATATTCTTAACGTACATTGTGTTCCTTATTGCAAAATAGCAAGGCATTATCGTATGGTGAATTATCAGGTTTTTGTTATCTATCATATTTCCATGTCGAACATATCAACGTAAGTTGAAAGCATAGCAAAAACTATTAAGCTATAGAAGTGACTTTTTTATATAACAAATATAAGCAACAACTATTTAGACATTTTTTATATATATATATATATATACAGTATAGTTAACATAGGAGCTGTTTTGTTTTACATCTTATATATATAAGCTTCATTTCTATTCAAATGATTGTTCTATCAAGTATAAATGTAGGTGAAATATGTGCATGATCTTATTTTGTATCTTTCATATCTAATTTTACAAAACATCGTCTGACCTTTAACGGAATTGTTTACCTTTTTTGTCTGTGAGGTAGGAAAGTTCTTGGTCTCGTGTGTTCTTGTTTTCTTTCAGAACACGTTTGTCAAGGTAATCAGCATCACACGTTTTGTATTATATATAAAGGCAACAGTAGTATACTGCTGTTCAAAACTCACAAATCCATGGACAAAAAACAAAATCGGGGTAACAAACTAAAACCGAGGGAAACGCATTAAATATAAGAGAAGAACTCTTTATATAGCTGTATAACTATCACGGCAACCAATGAACAACAGGCTCTTGACTTTTCTGATTAAGTTGCATTTACACATCCCTAAGAATTAGATATTAAAGAAACAGAAGACACAGCTTCACCTGCCTCATTATTAGACTGTTTTTTTTCATACAGCAGTTATCTTAGTACCAGAATCTATGACAAATGAGACAATTTTGATAGTTGTCACTGACTCAGACGTACTTATATGAGCATCACTGAAGAGACATATATTGTCAAAATGCGCATCTGGTGCAAGAAAATCGGTACCGTTAATTTTGTTATAAAGATAATTATTTTCTGTGACTGTATCTTACATTAATTTGTAGGACCCTTTTACTATAGATAATTGAGCTGATCTGTAACAATAACATCTCCATGCCTTATATATCATGTACTGTAGTACATCGCTAGATTAAAACTGACGAGGAAAGGTAACACACGGCCACTGAAAGCTTTATTTTTGTAGAGCCCAGGTGGTCGTGTGGTCTAGCGGGACGGCTGCAGTTCAGGCGATTTGGTGTCACGATATCACAGTAGAATGGGTTCGAATCCCGTCGAGGGAAGAACAACAAATTTACAGATCTAACATTGTTGGGTTGATGTTTAGACGAGTTGTATATACATGTTCCAGATCATATGAGTATTTGGACCATACGCGTATAGTCATGACCATATGGGTATATACTCATATGGTCGGGGTAATTAACACTCTGTTACAGTTTACTTTGATTACTTCTAAACTTTTCATATGGTATGACCGTTCATTAAAAAGACGTTATCATATAGGTAATTTTATTATTATATTATAGTAAAAAGATTAGCTCAATAAAAAAAAGTTTCACAAAGTTAATTTTACTTACTTGTCAAAACTATAATAAACACATTTATACCGATAGTCACTACCGATGGTCATTACCAATTTGTTATTACGAGTGAATTTATATATCACGGTCGACTTAAACAAATAAATACCAAAAATTTCTTAAGAACTGTTACACAATAAAGTAACATAGTTTATACAAGGTGTCTTGTGAATATGGTGTATAGCGGTCATTTTACGATATTTAAGATCTAGAGCTTCTTAAAAACACCGTAGACATATCGGAATGACCCAAGACCTCGGTATCACTGTACGCAGCTGCAAAAAGGCTAGCTTTTCACTCGCAAACAAAAGGTGTAAATGAAAAGGATCGTGCACAACCAAGACTTGCAAATGCAAAAAGCTATGATACCGTGTGGAAGTAAATGTCACCCAAGCCTACATGCAAGGATGTAATTAGCGATGAAAACTAATTATGGCATCAATATTTAATCTTTACGGACTATATGAGTATACGCATATAGCCATGACCATACGCGTATGGTCCAAATACTCATATGGTCCGGAACATACATAATGTACACAGCCATGTATCACCATCATTGATGTAGATCCGATGGATAAATCTGTTGTAGAGTTGGCACTGACTCAGACGTACTTATATTTATATTTATATTCAGCAGATAATAACAATGTTCAAGCCATGTCATTTTCCATTTGTAAATGGCAATTAAAATATTTCATATATATAATCATTTCAAAAATAGAATTTGAATGGACCAATAGTTTAAAAAATATTTTCCATAAATAACAATGCTTAAAGAAGGTCGAGCAATTTTAATTATATTTTTTTGTCAACAATATATTCTAAAGACGAATGAGTTCACTGGTCCAACTAATCGATATTACCAAATATATTACAGTATAGCAATTAATGTTATTTATCTAAGGATTTCTCCCTGCATTAAAGATATATTGGTAACCTTCGACTGTTGTCTGCTCTAAGATCTGGTTATTGTCTCTATGACACATTTCCCATTTTCACCACCTCAGGCACTTGTTTTTATCCGTAGAAAGGTCGACTATGATATCCATATAAATAGAAGAAATGGCTAACGAATTTTTTTTTAGGTCAAGACAGTCTCCGCTTCGGACGCTTTTTCTACCCTTCAACTTAATGCTAATAATCCCTACCTCATAATCCCCACAGTGATCCTGATGAGAATCTTTTTTTCTTTTGTTTCACATTGTTGATTGCTAATGAGAATCTTTTTTTCTTTTGTTATACATTGTTGATTGCTGATGATGATCTTTTTTTATTTGTTTTTCATTGGCATTGGCTTGAGATATAAGAGAGATACAATGTATGCTAAACATTTATTACATAATAAATAAATAATAAATTAACAATCAATAACAATGGGTATGCAGTCTACTTTGCAAGTGGTGCAGTATGCCTGGTATTTGCCCTTGCAACTGGGTAGGCACCATTTGAAGTCAGCTTTCCAGGCATTGTTGAACTTTGTCAAATAATTCTGATGTTTTGAACCTGGTGTCTTTGAAGACGGAGATAATTGTCGTTTTGGCATTTTGAACACATACTGGTGTACAAAATAATCATTTTGTTTATATAATTTTTCAGTCAGCTTGTGTAGCAAACAGGTCACATTGAGCTGAAACCATTCCTTTTTCCAGTATTTTCATTTACAATAAATGTTTTTCTCGGCATCAAAACACTTCCGATAAATGTTTAGACAACAACATTCCATTTTCTATCAATGCCGGTATTTATCAGTATCTAATCATCCTTGGCGTGTGCCATAAACAGAAGCCACATAGAGTATTAGATAATCCAACACCTTTTGATTGTTCAATCAAACTATTATCACTTGTAAATTAGCCTTTAGCAAGGATTAAAATCTCCACATGTTGCGTAATCAGGTTACACCGGATTCGTTCGATAAACCTCGGGTTTTTACGACTTAAAAATCTCGGGTTTTTACGATCTCAATGAAAAATATTGTAAACAAAATAGTAAAAATGGCGACTGAATATTCATTCATGAAATTTTTTCTGCACGGGAGTTTTTCCTCTTCGACGGGAGGACGGGAGGACGGGAGGGGACCCCTGAAAACGGGAGTTTTGTTCTCCCGTCGGGATGTTCACATGTATGTATGTATCATCAGAATTCTCCCAATTTAAAAGTTACGTAAATTTCGTCTTCTATGTAGTTTGAAATTGCCGCCAACTTATATCAGCTGATTAATAGACTACTGACGTATGTAATACATATCGATGACCAACAATATTCCTACGACTTTTGCCATATATGAAATATAAACAACTCATCTTTATAGATTTTCGGCGATCAAATATTTCATACAATTGATCTTTGACATCTTAGCCAACAGCACAGGTGATAATAAACTATAGAAGGATTTCTATCGAGCACTACTTCCTATGTGCAACTTCAAAACTTTTGGGAAAATCGGCGACCAGTTAACGTTTTTATGGTAATATTTTTTTTATATTCCAGAATAAAAAGTATGAAAAAAGTGCCCAATTAGTTATAAATAACTTGATAGCCAGCCACATAATAAAAGTGGCACATATTTCAGCATTTATTGGGTAGAACATAAATCTAGGGTGCTCGCATAAAGCAGCTTAACTGCTTAATAATACAAGACTAACAAAGGCCAGAGGCTCCTGACTTGGGACAGGCGCAACAATGCGGTGGGGTTAAACATCTTTGTGAGATCTCAACCCTCCCTCTATACCTCTAACCAATGTAGAAAAGTAAACGCATAACAATACGCACATTAAAATTCAGTTCAAGAGAAGTCCGAGTCTGATGTCAGAAAATGTAACCAAAAAAAATAAACAAAATGACAATATTACATAAATAACAACAGACTACTAGCAGTTAACTGACATGCCAGCTCCAGACTTCAATTGAACTGATTGAAAGATTATGATTTCATCATATGAACATCAGGCACAATCCTTCCCGTTATGGGTTTAGTATCATACCATCATAACATATATGAGAAGAACTGTTTTTAGAATAAATGTGTTTAGTTCCGACGCAAAGACCTTATCAGTGACTCAATATTAACGCCAAAATATGCAATCTTTAATGACTTGACAACAGTATCGTAATTATATCCCTTCTTAATAAGTCTATTTAAAGGTTTTGTAAGTTTCTGAGGTGAATACTGACACCTTTGTGCTTTATAAAGAATATTTCCATAAAAAATTGGATGTGAAATACCTGAACGTATAAGAAGTCTGCATGTTGAGCTATATTTACGAATGATGTCTTTATACCGATGATAAAATTTAGTAAATGTTTTGACTAGTTTGTGATATCGAAAACCCTGGTGTAATAATTTTTCAGTAATACATAAATTTCTCTCGTTAAAATCTAAAACATTGTTACATACACGAGCGAATCGTACAAGTTGAGATATATAAACACCGTAAGATGGTGACAAGGGAACGTCACCATCTAAAAACGGATAATTAACGATAGGAAATGAAAAATCATCCCTTTTATCATAAATTTTAGTATTCAACTTTCCGTTAGTGATATAGATATCAAGATCGAGGAAAGGGCAGTGGTCATTGTTAGTATTAGCTTTATTTAAAGTAAGTTCAGCAGGATAAATTTCATTAATATACATACTGAAGTCGTCATTATTGAGAGCCATAATATCATCCAAATATCTAAAAGTATTATTAAATTTGTTTATCAGATGTTGTTTTGATGGGTCTTTGCTTATTTTTGTCATAAATTGTAACTCATAACAATACAAAAAGAGGTCCGCAATAAGTGGTGCACAGTTAGTCTCCATTGGAATTCCGATAATCTGACGATATACGGAATCCCCAAAGCGAACAAAAATGTTATCTAGTAAAAATTCAAGGGCATATATATTATCAAAGCATGTCCAATTAACATAGTTTTTTTGTTTATTGCTACTAAAAAATGACCTAAAAGAGTTTGAACATATATATTCACATTCTGATTTTTTGAATGCCCATTTAATTAGGTGTGTGATTTTTTTCTTAATGAGAATGTGAGGCAATGTGGTATACAGGGTAGAAAAATCAAAACTTTGAACAGATTCAAAATCACCAATATAAGCATGCAATTTATCAAGTTCTTCCAACGAGTTCTTGACACTCCAAAAGTAATTTATTCCACTACTTTCGAAGGCCTTATTTGAACAATTTATTATAAGGTTTTTAATTGAACCAAGTGTGCTGGTAAGAAGAATAGACAATTTAGTAGTTGAACAATGGCTTGAAGACGAAATAAATCTATATTTGTAAGGGGTTTTGTGTAGCTTCGGAAGCCAATACATAGCTGGGACTTTCATTGTATTTGGCTTTGCTTGTAAAGCGGTGGCTAAAAGTTTATGTTTGTTACAGATTTCGGTTTCTGAAAATGGAGTCAGTTGGAATGTTGGTGAATTGGTGATTTCCCTTTTCAGAACCTCAATGTAAAATTTACATCAAACAATAATATATATAAACTATATAAGATTTCTCATAAACTATAGAACGATATATCTTATAAACTTTATAAGATATTTTATTAAGTTTATGAGATATCCTGAAGTTAGAATAAAAAACAAAACGGCTTGCCATTAATAACAGTCGTTAAAGTTAGCAAGAAATGTTTACCGACGACGGAAGATGGACAAAAGAGTTATCAAGAAATAACTTCCGACGACGGACGATGGACATAACGTGATGACAAAATCTCACCTGACCCTTTATGTTTTGCTTCAACGACCAAAAAAAACCACTGAATTATATAATTCGTAAATCGTCGGCTCGTGGTTAGACAAATGTGTCCGCGTATGGTAATACTGTTGCCGTGTAAACTAGCACTCCAAAATCTGGTTAATCACATTAACCGTTTATTTTAAGTAGAACAGTCATGACTCTTATTGCGCGACAACATCGTATGAGAAGGAGTAATAAAGCAAAAGACATATGGAACAGTATATTTCATTGTCTTTTAAAACAATGGAAAAGGAACTTACCTCGTATGAGAAGAAGAAATAAAGCAAAAGACATATGGAACAGTAAAAAACAATGGACTTACCTAGACAAGGAAATGTCACTGCTCTCACGTCGGTATTCCATGGCAACAGATTTTCTCAAAGAATTATTTTCAATTATTTCTTCTTTTCTTGCAGATCAACTTAGATTTCAGAGTTTCTTTGTTTTTCAAATTCTAAAATAAGCATCTTACACGAACACACATTTACTTGTTCATTCAGTTAGAAATTCCAATCTCATATTTAGACTTTTAAGAATTTGCTGCGAATGGTAAATACATTATACGGACTACAAATCTCCTTTTAGACCGATTTTAAGACCATTCAAAGCATAACACATGCATCGAAACAAATTGTGGTTGCTGGCAAAAAAGTAACGATAGAATACTGTCTTTTCTTGACAAAAACAAACCAATGTCATTTAAAAAAAAAGAACAATATATTACCATCTTCATTAAAAAGCCAAAATAATATAAACTTGATTCTGTCATGAGATTTCAATTTAATTTCCCGACAATGATCACGTATCACAATAATAAAGATACGTGTAAGCTTCAATATAATTCTCTTTAAAGAAGTGGACAAGAGGATGGTGATTTATGAGGTTTTTGGACAGTGAGTATTGATGAAATAAGTCCACTTAAATCAAGTTGCTTCTAAGTAATATTGATATCATATAATAAATCAACTATTATTTGTTAAAATCAATTTCTACATGTTTGGATAAGATACTAGTGGTCATAATATATAAATGTTGGCAATTGACCTGTTTGGAAACAAAGTTTGCAATGTTGGCAATTGACCTGTATGGAAACAAAGTTTGCAATGTCGGCAATTGACTTGTATGGAAACACAGTTTTCAATGTCGGCAATTGACCAGATTGGAAACAAAGTTTTCATGTTTATAAATGTCGGCAATTGATCTGTATGGAATCAAAGTTTTCATTTTTTTTAAATCTCGTTAATTGACCTATATGGAAACAAAGTTTTAATGATTCAGATTTTTTCAGATTCAATAGTTTATTAAAGAGGGGGCAAGGGGTTTAACTGTTATGCTGTTATGGGTCAATTAAATTCTTTGTTATCTGTTATTTTGAAAATATATTTGCTGTTAGCTGTTATTGTCTTATTCTTTGTTAGTTGTTATTGAGCTTTTAGTTTTTTTGTTATCTGTTATTCTGATAATGTATTTTCTGTTAACTGTTGGTTTTTTTTTTTGACAGTCAATATTCGGTATAAATTGGAGATCATTGGACATTGTAGTCTACCACTACTAATATGTTTGTCCCATATTCAGAGAAGGATTGCATTAACATATACCCATCACAGAAGTGAGGTCCAGGACAATTTAAGTATATCTTATGATTATCCTTTCTTACAAACTCCATTTTTTTATGAATGTGTATTTAGAATTATCTTATTTTTTTGTATGAGAATAATGTTCCTTGTTTCCCGTACGAAAATATTAAATTAAAACAATTCTTAATATGACAAAAAGGAAAACATATGGCCAGGGGGCCGGGCCAGGAATATCTGACAAGGATCTCAAGTAGGACTAGGTCCTAACAACCACTTAACCTTTTATAAAATATGATACATATACTCAGCTCTGTGATTCTTTTCAAAGCAGAATCAAATGCATTTTACAATGAAATTTCCAACCATGTACTTGGGTCCGAAGCTGTACATAATTCATTACAAACAATGATTTATTTCATTTCAAGCCATTGTTTTCCTACTAAACTATGTATTCTACTTACTAGTACACTTGGTACAATCAAAAACCTAAGCTGATAAACAATTGTTCAAATAAGGCCTTTGAAAATTGTGGAATAAATTGCTTTTTGAGTGTCAAAATTAGTTCTAAGTACTTAATAAATTGCATGTTTATAATTGGTGCTTTTGATTTTTCTACCCTATATACCACTTTGCCTCATAGTCTTATTAAGAAAAATTCACACACCTCATTAAATGGTCATTTAAAAAAGTCTGAGTACTCAAACTCTTTGAGGTCATTTTTTTATTAGCAACAAAGGGAACTTCAGTCAATATATATAAACAATACACCAACGTTTCATGAGAACTGCTGAAAGTATTTTTGAGTTATTTTTGAAAACAAGAAAATACCACTTTTTTCTAATGAATAAAAACCCTTAACTCAATAACATAAAATCTGAAATAAATAAAAATCGAAAGGGAGTATACAACAATAGATATAAACATGTCCGAAAAGTGTCATGAGTACTGCTGAAAACATTTTTGCGTTAATGTCTGAAAACTGGGGGAAAAAAAACTTTTTAATTGATAAAACCCGTTAACTCGGAAACGTAAAATTTATAAAAATTGAAAGTGACCTCCTGTTAATGAATTGTATATATTATAAACAATTCACCAAAATGCCTTGCTTTGTGAAAGCATTTTTGAGATATTATCAGAAAACTAAAAAAAAAAAAAAAAAAAAAAAATTTATTGAATATAAACCCATTACCCAGGACCTTAAAATCTAAAATTTATAAAAAAAAAAAAAAAAAAAAAAAAGGGAGCTCAAGTCAATAAATGTAAACAATTTCCCAAAGTTTAAAGGAAATTGGTTAAAAAGTTTTTGAGTCAATGTCCGACATGTTGACAACAGACGGACAACAGTATACCATAATACGTTCCGTAAACGAGCGTATAAAATATTATAATATATTGAGTAGTAATTTAAACACATTTTAGATACATAAATTAATACTATAAAAACAACTATAGTCATAGAAAATGGAATGCATTGCAAAGGATTATATATATATATATATATCCGTAATAAGAAATACTGATTTGTCAAAGACCGAATTATTTTAATATTTCATTTACAGTTATCTGTTTTTGTCCATTTTAATTCCTTGTTATCTGTTATGAGCCAAATTAATTTGCTGTTATTGGGACCCCCTTAAGGGGGCAAGGGGTTTAACTGTTTTGCTGTTATGGGGCAATTGAATTCTTTGTTATCTGTTATTTTGAAAATATATTTGCTGTTTAATAGCTGTTATTGTCTTATTCTTTATTAGTTGTTAATGGGCTTTTAATTTTTTTGTTATCTGTTGTTGTGATAATGTATTTGCTGTTAACTGTTATTGAAAATTGGAATGTTAGCAATTTTTTTTGACAGTCAATATTCGGTAAAAATTGAAGATCATTATACATTGGGGTCTACCACTACTAATATGTTTGTCCCGTATTCAGAGAAGGATTCCATTAACATATGTCCATCACAGAAGTGAGGTCCAGGACAATTCAAGTATATCTTACATGATTATCCTTTGTAATAAATTCCATTTTTTTATGAATGTGAATTTGGAATTATCTTATTTTTTTTTATGAGAATAATGTCCCTTGTTTTCCGTACGAACATATTAAATTAAAACAATTCTTAATATGACAAAAAGGAAAACAATACATATGGCCAGAAATGTCTGATAGGGATCTAAAAAGGACTACAGGTCCTAACAACCACTTAACCTTTTATATAATATGGTACATAGACTCAGCTCTGTGATTCTTTTCAAAGCAGAACCAAATGCATTCTACAATGAAAGTTCCAACCATGTACTTGGGTCCGAAGCTGTACATAACTCATTACAAACAAAGATTTATTTCATTTCAAGCCATTGTTTCCCTACTAAACTATGTATTCTACTTACTAGTACATTTGGTACAATCAAAAACCTAAGCTGATAAACAATTGTTCAAATAAAGCCTTTGAAAATTGTGGAATAAACTGCTTTTGGAGTGTCAAAATTCGTTCGATGAACTTGATAAATTACATGCTTATAATTGGCGTTTTTAATTTTTCTACCCTATATACCACTTTGCCTCATAGTCTTATTAAGAAAAATTCACACACCTCATTAAATGGTCATTTAGAAAAAGTCAGAATATTCAAACTCTTTTAGGTCAATTTGATTATTAGCAACAAAGGAAGCTTCAGTCAATATATATAAACAATACACCAACGTTTCATGAGAACTGCTGAAAGCATTTTTAGGTTATTTTTGAAAACTAGAAAATACCACTTTTTTCTAATGAATAAAATTCCTTAACTTAATAACATAAAATCGAAAGTTAATGAAAATCGAAAGTGGGCTTACAACAATAGATATAAACATGTCAGAAAAGTTTCATGAGAACTGCTGAAAACATGTTTGTGGTTATGTCTGAAAACTGGAAAATCCCCACTTTTTAATTGATAAAACCCGTTAACTCGGAAACGTAAAATCTAAAATTTAAAACAAAATGAAAATGACCTCATGTTAATAGATATAAATAATTCACCAAAAATCCTTTCTTTGTGAAAGCATTTTTGAGATATTATCAGAAAACTGAAGAAAAAAACCCCACCAATTTTATTGAATAAAAACCCATTACCCAGAAACCTAAAATCTAAAATTTATTAAAAAAAAAAGGGAGCTCACATCAATAGATATAAACAATTTCCCAAAGTTTAATGCAAATTAGTTAAAGAGTTTTTTAGTTAATGTCCGACATGTTGACAACAGACGGACAACAGTATACCATAATACGTTCCCTAAACGAGCATATCAAAAATATTATAATATATTGAGTAGTAATTTAAACACATTCTAGATACATAAATTAACACTTACAACAAAGTAATAGAAAATGGAATGCATTACAAAGGATTATATCCGTAATAAGAAATACTGATTTGTCAAAGACCGAATTATTTTAGTATTTCATTTACTGTTATCTGTTTTTGTCCATTTTAATTCCTTGTTATCTGTTAGAGCCATATTAATATGATGTTTTGCTGTTATTGGGACCCCTTGCCCCCTCTCATAACTACTACTTAATAAAGGCAATAGAAATATATCACTGTTCGAAGGTCGAAAATCGATTGAGACAAAAACAAATCCGGGTTACAAACTAAAACCGAGGGAACCACTTCAACCTGAAATTACTATAATAGTAATCTCACGGCTTCAACTAAGTATAAGGGGAAGACAACGAAACAACAGAAACACTGAAGTGAACCGTCGAAAAAACAAACGGCAATGCAACACACAGAAACGAACTAGAAGATAACAACTGCCATTTTCCTGACTTGGTACAGGACATTTTAAGAAAAATGTTGGGTTGAACCTGGTTATGTGGCTAATCATATCTCGTACTTTAATTGCAACGGTTAAATATGACACTAAAATGACACCATTACTGACATGACAGGAATACAGTCTCTGAATTAATACAAGACTGGCATCAGGCCAGGGCAGATAAATACACAAATGAACAATACAATAATAAAACATCAATCAGTACACGTCTAACAGATTTAGTGTAAATGCCTTCAATATCAGATCTGACTGAAAGCAAGACATTTTTCTGTGCTAAAATTAAAGTATCATAAAGGTTCAGGACTAATGTATAAATCAATACACATCTTACAAATTTAGTGTAAAGAAATTATAAGCAGTCTCAGAAATGCAAGACATTGTGCATTGCCATATACTAGTATAAGTTATTTATACTAGCATAGGTTGAAGTTCTTCTTCTTCCTGTATCTCCCTCCAGTAATCAGGAGCACATCTATTTTAAAACACGGAATATTATGTAATTTTGCCCGATGTTAATTTATTTTTAATATTATTTTATATTTCATCAGCTGTGTGTTTTAATTAACTTCAAACTTACACTACCGGCAAAGGGCATGACCACACCGATGTAGAAAATTTATACACAGACAGGTTGAAATCCAGAACGTATCCCAGAAGATCATACAACGATTAAATTAGTAAAGACTGGTTTTTGATTATACACAGTAAATATAGTTACATATAAGTAAATTGAGTTTAATATTCCTTATTCCATGTGGGAATATGATGATATTTGGGGTTACACTGATGACTGGACCGAATGAGGATCAAATGAAAAATGCTAATTTCTTTTTCATTTCTCAAAGGATTGATCTCAAATTTGAAATATAATAAGATTTCATCATTTGATATATAGATTTAAGAAAAAAAATGAAAAAAAAATGTAAAGAAACATTTGAAAACGTTACATGACAATCTCTTTTATGACAGGACCAGCATACACCTTATTGCTAATTCCGGCTGACACTGCCGCTTGAACTTTCGGCATCAACAACAATCACTTTTCCTTTGTGGCGTCAATATTTTGTTTTATGACGTCTAAAATTTACGGGAACCTGTGTGATATCCAGTAATGGTGGACAAATAACGATAATGTGTATTATATACCAAATGATGAAATCTAATTATATTTCAAATTTGAGATCAATCCTTTGAGAAATGAAAAAGTAATTAGCGTTTTTCATTTGGTCCTGTCATTTGGTCCAGCCATTAGTGTTACCCCGATATTTGCTGAATTATTGTAGAAACGTAGAAGCTGAGCACAGTAGCTGTCTCATTGAAAAATACAGACTTCTGCTGTAAGACAGTCAATAAATATACCACTTTCAAGTTTGTCATTCACCAGAAAAAAACTTCATCAATCATGTGCGCCTTTATGACTTCAATAACCAGATAGAGGAGATCGCCTGTATCCCTGCACTATAAACATTCATCAAGCATTTAAGTGATTGTCATTGTGCAGGAATTATAAATGTATTTGTTCCGAAGGTTCTTAAATCACAATTCCCTAACGAGAGTAGTGATAATAGTCAATTATGACAATGTAATTTGCCGCATAATTCGTGCAATATAGCATCACAGTTTGTCAACCACTTTCTCAACATGGGAACAGAAGTGACGATGCCCCTACATGTAAATGCACGAATGATGTTCACTAAAACCAAATACATCGAACTCGAAAGTTGTCTAGTGAGTACCTACCACAGTGTTGAACCCCAATCAAACCACACTCTTAAAGACTTGTAATGAGTACAGCTCCTTGTATACAACCAGTACACCTACACTTTTCCAGGTTGTTGTCTCTTTGACATATTCCCTATTTCCATTCTCAATTTTATTAGAACCATATTTATCATGAGTTTTATCGCTTGTACTCAGACCAGAGTTTAAACTAGAATGGGTACTTTTGGGGCCTTGGTTGCTTTGGTAATCAGTTACACAAATCTGCAGGAAATGGCATTGCAACATCTTGAACATGGTAACAGCCATCAACAGAACAGGACCAGTTAAACATTACAGACATATAGATTGATGTCCTGATCTATAATTTTACATTTCATTTCAGGTGACAACAGGGAACCATGATGAAGTACTGTGGTGACCAGTTAAATATTACAGACATATAGATTGATGTCCTGATCTATATTAATTTTACATTTCATTTCAGGTGACAACAGGGAACCATGATGAAGTACTGCGGTGACCAGTTAAACATTACAGACATATGGATTGATGATGGTATTAATCAGTGTTTCTTAGATACTGTGACCTCTGGTTTTCTGTTTGCATTCATATTGATCTTTGGTTGTGTGCAGTGTTCAATGTTCAGAAAATATTCCACACCAATAGATGCAAACACCAGGAAAGGAACATTAGGATTCATATTTCAGGTAATATTCCACACCAATAGATACAAACACTAGGAAAGGAACATTAGGATTCATATTTCAGGTAATATTCAACACCAATAGATACAAACACTAGGAAAGGAACATTAGGATTCACATTTCAGGTACATGTAATATTCCACACCAATAGATGCAAACACCAGGAAAGGAACATTAGGATTCATATTTCAGGTAATATTCCACACCAATAGATACAAACACAAGGAAAGGAACATTAGGATTCATATTTCAGGTAATATTCCACACCAATAGATACAAACACATGGAAAGGAACATTAGGATTCACATTTCAGGTACATGTAATATTCCACACCAATAGATGCAAACACAAGGAAAGGAACATTTGGATTCATATTTCAGGTAATATTCCACACCAATAGATATAAACACTAGGAAAGGAACATTAGGATTCATATTTCAGGTAATATTCCACACCAATAGATACAAACACCAGGAAAGGAACATTAGGATTCATATTTCAGGTAATATTCCACACCAATAGATATAAACACTAGGAAAGGAACATTTGGATTCATATTTCAGGTAATATTCCACACCAATAGATATAAACACTAGGAAAGGAACATTAGGATTCATATTTCAGGTAATATTCCACACCAATAGATGCAAACACAAGGAAAGGAACATTAGGATTCATATTTCAGGTAATATTCCACACCAATAGATGCAAACACAAGGAAAGGAACATTAGGATTCATATTTCAGGTAATATTCCACACCAATAGATATAAACACTAGGAAAGGAACATTAGGATTCATATTTCAGGTAATATTCCACACCAATAGATACAAACACCAGGAAAGGAACATTAGGATTCACATTTCAGGTACATGTAATATTCCACACCAATAGATACAAACACCAGGAAAGGAACATTAGGATTCACATTTCAGGTACATGTAATATTCCACACCAATAGATACAAACACAAGGAAAGGAACATTTGGATTCATATTTCAGGTAATATTCCACACCAATAGATATAAACACTAGGAAAGGAACATTAGGATTCATATTTCAGGTAATATTCAACACCAATAGATACAAACACTAGGAAAGGAACATTAGGATTCACATTTCAGGTACATGTAATATTCCACACCAATAGATACAAACACAAGGAAAGGAACATTAGGATTCACATTTCAGGTACATGTAATATTCCACACCAATAGATACAAACACTAGGAAAGGAACATTAGGATTCACATTTCAGGTACATGTAATATTCCACACCAATAGATGCAAACACAAGGAAAGGAACATTAGGATTCATATTTCAGGTAATATTCCACACCAATAGATATAAACACTAGGAAAGGAACATTAGGATTCACATTTCAGGTAATATTCAACACCAATAGATACAAACACTAGGAAAGGAACATTAGGATTCACATTTCAGGTACATGTAATATTCCACACCAATAGATACAAACACCAGGAAAGGAACATTAGGATTCACATTTCAGGTACATGTAATATTCCACACCAATAGATACAAACACCAGGAAAGGAACATTAGGATTCACATTTCAGGTACATGTAATATTCCACACCAATAGATATAAACACTAGGAAAGGAACATTTGGATTCATATTTCAGGTAATATTCCACACCAATAGATATAAACACTAGGAAAGGAACATTAGGATTCATATTTCAGGTAATATTCCACACCAATAGATGCAAACACAAGGAAAGGAACATTAGGATTCATATTTCAGGTAATATTCCACACCAATAGATACAAACACCAGGAAAGGAACATTAGGATTCACATTTCAGGTACATGTAATATTCCACACCAATAGATATAAACACTAGGAAAGGAACATTTGGATTCATATTTCAGGTAATATTCCACACCAATAGATGCAAACACCAGGAAAGGAACATTAGGATTCATATTTCAGGTAATATTCCACACCAATAGATATAAACACTAGGAAAGGAACATTAGGATTCACATTTCAGGTACATGTAATATTCCACACCAATAGATACAAACACCAGGAAAGGAACATTAGGATTCACATTTCAGGTACATGTAATATTCCACACCAATAGATATAAACACTAGGAAAGGAACATTAGGATTCATATTTCAGGTAATATTCCACACCAATAGATATAAACACAAGGAAAGGAACATTAGGATTCACATTTCAGGTACATGTAATATTCCACACCAATAGATACAAACACCAGGAAAGGAACATTAGGATTCACATTTCAGGTACATGTAATATTCCACACCAATAGATATAAACACAAGGAAAGGAACATTAGGATTCATATTTCAGGTAATATTCCACACCAATAGATACAAACACAAGGAAAGGAACATTAGGATTCACATTTCAGGTACATGTAATATTCCACACCAATAGATACAAACACCAGGAAAGGAACATTAGGATTCACATTTCAGGTACATGTAATATTCCACACCAATAGATATAAACACAAGGAAAGGAACATTAGGATTCATATTTCAGGTAATATTCCACACCAATAGATACAAACACATGGAAAGGAACATTAGGATTCACATTTCAGGTAATATTCCACACCAATAGATATAAACACTAGGAAAGGAACATTAGGATTCACATTTCAGGTACATGTAATATTCCACACCAATAGATATAAACACAAGGAAAGGAACATTAGGATTCACATTTCAGGTACATGTAATATTCCACACCAATAGATACAAACACCAGGAAAGGAACATTAGGATTCACATTTCAGGTACATGTAATATTCCACACCAATAGATATAAACACTAGGAAAGGAACATTTGGATTCATATTTCAGGTAATATTCCACACCAATAGATACAAACACAAGGAAAGGAACCTTATGATTCACATTTAAGGTTTGAATGATTGGACAGAAAATATTCCTATCTTTCAGATACGCATAACAAACTACATCGGACATGAAAGGGACAAAAATTTGGATTCACATTTCAGTTGTAAAAATATTAAAACATGCACATGAAATGTTCCATTCCAATAGACATATTAGATACAAGCATGGTGAAGAGATGGTAATTTAGATTCATGTTTCACCTTTAAATCATAATAGAAAATACTCCCACTGAGTCAATAGAAAAACTAGAAAAGGAACAGCCAATTTATGTTTTAGACAGCAGTTTCAAACAAATGTAAAGAAATAAAAGCCTAATGGTGATTACATGAGAGCATTTTGATTTTATTTTAGTTCAGAAAAATTATCTAATCCACAACTTAAAATGAAAAGGGAAATATCTGAAAATTTTCCCAAGGCAATTGAGTATCAGAGTACTAAAATTGTACTTGAGAACTCATTGCCATCCCTAATGATTTATATCATTTTTAGCTCACCTAAGCTTTTCCCATCACTTTTCGTCCGGCGTCTGTCGTCGTCCATCGTCGTTAACTTTTACAAAAAGTATCTTCTCTGAAACTACTGGGCCAAATTAAACCAAACTTGACTACAATCATCATTAGGGTACTTAGGTTTACTTTAAAAATGTGTCCGGTGACCTAGCCAACCAACCACTATGGCCGCCATGGCTGATAATAGAACATACATGTAGGGGTAAAATGCAGTTTTTGGCTTATAACTCAAAAACCAAAGCATTTAGAGCAAATCTGATAGTGTAAAATTGTTTATCAGGTCAAGATCTATTTGCCCTGAAATTTTCAGATGAATCAGACAATCTGTTGTTGGGTTGCTGCCCCTGAATTGGTAATTTTAAGGCAATTTTGATGTTTTTGGTTATTATCTTGAATATTATTATAGATAGAGATAAACTGTAAACAGCAATAATGTTCAGCAAAGTAAGATTTACAAATAAGTCAATATAAATGAAAAGGTCAGTTGACCCCTTTAGGAGTAATTGCCCTCTATAGTCAATTTTAAACAATTTTAAAATTTGTAAATTTTCACTAACATTTTCCACTGAAACTACTGGGTCAAGTTTCTTATAGATAGAGATAATTGTAAGCAGCAAGAATGTTCAGTAAAGTAAGATGTACAAACACATCACCATCACCAAAACACAATTTTGTCATGAATCTATCTGCTTCCTTTGTTTAATATTCACATAGACCAAGGTGAGCGACACAGGCTCTCTAGAGCCTCTAGTTTATACTGTCTTAACTGGAAACATGTGACCAAGCTAGTTTTTCATGCTATTGTAATTGTATTTGTTTTTTTCAGGTTTTATTTACATTGGTCTTAGCTACAGAACCAGTAATTCATGCAGTTCTACAAGACACAGCCATATATCCTCAGAAAGTTTATGGCTACCAAATACTAACAATGATAGCTTTGTTCTTAGCCTGGTCTGGGTCAGTTAGACTCTTATTTCTGGAGAGGAACAAAGCTTTGCCGACCATCCCCACAAGAGGACATGGATTAGTTCTACTGATGTTATGGAGTTTAGCTCTCATTAAGGAGCACCTCCCATTGATCTCCTGGTGGAGCAACAGATATTGGTGGAATATCAAAGGGTGTGTATATATTATATGGTTTTAAGACTTTTCTTGAAAAGTTGATTTTTTGTCTTTTTTCTGAAATACAGATAGAGTGGGTGGCCCATATTCGCCATGGACTCGTTTTTCGCTGTTTTGCTATTTTTTCTGTAAAATGTGTGTGCTTTTACCCAGTACTTGCCTAAATAGATGGTAAAGGCTGTTTGTAATTTTTGAACAGTTGATATTCCGCTTTACCCCATTCCCAAGGTTATTCTCACATATAAAGAAATCTGCAGGTGTTTTAAAACTATTTTTGCTATTATGTAAAATTTATGTGGCAATCATGCACAGTCTTAAAGTAAATATTTGGGAGAAAAATGGTGAAGGAATGATCTCTGAAGCTTAATCATTTAATTACAAACTTAATATACCAGGATAATGAGGATGGTCATTTCATACATTGCAGCAAAAAATGTGTCCCCCATGGTACCATGAACAACTTGATATCCTCTTGAGTTTGGGTTCATTTTAAGAACAATTCACCTTTTTTTTTTAAGATAATTCAAACATTTTTTTCAAATAGTCATCACTTGACATACAAAATTTAAATACAAAGCTCACTGAATTAATTAAATTTGTAAGATGTAAACTTTGAAAACAGTTTTAAAACATTTTGGTTGGTCAAAAAATCTAAAACCTTATCACAAGGTAAAAGTAAATTAGAAAATTATTTCAACCTCATGACCGACTTTGTAAAAATAAAAAATACATAGAGAGAACTCAGCGTCTATGTCAATACTGCTTATCACATGGATCAAATTCTATTGAAGATGAGACCCATTTTACAGTAAATTGTCCTTTATATAATGAACAGAGCTGAGGAAATTATTTTTTGATAAAGTTAACAATTTTTGTACTTATTTTAAAGAACTACCTAATGATAAAAATTATTTTTGGCTGTTCACAAATGAGCATTTACCAACTCTCATGTGCCTAGGAAATAACATTATTAAAGGTTTAGAAATAAGATTTAAATGTAAACAAAATATACGAAATAATGTTTTATTGTTATAAGAGTGTTAGACTCTGATCCTCTCCATAATGTTATAGTATAGTACATGTATTAGTTTTCTGTTTTGCTTTTTACAATCATATTGTGCATATAATATTGTTGTAAAATAATGCCCTTTATGGGTTCTTGATTAGATTAATAAAATTCTTATCTAATTCTACAGAAAATTTTCTGAAACCTTCATAAAAAAGTTTTAAATATTCAAATGTAGGTTGGATGTAAGTTGAATTGAACGAACCATGAGGCGAATATCAGTTCCTCGCTCTAGTCAAAAGTATATTTTTATGGAATAGAACTGATAAATTTTCAATATATACAATGTATTATGAAATTCTGAAATTATGGTAATGCATTAATGTTTTAGATATTTCTTATTCAAATGTATTTATATTATATCTTTCAGTGATTCCAACAAGATAGAGTTTGGACTATGGGTGGTCAGATATGTGTGTACTATATTTGTATTTATAATAGGACTTAAAGCACCTGGTTTACCCAGAAGTGTCCATCAGTTACTGGTCAATGATGAAGATGAGGTGAGCTCTATTAGGGATGTTACTCTGTATCTGTCAAAAAAAGGCATATTGAAACTACAGTAAAAACTGGGACATACTCTTATTAAGATACTGTGTGTATAAAATACATGGAAAAGGATTTGTTGCCTTCCAAATATTGTATGCAAAAGGTCCTGTTTCAAGTTAACTGTAATGGCTGTTGCTCTTATTCAATTTAACTGAGAACCAATAATTAATTTTGCACTTTAGGGGTAATTATTGACAACGATCCTCATTGTGAAATGTTTTTTTTGCAGGTTAGGGGTAATCAAGGCCAGGAGTCAACATGGTCAAATGTGTTTAAGAAGTTAAAGATCATGATTCCTTATGTGTGGCCTAAAGGAAGTTTATGGCGCCAAAGTTTAGTGATCTTATGCTTAGTATCACTAGGTATAGGCAGAGCTGTCAATGTTTTTGTTCCTATTTATAGCAAATATATAGGTAAGTATGTTAATTAGGTGTCTATTGTTCATGTGTTTGATATTTCTGGGTAGCAGCTATGTTGTCAATTTTTTTGGTCATATGCACACCTTAATCCCAGATGTTTATTTAGCCAGATAAGTCACTTTTAATTTTTGTTATAAATATCCTTACAGAAACATTGTTGGTGGCTTATACTGCCTTTTTAGACTTGTATTAGCTGGCTTATTTATGTTTAAACTTCAAATAATCATGGTCATTGTGATTATGGTAGGCTATACCGTTATTCTTTTTTTGTTCATCAGTTGTGAATGTTGAATAAATCAATCTCCAATAAAATCATTCCTTTCAACATCTGGCAGCTGTGTCCCTGTTTTTGATATTGAAATGTTTTCTTGAATAGGTTCTGAAAAACATGCTAGGTCTAATACACAGAACTCATGTAGTTCAAATTCTTTACAGGGAATCATTTATAGCTGATATTGTGTTAAATTAGCCATTTAAACAAAACGGGAAAGCTATTAGTCATGGCATGTTGTAATGAGGACCTCATTGTTACTTTGCGAGGTACAAGTAAATAATTTTGATAAGACTTATCATTTGGGTACTACTTTTCTTAATTGGTGTAATTTTTATTTCAGTTAACAGTTTAACAGTTGTTGTCCAGTCAACTGAGGACATTGCAGTGAAAAAGACTGGTCCAGAGTTCAGATGGGACTTTATTCTTATTTATTGTGGTCTGAAGTTTTTATGTGGATCTGGTAGGTGATAAAACTAGGAGGTTGAAATATGACTAAAATAAACATCATAAGATTAGTTAGTCAACATGTATGTGGTATAGATATACCTTAATTAATTGATAAAATAGAAGGAAATAAGATAAAACTGATGACCCTAAATTGGTCTAGGAAAAAACTAATTCAAAACTTTGAAGACAAAAAGGACCCATATCTTTTTACAAAATTTAATTATAGTAACTTATTTTAGCCTTACAATTAAATATGCATCTTGGTTTTTTCCTTTTATTTTTTTTCTGACCCCTTTGGTTTTGTTATGTCAATCAATACCCATTTCCATTCTCAATTTTGCTATAATAAATGTAGTTTGTATAGAATGCCATTAGGCAATACATCATACCATTTGTGCTCGTGTTTATTATATTTTATGTTTCATACATGTGGTTAGTTAAAACAACTGTGAAGTAGGTCAATTAAATTGGTTTTATACTTGCATTTTAATTTGTGTTTTTTTTTAGCAACATCAGGGTTTTTAACAAATATAAGGTCATTTTTCTGGATACCTGTTCAGCAGTACACTACCAGAAGAATCTCTGTGAAACTGTTTAGTCACTTACACAAGTATGTACAACTTAAATATACTTGAACTCATCATCAATTTATGATATCAAAAATATTACAAAAAAGTTAATTCTTCACTCAAATATTTACAGTTGATAGAAACTTTTCGCAAAATTATACTTGTGGATTCAATATTATTTGGATATCAATTTTTGTAGAGTTCTTTGATATAGTTAACCACAAATTTCAATGTTGAATAAGTAACACATGTTCTATAGATTTGAATGCAGACGGGCAAAATCATGAAATCTAATATCCAGTAAGATATAAATTATCCACAATCCAAGAAAATCCATATCCATGAAAATGAATTAATCTACAGTAATAAGTAACATTTTAGGAATATTCAACAAAATGATTTCTAGATGATTGAAGAATTACCCATACATTTCATTTGATACCAATTTAGTTTTCAGTTTATTATTAACTTTATATAACTATTTTCTCTGTTTCAAGTTACTTATGATAGTAGTTAATAAATAAACTCCTCATAGATACCAAGATTAATTTTGTTTCGTCTACAAAAGACACATCAGTGACCCCCTAATCCAAAAATGTTATAAAGGCCAAATAAAGTACGAATTTGAAGAGCATTCAGGATCAAAATTCCTTAATGTTTTGCCAAATACAGCTAAGGTAATGTATTCCTGAGGTAGAAAAGCCTTAGTATTTCAAAATTCAAAAGTTTTGTGAATAGATAATTTATAAATATAACCATATCAATGGTAATTTATGTCAGCACATAAGTACTGACATGAATTTAGTTAATAAGTTAATTTAATGTTCATAATTGTCATTTTTGTCTGATGCATTTTAATATATTATGCAAATTTAATTTACAGTTTGTCATTAAGATGGCATTTATCAAGGAAAACTGGAGAAGTATTACGAGTGATGGACAGAGGTACTACAAGTATGAACAGTCTTCTAAGGTGAGAATATATAAATATCTCAGTAGCATGGGTTGGAATCCCAGCGAGGGAAGAACAAAAATTTGCGAAGGCAAATTTACAGATCTAACATTGTTGGGTTGATGTTTAGATGAGTTGTATATACATAATGTACACAGCCATGTATCACCATCATTGATGGTGATCTGATGGATAAATCTGTTGTAGAGTTGTCACTGACTCAGACGTACTTATATTTATATAAACAGGAGAAGAATTACAAGTGATGGACAGAGGTACTACTATTATGAACAGCCTTCTAAGGCTCGTTTAATTTCATAAAATTTTGTATTTACTTTGACATTTTGACAAAAATATAAAAAATTTAAAAAATTTGAACCAAACGATTTATCTGAAAAATTACACTGGTTTGACAAACACTTATAGCAGTTCAACAAACACTTATTTTGATCATAGAGAAGCTTAATATTCCCTTTACATCACAACATAATTAGTTATCTCCCTGTAGTGTTAGGTACCACCTTAAAATATATAAAAAAAATTTGGCTTTAATCACCTGATTATAGAAGATTGTTTGGTTTGACCATGTGCTTTAAAACATTTTTTTACATTCAGGTCATTTGTACCCTGTCTCATAGGTAATTATATATATAAAATTACACCACTTTATATAGTACTAATTAAGTTGTACCTAATAAATTACTTGAGTTACTTTAATTTTCTACTTTCAGCTATGTTTTGTTCAACATTTTACCAACTATAATTGATATTACAATTGCAGTGGTATATTTTGTAACTGCCTTCAACTATATCTTTGGACTCCTTGTATTTCTCTGTATGGCTATGTATTTAGGTATGTTCAATTGTAACAAACACTAAGAAACATATAAACAATAATTTCAGAATTTGCGTTACAACGCATGGATTATGAGAATGATTATAAGTATGAAATATTTAATAAATAAAAGTTACATCTTTTTAAGAAGTTCAAAATTTTTATTTTTTTTATGTCGGTTATTAGTAAAAATCAGCTAATTAACATCATTTCTATAAGTTAATTTTTTGCACTCAATTATATTCCAATATTTAACATTATGAGTTTATGAAGTTAATATATTTTTACATATATGTTCATCTTTGTAAATTAACAGGTCTTACAATATCAATAACAGAATGGAGAACTAAATATCGAAGAGAAATGAATTTAATGGACAATCAAAGAAACACAAAAGCAGTTGACTCCTTACTTAACTTTGAAACAGTAAGACCAAATATTTCAGTTTCTTTATTACTGACAACTTAAGAAATAATAAAACGTTTAATACCTGAGTATTGGTTCTTGTATAAATTACAATCAGATTTATAACTCAACTTTGAAATGATAAGGCAATATGCTTAAAAAGAAAGGATTATGTGAATCAAATGATGACAAATCAGCACAGGGTTCTCGCTAAGGATTTTAGAAGGCGATTCCAGGGACTCGTCATTTTTGGCCATGGTGAGTCCAACAGCAAGAAGAAGATAATTTATTGCAATATAATGTAATATTTTAGTCTCCATGGCCTAACACAGCAATCAAATGGCATTAAATTCAGATTTCTTTTAAACTAAAGCTATAAAATGATGATATTTGTGTTTTACTGTGTTCAGTTTATACAAAATACTTCAATCTTGATGCATCTGTGGACTCACCCGATTTGGAAATGATGAGTCCAGACAGATTTTGATGAGTCCATGACTCATGGACTCGCCTTAGTGAGAACCCTGTTTAAAGCACTGAAATGCTGAATCTAAAAATGTACTTAGATTTTTTATTATTGGCCCAGTTTTCAAGTTGGTCCGTATCGGGGTCCAAAATCAAACTTTTGTTTGATTTCATCAAAAATTGAGTAAATGGGGTTCTTTGATATGCCAAATATAACTGTGTATGTAGATTCTTAATTTTTGATCGTGTTTTCAAATTGGTCTACATTAAAGTCCAAAGGGTCCAAAATTAAACTTCGTTTGATTTTAACTAAAATTAAATTCTTGGGGTTCTTTGATATGCTGAATCCAAACATGTACTTAGATTTTTGATTATGGGCCCAGTTTTCAAGTTGGTCCAGATCAGGATCTAAAATTATTATATTAAGTATTGTGCAATAGCAAGAAATTTTCCATTACACAGTATTGGGCAATAGCAAGAAATCTTCAATTGTTCAATAGCAAGTCATTTCAATTGCACAGTATTGCGCAATAGCAAGAAATATCTAATTGCACAATATTGTGCAATTGCAATTTTTTTTTTAAATATTCACTTTTTACTTCCAACTGATAAATTAAAACAATCTTTACCATTCAGTGATAACAAGCACTTTTTTACATCTTAATATTTTATGATGTATTTAAATGAGGAGTTATTGTTGCAAACTCCATTTAGAAATTTGAATTGAGATCAGTTTTGGAATAAGGGAAAGGGGGATGTGAAAAAAAATGGGTTTGGTTGGGGGGGGGGGGGAGGGGGTGTCAATATTTCTCATTTGAAATTTCATAAATAAAAAGAAAATTTCTTCAAACATTTTTTTGAGAGGATTAATATTCAACAGCATAGTGAATTGCTCAAAGAGAAAACAAAAATTTTAAGTTCATTAGAACACATTCATTCTGTGTCAGAAACCTATGCTGTGTCAACTATTTAATCACAATCCAAATTTAGAGCTGGATTCAGCTTGATTGTTGTGTCCATACTTGCCCCAACTGTTCAGGGTTCAACCTCTGCGGTCGTATAAAGCTGCGCCCTGCGGAGCATCTGGTTTACATTAAGAAGGCAGAACAAAAATGTAAGCTTATAGAATCAGTTGATCAACCAGAGAAAATAAAAGTTCTTAACTCAATGTTGAAATGGTGCAAACAAAAAACTAGGCAAAACATCTATACATCAACATAAAATCCCAATTCACAATGTACTTTTATATGAGGATGAATGACAATATTTTCCTTCTTTTCCCCCAAGGTAAAATATTACGGAGCCTCAGAGTTTGAGACAAACAGATATGATGATGCCATACTGAAATATCAAGTAAGCTTATAATATTAGAAACGATTAATAACTATATTATATATATGTCATAGAAGCAAGAGTATAAACAAAAAGAATAATTCAAAATATCAACATGATCATCACAACAGTCAAGTTATTTTAAAAATGCTGAAAATGACTTAATTTCATTAAATGAAATGTTACTACAGCACATTTATGAAAATAAAATTTTCTGCAATAAATTAAAAAGCAGCACCTGTAGAACAAAGAGTAAATCTGTCAGATTTGTATTTTGAGGTTTTATTGTACTATGCTTAAATCTGTGTTTTTTATATTTATTACAGAAAGCTGAATGGAAATCTATGGCCACATTAAACGTGTTAAATACACTACAGAACCTTGTGATAACCATGTCTACTGTAGCAGGGTGTCTACTGTGTGCCTGGGCCGTGGTCCATAGTCTCAGTAACCTACATCTAACTGTTGGGGACTATGTCTTGTTTGGTACTTATCTCATGCAGCTGTACGGACCTTTAAATTGGTTAGGAACCTATTACAGGTCAGTATTTGTTTCATTAACCATTTTGATAGAATTATTCTGTGATCTGAATAAACAAAGATGTAGGGTTAATATCTAAGGGACATCAATCCTATGGCATGAAGAAACAATCTACCACATTTATATTATTAAACCTCTGTCGGCATTCATTAAATTTTGTATATTTTCATCACTACAGATTTAAGAAAGGAATATATTCAATGAGGTAGAAATATGGCCCTATATTTCTATTTAATTATTGTTTATGGTGCCTATTTCTAGTATGTTTTTTAAACCTGGATTTAATGGCAATTGTTATTATATATCCTACTGTTAACAAATAACTAGAAAGGATATAAGTTAAGCTTTTTCTGATCTACCGTATCTCAGTCGACTGTGTTTGACCTACTGTTAAAGACTAGATAGGATATTAGTAAAGCTTTTTCTGATCTACCATATCTCAGCCGACTGTGTTTGAATAATTTATAAGTATGCCTTTGATCTATTTTATCTTTGCTGTGTGTGTATTTTGCTTTCATTGTATGATTTGTAATTTTTTATAGCTTCCAAATATTTGTGATAAATATCTGATATTTTTTTTTTTTATCAGGATGATACAGCAGTCCTTTGTTGACATGGAAAATATGTTTGATCTTCTTGATGAAGGTCAAGAGGTAATCCAGTAATATTATTCTTATTAAAAAAAAATTAAACTGCCAAAATTTCACACTATTTAAACCGAATTTATTTGAACACAAATGGCAAATTTTATTCTGTTTTATAGCTCAACTGGCCCTAAGGGCCAAGTGATCTATTCTCATCACTTGTTGTTTGTCGTCGTTAACATCTAAAAAAAATCTTCTCTACTCTGAAACTACTGGGCTAAATTTAACCAAACTTGGCCACAATCATCATTGGGGTATCTAGTTTAAAAACCAACCAAGATGGCCATCATGGCTAAAAATATTATAACAATGGGGAAAATAGTTTTTAGCTAATATCACAAAACCAAAGCATTTAGAGAAATTCTGACATAGGGTAAAATTGTTTATCAGGTCAAGATCTATCCGATGAATCAGACAACCCGTTGTTATGTTGCTGCCGCTGAATTGGTAATTTAAAAAAAAAATGTTTTTGGATTTATCTAGAATATTATAATAAATAGAGATAAACTGTAAGCAGCAATAATTTGCAGCAAAGTAAGATTTACAAATAAGTTAACATGGCCAAAATAGTCAGTTGACCCATTAAGGAGATTTTTTTACTAACATTTTCCTCTGTAACTACTGGGCCAAGTTCATTATAGATAGAGATAATTGTAAGCAGCAAGAATGTTCAGTTAAGTAAGATCTATAAAGACATCACCATCACCAAAACACAATTTTGTCATGAATCCATCTGTATCCTTTGTTTAATATTCACGTAGACCAAGGTGAGCGACACAGGCTCTTTAGAGCCTCTAGTTTAAAAACATTCTTGAGTGTGATGTTTGTTTATTTTATATTTTAAACCATTCATAAACATCAGTTTAATATTCAATTGGTCATCATGTTATTTAATAAAACCTGTTACTGAACATACACCAAATGGATACGCAAAAAAGTAATTAGGGTTTTATAATTGGAAAACAAAAATATTCTTAAGAAGCAACATGTCCTGAAAGATTTACTTGATTGTCCTCTTCATTAATCAAATATTATAGCTTTTTGTTAGGTATTAGCATGTTAAAAAATGAACATTTTCATTTTCAGGTAACAGATATTAAAGATGCAAAGGAAATTGTTTTAAAAAATGGAGAAATACAGTTTAAAAATGTTAACTTCCATTATGATCCAAGGTAATTATAAGAACAGAATAATCAGCAGATATGACTACTTATCTTTTAAAAAACAAATTCTTGGGATTTACTTTAAAAAGTTGTTGGTGCCATATAGTTTTACCCTTGTCAGAAATTCCGTAAGTCTGTCATTCTGTCATTCCGCAACAAACCATTATTCAGAGTTTTTCTAAACGTCTTCAGATATTGGGCTGATTTTTGGTATGTGAGTTAATCATAATAAGTTACAGATCAAGTTTAAGTTTCATTCTAGTTTTTGCCAAAATTATTACGGGCTTTGGACTCTGAGAAATTGTTGCAAAATCACAGTTATACTAATTTCAAGCATGTGACAATATAATAAATCAAATGAAATCACTGTACACCAGGGTTTCCGCTGGCGGTCGCCATTTTCGCAATTTGCGAAAAAATAATAATTGTGGCGATTAAAATTCGTCATTGGCGAAAGAATTTGGCGAAAGAAATATATATAACGATTTATTTTCAGCCATCTTGTTTATTTACTTTTTTTCGGGTTTCTCTGACTTTACCTATCAGACAATACTCGGAATTCACCTTGAACTCGTTAAGATTTTGACAGAAATCAATAATCAGCTGATTGCATTCATAGCTATCGACATCAAAGGATTAATTAATAAAGGTGTTGATTGTATGATATGACAAAATGATATAGATAAATGGCTTCTGTTACATGTCACAAAAGGGATTTATTAACCACTTTACGACGCACGTGTTTGAAGCAAAGTTTTTACGCTTCCTCTTCTTCTTTTAATGATAGTCCAGAAAAGAAAATTGTTGTTATGACGAAAAATGTTCAAAACCGAGAAAAGTCTCTGATTTAAAACTATATCATTTAACTTTCATATAGATCATCTATTTGAGTGGTTACTTCAAAGTCGTTTCAGAGAGACACGTGTTTCAAGCATATAGTTTTACTTATTTACGATGGTCTAGAAAAGAAAACTGTCGTTATGAAGAGATCTATGCAAAAGGTTGGCATGAGAGTAACCCTTCAATGTAATGATTACACCTTACACGAGGGATCAATTACATGTAATAAGATGCTTCGTTTTGTTGTAAAAACCACTTCTTATTTAGGGGAGGGGGGGGGTCTGAAAAATTTTAAAAGAAAAATAAATTTGTGTGACTTGGCGAAAAAAATAATAAAGTGGCGAAAAAATTATTGTTTTGGCGTAAGAGGTGGCGAAAAAAATAATTGACCCAGGGGAAACCCTGCTGTACACCCTCCTGTTTGAGAACTTGGAAATGATTGAGATCCCCACCCCTAAACCATATATACTCATGTATTGTACTATATAACAAATCAAATGAAATATAGGGTGTGTCCCTGTGGTCACCCTACCCCCTCCTGATTGAGAACTTGAAAACCATCAAGATCCCTACCTATAAACCATATATATTCATGTATGGGACAATATTATAAATCATTTACATCAATTATGGGCAGGTCAGTCAGACCTCACCTTTGATCCCTGTAGTAGTAAATATTTGTCTAATTTGTGTCTCATAACTTTTGTACTATAGAACACAAACTCAGTTTTCTTTCCAGGGAAACCAGTCCATTCATACTATTACATGTTCTTACTAAGTCAACTTGTACTACTAACTATCAACTAAAACCAACGTTAACAACCAACTAGAACAACTGCAATCATTGCGAAACCTGAACCACTGCAGACTCACCAAAAAAATATACATTGATATATGCATTGCTTTTGAAACCTTGATAACATATAAATTATTTGCCTTAATAATTGTTTCATTAGATAAACATACATGTACACTAAATGAATGTTTAATGTTGAAGCAACGTTGCCACAGTTTTCATAATTACGTTTTCCTTGGTTTTTGGTTAACTAAATCAGCGCTTACAGCGCTTTGATTTTAATATGTGAACTTTTATTTACTTTTCAGTAAACAGATTTTAAAGAGTATAAATTTTACAGTTCCTGCTGGTCAGACATATGCTCTGGTAAGATAAAGATGTGAAAACAAAAGGGAGACAATTTATGTGAATAATTTTGAGCTTAGATAATATGAATTGCAATGTTTTTGTTGAAAAAAGATCTTTCTTTCAAGTCTTGTAGATTTATTATATTGTGCATGGTTGAGCTTACCAGTTTCTCAGCACAAAACATCTGAAGGAATAAGACAAGAGGCTTTTTTAAGGTTTAATTGAGGGATAATAACACATGTTCCTAAACTTCAATATCAATTAGTATATATATATATATATTGTTATGAGTACTTGTTTAAAATACATCACAATGTTAAGGACAATGCAAGTGCAGGTTTGAAAGAATGTAGGATCTTCTAAACTGAGTGTATACTCATGCTGTAAAGAGAGCTATAAAAGTAGAGATTGAGACGTTGATTAAGTCAGAAAAGAACTCTAAAAATCTATTAAATATAAAAATATGTTACACGTACCGAAATAACACTAGTACTTAATGAATATGTGCATGAAATACTTTTCTAGATTTGCCTCTATCAGGAATACTCTTAACTTTAACAGCAAAGAAAGTATAAGAGCTATATGACCAAAATGTTTTATTGTATTTAATTTATGGAACATTATTTTATTATTACAGGTTGGTCATTCTGGGAGTGGTAAAAGTACAATAATACGGTTGTTATTCAGATTTTATGATGTCACTGGTGGTCAAATTATTATAGATGATCAGGATATATCAAAGGTAGATATATAATACAAGAACTGACGTAGAACGATGGTTTGTCTGAGCATTTATATAAAGTTAATATGTGTTCATTAGCCTCCTGACTTTTAACTTTATTTGTATTATTGATTGATTTTTACAATTTAAAAGATTGGTTAATTGTATACTATAAATATTACCATAAAGTTGTAAGACACATCAATACAGAATCTTGTACAAACTTTTGGAAATTTTGGAAAAAAAGAGAGAGGAAATTTAGAAGGATTTGAATTAATAATCTAAGGTTTTTTAAGATAGAATTTTCAAATGAATGACTGAATGTTAAGCAAACACTGTCAATGCAGGATAGTTTTAAAGAGAAGGAAAGCTTGGATGTCAAATATTTTCTACCTCTACATGACTTTTGAATGTGTTTAACATTTCAGGTGAAACAAGAATCATTACGACAACAAATAGGAGTGGTGCCACAAGATACAGTTTTATTTAACGATGATATACGTTACAATATACGATACTCAAAGTTTACAGCAACTGACGAAGAAGTAGACAATGCGGCAGATGTGGCTGATATACATCAAAGAATTCTGACGTTTCCTAAAAGTAAGTAGAGGGAGTCACATGGCAGAAGTGAGAGGGTATAATATGTAGGAATTATCTTTGTTTAGTTTTCTTCTGCTTTAGACAGAAAAAAGTGAGACATTTAATAAAAACAAGAATGCATCCCTAGTATGCGGATGCCTTATCCTCACTATAATTTTCTATGTTCAGTGGACTGTGAAACTGGAGTAAGAACTCTAATTTAGCATTAAAATTAGAAAGATCATATCATAAGTTTTATATAGATTAGACCGTTGATGTATACTAAGTTTCAAGTTGATTGGACTTCAACTTCATCAAAAACTTCAACCTGAAGCAGGACAGACGGACAAACGGATGAATGTACGAAAGAACAGATGAACTGACGCACAGAACCAGAAAACATAAACCCCATAAATACGCTCAGAACCAGAAAACATAAACCCCATAAATGGGGCATAAAAATTAATAAAAAAGTAGATTAATGATTTTATAGAGTTTCACAAGCTCTATTTTATTAATTTATATGTTTGGTAGAGAAATTGTTTCCTTTATTGTCTTTTATTCTTCAGGGTTCTGCTAAAGATAGATATTTTTGAAATGATTCAAAGAATTGTGTTTTTCTTTCAGAATATGAAACAGTAGTCGGTGAAAGAGGATTAAAATTAAGTGGTGGCGAGAAACAAAGAGTAGCAATAGCCAGAACAATATTGAAATCTCCTGCTATAGTATTGATGGATGAGGTATATCTTATTAAGAAATACATAAATGTTTTGGTACATTAATCATGTCAAAACATGACTTTATTCAATCGAGAACTTTCTGCAATTCCACAATTCAACCTGATAGAAAATTTGTTATTTGTTAAACATTTAAATTTATGCTTCACCTGTAACCACAAAAAAAAATGAAAATTGGTATCCAATGAATAATGATGAATCCACAATATTACTTATTACTTTTAAAGACATCCGTTTTCTAAATCCATAATTTTCTTGGAGAAAACGATGGAACTGAAATTTGCTAATGCTTATTCAAAGCTGTAAAAGAATTTCATATGAATTTTTCCATTCTGTTTCCTGAAATAATGTAATAAAAACAATATTTGTCGATGTTTTTCAGGCTACATCAGCATTAGATACTAAAACTGAAAGAAATATACAGTCAGCTTTAGAAAGAGTGTGTGAAAACAGGTCTACAATTATAGTAGCTCATAGACTTTCTACAATTATACATGCACATAGAATTCTAGTTTTACAGGAAGGAGAGATTATAGAACAGGGGAGGTAAGTAGCTCATAGACTTTCTATAATTATACACACACATAGAATTCTAGTTTTACAGGAAGGAGAGATTATAGAACAGGGGAGGTAAGTAGCTCATAGACTTTCTACAATTATACACACACATGAAATTCTAGTTTTACAGGAAGGAGAGATTGTAGAACAAGGGAGGACTCGGGTAAGTAGCTCATAGACTTTCTACAATTATACACGCACATAGAATTCTTGTTTTACAGGAAGGAGAGATTATAGAACGGGGGAGGTAAGTAGCTCATAGACTTTCTACAATTATACGCGCACATAGAATTCTAGTTTTACAGGAAGGAGAGATTATAGAACAGGGGAGGTAAGTAGCTCATAGACTTTCAACAATTATACACGCACATAGAATTCTAGTTTTACAGGAAGGAGAGATTGTAGAACAAGGGAGGTAAGTACAACATATTTTTTCATAATGGAAAATTGGGAAACTAAGCAAGTATAGGTACGGTGACCTATAATTGTTAATGTTTGTGTCATTTTGGTCTTCTGTGGATAGTTGTCTCATTGGCAATCATACCACATCTTCTTTTTTATAAGGCTTAACAAAGGTACTTTATAATGATGAATATCCTCTCTGCCTAACAAACGTAAATTAATTGGGATAAATCATGAATTTTGTGTGTAATTAAAATCGCAATTATTTAACAATGCATAAAGATGTGAGATTGATGATCAAGATTTCAGTAAACACTGCAACACAAATAATGCTATTGTTAAAAGAAATTATTTGATCTATATGACAAAAAAAAGTTACTGCTGTAATTTCCTTTTTGGCCTTTTTGGCCACTACCAGAAATGGAAATGTTAACAGTTTTGAGGTTTTCTTGCTTGGCAAAGTTCTGGATTTATGTGAAGTGTTGACAGAACCTTAATTATCAAGTGGGTGAAATAAAAGGAAGTCAGTAGGTATAATTTGTATTGCCTGATATAAATATTTTTTCAATATATTACAAAATACAATATATCATAAATAATTAAATACACAAATGAAAATACATAAACATAGATATATAACCAAATTTTTTGGCAAACATCCGCCAAGCCTGCAAGGCCGCCAAAAAAAATTAAAGATAAAATAATAACTAGTATCAAAACAGTTATAATGATGATAAAAACCAGACATACTATGATCACTCTTTTTTCTCACTTCAAATAAGCTCCATCCTTTCAAAATGTGTATAGATAATGAAAGGACAAAACAGCAAACCAACTCAAAATATATGTAGATCTTGAGTAGTTAGAGGAAAACCAGCATCATATTCAGGATGCAAGTTCTCTGAAAAGAGAAAAAAGAATAATTACAGTAAACAATATACATGTATGAAGTAAATAAAAAACACAGTTGTAACACATTACAACTTATATACTCTGATGCTTAATAATATTGATTATCTTTTTTCTGAAAAGTTCTGTACCAGCAAAATTTAAATGAAGCCCATCTCTCGGAGCAAATAAGGAAGCATCTGGAATATTGTCGAGTACGAAACTCCTATACAAATTACAATATAATAAATTATTTCTTTTACACAATCTTTTTAACTCAGTATTAACTTTATTAACTTTAGCTCCAGTTTTCATGTGATCAACTGGTCTAGGAAGAATAGAAGTAAAGATCAACTTAGCAAATGTCATCTTTTTTAACTTGTGAATTAAATCTCCGAAATATGATATAATAGTATCTACGGATTGAGAAGAAGAAATATTATTAGTACCAACATGAACTATAACGAAATCTAATGAAATTAAATCTACTTTCCCAGATGAAATTAACTCAGTAAGACGACCAATAGTGGCACCAGGAAAGGCCTGAGTTGTACACCCATCTATTCCACTAACATATTTAGGTATAGACGCTGACACAATGGTCGCCCTTTTTTCAAAGAAATTCCCTGTAAAAATTTATAATAAAACATCTGAAATATGTGCCGTCATCTTTTCTGCTACTGAAATCTTATCATCTAATGAAAATTTTAAATATCTTATATAAGCATCGCTTTTCCAATCTCCGTACAATTGAATTAATTCAGTAGGTACTTCTGCTGCAAAAGCCCAGCTAGCCCCCCTCGCCTAAAACTATGTGTAGAATATGAACAAGCATCTAAACCAATCTCAGTAATTAACTGTCTCAATATTGTCTGAAATTGTCTATACGTGACAGGTACACATAATTTATGTTTTATAAAACAATAAGCTGGACTCTTATCAGAAGTACAAACTAAAGACTTCATATTCAAAAAAGCTTGAACGGGACACAATGGAGAATCTGGTATCGAGACTAAAGGTATCAATAAGTCTCTCTCACCAAACTGAATGGTTTTTGACCAGTTAACACTTATCAATAATAGCTTACGCTTACAATCGAAAATAATACTATCCCTACAAAGCTGCTTATTATGATCAAAAGTAGAAATGGAGTCTGGCACCAAATTAGATTTTCTAAACATCAGAAAAAAGGCATGTAAAAATAAACACCATATAGTAGCATCATATGCACTATTCATATCCAGCTTCCTATAAATTTGAAGTAAAATGTGAGGAGTAATTGGCAAGGCCTGTTTTTGACAATGTGCCTTAATTCTACATAAACCTCTTAATACTAATCTCAAATGAAAAGCTTCAAACTGTGGATATTCTAAATCTAACAATAGATGCAGATATCTTACTGAACTAAGATAATTCTTTATAGAGTCAACAGATTTAAAACTTCTACTTAGAAACTGTGCATATAGTGTCAAAACATGAACTGTAGCAGGAACAGGCATAAGTTCAAAATATATACAAAACATAAAATATGATTCTAACTGAGTTTTCTTATTTTTATAAGAACTCTCCGCAAAAGCATGTTTAGCAGAATCTTTACATTGAAACCGCAGAACCTCTAACTCTGTAAAATAAATTACCAATTATTTAAAAATGAAAAATCTGACATGAGAACTGGTACCTCTTCATATCTATCTACTGAAATAGCTGACTTAAATAACTCTCTGTATTTATGACTACAATGCCATCGAGACAAATAGTCAGCAAGTCTATTTTCTACACCTAAAATGTGTCTGGCTCGAACTTCAAACTGAAAACTTGCTTGAATAAAACAAAGCTCTCTCAAACAAGTTTGCATAAAAACATCCTTAGATGAACCTGAATTGATGACCTGAACAGACGCCTCATTATCACAAAAGATCAGAATTTTTTTCCCGCAAAATGTTTTCCCCCAAATTTTAACCGCAACTACAATAGCAAGTAACTCCAAACAATTGATATGTAATTGATCTTTTGTGATATCAGAAGGAAAAACAGCATGAAAATACTGATTTGATGTAATAGCTCCAAACCCTTCTAAACAAGCATCGCTTGAAAAAATCTCATCTGGAGACGACCAATCTTCAAGAGACATCATCGAGATACCATTATAGCTCGACAGAAACCTATGCCACCACAATAAGTCTTTCTGTACCTCTACCGGAATCTTTCTATATATCTTATGTCCACTGCCCACGACATTTGAAGGGAAAGCACTACGAAGCCAATTCAACAAACGACTGACAAATAATCTACCGGGTCGTACACAGGTGGACACAAAATGAAGTTTCCCAAGTATTGACTGTAACTCTCTTAAAGAAGCTTTTTTCTTTCTTAACCAAGCCTGAACTAACAACGAAATCTCTAGAACACGATCTGAAGTAACTTCCAAAGTCAACTTCACAGTGTCAACTGTGATTCCTAAAAATTCCATCCTCGTAGTAGGAGCTACTCCTTTTTGCTTTGACTCCTCTAGCCCACAACTATCTAGTAATGCACCTAAAGCAATATAAGCTTCATCAGCTTTATCCACCGTATCTGCACCACCAAAATCATCTAGATAATTGATAACCATGTATCCCATCTTATAAAACATAAAACTAACAGCTGTAGTGATTCTTTGACAAATCAAAGCACTAGACCGTAAACCCATAGGAAGAACACGATCCGCAAAGAGCTTATTATCCCACTGAAAACCAACTAAATGCAAATCACCTGGGTCAATTGGAATTTGCCTGTAGGCCCTTTTCAAATCCTTCTTAAAAACCAGACACTTACCACCTTTATCCTTAATTATTCCGACTAAATCATCAACTTTCGGATACGATAATTGAACCCTTTCACCTAAATAAACATCCTTTGAGATAAAATCATTTACGGATCTTCCAGGTGGGAAACTTAAGTCTAAAATGACCCTTCGTTCCACCGAGTCTTTTTTATACACCGAATTTAACGGTGAAATTTTGAAATGACAAGAAAAAGGATTTTTGTCAAACGGTCCAATTATTGCTCCATATGTAGCTTCCTTTAATAAGTAAGCCAAAATTTCATCATAAAAATCTGTAGCCCCTTTATGATTCTTAACTTTAGATGAACCTTCATTTAACATTTCTCCCTGATATCCAATCGGAGCACCAAACTGTAAAAACTCGCAAATGATTTCATCGTCATAGTCTATCAAATTTTCCCTAAAAAAATCTACATTAATTCCAGATTTAACTGGAATTCTACAACCCAAATAATTTGGGTAACCTGATTGAACAATTTGATTATGTATTTCAATAGTATTTTTAAACTCAGTATCGTTCAGTTTATCCTGAGCAACTAAACCAACCTTATTAATCTTAATATTCAATGTGTCTACATTTACATCACACAATAAATCTTTCTTGTATTTTTTACAAAAATGTGTACACTTATTAATAAATGCATTTCCATTGTCAAGATTATCAACCTTATCATTATCAAGTTTGTCGTCACTTTCCAACGATTTCATATAACTTGGTAAAAAAACTTCTGCTAGTGGGTTTAACATTGTACATTTACCAAACACATTTTTTACTGCCAGTCATTTAGTTTGATGCGGACAAATTTCTGACGATTCCGGATGATAAGCCTTTCTGTTATCTTCTCTCCAGCAAGTCGCACAAATATGTTGAAGGTACTTATCGACACCTCGAATTTTGCCATAATGTGAATCCTTATGCACACATTTTTTCCTTTGAAAATGCGAACAATAAAACACAGTCTCTTCTTTCTTTACTGGTGTTTTGTTTTCCCCATACTGAATAGATTTTTTAGACTTGACATCTGATTTTACATATTTAATCAAAATGGGAGTTTCAATCTCACTGAAATCTTTGGACCAATCAGCCAAACCATTTTCAATCTGCCTTATTATATGAGCATACATTTTTTTCAGACCCTTCCAATCATACAATTCTGTATAATACGCAATTTTTTTCAACAGCTTTGTTCTACCAATTCTTTCGACATCGCCTATCTTTGAAGAGGACAAAATTTCCAATTCTCCAGCCACAAATAAGTTAAACTCAAGATCATCAAAATTGATTTTAGACCCCGCATATTCAAACTGCAATTTTGATTGCGGCCACAATTGCTTTTTTACTACTTCATCTGACGGATGATCAAATATACCAGACTTTTTCTTGCTTTTATTTTTGTGTCTTTTGGATTTTTTTATAGAATCACTTAATTCATCGGACTCATAGCTAGAAGTGGTATCCCCACTTTCATCAGACGAATCATCTGAATCAATTTCTAAAATTTTCTTAACAGCCGATTCTGCCTTTTTCTTAATTGAAGGACATTTTCTTAAAGAATTAATGTTAAGAGAATCATCTACTTTAGCAGTACCTTTTTGTTTCTCAGTTTTCTTCTTTAACTCTTTTTTCTCCTTCTCTATTTCCTTCCTGATCTTTTCTTTCTTCTCCTGCGACTTTTGTTCCTTCTTTTTCCGCTTTACTTTCGCCAACTCCTTCTTTAACCTCTGCAACTCCTCATCTTCCTCGCTGCTTTCACCACTGTCATTGCTGTCGACCTCCGACTCAATTTCCTCCACTTTCTGTAGTCTTCTTGACTTCACTGGAGTCATCTCCTTCTCCAAACTGAACACATCCTCCGTAACATTAGGGCTTGACATTCCAACACAATGCAATTGTTTATAGTTAACGTTCTTACTTTCCCTTAATTCCCGAGACATACTTTAACGGCGGAAAAGTTCATTACTATCAACTTCAAAAGTAACTTTAACTCAAAAAGGCAATCAAAAAATTCCAAGTAGCTTTTACGTAATATCTAATTTCAACGTAATATCAAATTCAAAAATGTAAAGAAAACACTTTGCAATAGTATAAATAAACAATTAACAACAAAGGAAAAGTTTATATCCAATAAAAAGAGCGAAATAATATAGTGAGTAAATTTAATGCAAGAGTTTATACTAATGAAAATCTAGTTTGAACCAGTGTGATTACTGAGGTGTAAAATATAAATTTCACTGTTTTGCTAATTAAATAATTTAAATCTTAAATTAAACCTTTCTGATGTTTCTAATAACTTTATATTTGTTTTTAGTCACGAGGAGTTACTGTCAGCTAATGGACTTTACAGTGAAATGTGGTCAGAACAGCAGACTAAAAAGGAGGACGTAGATAATGCATCACTTAATGGCACTCCTGAAAACAAAAATAGTTGATAACAATGCATTGGAATTAACAGTTAATCTTGTGTTGAAGATGAATTATCGAGATTTGTTTTCATTATTTTAAGTCATTTCCAACTTTCCTGCCATTCCATTATGATTCTATTGTCTGTTTGTAATGGAGGGTATACATATATTATTATGATAACCAGACACCCTTTTCCTCCAGCCAAAACAGGGTTCTATTGTCTGTTTGTGATGAAGGGTATACATATATTATTATGATAACCAGACACCCTTTTCCTCCAGCCAAAACAAGGTTCTATTGTCTGTTTGTGATGAAGGGTATACATATATTATTATGATAACCAGACACCCTTTTCCTCCAGCCAAAACAGGGTTCTATAGTCTGTTTGTAATGAAGGGTATACATATATTATTATGATAACCAGACACCCTTTACTCCAGCCAAAACAGGGTTCTATTGTCTGTTTGTAATGAAGGGTATACATATATTATTATGATAACCAGACACCCTTTTACCCCAGCCAAAACAGGGTTCTATAGTCTGTTTGTAATGAAGGGTATACATATATTATTATGATAACCAGACACCCTTTTCCCCCAGCCAAAACAGGGTTCTATTGTCTGTTTGTCATGAAGGGTATACATATATTATTATGATAACCAGACACCCTTTTCCCCCAGCCAAAACAGGGATACAAAGATTGTATAGATGTTGTTAAGGCATGGGCATAAAATGACTGCAAGTTGTTAAGCGATATTTTTTTCTATTAGTGGTCATCACAGAATCCTAGGTCTATAAGCTTCTGTCCCAAGTCATGAATCTTGTTAGTGGTTGTATGTTTTGTATTGTGTGATCAATAAAGTCTTAAGATATTTTTTTTGGTTCTAATAAGAATTTGGTGTTGAGTGCAGTTTTGATAGTTTTATAACTTTTTGAGACTTTATGGGACATTTAGAGCAAGGTCTTAGATAAAACCATTTGAGGTTATATGATGTTCTCTTCAATTTTTGTTAATTGTGGTTCTCTCAATAGGGAATACTCCTCACCACATATTTATATATTTTTATTAATGCAGTTGTTCCTCTCATATCTTTTATCTCTTCTATAATTATGTCCGTCCTCTATGATATTTACAGGAACCATCAGATCCGTGTGAAATTGATATCAGGTCCCTCTTCCTGTTTAGAACAAATGTTCGAACTATATGTAATTATAGTAAACTAGAATGATATGCATGGTTGTTTTTTTTTGTTTAAATGTTTATACTAAATGATATAATTATTTTTTTATTATTACAAGTGATTTTGTAATCATTTATTATCTAGCTATTTATTTCAACATTTTTATATTTTTTATCATTTCCTTTTTGATTGGTTTTGATCAACTTGAACCATCTAGAAAGAATGAATAGTTTATACAAAATTTAATCCTGGCTTCTATGATGAGTTTATTTGGTATTCAAAATCATATGTACTTTACTAGAAAGACATACTAATTAAGATCCCCGTAGCTTATTGTTTCAAACCTTCATACAAACTGTAATTCAGAGGCATTCTCTTCAAGATTCCATTTTCTTCAGGTTACAACCCTTTGTACAAAATGTAATCAGTATTTGGAGACATTATATATTTTTTGAAAGCATGTCTATGATAAATAATTTTATTTTAATCATTTAATCCTTCTTTTTGTATCCTTGCATTCTCTCTTGTCTGATGATGTTTGAAAAAGCTGATCAGAATATGCAATTTCGTCAGGAAACACAATGCAGTAATTGGATTTATTTTCTATAGATTCTGTCTATTTTATCTCTTAGTCCTTCACAAAAGATGTTTAAGTTATTCATTGTCAACATTGAAGGTTTAAAATTTTTAGTTCAACAATTTGATTAGAGAACTTATGAGTGATACTAGAAAGTCCTGTGATTTCAGTAATTATTAATAGCTAATTCCACCATTTAAATCAATGACACAATTTAAAAAAAAAATGATATTATAAAATGCATACAAATATTTAGGAATTGTGTGAACTGTGAATGAATTTTGTTGCATAATTGGTACATGTATTTATAGAATTGTTGGTAAATTTTTATCATTGTTGATATATATGTGTTGTAGAAATACTTCATTTAAATTACAAGATGCTTCCAGCTGTTACTTGCCATACATATTGTGGTTGTATGTTACATTAAACTATATTTATAAGTAATTTTTATCTTATTCAATTGTTCCCATCACTTACTGTCTATTATATTTATATGTTTTTTTTGTATAAATTGAAATAAAAATGTTTTTTATTGAAAGAGACTACAATCAATTGTCCTGTTACATCTAAAGTTTAAAGCCACACTTATTCAGTATCTTAGTAAAAAGTTTCTTAGGATTAACTCTTACACAGTTACACACATTGCTTTTATAATTTGTTGTTATGCTGTACTTGTTTTGGGTCTGTTGTTTATATTATATGTTTTTCTCCTTTGGTCATCAGACGTGTGTTTTGTAATATTGACAAGTATATAAAGACTGAGTTAATATCCATAAAACCAGTTACATCCTTGCAAAATATCCTTTGACCTGAGTCACCTGACATTAAAAATCTGTCGTAGTAAGTCTGTGTTCCTTATTCAAACTTGCTGAAATATGTGCCTAATGAAAACAATCCTCAAAGTCGCATATAATTGGTTCCTAGTTCATTTAACTTAACAATATTTTATTTATCCTGATTTGCTTAAGAAGTCTGAATTTGGATTCATGATATGTATAATTAAGTGTTTAGACTTTTAGTACTCATATCAACAATATAATCCACTTAATTTAAAGTTCTGCTCTTTCCTGTGTAAAAAGGAAAATCACTAAAATACTGAACTCAGATAAAATTTAATCAGAAAGTCCCTAATCAAATGGCAAAACACATCAAATGAATAAACAACTGTCATATTCCTGACTTGGTACAGGCATTTTCAAAATGATAGAAAACATATAGGGAACATGTGTACTAAGTTTCAAGTTGTTTGTTCTTCAACTTCAACAAAAACTACCTTGACCAAAAACTTTAACCTGAAACTCCCACTTTCATTTTCTATGTTCAGTGGACCGTGATATTGGGGTCAAAACTCTAATTTGGCTTTAAAATTAGAAAGATCATATCATAAGCAACTAGTGTACTAAGTTTCAAGTTGATTGAATTTTAGTTTCAGCAAAAACTACCTTGACCTAAAATTTAATCAGAAAGTCCCTAATCAAATGGCAAAACACATCAAATGAATAAACAACTGTCATATTCCTGACTTGGTACAGGCATTTTCAAAATGATAGAAAACATATAGGGAACATGTGTACTAAGTTTCAAGTTGTTTGTTCTTCAACTTCAACAAAAACTACCTTGACCAAAAACTTTAACCTGAAACTCCCACTTTCATTTTCTATGTTCAGTGGACCGTGATATTGGGGTCAAAACTCTAATTTGGCTTTAAAATTAGAAAGATCATATCATAAGCAACAAGTGTACTAAGTTTCAAGTTGATTGGACTTCATATTTATCAAAAACTAACTTTACCAAAAAATTTAACCTGAAGTGGGGCGAACTGACGAACGAATGAACAGAGGCACAGACCAGAAAACATAATGCCCCTCTACTATCGTAGGTGGGGCACAAAAACTAATTCATTGCATATATTAGTGTGTCTGATGGCAGAAAATGTAAACGTCACATAGGAAGAAATTTTGTCATTCAATATGTATTAAAAGAATTATAATTTTACATGGGGAATGGTGGTATACAGGGTTAACAATCAAAAGTATAGATACATATATTTTATAGTAGCGTAAAAAGGTCTAAGTACACAGCTATCGCCCATTGATTTTCGTTGTATAGTCCCTAGTGTGGACAGTGTGTTACTTACCAAACTTTTTTATACCCCTTCCAAATTTGTTTCTTCATGTTTTATGCCTCAACAATAATGTGTCCAAAGAACATGGCACTATCATTTTCCATGTTCCATGGACCGTGAAATTAGTTCTCTGTTTAGTTGACCGTGAAATTGGGGTCAAACGTCTTATTTGGTTTTAAAATTAGAAAGATCATACCATAAGCAACAAGTGTACTAAGTTTCAAATTGATTGGACTTCTGCTTCATAAAAAAACTACCTTGACCAAAAACTTCAACATGACACTCCCACATTCATTTTCCAAGTTCAGTTGACCGCGCAATTGGGGTCAAAAGTCTAATTTGGCTTTAAATTAAAAAGGTCATATCAGAAGCATCAAGTGTACCAAGTTTCAAGTCGATTGGACTTCAGCTTCATTAAAAAGTACCTGGACTAAAAACTTTAACCTGCGGACGGACGAACGAAAGAACGATGCCACAGACCATAAAACATAATGCCCCTCTACTATCGTAGGTGGGCCATAAATAGCAAGTAAAATTACACTGAAAAAAATTGATTCATGAATTTTAAAGTAAAGTGGTGATTTGGTCCAGCTGAAAAAGGTTAAAAATTAGTATTTCGGAAGCTGTCAAAAGATTTCAAGACCCCTGAGCATAAAATTGTCCATATTTTGAGTTAGAGCCGATGAAGTTTCCTATAATTTTAATATAATTTGTCCCAAAAGTAGTACATACCATTGTACAAATATTGTTGAGAAAGCGCAGGTGGGATTTTTTTTTTATTTCCATTTATTGTCTAAAAGAAATGCACTACGAAAAAACTGTGTACAGGTTGGAATAAAACATGAATCATAAATGAAATAGTACTTTTACTATTCTATATTCATCACTTTATCTTGGCACATGGGGAATCTACCCAACTTAAAATAAAATTAGCTCTATGCCTAAACCAAAAGCCCATGTATCTACTGAAAAGGAGCAAAGTTTAGATCGGTGACTTGACATCGAACCAATCCAGTTTGTTTGATTGTTCCAAAATAATGATGTCATGAAATCTAGTATATAGCTATTAGGAAGCTAAGTATTGTTGTATTGGCTTGGTGTTGGAATGAAAAATCCATAACACAGATGGAAACAGTTGAGTGTACCGAAGGACTTGTGACGTCACGTAGAGAAGGGATACTTTCAATAAACCCATGAAAAAAGCGAAGCTAAGAATAATCTCACACATTTTCTATCGATAGACACATAAAAACATTAATAAAAAAATCCTAAGCTACTTCGAATTTGTTTCTCATGAGAAATGGATATGGAATATTTGTTCCAACAGGATCAGAAATTATAGCATTGTTTATAAATAAAGGCAACAGTAGAATACCGGTGATCAAAAGTATCAAATCGAATAAGAAAAAACAGGGTCAAGGTTAGGGTTAGGATATCAACTGCGACATGAAAACACCATATACTGGAGAAGAATGTATTTGCTGATAAGAAGTTGAAATCATCATTTTTGTTGCAGATTCTAGTTAGAAGTCGTCCATCTCAGGCAATATACAGGGAACAGTTTGTCTTGTTTTGGTATTATCCCAAATCTCAAGGTGATCAATGCAATGTGGAATATTTAGTGATATATATAGCATTATTGAAGAAAAGGAGACGTAAGATACATAAGAGACATTCAAATTCAAGTCGAAAATAAACTTTTATAGTGTATAGGGAGACAAGTTATTACAACTTATATCAATTCCTTTCCACTTTGCGGGTGCTAGTGCTGTCTTGTAGCGGCCTTAGCCTGGGATTAATCCTAGGTGCAACGAAATGGTAAGGGGATCCTGCTCCACATGTAGCACATAGCTATTGTATTGATTATACTAGTACAAACCCGGTTATGAGTCTAAATCGGTAAGTCAAATTCGTTTGAAGGGAACAGGATTGGTTTAATAGCCGATTTCAACTTCCACCGTTTGGAACTCTTGGTTGAAAAATGCTGAAACTTGTCTTTAATGTAGAAAAAAACTCATCCATAAAATAGGCTAAGCCGCTTATATTTGTATGCCAGGCGTGAGTTCCGTCTACATAGGACACGTCAGCGAAAAGAATCCGCAGTTGAAGGGCATTGAAAATGAAACAATTCTAGAAGTATCGGCAACACGGCTATTTATAAACGTTATTCCCTACCCAATCGTAGCTTACATATCTCTGTTGACATTTTACCCTCATGTCTGTGCACACTATTTAGGCATATAAAGTAACAGGGTATTGATTCTAACATTAGAATTGCAACAGATGGATATAACGAGGAATAATGACTTACATCGACACTTCAGAATAGATTAACTTAGCTGTATTTGGCAAAACGTTTAGGAATTTTGCTCCTCAATGCTCTTTATTTGAAACTTTATTTGGCCTCTTTAACCTTTTTGGATTCTAGCGTCACTGCTGATTCTTTTATAGACGAAACGCACGTCTGGTGCAAATATAAAATTTAATCCTGGTATCTATGATGAGTTTATTTGCGGTCACAGTCTTGAGCTGGATCACCAATACAACGTGTCCGTGTCCGATGTCACAAACGACGTGTATTTCATGGTATCATTTCTTTTGATAACAGGAAAGGTGTCTGGTCTAATTTACTTTTCTATTTCCTATTGTGATAATTCCATGAGGTTTACTTCCGTCACGTGGTAGCTCTTAGGTGTTAAAAGTAAAATAACGAAAATATCGAACTCCGAAGAATTGTTTCTTGTATTTTGTCTATTTGTCATTTGTTTGTGTAGTTATCGCTATACTACTTCGTCTTAGAACTGTTTGATTAACGTTTCAGTATCTATTTACTTTCCTTCCTATACATGTTTACTATGTTTACCTATCAACATCTGTACTCATTCAACTAAGATACCCTTACCTTATCATAGACGTCAGCTGTCTTTTGTTTTGCAACATTACATGCTTTGTATAACGCAAATTATTTCCCTAGCATCAAAATTGATTAATGAGTCATTGATATATCGCGAATGGACACCCGACAAGCATGAGCTTGGTACTGTCAGTCTCAGTTTTCGAGGTCTGCAGAATAACTGCTCTTCATTTACTTACTGTATTAACAATCGTACGTTAAAAAGCAAACTACTGTATTTCAATTATATGTCCTGTCAAACATGTCAAACTATAAGTATTATATGTCACTGTATAATGAAGCTGGTACTTTGGACCCTTGCAGAGGCCTAGGGCTACCACAGCTTTCGATAACTATTTGATAAAGTTAGTGTTGCATATAGGTTTCGGTTTGGTGGTTTTTTTTTTGTCTTAATTATGTCTTTTTTTGTTGGCAATGGTGTTGTTTGTTTTATTCGGCTTATGGTTTTCGGTGAGTCCTTTACATTTGTTTAATCTTTAGTTTTCTATGTTGTGTCATGTGTACTATTGTTTGTCTGTTTGTCTTATTCATTTTTAGCCATGGCGATGTCAGTTTGTTTAAGATGTATGAGTTCGACTGTCCCTTTGGTATTTTTCGTCCTTCTTTTACATTTGATCGAGTGTGATAAGTTTGAGTATAGGGGCATTATAATGAATTTCTTTTGTTTCGAAGCAAATATCTTGAAAGGTGTCAATAAATTGCACGATTTAAATATTTTTGCATTATTTATCCAAGTCTAACGTTTGATTTTGCCGGTTTATATAGCCTTTCTCATTTTGAATGTCCCTTGAAATTCAGTGTTTTTTGTTATTTTTTTCTTCTATAGCAATGTATTCGTGAGTTGTTTATTTTTCATTGTTGAATGCCTTATGGTGAAATGTAATTCTTCTTACAAATGTCCTTATATCCTTAATGGATAATTATCTCATTCCACAACTCTTTTTTAAATACACAAGATTCTGAATATTCGCACAAAGTTAGGACAGAAATGTAATGAATTGAAACGAAATTTCTAAACAACCTATTACGTATGAAATTACGTATCTTATCAAGATAATAATAGAAGAAGATTAAGGCGACAGCAATTTACTGGTGTTCATCTTTTCCAACTTGATTAAAACAGAAACAGACAAATTAAGACAATAAATAAAATCTTCAGGGATCGTCAACCCCTTTTAAAAGAAGCGAGACCAGTGTGTTCACAGGAAAAGTGTCCACATTCGAGTTCACCAATAAGTATGATAGTAGTGGTGCAAGTAAGTACCCGTTGGCAGACGACTGTCTCTTAAAATTAACTTAAGAAATATAAAGTCGACTAAAACGTCCAATGTTTGGATGATTTCACCTCCGTTTTCATAATTCAGAAAAAAATGTAAAGATTATGATTGAAGATTTTGGAGTAGATATTATAAAATTTAAAGAATCAACACATGCTTGACAACCGATGGATAAATATACTTCATCATTATACTTCAGAGAGCCAGTACTGACCGCAATGTTAAGCCGAACATCTTTACGACCAGGTTATATATCGTTCTTTATGAACATTTTTGTACAGTTAACTAATCCAGTATCCTCCGGCCTCACCCCCTATGGATTTTACTAACCCTCTATGGATCCGTATGGGGTCAGTAGCGAACCATATAACTTATAATATCAGTGGGGGAGTGTCATAGTCCGTCGTTATTTGTATAACAAAAAGAAAAAATAACGGATTTGGTATAAATTTCAAAATCTTCCCCATCCTTAAACCTTGTCTACTAAAACCAAAAAATATTTGCCGGCAAGAGAGAATATGACATCCAAAACCTCAAGTTTCTTGTGCTCTTTGAACATGGTTTATTTCAAGTGCGCGTCTGAAGCCATAACAGAACATCATACGACTGACATACAAGTGAGAGGTTAAGCTAGCTATAAATAAGGGAGTATAAATAAATAACAGTAGTATATCGCTGTCAGTCAAAAATCGCATATTGATTGAGAGAAAACAAATGCGGGTTACAAACTTAATCAGAGGGAAACATCAACTATAAGAGGAAAACAAATAAAAAACCTGGTTTAATCCATCATTTCCTACATAATAAAATGCCTGTACCAAGTCAGCAATATGACAGTTGTTTCCTATTCGTTTGATTTGTTTGAGCATTTTATATTTTGCCATTTGCTTAGGGACTTTTTCCTAGGAGCTCGGTCACGGTATTTTTGTTATTTTACTTTTTCACTGTTGTTACATGTGACTTGCGCTATATCCATTTTATAGCCTAGTCCTCAACTGTCTCCATTAGTTACATTAAGTTCTTTTTCAAACTGATGGATATGTCGGTGCTTTGGCTGACAACACTCTTAGTTGTTCAGAGTTGGGGATGTCAAGGTCTGGAGTTTTAGCATAATCAGTTGGACAATATTTGTATTGGGCCAATGCACAAGAGTATATAGAGACTTTGTATTCACATCCTTAATGAAAATGGTCTCTGATAATGTTTTGTGGTTGGAAATTTAAGAGGCAATATGATTGGCGTAAATGTATGAAATGATGACAGGTGTAGTTATATCTTTGAGAGCAATAACGCGTCATATATTTGTCAAAACATGCTTATCATACCCAGATGGCGTGCATTCACAATACGTAGAATGTCAAAAAGATAACCTTCTATTATAAAAAGCTTGTGCTTGGGTTTGTCAAGTTATTTCTGAAATTTATTGAAGATGAAAGTTATCTGTTTACTAGGAATATTGTTGGTGGGTTTTGGACTTAGTAAGTCTGAAAAGTGTGTCTGTCTTCATTGGGCAAACGATCCAAGTAAGACCATGCTAGATTTGTGTATATTGTTTTCACTGCAGAATCAAAATAAAAAAATGCAACATTCTATAGATCATTGTTTTAATATATATAAGAGGCTTTTTTAAGGTTTAATTGAGGGATAATAACACATGTTCCTAAACTTAAATATCAATTAGTATATCTTGTTATGAGTACTAGTTCAAAATACATCACAATGTTAAGGACAATGCAAGTGAAGGTTTGAAAGGTTGTAGGATCTTCTTGACTGATTGTATACTCATGCTGTAAAGAGAGCTATAAAAGTAGAGATTGAGACGTTGGTTAAGTCAGAAAAGAACTCAAAAAATCTATTAAATATAAAAATATGTTACAGGTACCGAAAATAACACTTAATAAATATGTGCATGAATAACTTTTTCTAGATTTGCCTCCATCAGGAATACTCTAACTTAAAAATTTAACATCAAAGAATGTACTATATGACCAAAATGTTTTATTATATTTAATTTAGGGAACATTATTTTATTATGTCAGGTTGGTCATTCTGGGAGTGGTAAAAGTACAATAATACGGTTGTTATTCAGATTTTATGATGTCACTGGTGGTCAGATTATTATAGATGATCAGGATATATCAAAGGTAGATATATAATACAAGAACTGACGTTGAACGATTGTTTATCTGGGAATTGATTTAAAGTTTATATGTGTTCATATTAAACTAAGACAGTTCATTAGCCTTCTGACTTTTAAATTTATTTGTATTATTGATTGATTTTTACAATTTAAAAGATTGGTTAATTGTATACTATAAATATTACCATAAAGTTGTAAGACACATCAATACAAAATCTGAATCTGAAAAATTTTGTACAGGCTTGAAAAAAGAGAGAGGAAATTTAGAAAGATTGGGATTAATAATCTCAAGTTCGTTAAGATAGAATTTTCAAATGAATGACTGAATGTTAAGCAAACACTGAATGCAGGATAGTTTTAAAGACGAGGAAAGCTTGGATGTAAAATATTTTCTCGCCTACATGACTTTTAAATGTATTTAACATTTCAGGTGAAGCAAGAATCATTACGACAACAGATAGGAGTGGTGCCACAAGATACAGTTTTATTAAATGATGATATACGATACAATATACGGTACTCAAAGTTTACAGCAACTGACGAAGAAGTAGACAATGCGGCAGATGTGGCTGATATACATCAAATAATTCTGACTTTTCCTAAAAGTAAGTAGAGGGAGTCACATGGCAGAAATGAGAGGGTATAATATGTAGGAATTATCTTTGTTTAGTTTTCTTTTGCTTTAGACAGAAAAAAGTGAGACATTTAATAAAAACAAGAATGCATCCCTAGTACACGGATGCCCCATCCTCACTTTAATTTTCTGTTTAGTGGACAGTTTAGTGGACAGTGAAACTGGGGTAAAAACTCTAATTTGGCATTAAAATTAGAAAGATCATATCATAGAGAACATGTATACTAAGTTTCAAGTTGATTCATCAAAAACTACCTCAACCAAAAAGTTCAACCTGAAGCTGGACAGACGGACGAATGAACGAAAGAACGGATGAACTGACGCACAGAACCAGAAAACATTATCTCCATAAATGGGGCATAAAAATTAATTAAAAAACTAGATTAATGGTTTTATAGATTTTTACAAGCTCTATTTCATTAATTTATATGTTTGGTAGAGAAATTATTCCCTTTATTGTCTTTTTTTCTTCAGGCTTTTGCTAAAGATAAAATGAAATGATTCAAACAATTGTGTTTTTCTCTTCAGAATATGAAACAGTAGTCGGTGAAAGAGGATTAAAATTAAGTGGTGGAGAGAAACAAAGAGTAGCAATAGCCAGAACAATATTGAAATCTCCTGCTATAGTATTGATGGATGAGGTATATCTAATTAAGAAATCTTTATAAAAATATTTGTTATCATACTGCTGTGAACAAAATCTAAGTGGGGTTTGGTTTTTCTTAGATTTCTTTGTCCTTCTGTCCATCTATCTACCTGTCTGTTCGTCACTGAGCTGTGTAAGTACTTCTCCTAAACGGCCAGAAAAACATGAAACTTTACACAATTGTTGACCACTACCTAACACTTCATGTCAAAGTGGAGATTATCGATATCAAACTTACTTTAGCATTGCAATATGCTTCAAAATACTTTGTCATATTCACAAAAATACAATATAGATTTAAGAAGATGTGATATGAGTGTATGTTTATTTAATGATGATATAATAGAAATTAGAAAAAATACACAACTAATGCATTAGAGCTTGGATTTATGTATACAAAATTGTAATAAGGTAAATTCCACAAAATTTCATAAATGTTATGGTACATTAAGATCATGTCAAAACATGACTTTATTCAATTGAGAACTTTCAGCAATTCAACTATTAGCTACAAATTTCGATAATTTAGACACTGTGAATTCATTTATTTTCGTGGGTACCAATTTTCGTGGATTGCAGAAAACTTGCCTTTTCATAAATATGTAATTTCTTGGTTTTACCAAAATCTGCACACAACCGATAAAAAATTTGTAATTTGTTGAACATTTAAATTTGCAGTTCACCTGTATCCACGAAAAAAACATGAAAATTGGTATCCAATGAATAATAATGAATCCACAATAGTACTTATTACTTTTAAAGACATTCGTTTTCTAAATCCATAATTTTCTTGGAGAAAATGATGGAACTGAAATTTGCAAATGCTTATTGAAAGCTGTAAAAAAAATTCACATGAATTTTTCTATTCTGTTTCCTGAAATAATGTAATAAAAACAATAATTGTCGATGTCTTTCAGGCTACATCAGCATTAGATACTAAAACTGAAAGAAATATACAGTCAGCTTTAGAAAGAGTTTGTGAAAACAGGTCTACTATTATAGTAGCTCATAGACTTTCTACAATTATACACGCACATAGAATTCTAGTTTTACAGGAAGGAGAGATTATAGAACAAGGGAGGTAAGTAGCTCATAGACTTTCTACAATTATACACGCACATAGAATTCTAGTTTTACAGGAAGGAGAGATTGTAGAACAAGGGAGGTAAGTACACATATTTTTACAGAATGGAAAAAATTGGGGAACTAAGCAAGGCTTAACAAAGGTACCTTATTATGATGAATATACTCTCTGCCTAATAAACGTAAAATAATTGGGATAAATCATGAATTCTGTGTGTAATTATAATCGCAATAATTAAACAATGCATAAACATGATCAAGATTTTAGTAAACACTGCAACACAAATAATGCTATTATTATAAGAAATCATTTGATCTATATGACAAAAAAAAAGTTACTGCTGTAATTTCCTTTGGCCTATTTCATTTTGGTCACTATCATAAATGGAAATGTTAAAAGTTTTGAGCTTTTGTTGCTTGGCAAAGTTCTGGATTTATACAATGTGTTTACAGGACCTTTTTCTGATGTTTCTAATAACTTTATATTTGTTTTTAGTCACAAGGTTCTAATAACTTTATATTTGTTTTTAGTCACAAGGTTCTAATAACTTTATATTTGTTTTAGTCACAAGGTTCTAATAACTTTATATTTGTTTTTAGTCACAAGGTTCTAATAACTTTATATTTGTTTTTAGTCACAAGGTTCTAATAACTTTATATTTGTTTTTAGTCACAAGGTTCTAATAACTTTATATTTGTTTTTAGTCACAAGGTTCTAATAACTTTATATTTGTTTTTAGTCACAAGGTTCTAATAACTTTATATTTGTTTTTAGTCACAAGGTTCTAATAACTTTATATTTGTTTTTAGTCACGAGGAGTTACTGTCAGCTAATGGACTTTACAGTGAAATGTGGTCAGAACAGCAGACTAAAAAGGAGGATGTAGATAATACATCACTTAATGGCACTCCTGAGAAGAAGGATAGTTGATAGACCATGCATTGGAATTAGCACTTAATCTTATGTTGAAGATGAATTATCGAGATTTGTTTTCATTATTTTAAGTCATTTCCAACTTTCCTGCCATTCCATTATGATTCTCTTGTCTGTTTGTAATGAAGGGTATACATATATTATTATGATAACCAGACACCCTTCCCCCCCCCAGCCAAAACAGGGATACAAAGATTGTATAGATGTTGTCAAGGCATGGGCATAAAATGACTGTAAGTTGTGTAGAGATACTTTGCTATTAGTGGTCATCACAGAATCCTAAGTCTATCAGTTTCTGTCCCAAGTCATGAATCTTGTTAGTGGTTGTATGTTTTGTATAGTATGATAAATAAAGTCTTCAGATTTCTTTTATTCCCCACCTACAATAGTAGAGGGGCATTATGTTTTCTGGTCTGTGGCTCTGTTATTTGTCGTACCGTTTGTCTGTGCGTCCATTCAGGTTAAAGTTTTTGGTCAAGGTAGTTTTTGATGAAGCTGAAGTCCCAGTCGACTTGAAACTTAGTAAACTTGTTGCTTATGATATGATCTTTCTAATTTTAGAGCCAAATTAGACTTTTAACCCCAATTTCACAGTCCACTAAACATAGAAAATGAAAGTGGGAGTTTCAGGCTAAAGTTTTTGGTCAAGGTAGTTTTTGATAAAGCTGAAGTCCAATCAACTTGAAACTTAGTACATATGTTCCCTATAGTATAATCTTTCTAATTTTAATGCCAAATTAGATTATTATCCAATTTAACGGTCCATGGAACATGGAAAAGGATAGTGTAATGTACTTTGGACACATTCTTGTTTGTTCTAAATAAGAATTTGGTGCTGACAGCAGTTTTGATGGTCTTATAACTTTTTGAGACTTTACAGGAGATTTAGAGCAAGACCTAATTAAAAATCATTTGAAGTTATATGATGTTCTCTTAAAGTTTTGTTAATTGTGGTTCTCTCAATGGGGAATATTCCTCACCACTGTTTTATATATTTTTATCATGTAGCAAATTATTTTTATTAATGCCGTTGTTCCTCTCATATCATTCAACACTTGTATAATTATGTCTGTCCTCTATGATATTTACAGGAACCACAAATCAGATCCATGTTAAATTGTTATCTATCTTTATATGAACATGCTTAACTGTGTGCTGTATGTTTAGATTCATCACGCAACAGCTTTCTATGTACCAAATTTTTATATGTGATATGAAATTAAAGCAATTGCTCATCAACAATACTTATTGCTGAGGTAACTTGCTTTTTTCTGATGCATGATGATGAATTGACATTTAGCTTTTGTAGATTTCCATTTATTTGGATAGAATGAATAGCATCAAGAGTCGAAGCAAAATTGATAAAATTTTACACAGTCTTAGTGCATTATATTGTGTTGTACACTTGCTACTTAAAATTAAAGAAGATATTATTGATAACTATATATGATTAAAGGGAAACTTCGCAAAAAAATCAAAAATTGATATTATGTCCATTCTGTATAAAAAGGCTCAAATTTATAGATATTAAAGTTTTATTCCACTAGATAAGAGATCAACATCGATTTTAAATTTTGAGTATCAATTTTCTACGCTCCGCCATTATGTCACCTTCTACGATTATAATCACGATATGTCTATAAAACACAAAGGACCAAAACTACAGTAACCGATGTAGTCGTAATTGCGTGTCGATATCTTGTCAATCGTACGATTGTTTTATTTGACTAACTATAAACTTGATACGGAAAATGTTCTTATTTTGTTTAAATGACCATTATTATATATCTGTTATTTTTAAACTGTTAATATTGGAATTAGTTAAACAGTCAAAGTTCAAATAATAAATAAGTGTTCCGTGAAAATTGTTTTCAAAAATCTAATTCGTTCATAATTCTTTAAAGTAATAAACTTTATTCAAATAAATTCGGATCTTTCCTCATCTGATCACCAGCATGGCTAAAGGTATTACTCCCAAAGGTATTGTGAGGGGTGTGAGGACTCTGGTGACACGTCCAGGTATTCAAGCGATTTCCTGTCGGGCTTGTAAGTTCATGCATCGTTTCACTTCTGTAGGTATTGATCAGTGTACACGGCAGACTTATAACTTTCCATTTTGAACTATCAGGTGTATAATACACATCTCTGTCTTGTGTGTCCGAAAGTGATATGATGCCAATAACTTAACTCGTACGCTTGTTTATAAATAACATTTCTGGTGTAAAGAATATTATTTATGAAAATATAAAAAATACCACAAAAAAAAAAAGATTTGAAGAAATAAAAATCTATATACATATTTTTTCCGAGGGTTAATTTAGGAAAATGTAATTTGTCAATAGTAAAGGACAGACTGGAACATACCAAAAATATTGATTTAAAAAATGTACGCACTTGTCGATGTTGGCTTATACGCCTGGATAGAAAGTTACGGAACTATAGTGCAATAATGAATTTAAAATATATACATGTATCAGACTATATTGTATACCAAAAGAAGAAGAAGAAGAAGAGAACCAGTTTGATTTAAATACAGGTTGATATATATCTTGCTTTGGTTCATCGAAGTGATGAACATAGTAAAATCCCAGTTTTATATATCAATTAGATTGTTCTCGAATAAAGGAAGAAATTCGTCATCATCACAATTGTTCCGACATTCATGTAAACTGGACGTACACTAATAATCCCAAAGGGATGCGAGTATTTTCTAGGGAAACTATTGAGTATTAAAGTTTCAAATCAATTTCGGGATTTATTTTCTTTCTTGCCGTGATAGGATAGCAATTTAAAGAATAAACTGCTTGTCCGCTTTAGCGGTATTCTTGCCACTTATAAGTTACATTCGAAAATAGGGAAAGATGACATAAAATTCGTTGTCTTTTGTTTTTGAACATCGTTGGTCAAATAGATAGAGTATTATACGTTGTGAGACGAGGACTATTTCAACAAATACTATAAATACAAGTGGAAGTTTTCGTTTTTTGCAATTTGAGAGTAAATGATGTATCAAACGTTCAAGTATACGCATGTAAAATGTGTCACTGGATAAAAAAAAATCAATCTCAAAACCTACATCCGTATGGAACTTCCCCTTTCAGTGACCTGCAAATTTAACAGATGATACACTTTATAAGATGTGCATGTCCAACAACGACCCACTACTCTACATGTGTTACTGACAGCATAAGATAGTAATTCTTCTGTTAGGTCAATTCTCTTTCGAACAATACCAGAAAATATGGAAAATAAGTTCTTTAAATTTTGACTCTGGAATTAACACCATTTTTTTCGTGCGACAAACTTTATTTCTGGCGATGAGCAGACATGGGCGGAAAACAATAAACAGATAGGTTTAATAGTTTGTTCATTCATTTAACATGTATAATATGAATACGATTGTACTTAAAAAAAACTTATATAGTTAGTTTCAAGAACAACCGGGTTCAGACAAACTGTTATGAAATCGATGCTGTTACTAATGCATTCCCCCAATTCAATATTACGATCAAAGAGAGTAAATTAATTCGTGGCAACATAGACATTCCGTTAATAACGGCATAAGTATGCATTTAGTACACGAACACCAATCTGTGTTTTAAAAACTAGCGATGGTTGCTAAGGAAATCTTGATTTCGGGAACTTTCTGCAGTTTCCATTTCATGGAGCTCTTCTTCTGTATACTCTGGCTCTAGTGCGTACCCAAAATGACCATACTCGTCAAAATCTGACTCTTTTGACTGACTGGAACCACTGTTATAGTACTATCATTCTCCGAACAAGACATTTTTAGTTATGATTCTATGATAAATTTTTGGACCATATATAAACTGTTCTATAAAAACAAGCACGCAAAAATCATAAGATAGAAATATAAGTAATATGTGAGTAAAGTTAATTGAATCATTTAAGTTAATATCCTTTGGTCTCGAATGTAGTTTTTTATAGGATAGCTCAAATCCTCATCCAAATAATATAATCTAGTATATGTAATAACCCCTTCCTACTACACCGAGTTTTACTGCCAAGCGGTAGACATATTTCAGGTACCAATTAAGTAATTGAATGAGTAATAGATAACAATAATTAATCATAAATGTGCAAAGATTTAAAAACAAAAGTATTTTTTCTTTGTTCGTACATATTATACTCCGCTTCGGTAGAGTTATCTACTTATCTTCAGATAGTTTCAGATATACATTAATACATGGCTTTCAAAAGTCTAAATGTAAGTGTTCTCGTACATTTTTTGCCTAATAAAGAAAATCAAAATGCTTTGGTAAAGCTATTTCTAATTTCCCCTTTTTAATGAGACATAAATCAAGGACAAGAGGTGTATATCATTTCATTCTGACACATGAATTAAGTTTCCCGTCTTTAACCGAAAATTGTTTATTACTTAGTAAATTAATTTATTTGAATTGAAATAAATCATTAATTATACAGCAAATATAATTAAATAATTCCACGGCGATCTATTTTTATTTGTCACAAACTTGAATTAGTATAATAGATGTGTATATTGAATGCTCCCTTGTTTTATAATCCACTGATCCGAATAGACAGTCACACCTGGCAAGGTGTGCCCTAGAGGCGTGGTTAAATACAGAAGTGCAAATAACAATTTACCTTTCAACAAGCCATCTACGAGTCTTCAATTTGCCACAGAACCGTGAATACACACATCGTATAAATCTAGTCATAGCAGAGATAGTAAAAGGTCAATAAGAGTACACCAACATATTGTCTTTACAGATTATTGTATTTTAATTTGTTCACCTCATATATCAGTCCGAAAATGCATTAATTAATAAATTTATTACTTTTTTGGTTGTCTTCTAAAATAATTTGAATATATACGTTTAACATAGAAAATTTATCTCATGAATGTGTACAATTGCACGTCTGTGCGTCTTATCTTCTTATTATCGGATGTTTATTCGATAAACCATAAGTCATCGGCGCGCTTACGATTACGTTTAAATATCATTAAAAACCAAGACTTTTACTGATTGTATTTTAAATCCCGGCATGCAAAAACCAGGAGAAAACGTCACGACCTACAGGAAGTAGTTAAAAAAATTTCATTAATTGTTGAATTTCTCCTTTATTACTGGACATATAGCGATAAAACTTTGTGAATATATATATTTTGTCATAATGAACATATTTAAACCATAAGGAAAAAATCGCGAATTTTCCCTTTAAGATAGGGACCCTGCAATGAGTATTCCAACATTCGAATTTTGAAAATGGAAATTTCATATCACTTTGAATAATAAAAGTCTGACCAAGCTATTTGATTTGTCTTCCTGTTTAGATCTGATTTGATTTGATGTGTTTTTAATGCCACTTTTAAGTACCAATTTTGGGCTATTTCATGGCAGCCAATTTTTATTAGTAATGGAAGCTGGAGTGTCAAGAGAAAACCACTGTCCTTTGATAGGAAAACTGACAATCCTAGTCAATTAAGATTTTAGGCGAGTACAACTGCACAAGCAGGATTTGAACTCACTACTTCACGTGTTGACTGGCTAGTGATTACAGTAGTAAATACTTGGACCACTTAGACACAGAGGTCCCTCTTCCTGTTTAGAACAACAAATGATAGAACTATATGTAATTATAGTGTTTGTAAACTAGAATGATATGCATGGTTTTTTTTGTTGTTAAAATGTTTATACTAAATGATATAATTAATTTGTTATTATTACAAGTGATTTTGTAAATATTTATCATCCATCTATTTATCTCTACATTTTTATATTTTTATCATTTCCTTTTTGATTGGTTTTGATCAACTTGAACCATCTAGGAAGAATGTATAGCTTATAAAAAATTTAATCCTGGCTTCTATGATGAGTCTATTTGGTATTCAAAATTATTTGTACTTTACAAGAAAAACATTCTAATTAAGATCCCTATATCTTATTGTTTCAAATCTTCATACAAACTGTAATTCAAAGAGGCATTCTCTTCAAGATTCCATTTTCTTCAGTTTACAACCCTTTATTCAAAATGTAATCAATATTCAGAGAGATTATATATTTTTTGAAAGCATGTCTATGATAAATGCTTTTATTTTAATCAGTTAATCCTTCTTGTTGTATCCTTGCATTCTGTCTTGTCTGACGATGTTTGAAAAAGCTGATCAGAATATGCAATTTCATCAGGAAACACAGGAATCGGATTTATTTTCTATAGATTCTATCTAATTTATCTCTTAGTCCTTCACAAAAGATGTTTAAGTTATTAATTGTCAACATTAAAGGTTTAACATTTTTAGTTCAAAAATTGGATAAGAGAACTTATGAGTGATACTAGAAAATCCTGTGATTTCAGTAATCATTAACAGCTAATTCCACCATTTAAATCAATGACACATTTTAAAAAGAAATTGATATCATAAAATGCATACAAATATTTAGGAATTGTGTGAACTGTGAATGAATTTTGTTGCCAAATGGGTACATGTATTTATAGAATTGTTGGTATATTTTTATCATTGTTGATATATATGTGTTGTGGAAATGCTCCAGTTAAATTACAAGATGCTTCAAGCTGATAACTTGCCATATATATTATGGTTGTATGTTACATTAAACTTTATAAGTATTTTTTATCTTATTCAATTGTTCCCATCACTTACTGTCTATTATTTTTATATGTTTCTTTGTATAAACTGAAATAAAAATGTTTTTATTGAAAGAGACTACAATCAATTGTCCTGTTACATCTAAAGTTTAAAGCAACAATTATTCGGTATCTTAGTAAAAAGTTTCTTAGGATTAACTCTTAAACCATTATACACTTATTGCTTTTATAATTTGTTGTTATGTTGTACTTGTTTTGGGTTGTCTGTTGTTCATAATATACGTTTTTCTCCTTTGGTCATCAGATGTGTGTTTTGTAATACTGACAAGTATATAAAGACTGAGTTAATATCCAGAAAAACAGTTACATCATTGCAAAATATCCTTTGACCTGACATTAAAAATTGACCTGACATTAAAGATATGTCTGAGTAAGTCTGTGTTCATTATTCAAACTTGCTGAAATATGTGCCTAATGAACACAATCCTTAAAGTCGCATATGATTGGTTCCTAGTTCATTTAATTTAGCAATATTTTATTTATCCTGATTTGCTTCAGGAGCCTGAATTTGAATTTATGATATGTATAATTCAGTGATTAGACTTTTAGTACTCATATCAACAATTTAATTCACTTAATTTAAAGTCCTGCTCTTTCCTGTGTAAAAAGTAAAATCCCTAAAATACTGAACTCAGATGAAAATTCAATCAGAAAGTCCCTAATCAAATGGCAAAACACATCAAATAAAAACACAACAACTGTCATATTCCTGACTTGGTACAGGCATTTTCAAATGTAGAAAATGGTGGATTAAACCTGGTTTTATAGCGCTAAACCTCTGAGAGTTGCATCAAATTCAGTTATAATTACATCGATGTGACAACAAAAGAGACATAATAGGTAAAATAGACAAAATATGCGTATCGAAGTCATCATTGTGTTACAATCTCAAAACAAACAATCATTTACAAAACAGCACAACAAAAGTATCTATCAAATTAAAAAAGACATTCATTGTTAAGCGTGTCTGACGTCAGAAAATGTAAACGTCACATAGGAAGAAATTTTGTCATTCAATGTGTATTAAATAAATTATAATTTCACATGGGGAACGGTGGTATACAGGGTTAACAATCAAAAGTATAAATACATATATTTTATAGCAGTGCAAGTAGGTCAGAGTACACAGTTATCGCTCATTGGATTTCGTTGTCGGTCCAAGTACACAGTTATCGCCCATTGATTGAATATAGTCCCTACTTTGGCAAGTAAAACACTGTCCACACTAGGCCAGGCGCGGATCCAGAAGGGGGGGGGTTCTGGGTGTTCGAACCCCCCTTTTTTTGGACGATCAATGCATTTGAATTGGGTTGTCCTGGGTTAGAAACCCCCCTTTTTAAAATGGCTTGATCCGCCCCTGCAGGCCCTAATGTGGACAATGTGTTACTTGCCAATCTTTTTTATATCCCTTCCAAATTTATTTCTTCATGTTTTATGCCTCAAATAGGAAGTAGGGAGATAAAATTAAACTGAAAAAATTTGATTCATGAATTTTAAAGTAAAGTGGTGATTTGGTCCAGCTGAAAAAGGTTAAAATAAGTATTTTGGAAGCTGTCAAAAGATTTCAAAACCTTCTGAACATAAAATTGTCCATATTTTGATATAATTTGTCCAAACAGTAGTTCAGAACATTGTAAAAATATTATTTAGAAAGCACAGGTGTGATTTTTTATTATTTCCATTTATTGTCTAAAAGAAATTCACTACGAAGTAATTGTGTACTTGGACCAAGTGGTATCCAGGTTTGAAAAAAAAATATAAATCAGATATGAAATAGAACTTTTACTATTCTATATTCATCACTTAATCTTGGCACTTTGGGAAACTACTCAACTTGAATTAAAATGTTTGCTCCATGTCTAAACCAAGAGCCTATGTATCTCCTGAAAAGGAGCAAAGTTTAGACCGCTGATTTGACATCAAACCAATCCAAATGGAATGATTGTTCCTAAATAAGGAAATCTAGTATATAGCTTTTAGGAAGTATTGTTGATATTTGCTTGGTGTTGGAATGAAAAATCCATAACACAGATGGTAACAGTTGAGTGTCCCGAAGGACTTGTGACGTCATGTAGAGAAGGGATGCCTTCAATAAAACCACGAAAAAAAGCGAAGCTAAGGATAACCTCACACATGTTATGATAGACGCATACAAACATTAATAAAAAAAAAAGATACCGAAACTACTTTGAATTTGTTTCGCATGGAAAAAAGGATATGGAATATCTGTTCCAACAGGATCAGAAATAATAGCATTTTTTTATAAATAAAGGCAACAGTAGAATACCGGTGTTCAAAAGTATCAAATAGATTGAGAAAAACAGGGTTAGGGTTTAGCAGCAACCATTTGATTTTCGGGAGGGGCTATGGATTTTTTGGGAAAAAAAGTTTGATTCCAGTTATTGGAGAAAAAAATAATTTGTTTTTGACCCTGGGAAAAAAATGTTTGGCCCCCAGCTGCCATTATCTGTAATTCTAAAACTGTTTGTTTAATTGTTTGTTCCACCCTCAGCTGCCATTATCTGTAATGGTAAAATTACAAATGCCAAAAAATAGATAGTTTTTCGCCAAAGTCGGAAAAAAAATTGGTACAGATAAAAAATCCATACCCCTCCCCCCGAAAATCAAATGGTTGCTGCCTTAGGATATCAACTGCGACATGAAAACACCATGTAGTGGATTAGAATGTATTTGCTGATAAGAATAAGAAGTTGAAATCATCATGTTTGTTGCAGATTCTAGTTAGAAGTCGTCCATCTCAGGCAATATACAGGGAACAGTTTGTCTTGTTTTGGTATTATCCCAAATCTCAAGGTAATCAATGCAATGTGGAATATTTAGTGATATATATAGCATTATTGAAGAAAAGGAGACGTAAGATACATAAGAGACATTCAAATTCAAGTCGGAAATAAACTTAAAATTACTACATATTAGTTTAATTTTAAACACATTTATTTATAATGTATTGGGAAACAAGTTATTACAACTTATATCAATTCCTTTCCACTTTGCGAGTGATGTCTTGTAGCGGCATTAGCCAGGAGTTAATCCTAAGAGAAACGAAAGGGTAAGGGGATCCTGCTCCACATGAAGCACCTAGCTGCTGTATTGCTTATACTAGTCAAAACCCGGTAATGAGTCTAAATCGGTGAGTCAAATTCGTTTGAAGGGAACAGGATTGGTTTATTAGCCGATTTCAACTTCCACCGTTTGGAACTCTTGGTTGAAAAATGCTGAAACTTGTCTTCAATGAAGAAAAAAACTCATCCATAAAATAGGCTAAGCCGCTTATATTTGTATGCCAGGCGTGAGTTCCGTCTACATAGGACACGTCAGCGAAAAGAATCCGCAGTTGAAGAGCATTGAAAATGAAACAATTCTAGAAGTATCGGCAACACGGCTATTTATAAACGTTATTCCCTACCCAATCGTAGCTTACATATCTCTGTTGACATGTTACCCTCATGTCTGTGCACACTATTTAGGCATATAAAGTAACAGGGTATTGATTCTAACATTAGAATTGCAACAGATGGATATAACGAGGAATAATGACTTACATCGACACTTCAGAATAGATTAACTTAGCTGTATTTGGCAAATCGTTTAGGAATTTTGCTCTTCAAAGCTCTTTATTAGAAACTTTATTTGGCCTCTTTAACCTTTTTGGGTTCTAGCGTCACTGATGATTCTTTTATAGACGAAACGCACGTCTGGTGCAGATATAAAATTTAGTCCTGGTATCTATGATGAGTTTATTTGCGGTCACAGTCTTGAGCTGGATCACCAATACAACGTGTCCGTGTCCGATGTCACAAACGACGTGTATTTCATGGTATCATTTCTTTTGATAACAGGAAAGGTGTCTGGTCTAATTTACTTTTCTATTCCCTATTGTGGTAATTCCCTGAGGTTTACTTCCGTCACGTGGTAGCTCTTAGGAAAATAACGAAAATATCGAACTCCGAAGAATTGTTTCTTGTATTTTGTCTATTTGTCATTTGTTTGTGTAGTTATCGCTATACTACTTCGTCTTAGAACTGTCTGATTAACGTTTCGGTATCTATTTACTTTCCTTCCTATACATGTTAACTATGTTTACCTATCAACGACTGTACTCATTCAACTAAGATACCCTTACCTTATCATAGACGTCAGCTGTCTTTTGTTTTGCAACATTACATGCTTTGATAACTTTGTATAACGCAAATTATTTCCCTAGCATCAAAATTGATTAATGAGTCATTAATCTATCGCGAATGGACACCTGACAAGCATGAGCTTGGTACTGTCAGTCTCAGTTTTCGAGGTCTGCAGTATTACTGCTTTTCATTTACTTACTGTATTAACAATCGTACATTAAAAAGCAAACTACTGTATTTCAATTATATGTCCTGTCAAACATGTCAAACTATAAGTATTATATGTCACTGAATAATGAAGCTGGTACTTTGGACCCTTGCAGAGGCCTAGGGCTACCACAGCTTTCGATAACTATTTGATAAAGTTAGTTTTGCATATAGGTTTCGGTTTGGTGTGGGTTTTTTTTGTCTTAATTATGTCTTTTTTTGTTGGCAAATGTGTTGTTTGTTTTATTCGGCTTATGGTTTTCGGTGAGTCCTTTACATTTGTTTATTCTTTAGTTTTCTATGTTGTGTCATGTGTACTATTGTTTGTCTGTTTGTCTTATTCATTTTTAGCCATGGCGATGTCAGTTTGTTTAAGATGTATGAGTTCGACTGTCCCTTTGGTATTTTTCGTCCTTCTTTTACATTTGATCGAGTGTGATAAGTTTGAGTATAGGGGCAATATAATGAATTTCTTTTGTTTCGAAGCAAATATCTTGAAAGGTGTCAATAAATTGCACGATTTAAATATTTTTGCATTATTTATCCAAGTCTAACGTTTGATTTTGCCGGTTTATATAGCCTTTCTCATTTTGAATGTCCCTTGAAATTCAGTGTTTTTTGTTATTTTTTTCTTCTATAGCAATGCATTCGTGAGTTGTTTATTTTTCATTGTTGAATGCCTTATGGTGAAATGTAATTCTTCGTACAAATGTCCTTAGATCCTTAATGGATAATTATCTCATTACACACCTCTTTTTTAAATACACAAGATTCTGAATATTCGCACAAAGTTAGGACAGAAATGTAATGAATTGAAACGAAATTTCTAAACAACCTATTACGTATGAAATTACGTATCTTATCAAGATAATAATAGAAGAAGATTAAGGCGACAGCAATTTACTGGTGTTCATCTCTTGCAACTTGATTAAAACAGAAACAGACAAATTAAGACAATAAATAAAATCTTCAGGGATCGTCAACCCTTTTTAAAAGAAGCGAGACCAGTGTGTTCACAGGAAAAGTGTCCACATTCGAGTTCACCAATAAGTATGATAGTAGTGGTGCAAGTAAGTACCCGTTGGCAGACGACTGTCTCCTAAAATTAACTCAAGAAATATATAGTCGACTAAAACGTCCAATGTTTGGATGATTTCACCTCCGTTTTCATAATTCAGAAAAAATGTAAAGATTATGATTGAAGATTTTGGAGTAGATATTATAAAATTTAAAGAATCAACACATGATTGACAACCGATGGATAAATATACTTCATCATTATACTTCAGAGAGCCAGTACTGACCGCAATGTTAAGTCGAACATCTTTACGACAAGGTTGTATATCGTTCTTTATGAACATTTTTGTAAAGTTAACTAATCCAGTATATCAGTGGGGGAGTGTCATAGTCCGTCGTTATTTGTATAACAAAAAGAAAAAATAACGGATTTGGTATAAATTTCAAAATCTTCCCCATCCTTAAACCTTGTCTACTAAAACCAAAAAATATTTGCCGGCAAGAGAGAATATGACATCCAAAACCTCAAGTTTCTTGTGCTCTTTGAACATGGTTTATTTCAAGCGCGCGTCTGAAGCCATAACAGAACACCATACGACTGACATACAAGTGAGAGGTTAAGCTAGCTATAAATAAGGGAGTATAAATAAATAACAGTAGTATATCGCTGTCAGTCAAAAATCGCATATTGATTGAGAGAAAACAAATGCGGGTTACAAACTAAATCAGAGGGAAACATCAACTATAAGAGGAAAACAAATAAAAAACCTGGTTTAATCCATCATTTCCTACATAATAAAATGCCTGTACCAAGTCAGCAATATGACAGTTGTTTCCTATTCGTTTGATTTGTTTGAGCATTTTTATTTTGCCATTTGCTTAGGGACTTTTTCCTAGGAGCTCGGTCACGGTATTTTTGTTATTTTACTTTTTCACTGTTGTTACATGTGACTTGCGCTATATCCATTTTATAGCATAGTCCTCAACTGTCTCCATTAGTTACATTAAGTTCTTTTTCAAAGTGATGGATATGTCGGTGCTTTGGCTAACAACACTTTTAGTTGTTCAGAGTTGAGGATGTCAAGGTCTGAAATTTTAGCATAATCAGTTGGACAATATTTGTATGGGGCCAATGCACAAGAGTATATAGAGCCGTTGAATCACATCCTTGATGGAAATGGTCTCTGATAATGTTTTGTGGTTGGCAATTTTAGAGGCAATATGATTGGCGTAAATGTATGAAATGATGACAGGTGTAGGTATATCTTTGAGAGCAATAACGCGTCATATATTTGTCAAAACATGCTTATCATACCCAGATGGCGTGCATTCACAATACGTGAATGTCAAAAAGATAACCTTCTATTATAAAAAAGCTTGTGCTTAGGTTTGTCAAGTTATGTCTGAAATTTTTTGAAGATGAAAGTTATCTGTTTACTAGGAATATTGTTGGTGGCTTTTGGACTTAGTAAGTCTGAAAAGTGTGTCTGTCTTCATTGGGCAAACGATCCAGGTAAGACCATGCTAGATTTGTGTATATTGTTTTCACGGCAGATTCAAAATAAAAAAAATGCAACATTCTATAGATCATTGTTTTAATATATATTGAACTTTTTGTTGCTTTTTTTTCGCAGAATCAACGTGCCTTGAAATCCATTTTTTCGAAGGGTTAATAAAACAGAATGTCAGTGTAAGTATTTTGTCTGATTTCGGATAGTATATCATTCTCTATTGTGGACAGCTAATCAAAATATTCGATTTTATAAAGGAATATCTAAGTTGCGAATTTAGATTAGAAACGCAAAGTCATAATATCGGTAATTCACTAGTAAATATATCCAAACTGCAACGATCATTATTATCTAATAAAGGCATCAGTAGTATACCGCAGTTCGAAATTCATATAAATCGATTGAGAAAAAAAAACCAAATCCGGATTACAAACTAAAATTGAGGGTAACGCATTAAATATAAGAGAACTACGACAAAACCGAAACATAACATTAAAATGTAACACACACAGAAACGAACTATTATATAACAAAGGCCATTTTCCTGAGTTGGTACGGGACATTTTAAGAAGAACAAATGGTGGGTTGAACTAGGTTTTGTGGCATGTCAAACCTCCCGCTTAAATGGCAATGTTAAATATAACATTGAAATGACAACATTAGAAGACAGGACTACCATACAAATAAATGGGAGAAACTATAGGACAGAGAAACACACGAATAATAGCTAATAAAAAGGTTATCTAAATCAGATCCTAAAGTAATATTCCTTGAAATAATCTTAATTCTTTTAGAACAACTGTTTGGCATAAGGTTCAGTCAGATCTATTTAGATGATAAACTTAACTTGTGCTCATTGCTCCTTGCTCTTCAAATTCGAACTTTAATTGGCCTCTAACTTTATTGGATTTGGGTGTCACTGATGAGAGTCTTGGGTAGACGAAATGCGCGTCTGGCGTATATACAAAATTTAGTCCAGGTATCTATGATGAGTTTATTTATAAAATTTGGTAAAATGTGCGAAATATATATATATATATATCTGGTGATATACACGAAAAGTGACCGCACAATGCTTTGATCGGGTTGTTGTCTCTTTGACATTCTCAATTTTACTTTCCAACATCCACTGTTTATCTTTTTTTTTAAATAAAGAAATACTTAACATTAATAAAATGTGATCCTGGTCAATACTTTCATGAATTCAATTTTGAGGGTTTGCATTAGTAACTAAGTCATCGCATGTTTAGAAATAGTTTTTTGGAACAAATGGGAAAAAAAGTGTCTTTAAAATGATGCAGAAATTCAACAAGTCAAAATGATAGAGACGGCAAACTAAAGTGACGGCTTGGTGAAACTTTTATGTTCATATATCTACCATACACTCATTTTATAACGACTTTTACTCGTTTTAAAATATGGCATTTGTAAATTCTTTTACTTTTAATGCATGATAAATCTTTAAATGAAGAATGAATCATAACTATATATTTTCCCCCCAGATTGCAACTCTTGATATTTCACTAATCACCATTGAGGAAAAACAGATATGTAGAAGTAAGTGAATTACAAGTTAATCTTTACCGCACAGAATATCAGAAAGTGTTTACGATTACATTCATGTTTGTTTGACATATTATCTTTGCGAAAACAATGGTATAATGTACTACGTTCGATTACAGTACTATCACAGTAAATCAAAATAAACTACAGACATACCTTGTTTATAACATAAGTATATACATGTAGGTACACTATGCAAATACAGCATAAACAACGCTATGTCCACACAAAACTAATTCTAGGAATTATAGATTAAAAAAAAATGACTAAATGTTCAAGAATAATTATAATATATGCACACTACTATTTCATGCATTCAGTCTAGTCGTTTAAAGTATGCAATGCTTACAAAATTTATTTCGTTAAAGCAAAATCATTATAATCTAGGGCGGGTTATATTTCCATTTCTTTATAACGACTTGTGTAGTAAATGATGTTTTAAACGTCTAAAAGGACATTTGTCAAAAACAGTATTTATAGACGACACCAGTTCGCTATCAGCCATTTCTACAAGGAGGTCCCAAACCAGAAAAAAAGAGGGGGCGTTCCAACCATGTCACAAACAAATACAAAGATCGTCCAAAAAGTGGTATCAAACTAGGACCCCCTTTTTGATTCGACACTGTTCATCGTTATCTTATATGTCGTTACCCTTGTACTCTCTATATTCGTTGAAATAAAATGACAAAAAAGAAAGATGGTAGGCAGATCATTCAGTTAAGAAAAGTGTAGAATCAAAGTAGAAGTGTACTTAATATGAAACTTGGAATTTAAAATATTTCCCTGATTATGTATGAATTATTTATCAGTACTTACTGAAGAAGAACGAAAGCTAGGAGGGAGCATTGATATAACAACAAACCCAGATGGAAGTCATTCTTATGGTGGCAGCATAGATACACCGTTTGGAGGCGTTAGCGGCCATGTACATACTTCTCCAGAGGGTCATGTAACCGGTGGTGATGGTGGGGTGTCTGCTAGTGTAGGTGGGCTTGGTTCTGTTGGTGTACATGCTGGTTACGATAAGGGTAAAGGTGTGAGTGGAGGTTTTCATGGTAGTGTTGGTGTTCCTGGAGCGGAAGTGGGAGGTTCTTTGGATGTTAATTCACATGGGACTGTTTCTTTAGGTGGCAGTGCAACTTCAGGTGGAACAACGTATAGTGGCAGCGTTAATTCCAAAGGAGAAAAAGATTCTAGCATTGGTCAATCAGTTCCATTTGGGAAAAGAGATGGTAAGCTTACACAAAAACAAATTAATGTTTCATAGAAAAAAGTGTTTTATAAAGATAACCGGTAACTAGACAGTCCATGACACATAGACATGGCAGGCAGGTTTAAATTAACTTAGATGTCACCTCTCTTCTTCCGAAAATTTATATTCAATAACCAAATTGAACAAAAAATAACAAGCGAAAATCTTGTAGTCCTGTTAAATAATATGCACGATTTGTAAAGCAGGCAGACAATTTTGTTCTGATGGTTTTCCATATTGTTATATTTGCTGCGTATTTATACTATTCAGAACTTGACATTTCAATAATTATATTTACAGCTGAGTTGGGAGAAGAAAGTATGAATGAGGAATCTGAAGAATTAAACATGATCATCAGTAAGCACAAATTGAATGACGACAAATCTGGTGACATCTTGATAACAATACTTATTCCACATAGGAGTAGGCTACAACAGTCAAGGATTACCTACCGTTAATTCTACACAACAAATTTAACACTCCAACTACAAGATACTTGATGAGATTACATATCATAATCGGTGCTACCTACACTGATGTTCTATTTTTTTCATTATTACAGAAAGTTAATAAATGTATAGATTTCATGTTCATAGCTTTTGCCCTTAATTATTTAAAACTAAATGTGGAATGAAGAGTTCAAATGTGATTCCGGTCAAAACTTATTTGAAAAGAAATTAGTTTAATAGTCAATTTACATAAATTAAAGATTCCTCCTTCCCCATAAAACTTTATGCAGGTTAACTTAAAATAAGTTGAACAAGAATGAGTCCCCAGTACACGGATGCCCAACTAGCACTATCATTTTCTGTGTTCAGTGGACCATGAAATGGGGTCAAAACAATCTAATTAAAATCAAATCCATTTAATCTTAATTAGATTGGGGTCAAAACTCTTATTTGGCATTAAAATTAGAAAGATCATAAGGAAGTTTCAAATTGATTGAACTGCAACTTCATCAAAAAGTACCTTGACCAAAAACTTTAACCTGAAGCGTGACGAACTGACAGACAAACGAACAGATCTGATGGACGAATGAATGTACAGACCAGAAAACCTAATGCCCCTCTTCTATTGTAGGTGGTGCATAAAAACGTTTGACATACTTACTACTGTTCTATTAATAATTATGACCTCATGAAACGGGTGGGACTGAAGATACTGCATGGATAATCAAACTCCACAAAAAATAACTTGATGACAAACTGACAGTCATGTCAAAGAACGGAAAACAAACAAAAAAGACAACACAACTGTCTGCAAAAAACACATAGAAAACTAAAGACTGAGGAAAATGAATACCACAAAAAACACGTAGTTATCTCAGTTAATCAGATTCTGCTCAACATGCGACACCTGTCTTGGTGTTCCTAATAAAGCACTGAAATGAGGTCAATGTGAAACCAGATGCTTCGCAGGGCGTAGCTTTATACGACCGCAGAGGTTGAACCCTGAACGGTTGGGGCAAGTATGGACACAACATTCAAGCTGGATTCAGCTCTAAATTTGGATTGTGATTAAATAGTTGACACAGCATAGGTTTCTGACACAGAATGAATGTGTTCTAATGAACTTAAAATTTTTGTTTTCTCTTAGAGCAATTCACTATGCTGTTCAATATTAATCCTCTCAAAAAAATGTTAGAAGAAATTTTCTTTTTATTTATGAAATTTCAAATGAGAAAAATTGAACCCAATTTTTTAATCACATCCCCCTTTCCCTTATTCCAAAACTAATCTCAATTAAAATATTCTAATGGAGTTTGCAACAATAACTACTCATTTAAATACATCATAAAATATTAAAGATGTAAAAAAACTGCTTGTTATCACTGAATGGTAAAGATTATTTAAATTTATCAGTTGGTAGTAAAAAGTGAATATACATTGTATATTGTATATAACAAAGATTTAAGTTGATTCTGGACAAAGAAAGATAACTCCAATTAAAAAAAATTCTTGCAATAAGATATTTCTTGCTTACTATTTTGGACAAAGAAAGATAACTCTAATTAAATTTTTTTTTGCTATTTCACAATATTGTGAAATTAGATATTTCTTGCCATTGCACAATACTGTGCAATTGAAAAGACTTGCTATTGCACAATACTTAATATAATAATTTCAGATCCTGATTTGGACCAACTTGAAAACTGGGCCCATAATCAAAAATCTAAGTACATGTTTAGATTCAGCATATCAAAGAGCCCCAAGAATTTAATTTTTGATAAAATCAAACTTAGTTTAATTTTGGACCCTTTGGACCTTAATGTAGGCCAATTTGAAAATGGGACCAAAAATGAAGAATCTACATACACAGTTAGATTTGGCATATCAAAGAACCCCATTTATTCAATTTTGATGAAATCAAAAAAGTTTAATTTTGGACCCAGATTTGGACCAACTTGAAAATTGGGCCAATAATCAAGAATCTAAGTACATTTTTAGATTCAACATATCAAAGAACCCAACCGATTCATTTTTGGTCAAAATCAAACTAAGTTTAATTTTGGACCCTTTGGACCTAAATGTAGACCAATTTGAAAACGGGACCAAAATTGAAGAATCTACATACACAGTTAGATTCGGCATATCAAAGAACCCCAATTATTCAATTTTGATGACATCAAACAAAGTTTAATTTTGGACCCTTTGGGCCCCTTTTTCCTAAACTGTTGGGACCAAAACTCCCAAAATCATTACCAACCTTCCTTTTATGGTCATTAACCTTGTGTTTAAATTTCATAGATTTCTATTTACTTATACTAACGTTATGGTGCGAAAACCAAGAAAAATGCTTATTTGGGTCCCTTTTTGGCCCCTAATTCCTAAACTGTTGGGACCTTAACTCCCAAAATCAATACCAATCTTTCTATTGTGGTCATAAACATTATGTTTAAATTTCATTGATTTCTATTCACTTAAACTGAAGTTATTGTGCGAAAACCAAGAATAATGCTTATTTGGGCCCTTTTTTGGCCCCTAATTCCAAAACTGTTGAAACCAAAACTCCCAAAATCAATCCCAACCTTTCTTTTGTGGTCATCAACCTTGTGTCAAAATTTCATAGATTTCTATTAACTTAAACTAAAGTTATAGTGCGAAAACCAAGAAAATGCTTATTTGGGCCCTTTTTGGCCCCTAATTCCTAAAATGTTGGGACCAAAACTCCCAAAATCAATACCAGCCTTCCTTTTATGGTCATAAACCTTGTGTTAAAATTTCATAGATTTCTATTCACTTTTACTAAAGTTAGAGTGCGAAAACTAAAAGTATTCGGACGACGACGACGACGACGACGACGCCAACGTGATAGCAATATACGACGAAAATTTTTTCAAAATTTGCGGTCGTATAAAAATAATCAGTGTCCATGATCTATCATGTATTATATGACAGTTGTTTTCTTATATTTCGTTTCTGTGTGTGTTGCATTATTGTTTAATTTTGTTGCATGTCAGTGTTTCTATTGTTTCATTGTTTTCCTCTTACATTTGATGTTTCCCTTGGTTTTAGTATGTAACCGAGATTTGTTTTTCTCTCAATCAATTTATGATTTTCAAACAGCGGTACTGTTGCCTTTATATATGTAACCTTAAACTTTTGACTAACCTATAGTGTGTCTAATCCTATTGTCAATGTTTTGGACAATAAAATATGTTTAAACTAAAGTAAACTAGTGCCACCACCATGATTATTAATATTTAAAACTTCTAAACAATTTATCTTTATCTCTAGAATGAACTCACAAACAGGTGTATAGCTATTTAGCATCAGACATTTATCTTTATCTCTAGAATGAACTCACAAATAGGTGTATAGCTATTTAGCATCACACTTTTATCTTTATCTCTAGAATGAACTCACAAATAGGTGTATAGCTATTTAGCATCACACATTTATCTTTATCTCTACAATGAACTCACAAATAGGTGTATAGCTATTTAGCATCACACTTGTATGTCAGAACATTTTCTGTTGATTTTTGTACAGCGGTATACTACTGTTATTTATTTGTTATAATCATAAAACTATTCTCCATCAAAAGATCTTAGAGAGAGACAGAGAGTGATCATAAACACAACTAATAATCCATAAAACACTCAAAGAGCACATTTCACTCTTTTTTACAGTCAACATATCCGAGTAAATAAACAATGAAATAAAGATTGTATGTAAATATTTTATTCAGCCGTCACTTAAACATGTTCCAGTGCCATTATCTTGTTCTATCAAACTTGTACACATATATCAAAGCAGAGACTCCAAAATATTCTGGGATTTCCCTTGAAATGTTTTCCTACTGGCATTACATTAGGTATCAAAACTATTATATAACTTAGGCATATCCACTAATGTAAGGGCTTTCTTGACAAACATACCTATCTAAGGTCTTTTAAAAGTAGATGAATTAAAGTTTTGATAAAGTCTATCATAACACAGGTGTCAATTATATTTGTGTTATATAAAATTTTGATGCCCCACTTGCACTGTCATTTTCTATGTTTAGTGGACCATGAAATTTGAGTTAAAACTCTAATTTGGCATTAAAATTAGAAAGATCATATCATAGGGAACATGTATACTAAGTTTCAAGTTGATTGGACTTCAACTTCATCAAAAACTACCTTGACCAAAAACTTTAACCTGAAATTTGCACTATCATTTTCTATGTTCAGTGAACCGTGAAATTGGGGTGAAAACTCTAATTTGGCATTAAAATTAGAAAGATGATATCATATGGCACATGTGTACTAAGTTTCAAGTCATCAATTACTACCTTGACCAAAAACTTTAACCTGAAGTGGAACAGACCGACAAACAAATGGAAGGACAGACGGACAGACCAGAAAACATAATACCCCTCTACTATCGTAGGTGGGTAGGTGGTGCATGAAAATCTGATTTCATTTGAATATGTAGTTAGCTCAGTTGACATTTTATTCTTGATTGTGGTCTCTAGAATATTGGTGTTAAAGAGTTGAGTGCCCTGTCTTGTGTGATTTTCATTATCTCTCTAACAGTACGTACCTTTAATCATTTCACTGATTAAGATGGGAACCTGTGAGGAATGAGTTTAGCCCCATCTCATGAGCATGTGCCAAGTCAGGAACCTTATCAATGGTTGTGTTTATGGAACTTGGGAAGACAACAGACATATGTTAGTCCCTGTTAAAATTATTCACTTGTCTGGTGTTGAACAGTGTGAAGTTCTTCCCTTATGTTGTATGTTCTGTGCGAAAGAGGTCCCTCTTGTTACCAATCTTCAACAGACAGTCGGTAACTTTCATTTAACTTGTGTATTCAAAACTAATTTTATTTCTTTCCCATAACTATCATCATACAGGTAAGTTATAATTGGAACTTAGAATGACCAGCTGACAGTGCTTTCTCTGCTAAAGATACTCTCTCTATCAATAGTTTATTCTGCTCTTGTTTAGACTTCTTCCCAACAAGAAAATGTCTCATAAATAATTTAAGTCCTTCATGTAAAAGATGTAATTTTGTCAATGGTGCAATTCTAGAGAAAACTTCTTGCATCACATGATCAGGGTGATCCAATAGAATTTCTTGTAACACTTGCTTTAGGAATCTCACCATGTTCTTGTCTAAAGTCCCAAACTCTACTACCTGAAACAAGACAACATATATTAGTTCTCACTTTTAATTTTGTATCTAATTTATCATTTTCACCATTTGAATTGAATATTCTCGATTTTACTTTTCTTGCATGGTAGCATTTGTCAAAAACTAAATGGTTACATTGTAAGTGCAATTGCTAATTTAAGGTTGTAATATATTGACAGGACCATGCCAATGAACATACACTGACATAAGATTATAAATCTTATTATTTTTCATTTCTAAATAAATAACAACCTTTTCTACATGAAAATAATGTCAATATTTCTTAGTGAGCAAATGCTCTAATTTGAATATCTATCTTAAAATAAAGGGATGGATGCTGACTTTTGCAATTTTTTTTAAATGTTTTTTTAACTTACCTTGAACACACTGAGTGATATGGACTTTGTAACAAGAAGATGTACCACAATTTTCCCTAGATTGTTTCTACTCTGTTCTGATTGGTGACTCATTTCTTTAAATTTGTCCCACAGCATGAATTGGAATGTCATCTGAAAATATCATTATCTTGTATACTCTAGTATTTAAAAAAGCTTTTGGGAACAAAGAATGACATTTTGTTAGTTCTTATCTTCTTAAATCATTTCAAAATAAACAACATGTATTTTATTTCAACATTTATTTCCCATTCCTGAGGGAGATATGAAGATTTGCTCACCCTCGAAAAATCATATTTCCCTAGGACAAGCCCTTGTAAAATATGAATACTCTCAGGTGAACAAATCATCATATCTACCTCAGGAACGAGAAATAAATGTACAATATTATTAGCAAAATACCCCTAAAAGAGTTGTCCAAGATAAGAATAGCAGCAAGATAGAAATCAAAAATTTCTAGACATACCAGATGAACAGTGGTGAGTATAGATAAAATGACTGAAATGATAAATGCTTTCTCTATCAGGAGTTATGTCCCATGCCATTGATAGCTTTCTCTATCAGGAAATATGTCCCATGCCATTGATAGCTTTCTCTATCAGGAGTTATATCCAATGCCATTGATAGCTTTCTCTATCAGGAGTTATGTCCTATGCCATTGATAGCTTTCTCTATCAGGAATCAGGAGTTATGTCCCATGCCATTGATACCTTTCTGTATCAGGAGTTATATCCCATGCCATTGATAGCTTTCTCTATCAGGAGTTATATCCCATGCCATTGATAGCTTTCTCTATCAGGAGTTATGTCCTATGCCATTGATAGCTTTCTCTATCAGGAATCAGGAGTTATGTCCCATGCCATTGATACCTTTCTCTATCAGGAGTTATATCCCATGCCATTGATAGCTTTCTCTATCAGGAGTTATATCCAATGCCATTGATAGCTTTCTCTATCAGGAGTTATGTCCTATGCCATTGATAGCTTTCTCTATCAGGAATCAGGAGTTATGTCCCATGCCATTGATACCTTTCTCTATCAGGAGTTATATCCCATGCCATTGATAGCTTTCTCTATCAGGAGTTATATCCCATGCCATTGATAGCTTTCTCTATCAGAAGTAATGTCCTATGCCATTGATAGCTTTCTCTATCAGGAGTTATGTCCCATGCCATTGATAGCTTTATCTATCAGGAGTTATATCCCATGCCATTAATAGCTTTCTTTATCAGGAGTTATATTCCATGCCATTGATAGCTTTCTCTATCAGGAGTTATGTCCCATGCTAATGCTATTGATAGCTTTCTCTATCAGGAGATATGTCCCATGCCATTGATAGCTTTCTCTATCAGGAGTTATGTCCCATGCCATTGATAGCTTTCTCTATCAGGAGTTATGTAACAAGTCATTGATAGCTTTCTCTATCAGGAGTTATGTCATATGCCATTGATAGCTTTCTCTATCAGGAGTGATTTCCCATGCCTGAAATCAGCCATTTTCTTGATAAACACTATTATCGCTATTTTGTGCATTTTTCTTTTGATCTTTTTTTGTGATAATTTTCATACCATGCTTCTCGCTTGAGATGGAAAAATTATCACTAGAAACTAAGGAGGCCACGTGGCGTTGCTAACGAAATTGACATGAAATTGACAACATCGTCATAGGTAAAATAGCAATAAATAGATTATCATTGGTCATCTCAACTCGATTGCTTTTCTCACTTTCGCTGTACCAGCTCAAGAGAGAAAATCAATCTCGTTGAGATGATCAACAATAATCTATAATAACCAGTCTTGGATCACATGGATTACTTCCCTCATGTGTAACAGTTTGTTGGAATCACAGAATTGTTCGTAAACAATATGAACAATGTACATAAAATGAATTTTTCCTGGAGACAGTTGTCTTTTATCATAAGGTCTATCTTACTTACCAAAAATCTCCTGTCATATTCACAGAACTTTTGGAGAAGATAAGCGTAAAATTGATTATATGATTTTTCCTGGAGACAGCAGTCTGTTATTACATGGATTAGCTCCCTTTCTTGTTGATTTTTCAGACCAAGTCGTAATAATTTCTCAAATGCATCAATATAGTCCTGAAAATACACAATGAATATTGTAGATTTAAATTTCTGATTCACCTATGTCTTTTATTAGAATTTATGTTTCTCAATATTTAGTTTTCTGGACGTTTGTCTGTTAGTATATTTTTGCTCTTCTGTATTTCATTTGATTCCTACTTGTTTAGAGATTCTACTAGTTTGTTTGCCAAAACTATAATGATAGACAAGTTAAGGTAGTGCATACATGTACCATACTTTTCATTTTACTGAAAAATAGTTTGCTTCCATTGTTTTACACATACGGTTTATTTTGTTCTTCTGAGGTTTGTGAAGTTTTGGACAGAGACGATTCCATATTAATTACACTATGTCTAAGGTTTGACGTACTTTTCCCTATCCAAATGTTACTACCTTGTCATTATAGAACAGAAGATACTTCTCTTATTCCAGTATTACCTGTGTATAGACTGAGGTCAATACAGAAAGGAAAGAGGGATGATATGGTACCAATATTTACCTCACTTGCCATTATAGAACAGAAGATAGTTCTCCTTATTCCAGTATTACCTGTGTATATACTGAAGTCCATACAGAAAGAGGAGGAGGGATGATATGGTACCAATATTTACCTCACTTGTCATTATAGAACAGAAAATACTTTTCCTTATGCCTGTGTTCATTCGTTGTTTTCTGGCTAATTCTAATATTTTATCACTGGCTTCTCCAAGTACTGTTGTGTGAACTGTTTGTTTAACATCTGGAACAGAAAAACAAATCATTCTTACAATTAAAAATATTTTAAATAAAAGAACCTATATTAGTTTTTCTCACATACCCCACAGACATGATATGGACATCTCAAACAAGTGAAACTGCAAGCTACTGCTCACTGATGATACCCCCGCCGCAAGTGGATAATATTAATAGTGTAAAAATATGCAAGTGTTCGGTAAACAGGAAGTTGTCGAGTGATGAATCTGAAAACGCATCACACGGTATAGCTGACTTATATAAATCCTGAAACCAAATTTCAGAAATCCTTGTATTGTAGTTCCTGAGAAAAATGTGACGAAAATTTTCAACTTGGCTATCATGTGTAAAATCATACAAGTGTTCGGTAAACAGGAAGTTGTCGAGTGATGAATCTGAAAACGCATCACACGGTATACCTGACTTATATAAATCCTGAAACCAAATTTCAGAAATCCTTGTACTGTAGTTCCTGAGAAAAATGTGACGAAAATTTTCAACTTGGCTATCATGTGTAAAATCATACAAGTGTTCGGTAAACAGGAAGTTGTTGAGTGATGAATCTGAAAAGGCATCACACGGTATAGCTGACTTATATAAATCCTGAAACCAAATTTCAGAAATCCTTGTATTGTAGTTCCTGAGAAAAATGTGACGAAAATTTTCAACTTGGCTATCATGTGTAAAATCATACAAGTGTTCGGTAAACAGGAAGTTGTCATGTGATGAATCTGAAAACGCATCACACGGTATACCTGACTTAGATAAACCCTGAAACCAAATTTCAGAAATCCTTGTATTGTAGTTCCTGAGAAAAATGTGACGAAAATTTTCGACTTGGCTATCATGTGTAAAATCATACAAGTGTTCGGTAAACAGGAAGTTGTCATGTGATGAATCTGAAAACGCATCACACGGAATAGCTGACTTAGATAAACCCTGAAACCAAATTTCAGAAATCCTTGTATTGTAGTTCCTGAGAAAAATGTGACGAAAGTTTCATGGGACGGACTGACTGACGGACGGACTGACTGAAGGATGGACGGACTGATGGACAGACAGGTAAAACAGTATACCCCCCCTTTTTTAAAGCGGGGGTATAATTACAACATAATTCTTATTTTAAACAGAAAACAGGGGAAAATCTCCATAATGGAGTCAATTGATGCTCTCAGTCATATTGTCTTTTTTTATAGATCATGTACTGCTGATAATTTTTTGCTATTTACAGTGTCTGTATACCTATTGTACCTTTCAGGATAATAGGCAAAACCATAAAAAAATAGTACACAATCTTAATTTATGGACAAAAATTCCTATATAGCTATAAAATAGTCATCTGTTTTTTAATGGTATTTTTTTTATAAAAATGTGAAATAAGTAGATGCTGTCAGACATTTAAAGCACTTTTTCAAACTAGTATAATTTTTAAGATTTAAGACAACTTATGGTTTTAACCTTATGGTTTAATTTTCTTGCCAAGGTGGCCATGTTAGTTGATTGGCGGGAACAAAAGCATAAACTGTAAGCTGTTATTCAGTTTATAATGCCTTTTATGGGCCCTGTCATATGGGTAATTAAAATATTCTATTCTGTTCTATACTTTATACCCTAGCCATCACCATCCCAATTTTGGTTAAAATTGGTCCATTGAATTTTTTAAAGGTTTATGACAATTGACAATGACAAATACCAACTTACAAGTGATTGCCAAATCAAACAATGTCCACAGAGCTACATCAATTAAAATGTGTAAATTAGAAGTGTGACCTTTCTTCACATACCTTCATGTTTATCTGATCTTCCTTCCCATGCTGATCCAACCACCCACCAGCGACCTTTGTCCTCTGCATTCATTAAATCTTCTAAGCCTATTCTCAGTTGGTTAGTACCAAGGCTTGCTAAATAGGAAGAAATAAAAAATACATGCATTAAAATATATTTAATTACATTTTAGTCGTAATAGCTTTTTGAAATAATCTTAATTAATTTTTAGCAAATTTTTAGCATATGGTTAATAAATATTTCTTGCCACGTCAAAATTGATGTCATCCCATAATGCTATGTTCTCACAATAAATAAATAAATACACTTGATTGTGTTCTTCCTGGCTCGACTGTCTAGCAGTAACCCTGGATCCTACAGTAATCTATTATTATTCTTTGGATTCTAATTTTCATGGGTTTCATGTGAACAGGTGAACCACAAATTTAAATATTCAATGAACAAAATAATGCATTGCTTTGTTCGTCTAGATTGTCAAAACCATGAAATCAAATAACCACAAAAATTCATGTCTTCTTCAATCCACGAAAATTGGAATCCAAGAAAATAAATAAATCCACAGTATAAAAGCTTACAGTTATACATATTAAAGTGTACAGTTATACATATTAAAGCTTACAGTTATACATATTAAAGCTTACAGTTATACATATTAAAGCTTACAGTTATACATATTAAAGCTTACTTTTAGCATGATTTCTAGCTGTTTTTTTCATCTGTTCACATTTCTCTGGGTCATAATTTGGTATTTTCCTCATGTTATTGTTTTTAATGGCAAGTAACACATCTAACATGAACTGTACCCGACTTGATTGCGTTTTATCCAATGAGGTAGCCTTCCCTTGTATCAAGAGTATAATGTCTTTCAGTGTATGGGGGTCGTCCTTCCGTAAACTGAATCCAACAGCTGAACAAATAAATCAAGGTCATTTTATTTCAAGAATCAAATATCATCTTATAGACAATATATAATTGGTGTTACAATTACAAATAAACATATAACAGCTGTAACAAACAAGAGGCTCCATCGAGCCTGAATCACTAATCTGACAAACATGAACTTTTCCTGCTGACATCTGTTTACAGTTCCTACCAATTTATTATAATCTTTGAGATCATAGGTAAAAACATAAGTGGTCATATTAATATATTAGTTATCGCTCTAGAAAAATATATTTTCAATGCAATTTATTTTCTGAAAATTTTCAGTCCAGATATTCTCTTCTTTTCATATAAAGGATTATTTATAGGTAAATTCATTTGCTGTTCAAACAACAACATTAGTCTGTATACCTGTTAAAAAGTAGCTTTACTTATATACATATATACATGTACTTATATCAATCAAACTATATCCCAGTCAGACAGCAACTTTCTATACTTACATCTCAGTACCAGTAATATAAGTTCAATAAGCAAACTGTTAGCCTGTCTTTTATTACCTATGTGTATTTACAACTTAGTACCAGTAATATCAGTTCAATCAAAAAACTGTATACCTGTCTCATATAAACTATGTGTACTTACATCTTAGTACTAGTAATATCAGTTCAATGTCTTTTTCTGTAAATCTTTCCACAAACTTTCTAATTATATCAAAGATCAGTATACAGTGGATAACCTTCAATGAAACATATATAATTTTACATTCTTGTACAAGCCGTTATTTGGGTCAACATATTTATAAACTATAGTTGTTTTTATCTTAAACATCAAACATTTCTCTCATCCATGTCTGCAACACATGGATGTTGTTTGATCACGAGTTGAATATTTTTGAAATTTGAATTCTTTGATAAGATAACATTTTTTTAATGGCAATAAAGTAGAAAATGGTAATTTTTGAAATCTCAAGAAGAGATTTTATATGAATTTATAGGGTTAAATATACTTACCATGAAATTACATTTATATTATATAGAATATGTTTGCTTTCACAACATGTTCTCATCGCAATTAACTAGGTGATTAAAAATTACATCCATGAGATGTACTCACCTACGTCATAGTTCACCTGTGTAACATACACTAGCTTTAGTTTTAATTTGTCTTTTAATTGAATAATTTCAATTAAGTGAACAAAAAACTGAATTTAATCCAGGGGTGGTGGTGGATTGTGGTAAGTATATTTAACCCTATAAATTCATATAAAATCTCTTCTTGAGATTTCAAAAATTACCATTTTATATGAATTTGGTTAAATATACTTACCATGAAATTACATTTATATTATATAGAATATTTACTGATTAACAAGCAGTATTTCATTTGGTGGAGGATAAATTCTCTCACACACATACAATTTCAACATATAAAAAATAATGTGAAATTTTTTAAAATGTAACTCCATTAAATTTTTGTAAATACGGTTATTAGTAAAAACCGAAATTACTGAATTTATTATACAATGAAGCTATGCTGCATAACTATATGTATCAATGGCAAACTTTGCAGATTGTATAAATACAAGTATGCAAAATTAATAGACTTGATGTAGGGTTGTCTCAATGGCACTCACATGTATATATATTCCCCATCTTTCTATATCTGATGAATAAATAATCTGCAGGTCAGTATAGAAATAATTATATTAAAGCTCCTTCATTATGAGCTAAATGTGTTGTAATATTTATGCAACAGTAAATAAGAATTTGTTTCTGAATAGGTTGTTCTTGTTGCTTGTACAAATCGACAAGAACTAATCCAACCTTAATTTCATTTACTTTCAACTTTGAAACTTAAGTTTATTTGGAAACATTATTACCTTTCTTTAACTTTCCATTGTTTTCTCTATATCAGAGAAATATAATTCAATTTATATGTCTCTGTCTATATTAATATAATAACAGATAATATATGATTGCTGTCGTCTTTTGATAACCTGTTCAATATCATATCTTTCGAAATAAATTCTTTTCTACTTAATTAAAGAATCATAATCAATTAAAAAATATACTTTGTAAATAGGTGTCCTTAATACAATCAAAGTTTATTAAAGACTCAAACCAAAGTTGTTTCATGATTATGCTAAATCTGGATTAATCTTTAAACTTTTTTAAAGTTATAGTCCCTGAGAATTTGCTTCTCTGTTAGATATACTACTTTTAATATTTTATAGATTAAGTATAAAATATTTTCTTCAAGAGAAGTCTTGTACTATTGTATAATGACATTTCTCTAAACTGACTAAATTTTAAAAATCTGATAAAATTTCTATGAGTGGTAGAACCTTTGAATACAATGTCTACCATTTCAACCATGAACAATATTTTTGTTTTGTATTGGACTACTCAATTGTAAAAATACAGAAATGGACAAATCAGTGGAAAAGTTTCAGTATACATGTTTCCATTGATATACTGCTTCCACAGAACATTTGGATGTTGAGCTGAATTAAAGCCATGATTGTTGTCCTTATAAATCCAAAAAGAATGCTAACAGATGATTTTCTCCAGCTATGAAAAATCTGTCTAAAATAAAATGTTTTGATATTTCTAATTAACATTTCACAACGGTTAACTTTCTAGAATATCTTGTCATGTACACAGTTCCAAATTTAAAGAAACAAAAATTTGACATAATGAACAACTCTTGTATGTTGCTCTTGACAATTGTTTATATTAATTTCAGAAATTATTTCGCTATCAGAAATACTTAAATGCAACTTGTCAAATATAGTTCTATAGTTGTATTTAAAGAAAAACACTTGTTTGACAAAATGGAAAACACTTGTACTAACTTGCAGTATCCTAAGTGTTCTTAGTTATTTCAGAAATGGTTTCACTATCAAAAATGCTCATTTTATTTCTGTCTTGGTTCACCTCGTCTGAATCCTATACATTCTGATATGATTCAATATATATAAACCAAACAACTTTTTGTAGTATATTTGTGACTTCAACCCAGCCATTTGGTTAACTTAGTCACTCAGAAGAATTTTGCATTTGTCCCCAGATTTGGAAAAAAAAACAAAATTAATGTGATTTAAATAATCACATCTTTCAAAACAATATTGAATCAAAATTCAAAGTAATTGTTAAAAATAAACACATTTCAATTTTGTGTAGCATATTCTTGCATTAGATACTAACTCTATGCTATATATTTATATTATTCTGGCTGGTAATATGGAAATTGAAAAGTGAATAATTACCATCAATTCCGAAATTAAAATCACATGCATTCGGAAAACCTTCCTGCATGTAGATAATACACAACTTGACTTTGACCAGACTAGATTTTTGTAACTTTATGCTAATAATGAGCAAAAATAAACAGTGACATTTTAATATTTAGGTATAATATTAAGAAAATGTCTCGTATTTGATTTGATATAATCATGGAATTATCATACTATATTTTACTTCCATGTACTATTCTTAGACAATTGAAAGCAATTTGCTAACTATTAATCAGTCTTTTGAATAAATTGCTTTTCCTACATTTTGCTGTTAGATTAACTGCTTCTACAATGGTGCTAAAATTTGAGAACCAATTGAAAAGTATATATATTATATGTTTATATTGGTACATCATGTGTTACTCCAAAAAACCTCTTTTTTTTTTTTTTTTTTTTTCTGCATCTGACGTAGACTGACTAAATAAAAGGTTTATATAAAGAGCTGTATAATAGATAGTTTCAAATCTTGAGAACTACTTCTATTTCCTAGATCATGTCTAGCATTTTAAATAAATCCGGCATCCACAATGCTTAAATCTTATTTATTTATTTACCAATATTTTACTAATTTTTTTTTTTTTTTTTTTTTTTTTTTTTTTTTACAAGATCTAAATTAATGATAATCTTGTTTCTATAAATCTGCATATTTGAGTCCTCTATACTTCAGAATTCTGAATCAATATTTAACTCTAGGAAAAACAATGTGTAGCCATTGCATAAACTGTTGGGTTCTACCAATCTCACATTAAGAATAAAACAGACCCAATGAATCAATCCTTATAGCAGAAATTTGCCCATCTGTTGACATTGCTTAGAAAACTTAAGATGTAAATTATTAGGCATAATTTTCTATCTTTAAAAGAGCATCCAAACTCCTTTTAATTTCATGATTGGAAGATACATATATGTATAATTTGACAGTGATTCCCATATAGTGAGGATAAGATAGTCTCTTAAGTCTTATGTTATCACCTCGTTTTTTGTGTACTCAAAACAAAACAGATTTGGTACATATTATATTATATGCATTGGCAATGTACACTCTGAATTATGTAATCAATATATAAGCCATTACCTCGAATGAGTCTTTGTGAAATGCATCATGACATCCCCTAAACTCTTTATTCAATAGACAATCTAATGTTTACATAAAAACATATAAAAGCCTTTGTTTCCTTACTGCCGACAAAAACAAACAATTGGTTATAGCAGTTCATACTTATAATATTCATGTTGTTCTTGTCATAAGTAAACTGACCATGAAATTTAATATTAGTAAAAAGAGTTGTCACAAGCTATCAACTGTATTTAGAACAGTGCTCCATTCTTACTGTCTCCATGTCTGTTAGAGCATTGGAGAATTATTTATCAGTAAAAAAATAATTAAATATTTACAGCAATTTGCTGTTCTGGAAAAATATTTCAGGCTTCTAAGAATTACTGTCCTGATTTAAACTGGACATATTTAAAAGAAGTATGTATTGGTATGCTTAAACTGCAATCACATTTGTATTGTACTAGATAACAATGTATTATTTTAGTGTCTTTAATATCTGTCTTGACTATTTCCCGACACTTGTTCAATATATTATCAATATGAGCAAATATGTTAATTGACTAAACTGTTGGTTCATCACAAAAAACAATGTGGCTTTGTGCAACCATATATTAGCTATGCTTGTGTTGTTTTAAAATATAATAAAAAGTAGACATAATTTTCCCTGGGTGGAAGGATGTCTAGAAAAATCAGATAGACTTGTACTTAAATTCACTAGTCTGATTCTAATTTATTTTATTTGCAACAATCATCCACATGCAATTCTATGCTCAATAAATATCAATGTGCAATCAATAAATAGTTATGATTTAATTTTATGTAAGATATCAAATCTGTATTTTATTAGAATGAAAGCAACTTACAGATTCTAAATCATGCATGTTGTTCTAGTTCCTATGTTTCCTGTATGAAACATGTCAACATTAATCAAATAGACTTGGGCAAAATCCCTATTCTATTTTAATTCTATAGTGATCCATTGAGCACGTTTTATTTTCAATAAATATGGTTTATGTTCCCTGAATGGAAGGTTAACCAAATAAACATCATCAGTTGTGGGCAAAATCCCTATTCTGATTGTGATGTATTTATCAACTGTTAAAACATTATCACTGTTGGTCTACGCTCCCTGTATGAAACGTTTTCCAAATAAAACAATCAGAAATGGGCAGATTCCCTTTTCTGATTGAAATTTATTGAACCAATTAAGGTTCTAGTCACAATAGTGGTATACGCTCCCATACGGACGTTTTCCACATTAAAATAATCAGATCTGGTCAAAATACCTATTCTGATTCAATAGTTATGTGTTTACACAGTCTCGTGTACCAGGTGTACACGTAACAGACTGCAAATTGTAAACAAGTGACAATAGTGGTATATGTTCCCATACAGACGTTTTCCACATGAAAAACAATCAGATCTGGTCAAAATACCTATTCTGATTTTAATATAGTGATGTGTTTACACAGTCTCGTGTACAGACTGCAAATTGTAAACAATCGACTTTATCCAAACTTTACACTCGACCCGTTTCGTAGCATTGCTCTAATGCAGTGAAAAATCCGGTCAGCTGAGCGTGAAAAAAGAAATAAACATCCGTTTAAAAAAATATCTTTTTTAAAAACGTAGTACTCACGTAACATGTCCGATTTTGACAGCTAAATTCTGCCTTTCCTCGGACCCGATTTAATGTTTGAAAATGGCGGCTAAACAAAAGTCATTTTCTATGTCGTCGTATTTCCAGACTCGTAAGCTGTAAAAATGACGAAAAAGTGCATATCAGAAACTTGGCAGAAGCGCTGTATTCTGATTCACATTAAATCAATCGTATACCGATATTCCGAAAACAAATAATGTCTTTTATAAAACATAAGGATTTTCAACAGTAAACTGTTAAGAATCCTTGCCGACGAGAAACATGCGTTCTCTTGAACGCAAAAATTAAAACTAAAGCTAGTGTATGTTACACAGGTGAACTATGACGTAGGTGAGTACATCTCATGGATGTAATTTTTAATCACCTAGTTAATTGCGATGAGAACATGTTGTGAAAGCAAACATATTCTATATAATATAAATGTAATTTCATGGTAAGTATATTTAACCAAATTCATATAAAATACAATATTTTGGTACAAGGAACTATTTGTTTTTCTTCTGAATTCCCAAATTGTATTGATGCAACATCATCAACACCTTCTTGACAATACTTGAATGATGGAGTTTTTCACATTTCAAACGGTCAGTATTCATTTCACTTGGAAATTTTGGTAATTTAATGCAATCAATCAATTAAGAAATAACTGACATTAATTTTAAAATAATTTGTGGTTTGTGTGAACTATTGTAGTCTCTTATATTTAGCTATTTCATATAATCATATAAACGTATTATTTCTCACTTGATAGAAAAGAAAGAGAAAAAAACATTGTTAATTAATTTACTTTATAACTTCCCAAACTGTTCCTAGCCAATAAGTACTCACTTTGAAGTTATAGAGATGAGAAAACAGTAACACAATATTGTCAAGATATTTCCCCTCCAAATCTTCCCAAGTTGCTTTTAATTTCCATGCTAATTCCTGAATGAACAAACCACCTAAAATAATGTAAAACAAAATTAATGAAAATTTCACAGACTGACTTAAAAATAAAATAGCCAAGCACATACTTTCGTTGAAACTAAACTTTATTGCTGGGATTAAAAGAATACAGAAGTTGATGTGCAAAGCATTCTGTTCTTTTCTAGTCTGACTTCACATTGTTTACTTTAATTTAAACTTGTCATTTTCAATAAATAATAAATACATTGAATAGAACTACATTGACTGTTGAAGGTCATCTCTACTTTGGTTCATTATTAAAGGTCAAAATTATCTATGTTAGAGTAGAGTTTTATCTATATAATTGATGTTAAAAGTTATTCATCACCCTTATTGATAGTTGATGACAATGTTCATTTATTTGAAATTTTACCTCTTAATATTATTTAAAACAAAGAATGATTATAATATATTTCAACATGGCAGACTTTAATAACTAAGTTACCAAAAAAACAAGAGACTGTTATAAAAGTTTTCCATCTTACCAACTTCCATTCCTACGTTATTATTTAGTATAGCAACCAACATCATCAGTTCCATAGCTAGTCTCTCAGGCGTGACCATACTTGACACAGTCGACTCCATGATGATATCTCGTAACGTTTCATTAACATCTCCTCTACTGTTAGTTGTATAAATTGTCTCTATCTGTGAGATGATTGGACCCATGTTAGCTTCACTTGTCCTAAACAAATATAAAACAATCCAGTATTTTAATACAATGAACAATGAAGGTGATTTTTTATTATGAGTTTTATTGTACCCATGATTAAATGACAATAAGCTCAGGTCTCAATCTATAAGATGATTCTGGGACCCCATGTAAACCTACCTTGACCATTCAAATAAAAATCTGTTGCTAAATATCAACAATTACTCAGATCTCACAAAACATCATCATTACATATTTAACCCTGTTACATTTTTGGTTCTTTGTTAGTCTTGTATGTTTTTCAATGTAAGTTAAGTTTTTTGTTTTGAAGTTTAGTGTGATGTCCATTTTCTCTGAACTGGTACACATTTTGTTAAGGGGGCCAGCTGAAGCCTGCCTCTGTGTGCTGTCTCATTATGTTGAAGACTCATTGTTGGACCTCAACTGTTTTTCTGCCTATTAATCAAGTTGTTGTCTCTTCCCCCTATCTTCATTTTCAATTTTATTGCAGTCATAATAATAATAATAATTCTGTGAGATGATTACATGATAATATATCTTCCTTTTTTCCATTTTTTTTTTTTAATAGATATAACTTAAAGTAATATAAAGATCTGCTTTAGTTAAAAGTTTACATATAATTAGAGGCTTTTTAAAACATGTCAATGCAATCACCTGGAATATTTTACTAAACATCAAGATGTAAAAAAATCTTATAATCCATTATGACTACACCTGAATATCAAGATTTATATGTAAACATTAATTATATACTTATCCTGCAATTGGGTGTTCTACTATACAAATACAGCCCTACAGATATCGCTATGCTGTACCTGTATACTATACATCACTTTAAAGCTCCATCCACTGCCAGACTGATTATTGTATGAACCTGCATGTCCTCAGAATGTGCATTGCAGCCGCATTCCAATGACGTATCAATTGCGAAATTAACAATTACTTTTATACATTGTTTGTTTTCAAACATTTCTTTAGAGCAATAGAATCACACCAATTTTCTGATACCAAACACACATGAACAGCAGTCTTTTCTACCATGACAACTATTGATTTCAAAACTTGAATGTGTATGATTGTGTAACAAAAACAACCATGTCAATTTCAGCATGCATGTTTGGTAAATGTTGAGTCTTTAGCGTAGGACAACTCGTACACTCCTGTTTCAAATTGAACAATGTTTTGTTTTTTGTTTTTACTGTTGAAATTAGTTGTTATGTTAAAATAGATAATTATTCACCTTGAGCGATGTATTATTATTGACTGTTTTAGATTCTTTTTATGTGTCCCCGTCTTTTGCTGAATGTGTGATAACTGTATAGTATTACTATACAGGCCGGCATCAAGGGATTTTAAATCGAAAATAAATGCAAAACATGTGGGTTTTTTTGTCTTTCAAAACACAAATAATATACAGAATTAGTTGCAGGATAAAGACAATAACTGTTAAGTGTCTTTAAAAATCAGTTGTATTTGTACTAGGCTCGAAACAGGTGCAATAGCTTGCTAAAAGCTAGTATACACCTTGTTTCCTAGCCTCGTACAAAAACAGCTGATATTTAAAGACACAAACCAGTTATTGTCTATACATTTTATCAACACTTACATCTAAAAAGGATAAGAATATATTTTTTGGACCCTCAATACTTATATTTAATAGGAAACCAGAGGAAGAATAATTCTAATTAAAAGTTCACCTGTTAATTAAACCTTTTAGCTGTTTTTTAAGTCTTTCCATTTTTAACTTTTTCTTTTCATCCATGGTGTCTGCCATTGCCAACCTCTTTGCTGGTGGTATATATGAGCCCGTTGCTGCAGTTACTATATTGCCCTGTGAATCTCTCAGCCTACCATAGATATCTTCTTTTAAAGTTGATTCTGGATTGTCTCCCTTATTGTGATGCAATTTTGGTGCTGCTTCAGTGTCACTGTTTTCATCTGAAAGGATATCACCACTTTCATCACTGTCAGTTTCCTCTGTTGAATATTTAGATTTATTGCTTAGAATCCTTTCATCCTCGCTTTCATCATGATTGTGTAAATCGTCATCTTCACTTAAATTCTGATCATCTAAATTTTCTTCATCATCATCAGTCACATCTTTATCTTCATCACTTAAATTTTCATCGTCAGAGAGATCATCCTCTACAACTGCCTCTCCCACCTCACAGAATTTGACATTTGCTATTGTTTTATCTTTCTTGACAGTTTTAGAAGTTTTCAGTATAGATTTCGCCTCTGATTTTTTGAGATGTGACATTATTTCCTTGATTGCTCTTTTCTTTTGTTGATCATCGTCCATCTCATCTGAGTTTTCATCGTCCATTTCATCACTTACCTCCTGGTCACTGTTACTGTCGTCTTTATTCCCTAGAAAATGGAGGGAAAACTTTAATATCAAAACAAGATATGTAGTAGATACTCAGGAGATGTCTAATAAATATTTAGTAATAAAGACGTGGAGATTGAATAATTTAAAACAAATATTCGAACTGTGACATTTCTTGAGCTTTCAATTATTAATTTCGTTGGAAGTATAGCAGCTTGTAAGTTTAAATACATATACCATGTATACCAGTCAGAATTGTTGAATGAAGACATATTGCTATTGAAAACATTTAATTTTAAAGCTCTTTACTACTTATAGTAGAATACTGATGAAATACTGTATAGTGGATTATTTTTGCAGGGTGCACATTTTTGCTTATTTTTCCTGGATAGCACAAAATCGCCAAAATAAATTTCGCCAAATTAAAGGTGTACATACAAAGGTATTAATAAAAGTTTTTAATCCGCCAAAATAATAACTGCCAAAATAATAACTGCCAAAATATTTCATATACCTTGTTCAATGAAAATCGTGAAATTTTTCACCAGCGAAAATAACCCCCTATACAGTATAAGCTATTAGTTTTCTCAAGAATTGTTTCACATTGGTTATTTCTGGCTCTTTTAAAGCTTGTTATGGGATATTGGTTTAGTTCACTGTGAAAGGCCATACAATGACCCATAGTTTTTTACTTCTTTATTATTTGGACTCTGGTGGAAAATTGTCCCATTGGTAATCATACCACATTATTTGTTTAGCTGACAAGTGTGCCATCTAGTCACTTGAACATTGATTTGAATCAAATATCATAATAAAACAACATGTATAAAGGTTGTTTTTACCTGCAGTAGTTTCCTCCTCAATGTCAGAGTCCTCGTACAATGCTGTTACTTTGTCTTTATCTACTACGTCTAATAAATCTGTATTTACTGTTAAGGCTTAATCACATGCTACATAAAAGACCAAATGTCATACAAACTTTTAAAATATTTGACAAATTGAACTTTTTTGACAGTGTTTGAATCTTGCATGCATTAACCATTTAAATGAGAGACTGTAACAATATTATCTGGCTTATTCACTTCTTTTTACATTGGTCAACGAGAAACAACACAAAAATCGTAATTCAAGAAGCAAAGTACATTGCAGATCCAGAAGATGATTTATGTGATGTTTATGGATTTTAATTAAAGAAGCACAATGTGCTGTATGGTAGTAATTTTAGGGTCTAGTGATGAAGAATGTACAGTCTGCTGGCGAATTATTTTAAAACTGACAATAACCAATAGGTATTCTGACCAAAATATTTTTTTTCTAATCAAGATATATTTTCAACCTAGGTTTTATACTTTGTATAAAACATGTAACACTCAAACAAAGCTTTTGTCCAAATCAAATCTATCAATTTCTGCTAAGAATCAGGTCCTCCTCATTTTGTGGAGCATAGTTTTGGTAAAAAAATAAAATTCAGACAATTATTTTATTGATAGAATCAATCCACCAAACAAATTTATCAATGACAACTGTGACCTTGACCAATAGACTCTGCAATCTGTTCTTCATCCCATAAGGCTAAACACTGGACATAGGGTTTAAAAAGAACTCATCTGGAAACTATTTTGACCAAATTGTTGTAATGACCTTGACCTCTGACCTGAGTCTGAATTAAAGTATATAAAGAAAATTACCATTTATAAAATATATATCTACATTTAACATTCTAAATCAAAAGATACAATCCAAACCATCATTCAAAAATGACTGAGGAAGAGTTTTACTCTTTCTTTTATTCAAATGAAGCTGTTTCGACAACTGCTTTAACATTTTTTCTTCTTTTTGAATAGCAGCACGCATATCTTCTTTTTTCATCTCTTCTTCCTAGAATAAAAAATCATATTACAATTTTCATTCAATATAACTGTAAATATTTCTTATCCAACCAAATAAATACCATATTTTAAAGTTCTAGTTAGTCACATTAGCTAACATGCTGCACCTCCTTATGTTCATATTAGCAGTTTTCTATACTGCCGATGAAGTTTACTATCTATAGAATCAAACTCATTAGGAACAATATTCATTTCGACTTAAGATACTTGTACTGCATAACAATAATAGTAAAAAGTTCCAACCCCACATTATCATACAATGGCCATTAAAGTATTCTGACCAAAAACATGGTCATTCTAACCATTTTCAATTTTTCTTTCTTTTTTTCTTTTGATTTTTTCTTCTTTTTCTTTTGCTTTTCCAAAGTTTTCTGTTTTCTTTCAATCTTTTCTTCTTCTTTCTTTTTCTTTAACTGGTCTTCTGCTTTAGGTATCTACAACAGTATAATGAAATGTTAATATGAGAAGTGAATATTTAGGTAAATGATCTTTAAAAAAGTTGATGGCCCCAAAAATAATAATTATTTTCTATGCTTGTAGATCAAAGATCTTTTTTCAAAAGGTGATGGTAGTAATGTCATTTTCTATGAAGCTCAACCTTGATAGATCAAAGGTCTTTGAAAAATGTAAGGGTATTAAATATCATTTTCCATGAACCTCAACCTTGATAGATCAAAGGTCTTTGAAAAATGTAAGGGTATTAAATATCATTTTCTATGAACCTCAACCTTGATAGATCAAAGGTCCTTGAAAAATGTAAGGGTGTTAAATATCATTTTCCATGAACCTCAACCTTGATAGATCAAAGGTCTTTGAAAAATGTAAGGGTATTAAATATCATTTTCTATGAACCTCAACCTTGATAGATCAAAGGTCTTTGAAAAATGTAAGGGCATTAAATATCCTTTTCCATGAACCTCAACCTTGATAGATCAAAGGTCTTTGAAAAATGTACAGGTGTTAAATATCATTTTCTATGAACCTCAACCTTGATAGATCAAAGGTCTTTGAAAAATGTAAGGGTATTTAATATCATTTTCTATGAACCTCAACCTTGATAGATCAAAGGTCTTTTAAAAATGTAAGGGTATTAAATATCATTTTCCATGAACCTCAACCTTGATAGATCAAAGGTCTTTGAAAAATGTAAGGGTATTAAATGTCATTTTCTATGAACCTCAACCTTGATAGATCAAAGGTCTTTGAAAAATGTAAGGGTATTAAATATCATTTTCCATGAACCTCAACCTTGATAGATCAAAGGTCTTTGAAAAATGTAAGGATATTAAATGTCATTTTCTATGAACCTCAACCTTGATAGATCAAAGGTCTTTGAAAAATGTAAGGGTGTTAAATATCATTTTCTATGAACCTCAACCTTGATAGATCAAAGGACTTTGAAAAATGTAAGGGTATTAAATATCATTTTCTATGAACCTCAACCTTGATAGATCAAAGGTCTTTGAAAAATGTAAGGGTATTAAATATCATTTTCTATGAACCTAAACCTTGATAGATCAAAGGTCTTTGAAAAATGTAAGGGTATTAAATATCATTTTCCATGAACCTCAACCTTGATAGATCAAAGGTCTTTGAAAAAAGTAAGGGTATTAAATATCCTTTTCTATGAACCTCAACCTTGATAGATCAAAGGTCTTTGAAAAATGTAAGGGTATTAAATATCATTTTCCATGAACCTCAACCTTGATAGATCAAAGGTCTTTGAAAAATGTAAGGGTATTAAATATCATTTTCTATGAACCTCAACCTTGATAGATCAAAGGTGTTTGAAAAATGTAAGGGTATTAAATATCATTTTCTATGAACCTCAACCTTGATAGATCAAAGGTCTTTGAAAAATGTAAGGATATTGAATGTCATTTTCTATGAACCTCAACCTTGATAGATCAAAGGTCTTTGAAAAATGTAAGGGTGTTAAATATCATTTTCTATGAACCTCAACCTTGATAGATCAAAGGTCTTTGAAAAATGTAAGGGTATTAAATATCATTTTCTATGAACCTCAACCTTGATAGATCAAAGGTCTTTGAAAAATGTAAGGATATTAAATGTCATTTTCTATGAACCTCAACCTTGATAGATCAAAGGTCTTTGAAAATGTAAGGGTGTTAAATATCATTTTCTATGAACCTCAACCTTGATAGATCAAAGGACTTTTGAAAAATGTAAGGGTATTAAATATCATTTTCCATGAACCTCAACCTTGATAGATCAAAGGTCTTTGAAAAATGTAAGGGTATTAAATATCATTTTCTATGAACCTCAACCTTGATAGATCAAAGGTCTTTGAAAAATGTAAGGGTATTAAATATCATTTTCCATGAACCTCAACCTTGATAGATCAAAGGTCTTTGAAAAATGTAAGGATATTAAATGTCATTTTCTATGAACCTCAACCTTGATAGATCAAAGGTCTTTGAAAAATGTAAGGGTGTTAAATATCATTTTCCATGAACCTCAACCTTGATAGATCAAAGGTCTTTGAAAAATGTAAGGGTATTAAATATCATTTTCTATGAACCTCAACATTGATAGATCAAAGGTCTTTGAAAAATGTAAGGGTATTAAATATCATTTTCTATGAACCTCAACCTTGATAGATCAAAGGTCTTTGAAAAATGTAAGGGTATTAAATATCATTTTCTATGAACCTCAACCTTGATAGATCAAAGGTCTTTGAAAAATGTAAGGGTATTAAATATCATTTTCCATGAACCTCAACCTTGATAGATCAAAGGTCTTTGAAAAATGTAAGGGTATTAAATATCATTTTCTATGAACCTCAACCTTGATAGATCAAAGGTCTTTGAAAAATGTAAGGGTATTAAATATCATTTTCCATGAACCTCAACCTTGATAGATCAAAGGTCTTTGAAAAACGTAAGGGTATTAAATATCATTTTCTATGAACCTCAACCTTGATAGATCAAGGTCTTTGAAAAATGTAAGGGTATTAAATATCATTTTCCATGAACCTCAACCTTGATAGATCAAAGGTCTTTGAAAAACGTAAGGGTATTAAATATCATTTTCTATGAACCTCAACCTTGATAGATCAAAGGTCTTTGAAAAAGGTAAGGATATTAAATATCATTTTCTATGAACCTCAACCTTGATAGATCAAAGGTCTTTGAAAAATGTAAGGGTATTAAATATCATTTTCTATGAACCACAGTATATATTGATATTGATTTCCAACATGATAATGTAAATTGAATTCTGTTACCTCAGCCTAAGTCTTAGAATTTAAATAATCTGTGTATTACAAAAATGTTTTGAGAAGCCTTATCCCTTCCATAAATAACATGAAAGAGGTGAAAAAATGGACTCACCTCAATATCACTATGTAACAACCTATTATTTGAACTTGGAATTATTTTTGATTATGGAATTTGCTTAAATTCTTGCCATTGAAATTCTTAATAAATTCCATGTTTATTTTGTACTATAATGTTCTGTGCTGTGCACAACACTCTCCATTAATTACAAAGAAAATAGTGTATTTTCACTAGAATGTACTGTGCGGCGCACAACACTATCTAACCTTAATACCAAAATACATTGTATGGAAAGTGTACCTCGGATTTGATGGTTGATATTTACAACAACAAAAATATTCCACCTATCATACATGTCATAAAAAGAAAAAGATAAAAATATAAAATGAAATTACTAAAAACTTTATAAAAAATTGTATAAATGAAAAACAAACAGAAAAAATTGTATAAATGAAAAACAAACAGATAAAATTGAAAAATTGAAGATACAAAAATATATGATCAAATACAATATTAAACAAGAAATATTTTGTTAATCTATGTTTTGATAAAAAAAATTCTGCATTTCAATTTATTTTGAAAATATTAACCAGGCATGCACCGGAAATTAAACATCAGTACATTGATACATTGTAGTTTTCTGTATCGAAAGTAGAAGAGAAGAAGACCAACATACAGTGCAATACAGTGTATCTATTATCCGATTATCCAAGCACCTAAGACTTCTTTTTGATTAACTGATACAATTGAAAATCGGATAAAACATTCGGAACAAATTCATGTTTTTAATTTCATGAAATCTTTCTTATGTTTATATAAATGTTTATATTAATTTCATTCTTACAATTTTGTATAACGGTGTTAATAATCAGGGGAACCACAGTTTTGATAAGTTTTCAAATGTCCGCTGATTTCCTGCTTGCATCTTTTCTACCCCATTCTGGACATTAAATCAATTTCAAATACTATTCTATTCTTGAAATATTGCAGATGGTACAAAATTAGGTAATGCACAAAATAATCAGAAGGGCAAACAGCTTCAACACACTGATTTTTATTTAATATTTTACTATGGGGCTGAATCGACATAGAGCTGTAATGACTTGAATAGAAAGGAAATATCAACTTGGGGTTGAATTTAAGCTGGATTGGTTTGAGGCAGGTAGAACTTGAAACAGGTGGATATTTACATGTAAGTGAATAGACAACTTTCGAGTTCATCCGTCACCGGAAAAAACTCGTCAATTATACGCGCCTTTATCGCAGTCATCTGTGCGTTTAGGGGCGTCGTCACTTCCTTACAAGGTTGAGCGAGTGGTTGGAAAATTATAATTCTATATTGTACGAATTATTCGGCAAATTGAATTCTAAAAATAGACAATCAACACTGCTGTCATTAGGGAATTGTCAGTAAGTACCTACAGAGCAACCATTATTTCTAGTTTATCCTGCACAAAAACGATCACTAAGACGCTTGATGAACGTAAATAGTGCAGGGATACAGGCGAGCCCCTCTATCTGGTAAATGACGTCATAAAGGCATGCATAATTGACGAGTTATTGCCGGTGACGGATGAACTCGCAAGTGGTCTATTGAGGTACAATGTATATCCACTCATAACCTGTTGATAACTCAAACATGTCTGCCCTGTTAACATGGTATGCTTGTATACCATACCTGCATCAATTAGCTGCTTTCTTCGTAGCATTAAAAACTGATAATTGCTTGAACCTACCTAGCGTAGTAATAAATAAAAAGCTTATTTTAAAACCAAGTAGATTATCATGATTATTAGGCGCATGTTGCTGTAGATTCAAATGTACGGACAACTGCTTCAAAGTGGAGTATAAAAATAGAAAACTGTGCTATATATATATATGCCTTACATATATTAAAAGAAATGAACTTTTGAAAGCTTCGTTGTCAATCAACCAAAAGGGCCATTGAATGAAGCCAACATTTACCCCATAGGTGTAATTTTTTTCAAATTTGTATATCCAAGACCCCTGTAAATATAGTCCTGTAAATATATTTGAAGTGCTCCTTTGAACATTGTTGAAGGAGAGAATTCCTAAAACTGATACAGATATATGGGGGTCTCATTGGGGGGTTCCGATCCCGGATCCCGCTTACTGTTTTGTTAGATTCCTGTATCCCGCTTACACTATGTACATAAGATATTCTCATTTTTTGTCTTTACCCGGGTCCTGCAAGACTTCATTTCCCGTTTTCACAAAATAATAAAGCGACTTTCACGTTCCACGCTTACTAAAAATCAACAATCTGCGTCACGCTTAGACCCCAATGAGACCCACATATATGGATAAAGTGAATATTGTACCTGTTTTCCCTGATAATGTGCCAATTTTCTAGCTTTTTTCATATGTCTTTCCTCTTTCCTCTTCATTTTCCTTGGTAATTTCTTCTTTCCACGTAATGAAAATTCAGATTTATCATGCTTGTACAATTCAACATTACTGTCTTTTGTTTTTGGTTCAGACAGGTGCATTATTTCATCTCGAAAGCGTTTCAAATTCGCTGGGTCATCTTTAAACTGGATTTTTCTTTTTCTCGTCATTTTCTCGTTGGTTGATTTCACAAAAACACACAGATTACCAAGTTGTGTTACTATTCTATGGGCGCAGCCATTTTTTATTGTGAGTGTTCGCCACAAAATACTCTTCGTCCCTATTCTCTTTCGGCCTCTTTTAAGATTTTAGATTGCAAGAGTCTTACTGTGATGTGCGTATCAACGTCAGCTATCGCGTAAGCTATCAATGCATCAGAAAAAAAAAATGAGATGCTTGAAGTTAAGTTTAAAGAAATAAAACTGCTAAAAACATTTTATATTAAGAAATTATCGCGCATGATTCATAAACCTGAGAATAAACCACAACTTCTTATTTTCATATCCATTTTTAAGTTACAGGTTTGTCAATCAATTTTGAGTAGTAATAGTTTAGTTTAAACATATTTTATTGTCAAAACATACAATAGGATTAGATGTAGTTATAGCAACTTAAGATAATTCGGAAAAAAGGGGGGTTCCAACCCCCCGACCCCCCCCCCCCTTTCTGGATCCGCGCCTGTCTCCATATAAGTACAATATAGAAAATTTCAAGATGACAGCAATTTTATATATATTTTAGTGCAATATGAAAAATATATAGTGCAATAGATATATTATGTTTAAACAGTATAACAGTTGGATACGAGTACACTTTAAGATTTTTTTGTATTGCGTATATAAGAATAAGAATAAGAATAAGAATAAGAATAAGAATAAGAATAAGAATAAGAATAAGAATAAGAATAAGAATAAGAATAAGAATAATAAGAATAAGAATAAGAATAAGAATAAGAATAAGAATATTTTATTTCCAATTAAAGGGCCCTATAAAGAGCTTTCATGGCATTACATACAAGTACATATGATTAGACATAAATTAGAGACATAATATAAGAAAACAACATTGTTTAGTACTATTAAAAATGCTAAAAGGCCAGGACAGAACCAGACAATACAATTAAGTTCTTTAAAACATACCATTCAAAATCATATACCACTCAAAATATTTATATTTGTGGTTAATTTGTATTCATTATTTTTGAACTTCTCCTTATCTCTAGATTTTTAGATAAATACTTTCCTAAACATTATGTTCATTTCTGAAAAGGATTGTATTTTGTTCCACAGTAATTTCGTCTGTTCCAAATAAAATATGTTCATGGAGATATCAGCTAAGTGTTGAATGTTTTGAAAGAGCTTATTTCTAAAGTTTATGTAGACGGTGGATATTCTAAGAAAAAATTAACCGAATCTTCCAATGGCCACCCACATTCACAACTTGGGTCATTTACTAAACTAACTCTGTATAAATCAGCTTTTAAAGGACTACGTCTGTGTCGTAATTTTTATATTTGTGGTTAGTTTGTATTCATTATTTTTTTAACTTCTCCTTATCTCTAGATTTTTAGATAAATACTTTCCTAAACATTATGTTCATTTCTGAAAAGGATTGTATTTTGTTCCACAGTAATATCGTCTGTTCCAAATAAAATATGTTCAATGGAGATATCAGCTAAGTGTTGAATGTTTTGAAAGAGCTGATTTCTAAAGTTTATGTAGACGGTGGATATTCTAAGAAAAAATTAACCGAATCTTCCAATGGCCACCCACATTCACAACTTGGGTCATTTACTAAACTAACTCTGTATAAATCAGCTTTTAAAGGACTACGTCTGCGTCCTAATTTTGTATGTAGTATATTTTCCATCCTGTTTCCAATGAAATAATATTTAGGTACCAAAAATGAAATATCATTTCTCCAGTTGGTGTTTTTAAAATTTGGAGATGATTGTATGGATCTAATATCTAATGGTTATAAATTGAATGCACGAATTGAAGAAGAGAAAAAAGATTTGGAAAAAATGTCCAATCAACATCTCGGTACTCTATAGTGAGAACGGTTTCTAGTATTATAATAATTATCATCTGTATAATTCGAGATACAATCCATAAAATATTCTGGAACATTATTGCTGTGTATTTTATGAAATAAACATAATTTACGTCTATTTCTTCTAAAACTCAAAGTTTCCAATCAAGTTTCAAAAAGAAGAGATTCTATACTTGCAAATTGCGGAAGTCCAGTTATAATTCTGGTTGCCTCAAACTGCAAGCGCTCGATTTTTTCAGAGTCTCTAACACAGCATCCATCCCATAGCTCGCGTGCATATTTTAAAAGTGGAAGTATGAATGCAAGATATATCTTATTAAGATTGTTTCTGTTAAGAATATATTTCAATTTTCTCAGAACAATAATTTGTTTAGCGGCAATACAGCAAGTTTTATCTATATGTACTGACCACTTGCAATTATTACAAAAAGTAACACCCAAATGTGTGTGGTCATCAACCCTTTCAATTAATTGTCCATTATATTTCAAATTAATAGGCTGTGAATCCTTACGGTAATTAAAAACTATATATTCCGTTTTCTGAGGATTAAAATCTATATACAAGCCATTGTTTTGACCAATCAGTTAATGTTTCTGTATCCTTATTTAATCTCCTTTCTATATCTATATTTTTAAAGCATTATTCGAGGAATACATGAGTGAACTATCATCGGCAAAAAAAGTCTAACTAAACATTGAATTTCATCTGCTATGTCATTTATGTAATTTTCAATACAACCCAATAAGTTGCCTTTTATGCCATAAGTTTGATTTTTTTCTAATAGAAATTTGTGCCAAAGTCGGTCAAAAGCCTTCGATATATCACAAAAAAGCATACACTTTATTTCTTTATCTTCCATAGTTATAACAAAAATAAAATATGTGATAAATCTCAATCATATGATAAAATGTTGAATGACCAGGAACGAAACCTGACTGGAATTTATACAATAGCTTGTGTTCAAAAATGAAATTAAAAATATGTTTATAAACTATTCTTTCAAAAACTTTCCCACACAACTTAACAATGCAATAGGACGATAGTTTGAAACCATCGATGTATCACCTTTTTTGAAAAAAAACTAAAACATTAGCATCTTTGCAGCAACCTGAAAATTTGGAAGATCTCATTGATCAATTTAATATAAATGATAAAGGTACACACACACTATTATAGCAGTATTTTTCAGCATTTGATGACTAATACAATCTTCACCGGATGCGTTACCAATTTCCAAAGATTTGAGTATGTCTTTAATCTCATCCTCCGTTATTTTATCAATATCTTACTCCAGATTTGCCACTTCGTACCTAACACAGCTTAGAGTATCTAAGCTGTGTTGGGTACGAAGTGGTAATAACTCCATCATCCGAAGATGTAGAAATATAACCAAAATATGAGTTAAGCAAATCTGCTTTTTCTTTTCACCAACAGAAATATCATTAGTAGTATTTAGATTTAATAAAGGAGGAATCGACGTTAAGGTAGATCATAAGTAAATATTTTTTTGAGACAGAATTTTCTTATACTTAGCCAAAATAAAGATTTTACTATGTTTTTTTCAACAATATAATAAAAAGTATGGGTCACCGTGCTGTTTTTCAAGCTATGAGTCGTTGAAAATTGTCTAAATTTGGTTAGATTGTTCATGGAAAATCACATGTGTGCATAAAAAAAATCTATGAGAATTTTTAAAGAAACTGTGAAAAGATAGTTTTTGTAATATATTTTAAGAAAATAAAAAGAAAAAATGGTTTCACCGAACTTGTTGATACAAGTAAAAAGAAAAAATCCCTATCAGACCAGTATATTTTTTTTTACTAAAAGAGTTATCTTCCCTTAAATGGCTCATTTGAAGAAAAAAAAGATTCTAAAAACAAAATAAAATGATATTTGTTTAAATATTGTGAATTATACGATAAATTACCAAGTTTTCTTTACATTATGAAGAAGCTTACCTTTAAATTGCAAATCTGTCTCCAAATTTGCAGATTAAGGCAAATAACTTGACCATTTTTTTAATGTGATTGTACAATTCAAGATGGCGGTATACCATGTATCTACCTTAAGGTGGTACCCAACACTTTCACTAAAATTAATTTGGCTCTTTTAATTTTCATAAATTTTGACAATGTATTTACTTTGTCCCTTTTAACAAAAATATAAAAATTTCAAAAATTTTGAACCAACCGTTTTGTCAGAAAAATTACACTGGTTATATAGCAGTTTGACAAACACCAATTGTGATCATTGAGAAGCTTAATATTCCCTTTACAACACAACATAACTAAAACGTTTAGCTGACTTTGCAGAGTTATCTCCCTGTAGTGTTAAGTACCACCTTAAGTAATGAAGTTTAATCTTGAAACTATATTCTTCCATATATTGAATAAAACATCGACTTATCATCAGATAACCACACGTGAAAAATAACTACAAATTATGCTTTCTTGAGTTATTTTAAAAACACATTTTAATCAAATAGGTCCAGAGATGGCAAGCTTTTTTTAAAAGCTAACACTTTTGAGCCAAATAGAAAGGGAACTAACTGCTGTAAAAATTTGGTTGACCTATTTTTAAACCCAGCGGAAGCAGCACAGTCACATGTTACGATTGACCTATCGTTACTGCGGAATGTTACAAACATGGCGACTTAGGGGTGAATTTTCTTCCTGTCATTGTGGAAAAAGTTTTCTTACTGACATTTATTAGACCTCATGCAGTAAATAAAGCTATCAAATGAAACTAGGGACTCTAGTTTTGTTGCAACTGGAAGACGAGGTTAATTTGCATTTAGTTTTATTGCTTTTTGAAATTTGTAAACACGTGAGAGGTGTTCATACAGGTAGTAAAGACACCCGCTCCCTTTTTTTCAAGTACAGATGTTTACATAGTATAATAAAATATGTTAAAGATATAATGATGTGGTTGACGGTTAGAAAAATAACATATAATACCCATTTATATTTTATAACTACTTTGACCCTGTCTGACTCACACAAACTGCCAAAAATAAAATGCCTCTTTTCAGTCTGCTTTATTCATTCCTTATTTCCATCATTTAGATAGCTACAATGTATAAAAGTACTTGAAGAATTGTTTGTTCGTTTTAATTATTTGCAGACATGAACAGCTCAAAATGAAATCTTGTGGTGCTATTCATGATTTCCAATCCCAACTGCTTTCCTTCAAGGTTAAGATGATAATACACAGCCACTTTACTCCTAAATACCATATTCTATGATACACCTTATCGCTATGTGTCCGCTGTTACTGGATATCACACAGGTTCCTGTAAAAATTTGACGTCATAAAGCAAAATATCTGATGCCACAATGGAAAAGGGATTGTTGTTTGCATCAAAAGTTCAAGTGGCCGGGTCAGCGACGGGATTAGCGATAAGGTGTATAAATGGAACAGCATAGACTTGCTGTGTTAATACACCTTATCGCTATTCCCTGATGACCTGTCCTGCTGGAACTATTGATGTCTTACAGTTATTTACCGACGCTCATTTTGGGTCCCTGTCTCAAAGAGAAATTTGTTGGTGTTGTAATGTGGTATTTTGTTCACAAATCTCTTCAATCTTGTTCGTTTAAAAGCTCATTAGAGCTTATGTTTGTCTGTGTTTGTATACCTTGCCAACTCTAAATAAAGCTTATTTATTATTATTATTACAAGTTTGATCGTTTATATCAATATACAATGTTATTTCCATTGTTTTATGCAATGAAGGTCTACATATAATAGTAATGCTGCAGCTGATTTAATAAGTTTATGTAAATAAATCGAAAAAAAAACTTCGGTTTCTTTATAGTACAATCTGAATAAAATTTGGATCTATTATAATTTTCATTCGTATAGTTGGGACATAATATTCAATTTCATGATGTTTGATGAATAGGGAAAACGGAAGTATTACATTTTCCCAGCATTAGGTTGGCTTTTTGTGTACCCAAGACAGGGCGAAGGAAGTCAACTTAAGCACGCTGTGATTGGATGTATTAAAGGGTACAAGTTATTTTTTTATTTATCTATTAATAACTGCAGTGTGTATATTTACAATATAAATTTTAGAACCTATTGAAATATTTTCTAGAGAATTATTCGAAAACGTTGCATAATTAGTAAAGGTTTCACTTTTTTTGCTGCATGCAAACTCCAAGCAGCCTTCACTTGAATCAAGTGCATTTGGTTACTATGCAATTATTCTAAAAATAGTAAAATCACGTGAAGGCCGCGTGGAGTCTGCATGCACAAAGCGTTATAGATATTGTTCGGAACCCAATTGCGTTCTGAAATTCTCTTGACTTTTTATTACTTTAACGTATTCCCAATCATTTATTTATTTAGTATATTGATATATAATAAAGCCTGACGAAAGTTCATTCGGTTGTTTCGGGATTGTTCTTAAATACTCGGATACATCGGGATTTTTCAATCTCAAAATTCTGAAAATCAAGTGAAGGCTGCTTGGAGTTTGCATGCAGCAAAAAAAAGTGAAACCTTTGGGGGAACAACGTAAAAGTAGCATGTTGTGACAGAATATTAGACTTAAGTGAAATGTTTTTGACATCTCTTTTGAAAAAGGTCAAAATGGCTGCCGTTGATATGGACACAGCAAAATTTGAAAAGTGAAGCATTTACGGCCTTCAACAATGAGAAAAATCAAATGCATTATATTGAGTTAGAATTTGTTTAAAAAATATGAAAAGTGAAGCATTTACGGGTTTCAACAATGAGCGAAACCAAATGCATTATATTTAGAGGTTGCTTTAAAAAATATGTAAAATGAAGCATTTTCGACCTTCACCAATGAGCTAATAGCAACTGTTGCTTAAAGAGTGTTTCGATGGAAGTCGCGAATTTCTGTATTCTTCCCATTATCATGTCTTTGGTCTGTATTCTTTTTTTTTGTTTAACTATTTTGTTTATATTTCTTTATACTTTACCACCCTATTAGCCTCTATTTTTTTATATTGGGGTATAAAAGCGTATAGTATGCATTTACAGTTTAAGATGCCATAAATAAATTAATATAACTTCTGACACTACAAATTCTGTTAATAAGATATTTATTTAGGCGCTCCATATTAATAACATGATAAGAATCAATCAAGTTCATATGGACAGGTTACTCTGACATTTTTCTATAAATGGAGAATCAGGTGAAAGCTGCATGGGTTCTTATTATAGGACATTAATCACGACCAGGTCAAAAATGTTGCATAATTAGTAAAGGTTGAATCAAGTGCATTTGGTTACTATGCAATTATTCTAAAAATAGTAAAATCACGTGAAGGCCGCGTGGAGTCTGCATGCACAAAGCGTGATAGATATTGTTCGGAACCCAATTGCGTTCTGAAATTCTCTTGACTTTTTATTACTTTAACGTATTCCCAATCATTTATTTATTTAGTATATTGATATATAATTATTATTCACAATTCAGCCAATTATAACTTATTCCTTCTCAGAATTAAGGATTTTGCATCTAGTTTTTATACGACCGCAAATTTTTAAAAAATTTTCGTCGTATATTGCTATCACGTTGGCGTCGTCGTCGTCGTCGTCGTCGTCGTCGTCGTCGTCGTCGTCGTCGTCGTCGTCGTCCGAATACTTTTAGTTTTCGCACTCTAACTTTAGTAAAAGTGAATAGAAATCTAGGAAATTTTAACACAAGGTTTATGACCATAAAAGGAAGGCTGGTATTGATTTTGGGAGTTTTGGTCCCAACATTTTAGGAATTAGGGGCCAAAAGGGCCCAAATAAGCATTTTCTTGGTTTTCGCACTATAACTTTAGTTTAAGTTAATAGAAATCTATGAAATTTTGACACAAGGTTTATGACCACAAAAGAAAGGTTGGGATTGATTTTGGGAGTTTTGGTTTCAACAGTTTTGGAATTACGGGCCAAAAAAGGGCCCAAATAAGCATTATTCTTGGTTTTCGCACAATAACTTTAGTTAAAGTAAATAGAAATCAATGAAATTTGAACACAATGTTTATGACCACAAAAGGAAGGTTGGTATTGATTTTGGGAGTTTCGGTCCCAATAGTTTAGGAATTAGGGGCCAAAAAGGGACCCAAATAAGCATTTTTCTTGGTTTTCGCACCATAGCGTTAGTATAAGTAAATAGAAATCTATGAAATTTAAACACAAGGTTTATGACTATAAAAGAAAGGTTGGTATTGAGTTTGGGAGTTTTGGTCCCAACAGTTAAGGAAAAAGGGGCCCAAAGGGTCCGAAATTAAACTTTGTTTGATTTCATCAAAATTGAATAAGTGGGGTTCTTTAATATGCCGAATCTAACTGTGTATGTAGATTCTTAATTTTTGGTCCCGTTTTCAAATTGGTCTACATTAAGGTCCAAAGGGTCCAAAATTAAACTTAGTTTGATTTTAACAAAAATTGAAACCTTGGGGTTCTTTGATATGCTGAATCTAAAAATGTACTTAGATTTTTGATTATTGGCCCAGTTTTCAAGTTGGCCCAAATCGAGGTCCAAAATTAAACATTGTTTGATTTCATCAAAAATTGAATAATTGGGGTTCTTTGATATGCCAAATCTAACTGTGTATGTAGATTCTTAATTTTTGGTCCAGTTTTAAAATTGGTCTAAATTAAAGTGCAAAGGGTCCAAAATTAAACTAAGTTTGATTTTAACAAAAATTAAATTCTTGGGCCTCTTTGATATGCTGAATCTAAACATGTACTTAGATTTTTGATTATGGGCCCAGTTTTCAAGTTGGTCCAAATCAGGATCTAAAATTATTATATTAAGTATTGTGCAATAGCAAGTCTTTTCAATTGCACAATATTGTGCAATGGCAAGAAATATCTAATTTCACAATATTGTGAAATAGCTAATTTTTTTTTAATTAAGAGTTATCTTTCTTTGTCCAGTATAGTAAGCAAGAAATATCTGCAAGAATTTTTTTTAATTGGAGTTATCTTTCTTTGTCCAGAATCAACTTAAATCTTTGTTATATACAATATACAATGTATATTCACTTTTTACTACCAACTGATAAATTTAAATAATCTTTACCATTCAGTGATAACAAGCAGTTTTTTTACATCTTAATATTTTATGATGTATTTAAATGAGTAGTAATTGTTGCAAACTCCATTAGAATATTTTAATTGAAATTAGTTTTGGAATAAGGGAAAGGGGGATGTGATTAAAAAATTGAGTTCAATTTTTCTCATTTGAAATTTCATAAATAAAAAGAAAATTTCTTCAAACATTTTTTTGAGAGGATTAATAATCAACAGCAAAGTGAATTGCTCTAAGAGAAAACAAAAATTTTATGTTCATTTGAATACATTCATTCTGTGTCAGAAACCTATGCTGTGTCAACTATTTAATCACAATCCAAATTTAGAGCGGAATCCAGCTTGAATGTTGTGTCCATACTTGCCCCAACCGTTCAGGGTTCAACCTCTGCGGTCGTATAAAGCTACGCCCTGCGGAGCATCTGGTTAAAATTTGTCTTGGGGAACCATTTTCAAGTTGCCCGTGGCTGATGCTAAGTGCTATCAGTATAAATGAATTTATATATTTTCTTCAAATCCAACATTTCACAAACTTTTATTCTCAATTGCATGGGCCCTGGGCCCCTTCCCCTAAAAACTAGGAAAATCACTGTCATTTCAAAACATCCTTAGATCAACAGTCTCAGTGAACCAGTATTAAAGTTTATAATTGGAATTATTGATTGAAATGAAGCAGTTGTACATTCAACATAATCAAGTTTTATTAGCTGAGTCTAGAATGATGATTTTATTATACAAAAAGTGAATGAAATTAACAACCTTTTAATGCTATTATACATTGTAAAATTGAGAATGGAAATGGGGAATGTGTCAAAGAGACAACAAAACGACCATAGAAAAAACAACAGCAGAAGGTCTCCAACAGGTCTTCAGGCGTCCTTCAGCTGGCCATATCTTTATTTCTAACCAATACATACAAAGTAATGATATAGTTAATTAAATATTATCTATCCATTTACATTTAAATAGGACTTTTTATAACTATATAAAGAGTGCCCTAAATGTATAGTCCTCCGTGTAAAGAGTGCCCTTAAGTGTAGCCAATCACACAAAGAATGCCCTCAGAGAAAAAAAATACCCTGCAATTTGCAAACACTGCAGGAAACACTATTATCATCTTTGAAAGATTTGAAATATATTTTTTTGTTTTTACAAGATTGGTTTAGTTTGAAGTACAGTGTGACATCCATTTTCACTGAACTAGTACTCATTTTGTCTCACACACTATGAAATGCATTGATTATAGAACAGGAAACATATATATATGGTATTTGTTTATAGAAAATAAACATTTTGTAGATGTACAAATGTACTTTGATTTATAAACAAAAAGATGTTATGTTTATACAAGGAAATCCTTGTTCCAAGATTTTAGGAGCAAAATTAGTAACAATAAATTTCAAGAGCTTAGCATTCTATGATATTGTAATCCTAATATTTGATTCAAGTTTACTTAATCTGAGATAGATATAAGTAAATTTCATTTATGTCAAAGGTAAAGAAGATAGATTTTTTTCTGTAAAACCTTAGAAATATTTAATAAAATTGCAGATAAACTAACTTCTTTCTTTACAGCCTCCATTAGTGCAGGCTTGTTACCATGGTGATCCAGATGAAGTACGAGCATTGTTGTACAAGAAAGAGGATGTTAACTACCAGGTTTACTTCATGTTATAATTTTAATCTTAATAAGTCCTTGTTTCAAATAAATTTAATATGTTAGTTATGACTGAAATTTTCAAGTTATAGATCAGCTTATCATTATACAATATAGAGAATACACTTAAGAGGCTGGGACATGAATCATTGAGCTTTTCAGCAAAAAATGGAAAATAGAAAAAAATAGAATTTCTTCAAATGGTGATATTTTCATGCATCCATCGTGTATAAGGCAAAAAAACATTTTTTTGTGGTTGAAATCCATTTTTATTGTGTGTATTAGGACCCTTATACCTGGGACCCATATATAACCAATTGATGACTGTTTTGTACTTTGACATACAATGTATTATACACATTTTACAATGTAATAAACGCTTAAAAAGTAAAGAAAATGTTTATACTTAAGTTAAAATCATTGTACTGAAAATCAGTAAGAAGTTGAAAGCATAAAATTGGAGTTTTATGAAAAAGCTATCTTACAGATTTAATTTATAAACTCTCGTTGCAGGATTCTGAGAAAAGAAGTCCATTACACTCCGCTTGCTATTGTGGGGAGAGTGAGATTGCAGATCTTTTAATACAAAGTGGGGCCAGGGTAAATACAAAGGATAACAAATGGCTGACTCCATTACATAGAGCATGCTGTTCAAAATCTGAGGTAAGTCATTACAATATAGGGTTATCAAGGTTATTGCTCTTATGTTAAACATATATATTTCTAAGGAAATATGAAAATTTGTTTACTCAATATTGTATTTCAGAATGTATAGCAAAAGTTAGTTTTCTGCATGAAATGTTTTTTTATCAATTTGAAAAAAGTAAATTTCAAAATTATAAAATCAAAAGTACTACAATATTTTTTATTCAAAAACTACAAAGAAATCTACAGGCAAATACAGGTAATTTAAATAGTTTGTATTAAATTTCATGTGTTTCTAAATACTTTACATCCTATTTTAGATTTATCTACTAGTTTAAATTATAGAGAAAGATGACTGATTTGTTATTATCTGACAATGTCTGAAAAATGATTCTTGTCAAATTTTGTTTTTAAACAATTTTTAGTGATATTATAAAATTTCCACATGCATGCAATTTTATTGAAGTATCAATTTTAACAATAAACCTTTTTTAACCTGAACAGGAAACAGTTGAAGTGTTGTTGAGACACCAAGCAGATGTAAATGCCAGAGACAAAAACTGGCAGACACCATTACACGTGGCAGCTGCCAACAATGCTGTACGCTGTGCTGAATTACTGGTACCTTCCTTGACAAATGTTAATGTGTCTGACAGGGCAGGAAGGACCAGTCTACATCATGCTGCCTTCAATGGACACAAAGAGGTTTGTAAAATATAGAATAACTTCACTTACAAATGTAAATTAAATGTGTCTTACAAGGTTGTAAAAATCAGATTCATCATACTTTCATCAGTAGCCATTAGTAGATATTTCAAACATAAATAAATTCCCAAACTGTGTTAATGTATTAGACAGTGCAGACAGAACACACATTTTTTCCCACAAAATATACTAAATATAGATGCATGTAACTGAAAATTTTCAATTTATTTGCTTATTTTACATTCTAAAACATTTTTTTCTTTGATTTCCGATAATGATTTTATATGTTTTTAGATGACAAAATTATTGTTAGAGAAAGGTGCTACCATTAATGCCTTTGATAAGAAAGATAGACGTGCTATCCACTGGGCTGCTTACATGGGCCATGTAGAAGTTGTGAAAATCCTAGTGGAACATGGCGCTGAACTTAATTGTCGTGATAAACAGGTTTGAATTTTTAACACTCTGACATCATTGACATGCTTTTAGGGAATAAAACAGACCAGTCATATGTACAACTCTTTTGTGTATATGTTGAGGAATACCAATGGCCATTCATAAGTTCACCTTTCTGCTTTATGTTTTATGAGATACCATTGGCCACCCAATAGATCACATCTTTGTTGTGTTCCAGTGTTTAAATGTCATTTAAAGTAAGAAGACTTGATTTAAAGAAATGCTCTGTTTATATAATACTATTCAAAGAAATTAACTGTAACTTTATAGAACATAGGATAAGATTTTAATGTCTATAAATCTTGTAACTGTAAAAAAAACTTCATCAGGCATTCAAAAGTTTGCTAAGCCAAAAACGTATTTGGATGTTTTTAATTTTACGTGCTTTGATTTTCACAACTATTCTTCAGAAATCAACTGTTTATTAAACAACTAATCTTATGGGATACCTGATAATTTTTCATTGAAGAAAAGACAAATAAAGGTATCTTAATCATTGATGAATAAAGAAAATGCATACGTGGTCATTCATAAAAATAGCTCTTGGATTGTCCTGATTAAAAAATACTTTTTTAACAGTCAAGATTGTTATTATATTCCAGATGTACACACCTTTACATGCTGCTGCAGCCAGTGGACAAGTCAGTGTGGTCAAGCTGTTGTTAGAACTAGGTGTAGAATATGATGCAGTCAATATCCATGGTAACACAGCTCTCCATATAGCCTGTCTGAATGGTCAGGATGTTGTGGTTACAGAACTACTGAGTTATGGAGCTTCCATTAATGCTTGTAATCACAGAGGTCTGGTGAGTCTAACAACGTTCTTCTTACATACAATATAAATCAATGTATCGAAAAGGAACACTTTATAAATGACAATTTTAGAAAATAATGATTTTGCAACTGAAATCTTTGATTATGCTGTTAATGAAAATGTTCATTCTGTTGCCTGGTCATAGTAAAGGCAGGATAAAAAAAAATCAATTCAATATTTTCTTTCAGAATTGACATTATTTCTTTATTTTCAGACTCCCTTACACTATGCAGCCTCATCAACACATGGTGGGATCTGTTTAGAAATTCTCGTCACTGAAGGAGCAAATGCCAGAAACCAGGTGCATATAATTATTAAGTTATTGTATAAACTTCAAGGTCGTTTATGACTAATCATAGTACCATTCCTTACCCTAGAAACTGGTAACCCCTTACAGACTGAACAAAGCCCATGAAAAGTAGATGTTATCTGTAAAGAGAAGTATAGTACCATGGTCTCATAATCAAGGTCCAATATATGAATATTTGCTGTCTATCACATTGATTTAAAGACAATTATTTAATGTTTAAGACACAGCATTGAATAGGACCACATGCTTTAATAATTTAGCTACGTGTTTGGTGGAGCAATTTGAAGATCTAATAAATGTAGGTTCTTTGTATATTTCTACTAGTTAATCAATATTGTAGGTTAATTTAGTGTCCACAGAAAATTATATAAATGTGAGCAGGAGGGATCTTATGTACTTAAAGACTACTCAAATAAAAGTTCATTTACTTTTATTAAAATTCTGTCATACCTCTTCACTCATAGAACTATAACTGACTTTAAAAACAATAAAATATCTAAATAAAAATATTCCTTTCAGTTCATATTTATAAAACTGCCTTTTTTATTCAAGATACACTTTACCATCAAATTAAAATGTGCTCAGAACTTCAAACACAAAGACACTTGCTCTATAAAAGATTATCAGAAATTACTAGTGACAATTTCTTATACACACTGCTTTCAAAATCAGACGAGTACGTGTCCTGTTTTCTGCTTGGCAATCACGAAGCTCTATTGGACTTTTTATCACCAGAGCATTGTTTAGACGTCCTGAACGAAGGCTTTTCCTTTCTTAAATACTGTAGACTGTAAATACTTTTGATTTCAAAATATTTAGTGACATTCTATTATCTAATTTCAAAACTTTGTAATTGTACATAATTCATATGCATTTTGTCAATCTCCTTTAGGAGGAAATAAAGTATGATGATGATGATGACTCCTTTGCATAGTTTAAAATCCGTTGGTAAAGGACCTTTAAGGAAAACTGTGTATTGATGTGTTTTTCTATCCAAATTAGTTATGGCTTTGTCATGATTTTCTAAGTTATTTACAATGAAATATACATATATGAAGGTTTTAAAAATATTATTATTGTTTTTTATTATAGGATATGAACTTTTTTCAATAGTTTAAAATATGTAATTCCCTTATTTAGAAATGTAGCTCAGTTGAGAGAGAGAAAAGTGGTGAGAAAAGAGGAAGTATGTAACAGCATGATCTCCCTTTGTTTGTAATGTCCAACAGCATGTAGACAACATTGTACTTTGTCAGTAGTTCTAAAACAGCACGTACCCACCAAACTCTAATGCTACTGTCGTCACCCTTTAACTACAGTTTACGGAAATGTCTACACCCTTTAACGACAGTTTACCGAAATGTCTACACCCTTTAACTACAGTTTACAGATTCTTTTTGAAAATGATAATGACAGTTTGTCCGATTGATGCAATTCTTTATTTCATATTAGATTTTAAGGGAAACCATTTCATTCTTATCCCCTTTTTGAGTTCTGTTCCAATTTGAGGTTAATGATCTTTAAACTAAACACTGACACAGTATGAATATTACTGTCTTGTCCCTTACTCAGGGAAACGAATCATTTGAATAACATTTTAGGAGGTATTATATTTTAAAGCAGGAGACATTTTAGTTTCTGAACTTCAGTATTAGTATTACAGCACATGTATTATGAAATACAAGTACTATTTCCCTATAAAAGACTGCATCTATTTCTTTATATTTTTTAAAGAAACTTGTAGTGTAAATTCTTTTTGTTCTTAATTTTTATTGTAATAGAAAATTTGCTATTTCAAAATCTACATGGAAACAGCAAGTGAATGGAGAAAATTATAGATTTAGCAATTGCAAACATCTTCTAACTTGATGTTCAGATTGATATAGCTATTTTGATGTGACATAAGATTTAGCAATAGTTAATCAGTGTTAGCAAGCAAACATCTGCCAGTATATATAACCTGATTTAATCGATTTTGAAATAGCAAATTATACGACCTATATATAGTGCAATGTTTGACCTACATAACCAGTGAATGGTGTTTGTGTGTTGTAGTGTATGGATGGTAGAACTCCACTACACATGACAGCATTGCATGGTAGATTTACCAGAGCACAGACACTAATAGAGCATGGTGAGAATTATATATATCTCTTTACCCAGGTAAGACAGTCCAGGCTCACTCTTGTTCGCATGAATAAGGAGCTCAGATTCTGAAGTTTTGTTGGTGTACTTGATAATCTACATTTATTTGTCATGATGTTTATTTTAGTTTAACTTTAAAAAGTCTTATATATTATTTACAGTTTAATATAGAAACATTTAAGTTAACATTGTAAGGACAGTCTATGATGCAATTAACATGACTCATTTGGTAAGCCCTTTTAGTCCACTCTTTAATATTAAAGTTTATTTCTAACGTAAAATGGAGAAATGTTAAATTTTCAATCTATAGATAAATATATGTTTTGGTATATTTTTGACTGGCGTAATTATATTATCATTGATTGTATATATAATGAAATATTTTTAGCATGAATGGAATGTTTGAATATTAATTGTGTTTCTATTTTGTTTTTAGGTGCTGAAATAGATGCTTGTGATAAGAATGGGAACACTTCTCTCCATATAGCTGCTAGATATGGCCATGAATTACTGATAAATACACTGTTAGAACAAGGAGCTGACCCAATGAGGTAAGCTTGTGATAAGAATGGGAACACTTCTCTCCATATAGCTGCTAGATATGGCCATGAATTACTGATAAATACACTGTTAGAACAAGGAGCTGACCCAATGAGGTAAGCTTGTGATAAGAATGGGAACACTTCTCTCCATATAGCTGCTAGATATGGCCATGAATTACTGATAAATACACTGTTAGAACAAGGAGCTGACCCAATGAGGTAAGCTTGTGATAAGAATGGGAACACTTCTCTCCATATAGCTGCTAGATATGGCCATGAATTACTGATAAATACACTGTTAGAACAAGGAGCTGACCCAATGAGGTAAGCTTGTGATAAGAATGGGAACACTTCTCTCCATATAGCTGATAGATATGGCCATGAATTACTGATAAATACACTGTTAGAACAAGGAGCTGACCCAATGAGGTAAGCTTGTGATAAGAATGGGAACACTTCTCTCCATATAGCTGCTAGATATGGCCATGAATTACTGATAAATACACTGTTAGAACAAGGAGCTGACCCAATGAGGTAAGCTTTTGATAAGAATGGGAACACTTCTGTCCATATAGCTGCTAGATATGGCCATGAATTACTGATAAATACACTGTTAGAACAAGGAGCTGACCCAATGAGGTAAGCTTGTGATAAGAATGGGAACACTTCTCTCCATATAGCTGCTAGATATGGCCATGAATTACTGATAAATACACTGTTAGAACAAGGAGCTGACCCAATGAGGTAAGCTGGGTCAGGATTTAAAAGGGCTTGTTTTATTCCTAGATCTTTAGTTATTTATTAAGAAACTCAGAAGGTGTAGCATATTAAAAAAATATACATATATTTATGTATGAAAGACTCTGAACGGTGATGGTACTCCAAACTGCAATAGTCAAGATGTCCCAGTCACACCTCTAAGTCTTACATATATATATATAAAGACAAGGTATAAATGGGATGTTTCAAGTTCACATTGTTACGTTGTATAAGCATTATTTAATATTTATTTAGACGAGGTACAAGTGGAATGTTACGAGTTCATGTTGCTGCGTTGTATAAGCATTATTTACTATTTATTTAGACGAGGTACAAGTGGAATGCTACCAGTACATGTTGCTGCTCTAAATGGTCACACTGATTGCATGAAAAGATTACTGTCTGCTATGCCACAGTTAAATATTGACATCACAGATGATTGTGGTAGAACATGTCTCCATGGGGCTGCATGTAGTGGGTAAGTTTAACTGCTTAAAAGTTGGACCCTTTTTCAAACTGTTGAAATTATTCACTCTAGATTCATAGCATCAAACAACTTGAGGCGACTGTTTCATGGCATTTACTTTATGAGCTTTCTACTTGTTTATCAAAAAACGTCCTAGAACAGTTAATGGAATGCAACAGTTTAAAATTGAAAATTGAAATGATTTTTACAAGTATATAAATACAGGTAAAAGATAAATATTGATATACAACCAAATATCATGGATGCATTTAATGGTGATTAGGAGGGCCCTCAGGATTACATTTTATGGTGATTAGGAGGGCCCTCAGGATTACATTTTATGGTGATTAGGAGGGCCCTCAGGATTACATTTCATGGTGATTAGGAGGGCCCTCAGGATTACATTTTATGGTGATTAGGAGGGCCCTCAGGATTACATTTTATGGTGATTAGGAGGGCCCTCAGGATTACATTTCATGGTGATTAGGAGGGCCCTCAGGATTACATTTAATGGTGATTAGGAGGGCCCTCAGGATTACATTTAATGGTGATTAGGAGGGCCCTCAGGATTACATTTTATGGTGAATAGGAGGGCCCTCAGGATTACATTTTATGGTGATTAGGAGGGCCCTCAGGATTAGGTTTTATGGCGATTAGGTCATAGGAGGGGCCTCAGGATTAGGTTTTATGGTGATTAAGGGCCCTCAGGATTATTCTTCTATACCAGATTGTCAGTTTTATTAAAGGAAAAGGAAAGGGATTACAAAACAAAGCAAAATGAAGATAATGAAACCTGATCTTAATCAAATGACTGTAATTATTTCTATAGACAAACATACTTTCTCCTAAATCCCAATCTTCTGTTTAGGAAAAATAGCTTTCAGTTTAGGACATGACAGAAAATATGAATATGTCTGCACCCTTGCTTTGCCTTTTATAATATTATATTTTCAGAGTTATCTCCCATTTTGTAGTGATTTACTGGATCATTTGTACAATAAACAAAAAACATTATAACTCTGTTGCCAGTTTTAAACAATTTGAAATCTAAGATATGCTTAAATTTAGTTAAGGAATGAATGTAATATTTTTTCTGTCTATGAAGAAATAACATAAAAAATTTGGTGCACACTGAATAACGTACGTAGTGGGTTATTTAACAGTGTGCACCACATTTTTTATGTTATTTCGAATAGACAAAAAAAAAATTACAGTAATTTCTTATTATTTAATTCTAAATTCCATTTTAAACCGTAGAAAACCATGATAAACGTTGATGACGTCAAGGGCACATGACTAAATTATGTCTAGGCTGATAACAAAATAACATCAGACAATCAGAAGAAGCGTTACATCCAAAATTAACTTATTAGTTTTTAAACATATAAATTTTGTAAGTATGTTTATTTTTATATTTATAGGAAAGTTGACTGTGTAGAATTATTATTAAAGACTGGTGCTAATATCTCACAGTTAGATGTGGAGGGAAGGTAAGCATGGGTTATAAGTTCACATAGTATATGTCACTTTGAATTTAAAGTTTCACTGGTTTTTCTGCTCTTTAAGACAGAACCTTACTGAATTAAATATTTTTCTGCTCGTCAGTTAAAAAAAGTTATTCAATTTTAAGCTGTAAAGTCTAAGAACTAATAAAGAGAGTTTTGAGACTATAGTACAAAATTGAAACAAGAATCACAAACGCACACTGCCAACCACACATTTAGGGAATCTAGGAACCCAGTCCATTCAGAAATTTGTTTTTCCTTATTTACTATTTTGTTATAAGTGTATATATAAATACAAGTGTTATGAATTAAATATTTCTATTGCAGAACTCCCTTGCATTATGCAGCTGCACATATAAATTTCCAGTGTGTGTCTATACTACTAGATACAGGAAGTAATGTAAATATTACAGATAGACGTGGATGTACACCGCTACATTATGCAGCAGCTTCAGATCCGGACGCAAAGTAAATCATTATAAACATTACATTCCTACAGCTAAATGTCTAAAAATGAGACTGACGTGAAAAAATTGTTTTGTCACAAGTCAAGTTTTACCTGATTCAATGTTTGAATAAGATAACTATTTTGCATGAAATTAATCTGATCAAATGTTGTCCTCAGTAAAAAAGTTTAATTCTCAGATCTCAGACACTTAACAACTTTCAATCATACAACTGTATATAAAGATATATATTGGTCACAGTGTAGATACTATTCTGTACGCTATCCGGAAGTCGCGATTTTCGAAGCGAGGATTTCAAACTGGCTAACAGAACGGTTTTGTTTGGGTGCTTTTTCTCATCATTTGTTTACTCCTATATCTATAAAGTGCTATGCACATCTTAAATGTATGTACAACATCATAAATATCAGTAACTGTAACAAAAACATGCAGTAGAATATATAATATACGCGTGCATCACACCAACTTCATAGAAAAAAGTGAAATCGATTGACAATTTTGCTCTCGTAGTACAAAGCAAATAATCTTTTATTGCAAATATTTGCATCAGTTTACAGTAAAATATATACTGTTTCAATATTCCTACCGTATTTAAGTAGAATGTTCGTATTTCAAATAAAAAATACGTTTTCATTGAGGATCCCAAAATAAATTACTGTACGATCAGTCTAAAACTGACTGTATTCTTGTAGCGATTTCAGATTTTTTGTCTGTATGACCAGTCGTGATTTTGAAGAAAAAAACAACAACAAATGGAAGTTTTTAACGACCTTGACTGAAAAACAACGGCAATTTGAAGGTATATACGTGTCTATGTGATATAATTTATGATTATGTCCATGGAACTATAACGTGTAATTTCTTTCATCAGACAATACAAATATATTTCTGATGATTTTTGTAGACGGCAAAATAATTATATTTTTGTTTCGTCAGTCTTACTTAAAATCAAATGCCTATAAAGCAATACATGATTCGCTTGTGGACTTTGTATTAGTGTGTCGTTGCAGTTATCTGTTTAACTATTACATTTTTAAGACTATTTACACCGTCTACTGTTGACCAATTGGTAATTACATACATCAAGCATGTCTCTTTTATAAAATGACAAAAAATAGATAGAGAAAGCTTTGTTTAAAAACTTTAGGTATTGAGGAAAGAATTAACGAAATAATACCCCGCCACTTCTATAGTCCATGTTTTGGAAAAAAATAAACCACCAGAAAAACTAAATTATAGGTACACAGGGGCATCCTTTAATAACGAATATGAGAAAGTTTATACTTTTATTAATACTAGTACTAGTATATGGTAAGTTTTTGAAAGTTACGTATAGTAAGCGGGTACAACCCAATAAGGTAGTGGAAAAGTCCATATCATGGAAATAAAAAACTGATGATTTTTCGAAAAACCAAAATAAGAGGTACACAATTGAATTAAATGATAAGGAATCTGAAAAATATTCATTAATTTATGACAAGTGTCTTAAGGAAGTTGTGGATATAAAATAGGTACGCCCAATATGAGGTTATGACAAAGTCCGTATTTTAGATAGAGAAACATCAAAAATATTTTTACAAAAAATTCGAAATAGAAGGTCCATAGTACATTTATAGATTAAAAATGGAGCGATTTTAGAAAAGTTTAACAATTCGTTTTGGAGGTCACAGTTGGAAATACCTGATGGGTGCCCCCATATGATACAATGTTCAAGTCCGTATCTTATATAAAGAAACCCCTTAAAATATTTTTAATAAAATAAGAAATATTTCCCTTTTTTTTTATATAAATAAGGCCGTTAATTTTCTCGTTTGAATTGTTTTACATTGTCATTTCGGGGCTTTTTATAGCCGACTTTGTGGTATTGGCTTTGCTTATTGTTGAAGGCCATACGGTGGCCTATATTTGTTAATAGCTGTGTCATTTTGATCTCTTGTGGACGGTTGACTCATTGGCAATCATACCGCATCTTCTTTTTTATATTATAATTTATGATACGGAATCCAAGTAAAAAATAATTAATAGTTATACCAGTGACGGATTCAAGAAAATTGGGATCCGGCGGTTTGAAACTCTTTTTAAACTTTCAATGCATTTGTATGGGAACATATATTTGGAATCCTCTTTTCTCCTGGATTGGACCCCCTCTCCATTTAAAAATGTCTGGAAACCCCAATGTATATTAAATGGTTTATGAGGAGATGCGCTTGCAAAACCGGCGAAACATGTTGTTCCAGTCCAACGGACGAACGGAAAGACGGACATCATTATCACTATAAACCATCGCTTTACAAAGTGGTGTACAATTGAGTGTGAAAGAGACAGATCTACATCCAAAAACAAAGTGAAGGAACTGTGATCAATTATAGGCTACAGTACGGCATCGAATGTTTGTAAATTCATGCATGTTTATATAGTAACAATTAAATCTGTGTGTTTGTACAATTTTAAGTATAACTGAGGACATTCCTGAAACTTCTATAAACAAACAAATTTTAACCTTCTTCTTATTTCAGCCACATTCAAACATCCTTATACTTAATGTAGTAAGTCGAGTACACCCTTACAAGCTAAAACATGTTTGAAAAGTTTACAGGATGTGCATTTATTAAAATATATTTGTGTTATGTAGAAAAATGACATCTTCTAATGTATCGTAAATAACTTTGAAATCACTACTAGAATACAGTGAAATAAAGACTGATCATACAGTTTCAAAATATACAAGCTCGACTGATCGTACAGTGAGAAATTCAAACAAGTGTAATTTTCTTATTTCTGGCTTCAAAGATCTGGCTGAAACTTTTACCACCACTTAAAATATACTCTATTTAGTAAATTAAGTCTGGATTTTACGTTAATTTGTACAGTAAGAGTGCAAAAAGATTGTATTTAGGTTCACCGACTGATTTTCCTTAGTGATGCACTTGGAAATCTCTTAATTAAGGCAAAGATACGAATAATGAATGTGCTAAATTTAATTATAAACCATTTGTGAATATCGATGTCAGCTGAATTAATCATTAAGCAATGTACAGATGAACATCTTACCGTTTAATATAGTATATCCGACAAATTTAAAATGTGATCCAAAACGTTCTCGCTTCGAAAATCGCGACTTCCGGAAAGCGTACAGAATAGTATCTACACTGTGTTGGTAGTATAGCAACTTCCTAGAAAAAGAAAATCTATTTTTAACACTTCACTGACTGATTAATTTTCATATTTGATATTGGTTCTCAAGAAAGTCATATACAAATGGTGTATGGATGCATTTTAGGAAAAACATAAAGTTTTTTCTTCGACCTTTTATTTCAATTTTCGCTGTTTTCTACTTAATTTTCCATTTGAGTTCATTTTTCAAGCAGTATGTGACTGAGAATCAGAATGTTTAGTATTATAAAATCAATTTAGAGATGAGTGGAACTAAAAAAGAAAAAGAGATGTGGTACGATTGCCCATGAGACCACTTACCATCAAAGACTAAAGGTAGAGGATATTATATTCCCCTGTAGATAACATATATGTTTATTCATTACAGAGTGATAGAATTACTATTGAAACATGATCCTCGTCCAGGAATACGAGATAATGAAGGCTACAATACAGTCCATTACGCAGCTCTCAAAGGTCATAAACTATCACTAGAAATGGTTAGTTATTTTATCATTACATTATACTCAAAGGTCATAAACTATCACTAGAAATGGTTAGTTATTTTATCATTACATTATACTCAAAGGTCATAAACTATCACTAGAAATGGTTAGTCATCAAATCATTACATTATACTCAAAGGTCATAAACTATCATTAGAAATGGTTAGTCATTTAATCATTACATTATACTCAAAGGTCATAAACTATCATTAGAAATGGTTAGTTATTTTATCATTACATTATACTCAAAGGTCATAAACTATCACTAGAAATGGTTAGTTATTTAATCATTACATTATACTCAAAGGTCATAAACTATCATTAGAAATGGTTAGTTATTTTATCATTACATTATACTCAAAGGTCATAAACTATCACTAGAAATGGTTAGTCATTTAATCATTACATTATACTCAAAGGTCATAAACTATCACTAGAAATGGTTAGTTATTTTATCATTACATTATACTCAAAGGTCATAAACTATCACTAGAAATGGTTAGTCATTTTATCATTACATTATACTCAAAGGTCATAAACTATCACTAGAAATGGTTAGTTATTTTATCATTACATTATACTCAAAGGTCATAAACTATCACTAGAAATGGTTAGTCATCAAATCATTACATTATACTCAAAGGTCATAAACTATCATTAGAAATGGTTAGTCATTTAATCATTACATTATACTCAAAGGTCATAAACTATCATTAGAAATGGTTAGTTATTTTATCATTACATTATACTCAAAGGTCATAAACTATCACTAGAAATGGTTAGTTATTTTATCATTACATTATACTCAAAGGTCATAAACTATCACTAGAAATGGTTAGTCATCAAATCATTACATTATACTCAAAGGTCATAAACTATCATTAGAAATGGTTAGTCATTTAATCATTACATTATACTCAAAGGTCATAAACTATCATTAGAAATGGTTAGTTATTTTATCATTACATTATACTCAAAGGTCATAAACTATCACTAGAAATGGTTAGTTATTTAATCATTACATTATACTCAAAGGTCATAAACTATCATTAGAAATGGTTAGTTATTTTATCATTACATTATACTCAAAGGTCATAAACTATCATTAGAAATGGTTAGTCATTTAATCATTACATTATACTCAAAGGTCATAAACTATCATTAGAAATGGTTAGTTATTTTATCATTACATTATACTCAAAGGTCATAAACTATCACTAGAAATGGTTAGTCATTTAATCATTACATTATACTCAAAGGTCATAAACTATCACTAGAAATGGTTAGTTATTTTATCATTACATTATACTCAAAGGTCATAAACTATCACTAGAAATGGTTAGTCATTTTATCATTACATTATACTCAAAGGTCATAAACTATCACTAGAAATGGTTAGTTATTTTATCATTACATTATACTCAAAGGTCATAAACTATCACTAGAAATGGTTAGTTATTTTATCATTACATTATACTCAAAGGTCATAAACTATCACTAGAAATGGTTAGTCATCAAATCATTACATTATACTCAAAGGTCATAAACTATCATTAGAAATGGTTAGTCATTTAATCATTACATTATACTCAAAGGTCATAAACTATCATTAGAAATGGTTAGTTATTTTATCATTACATTATACTCAAAGGTCATAAACTATCATTAGAAATGGTTAGTCATTTAATCATTACATTATACTCAAAGGTCATAAACTATCACTAGAAATGGTTAGTTATTTTATCATTACATTATACTCAAAGGTCATAAACTATCACTAGAAATGGTTAGTTATTTTATCATTACATTATACTCAAAGGTCATAAACTATCATTAGAAATGGTTAGTTATTTTATCATTACATTATACCCAAAGGTCATAAACTATCATTAGAAATGGTTAGTTATTTTATCATTACATTATACTCAAAGGTCATAAACTATCATTAGAAATGGTTAGTTATTTTATCATTACATTATACCCAAAGGTCATAAACTATCATTAGAAATGGTTAGTTATTTTATCATTACATTATACCCAAAGGTCATAAACTATCATTAGAAATGGTTAGTTATTTTATCATTACATTATACTCAAAGGTCATAAACTATCACTAGAAATGGTTAGTTATTTTATCATTACATTATACTCAAAGGTCATAAACTATCATTAGAAATGGTTAGTTATTTTATCATTACATTATACTCAAAGGTCATAAACTATCATTAGAAATGGTTAGTTATTTTATCATTACATTATACTCAAAGGTCATAAACTATCATTAGAAATGGTTAGTTATTTTATCATTACATTATACTCAAAGGTCATAAACTATCACTAGAAATGGTTAGTTATTTTATCACTACATTATACTCAAAGGTCATAAACTATCATTAGAAATGGTTAGTTATTTTATCATTACATTATACTCAAAGGTCATAAACTATCATTAGAAATGGTTAGTTATTTTATCATTACATTATACCCAAAGGTCATAAACTATCATTAGAAATGGTTAGTTATTTTATCATTACATTATACTCAAAGGTCATAAACTATCATTAGAAATGGTTAGTTATTTTATCATTACATTATACTCAAAGGTCATAAACTATCATTAGAAATGGTTAGTTATTTTATCATTACATTATACTCAAAGGTCATAAACTATCACTAGAAATGGTTAGTTATTTTATCATTACATTATACTCAAAGGTCATAAACTATCATTAGAAATGGTTAGTTATTTTATCATTACATTATACTCAAAGGTCATAAACTATCATTAGAAATGGTTAGTCATTTAATCATTACATTATACTCAAAGGTCATAAACTATCACTAGAAATGGTTAGTCATTTAATCATTACATTATACTCAAAGGTCATAAACTATCATTAGAAATGGTTAGTCATTTAATCATTACATTATACTCAAAGGTCATAAACTATCACTAGAAATGGTTAGTTATTTAATCATTACATTATACTCAAAGGTCATAAACTATCATTAGAAATGGTTAGTCATTACATTATCTTATACTCAAAGGTCATAAACTATCATTAGAAATGGTTAGTCATTACATTATCTTATACTCAAAGGTCATAAACTATCACTAGAAATGGTTAGTTATTTTATCATTACGTTATACTCAAAGGTCATAAACTATCACTAGAAATGGTTAGTCATTACGTTATACTCAAAGGTCATAAACTATCACTAGAAATGGTTAGTTATTTTATCATTACATTATACTCAAAGGTCATAAACTATCATTAGAAATGGTTAGTCATTACATTATCTTATACTCAAAGGTCATAAACTATCATTAGAAATGGTTAGTCATTACATTATCTTATACTCAAAGGTCATAAACTATCACTAGAAATGGTTAGTTATTTTATCATTACGTTATACTCAAAGGTCATAAACTATCACTAGAAATGGTTAGTCATTACGTTATACTCAAAGGTCATAAACTATCATTAGAAATGGTTAGTTATTTTATCATTACATTATACTCAAAGGTCATAAACTATCATTAGAAATGGTTAGTTATTTTATCATTACATTATACTCAAAGGTCATAAACTATCACTAGAAATGGTTAGTCATTACGTTATACTCAAAGGTCATAAACTATCACTAGAAATGGTTAGTTATTTTATCATTACATTATACTCAAAGGTCATAAACTATCATTAGAAATGGTTAGTCATTTTATCATTACATTATACTCAACTTTTATTACCGTACAGATTGATTTTTTTCATATTTTGAAATATTATATTTACGTGAATATCATGTCATTTGGTGCTTTTAATTTGTAATTTCTTAGTCACTGATGAGTCTTATGTAGACAAAACGCGTGTCTGGTGTATTAATTTATAATCCTGGTACCTTTGATAACTATTTACTTCCTGATTTCAGCTCCTTGATGCTGCAGCTACTGATTTGTTGAGAAGTGGAGCTAGATATTCCCCTGCTCACCTAGCAGTAAGTTTACAACAAGACATAATTTATGAGATGGCATTCCCTTATTCATCTGGTTTGGATTAGCTTTATATAATTTGCTTGAATGACTTTAATAAGATATCAATAATTTGATCCTGGCATAGCCATGTGAGCTTATGCCATCACTTGGCATCCGTCGTCGTCCGTCGTCGTCTGTCGTCGTCGTAAACTATTTCAAGAATCTTCTCCTCTGAAACTACTAGTCCAAATACTTCCAAACTTTAACTGAATGTTCCTTAGGGTATCTAGTTTATAAATTGTATCCGAAGTTTTGATCCATCAACAAACATGGTCGCCATGGCTAAAAATAGAACATAGGGGTCAAATGCAGTTTTTGGCTTATATCTCAAAAACGAAAGCATTTAGAGCAAATCTGACATGGGGTAAAAATATTCATTAGGTCAATATCTATCAGCCCTGAAATTTTCAGATGAATCTAACAATCCATTGTTGGGTTGCTGCCACTTAATTGGTAATTTTAAGGAAATTTTGCAGTTTTGGTTTATTATCTTGAATATTATTGAAGATAAAGATAAACTGTAAACAGCAAAAATGTTCAGCAAAGTAAGATCTACAAAAAAGTTAACATTACCAATATTTTCAATTGACCGCTCAAGGAGTTATTGCCCTTTAAAGACAAATTTGCTCTATTTGTTCATCAAACTTGCTTAAATTAAAAAATCTTCTCCTCTGAAACAACTGGGCCAAATACTCTCAAACTTTAAATGAATGTTTGTTGGGGTATCTACTTTCTAAATTGTATCCGAAGTTTTGATCCATCAACAAACATGGCCGCTACGGCTAAAAATAGAACATAGGGGTCAAATGCAGTTTTTGGCTTATATCTCAAAAACTAAAGCATTAAAAGCAAATTTGTCATGGTTAAAAATGTTCAATAGGTCATGATCTATCAGCCCTGAAATTTTCAGACGAATCTAACAATCCATTGTTGGGTTGCTGCTACTTAATTGGTAATTTTAAGGAAATTTTGCAGTTTTTGGTTATTATCTTGAATATTATAAAATATAAAGATAAACTGTATACAGCAGAAATGTTTGGCAAAGTAAGATCTACAAATAAACAATATGATCAACATTTAAATGGCATTTTAAAGCAAAAATAATAATTGTGAAAGGTTTAAGCAAAACGTTTCAGGTGAGCGAATCAGGCTCTTGAGAGCCTCTTGTTTACAATTCACATCTGTATTAAACTTCCCTTGCATCTATGTTGCTTCTGGAAATTTTATGTAAGTTAAAATATTTGATTGAAATCAGGGTTTGATTGATATGTTGGTTTTTTTTCTCATTAAAACATTTGTTAATAGTTACATCAATAACAATAGATTGATAGGTGTTAATCATCTTGAACACTTGTCATATATGTGAAAATCAGCCACATTATCATTTTCCTGTCAAATGTTGGTCATTGACAGAAGATGCTATGTTTGATGAAATGGCAATGAACATGTTAACTTTCTAAATGTATGTGTTTTGTCTATTTACAGGCTTACAATGGTCATAGTGATGCCCTCAATGTATTACTTGGATGTATAATGAATTTGGATATCAGAGATTATCATGGTTTGTACAAAAAAAATAGACTTACTTAACACATAGTAATTTTTGGGGGCTTCTTCTCTTGAGAGTTTGATCAATTAATATTTTTTTATTTCAAACACGACTGAGTAGCATTAAATTAAAACGTTTTCACAAAATTGCCTCACATTAGCTAAGGTAGTTTGTTATTCTATACTATTTCAGTTCATGAATGGACATTTATTATTAAAGTTGCTTTTTATACGACCGCAAAATTTGAAAAAATTTTCGTCGTATATTGCTATCACGTTGGCGGCGTCGTCGTCGTCCGAATACTTTTAGTTTTCGCACTCTAACTTTAGTAAAAGTGAATAGAAATCCATAAAATTTTAAGACAAGGTTTATGACCACAAAAGAAAGGTTGGTATTGATTTTGGGAGTTTTGGTCCCAACATTTTAGGAATTAGGGGCCAAAAAGGGCCCAAATAAGCATTTTCTTGGTTTTTGCACTATAACTGTAGTTTAAGTTAAAAGAAATCTATTGAATTTTGACACAAGGTTTATGACCACAAAAGGAAGGTTGGTATTGATTTTGGGAGTTTAGGTCCCTACAGTTTAGGAATTAGGGGCCAAAAAAGGGACCCAAAAAAGCATTTTTCTTGGTTTTTGCACCATAAAGTTGGTATTAGTAAATAGAAATCTATGAAATTAAACACAAGGTTTATGACAATAAATGGAAGGTTGGTATTGATTTTCGGAGTTTTGGTCCCAACAGTTTAGGAATACGGTGCCCAAAGGGTCCAAAATTAAACTTTGTTTGATTTCATCAAAATTGAATAATTGGGGTTCTTTGATATGCCGAATCTAACATCTAACTGTGTATGTAGATTCTTAACTTTTGGTCCCGTTTTCAAATTGGTCTACATTAAGGTCCAAAGGGTCCAAAATTAAACTTAGTTTGATTTTGACAAAAAATGAATGGGTTGGGTTCTTTGATATGCTGAATCTAAAAATGTACTTAGATTCTTGATTATTAGCCCAGTTTTCAAGTTGGTCCAAATCGGGGTCCAAAATTAAACTTTGTTTGATTTCATCAAAAATTGAATAAATGGGGTTCTTTGATATGCCAAATCTAACTGTGTATGTAGATTCTTCATTTTTGGTCTTGTTTTCAAATTGGTTTACATTAAAGTTCAAAGGGTCCAAAATTAAACTTAGTTTGATTTTAACAAAAATTTGGGGTTCTTTGATATGCTGAATCCAAACATGTACTTAGATTTTTGATTATGGGCCCAGTTTTCAAGTTGGTCAGAATCAGGATCAAAAATTATTATATTAAGTATTGTGCAATAGCAAGTCTTTTCAATTGCACAGTATTGCGCAATGGCAAGAAATATCTAATTACACAATATTGTGAAATAGCAAATTTTTTTTTAATTAGAGTTATCTTTCTTTGTCCAGAATAGTAAGCAAGAAATATTAATTGCAAGAATTTATTTTAATTGGAGTTATCTTTCTTTGTCCAAAATCAACTTAAATCTTTGTTATATACAATATACAATGTATATTCACTTTTTACTACCAACTGATAAATTAAAATTATCTTTACCATTCAATGATAACAAGCAGTTTTTTAACATCTTAATATTTTATGATGTATTTAAATGAGTAGTTATTGTTGCAAACTCCATTAGAAATTTTAATTGAGATTAGTTTTGGAATAAGGGAAAGGGGGATGTGATTAAAAAAATTGGGTTCAATTTTCTCATTTGAAATTTCATAAATAAAAAGAAAATTTCTTCAAACATTTTTTTAGAGGATTAATATTCAACAGTATAGTGAATTGCTGTAAGAGAAAACAAAAATTTTAAGTTCATTAGAACACATTCATTCTGTGTCAGAAACCTATGCTGTGTCAACTATTTAATCACAATCCAAATTTAGAGCTGAATCCAGCTTGAATGTTGTGTCCATACTTGCCCCAACCGTTCAGGGTTCAACCTCTGCGGTCATATAAAGCTACGCCCTGCGGAGCATCTGGTTAATAATTTAATTTTGAATGTAACGCGTCTTCTGATTGGCTGACTTTATTTTTTTTATCAGCCCATAGACATAATTTAGTCATGCAAATGTGACGTCATCAACGTTGTTTCATGGTTTTCTACGGTTTAAATGGAATTTAGAATTAAATTATAAAATTAAATTATATTTTTTTTCTGTCTATTTGAAATAACATAAAAAATGTGGTGCACACTGTTAAATAACCCCGCTACACACGTTATTCAGTCTGCACCAAATTTTTTATGTTATTTCTTTATAAACAGAAAAAATATTACAGTCATTCCTTAAATGTTTTTTTTTTAATCAAGGACATTGAAGTTATATAATAGTTACTTGCATAAATGTATATAAAAGGAATTTAAACTCATTTGTTTTATTAGACACATTGCATATTTAGGAAAAAGGCTTATTAGCTTTGACACAAATAAAACAAAATGTGTCAAATTGAATAGATTGCTTTGCAATAATATACCTCCTCTATAAAGACATTATTTTTTCTAGAGAAAACCACAACACATGAAATGGCCTGTGGACAACACTTGCATATTTATGAAAACTATTTATTAGTTTTGACACTAATTAAAGGAAATGTGTCCATTTGAATAGATTGTTTTGCAATAATATACTTCATTTATGAAGACATTATTTTCTACTGTAAAACTATGAAAAATTAACATATTATACTTTTACCATTTTGTAGGTAGGACAATGTTAGATTTAGCTTGTTATAAAGGTCACCATGAATGTGTAGAAACACTTCTATTACAAGGGGCCACAATTCTAGTCCAAGACGGTCAGACACGGAGAACACCTCTACATGCTGCAGGTAATATCACTCACAAATCTCCTCCTTTTGATTATTACCATATTAGATAATTATACATAAAAGATTGTATGCAATCAAAAATGTCATCACTATTTTATGAAATTTACCTTTGATCTTACTGACTAATAACTTCCTTTCTCAGCACAGTAGAGTGTTATGAAAAAACTATCGCCAGAAAATAAGGGAGCACATGCCGTTGTCACTAAAATATAACCATATCATCATAGGTAAAATAGCGATCAAACAGATTGTCATTGGTAATATCAAATCAATTGCTTTTCTCACTTTTTCCATACAGTGTCAATTGAGAAAAGCAATCCTGTTGAGATGACCAACGATAATCAATAAGTATGTTTAGTAAGATAAAGCGATATTGGGTTAAGCAATCCTAAATGAACTTCATACTAATTGATATGCAGGCATTAATAAATTGTTATTACAAATAAATAAACTCATCAAAGATACCAGGACTAAATTTAGTATATACGCCAGGCACGCATTTTGTCTAAAAAAGACTCATCAGTGATGCTCGAATTAAAAAAAGTTGAAAGTTAAAAAGGCCAAATAAAGTATGAAGTTAAACTCAACATAAACTGCCATTAGAATTAATGATTCACACCATGTCACATTACTTAAGCTGATATTTATTATACATTCAATATGTAAACTTAAGGATTGAACTTCAGTAATCCTGATTCTAATGATTGTGTTTTAGCATTAAATGGTCATACAGAATGTCTGAGATTATTACTGGAGACTGCTGATGACAATAACATAGTGGATTGTACAGATTCCTTTGATAGGTAAGGTTATATTGTAACAAGGTATAGTCATGAAATATCGCCATCTTGGATTGAACAATTGCAGTACACAACCAGTCTAGATCTTAGCCCAAATCTACAAATTTGGAGACAGATTGGCAATTAATAGGTTAAACTATTCATTTATAGAAATGAAAGAAAATTCTGTGATTATTGCAATATCCAAATGTTTAAATAAATACCAAACATATTTGTTTTTAGAATATTTTTAAAGAACTTGGTCATTTAAGGGGTGATATCTCTTTTAGTATAAAAAATATACTGGACTGATATGTAAATTTGTTTTTTTTTCTATTATTTTCTTAGAACATAGTTGGATTTTTTTTTCTATTATTTTATTATTTTATTAAAGCATATTATAAATCTATTTTCTCATATTTTATTTCAAAATCTTTCTCAAAGATTTCTTTTTCGGCACAAAAATGTGTTTTTTCATAAACAATCTAAGCAAAATTGGGTACTTTATTGTACGACTTAGATACAGGTGGATGTATTTCTGAAAGATGAAAAAAATATTAGTTAAATGAAATGATGGAACAGGCCTCGCATGATTCCTATAACAGCTAAAAATTTACTTAAAATATAAAAGTAATATTATTTTAAAATTGTTTAATTTTTTCAGTAATTTATTTATCATTTTACCATTCACAGGTTTGTTTACCTGAACCTTTGGTTACCATTGTATAAGAATGATTTTCTTTTCAGGACTCCACTAATGCATGCAGTATCAAATGGTCATGTAGATACAGTTCTTTACCTCATAGCAAACGGTGCCATAGTTAACAATCGTGATATACAGGGTCGTACAGCACTTCATCGAGGGGTAATATATACTTCATTTACACTAACAATCGTGATATACAGGGTCGTACAGCACTTCATCGAGGGGTAATATATACTTCATTTACACTAACAATCGTGATATACAGGGTCGTACAGCACTTCATCGAGGGGTAATATATACTTCATTTACACTAACAATCGTGATATACAGGGTCGTACAGCACTTCATCGAGGGGTAATATATACTTCATTTACACTAACAATCGTGATATACAGGGTCGTACAGCACTTCATCGAGGGGTAATATATACTTCATTTACACTAACAATCGTGATATACAGGGTCGTACAGCACTTCATCGAGGGGTAATATATACTTCATTTGCACTAACAATCGTGATATACAGGGTCGTACAGCACTTCATCGAGGGGTAATATATACTTCATTTGCACTAACAATCGTGATATACAGGGTCGTACAGCACTTCATCGAGGGGTAATATATACTTCATTTGCACTAACAATCGTGATATACAGGGTCGTACAGCACTTCATCGAGGGGTAATATATACTTCATTTGCACTAACAATCGTGATATACAGGGTCGTACAGCACTTCATCGAGGGGTAATATATACTTCATTTGCACTAACAATCGTGATATACAGGGTCGTACAGCACTTCATCGAGGGGTAATATATACTTCATTTGCACTAACAATCGTGATATACAGGGTCGTACAGCACTTCATCGAGGGGTAATATATACTTCATTTACACTAACAATCGTGATATACAGGGTCGTACAGCACTTCATCGAGGGGTAATATATACTTCATTTACACTAACAATCGTGATATACAGGGTCGTACAGCACTTCATCGAGGGGTAATATATACTTCATTTACACTAACAATCGTGATATACAGGGTCGTACAGCACTTCATCGAGGGGTAATATATACTTCATTTACACTAACAATCGTGATATACAGGGTCGTACAGCACTACATAGATGTAATATATACTTCATTTACACTAACAATAGTGATACAGGGTCGTACAGCACTTCATCGTGGGTAATATACTACAATCTACAAACATTATTGACATATCATTTTATCATTTTTCAAATAAAATATAACAAATGATAAAAAAAAAACATGGTAGATAAAATGTCTAATAAGTTAATTCATCCTATGAAAAACAAATCCCTATCAAACAAAACTGGATTTTTCTACTGGCAGTGGCTTCAATTTCTGTCAGCATTTTAACGATATAAATGTTTGGATTTACAAGGTATAACTAGTTTTGAAATGTTTCTAAAAGCTAAAATAGCTCAAATGTTAACTACAAACTTTTTAAGCATGTTACAAAATAAACTTGTCAATACTATGTTAAAAGGATTCCTAATGACCATCACCATAACTATTTATTTGCTATTGTTTGACAGGCTGCCAACGGCCATGAAGAATGTGTGGATGCTATGCTACACAATGGTGCCGATATCTCTATACAGGATAGTCTTGGTCGGACGTCCCTTCACTTGGCAGCAGCATGTGGACAAGTAGCCATTTTAGGAGCTTTACTTCTTGTAAGTAAGCATACCTATAATATGTAAACAATTACAATTAACAAATTGATACAGCGGTCAAAATTATTATAACCCCGCTTTGAAAAAAAGGGGGGTATACTGTTTTACCTCTGTCTGTCCATCGGGGGGAGGGAGGGGGTGGTATCATCAGTGAGCAGTAGCTCACAGTTACACTTGTATTTGTGTTGTTGAGATTTTTTAATCAGACTTCTTCATAATCCTTTGTCATTTAATATTTGTTTAAACCTAATTTGAACTATGTGATGATTTGATATTCATTATTGGCCATTAATCATCAATAGATATAATGATTACACAGTAGATAACCTCTAACAATAAAAAAAACAAACAAATGGAACAATAGTAAGCATTGGTTGAGTAAATATAAGAAATGTGTCTAAAGAATGAAAATACCATATAAATGAAGAAATGTAAGAGTTTTTTATTAGAGGCTGATTAGGTCTCATTTGTTCTTTCTTTCTCCTATGACATGATTTATTTTTCTGTATTTCAGACTGGTCCATTACCTTCTATAGAAGACAGAAGAGGGTACTGTCCTTTACATTTAGCTTGTTATAATGGTAAGATAAATTCAAATCAAGTCTATTTAAATTGAAAAAACTCTGACAAAGATGACTCAGTAAGAAAAAATAGATACTAACAGAGCTAACAATTGTATAAGCATGGTTTATTTAAATGTTGCATTTTAGATTCCTAGATTATATTGATGGAATGTTCTTAAAGTTCCACAACTTGTTATAAAAAATTTGAACTCTTTTTTTTTTTTTAAACTTTATTTTGCAAAACCCCCAAGAAAAGCAGAAGGTTAATTATTCTGTTCTTTTTTTTAAACAAGTGAATTAACAATCAAGGTTGTACGTTGACCTTTAGGTATGTTATCTGCTTTTGCTGTAACATAATAGTCAAATTATTCTTTCCAGGTCATGATGGCTGCGTCGAAGTATTATTAGAATATGAACAACATAAAGTTTTTTCAGGGAATCTTTTCTCTCCTTTACATTGTGCTGTGTAAGTATAGTAAAATCAATGTCCCAAACATAGCAATTCTTAAAACACATAAGCAATTGAACATATGTAAGCTTAGAAGATTTTTCTCTGGTATTGGGAGATATCCAATTTTACTCATGTTCTATATACCTGATCGCTATTCCCAGCTGACCTGGCTGCTTGAACTTTTGTTGTCAACAACAATCACTTTTCCATTGTGGCATCAGATATTTTGTTTTATGACGTCAAAATTTTACCGGGACCTGTGTGATATCAAGTAATGGCGGTCAAATAGCAATAAGGTGTATTGGCCGTTTCAAATCCATTATCTGATACATATATTAAGGTTGATTAACAGTATACCATCAGATTTGATTGTAAAATAGCCATTCGCAATAGCCAATAAGTCTAGTTCTTTGCTTAAATCTGCAAATTTTGAGACCGATTGGAATTTATATGTTATTCTTTTTATTTGGGTACAGAAAAATAAATGATTCCTTTCTTCATTCAGACAGGTTTATTTTTGTTTGAATCTTAAATTTAGGAGAGAACTCAATTTAAAAAAAAAATACATTAATGCTTAGAGAAACTTTTATTTGTAGCAAGAAAACAAGGTTGGTGAAACCAATTTTCCTTTTATTACCTTTAAGCATATTATAAAACTATCTTCTCGTATTTTATTTCAAAATTCTGTCTCATAGGTTTCTTTTAAGACACAAAAAAAGTTTTTTCATGAACAATCTATGCAAATTGTAGCAATGCGCATGACTACTAGCTTGAAAAAGAGCATAGTTTTCTTTTCTTTTTATTACATTTTTGAAAAAAGCATGGAAAAATCTACATTCTGCTGAAGTTTAATAAAATTCTATTTGAGAAAACATATACCAATGATCCACCTTAGTTCTAAATTTTGTATTAGTTAAATTACTTCTCTATCAATGTAAGGAAATCTTCTTGTTAATTTAGGAACAAATATCAAATTTCCTGTGTATTCGTTTATTTTTTCATGGTAACAATTTTCTTTGATGGAGAAAAATTGTTTCTTTTTGGATTTTGAATTTCATAGTCTTTACAAAATATGCATGCAAGCCTTTAGAAAATGTGCACTTTACTGAAGGATTACTTTCATTATACATCTTTTACAAAACAACGAACGAAAATTCATAAAAATTGATATTGCATGAATGATAATGAATCCACATTGTATTGTATCAAGAAATAAACACATTCACAAGATCACAAGAGTAGCAAAGTTTAAATACCTCTGTAAAACTTGTATCAGTAAATTTGATGTGTTGTGGACAAACATCTTTTTTATTTCATTGTATGACAATACTGTTTGTATTTTTTCCAGGATAAATGGAAATGATTCTTGTACAGAGATATTAATAGAAACTTTAGGTGATAGCATTGTAAATTGTACAGACACCAAAGGGAGGTAAGCAATACTGTTGATAAAAGTGATAGAAATTTCCTGGTTAATGTCAACAGTGGTTAATGATTTACTATGATCAAAACATGACCCCAATTGAAATTAAATTGAAAACCATCAGAGGTCAAAATTAGATCCAATTTTTTTTTCTGAGTTTCTTAGCATTTACTTCATTTAAAATATGTTAAAAGTAAACCTGGAATATTTTTTTATTTCAACTCAGTTTAAAAGTCAGGAATAAAGCTGTAGACTTGTGAGGTAGAAATGATTGAAGGTTTGATATTATTATTACTGATTGTAATAATAATATTTTCTATTTGTACAGAAGCCCTTTACATGCGGCAGCCTTTAGTGACCAATGTGAATCTATGCAGTTACTTCTGTCTCATGGAGCGTCAGTGAATTACTGTGATAAGACGGGTAAATCTCCCGTTATGTTAGCAGCAGCTAATGGCCATGCTGCAGCAGTAGAGTTATTACTGGAGAATGGAGCAGATCTCTCCTTCGTTGACTGTGACAAAAACTCAGCATTACATTTTGCTTGTGCTCATGTAAGTTTTTATCAATGTGTTAGATCATTAAAAGCTCTGTATAACAAATTATTTGTTTAAGAAGTTTTTAGTTGTTAAAGAATACATTTGAACAATAGGCTTTGTATAAATATTACAGCTTGCTATTTTTCACACTGAACTTAAAAATATTGTAGAAATGAATCAAAATAACAATAACACAAAAAAAATCATGTTTGGTTAAAAAAATTATTGTCCCCATCAAATGTGCCGTGGTGGGGGGGATAGTAAGTTTTCTCTCATCCTTTTGTCTGTCTGTCCTCAACACATTATTACTCGTAGACTGTTTATATACTTGGTAGATCTAATGTGAGTCAGCTTGTAGCTTTCTTACCACACCATTTTGAAGTGATTGTGTGAGTTGTAGATTATGATTTTATATGTGTATACGTTCTTCAGACAAATCTGTTTCTGTTGTACACAACACCAGGGTACAATTTTCTTCAACATTGCATTCTTGTTTTTGTTCTTCTTTTAGGAACATGAAAATGTGGCATTACTTTTACTAGATAAAATTGATGATTCGGGTACAATCAATTTACCAAATGCTGAACAGAAAACGTAAGTTTTAATAACCTCTTTACATTCCATTGGTATTAAAGTATAAGATTAAGAGCCCATTTACCTTCATATTGCTTATTATGGTTGAGTAATTTTAGTATAAAAATAAGGACATGTGATATGATTGCCAATGAGACAACTATCCACTGTAGTTCCATATTACAGAGATCTATCATAGTATTTAAGAGACACATTTTACTGCTAAAATCCTAAATATGTCCAAACAGCCTATATTTCATATTTTAATGTTTAGAAAAATGTCCTAATTTTTTAGACAACAATACTTCTGTAAAACTATAGTAAAACTCCTCTCTGTTATCATATCATGACTCATATTGTACTTTCTATGTGTGCTTCTCACAATTCAAGAAAAAGTTATATCAAACACTTAACCTTCTAGTTACAACAATTTCACAGTTTTTTTTTTGGGGGGGGGGGGGGAGGGGTTGTTGTTGAGGCTTTTATTTTCATCTTAAAAAGGTATAGAATTCTGAAAGTGAAATCAGACTTAACCCTTTCCTCCCATGTATTTTTTTTTCTTACATACTTGATTTGCATAGGATTTTTTTAATAAAAAGAAAATCATCAGGTTTAAAGTATTAATGCATTGTGGAAATGAATATTTTATCAATGAAATTCAAATCGGATATATTCTAATGAATATCCTTTTCATATTGGATGCTTATTTTTTTGAAGTCTGATGCAGACATTTTGTAGTCGAAGCGTTTCAACTGAGGTACTACACAGGCGTCATTATGGAGGAAAGGGTTAATTAAATGAACTTTTCCCAAGTATTTGTAAGTACTGGACTATATTGTTCACATAATAAAGAACTGAATTCATATGCTTATTTATATGTAATGTTTATTTCAGTCCCCTTCATTTAGCCTGTAAATATGGATTAGTTTCTATAGTACAAGATCTGATATCTAAAGGAGGAAATGTTCTCGCTGTAGACGAAAATGGTAAGATAAACATTGAATTGTAATCTTCTGAGAAAAATCACTGACAGAATTAAACCAAATATATAAATAATCAAAATAAAATGTCTTTTTGTGACTGTGTGATCTAAGTGTATTACTAGCGTGTAAACACAGAGGTTATAAGTTTGTACAACTTTAAAATCAACTAAATTTGTTGTATTCTCTTTCATGAAAAATTTAAGTAAAATTAACTATCTATAAAAAGATAATATAACAAAAATAACAAACTCAGAGGAAGATCTTAAACAGAAAATCCCTAAGTAAAAGTTCCTTTTGAGATACCTATTTACTATAAAATAGTCAGGTTTAAGACCATAGGAACAGCTTAATATAAATGGTACCCTGTATACTTTGAATCTACATGTATAACTGATAAATAGAGTGGAAATGTTTTGAAATATTTTATTTTCCTCCACTTGCTTGAACTTTTCTTTCTAAATGAATGTTATCTGACTTTGAATGATTGTGTACTTAACTTTGTAACAATGCTTAATGCTGATCTCTGAATTTATATAATTGCTATGATATGTTTGCATGATATTTATTCTCTTTCAGTCTTTTGGCATGTGGAATTTTTTGGTAGACTAATTCATTTTTTATTTTAAAGATTTTTGTCTTCTTTCAGCTCTCTTTATTACAGAGAGAATATAGTCATTTTAATATAAACTTATCAAATGATTGTTAAGTGAACTAATCTTTAAAAGGACTCTGAAGAATTCAAAATAATTTTGTTGTTTTATTGCTTTTGATTGGCTATTTGCACAATGCCTGAAATCCATATCTTACTGGCAGAGAGTAGTCAGCATGGCAGACACTATAAGATAATACAGCATCAGCTACATGTAAATATCAACACTACAGTATGATGGCAAGAAATACACTTTTTCTTTGCAGGCCATTCCCCTGCTCTGGCATGTGCCCCGACCAATCGAGTAGCTGAGTGTCTAGCTATTGTATTAGCACACATGCCATTCTCACAACCACCTAACAATACCTTCCAAAGAAGAAACCGATCTGAAAGCTCTCCATCGGCACCATTTGGTGAGATTTCAATTACTGGTCAGACCCACCTATTTCCTACTGTATTATTTTAGAAATATGTTTGAGGAAATTTTAATTTATCACATTTTTATAACAAACAAACAATAATGGGCCTGATCAGTAAAGAAACATATTCTAAAAGCTTATTGTATAAATATACATATGGTTTTGTAATTAATTTTTTAAAAAGCATGAATTCTATGTAATATATAGAGCATGAAAGTATAAAATTCATTCTTTATGAATATTTGTGTATTTTTTAATAAAGTTTATTTTTATTTTTTTAACTGAATTGTGTATAAATAAACTCTTAGCATGGAAAACAAATTATTTTCTTTCCTCAATTCTAGAATATTTTATTATCTTTAATAACTGAGAGTTTTTGATAGGTCATAACACAAACTTCAATTTTAAACTGTATATTTTAGGTGCTACAAAAACACTTGACAACCCAGGAAGTCCGGCTGGAATAGGTAGTCCTGCAGGAAGTGTACAAGACGTTAAAGAACATTCAGGGTCATATCAAAGTTCTGACTCGGAATTCTATTGATAATTATTTTATTTAGGATAATATCATGACTATCATGGACAGTTATGACCTGCCAAAAGTCAAATAGAAGTATTGTAAATGAATAAGATAATGTCACATGGGCAAGTTTGAAAAAGATTTCTGAGCATGGGATAGAACTAAAAGTCTCAACAAGAAGGAGTAGTGCTGTCACCAAAGATTGCTCATCATTATTTATATGAAATAGAAAAATTACATAAAGTGTCAGAAACCAAAATGTATAATTATACATTTAAATAAACGCTCATATTTTCATAGATATAATACTTTTCATTTATTCTCTGACTCTGATTCACTAATCTATGTATAGTTACTTGAGAGGATTTGCTGTTTGTGTTCTTTGTTTAATATTTTTAAACTAGAGAATTTGGGAGATAATTGAAATATTTAAATATATACATATTAACAAATTAGGTTTTAAGTTTATATTATTAAAACAATTATTTATTTATAATTTATTAAACCTAGGCTTTTCTTTGTGAAAACATGTCTTATACAATGAATACATTTTAAAATCAGTGTTGAACAGGAATATTTGAGGGAGCACAACCCTTATGGACAGATATCTGACTGTCTGAAAGGTTTCAGGATACTTACATAAGATAGTAATGCAGAGAGATCTTAACATTTGCAACACAGCTACCATGTAATGTTGTACATTGTATTTTCACTGTTGACACAATTCCTGTCCTGAAATGGTCTTGTATTTCTCTAAAAATAAATTTAAAAAAAGGTTTTAAATAGTAAACTTATGTTACTATGCCTTTCTACCATAAAAATGTAGTTCAAATTGGATTTTCACATTTAGTGCATACACAGTTTCTGAGTTCTGTTATCTGTTCTATTAAAACCATAGTGTTATCAAAAGTATAAAATGGTTTACTTTTATAAATTGTGACTTGGATGGCACTCATACCACATCTTCCTATATCTAATTAGTTAACAGTTTAAGTTGCAGTCAAAGATTACCCTTTTGACAAACACATTTACTTGAAAGATAAATTTTAAGAAATGTTTTATTTACATTAAAATGTATGCTCCTTTTCCATTGCCTGTATAAACTCTGTAGATAAAGGGTGACTAGTAGTGGCTAACCAGACTGAAGCATAATATTTCCTTCATATAAAACACAATATGTTTTCTCATTCGAATCCTGTAACTTTGTCAACTATAGCATTGTTTATAAAACATTATATTTGTGTGATGAATTTTTTCTTATGATTTGAGAAATAGTGGTAAATAGGAGTTAGTTTAAATTTTAGAATTATGGTTTAGGGAATTATAAACCCTAAGATCTCTGAATGTAAATGTTTGGATGTATTTTATGATATTTGTTATTTGTAGATCACTTATTTATTTTGTGTCCTCCATTTATTGACAAAACTTAATACAATGAATCAATTATATGTATTGTACTTATTCAGGGTTTACATGCTACAAAGGGAAGGCGCTTAATTGAATACATATTTTAAACTTGTTCATTGGTTCAAATCTCCTTATTGTTGAAGTGTCTTCCTTTTTGTGCCATACAAACTGTTCATATTCTTTTGTACAGACACATATCATCCACAGAGTGCCTATTCTTTTGTTAGTAGCTCAATAGTTTATTTTGTCTGTTAGTTTCACTATAAACCACTTTGTTATTTATTTGGCATAGTCCAGAATTTGTTAATTCTGTAAGGTGTACTTATCTATATAACAAACAACAATCTATCAATCAATAAAAAATATATATACTAAAATTCCTTTTTCATTTATTCTATAAATAAAGCTGTCATCAAAATGTTAGTTATTGACAAAAATTCTGGCTATTACCATCATCAAATCAGTTGTTACTATGTCATCTTTGCATGTTTTCTTATAAAAATAAGATATTTATTTTTCTACCTCTTGGCAAGTTTGAAATACACGTTGCTTATGTTCTCCAATGGCTTAGTTTCTAAATAAGATGTAGCCACTATTCAACTCATCAATTAACAATGTCCATACCCTAGCCAGGGGTCAGAACCCCCCCCCCCCCCCCCCCCCCCCTTGAAAACAAATAAGTACTGTTATGGTCAACGCTTTGTTCGAATTGTGACTGTTAAAGTCGAATTTGTGAGTCCAAATACCCCCCTTGGAAAATCCTGGCTATGGGCCTAATGTCTTTCATTACAGTCAATAGAATCCAGGAAAAAAATCAGTTCATTTGAAAAGAAGGATATGAGTAATCTTTTATTGTTCTTCTTCATTCCAAAGTCTGTGTGAGGCCTTTAACACTGAGTTCAAAAAATCTCACCTCACTGCAAGTTTGTCAGAAACAAATGTTTTGGAATTAATCATTTATTTATCCTTTGTCTGAACTATGTTTTGTGGCCCCTTACCTCCACTGAATGATAAGAATTTCTGTCATTAATTTGTTTTAGATTTCATTAGATATTTTGTTTGAATCAATTAGTTTTGTATGATGATTTCTAGTTTCCTGTTTATACCAAAAATCAAATGATCAAGTACCAGTGTGTCAATCTTTAAGACGTATAATATTTATATAAATATAAATTTATTATTATGTTTATTTATATGTAGATTCCTTAGTGCTTTGTTATCTTGTAGAAAAGTTTCATATCTGTCTCGGGTATTGTAATGTTAAGCCTTTTGATTTAAAGTAAAGAAAACGTTGCCTATTTTGGTAACAATTACATCAGTATTTAATTTATTCAGAAAATGGGTTCTACATAAGAAGCAATTCAAGTTTCTAATTTCATTTAAATATTTTATACCTTTGGCTCCAACCATGTTATAATACATGTCATTTAATATTCTTATATCTTGTGAAGAATCAAATAAATAAATTTAAATTGAGAGTGAATGATGTTAGGAGCATAGGGGTTTGTCCTGTATTATCAGTACAATTCATCTGGAGCTGGGTAAATGGTTTCCTTTGTGCCAAAACACCTTATCTCTCAAAACCTTGTTATATTATTGTCCCCTAGAATTGTATCCCTGTTATGTTTTTGTTTGTGCACATGTGGTACAAGGAACTTTTCTGTGATTCATTTATGCTTGTGCTAGATTAATGTAACCTTAGAAACCATCACTGTTTGGAAGGACAATGCAAGTTTTCTTATAACAAATCTAAATATCTTTCGTTGTTAGTTTTGGCCTAAATTCAGAAGACTTATTTGTTTGAAGTCGGATAGAAACCCTAAAAGTAAAAAAAATATGTTTAGAAATATTCAAATGAAAATTAAAGAATCTCATTTTAAAAATCAATTTTTGATTGAAACTGGTAATTTCCTTGATGATTTCTAAGGAAACAGTTTTGTTATTATAGCTGATCATGTTAACTGTATATACATGTATATTGTTACTACTAATAGATAGGGACCTAGAATATATTAACTTGTTGTGTATGTAATTAAGTTTAATATGGTTAAAACACAAACCACCATAGATGTTTTTTTCTCATAACATTTCTAGACTTGATATATTTGCAAAATGTAATACAAAAGAATAAAACATTTTTGAAAGAAATTGTTTATATGTTTGCACAATTGCCTGAACTTAAGTCGAAACAATGTGTCTAGGTATGGTTACATGGCATCTGCTGGACAGACACCTTGTAGAGTACTATATCAAAACCAAAATCTGCATGTCAGTCTATTACAAAGCAGGGTCCATATTCATATTGCTATAACATGCTCTTGACCTAGAGATGCATTAAATTGTCACTAGATTCCAAACAGCCATCCATATTCAACATAATCCTTAACACAAAGTTTGTACCAAATTAGTTTCATCTGTAACTTCAACAGTGTGTCTCAATACAAACTTTACACTATAATCAATGTAACAAGGTAGCACAAAAAGGCATATAGACGAAGAATATTGTTAAAAATGAAAGACAAGAATACAAAAATTATCATAGACCAATAACACAATGATGGGAGCCACGTCTAATGGATACCACCAAAAACAGACTAAACATTAAAAGTTCTATTCATAAAGACAAATAAAACAATAATATAACCTGTTATTAAGATTATAAACAACATCAGTAAACAGAATCTATACTTCACGGGTTATGTTCTTCTCATATATGTTATGTTGGTATGATACTAAACCCCTACAGTAAGGATTGTGCCTGATGTTCATATGATGAAATCATAATCTTTCAGTCAGTTTTATTGAAGTCTGGAGCTGGCATGTCAGTTAACTGCTAGTAGTCTGTTGTTATTTATGTATTATTGTCATTTTGTTTATTTTCTTTGGTTGCATCTTCTAACATCAGACTCAGACTTTTCTTGGACTGAATTTTAATGTGCGTATTGTTATGCGTTTACTTTTCTACTTTGGCTAGAGGTTTAGGGGGAGGGTTGAGATCTCACAAACATGTTTAATCCTGCCGCATTTTTGCGCCTGTACCAAGTCAGGAGCCTCTGGCCTTTGTTAGTCTTGTATTATTTTAATTTTGGTTTCTTGTGTACAATTTGGAAATTAGTATGGCGTTCATTATCACTGAACTAGTATATATTTGTTTAGGGGCCAGCTGAAGGACGCCTCCGGTGCGGGAATTTCTTGCTACATTGAAGACCTGTTGGTGACCTTCTGCTGTTGTTTCTTTCTTTGGTCGGGTTGTTGTCTCTTTGACACATTCCCCATTTCCATTCTCAATTTTAAGATTTGATAGTACTCGCAGTTATTTACAGTTTGTTAAAAGCCAAAAACAATTAATAATGAAAATTAGTGAAGTTGATACCTTCTAATGATTTTTTTTATAAAAAGGATGAGACGTTCTTAGACATATTCCTGTTTTTTCAACTTTCTGCCCAGACACTGGATGACGTTTTTTAAAGTCTGAGTAGTTGCTGCATGCTCTTGAATACCGAATAAGTTTGGGAAAATTTATATCCCATATGCTGTTGGAAGAGTTCCAGAGTTGTGGAGCTTTAGACTTTAGATTTAAGGCTGTTATTTCACAAATAGCAAAATAACTCTAAGTATTCGAGGCACGACTTTCCCCAAACTCTACATTACTGTGGGACTTGTCAGATGGAAGTATGATTTTTAACAAAGTGTACCAATACTTGAATTTCCTTGGATTAATTTAGTAGAAACTTTGTATAATTTTTGGAATTGTTAAACATAACAAACACTCCGATCTATTATGAGGGTTTCTGCAGGCCTGTTTTATTACAAAGTATTTTTACTTTTAAATTGCCTACGATCAAATGCCGTCAAAATATCCCATTTTACCCCTGCCATAATTTCAATGTGCACACCAAGGGTGTATCATGCACTCTTGGCGCAGTTGTTCATTTTAATATAGCAAAAAAGAGTGTACTATTACAAATTGAACAATCAAGTTATATCAGAAGTAAACAATTATATCCCATTCCTTCTATAATCGTGTAATATAATCAAGAATCGATTTGGAACCATTTAGCCCAATAATAATTGCTATTGAAATTTTCTCTAATTTTCAGAAATAAAACTTCATGTACTATTATTAATTAGTTTTACTTTGAAATATTTGGCTTTCAATGGTAATACATTTATTCCAGTAAAATGGTGAATTTACGAAAAATTGTAACAATTTGACACACATATGTTAAGAAATAGTATACAGCACAAAGCATAACCAAAAGGTTTTTACACAGGAAGTACATTTTTTGTTATTTCTCTACTTTCTGACAAAACAACTTTTTGAGCAGTACTTGTGCTCCGTTCTAATTTGACAAGAATCATCAAATTTTAAAACAAACATATACGATGAATCGTCATTACAATATCTCTTCAATGATATTCCGTCAGATTGCGTCTACAAGATAAAGCTAATAGTGTCCTTTTCATGAAGACAAATTCCACCTGCCAATATCCAGGCGACAGATCAAGTATTGAATACGAGGTTAATTTAGATATGTAATCAAACGGTGAATATTCGTGACTGTGTTCAATTTTCTGAGTTCCATGCATCATTGCATTATCCATTGCTGTTCTTGCAGTTGTCAACAGTACCTAACCACGGGCTTATGGACGGAATGATCAATCCATTTGTCGAAATCCTATCAAACTCCTGTGAAACATTTTAGGTAGTACCAGTATTTGGGACTCTTTATATTTTTAGTTTATTTTGTTGAATGCAAGTGTTGCTGTTATCTTCTTTTTATCTCCTATAAATTCTGTGGTTTTTATTTCGTTATTTTCCTCTTATAGTTGAAGTGTTTCTCTCGGTTTTAGTTAATAACCCGGATTTGTTTTCTCTCAATCGATTGGTGACTTTTGAACAGCGGTATACTGCTGTTGCCTTTATTCAAAATCGATCTTTTCATATGTGTTCTGCAAGGTAATTTTCATGAGTTACCAGAGCAACCGAAGTTCTAGGAAATATAACATGCGAATCCATGAATCGATTCATTAAACGCACTAGAACTTTAGCTGATTAAGTTACTAAGCATTCTACTAAACCTCTTCCAATTTAATTGCAAAAATCTTTCTGCAAGCGCAAACATTCATTCTGAAACAAGAATGGCTTACTTCTTAATGACATCGTCCGGTGCATCATAATTAGGTTTTTCTAGGTTCTCTCGTCAGATGACTTCTTTTGCATTTACTGTCCTTCTTAAGATCGTGGTTGTACACGATAAAGTACAGATTAATATGTTTTAAAGAATTTTTCGTCCAGAGAATTGACCAACGCCTTATAATTTGGGTTTTTATAATTGATAAATTGTTTTAATTACCCTGAACATGTCCTCTGAATGCAACTGCTAGAAACAGTCCCCTATTCTGCTAATATTATTCATTTTTATCGAGAGTAAGCCTCAAGTCGGACTTTCAATATATCCATGAAGTGATACGTACTATGTTAAAGGGATTGCTCGTGCTGATGAGGGGTTTGTTCATCTCAAGTTTTTACCATCTGTCCTTTATAAACGGGTTAAATATTTAATTTTCTATGAATATCTGAATATTCTTACAGTAACCCTTGATGGTACATTATATTTACCTTTGTGTACAATAAACTTATCAAAGATACCATGAATAAGTTAAGTATATACGCCAGACGCGCGTTTCGTCTACAAACGACTCATCAGTGATGCTCAAATCCAAAAAAGTTAAAAAGGCCAAATATTTTTATTGATATACGTTTGTGAAGTTGCTTTAATTGCTTCTCTCGTTTTCTAATGTCCCAAAACATTAGGCTAGGTTCTTTTGACTGTTTAGCAGTAGCATAGCTAGACTTTTCTGGAAAAATCATAGGTTGGTTGACAGTAACCAGAGCCATTATGGCTCAAAGTATTGGAATTTTTGTTCCGCTCATAATGCTAACGAACTGCTCTATTTCATTTTTAATAGGAAATATTTTTGTTCCATTTCTATTAGTCAAGTAATAACAGAAGAAATTTAAGTGTTTTATTCGTCTCAAATTGGGGGAACGTAGAAGAGAGGCGAAAATCGAAAATAATCTGGCAGTGCAAGGCAAAAAAAGAAAAGAAAGACCATCAACAGCATAGTTAATTTGGATCTCAATGTTGCAACTAAAATCCTGTAACATGCCTTGGGATTTGAGATTTATATAAGAAGGAACATATTAAATTTCATTTTAAATAATCTGTTTCATTTCTTATATCTTTGTATACGATAACAACACTTTAACTAGCTCTCTATATTGTTCTTTTCAAGCTCTTTGCATTCTTTTCGATTTTAACTTGTCTGTTAGAACTCTTAATCACTAGCACTTCTTTTTTGTGTATTGCTTCACTTTGATTTACGAGATATTCATTTGGTATCTTTCGCATCTCAGTTCAATATTCAAACAATATATCACAACTCAACTAGCTCACTTTATTGACATTTCAGCTATCGTAACATTTCAAAGGTTCAGGGGTTATATTTTCCCTAATTTCAGAGTATTTTTAAGACTTTGGGAATCAGGTCAATATTCTTAACAATGTACAATTATTTCTCCAAACTCGGTTCTCCTTGAGATCTCTTAAAACTCTGGATAGGGCCAGACTTTATACATTTGCTTATACATACACCTTGTAAGTTTTTGGTTTTTGTTTACAAAAAACAGACTGTATTGTTCAAAACATCCTAGTGAACATTTAGACACTGAAACTTCCTCCATCACTTCAATATCATCGTGTTTCAGTGAACATTTAGACACTGATACTTCCTCCATCACTTCAATATCATCGTGTTTCAGTGAACATTAAGACACTGATACTTCCTCCATCACTTCAATATCATCATGTTTCAGTGAACATTTAGACACTAATACTTCCTTCATCACTTCAATATCATCGTGTTTCAGTGAACATTTAGACACTGATACTTCCTTCATCACTTCAATATCATCGTGTTTCAGTGAACATTTAGACACTGATACTTCCTCCATCACTTCAATATCATCGTGTTTCAATGAACATTTAGACACTGATACTTCCTCCATCACTTCAATATCATCGTGTTTCAGTGAACATTAAGACACTGATACTTCCTCCATCTCTTCAATATCATCGTGTTTCAGTGAACATTAAGACACTGATACTTCCTCCATCACTTCAATATCATCGTGTTTCAATGAACATTAAGACACTGATACTTCCTCCATCACTTCAATATCATCGTGTTTCAGTGAACATTTAGACACTGATACTTCCTTCATCACTTCAATATCATCGTGTTTCAGTGAACATTTAGACACTGATACTTCCTCCATCACTTCAATATCATCGTGTTTCAGTGAACATTTTGACACTGATACTTCTTTCATCACTTCAATATCATCGTGTTTCAGTGAACATTTAGACACTGATACTTCATTAATCACTTCGATATCGTGTTTCAGTGAACATTTAGACACTGATACTTCCTCCATCACTTCAATATCATCGTGTTTCAGTGAACATTTAGACACTGATTCTTCCTCCATCACTTCAATATCATCGTGTTTCAGTGAACATTTTGACACTGATACTTCTTTCATCACTTCAATATCATCGTGTTTCAGTGAACATTTAGACACTGATACTTCCTCCATCACTTCAATATCATCGTGTTTCATCTTGATTAGCATTCTCTTTGAAAATTCATTTACTGCAAGTTTGGAACCTCTTTCTAAATTATTAACATCTATTTTATCAGCAACCAAAGACGGGCTTCAAAGTTTTTGTAAAACTGCCTTTTCTAGAGGTGGCGTGAATCAGATGTGGATACTTAAAAATTCCAAAGATCTTTTTTGTCAACACAGGCTTGCTCTGTTTGATGGGATGAAAGAATGACAAGCAAACAAATATTTAAGAATTGAAAACTGTCATTTATTATTAAAATGACGAAGAAGCAATGCAACACAATGAAAAACATGTATAATGAAATCAATAAATCATATTTATAAACAACATATATGGTTATAATGACAAAACCTTATTGACCCATCCCATCAAAGATGGGGTTACATTCGCCCATCATAGATGGTGTTACATTCGAAAATAAACACTCACATATAGTTTAACCAAATAAAACATGAATACACAATACCCATTGTTAAACAAAATTAAGATATTTCAATTTAAATTGGTTCAAACATAATGAAAAAATCCGAATTAGCTATCCAGGGAGGGATGGTGGGTATAACTTTTAGTTCCAAAATTTCCTGCCACTACTAACTGCAGCTGAAGCGCCTTCTGAGATCATATAACATGATCAGGGGAAGGAATAACTTGGTATTTGCGTTTCTACCCAATAAGGACAAAGAGTTATGCCGCTTTCCATAGTACCGCCTAGTTTGCCAAAAAATCATTTTTAATAAAAATTAGCATTTTTGTCAACACAGGCTTGCTCTGTTTGATGGGATGAAAGAATGACAAGCAAACAAATATTTAAGAATTGAAAACTGTCATTTATTATTAAAATGACGAAGAAGCAATGCAACACAATGAAAAACATGTATAATGAAATCAATAAATCATATTTATAAACAACATATATGGTTATAATGACAAAACCTTATTGACCCATCCCATCAAAGATGGGGTTACATTCGCCACAATATTGTTACCCAAAGCCTTCCTTGTAACAATATCCCCCATCCAAGCCAGTGATAAAAATTTCTAAAAGCAAAAAATCCTAACTACCAAAAATAAGAAAAACAAAAATATCAAAAAAGAAATCACAAATCTGAATAAAGCTACTTCTATCTATGAGTATCCATTCTGTAAACTAAACGCTAACTATCCCATGATTATAATGTATTAACAGATACAAAAAAAAATTAAAATTAAAAGCTGCAGGAGGCCCCTGTCCCCATGACAACCAAAGCCAAATTTTACATTTATTTACATTGAAAATTCTAATTTTATTCTATCTTATTTATTTTTATGATTATTCGTATACTAGTATATACACTTTGACTGCTTAGTTTAACTTCTTGAAAGATAACATCATTACCACCATAGTTTATTACAGTGCGTAAAGTTAATCAACCTTAATCAACCTCTTTACGAGATTCCTTAAATTTTATGACACAGGTCGACCAGAGTTCACCCCATCGTCAGCTGCAATGGCAAAAGGGGATGATTCATTACTGTTAGGTTTATAATCTCTGAGAAATTGGAAAAATGACATCAAATTGCATGACCATGGGTGCAAACCTAAATACTTCATTTTTATTATGTGTTAAATTATCATTGAAAGAAATGGTAGCAAATTATTGTATTTTGGTAAATATCTCAACTTAATTATACGAAGAACAAAATAAAACAAATCCAAAAAATAATAGAAAAAAAAAAAAAAAAAAAAAAAAAAGACAAAAAGGAAAATACAAAAACAACAAAAACAAAATAATAACCATACACACTATACAAAATATGACCGCAAGTCTGTAAAGAAGATTAAAAATACAGAGGCCCATGTCCCCATTACATTTCGTAATCACAGTTACCCAACATAGATACAATTAAAAATGAGTATCAACTATACTGTCAAAACAAAGTTATTACACTCTTATGCATGTAATGAAAATACACTTCATACGTAAAAACATTTACTTATTAAAACAATATCATACGTTTGAGGAAAAATCACGCAAAACACAAACTAAACAAAAACAAAAATTCAGAATTTCTTTCCCTTTTGTACTCATACCAGAATAATATTAAACAAAAAAAATAAAAATAAAACCAAAACTAAATCTAAACATGATTACCCGTTTATGGCACAGTGGCAAGAACAAGGAACCCTTCAACGTATTTCATGAAAACAACCGCGTTGTGTCGCATCAGAGGTCCATAACCCCATGATACAACATCAAAACACATAAAACAGATTTAGATGTTAAGAACTGGTATCCGAATATATTTTTTGTACGCATCTGAATGCCATCTCCCCATTACCTGAATGTTATCACTTGAAATGCCCATCATAGCTGCTGAACTCGCTGCCCCAATCCTAAAGCTATGTCCCTTATACACCGCGGTGTCACATCCAGCCCATTGTAACGAAAGTTGTAACTGGCGTGTAAAATACTGCCTAGGAATAGGTTTACCATCCATAAAACAAAATAAATGACCATTTTGAATCCCCCTCATCTTGCAATATTCCCATACCGCATGCACTGGACATAAATCTACATTTTAAACATTACAGTTAATTTGAAATTTATGACAAGATAGAATCGCCGTTCTCGTGTTTGGATTGTTGGCAATCCCTCCTGCTGTGGTCTCCACCACAAACCTGGCAGGTGTGCTCGTATCTACAAATTCTTGCCGTGCAGCCTGATTCATTGTTGAAAGCATAACAAAACCTTTTCTGTTGAGGGGCTGGAGCCGTGAGGCTTTGTGTAAGAAAGGGCTATTTCATGGCATTGGTTTTCCCAATAAGACCAATAGCTAACGCCTCATTGAATAATTCCCCATTTACTCCATCCCATGGTAAGTGTAAAGGGTCTACTTCCCTCCACTGCCTATATGCTTGATCATAAAAGAATGCAGCCTAAATTCCAGCTTTTTCTGCCAAGTTTGCAATGATAGCCGCATATTTCATCAGCTTCGGGGATTCAGTAGGGTATTTTTCAAAATAAATTGCCCCATAAATGCGAAAAGCTTCATGCCACTGTGCCATTGACTCAATTTTTGCCTTACTACTACTATTTTTAACAAATGTTAAACAATCATCCTTCTCTACCGGAACATACTTAACAACTCTGGATTTGGATTTTAATAAATCCTTCAGATTAATGAATTTGTTAGACCAAATATCAGCTTTCAGTTTTGGTTCCACACCCAAAGCCAGTGGGCGTGATAAACCCTGGCCTCCTAACTCGTTTGAAAATGTACCTGTGTTTGGATTGCCCTGTAGAAGATGGTTCACCACCTGTTGACTCGGAGATTCTTCAGTTGGCATGAAACACTGTTGGCCGCTTCTGCTAATAACATTTGAGCAGGACGGATGACTGCTCTCGGATGATTGGTTATCAATAATATTTGTTGAGTGAGACTGGGATGGTGTCGTCATTTCTGTTGTATTACATGTAGTGGTATCATCTTGCCTTGGTGGACAAATGGAATTAACACCTTGGTGTGTTGGTATCAAAATTGGATCTTGAGAGTTTACCTCCTTGCCTTGAATAACACCAGTGCTTTTGAGTATGGTAACTACTGTTTGGGCGATAATTGGAGTTACGACCGTCAATATTCTCATAATTTGGTCATCATTATACGTATTAGGATCAGTTGAATTGGACTGTACATGTGGATTATCAGCTGACACCTGGCCGGAATTAATATTTGGATTTGAAGAGCTTGGTGCAGAATTGTCAATAGATACACCCAGTCCCACATCTGAACTGCCTAGGTTTTCCATTACTTCTCCAAGCCTTTGTGTGCTTTTCCGTTTACGATTACTTCTTTTTGGTTCTTTGGGTGGCATTTCTGATAAAACGGTTGCTGGAAAAAAGAACTCAAAATATATTGAATGCATGATATAAAACTACCATATCAAAAAAGTGCCATAAGAACATTTTGAACATATTTATACCATCTGCACTTCTCTTTTATACCATATATAATCTATACCCTTAAATTCATTTAAGTGCCGTGTGCACTGATTCTAAATATTATATTTTATTAACCACAACAGAATTGACATAAGTACCCTAAACACTGCCCATCAAAGCACCATTTGTACTAGAGCGTCACAAATTCATCTAAATGCTAATTGCACTCAAAACTAGATACAATGAGTACTCAAACACAACAAATCTATCTATATGCCATATGGGCATGCTCCTCAACGCACCATATGTACTAGAGCCTCATAGAATTCATCTAAATGTTATATGCACCCATCATGCATACAAATATGTACTCAAGCACAATAAAACTATATAAATGCCAAATGGGCATTGCTCATCAAAGCACCATATATACTAGAGCCTCATAGATTCAGATGCGCTTGTGTTAAGTACATAAATGTATCCAAGTACACTATTTATCTCAGTGGCTCATCAAAAGAGCCTCATAAATTCATGTAGGTGCCATAACACCTGTTTAAAGTACACAATGTATCCAAATTTAAGCACAAAATTTAGGAAAAATAAAATAAAAAATTAATGATATTCTATACATGTGTCATAAGCACTATTTAACTAATAAATATATGAATCCTAATTACAATGATTCTTGGCGAAGAAGTCTACATGTATAATGTTACACTTATAACAAAACGCAAGAAGAATATTTAAGCTCTAAAATATACGCAGTTCTGTTATCAGTATGTAATTGCCCACCTAATTTGCTATGATAAAGATTGTTAAATAAATTTGTCTTAGTTGTTTTCATGAACCCTATCAGACTGTCTGAATGACCGTTAAAATTAATGTAATATGCAGCTGTGTTTTAATTTGTTAGGGATAAGGTTGTTTAATAATTTTATCTTAATTGTTTTTATGGACCTTAGCAGACTGTCTGGATGACCGTTAAAATTGATGGATGATGCAGCTGTGTTGTTTCTATCATGACTTTAATTACAAGCCGTATAGTTTATGAGTTTGTTTATTTATATTCTGCTCATATGTGTCCCGATTCAGTACAACCACGCGAGAAAGCATCCAAGGAATATAACGTGTTCTGTTATAATAAAAACTGTTATGATATGACACTCTAATATAATTATTATAGAAACAAATCATCCTGATATAAATAAACCATAGGCATAAAACTATTTTTGGCACATAATACCCATGGCAAGTTATACCTCCAGTTTTGAAAAGAACGGAGTGGCTATTTGTCCGGCTAGCCGGACGAATAGTGTCAGGGCTATTTGTCCGTCCATTGTAATGCGCATGTCATATAATGTACGTTCGGAAGTGCGTGTAATATTATCTTCAGAAGCACCATGCAAGGGGTCGCGTGTAATCTGATAACTGAATTTCAATTTTAAGATCATGGCTGAAAACGGTGATATTATCAATATTTGTGATAAATTTTATAGTTTTCGGAATTTAACAATGGAACATGATATAATGAACTTCTAATAATGATATAATCTTATAAAAGGGACTCTAAAAAATTGAAATCACAAGGAAAATGGGAAATAAAAGATAATTGATCGGTTTTACAAAACTTACTCGACTCGCTACAGCCGTGTGTATATGGTGGAAAATATGTTCAAAGCAAAAGTAGTTGAGAAAGGCCTTTCGATTGCATGTCTAACTGATTGAAATTAAGCTTATAGTTACATTCCAAAAATGAATCTTGCAAGTAGCCTTCGAAGTGGTATATCAGGGAGGGGAATGGAGGCTACAAACTGGCTTGAAGTGGGGATGTTAGAAGTACGATTATAAAAAGTGGGGTAATGAAATACATGGGACAGCAAAGATGGGATCAGGAGAAAAAAAAGAAAGGAGAAATTTGGGAAAAGAAGCACATCGTGTCAGCCCGACCCCCTCATGTAAATAGATTAAAAACAAATGTGTGTGTGTGTTTGGGGGGGGGGGGGGGATTATAGAAAAATGTCTCGCCTTTCACTCAAAACATGGATAACTTAACTTTGTCAAGGGGTCTTTTTCTCTTTGACAGCTACACACATAATAATTTTGTACCTTTTTTAGCTACACATAACTCTTTACATTAACTTAAAATGCACGAGTCAAACACTATCCAAGTTTGTTTTACAAGTCATTTATTCTCTCTTCTTATATAAAAAATATGGGATGTATATGATTTTTTTTCTAATTATTCGTTATCCACATTAGACTATATACTAGAATGAAGAAAACAACTATTTCGATTACTAGTAACATGATTAGGCCTTAACACTAAAGATTACAAACATGTCCTACCCCCTGGTGCTTTTGAAGATAATATTACACACACACACAAATATGATAGTGACATGCGCATTGTATTGGCCGGACAAATAGTCCTGGTACTATTCGTCCGGCTAGCCGGACAAATAGCAACTGCCTTGAAAGAAATTGAACATTAAATCGCATTGTTCTGTACAAGCATGTTTATGGGGAATTTCCCTTGAACTTAATATAGCTTTCAACAAATAAATAAATAAATAGAAACCTGTCCAATACTTAACTGCTATTAACTTTCTTCTATTTCATAGCTTGAATAATTGACCCTCTTATATTTCGAAAATATTTTGGCATGCCAACATCATAGTAAAAGTGGACACCATCAACATAGTTATTGCGATCCGAATTTTTCACCCCTGTTATTTTCCAGTAACGACAATGTGGTTGGTCCTTTATTTGAGCTTTCAAAAATCTGTTAGTCTTAATAACTAAATCATTATACACATGTGATGCAATGACTCGTGTCGATTCTCTTGGTAGAAGTTGGCATATTGTTACAGACTTAATCTCAAATCGGGTTGTCAATGTTTGTGATAATAGAATCAGCCGTAAACCCAATTCCTCTGTCGCATCTTCAGAGGCTCCTTATATATCCAAATCGTTACCACCAATGTGAATAATTACATGTTCGGGACGATTTTTCTCTATGAAAGACAAAATAGTTTGCACATGATCTGAATTTGAAACTTTTCCGCGGCCGATCCCAAGACATTTTACCTCACAGTTCATCAAGTTGAAATTATGTAATGCAGGTCTATTATAAATAAAAGTTCCCAATCTACGGACGTGTGAACTACCAACTACGACAATTTTCATCGGAAAATGATAGTCTCTCTAATTAAACTATAATTTAATTTTCTGGCGCTTCAGCCGACCAAAATCACTTACTGGATCTAATACAATATTCTCTGGACACTTTTTCTTGTTGTTCCGTGAAAAGTAGAACAAGAAAAACCTTTCAATAAAACTAAACTACAATGTTCTTTAAACTCTAGAAATCTCAAGCAGGTAGATGCAATTACGACAAATAACGGATATATAAATTACAATGTCAAATAACATATTAAAGTTACCTAATTATCTACAGAATATAATCCTTTTTTTTTTTTCGAGTCACAATATAACCGTCTTGTTAAAAACACAAATTACGCAGAATGTAATATAACTTTTAGTTCCAAAATTTCCTGCCACTACTAACTGCAGCTGAAGCGCCTTCTGAGATCATATAACATGATCAGGGGAAGGAATAACTTGGTATTTGCGTTTCTACCCAATAAGGACAAAGAGTTATGCCGCTTTCCATAGTACCGCCTAGTTTACCAAAAAATCATTTTTAATAAAAATTAGCATTTAGAGTACATACAATCTAAATCTCTTTCATCTTGTAATAGTATTAAACATTTGACTTTTTTCTACACCCTACACAAGTATTCCACATTCCAAACTTAAAGACACATTGAAAGAGTTGGTATTGCTTTGTATCATAAAAAGAATGGCCAACGTAGATACAAGTACCGTGTCTTAGGAAGGGATAAATCCTACTTTGAAAAGGATCACTCTGATTCAAACAAAAAATTCTCTGAAACTGACATTATCAAGATGCTTGATTTCTTGATTGACAACCTATTTGTTACATTCGGAGGACGTGTTTTTCAACAGACTGTCGGCACTTTAATGGGAACAAATTGTGCCCTTTACTTGCCGACTTGTTTCTGTATTGTAAGGATGACTAAATAAAGGAACTTCTTAGGAAGAAAGTTAAGAAGTTAGTGATATCCTTTAACTCTACTTTCCGCTATATAGATGATGTTCTTTCACTAAATAAATCAAAATTTGGTGACTATGTGGAATGGATCTATCCCATCGAACTAGAGAAAAAGGATACCACAGATACAGTTAAGTCGGTCTCATATCTAGACTTAAATCTAGAAATTTACAATGAGGGTCGGTTGAAAACAAAACTTTACGACCAAAGAGATGATTTCAGTTTTCCAATTTGTGAACTTTCCATTTTTAAGTAGCAACATTCCAGCAGCACCTGCATACGGGGTATATATCTCCTAATTGATACAATATTCCCGTGCTTGCATTTCTTATCATGATTTTCTTGATAGAGGGTTGCTGCTTACAAGGAAGCTATTACACCAAAGGTTCCAAAAAGTGAAGTTGAAATCATCTCTTCGTATATTTTAAGGACACTATCACGAGTTGGTTGACCGTTATGGAATAACCGTTTCACAAATGATATCGGATATGTTCCTTACGTCTTAACTACAGTCCCCTTCCCTTTCATAAATGTGACCTACCGAATTAAGACTATCTACTGGATTTGTTAGCTCATAAGCAACACTACGGGTGCCACATGTGGAGCAGGATCTGCTTACCCTTCCGGAGGACCTGATATCGCCCCTAGTTTTAGATGGATATCGCTTTGCTTATTCTTTAGTTTTCTATGTTTTGTCATGTGTACCATTGATTGTCTGTTTGTCTTTTTCATTTTTAGCTAGGTGTTGTCAGCTTATTTTCGATTTATGAGTTTGATTGTCCCTTTGGTATCTTTCGTCCCTCTTTTACATTATGGGCAAAAATATTAAACAACAATTTGAATCGAAAGTAATATAATGTCCAACACAATTTCGTCAAATCTCGTATCTTTTCATATTTTGCACATATTTCTGGTGTATATCAAACTGATTCTGGGTTGAAAATTCAAATGAAACAGACTTGATTTTTTTTATAAATTGCCTTTTGAATTGTTTATCAAGGCAGACATCTTACTAATCGATTGAGACATTCTAGGTAACAAAACAAAATGTGAGGGAATCCCATTAAACATATGTTTAGAAAATCTCAGTTGATAGATTCTTCAGTGAGAGGAAGGGCTTAATGTTAACTTTGATCTTGTTACAAAACGAAACACTAAATTGTATTATCTTTTATTTATGGCAAACTGGATAAACTGAAAAAAGTAAACTGGTGATTTTTTAAGTTTATTGTTATCTATATGAAATACAATGTAACAATAACAATTTGACAAAGTAGCTTAAATAAATAATGTCATTTGCTGGAATAGATCATTACTTTAATTAAATAGTGTAGCTTTAATATAAATCGTACTTTGATGGAACAAATAATTATCTTAATAAGTATGTTGTTTATACAATGTCATTTGCTGGAATAGATCTTTACTGTATTGGACAATGTGGTTTAAATAATTAACATAATATGCTGGAATAAATCATAATGTGAATTAAGCAATGTAGCTTAAAACATACAATGTTATTTGCTAGAATCGTTAATTTCTATATTTAGACAATGTAGCTTAAATATATAATGTCCTTTGCTTTGAAGATTAAAGCATTAACTTTGGCTCTCCATGTAGGGGAAACAACTCCTGACATAACCAAAATGGTTCCTGTTTTCCTTTGTTTATGTGAAGGTCTTTGAAAAAACGTAAAAAAAATCAAACATTACTAAATCATAAGACAGAATTTAAAGAGCAGATATTATGTGTGTTAATGTAAAATTTCAAATGCTTTAAATACAAAACATAGATTTTAAATTTGGGAAAACAGTAATAATAATACATCTTCTTCGAGGCCTTGTTAAGTCCATCTATTTCAGCTTCGTCTGTCATCAATAATATAAATATAAATGCATGCATCAATTTCACACAGAATCAGATATAATTTATAACCTATGTTCAATCTGGTTTCAGAAAAATGCATCTAAGGTTCCATTATACATTGTTATTTGGAGGTAGTTATTATGCAAAATTAACAGTCCTGCTATGTGACACACATATGCAAAGATCACACACCACCAGATAAGATAAATTGCTCTTAAACCTTCTGTATACTTCATTTAAGGCTTGGCAAAGCATTAAAAATATAAGCATTTCCAGAAGACAAATGCCTTTCATGTCGTTAGAGCAATTTACGAGAAAACAAAACTGTATCCAATACCCTGGCTACAGGAAAAGTTCTAAATTTTATAAAATCTTGATTTATTATTCATAAATAACACTTCACAAATGGTTATCAATTCACCAAACAACCTGTGTACCTTAATACTGATTTCACTCTGACTTGCTGTGTACTTGTTGCAAAGTTATAACAGACTCTGCTTAACAATTAACTTGAGTATTCTTTACAATATTTTTAAATCAATGAAAACTTGGAAACGGCATCAATCAAAACCAAAATCTGAAGGAAAACTTATTTATGATTTCCTTTAAATAGCTCAAGACAATTTGATGCAAGGTTTCTCCATAACATCTTTGTGAGATGTGGATTCAAACATGTTTTATATGGGTATGGTATCACTGCCTATTTAACATTTCAAATTAACATCACCAATGGGTATATTTATTTATCAAGTTGAAGTTTGGAATAATTTCCTTAAACTGAAAAACTTTGGAAAATGGTCAGCCAACTGCAATAAAATATTTATGCCATACAGCAGGTTTTATTTGAAAATATACTACTCTTATCATCAAATGTCAGATTCTATTTTAAGAAATGGGAAATATAATAAAATACTAATTAGCAAGATTCATATTCACAATAAACAAAGTAAAAGTAAGATGTAAAAATTAATCACAAATTTTGTTTTTATAAAACACTGTTAATTTTAAAATTTTGATATATTTCAATGTTGCATTTTCCCTAATATTTAAAAAAAAAAGGCCTTTCAGCAGTTATGCTTTTATCAAAATTCCTTTACAATTGGCTGAATATTTTAATCTTTTGATTAATTTGATGCAACTTCATGGGTTAAATAGTTCTGTTTTGATAACAGAAAATATATTGTGTGTATTACTAGAATGAGATCAATAAGTTATGAATAATCAACACATGACATTAGAATAACAAAATATCAAGGTTTATAATTACTATAAAATGCCTTAGAAATAATAAACCTGTATCATTTTCACTCTCTTAGGAAAATCCAAGTTTTGACAGACAATTTTTATCTTCCCCAACAGTCAGCAAAATAATGATTTCTTTTTATGTGAAGTCATTAGAAGTAGTCTCTTTTTTGTGACATCCCAATAGAAACATTTAGAAGAAAGAAATAAAATTAGACATCAATAATAAATCATACCTAAGAACACCAGAAATCAAATGAACACCAAAAAAAAAAAGAATAATCAACTTTGTTAATAGAAATAGACTTAAAATTAGAGCAATATATCTGTATTAAAAAAGTAAACAAAAGTTTTAGCCATAAATTGATACAATATTTATTTAGCCATATATTATCTGGAATGTAACTATTTCTATTTGCTGAAAAATCAGTTCACACTAAACCTGCAGACTTTAATGAGAATTAAATAAATTAATTGTATTTGGAGAACAAGCCTATTTTCTTCCTATTTTCTCTTTTATTAAATCAAAATTCTTTATGTTTATGCAAATAAATAAAACAGAATTTCAATTAAAAAAAGAAGTCCATTTAATCATAGTTGTAGTTGCTTGCTTTTCTCTACTTTCTAAGTATCTGAAAAATTAGCGCTTAAGCAATGCTAGCAAGTCTGGCACATAATACCAATTCATCATTGGTGGGTAGTATAATGAAAATATGTTGTACTTGAACAAATTCTTTAAAGAAATAACCCATTAAATAAAACAATAAAGACCAGTACAAAATATAGTACAAATTATAAAGATTGTTCTAGAATGCTCACTAGGACCAGAGAATATTCACCTTTTTTTCGAATACAATGTGTGCTTTACATAAAATCTTAGATATCTAATTTTACTAGCATGTTTTTTAAAGAAAAATATCCTGTCAAAGTCTTTTGTCTGCTGTGACTTACAGTAGCCATGTAACATATCATTGTGAGTACATAATAACATGTCAACAATCCATCTGAATTCTCTAGTCCTGAACAGTATCACAGATTATAAAATACTATCATGTATTCCCTGTTAGGAGGCCTCTAATACAGAAAGCTGGGCAAATCCTATCAGAGCCTTGTCACACGGGGCTTCGTTAGGACCACAGCCAGAATTCTACAAAATATAGAAAAATAAACTGTACATTTATTATACATAGGAGTTATATTAGTTTACCATCTTAAATCTATCATCAATAATATACAAATTAATAACAGAGCTTTGACACAGGGCTATATTAAAATGTTAAATGAGACCTTTTTTTCTACAACTTTGGTGCTACAAAATACAGAAAAAGTTGAATCTATGATATTTACAATAGAGTAATAAAAAGTTAAATTTCAAGAGTCTTCAGACAGAAGATGCCTTATTTTAATCAATAAAAAGTGATTGCTTTAAACCCTGGAATGATGTGTAAATGAAGGTAGAATAGCTTACCAGAGCAAATGTTATCGTCTTTAAACCAGTATCAATTATTTTCTGTAAATTAGCTGCAACTGTCAAGATAAAATAAAAATATTAAATACACTATCACATCTTACTATGAACAAATAAATAATAAAAAAACTGACATGAGGTACAAAAAGTGCCAATTACTTAACCTGACTTATATACAACAAAGGAGATGATCTCAACTTTTCAACCACAAATTTACCCTTTGGAGATTATAATTTTCCCCTGTCTATATCCTATGATGTTTACTTTTCTTGTCCAGCTTGTCAGAAAATGTTTTTATAAAGCTGAGTGTAACGAGTGTAACTTAACAGGGTAACATTTCCTACAGACTTTTAAATACTTTAATTTCCTCAATTGCTTGAAACAAAATGACTATAAGGCCAACTAAAATTAATAAGAAGATTTTCATCCAAATTTTGAAAAAAATGAGGCAGGTGGGAGGATTTTATTTTTTAAATTTTATTTCAATTGAAACCCTCTTCACGAGTTCTTCATACCGCCAGGTATATGCTAATGGAAAACAAGCTTGTATAAAGTATGTACATGCTGTATAAGGAATCCTACACTATTTTTTAAACTCTTAAATAAAAATCCCTGATTGGCAACCACTGTTATACGAGTAATTGCTGCTTTAGAAACCTATGTATAGTATACATTAAAAAGAAGAGAAATGCTCTCTTCAGTTGGCCTATACCTACACCAAATTAATTTTGCTTTCTAAGCAATGGTTTGTAGTCCCCATAAAATTAATAAAATGTATTGGTACAATTGTATGCAACACAAGTATTATGAGTACAGAATAAAATGTAAACTCAGTGTTAAAAGTAATAATGATGTAAAACATGAATTTAACCAAAAAAAAGTTGTTGTTTAATGACTAAATTGAGGGTATTGGGACAGTTACAGAGGGTGTTTGCTGTTTGTCAACAAAAACAACAGCCAAGGGCTTGTTATAATCAAAATGTGTGTTTGTTGACTTTTTCTCAATATACAGTCATAAATCAAACAAGTTCGTGCTTGTGTCAATTTGTTTACTTTAATCAAGTCATGTTATTTGTACCAATTTTTTCTACGATTCTTGGGCGTTGGATATCATTCACAGTCCAAATTTCCTTACACAAAGTCATTGCATAAATAAATTAAAAAAAAACCACGGTTTTTGATTCACTTAGCTTGTGACTACCGCAATTTGCGTTCAAGGACAAGGCGTTTTACCCGTAGCTCCAATATTTCATGCCCTTTTCGTTATCAATCTCTATTCTCGGTAGACGATGTTGTCATCATAGAGCAGCAGAATATGTCCACTTAATCATTTTCGTTAGATTACTCGAAGAAATACAACTAGAGGCTCTAAAGAGCCTGTGTCGCTCACCTTGGTTTATGTGAATATTAAACAAAGGACGCAGATGGATTCATGACAAAATTGTGTTTTGGTGATGGTGATGTGTTTGCGGATCTTACTTTACTGAACATTCTAGCTGCTTACAATTATCCCTATCTATAATTAACTTAGCCCAGTAGTTTCAGAAGAGAAGATTTTTGTAAAAGATTACTATAATTTGCGAAAAAAAATGGTTAAAACTTGACTATAAAGGGCAATAACTCCTAAAGGGGTCAACTGACAATTTCGGACATGTTGACTTATTTGTAGATCTTACTTTGCAAACATTTATTGTTTTTACAGTTTATCTCTATCTATAATAATATTCAAGATAATAACCAATAAAGGGCTGCGCTTAGGCGCATGATACGCCCGTTGCTCTTTTAACTTGTCTTTTATGCTTTAAATGAATTTATATGATCAACTAGAAATAGTGTGAGCCCTGTCAAATACCCCCCCTCCCAAATAATAAATAAAAATGCACAAAAAAAATGGCACTATTAAGGCTACCTCAAATTTAACTAAGTTTGTTTTCTTAATTTTTCATCCATACATAAAATTTAGTGAAAGTGTTAGTTATTGTCCCAAAATTGGAAAAATCCCCCCTTTTTTTTAGCATAAAAATTCATAACACAGAAATGTAAAATCTGAAATTTATAAAAATTGAAAGGGAGCTTACATAAATAGATATAAACAATTCACCAAAGTTTCATGGATATTGGTGAAAGCCTTTTTGAGTTATTGTCCGAAGTGTTAAAAATCACCCTTTTTTTTATGAATAAAGAACCCATAAATCCAAAACTTAAAATCTGAAATTAATAAAAATTGAAAGGTAGCTTAGATCAATAGATATAAACAATTCACCAAAGTTTCATGGACATTAGTGAAAGCCTTTTAGAGTTATTGTCCGAAGTGTTAAAAATCCCCCTTTTTTTATGAATAAAGCCCCATAAATCCAAAACTTAAAATCTGAAATTAAAAAAAAAATGAAAGGGAGCTTACATCAATAGATATAAACAATTCACCAAAGTTTCATGGACATTGGTGAAAGCCTTTTTGAGTAATTGTCCGAAGTGTTGAAAATCCCCCCTTTTTTATGAATAAAACCCCATAAATCCAAAACTTAAAATCTGAAATAAAAAAAAAACGAAAGGGAGCTTACGTCAATAGATATAAACAATTCACTTAAGTTTCATGGAAATTGGTGAAGGTGTTTTAGAGTTATTGTCCGAAGTGTGGACGACGGACAGACAGACAACGGTATACCATAATACGTCCCGTCCCGGGCGTATAAAAACAGCAAAATTTCCTTAAAATTAACAGTTCAGGGGCAGCAACCCAACAACAGGATGTCCGATTCATCTGAAAATTTCAGGGCAGATAGATTTTGACCTGATGAACAATTTTACTTCATGTCAGATTTGCTTTAAATGCTTTGGTTTTTGAGTTTAATTTGGCCATGTAGTATTACTTTGCTGAACATTATTGCTGTTTACAGTTTATCTCTATCTATAATAATATTCAAGATAATATAAACCAAAAACAGCAAAATTTCCTTAAAATTATCATTTCAGGGGCAGCAACCCAACAACAAGTTGTCCGATTCATCTGAAATTTTCGGGGCGGATAGATCTTGACCTGATGAACAATTTAACCCCCATGTCAGGTTTGCTCAAAATGCTTTGGTTTTTTGATTTATAGGCCAAAAACTGCATTTTACCCCTATGTTCTATTTTTAGCCAAAGTGGCCATCTTGGTTGGTTGGCGGGGTCACACAACACATTTTTAAAACTAAATACCCCAAAGATGATTGTGGCCAAGTTTGGATTAATTTGGCCCAGTAGTTTCAGAGGAGAAGATTTTTGTAAAAGATTACTAAGATCTAAGAACTAGAGGCTCTAAAGAGCCTGTGTCGCTCACCTTGGTCTATGTGCATATTAAACAAAGGACACAAATGGATTCATGACAAAATTGTACTTTGGTGATGGTGATGTGTTTGAAGTTCTTACTTTACTGAACGATTTTGCTTCTTACAATTATATCTATCATGAACTTTGCCCATTAGTAACAGAGAACTATATTTGGTAAAAATTTACATAAATTTACCAAATTAATGAAAATTGTTAAAAATTGACTATAAAGGGCAATAACTCCTTAAGGGGTCAATTGACCATTTAGGTCATGTTGACTTATTTGTAGATCTTACTTTGCTGAACATTATTGCTGTTTACAGTTTATCGCTATCTATAATAGTATTCAAGATAACCAAAAACGTCAAAATTTCTTTAAAAATTACCAATTGGAGGGCAGAAACCCAACAACCAGTTGTCCAATTCATCTGAAAAATTCAGGGCAGATAGATATTGACTTGATTAAAAATTTAACTTCTTGTCAGATTTGCTCTAGATGCTTTGGTTTTATAGTTATAAGCAAAAAACTGCATTTTACCCCTATGTTCTTTTTTTAGCCGTGGCGGCCATCTTGGTTGAATGGCCAGGTCATCGGACACATTTTTCAAACTAGATACCCCAAAGATGATTGTGGCCTAGTAGTTTCAGTGGAGATTTTGTAAAAGATTACTTAGATTTACGAAAAATGGTTAAAGATTGACTATAAAGGGCAATAACTCCTAAAGGGGTCAACTGACCATTTTGGTCATGTTGACTTATTTGTAGATCTTACTTTGCTGAACATTATTGCTGTTTACAATTTATCTCTATCTATAATAATATTCAAGATAATAACCAAAAACAGCAAAATTTCCTCAAAATTACCAATTCAGGGGCAGCAACCCAACAACCGATTGACCGATTCATCTGAAAATTTCAGGGCAGATAGTTCTTGACCTGATAAACATTTTTATCCCATGTCAGATTTGCTCTAAATGCTTTGGTTTTTGAGTTATAAGCCAAAAACTGCATTTTACCCCTATGTTCTATTTTTAGCGGTGGCGGCCATCTTGGTTGGTTGACCAGGTCACGCCACACATTTTTTAAACTAGATACCCCAAAGATGATTGTGGCCAAGTTTGGATTAATTTGGCCAAGTAGTTTCAGGAGAAGATTTTTGTAAAAGATTACTTTAATTTACGAAAAATGGTTAAAATTGACTATAAAGGGCAATAACTCCTAAACGGGTCAACTGACCATTTTGGTCATGTTGACTTATTTGTAGATCTTACTTTGCTGAACATTATTGCTGTTTACAGTTTATCTCTATCTATAATAATATTCAAGATAATAACCAAAAACAGCAAATTTCCTCAAAATTACCAATTCAGGGGCAGCAACCCAACAACCTATTGACCGATTCATCTGAAAATTTTAAGGCAGATAGATCTTGACCTGATAAACATTTTTATCCCATGTCAGATTTCCTCAAAATGCTTTGGTTTTTGAGTTATAAGCCAAAAACTGCATTTTACCCCTTTGTTCTATTTTTAGCCGTGGCGGCCATCTTGGTTGGTTGACCAGGTCACGCCACACATTTTTTAAACTAGATACCTCAAAGATGATTGTGGCCAAGTTTGGATTAATTTGGCCAAGTAGTTTCAGAGGAGAAGATTTTTGTAAAAGATTACTTTAATTAACGAAAAATGGTTAAAAATTGACTATAAAGGGCAATAACTCCTAAACGGGTCAACTGACCATTTTGGTCATGTTGACTTATTTGTAGATCTTACTTTGCTGAACATTATTGCTGTTTACAGTTTATCTCTAACTATAATAATATTCAAGATAATAACCAAAAACAGCAAAATTTCTCCAAAATTACCAATTCAGGGGCAGCAACCCAACAACCGATTGACCGATTCATCTGAAAATTTCAGGGCAGATAGATCTTGACCTGATAAACATTTTTACCCCATGTCAGATTTGCTCTAAATGCTTTGGTTTTTGAGTTATAAGCCAAAAACTGCATTTTACCCCTATGTTCTATTTTTAGCCATGGCGGCCATCTTGGTTGGTTGACCGGGTCACGCCACACATTTTTTAAACTAGATACCCCAATGATGATTGTGGCCAAGTTTGGTTTGATTTGGCCAAGTAGTTTCAGAGGAGAAGATTTTTGTAAAAGTTAACGACGACGGACGACGACGACGACGGACGACGACGGACGACGACGGACGCCGGACGCCAAGTGATGAGAAAAGCTCACTTGGCCCTTCGGGCCAGGTGAGCTAAAAATGGTTAATAATTGACTATAAAGGGCAATAACTCCTTAAGGGGTCATCTGACCATTTTGGTCATGTTGACTTATTTGTAAATCTTACTTTGCTGAACAATATTGTTCTTTACAGTTTATCTCTATCTATAATAATATTCAAAATAATAACCAAAAACAGCAAAATTTCCTTAAAATTACCAATTCAGGGGCAGCAACCCAACAACGGGTTGTCTGATTCATCTGAAAATTTCAGGGCAGATAGATCTTGACCTGATGAACAATTTTACTTCATGTCAGATTTGCTCTAAATGCTATTTTTAGCTGTGGCGGCCATCTTGGTTGGTTGACCAGGTCATTGGACACATTTTTTAAACTAGATACCCCAATGATGATTGTGGCCAAGTTTGGTTAAATTTGGCCCAGTAGTTTGAGAGGAGAAGATTTTTGTAAAAGTTAACAACGACACGACGGACGACGCCGGACGCAAAGTGATGGGAAAAGCTCAATTGGCCCTTCGGGCCAGGTGAGCTAAAAATGAAATTTGAAACAGGAAGTTTTGAATGAAACAAAAGTGTTCCCAGTAACGGACATGAACAAAATCTGGAAATCGTATTTTTGTTAAATAAAAAAAATCGGGGCGAGAAGATTTCAGAGGGGCGGGCAGGGATGAAAATCTAGCAACTAATTTTAATTGGCCTAAGCATTAAACATGATGAAACAATGAAAATATAACACAACTGTACTTAAATAACAATGGGCAAACAAAGGAATAAATATAACCATGGGCTAGCAGTTAGTGGCATTTAAACAACTACTTAAGTGGTAGACTTCATAAGTCAAAATACTTAATACCTACCAACAATCATATCCTTGCCATCTACTAAACCTGCCTCTACCATTTCTCTAGAAACACTATCAGCAGTATCTATGGAAACACAAAGAAAATAATTAAATTAATACATAAAATAAATGATTTCCAATACTTAAACAACACAGGTTTTTTGAAAAGGCACAATTAGATGTGAAATAAATAACTGCTAATTGTTTGTAATAATAGCAAACTTATCTGTAATGCATGAAGAAGATATCTTATTAATTAAGTTTTCTGTAATGCATGAAGAAGATATCTTATTAATTAAGTATGTCTAATGGCTATTAAATGATAAGAATCAGCTAAACAAAATTGCATATTCACATGTATGATGGCAAATGGGATTCATCAACCACAGACAATTTTATTTGTAAGATTTTGCTTAAATTGATTGACAATTTAATTTTTTTACAGCAGGAAAATATTGTTTTAAAGATTTTCCATGTTACAAAGTGTATCTATGCAAAAGGATTTAGACTGACCTGATAAAACCCAATGCTGTTTTAACAGCATGTTATTTCATGTAATGACTATGTTTTATGTCTTGTGATAACAAACATGTATAAGTATTTCCCCACAAACTATGTTGTGATTCCATTATGAAAAGTATAACAATCTTTTCAAAAACATTGATTAATCGAAAATTCAAATATATAAATGAGTATCCCTACCTTGACCAGGTGTGTAATCAAACTTTATATCATTTAATTCTCTCTTCTCATTCCTACAATTGAAACACTTTCTTGTTATCTTCCTTTTATTTATCCATATGCATGGAGGTTTGCATGTTTAAGTATTGATAACTATCTGTAGGGCATAATAAATTTACAGAATGCCTTATTGCTGACAACAAAATAAGAAGAAAAGTATAGCAACAAATTCCTAGCCTGTAGTTACACTTATATCTTAGTCTGTAGTTACACTTATATCCTAGCCTGTAGTTACACTTATATCTTAGTCTGTAGTTAAACTTATATATATATTTGTTTGTAAGATCATTTGGCTTATTTATTATATCTTTTTTCAGTTTACAGATTTTTTTGGAAATGTATTGGAATGAAATACTTACCGTAACCGTAAAACTAGGTTTAATGATGCACCTGAGGAAGCAGCTGGGGGGACTTCTTCCTATAAATAACAATACAAGCTTTGTTTAGTTTGTACTTACTTGATCATGAGTCACACAAATGCCTGCATTACTCACCCATTGAAAGATGACCTTTATATGCACATACTAGTAATTATTGGTTTTAGCATTTTATATGTTTAACCTAGCTTCAATAGTTTTTAAGATAACAGACAATATTGCAGTTAGACCTCTATCTTCTATAAAAAGCCATGGCTATTATACTGAATGTTTTATCATTATTGTCTTTCACAGATACATTTTATTTAAAAGTATATTCTAGGGACGTCACATACATAACTACATTACGGGTATTAGAACAATCAACAGAATTGAAGCAAGATGTTTTATTTTTTTATTTGGCAGTCAAATAATAGAATCTGAGCTAAAATGTAGAACTTAAGCATTGTCTTTAATAACTTGATAGAAATTCGATTAATAATCCTTTAAATATCGATTTTTGATTGGTCTGGAGGAGAGGGTAACATTAAAAAAAATTGTCACCCTCTCAGCCATTTGATAGGGTAAATTGACATCCTCGTATTAGCCAATCAAAATATAACATTTTTAATGTGAAGTGTAATAAATCAACATATCACAAATAACAACTGCAACTTTGATAGGATCTGGTAATCTGTTTATTATCTATACATGACTTACTTCTGGTTTTTTAGCTTCTACAACACTTTCCACTGATGTACCGACAGTTGTGGACGAGGATGTGTCTGATTGTATGGTTTCCTGTGATTGGGTAGGTGTGGGTAAATTATCTGGCTTTGGTATGGTTTGCATTTTATCAGATTCCTAAAAAAAACATAGTATATTTTGAAAGAAAAAATAAATTAAAATTCATGTAACATAAATTGTAATTTGTTGCAAATGTTTTGAATTTGTTTAATTTCTAAGTTTTTGATGATTATCTTAACTCTAATTTTCTTTCAAGTACAAAATTCACTACCTGGGAACTATAATTTGAAGACTAAGTTGTGTAAATTAAATCTGTTAACTAAACATTTGGTACAATTTTTATGAAATCAAAAATTAAACATGTATATTAGTTATTCTAACATGACGTCATTCAAACGCTTTGAGTACACACCTGAGGTAAAATATGAATATATTGCTCCAGCTGTTCCGATCGCACTCCCACGTCATATGCTTTTTTATGAATGAGCTTATCTTCGTCATAGAATGATGACGTCAGAATATAGCATTTTAAAGGAAAATACAGGCTTGTGAATCAAAAAATCATCATAACAAGGAATCCTGAACAAACAGTGCTAAAATGTGTTATACAAGCCATTGTTTGTATACGTATAAAACAATCAGTTACAATTATCCAAACCTATTTAAATACGTTATTGTAAATAGTTTAAGCATGTCACTTATTTAGTTTTCTCCGTTCTTTTATGTCAATTCAATATTGCTTTTATTTTTGGGAACGGCAAATAATGCCTTCACCTAGAGCGCTTTGATCCAAAAGAATTGTCGTATTTGTCCTATTAGAATCGTAATAATTTGTGGGGGCTTGAATATATTGAGATTTTACCACGGGTTAGCCCTTTATGCAAAATATCTAACCTACCTCAGAAGACCTATCTGACATGGATACTCTGGGAGACTGTAAAAAGAAAAGTAATTAAATAATTTAGTGAACTTTCAAATCACTAGTAATGTTCTCTTAAAATTAATCTCTTTACATGTAATTTGTCGTATTAAGTTTTCTTTTTTGCAATCAATTATTGATATTAAAAGTTTTGTTGTTGCGTCCTTTAAAACAAATTGCAATATGTTCTCCTAAATTTTCTCCATTTTTGCCTCAAAATTATTATGGATTTATCGTACTTTTTAAAAAAAATACTGCTGTATAAATAAAGTCAGACAATAAAAAACTCTTTTTACGTGTTATTTCATGACAACATTATATTTTTTTTTTAAACTTCAAATATTCATTCTACAATTTGTGTTTTATATTTATCAATAAATTACATAAATTCTGGTTTAAAGATGTATTCATAATTGAATAAATAAATATGTATATTATAAAACAATGTACCGGACTGACCCTAGGGGCCTCATCCCCTTCTTCCCCCTCTTCATATTCATCATCTGACCACTCCCATTCTCCATCCTCTAGCTTATGTAATCTGCCACTCGATCCAGGAACTCTTTTTACCTAAAATTACAGCATGCTATCAGTTTTGTAAGTAGATATAAGAAGATGTGGTATGATTGCTAATGAGACAACTCTCTTATCCAAGTCATAATTTGTAAAAGTAAACCATTATATAGGTCAATGTACGGCCTTCAACACAGAGTCTTGGCTGTTTTTACCTAAAAATTTACAACATACTGGTCCTAGTACACAGTTATCGTCCCTTAATTTTCAATGTCCACAAATAGTCTCTAGTGTGGACAGTGTCTTACTTGCCAATCTTTTTTTATACCCCTTCCAAATTTATTTCTTCATGTTTTATGCCTCAAATAGCAAGAATCGGGATAAAATTACACTGTGAAAAAATTTGATTCATGAATCTTAAAGTAAAGTAGTGATTTGGTCCAACTGAAAAAGGTTAAAAATAAGTATTTTGGAAACTGTCAAAAGATTTCAAGAACCCCTGAACATAAAATTGTCCATATTTTGAGTTAGAGCCCATGAAGTTTTCTATAATTTGTCCCAAAAGTAGTACATAACACTGTAAAAATATTATTGAGAAAGCGCTGGTGGGATTTTTTTAATTTCTATTTATTACCAAAAAGAAATGCACTACGAAATAACTGTGTACTCGGACCTACTGTCAGATTTTGTATTAACTCTTTAAGTAAATAGATGCAATAAATAATGGTTTTTACAATCATCAATGAAAAGAGAGTTGTTATATTTACTAGCCATCAATATTTATGATTTTAACTATGCAAAATCAAACTGTTGTGAGAATAAGATCTCTCACACAATTCTAGCCTGTTGTAAGAATGAGATACTCTTAAAAAATCTTATCTGTTGTAAGAATGAGATACTTTTAAAAAATCTTACCTGAAGTAAGAAAGAGATATTTTCTTACAATTTTTCATGTCATTAAGAGGTTAAACGGTTTATTTCTAAAATTACTTACCCTTTGTGGTTTAACTGAGTTTCCCTCTGACAATAAAGTTTTTACCAGGTAGGTTTTATCCTGAAACAGAATGTAAAATTGTTGAGATGGGTTTTTGCATCTTTGGCACTGCAGTAAATTATGAGGAAAACCAGACTACCTGGAAACTATAAACAAAACACCTTATAACTATTTGTAATTCTGCAACACTTGACCTGAAATTTGGCAACATTTTACCTATCAATTTTAAATAACTATCATTTGTGTACTACCTTGTATGACATCAGACATTTTCTCTTCAGTCATCACATATTGAAGATATGTCTGTGATTGAGGCAAACAAAAAGCCATAAAGTGTTTGGTATCAGGACATTTAGTGAATTTTCTTTCAATAGTTCAGTATGTTGATACCTAAATTTAACATTTATGTTGTTTTTTCTTGCAATCCTATAAAGAAAAACAAAACTAAAACTGTATAAAACATCTAAGAAATATTCCTATACAAACTAGTTAGACACTCAAATGATCAATCCAACATTTACTTTTTGTTACATTTTATCTTGTTTTATTCATTTCACATTTATTTCATTCATACCTTTGCTTTCTTGAAGAATTCATTCTTTAATAACTGCTTAGCTGTTGGCCTAAAATGTACAAAGAGAAGTTTTAAGAATTAGAATCACTTTAAATTCAAATTGTCTCATACTTTACTGTTTCCCAAAATTGTGTGCTAATGTATGACATGATTATAAATAAGAATTTGTGTCCATAGTACACGGATGTCCCACCTGCACTATCATTTTCTATAATCAGTGGATCGTGAAAATGGGGTAAAATCTCTTATTTGGCAATAAAATTAGAAAGATAATATCATATGGAACATGTAAACTAAGTTTCAAGTTGATTGGACTTCAACTTCATCTAAAAATACTCAACCGAAACTTTTACCTGAAGAGGGACAGACAGACGGCCGAATGGATGGCCGAACAAACACAGACCAGAAAACATAATGCCCATAAATAGGCCATAATTATAAATATAATGCTATGGTGTAGTATAATCACAGAGGAGTAACAATCCCAAGGTTTTGATATGCTACAATAGGCATTAAACAGTCAATATCACTATGCTGCAGAAGAAACATTTTGAGCAAACAGGTGATATTAAGGATCAACTACTTGCTTAAATCCACTTTATTTGGACTCTGTTTGATATATTTTTAATTAGCAATCATACCACATCTTTTCATTTTCTAAACATAAAGACTAACAATACTATCATATTACCATCATGCAAACAGTCTTAGTGAAGTAGTGTAAAATTGTGCAAAAAGTATTAGATGAAGGACATAAAAAGGACAAAGACTATTAATTTAATGCGACTTTCATACAATTGAACATGTTGAAAGAGGTTGGCTTCTTTTCAGACTTTCAAACAATTGCCTTCTGTATGGGTACCTTTTTTCTGGTTCTTTTTTTAGACATTCAGAAACCATTTTGCGAAAGCCTTTACTATAAGCTTTATATTGTTCTTTATCATCAGCTCCTGTGTCAAGAGCAGGGGGGTCATTCTGTAACGTCAACATCAGCACCTATAAAGTAACATATTTTGTGACTTGAATATCTGAGCATAAAATAATTTCATTGATAATTGTTTGGGAAATGAATTAATAGGATGTATAGAATGTTATGATTAATGCACTATTTGTTGTGTATCAAAAAGGTAGTGATAAGTGTTGGAAGATTTAGATATCTAGTCAGTACCATAAGGTCTTGATTGTATTTCATGCAACCTTTCCCAAAAAAATCAACGGATTTCATAGAAAGTGCACAGATCAATTTGTCAATAATTCAAAGTATTGTCAGTTACTTATTTGTCATTAGCTATAGATAGATATTTTTGTTTTTGAGTACAACTTGGTAAATATACATGGAATACAATATATTACAATTTTAAACATAAGCAGTCAATTAACATGTGTATTTATACCAGCCAGCCTTTTGAGGCTTATGATACACTGTCATTAATGTACAAAAAATTATAGGAATAAATTTCCAATCCATTATTTTTTTCCTTAAATCATATCAGAGGCTTTATTCTTATTAGATATAGTGTAGTTCCAAGTTATCAGTTGTGTTTAATGTGTCATATATTTGAAAGAATACTTTATGAGTTTGTACACATGTTCTGTGTATAGATATCACCATTTCATTACCTTCATAGGAGGGAATTTATGATATGGAGCTGTTCCTGTGGCTAGTTCTATTGCAGTAATACCAAAACTCCAAATATCTGCTTTAAAGTCATAACCAGTCACCTGAAACAAAACAAATTTTACTCATTGGTTGAATGTGACTGAAACTGAAACTGTCAGGCTATTTATCATTAAAATAATTTTAAGCTATCACAAATTAAAAACATCTTATTCCAAAAACCAATCCTTTTCCGTTCTATATTTCAAAAACTTAAATTGAAAATCTTACTTCCATTTTTTTTCTTTCTTCACACACAAAAAAACAGACATAAGGAAATTCATCATTTAAGAAAACTAGCATTTCTGAAATTTATACTTTTAACATAAGTAAAATGTGGATCTATATCATTTCATATTTACCTGTTCCATAACTTCTGGTGCCATCCAACAGGGTGTTCCAACAAATGTATGTCTTACTGAGTCTCTTGTCTGATCCTTTCCTGTCGCTAACCAAGCACTCACTCCGAAGTCTGCAATAAAAGTTTTAGAAATAAACATCTTTCTCACCATTATTCAATCGTATAAATTAACTATGGATAATCCTGTTAGACTTGTGAAAACATTTAATTTGATTTTTGAACTAAAACGTTTACTTCAATTCTGCAAAATTCTCCAACACCGGTAGAAATACCAAAAAGCAAACAGATTAGATAAGGCATGATTTTGGTTAAACCGTCTTTAAGTTTAAATAGGCTATACCTGGTTTTCTACTTTCAAAAAATTATGAATCTTAAATTGTCTTTTGTAAATGTTACACTATGTTTTAAATTCTAAATAAACAAGCCAACAAAGTATTATAACATAATAACCATCAGTACTAACCAGCTATATACACTGCCCCATCTTCACCGAGTAGTATATTCCCTGCTTTGATGTCTCTATGGATCTGTCCATTATTGTGGAAATATTCTAACCCTTTCAGTACTTCTTTAAGAACAGTTGCTATGGTGATTTCATCAAAAACACCATTTTTCCAGTTTCCTGTCCTCATTCTACTTTTTATAATGTCCAACATAGAACCTGTAATAATTTGTATATATATATATATATATATATCTTTTAATATAAGACTAAGTCATCATTTTAATATCTGAAGTATGAGAACTTTGCCATTAATTCTTTGGAATATTTTTGCCTTCATAGCTTGGTTAACCATTACTGAATATCAAGATTTCTTCTTTCCTTCCCCATAAATGACATTTTCATTGAGTTTTGTGCATGATAAATGATAGGAACTATCTACCTCCTAAGCCTGTGACTTTACACAGTTTTACCGGAATTGATGACTTTACACTGAATTTCCTCTAAAATAAGTGATGTCACACAGATTTACCTCCCAAACATGTGATATTACCTAGCTTTTACCTTAATGAGATTCTAATTATTATATTTATTTTATCTTACAATAAATATGTTTGTTAAGATATTTTATGTTACTGGTCATGTCTAGAATTAAAATTAACAGTTACTGACTGTATATGTTGTATTATCTTCTAGATTTATAAACATTTTTGCCTTGAGCACCTCTTATGAAAAATATTTATCAAGTTGTGCATCATTTACCATACAATTCCAACTCTTAAAAGTTGAGTATTCAATATTTTCTTTGCAATGTTCCTAACACATGCATGTCTGATATAAGAACTAAACTACTCACCCCCACTACAGAGCTTCATAACCACCCATAATTCCTCCTTAACAACAAATGATGTGTGGTATCCCACAACATTCTCATGTTTACATTGGCTCATAGCCTGTATTTCTTTCTGTAATATAAAATTATTCATTATTTGTATCCATTTCTTAAATATGATAAATGTCAATGACATTTCACATTATTGTTCAATTGCAGAAAAGAGTTCTTGAAAATCTTGAACATCATAACTTATGTTATTCACAAGCTTGGCTCCTCTTAGTATTTTGTTATAAATATGACAAAGCAATCAGCAGGCTTAGAAAGTATCAGTTTTGACTATGAGAGCTTATCCAAGTGTGATTCTGATGTGATCCTATACTATAGCAATACATATGCATTGATTGGGTCTGGAATACTGAGTCATGTTTCTTAGTCTTTATTTTTCTATGTTGTGTTTTGTGTAATATTGTTCGTCAGTTTGTCTTTTCCTTTTTAAGCCATGCTGTTGTCAGTTTATTTTTGATTTATGAGTTTGAATGTCTCTCTATTATCTTTCGCCTCTCTTTCATACTGATCTGGATTCTGATCTTCCATTATGGCATATATAATTTCTTCTCCTCATGTTCCAGATTCTATAGGTTGACTATATCTCATGCAAATCATTAAATCTTAGCCACAACATTAGATGCTGTAAATTTAGAAATTATTGCATGCATTTATTAATGCGATTTTGTTATTTTAGACTAAAATGCCTTTTTAATCTTTACTATAAAATACATGCATTTCAAAATGCAAGTTTAAATTATTGTGTTTACAGCTCTCTCGCATTTTTGCAATAAAAACCTCAGATTAATTTCTGAATTTACAGTAACCAATCAGAACTAATTATTCTCCAGTTATAATGTCAAGAAGGCATGTATATTTCTATACAACTAATATCTTTAAATAGTGATGTGAAGCATAAACATGATAAAAACTTGGGTGCAAGTTAAACTATCACACATAGTACTATATGAAAGAATGCTTGTACACTAATTAACCAAAATATAGTCTTAAGCAGAACTATCCAGCTACAATGTAATTACAATTGTGTTGTGAACTTGTGTGTAAATTACAAAATTAAAGTTTACCAGCAGTTCTTCCACCGTTGTGTTACATTTTTCCAAGTTGATTCTTTTAATAGCAACTCTCTCACTTCTAGGTTTACAAATAGCTCCTTGTACAACAGCAGTAGCACCAGCACCTACAAGAGGAAACAATCTAAATAACCATAAGGAGCCTTAAAGTAGGTTGAAAATCTGTGCAAGTCTAGTGTAATATTAGTTATCTTGGTGTAATCAGGGGTGTACAGAATTTTACACCGTTGTTGAAAATTCATACACCCTGAGGCCCAGCCGAATGGCTGTATGAATTTTAAACAACGGTGTTAAATTCCGTACACCCCTGATTACGTCAAGATAACGAATTTATTTCTTATGAACAATTCCTTTTCTCATTTTAAAACCAGGATGTAAAATTAAAAAATTGTTATAAAAAATTTACAGCGTAACATTTTTTCAATGTCCATGTTGCTGCGCATTGTGAAATACTTTTTACATAATTTTTGGAAAAATTCAGAAAATTTTTGTGTTGTCTGAGCATGAGTTTTCTGGATTTTCTTTTTTTTTTAAATATTTTTAATTTTTTTTTGAAATTTTTGTTTTTTTGATCCGTTATTTTGGCAAAATAAAAATTTCTGGCAAAATTTTATTTATCCGGGTGTGAACCAGGGTGTGGTGTTATTTACACCGGAGTAATTAACCAATCAGATTGCAGTATTTTTGCTGCATAAGAAATAAACCTTTATATTCCTCTTTATACACAAAACACAAACGTGAACATGGTGAACTTAGTCATTTATGACATGTATGAAGAAACAAACAAACACACAAATATTCTAAATCAAAGAATTCATAAATACAATTATATGCTGTTAACATATATATATGGTAATTGGTCCAGTTAATGATTAGCATGATAAACAATTTTATTACCTTAATAGGTTAATATATTTGTCAACTGAATCTTTTCCTTTTACTTTTAGGTTAGAAATGTGATCAGTACTCTAAGAAGATAGTGAATAGAGTGTTGGGTTGCAGCAAACCTTTTTCCACACTAGCTATATTTGGACAATTAGCCTTGCCAGACGACATATATGTCCATGATTAAAGTCAACAACAAGCTAAAGATTAATCATAAAACGAAGTAAAAATCAAATAATAAGTATTTCAATATTCTAGGATTAACAAATTTAAAGCAAACTAGAACACACCCGTGATATCACGGGTCCGTGACTGAATTAAGTATATAAGTGTAACTATGTGTCAGCCTTATTTTCGTATTGGTATTGTCATCTGATAAAGTCATGCCAATTATAATATGCACAGTTTTCTCTGCTTTAAAAATCTTCCTGTTTAAACTGGTCGATCTGGAACTTATTGGTAATATATTAAATATTTGGAAAACAACAAGTGAAACTGCCAGCTACTACTCACTGATGATACCCCCGCCGCAAGTGGATAATATTAATAGTGTAAAAATTGTAGTTCCTGAGAAAAATGTTACGAAAATTTTCAACTTGGCTATCATGTGTAAAATCATACAAGTGTTCGGTAAACAGGAAGTTGTCAAGTGATCAATCTGAAAACACATCACACAGTATAGCTGATTTAGATAAACCCTGAAACCAAATTTCAGAAATCCTTGTATTGTAGTTCCTGAGAAAAATGCGACGAAAAATATTCATGGGACAGACGGACTGACTGACGGAAGGACAGACAGAGGTAAAACAGTATACCCCCCCTTTTTTAAAGTGAGAGTATAATAAAAAGGCCTGGAATGGAGTATTTTTTAATCAACAGCATTGTCCAAATAAAGTTAAACTTTTGTATTCGCTTTATTTTCATATAAAAGGATGTGGTATGATTGCCAATTAGACACTATCCACAAAAGACCAAAATGACACAGACACTAACAACTATAGGTAATTGTACGGCCTTCAACAATGAGTAAAGACCATACCTCATGTTCAGCTGTAAAAGGCCCCGATAAGACAATGTAAAACAATTCAAACGAGAAAACTAACAGCCTTATTTATGTAAAAAAATGAACGAAAAACAAATATGGACCATAATTTGGTATTCGGCCTTTGGTTTCTTTTTGTATCCTTTTTTATAAGTTCTAAAATTTTAACTTTTATTTTGTGGGTTGTGTTGGTGTTAGAATAGTATGAATGGAACAATTGAGTTATCGAGAAAAAATTAATACATTTTGATTCACCGTTTACGTGACATGAAACCAAACAGGAAACCAATCTTTATTTTCTTTATTTTGCACAATATAATTCAAAAGGCATAAATAAACACCATTACTAGTGTTACTTGCTTCATGTTAATATTTAAAATCTATTTTCAATGTTATATTAAAGTTTTTTTTAAACCTGACAGGAAACCATAAGAAACCGAAAGCATTTTTTTAGTTTTATTTTATTGCAAAATCTGCTTAAAATAATCTGAACAGTATACTTTTTCTTAAAATCCATCTTAAATGTAACAGTATTATAAAACTCCTAAATATGTGCTTGTTTTGAAAACAATTAGTACAATTTATTCAGAATTTTCCATATTTTCTCCATTGATACAGGATACCATAATCGTTGTATCTTGATGTTTAAGCAAAAAAAATGTATTTATATTTGGTTTTGATATTCCAGTTATATACAATTTATTCCAAATCATTGGCAATGTAACATTCTTTAAATCCAGTAAAGAAAAAAACTTTTAACTTGGAATTAAAATCTTTAAAATAGGCACAATGTGATACTTTTGACCTGTACACCATCTACATGGTTTCCACATTTTAACCTACTTTAGTGGGCTAAAATCAATAAAGTACTTCCTTTCAAGTCATGCATGGTAAAAGTTTACTTCTCCTTTGACAAGTTTATTGCGTTTCTGATAAGTGTTTGCAGAACATGAAAAAAAAATATTAATTAAAAACTGTGACAGGATTCCAACTTTGTACATTCTAAGTGTAACGGTATATTAACATGTATTTGTTATTAAATTATATTTATTCACCTAAAATATCCAGTAATATTCACTGCTGAAGTTAAATCAATCCAACGAGCATTGGTACAATGATAAGAGACGTAATTTCGATTGATTTTTCCAAGGACTCTTCACGTCATTATCGGGAAACAAAGTGTGTTCTAACGTCTGTCAAATATGAAATCGATTTTGTCAAGTCATTGGGCATTTATTTTCACACAGGATCGTATGTAACATTATGCACATAGGAAAAATAACAGACCACCGGCGCAATCTCTTTGACAATTGTATTTTTCTCTTTTAAACAAGACGAAACAAGTCTACAAATTATGTTTGCTAACATCCCATTGGAAACAAAAACAATGTTTAGACCTAGTATTTCATACATCCGGCCGTAATGGCGTTATCACATGTTAGTCACGTGTTTCACGTATGACCGGAAATGGTTAGAACTTAAGGACAAAAACAATTTTAATAAATAACTGGACTTCTGTTTCGTGTGAAATGTAACTCATAATGACAACGTAATTTTCTTACTTAATTATTACGAAGATCAAAACAAGAATGTAAATCATCTCGGATTTACCTGTTTGAACATCTCACGAGAGTTCATATTTGCATATTGTTTTTAAGAATTCTATTACAACAAAGCAGATTACATCATCTAAAAATTGCGTTACGAAATCGGACACAAAAATCACGCCACTGTTCTTACATCTGCTACATAAATACTTATAGTTCTCTGCATTTTCTTCTCACTATTCTTATTGGTCGATGTTCTTTGTTATTTGAAAGCAAAAGTTAGGAATTTCCCGGTGACGATTATCTATAAATCAGTCAGCGTTATGCTCTTCGGAAGCAATAAGTAACTGAGAAACGACACAAAAATACGGTTGTAGAATCTTTGAAATTCGTATATTTTAAAAAAAATTCTAGGGAAGAGTAGCATACACTTGTATGTTGATAAAAATAATGGCATCTTTAGATGTAGTTGCAACTTTTCTTACAGTAATTCACATTTTATCACTTTTCTATAGTTATAGGAAACGGAGCCCAATAGCAAATTATGGTCCATATGTAACACATAAACAAACAACAACTACTGAATTACAGGCTCCTGACTTGGGACAGGCAGCTAACAAATTAAAAACTGTACCTATACGCCTAATTTTTAGTCTAGATTTAAAGTATTTGTATTGTCATCTTAGAAACTCAGAATAAAATACTACAATAGGGAACAATGTGACAATGATTGAATTTATTAGTGTGAATCCTGTGATTATAACCTGTGTATATAGCAAAATCCTAAATACACCATTTGGTGGTGCTCCTGTCAGATGCGGAACGTACAGATAAGGTAATAGGTATCAGGTGAATATACTATTGGTATCGGTATCGGATTCCACCTGGAACTTGTTAGTTATTGGCAATATTAATTATGTGGAAAACAAAAGGGTCTGGAGTGGTGTAATTTTTAATCAACACCATTGTCCTATATTAGCTATATATAAAGTTGAATTCTTTGATTTGTCGTTTTTACTAGATGATGGCTGAAAAATAGACAACTTTCGAGTTTGATGCATTTGCGTCAAAAACTTTGGCTTTAATGAACGTCACTCCTGCGTTTAGGTGTGTCATGACTTCCGCTTCAATGTTAAGCGAGTGGTTGAAAAACTGTAAAGTTATATTGCACGAATAATTCGGCAAATCAAACTCTCACAATTGACAATCTGCACTGCTGTCATTAGGGAATTGTGATTAGTTACCTACGGAACAAATAATATTTCTAGTTTACACTGCACGATGATGATCACTGAAACGCTTGGTGAACGTTTATAGTGCAGGGTAACAGGCAGGCCCCTCTATCTGGTAAATGACATCACAAAGGCGCGTATAATTGAAGAGTTTTCTCCAGTGACGGATGAACTTGAAAGTGGTCTATTGGACCTCGTTATTTTAGTATTATAGATAATGGTAAAATGTCATTTATAGGGCAATAAACAAACATGTGTGTTCTTGCTTAAAAAAAATGGGTGTGTCCATTTTTTTAAGGTTATTAGCCATTTGTTGAGGTTGTTTTTGTCAGTCAGAAATGTTTTAGCTTGGTTTATGATGATGTTCAGCATCAGACTAGTAGTTGAACGATACCAACATTGCTGTCAAGAATAATTCAAATGAAAATATAATTTGCTGAATTCTCACATACAAAATGTATATGAAAAAAATTAGGGACAGCTCTCAACAGTAAACACACATTTTTTACAGCAAGCCTATTGAACAGACTTTGATGACATTTTCTAAAAATGTTAACACAAAAATACATTGTAACTATATGACTGTGTATGAGGTGATACTCTTTAAAAAAAGAAATCTTGTGCAGCAGGGAAGAATACTTTGAAGATATAACTGCCTTTCATGAACTCAACTTGAAGAGCAATTGGTTTCTATGTCAGGGTCAAGGGATCAAATCCCAGCTATTACAGTGATTAATTTTGGAAGGTAAATCATGCTCTCCATTTACAAAAGTGGCGACCCAACAACATAACACACTAACACCTAGGAGGGGGAATTTATTAAGTTATCATAATTATAGCATGTAATGAATCTTCAGAAAGGGATCGAAATTCACACTGGTACAGATCCTAATTTTGGAAGACAATCTGGTATTTAGTTAAATGGTTAGGGAAGAAGATGCCCTCACTATCAGCAGGAACAAGCTTAAGTGTAAAGTATTTCTGAAAGACCATATTTGAAATATATTTTTAATAACATGTATAGGAAAATATTTACCCTTAAAAGCAGAATAGATAAAAACACACAGTCACTTTTGTTGGTTTAAACATTCAATGATGAGCCTTAAAACATGTTTACTATGGAAAAAAATTAGGTCAGTTAAAAAAAGGGGGATAGGACATGAAGTCAAAGCGGGGCGTTATCATTTGCATCATTTGCAAAACAGAATTTTGTAAAAATTCATATACCAATGACATCTTTTAGCTCGTAATCGTCTTTTGTATTAGGCCAAGGAGCTTTTTCCTCAGTTGCCTGCACTGTGGGTTTTTCTGCCATGATCAAGATTGACCTTGACCTAACAATAAGGGAGATAACGTCTCAAACCGGAAATGAATTAAGATGTTCAAAAAAAGTGGACATGCAGAAATAATACGATCTCATCAAAAAGACGAATTTTACATCGGATATTTAAAGTCACAAATCACAGATATATCCCAAGCATTACTTGGTACGTCATAAGTTTAGCTGACATTCAGTAGATTTCCAAATATCATGATCTTTTGCACAGGCACTTGTTTCTGTCAATGTGGGGTTTATTATACTGGTATTGATAGTAAACCCCACATTGACAGAAACAAGTGCCTGTGATCGTTTGCCTTGGTTATGAGGGTTGTCATGTATGACTATAGAAGTATTGACAACCTTTGGCTGTTTAATTACAATAAAATAGTAGTGGTGGAGGGAGAAACATCAACCTCAAACCTTCAAAAGGACCTTGACAAACTAGCTGAATGGGAAACGAAATGGCTCATGAAGTTTCATCCTGATAAATGTAACGTACTCACCATCTCCAAAAACCGAACACCAGCTAAATACAGTTACACACTACATGGCCATAACCTCGAACATGTCACAGCAGCAAAATACCTGGGATGTACCATTGCATCAGATCTCAAATGGGGTAAACACATTAGCAACATCTGCTCCAAAGCAAACAATACCATCAGTTTTCTTAAAAGGAACTTAAACATCTCCAACAAGTTTATAAAAGAAAAAGCATATATATCCCTCGTCAGACCAACATTGGAATATGCTAGTTCAGTATGGGACCCGTACCAACAAAATGATAAGGTATGTTACTAACAGATACCACAACACTTCATCTGTTAGTGACATGCTTGAACATCTAGAATGGACAACACTTCAAGAACGAAGAAAACAGAGCAGACTGATAATGATGTATAAGCTTAATAACAACTATGTAAAGATTGTTACATCAAATAAACTGATACCAAATGAACATCCTTCCAGGAATAACAACGAAAAAGCATTCAGAATTCCATCATGCAAAACTACAGTTCGGAAGGAGTCGCTCTATCCTAGAACAATAAGAGAGTGGAACACCTTGCCCAACTGTAAGGTCTCTGCCCCGAGTCCTGATTCTTTCAAGGCTCAGCTCCATCAGTAGTTAAATTGACATGTTTTTATTTGCACTTGTATATAAAATTCACCTAGTTTTTGTTTTTGTTAAATTTAAAAAATTTATACATGCGCGCACTCCATAAATGTGGCAGAATAGTCAACCAGTTGATGGTGGCCACTTACTGGAAGAAGAAGAAGAAAATATACCAATCAGTAAATCTACACTCTAAGCTTATATAGTGTGATTGACCTAATTTGATTTGATTGAGCTTACAAAATCATCTCCTTTTCAAATGTCAGAAAGTACAATACTTGGAAAAGGGTCATATAAATTGGAGTACCTTCGCGGGGGTCTCATTGGGAGGATTCCAATCCCGGATCCCGCTTACTGTTTGTTTTGTCAGATTGCTGTATCCCGCTTACACTATGTACATCAGCAATTCTCACTTTTTTTGCATTTCCTGGGTCCTGCTAGACCTCATTTCCCGTTTTCACAACACAATAATTCGACTTTCACCTGTCACGCTTACAAAAAATCGGCAATCCCGCGTCACGCTTAGACCCCATTGAGACCCACCTTCGTGATGAATAATGGTAAAAATTATTGCCAAATGATGTTAACAGTATATTTTAAAGCATGACAATGAAATATACAGTTTCTTTTAGACATTACAGACTGATTTTGAAGAAAGATAAATTATTCAGAGTGAAAATGAAAAACGAAGTATGGGTTCGAGGTCTAGTGGTTAAAACTGATGGCTACAGTACTGAAGGTCCCAAGTTCGATTCTCACTCAAGAAGTCGAATATTCAGTACATCAGTAGGGTGATTTTCACCCTCCCACACACATCTCTGGTATCCAGACTGGAGTAAAAACTAGATTTGAAACTTCGGGTGCCTCAGTAGGTCAAAGTTGTTCCCAGCTTGACCTGGCGATTAATCTTCTGAAATCTCTTTTGGTTGTCCATTCCTGCTTAGAAGCCCGGTGGTTCTCTATGAGTACTTCAGCTTCCTCCACCATAATAATAGACTTCCTGGTGTCCTACACGCTCCCTTGGGCGGTGTTGGGTGGAGATTATTCTGGTGGTGGGAAAATATTGTAAAGGACTCATCTCCATTAATCCTTACTTAGGGAGTGTACATGGATCCGCTGTACCCTTGCAGTCAATCAAGGGGTGTGTCTTAACTGGCGGAATCTCGAAGTACATATGGGGGGACATGCGACATTACAACATGATAAGAATGATATGAGATTCTGACAAAACAGTAATGGGGATCCGGAATCAGACTTATGTTAATTTAAAATATAATGGTACCTATTGGTCTCACTTTTAAGCGACAAGAAGCCAGAAGAAGAAATAAACTAGAGACAAGAGAAAAAAAAGTAACAACAGGAAGACAAATTTAGCAACAAAAAGTTTGAATACTATTAAAACTTTTAGAAAAAGTCAATTGATTTCAGTTTATTATTTGCTGTTTTATAAAGTTAAATGCTTTGCTATATTTAAGACCATTACATACTTTTTCATTGTATTAAATCAGTAGTCAAATGAAACAGTTTACCTAAAACTGCTGTCTTTGCAAATTCCGTTAATTCATGCATGTTTAGTCATCAAGAAGAAAATTGTTCTTAAATCATTTAGACATGTAAATGATTTGAAAAGTTAACTGAATGATAGATTGACAACAGTTCACTGTTTTATTTACCCAATCCATCTTTGTCATGATTATAACAACATATAAAATAGCTGGCTTTGTTCAATTGTGCAGGAACAATACAACAGTAGTAAGAGGCAGGTATAACTCTTTAAAGGAAACATTTGACATTGTAAAATACCAGTATTTACTATTATAGAAAGAGAACTCAGACAACATAGACAAAGAGATTATGTTTGGGTAATATAAGTTAGACATTTCAGCCTTTGATATGATATTGTTGTCTGACAGTCAGGAATTATGTCTGCATACTCTTTTAATACTGTGGATTCATTTATTTTCGTGGGTACCAATTTTCGTGAATTAAGAAAAACTTGCATATTCGTGGATATTTAATTTCGTGGTTTTGCTGAAGTCTGCATACAAGCCTATAGAAAAGTTATCATTCGTTGAATATTTAATTTCGTGCTTTGACTGTGCCCACGAAATCCACGAAAATTGGTATCCAACGAATAATAATGAATCCACAGTATGCTATTTAATGACAGTGTAAACATGGTAAACCTGCAGCTAAAAACCCTATTATAGAGGAAGGGAGTCAAAATTTATAAATAAAATAAATTGATAGTATCATATAATTATCTTATTTATGTGGAAAAAAGAAAACAATTTCTCTCTTATTATTTAATAATAGGAATGGCCCCTGTCATTCTGTATAGGTTAGTAACTTTTAACAGTAGACTTTTTCATTGTATTTGTCTCAACTTTCATCTTCTTTCCAATAGTGCAACAATAAGACAACAGTTAGTAATTGATATCTTTCAGGACCAAGAAATTGGATTAAATGGAGAAAGGAACTTGATTTGTTTGCAGATCTTGGTTACTTTACACTAACAACTTTTGCAGGTAACTTTAATCTAATTTAAACTTTTTCCCCCCCCTCTGTAGCGGAGTGGCATTAAGTTTCACCCTTGTCCATCTGTACGCACATCCTTCCGTACGTCCCAAAGTTGATTTCTGTTCTCTAGTTTAGTTTGCTTCAACCAAATTATGAAATATTATGAAACTTATACAAAATGCTTATTACCACAAGACACAGATCAAGTTTGAATTTTGGTGGCGTCACATTTATCATTGTTAATTTCTTGTTTCAATTAACTAACTTTAGTTTGCCTCAACCAAATTTTATTAAATTTGTACACAATGACTAAATTACCACAAAATACAGAGCAAGTTTAAATTTTGGTGGTGTCACTTCAAAGTTCAACCATTATAGAGTTATACTAGAATTAGGAATCTAATATCTTTTCTAAAAAAATCAATGATGGTTATTGTTAAAATTAATTTTAAAGCAACTACAATTATGGACAAAAAAAGATAACTGCAATTTTAAAAATTAATTTTAACAATTACATGAACTACAACCAATGCTTTATACAATGCAATTTTCATTGAAAAAATTAAAATAATATTTACTCTTTTGTGCTTACAAGCTCTTTGGTTAATGTTCTTCAGTTTTGTCACTTTATAACCTTATATGATATTTTGTTTCCATTCTCTAACTTAATTTGTCTCAACTAAATTAAAATGTATATATAATGCTTATTACCACTTAATTCAGTTTAGGTTTAGGTTTTGGAAGGGTCACTTTTACAGTTCATGAGTTATGTCCCTTTATAATTATATATGCTAGCGGGGGCATCATCTGTGTTGCTATGGACACATTCCCATTCATTTATTTTTATTCTTGCAACATATTTTATCTGAAAAGACTCTTCCTTGATTATTCTGAAACAATTTTCTACTGTTTTGTAGGGTTTCAGACAATTGGAGAAGAATATGTTAATATCATACAAGTTGACAACACTTTAAGAGCTTTACCATCAAGATTTGTAAGTTTTTAGTATACTGACATTAAATACATATCCTATTTTTTAAAGGCAGTGCTTTAAGGCCTGACTTTTAAGTCATGAGGTTCATCTTTTCATACGCAATCTTTGCAGGGGGTCTTTTGGCCAGAAATAGATCCGGAAATGTTCGAATTTCTCCTCTTCTTTTTATGGTATAATATGGTTTTTGTTTCTTTCATTTACATTGGGGACTAAAGAAACGATCAGTGTGTATTGTTCGTTTTATTGAACTTGTTATTAGTGTGTATTTTGCATTATAAGCAGTCAACCTGACTACAAACTATCATTATGTGTATTCCGTGTGGAAAGAGGTCGGGTCAATTTCGAGTGTTATCTGACATCTAAAGATTCTTTAATTAGTTCAGACGTTGATATAACAATGAAAAGTCGACTGGACATGATTAATATTGTATCTTCTATAATTCAAAGCGGAATTCGGTTTATGAACGAGAAACCGTAAAAGCGTTTCTAGTTATGTATGTTGTCTACGTATTATCATGATTCCCGGTACTACGTTCCGGGTATTAGTTATTTGATATATGTGATGTGTAACATTACGATCGGGTACCAGCCAATCTACGTGTGTATGTGTACATGATTTCCCGCCAAAATGGCCGATTTACAGCTAAAAAAATAGTCCATAAACGTTCCGTATAATGAAATGCAAATTCATGATTAATCGTAACTTTTTTTTATCTTTGTATAATAAATATAACAAAATGGATTCCACAAAATTGAAAATAGCATTATTTTACGAGGATTTCTCATATTTTTCTCACTTCCGGCGCAGTAATACATATGTTTTGAAGAAGCTCGAAGGATTTGACAAAGTGAATTGAGAAGGGAACGGATAGATATACGTCCTTGCTATCAGGTAAAACAATTTAAATGTACAGAACAAAACATTTACTTCACGCAAATAGTACAGGCTTAAGCTTTTTACTGTCTTACACGACTGTAACCGAGTGTTTAAATGACGGCGGTGGCCTACAAGGTACGGGTCATACTGGGTCAAGTCTAAATATGTAAACATATCCACGTGCTATTAGGTAGAAAGCATCATAATGCAATGTCTACAATTTTTCCTCCTTTATACATCGTTTAACCAGATATATTTCTCTTTCAAATACTCTTTAACACGGATTGAATGTACGTATCTTTTCTAGTGTTTTCTTGTCCTTATTAAAGTTCATTTGTTGTTGATGTTTAAATATTTTTGAACGACTGAACACAGGAGTGAATGAATGCAACAATTATATATACTGAAGACTTGGGCTGTAAAATGATAGTGTACGTATATCATACTGATAATTATTCTAGCAGTAATTATGTTAATTTAGGATGTAATGACAGGAATTCACGAGTTATGCCTCAGGCTTTCTGAAAAAATATCAATGACAATGTAAACAGGAACAAAACATTGACACGAATGATGCTCTCTTCTATGTTATAGTTATTTAGGTATGTGTGTTGCACAAGTTTAAAAAAAACTTAAGTTATAAAACTTTTTTTCAGGGCACAAACCCACTTTAAAGAGACTTGTCTACTGCCATACCCATCCTATTTTCATGCTCCATTTGCAAGCAAGAGACTGAATGGTTTGCAAAATTAAAAATCAGGACGGTGTCCAATTAAAACAAAGAACTAAACTGGATGAATATTGTAGGAGAAATCTAGAGGAAAGTTTTGATTTGTGATATTGGTTTTCCTGATAAGTCATTCATCCTAGCCTGCAGAAAGGAACTATAACTGTCCACCACCAACTGACGAGCTAATGTTGAGCTTCACATATGGAATTACTCAAATACCATCAATGTCTATGTTTTCAGCACAGATTTCACAAGTTATGACAAAGCTGTGCTTTTTTTATACCTGTTAAAGAGTTGTATACTAAAATTTTTTTTTTTATCAATAAATATATATTGTGTCATTTAAGAACTTGTATTTTGCCAAAAAATGCATACTAGTGAATGAAAGTAGTGCAGTTCATTTTGCTTTGGTATATAGAATTGAATAACAATTGTTCATGTTATTGGAATGCTTATAAAAATAAGGAGATGTGGTACAATGTATATGATATTTAGTGACTGTGAGTTTATCAAGCAAAAGTGAATAAGAAATAGGTATAAGCAGTTACAGGTACTACTGTACAATCTCAAACTCTGAGAAAAACTCATACCGTAAAGAGAATTTCATATTTACAAGTAAGTTTTGTTTTTGCGTTGAATAATTTTCTTCTATTGTTTTAATTGTAAATATGGGAAGTGGTTAAATGCTAATGAGACAGCTGTTATGGCCACAGAGCTTTAATTGAAAACTTCTTTTTCATTCATACCGGTAGATTTTGCCTGGAGTTGGAAACATATCTGCTAACTTTTCAAAATGCACATGGGGGTTTTACGTGAAAGATGGTCAATATAGTCATACAAAACCTTCAAGGGGGCCTTCAAATGGAAGCAGGACAAGTTGCCCCACTGGCTAATCGCCCCACTTTTTTAAAAACTGCCACAAACTGATTTATCAAATCACCCCACATGTGAAATTGGTTAAATCATGTTTAATATTACTCCTGTCAACTCGCCCTACTTATAAAAAAAACGGTAATATTTAGATTAATATATACAATTAAAAATAAAAACTCGCACCACTTTAACGAAAACTAATCTACACAGAATACAAACAAACCGAAAATTAATTTAATTACTATTATTGATATATACTGAAACTATAATTCTAAAAATAAAACTGATTGTTGAAGAATAACTGTAAGTTATGAAGCTTAGTTATTTGCATAACAGTTGAAAAGAAACCAGTTAAATGTATCAAAATGCAATATAAGGAATTTAACTTATATTTAATGGAATAACATCTTTTTCCATAAGTGGGGCGAGTTGGCATTACTAAATTCATCCTGGTTAATAATATATTTATCTAGATTTCACCCATTTCCATTAGGTGGGACCAGTTGGCAGGAGAAATATTAACGGGATTTATCACAGTTCACAAGTGGGGCGATTTGGTAATTCAGGTTGGGGCAGTTTTTTTGTCGAGTCTGCGACTTTTGTTGCAGAAAGCTCAACATACATTGTAGGGATAGTGATACGGCGGCGGCGATGTGAGCTCAGTTCTTAATAGGTTTATATTTTAGAAGGTCGGAGACCTGGATGCTTCATACTTTGTATATGGTTGCCTCATGTTATGAAGATTCCGTCGGTCACATGTCCAATGTCCTTGATCTCATTTTCATGGTTCAGTTACTACTTGAAAAAAAAGTTAAAAATTTTTGTAATGTTAAATTCTCTCTTATTATAAGTAATAGGATAACTATATTTGGTATGTGCGTACCTTGCAAGGTCCTCTTGCCCGTCAGACAGTTTCACTTGACCTCGACCTCATTTCATGGATCAGCGAACAAGGTTAAGCTTTGGTGGTCAAGTCCATATCTGAGATACTATAAGCAATAGTTCTAGGTATATTCTGTGTATGGAAGTACTGTAAGCTGTACATGTCCAACTGGCAGGTGTCATCTGACCTTGACCTCATTTTCATGGTTTAGTGGTTATAGTTAAGTTTTGTGTTTTGGTCTGTTTTTCTTATACTGATTGCAATAGGTCTTCTATATTTTGTGTATGGAATGGTTGTAAGGTGTACAGGTCTACCTGGCCGGTGTCATATGACCTTGACCTCATTTTCATGGTTCAGTGGTCAAAGTTAAGTTTTTGAGATTTGGTCTTTTTTTCTAATACTATATGCAATAGGTCAACTATATTTGGTGTATGGAAATATTTCATGATCTATATGTCAGTCGCACAGGTTTTATTTGACCGTGATCTCATTTTTTACGGTTCATTGCTCAGTGTTAAGCTTTTGTGTTTTGGTCTGTTTTTCTTAAACTATACGCAATAAGTCAATTTTATTTGTTGTATGGAAGAATTGTAAGCTGTACATGCCTACCTGGCATGGTTTATCTGACATCGACCTCATTTTCATGGTTCAAAGGTCAATGTTTAGTTATCTTGGTTTATGTTAAGATTATGTGACAGTTGTAATAACGCTTTATTATTAGGACTATCAACATAATATCAATGATTAGTAAAGAAGGCGAGACATTTCAGTGTGTGCACCCTTGTTTTTAAAGTGGGGCGAGTTAGTGAAAAGTGGGGCGATTTGCCATGGATTCCCTTCAATATATTCTAATGTGGATTTTGGCTTCTTCGTGCATTAGCAAGTTCATAGCCATTGTTAAATTAATTGTTTTCTTTAAAATAGTCGACAAAATTGCTCTTACAAAATTTCCATTTGGGAGCCTTGAGCTCGATTGGGGAAATACTCTGCAAAAACTGACAGTTGACAGGTATGGTCATCAAAAAAGTTGACATGTTACTATGTACATTTACCATTATGTTACTTGATGTCCTTGCTATACACACAGTACAGAGACTAGTCAATCTTTGTGAACTTTTTTTTTATGGGAGTCATAGAATATGTGTATACAATCAATAATTAAAAATAGTCTATTTATATTGAAAAGGAAAAGTTCTTATATGTCTAAAGAAAAGGGACGAAAGACACCAAAGGGACAGTCAAACTCATAAATTTAAAGCAAACTGACAAGGCCATGGCTAAAAATGCATTTCATGGGAGGCACAGAAAATATACTGTAAACAGTAGACTAGATATAGGTGAACTAGGTACAAAAGAACTCTAAATCTTAAATTCTACAAACCACCTCTGTTCTATCCATGGAAGATAATGATATAACTGGACTAGAAATACACACAACCTGTAATTAACTGCCTTTACAGCGCTTTCGCGCTTTGATTGTCTTCATAATATTGTTCTGTTTCTTGCATACTTTTATCATTCTTTACAATGAATTATCTCTGGTGTAGTAGGTGAAGTTAAATAGAACCAGGACTTAAGTTTCCATGTATCATGTTCAAAGGTCTGTAAAATGAGCTAAAATATATCCAATCCAATATAAAGATGAAACACTAAACATCATTTACTTTGGGGAAGTTTTGCAGCAGAATAACACAATAAACAACTGGCTTATGAAAGAAGATCAGTTTTAGGTTTTTAGGTTTTTATATCTTTCTAATGTATTCTTTATTTTTATTTAGAGAAGAATTTTTCTGATCTTGATTCATGTTTTAACACCATACACACTACATAAAGTGATAGACTGGTTTGAGAAATGGTTGAAATCACCAGTTCTCCATGATGAAATACCAGCAGAAACTAAACATTTTCTACTAAAATGTGTACCAGTTATAAGACAGACTGTGACCTTTCTCCATCGATGTCACCTGGCTTTGTTTTACTTCCAAGGAATGTTTTATCACTTAGCCAAAAGATTTGCTGGTGTCAACTATGTAAATATGATCTATATAAATTCTTACCTTCTTTTCATGCTATATTTGCTTCTTTTTAAAGATCAAATTTGAGTGTATTTCTATTATATTTTTGTACTGACTAACTTTCTGTCCTGTATATACTGGACACTTGTTAACATGGTTAAGTGTCTGTATACTACAGTACATAGGGCTTTAATACAGTTGTAAAACTGAGAGAAAAACATAAGGCATGTGATCCGTATTATATCTCATCCCTGTGGTATGATCATCTGATTTTAAGGATTTCAAAATAAGAATTAACAGATAAAATCGTGTAGATTAATACATCTCTTTCCAAGCAGACACATTTAAACTAAGTCACTTATCCAGTAGACACATTTAAACTATATCAATTATCTAGTAGACACATTTAACTACATCAATTATCCAGTAGACACATTTAACTACATCACTTATCAAGTAGACACATTTAACTACATCACTTATCCAATTGACACATTTAACTACGTCACTTATCCAGTTGACACATTTAACTACATCACTTATCCAGTTGACACCTTTAACTACATCACTTATCAAGTAGACACATTTAACTACATCACTTATCCAGTAGACACAATTAACTACATCACTTATCCAGTAGACACATTTAACTACATCACTTATCCAGCACTCATTTTATCTACATCTCTATTACAGGTGAAATACAGCCTTCATAAACAGCAGACAGGACCTAATTTCCTCACTCAAAGCTTTAAAATCTTAGGAGTATTGTCATTTGCACAACTTGTCGGCAGTATAGGAATCCATGCCTACAATGCTTATATTAACAAAGACAAAATTGTTAAAAGTTTTAGAAGGGAGACAACTCCTGACCTGGATGATAGGTAATTAGTACTTTTTTTAACACAGAAACCTCTGTTCTTAATCACCACAATACTAATAGGTACACAGAAGAATGGTTTGTAAGAATCAGCCAAGATCACCCTAAGCCATGCGTTCATTGCGTTTCCAGTACAAGTATGAGTGATCTTGGCTGCATAGATAGCGTGATAAAACGAAGCCAGTGCTCCTAAATTCATAGGAGGAAATAATAATAAATTAATAAGGTTGTTCAAAACTCATCACAACTTTCTTTAAGAAACTAGAAAAAACAATGTTCCGATATACAATAATTAAATGTAAACATGTTGATGAACTGATCTCCGTAGCTCTACAATAAATTGTGTAGCTATCTATGTCATCTTTGATACTGCATGGATTTTGTCTGATTTATTTTTTTTGTAAGAGAAAAAGTAACCGACAGTGACTGCTCGAGTTATCAGAGATTTTCGCCAGGTGCCGGCTTCTAATGACATCCCTGATAACAGACACGTAAATCATAAGAATACTCAACAATACATTTCCATCAAATCCTTGAGAGTTTTCTGAATGCAACGTTGAAGTCTTTGATCTGCAGGTATAGAAGTCATTCTATCCTAACCATATTTTTTCCCCTGAAAGTGCACAAGCAATTATACCGAATTTCTTAATTTTATACTGTTTCGTAACTTACACCAAAAACCTTGAAAGCTGAAAAATTAAAACTATGCCTAAGGTTTATGCCCAAGATTTCCCTCAGTACAGTATTTATATTGGTTTTGACTTTCTCAAAATATCATGAATAAAAGTTTGAAATGTAAAATGTGTATTGATCATTTCATTATTGAATATTAACAGAAAAAACATTGCCATAAAACGCACAAATTGTCCTCAAAAGTGATAATGAAAGAGCCTATAGTATTTCAGTGTAGCTTTCTTTTTTTTTCTTTTTTTTACTTTTTTTGTTGTATTTATTTTCATTATTTTATAATTCTTTTTTTTGTCTCCTCCTTCCTCAGTTATGTAGTAACTGTTACTTAATTATTCTTGTTCCATATCATTGTAATATTGCATGCTATATTTATGTAATAGTTAAATGGAGTTGGTATTTTAAGGAAACGGATTAATATAAGCTATATATAGCTTGTTTCCCAATCCTGTTATTATTGTGTATTTTGCATGATTATATATTTGTATAGATGTTGTATAAATATGTTTAAACTAAAGAGCCTAACCAGAACAATTACAATCCTCTAAATCCAAACAAACTTAGGTAAAATCCAACCTTAAAATTCTTAGTTTAAACATATTTATTTATAGTGGATTGAGAAACAAGTTATTGCAACTTTTATCAATCCCTTTCCACTTTGTGGGTTTGAGTGCTGCCTTGTAGTGGCATTAGTTCTTTACTTATGCATTGTTATGTGTCTCAATTTACATTTTTAACATGTTTTTTTATTTTCAGTGAAGTGTGTAGTCCAGCACTGAAATGTGCTTTATGTCTAGAGAAAAGACAGAGTACAACATCAACACCATGTGGTCACCTGTTCTGTTGGAACTGTATACATGAATGGTGTCAAAATAAGGTATGTGTTCTAAAAATAACTTATTGAAACATTGGACATCTAAGGAATGACTTTTAAAGAAGCTCCAGTTACAAGTTCTGTCATTCTATTGCAATTTTGAAGTATAATTGGTGGAAAATGCTAAATTGGTATAAAATTGAAGGGTGTTAGGTAACAATTCAATTGAAGTTTTCAGTCATTTTGGAATTCTATTTTGCAAGTTCTCAAATAAAATTTATAGATAATTTTCTCAATTGAAAGTTCTCAAACCAAATTTGGTAAAGATTCAGAGAATTGAAACAAAAAATTGGTTTACTTTAAACAGAGAGAACAGCGACAAATGGATATGTTATAATTACCTATGGATGGCTTAGAGAGGGAAGAGAGCAAGAAGGGAGGCAGAAATAAGAAAAGTTGCACCTACAGTGACTCAAAGTTGCTTATTTTTACGTTGCTGGTCATTGGCAATCATACTACAAAATCTCGTTTTTAGCTCACCTGGCCCAAAGGGCCAAGTGAGCTTTTCTCATCACTTTGCGTCCGGCGTCTGGCGTCGTCCGTCGTCGTCGTCTGTCGTCGTAGTCCTGCGTCCGGCGTTAACTTTTACAAAAATCTTCTCCTCTGAAACTACTGGGCCAAATTTAATCAAACTTGTCCACAATCATCATTGGGGTATCTAGTTTAAAAATTGTGTCCGGTGACCCGGCCAACCAACCAAGATGGCCGCCATGGCTAAAAATAGAACATAGGGGTAAAATGCAGTTTTTGGCTTATAACTCAAAAAGCAAAGCAATTAGAGCAAATCTGACAGGGGGGTGAAATTGGTTATCAGGTCAAGATCTATCTGCTGTGAAATTTTCAGATGAATAGGACAACTGGTTGTTAGGTTGCTGCCCCTGAATTGGTAATTTTAAGAAAATTTTGCCGTTTTTGGTCATTATCTTGAATATTATTATAGATAGAGATAAACTATAAACAGCAACAATGTGCAGCAAAGGAAGATTTACAAAAAAGGCAACTGGTTCAAAATGGTCAGTTGACCCGTTTAGGAGTTATTGCCCTTTATAGTAAATTTTCAACCATTTTTCCTAAATCTTAGTTATTTTTTACAAAAATCTTCTTCTCAGAAACTACTTAGCCAAATTAAACCATACATGGCCACAATCATCATTGGGGTATCTAGATTAAAAATTGTGTCCGGTGACCCGGCCAAACAACCAAGATGGCTGCCATGGCTAAAAATAGAACAGAGGGGTAAAATGCAGTTTTTGGCTTGTAACTTAAAAACCAAAGCATTAAGAGCAAATCTGACAGGGGGTGAAATGGTTTATCAGGTCAATATCTATCTGCTGCAATATTTTCACATGAATTATACAACTGGTTGTTAGATTGCTGCCCCTGAATTGGTAATTTTAAGGTAATTTTGCCGTTTTTGGTTATTATCTTGAATATTATTATAGATAGAGATAAACTGCAATAATTTACAGCAAAGTAAGACCTAAAATTATTCAACATGACCAAAATATTCAATTGACCCTCTTAGGAGTTATCGCCTTTATAGTCAATTTTTAACAATTTTCATATAATTTGTATAAATTTTTGCTAACATTTTCCACTGAAAAAAACTGGGCCAATCACTAAAGAAAGAGATAATTGTAAGCAGCAAGAATGTTCAGTAAAGTAAGATCTACAACCATATCACCATCACCAAAACACCATTTTGTCATGAATCCATCTGTGTCCTAAGTGGAATATTCACATAGACTTAGCGACACAGGCTCTTTAGAGCCTCTAGTTTATAATTTTGATTTTTGTAATTTTAATGCCACCTTTAACCATTACTTTTGGACTATTTAGTGGTGGCCAGTTTTTATTGGTGGAGGAAGCTGGAGTGCCTGTAAAAAAACACTGACCTTCAAAAGGAAAACTGAAAATCCTTGTCAATTAAGTTTGCAGTTGAGTGCACCCACACCAGCAGGGTTCGAACTCACAACGTCAGGGTTGACTTGCTAGTGATTACTGTAGTAACTACTTAGATCACTCTGCCACCGAGACCCATTCTTATTTTTATAAAGTAACCAATGTCTGTCTTATGTATTTGTTTGTTGTTAGGCATAGTTCATGAAAATTAAGGTTCTAATCCAGATAATTCTCGTCCATGCTTGGTTTCAGCAAGTATTCCTACCATGAAGAACATATTTTGTATTATGGAGATACAATATTCTGTGAAATGGCATTTTATCAATATTAAGATGATATATCTATCAAAAGCACCTGTTCTTCATGAAATAAATAAAAAATTTACTTAAACTGTCAATCAGTAGCATTTCAAGACAAGAGACTGTCACAACGACAGCAAACCGGATTTATTAGCATTTATTTGTGTCCTGGCAATATCACAAGAACCATTACTGATGATTGGTGAAAGTGAAAATTGTCAATATCAAATTTGACCTCTATTTTGTCATCAGTATCAACATATTAAAATTTGAAAAGCTTAGATTGAATGGTTTGTGAGTAAATGCAACAACGTGAATGGAAACACCATTTTACGATCTTTCATGAACCATAACTCCTGAACGGTAAAAGTCAAAATGGCCATTATTGAACTTGACCTTCATTTAGTTGTCAGTAACAACATATTAAAATTTTAAAAGCTTTGGTTGAACGGTTCTTGAGTTAATGCACGGACAACATTTGATTGCCGCCCGCCCGACCCCCGTCCGCCCGCCCTGCCGCCGAGCATCCCCAGTTTAATAACCAACATTTTTGTCACAAAAATCCGGTTAAAAATGAAACTACTCTAACTCATTTTTGTAACAGTTGTTTTTATGCAAATAAAGGTATTACAGTATCAATATGATTCAGCATTGTTGATAATTTAATGAAAATAATATCTACTGTATTCTGTGAGCTTAAGATCTGTTTGACTTTATTTTCAGCCTGAATGTCCATTGTGTAGAGAGAAGTTACAACCCCAGTCATTAGTGTTCCTTCACAACTTTGATCCACCAGGTTGACATATGTGGTTGTGATTCAGAAGAACATATCTTATAAACATGGTTGACATATGTTGTTGTGCTGAACATATTTTATCTACATGTTTGACATATGGTTGTGTTAAACATAAGTGCAATAAAACATTATCTATACTAGAAAAGCTTCTATTATGTGATTTTGTATTTTTACAAATAAAATCTATATATTTGTATAATTTTTTTGCTCAAAATCATTTCATTATCTGTTAATTAGTTGCCATGCCTTATTATGATTTTTGTTGCTGTGTGGGGGACATAGAAATAACTGGTGTCCTTCAGTCCAAGCATCTTGTAATGGATCCCAATTTAATATAATTCTTGCCAGGTTAAAATGAATTTGAATCAAAATAAAAAAAAAAGAAGAAGTGGTATGATTGTCAATGGTACAGCTCATCACAAGAAACCAAAATAACACAGAAATTAACATCCATAGTATGGCCTTCAACAACAAGCAAAGCCCATAACGCATAGTAAGCTATAAAAGGCCCCAAATGACAATGTAAAACAATTCAAATAAGAAAACTAACAGCCTAATTTATGTACAAAAATTGAATGAAAAACAAATATGTATCACATAAACAAACGACAACCACTGAATTACAGGCTCCTGACTTTGGACAGGCACATACATACAGAATGTGGCGGGGTTAAGCATGTTAGTGAGATCCCAAACCTCCTTCTAACTTAGGACAGTGGTATAACAATACAACATAAGAAGGAACTATAAAAAATCAGTTGAAAAAGGCTCAACTCATCAGATAGACAAAAATACAAGTGAATGTGGACGGGTACTTGCACATCCTTACAACAAAAAGACAATCTGAGAGTAGTTCGTTTTCACAATGTCTGTGCAGTTCTAAAATTAGTAAAGATTAACTTCTTTAAAAAAATTTATGCCCCTTGGAATGTCTGAAACTTTAACCCCCCAAAATTTATCATCCTTATTGCTCTATGGCTGATAACATATGTCCATCCAAACGTGAATACTGTTCTTTTATCAGGTTTGTTGTAGTGTGATATCCTCTTTTTATTGATTGTTTTTCATCTCAAGTTATTAATCAATTTTTTATGGATTCTGATGCGGGCTTTGACATATGTGTTGATGGTTTGTACTTTAATGATATCCAGTTTCTTGCCTGTTCCGATATAGATGCTGCCCTTTAGTTTTCTTGGTGATTATTCATATCTTTCGATTGCTGTCTTGTTTACATACTGTGGATTCATTAACACTATATATTTTATTGACTTGTGGGTTTAGCTTAACAATAAATTTAGATGTTCAATGAAATGCCAATTATTTATAAGATTGTTTGCGTACCTTGGCCTACCATGAAATAAAATATTCCCGACGATACAATTTTTCCTCAATCTATGGAAATAAATTAATCCACAGTATACCTCACATTTTCATTTCTACACAAATCTTTACAAATTGAGCTTTCCTGACACTACTAAATAGGGCAAATGGGATAACAATTTGAGTGTGTTCTTCAATTAACTTTCAGAATTGCATGGGATATAAAAAAATCTCTCAATTTTTCTTTGTTTTGTATGTTTATGTCACAAAATACATTCTGGTATGACATACATTAGAGATATTTTATGGGTAGATATTATTATCGAAAACCAAATGAAAAACCACTAAAATGTGAACAACTTACAGCTAAACAAGAATGTGTCCATAGTACACGGATGCCCCACTCGCACTATCATTTTATATGTTCAGTGAACCATGAAATTGGGGTCAAAACACTAATTTGGCATTTAAATTAAAAAGATCATATCATAGGGAACATATATACTAAGTTTCAAGTTGATTGGACTTCAACTTCATCAAAAACTACCTTGACCAAAAACTTTAACCTGAAATTTGCACTTTCATTTTCTATGTTCAGTGAACCGTGAAATTGGGGTCAAAACACTAATTTAGCATTAAAATTAGAAAGATTATATCATAGGGCACATGTGTACTGAGTTTCAAGTTGATTGGACTTCAACTACATCAAAAACTACCTTGACCAAAAACTTTAAAATGAAGCGGAACGAACAGATGGAAGGACAGACGGACAGATGGACGAACAAACAAACGGACCCACATACCAGAAAACATAATGCCCCTCTAATATTGTAGGAGCCCCTCTACTATCTTAGTTGGGGCATAAAAATAAACAACTTTAAACAACTGTGATGTACTGCAGGGACATATAAAGTTCATGAAATATGAAAATGTTACACTTAATGTATAGGGAAAATATGTTCCTTATAAAATTTGTCTGAAAATTAGACTCGGTTAACATACAATTATGGAAATGATTTGTGGATCGTAACTTGATTGGTCATCAATTTTGCCATTTACAGTTTTTCTCAAAGTATTTTTAAGTTAAAGGAAATGTTTTAAAAAATATAAATAGGTATAACTCAAATAAAATTCCTGATGACAATTTAAAAAAAAAATAATCCAGATTATCAGAAGGCCTCAACATACAGTGCATTTTTATTCTGTCATTTATTTTTAAGATGTTAAATGTTAATTTAAATTTTAAGCCTTTATATTTTCATTTTAGCCTTTGTAGACAGTAGATCAGACAATACAAAAACAGAATGTGGAATATTTATTTTTCCAAACATATAACAAAAATATTAACAATAACAAGCACATATTAGATCTGTATTACATGATAGAAAACCTCTGTTTTAATAACATTGTCTTCCAACATCTTTATAACAAACAAATATTATAACAACCCTGTGACTGTGTAACAAGATAAACACTATACACATTCTATCATACTGAAGATTTACCAGGTGTTGGTTCACTGTTGTTTTTTAACAAGTCTACAAAATAGCACTATTGATATTCTGAAGATTTACAAAGCGTTGGTTCACTGTTTTAACAAGTCTACAATATAGCACTATTGATATTCTGAAGAGTATTTTTAACAATGGATTTCTTGGATGCACTAAAATATAAATTAATCTCAATGTTTTCCTCTCTTCTTCTTCTTTTTAGTTCCTGGTTTGTAATCTGAAGAAAAAAAGTTACTTTATAAATACAATATGAAAAAAATATAGAAATTTCTACTTTATCATTACTTATAAAGATTATGCTTTCTATCTACTAAGGCAACAGAATATACTGATTGTCTTGAAATTTGGTATTCCAAAGGACATGATTGAGTCAAAAGGAAAGAAATTCATGTGTTTTTCTTTAAATCACTCGCAGTAATTACATTAAGATAATCAACATGACCAATAACCGTGTTGAATAATCTAAGTAAATCATGCGTTGTGTTTTCTATACGTTTAATCGTTGTGATAGCTAATGCATATAATATAACGTCACACAGTATAGCGTTATGGTAACAACGTTACCATAACGTAATGTTAGTACTTCGCGTATTTTCCGACATTCTGGGGGCCGACAAAAGTGAAATATGTAACGACAATTAAACAAATGTAAAATTCACAATACAGATAAATAATTTAAAATTATTGTCCATCTCAAATAAAATAATCGAGTTCCTTAACCTTGACTGAACACAATTACAGTTTATCTTTTAGTCCATTCATGGATGTTCCTTCTAGCACACACGGTAATTTCAGGCTCAGCTGTAAATTTCTTTCATTATAAGTTTCTGTCCTGTATCTATGTGGCTTCTTGACTCCACCAGTTGAGGGTGTGTTCGTTCGGGCGGTCTTGGTAGATAGTCACTTCCTTGGATGTTTTCCTCAAAGGGTCTTCTTTTGGTAACGATCATACCTGAAGGTACATCATCTTGATGGTTATGTTTCTGAGACAACCCTTCTTTGGAATTGCCTTTCTCGTTATCAATAGTTGTGTTCTTGTGTGCGATGACGTTTACAAGAACTGTTGATGGCTGGTTGATGTTTCTTTTGATCGGTCCCGATAATAGATATCCGATCTTTGACTGAACAGCGGTGGGTCCGTTTCCTCTAATAACTTTGTCCTCGAGAATGTCCCAATAGTGGTCGGCGCCTATGAGAAAGTCAATTACGAAACGTTCTGTACTTTGCATAGACTGATGTGCAAGTTTAAGTTCTCTTAAGTGTGGCAAGCTCCTTGTAGTCAGGGAAATATTGTTCTTAATTGGGACGGCAATTTCTGGAACAATGAGTGTATTAATATGCACCTTTTCTCCTGTGTCGGTCTGTAGTTGTATCGTTGCAGTGTCTAAGTTACGAACTTTCTGAGATAAATCTCCGAACGCAGACAGTTGAATGCTTACTTTTTCTGTGGGTTTTATTTCTAATTGATCAGCTAGTTTCTGAGTTATAAAAGAACACTGTGCTCCCTCGTCAAATAAGATGTTACATTCTACTTCTTGGTCGTTATATACAACTGGTGCAATTGCTGTTTTCAGGAGAATGTTGTGATTCTGTTGTGATGAATACATTACTCTAGTCTCGTTTGGTGTTTCAACTTTGTTTACTGATGACTGTTGTGTTGTATGCTCCGGTGTCGTACCTGGAATTACCTCTTTGCCTCTACATATGCTAGTATGATGCATTCCGTTACACTTTTTACATCGTTTAGTAGACTTGCATGCGGCCACCCGGTGTGACCCTAAACAGTTAAAGCATAACTGTTTCTGTTTTACGATTTGATTTCTAGCGTTTGCGTCTGTTACTTCAGAGCACTCCGTCGGATAGTGCTCACCTGAACAGAAAATACATGTACGTGTATTTGTCTTCTGATGTGTGTCTGTGAATTTGCTCTTGTATGAATGTGATTGCGTACCCATGAAAAATGCAGTAGCGTACAATCTGTCTGAATCTGTGACTCCTTCTCCAGCTTCGAGTATGTCGATCTCTTTAGTTATAGATTTGCGTAAATTATCTAATATCAAATTATCTCTTCCGTGTTCTCTTGCAATATTCTTTCTTATGTCAATCGGTAACTTGTCCAAAACTACAGGTACCAAAAGCGAACCATACATCTCTGGTGTTTGACCAAGTGACTTTAATCCTCGTACGTATGATTCTAATTTGTCTCCGTAAGATCTCAAACTAAAAGCATCATTTGTCGGTGCGGGTAAATTCATGAGTGCTTTCATGTAAGCATGTATCAGTTTGCTAGGCTGTCCGAACCGATCTCTGAGAAGGTTGACTGCGGTTTCGTAGTTACCATTTGTCAAAGCGAATACCTCTACTGTTTGCGCGGCGCTTCCCTCCAGCTGGGCTTTCAGATAATTAAACTTTTGGATTGGCGTTAATGTGTCGTTGTCGTGTATCGATGACTCGAAACAATCCCAAAATGTCTGCCACTTGATAATATCTCCATTAAAATAGGGTAAGTCTAACTTTGGAAGCCTATGGTAATTAGATTTTGAAGATCTCGGTTCTGACGGGACTTGAAACATGACATTCTCTGACGGACGGGTATGCACTGCAGGGGCGTGAATTGAATACTGCTGGTTCATAGAATCTATAGCACATGTGTTCATATTAACTCTAGCTTCGGGTGTGAAATTATATGCGTCAGGGTTAAGTATGCTCGTTGAAGGACCAACAGTATCATGCGAAATTATATTTGTTTCAAAGGACTTAATGAATTTCCGAATTTGTCTAATTTTGCAATCAAGTTCGTACATATACTCATCTGAGTCGGTGATTTCCTGCTCCAGATTTTCCTCCGATGTCTGTTCCAAAAGTCTGTTATTCAGGTCAATCAATGTTTTCTGTTTCTGCGTGACAGCATCATCAAGGGCTTTCACTTCGTCAACTTCTGTGTCTGTTTTTGACTTTAACTCGTCGAATTTCACCAGTAGCTTCGTGACGGCTCCTTTGTGTCCAGCACGAACTGACTTCAGCTTTGAATCCATATATATCCAAAGGTTACGGCACCATTAAATGTTGAATAATCTAAGTAAATCATGCGTTGTGTTTTCTATACGTTTAATCGTTGTGATAGCTAATGCATATAATATAACGTCACACAGTATAGCGTTATGGTAACAACGTTACCATAACGTAATGTTAGTACTTCGCGTATTTTCCGACAAACCGGTCTAGACTGGTGTCACTGCATGCAATCGATAGAGGTGACATGTGTACTGAAACATAACTGATAAGATTTCCCAAAATATGTTCCCTTGGAATATCCACAGGGTATAAGTATTTACTTACTAAGTAAAAGTTAACTTCAACTGTATATAATCTATGTTACATAATAACTGGGTTTTAGTAGGCGCAAAAAGCACTCAATAACTCAGGTATCGTTTGATAGTAAGGAGTGTAAAATTCTCTTTCTTACAATAAAAATGATTTTCTTGAGAAGATCCCTCAGAGAATTTATAAAGACAAGTAAGACAACTCCTAATTAATGCATTATTCAGTACATTGTCACAATGCTTATGTTATCAAGTCATAGTAAGAATAGAATGTAACATACATTGTTAGGAATAGGGAAGTTTATAATATCGATATTGTGTTTTATTGCTATTTTGTGCATTTTTCCTTTGATCTTTTTTTTGGTGATAATTTTTCATATCATGCTACTCGCTTGAGATGGAAAATAATTGCTAGAAACTAAGGAGGCATGTGGCAATGCTAATCAGCTTAACGAAATTGAAATGATATTGACAAAGTTGTCATAGGTAAAATAGCGATAAACAGATTATCATTGGTCATCCCGTACCGACTCAAGCGAGAAAATCAATCTTGTTGAGATGATCGATGATAAGCTATAATATAAAAAAGAAGATGTGGTATGATTGCCAATGAGACAACTATCCACAAAAGACCAAAATGACACAGACATTAACAACTATAGGTCACTGTATAGCCTTCAACAATGAGCAAAGCCCATACCACATAGTCAGCTATAAAAGGCCCCTATATAGACTTACATAGCTTATTTTATGGCTTTTAAATGTAAACATCCAATATGATTCATACACTATACCTGTTCTTGCAAAACAAAAGTACATTTTATTAAATATGACTTGCAGTAAGTACCTTTTGGTTCAAATGTAGCTGGTATTCTTCCTTTCTTGTGAAACCTTGTTTGTATGAAGTTAGTGTCAATAGGTATCCATGGTATTTGATGACTATCTTTTTCACCTCCCAATAATCCAAAATGGCTCATATGAAGATCATAGGTACTGGTACCCCTATAAACAAAGATAACATGAATCAAAGGTCATAATTTCCTTCATATTTAAAGAGTCTGAAAAAGCAATAACTAAATAAAAATAATACATTTCTTTCTTTTTTTTTTTGGTGGTTATTTTTATCTGTTATTGGAGTTGGACATCACTGTTGATTTTTTTCTCATGGTTATTAAACTTTCTGATTTCTATTTTAAACTTTAAAGATAATTGGTGATTGATAACAACATTGATGTGAAGACCAAATGACAAATAGTATATGTATCCTGCTCCATGTTGCATGTTGTCCACAGAGGACAAAAAAGGAGAAAGCTAGAAATGTAGTAAATCTTACTTCTATGTATAACCTACCTTTTATGATTGTCTGTTGCGTTTTTGATCTGACATTCAGATGAACCAGGGGTATGATGTAATAGGTACTGCCCAGGTGAACATCTGTAAATTACACAGTTTGTCAGTTTAAAACCTGTAGTTCAAAACTAAATTACTTTTCAAGTTCTTTTTTATACACCATTGAAAATGAACAAGGGAGATAATTCAGTTCTTCTATCTGATTTAGAGAAGATTTTTTTAAGTGAATTTCTGATTTGTTGTTTCATTCACATGTGAGCAAACACAATTTTCATACTCTCTTGAAGATTAATAAATGTATAAGTATTATTTTTCTCTCTTTGCAAAATTTGCTAAAATATATTGCTTGTCAGTAGATGAATCCCACCAAGTATATTTTACATTTGGCTAGTGGTTTTAAAGAAGGAGATGACAGTATTATTTACCACAGGGTTTGAAAATAAATTAGTGCCACCAAAGCCACCATGTTTGCCACCTAATGAAAGTTGAATGAGGTTTGTTTGTTGAGGATCTCACAATTATCAATCTAGTAGAGTTTAAAACGTCTTGCTTTGTAGTTTCAGGAAAGAGAAATAAGTTTCTCCATCTTTATATTTACGTGAACTATGTTTATTTCACACAATGAATGATACTTACTGATGAAGTCTATGGAACACATTGGCTAACATCTGAAATCCATTGGCAGGACTGAAAAAAATGAGGAAGAAATTCTTAACAAATTTATAGTTTAAACATACTAGTATGCAACTATTATTTCTTCTTTATCAAACTCAAAGTAACAAGAAGGTTATCAGTTGAGAGTTACTGGTAATGTAAAACAATTCTGTTCTTCTGTATGTAAATACCTACCACAGAGAAGGCAACCAGTTGAAAAGTTATAAACTCTGGAGTCAAAAGTAGGTAACATGAAAATAGTCTATTACCCTTGGGATAAAATATAATCAGATAATAAACAAATCTTTTTTGAAAGTCAATTACTTTTAAGGTAACTTACTTAAAACCATGAGAAATTGTTGACATTTTACTTAATTCTTCTTCCTTCATAGAGACAATATCTGATTGCAAAGGATTGACTCTGGCTGAAATAGAATAAAAAAAACCAGTTTAAATACCTTAGTTCCATTCTAAACAACATGTGTTAATCTACATACTGTGAATTTAGGAACTTTTGCAGGAGTTTTATTCATGCAAAGGGGTGAGTGTTGCTGTAATAAATTTTTTTATTTTGAATTTGATGACTATATCCTGAAATCGTAATAATAAATTCACATTTTTATCCACTTTTCATAAATGCAATAATCAAACATTCTAATAAAAGTTTTTCAAATGCTTTGAATACACAACTGTGGTTGAATATGTATATATTGTTTGCAAGCTGATTTGAAGCATCATTATTTGCTTAGGCTGTTCCAATCATATTCCAATGTCATATGGTTTTATGTATGATATACCTGAGATCAATCATTGTAAATATGACATCATTGAACAATGATGTAATATTATTGGTAATTTATATATTTTCCATTTGATCTTACTGCCTAATATTTTTAAGTATCAACGTACTGGCTGTATCACAGAAAATATTAGGCAATACATTGAGTGACGTCATAATTACCGATAAACAGAATAACAGATAGTTTCATTTTTGATACTGACTATATCATGTGGAATATATTAACTTGCCCTAACGGGCTCGTCTTGATATTCCACATGATATTGTCAGTATCAAAAAAGAAACAACCTATTATTCTATATATATTAGCATTCATCATGTGATTGCACCAATGTGAAAGGGAAAGTCATAAAGACATGGAATTGTTAACAAACTATGATAAGAGTTTGGTAGTACTAGAATAAAAATAATTTATGGGAGCTTGCACAAATAATACTCCAGGTAAAAAATTAAGCATAAAGGTAAAATCAATATTAATTTAAATCTGATGAATTATTTCTAAATATCAGAGAAAATATATAATTTTGTCCACTTATCACAATTTCAGCTGAGTATAAATGTATACCTTTGATAATTTTACAATTGGGTCTAACGTACCTCTGATTATTTTACAGTTAGGTCTGACATAAGCCGAGGCCCAATCTTTGGATACCTCGCCAACAGTCAATTGTTCTACACCATAATTAGACTGGTACTCCATCTTAGGGGATACATGGATAAAAGATACCTGAAAATATGTATACATGTTCTTCATCTTTATATGAAATCAAAATTTTGTCAATAATCTAAAACCATATGTTGTAAAAAAAAATTAAGGTCAAAATATGATGGCGACTATGTGTAATTAAACTCATTTCATGTCTTTTTACAATTTCAGAAACTGAAAATGTTTAAATTAGATGAACACCACTTTAAGGGCTATTCTTAGGTCATTCAGACACAATTTAGCTAAATACTTGAAAGAATTAATACATCTATTAATTCATGTCTTTCAGTTTGAAATATGGAATTATCAACAATAAAGGGAGATACATGTATCTGTTTTGACAGGGATTTTTTCTTTATGTAATATATATATCCTTGAAAATATCTTTCAAAGAATTGTTTTTTTTAGTTTTAAGTGATTTCACACCTTGTTTTTTTTTATTCTGCTTGTTTTTTTTGGTTTTTTTCATTGTTTGTTGGTTTTTGGTGATGGTATTCAGTGTTTGAATGATCTATTCTTATTTTTCAGAGTGAAGTCCTGAAATACAAACTGAATATTCCATCGTTTTAGCTGTCAAACTGGCAAACATCCATCATTACAGACAAGGTTTATAGTGTACTGACTTGTTAATATAGTGAAAAATGTACTCTAATATCAATATATGTATCTACTAACCTTTTGCTGTGTATCTTTATATACGCCATGGTAACCAGACCTAATCATTACATTGTATGCCCCTAGTGACCATAGATGATAAGTCACATTATGTCTAGCAGGAAATTTGAACTGAGAGAAGTATTCTTGTTGAGCTTGGTCTGCAAAAAAAAAAATGAAATTCCCAAATGAATTAAAAAAGTATAACTATAAGCTTGACAAAAGTCTGCCTTCTCTTCAAAAAAGGTTAAATTTATCACAATTTCTCATAAGCAGGAAGCAGGAAGCACTTAAATACAAATAGAGAAGCTATTGTGAATAGAAAAATCAAAGAGCTGAAAGCTCTGAAGAAAAATGACGCCATTGTCTCTAATATTGGGATAGTTTTTATGCAAGTCTTGATTTTCACATACCGTAATTAGTTTAACAATGCAACATGTATCGTAAGCATATAATTGATATTCGTATATGTGTGTGTGTGTGTGAAATGAAGGCGACAACTGGCTGGTTTTTTAAGACAAATGAATAGGTCAAGACTACCTGAATTGTACAAATAAATACTGTAGAAAGGCTTGTATATTTCTCACTGGTACATAGTCTGAATCCGGGTCTGTTCGCTTCCATTCTAGTTTGCGCCCACTCATGTTCACCCCCTTCATGTTCGCACCCAATCTTAATTGGTTTTGTGTTCAATAACTCTGTAAGCAAGTGTTTTCTTATAAGTATAATTGTTGTCATTGTCTCAAAATAAAGTGAGACAGCATTTTTTTTTTTGTGTTGAATAAATCTTAATCATGTTTTGGATAGCGTATTGTTAAAAATAACAATAATCCTTTCTAAATAAAGTGGTATTTTGTCAATGTTTTATTTTGTGTTGAATAACTCTTAATCATGTTTTGGTAAGTGTATTGCTATAACTTTGTTTCATTGACTTGTTTCAAAATGAAATGAGATTCTGACTATGTTTTTTTCTGTGTGTTGAATAAATTTTATCATGTGTTGGTTATATTAGTGGATTGCTATATTTTGGTTTCTATGTTTTATTGTTTCGTTGTTTCAGATCAAAGGGACTAAGCTGTTAAAAACAATTATCTTTTGTGTTTTTCTTTTAAAATCTTCAATGTTTTACTCATACCAAGCTATAAATACATTCAGTATTTACACCAAAGCAATTTAAAACAACAACCATGATTTTTCGATTATTCAACTTGAATTTGAATTAAAATTTGGCGCGAATAATTAGAGTGCGAACGGACCTTGGGTGCAAATGTGCGAACATGTAGGGTGCGAACGGACCTTGGGTGCAAATGTGCGAACATGTAGGGTGCGAAAATGTATTTGGCGCAAACAGACCTGATACCATACAGTCTGAACCCCCTTCTCCCACAAAATATAAAGTAAAAATCTTTTTGTTACTGTTATTAAAGTCTAATGAAACTCAGATAATTTCAAACATTTGTCAAAGAATTCTAGTCAAACCGGCACCTAGTTAAATTGGCATCTGGACAAATCAGCACCTGGTTAAAATCGACACCTGATATAGTCAATTCGTCACCCATGTTAAATTTATATTTTTAACAGTATTTTAAGCAAAAAGAGTAAAAATAAGAAAGGGGTTGCCAGAATTTTTTCAGTATTGAAGCAAAAAGTGTTAAATACTAACTTTCACATTTTTGGGTGTTCATGTACATTTTGTATATATTTATTTTTCTCAACTAAATGACTTTTTTGGTGTATTTTTAATGATATATATATATATATGAGTAGTCCAAATAATTATTACGTCTGGCAAGGCTTTTTTAATTTTATTCTGGAACACCTTCCTATGAACGCAAGGCTATGTTAATTTTTTTCTGGGACACCTTCCTATGAACGTCGTAGGAAGGCGTCCCAGAAAAAAAATAAAATAGCCTTGCCACAATCATAATTATTTGGACTAATACATGAGATATTGGATATTTTTCTGCATTATTTTAACCAGTTGAGCATTTTACAGGATTGTTGGTTTAATGCTGTTTAAACTTTACTGAAAAAAAACACCTTAAATTTGCTAATTATTTGGCATGAAAGTTTGATTTATTGAAAGGGACTCATAGTTTTCCATTTTATTTTAATAATTGTCTAATTGTTAAAACAACAGCTTTGGTAAGGGCTTCGTTGTTTACCTTTATACACAACAACATATTCACTTTCGTTTCGTTGTTTACCTAAATACACAACAACATATTCACTATGTACTTGGTAACAGTAATTAATTAATTGAATAGAAAATATTATAACAAATATTATTGGATGCCAAATTGACGTCAAATAGGTGCCGATTTGACTAGATGCCAATTTAACCAGGTGCCGACTTGACTTGTACGTTTCAATTCCTCTGCGATGGTTTGGGGTATTTTCTTGAGAAACCCTATTTTCCATCATCAAAGAGCAGAAGAAACTGCTTTAAAATGATTCTGGTACGCTTCATGATTGTTAAAATAAGTTTAATTCACTCAAAAAACAATTTTAAAACTTGGGATGTTTAAACAGGAAGTTTCAAAAGCATGTGTAAAAGAAGAAATTAACTGGTGAGAGTGGAAATCCGTACATGACAGATATCACTATAGTACGACTTTGAAAGTAAAACAGTTCAATCCTTTTGTGACTTTGAAAGTAAAACAGTTCAATCCTTTTGTAAAACAGTCTTTAATATACCTATCACATTAATGTTTGAAGGGTCTTAAGCTTATTCAAACCATATAAGTTGGTATGAAACACCAAAACGGAATGAACAATAACAGATTACGTTTTGTAGTTTACAAATTCTAAACTGGTTCCCGTCAAACTACATCACTTTGTTCGAGTGTAGTGGAATACAAGCAGAAACCAGTTAGTTTGTAAAATAGTAATATGAAACCGAGTGTAAACTGGTTCCTGGCTGATTACTACTAAATGATCATGCATAATGATAACACACGCAGATTCCAGTTTGTATGGAAAATAGTAAATACAAAACCAAGCGCGGTAGGCAGAGAATGTAATGAAGTTCAGGTCGGCAGTAATGGAACAATGACTGTGTCATTTTCCAATTAGACTGCATAAACACATGGACCATCAAAGTGCTAAACTAAGTTGTGTATGGCAGTGTATGGAAGGGAATTAGAAAACTCCTGACTTCTGACATTTTTTTGCTATAAATACACTAGGGACTGCAGCCATAACTTTTTATTTTTTTTATTTTCTCTACCATGAATAATTTGATAAATACAGTGTTCTCCCCAGATTTTTCAATTAGCATCCTGGTAAACAGGGGAAATTAAAAAAACATCTTGTTTCTAAAAATTATAGCATCACATCCATAACATAATCTATAAGAAAACTACTTCAGATAGCATCACATTTAAGATCATAGCATCACATTGCCATGATGCTAAAAGGCCCTGGGGAGAACACTGAAATAGTGAAGTAAACTTACCTCTGTGATGTCTTGGATTAATCAAGAGTTTTTCTTGTGCCTGCAGAATATTCTCTAAAGGATTAACAGATGTCTGCTGTCCTTTTTGTTGTCCTTTCTGGACTGTTGTTTTCTGTAATGTACTAGATTTCTTTACGTGGGTGTCCACTTTTTGTGGCTGGGTTTTCTCAACAATGGCTGGTTCTATAAATAGATAACAATCAGTAATTTATTCAGATAAGTAGACCTATCAAAACCATAATATTACTGCTTGTTTAACAATTTTACCAGTTTGCAATCAATTTGTAGAAATCCTTATGGAAATTTTGCACTGTTAAATACCTGTATTTTGCATTTTATTTTGATGTTTATCTATATGATGGATTTTTCCATTTTGATAGCATATTTATAACCTATCATAGTTAGATATCTGTTGGTATTTTTTACTTTCAATAGTTTATCTTTATCCTAGCATTGTACAATACCTGGTATTTTTTACTTTCAATAGTTTATCTATATCCTAGCATTGTACAATACCTGGTATTTTTTATTTTTAATATTTAATTTATGATCTTGCATTTTTTTTACTTTAATCTTTTCTCTAGTACTGTTCTAGTTCTGTTGGATACATATTAAATTTTTTTACTTTCTATATTCGTATTTTTACATCAATCAATACCTGTTTCTTTTGACTTTTCTTTTTCTAAGTTGTCTTTTTTCTGATTTATATTGATGTCATCTACTGTAGTTTGATCTTTGCCTTCATTAACATCCACAATATCTGCCTCTATAGTATTAGTGTTTTCCTGATTTGTCACTAATTTTGTTACTGTAACATTTGTAATGCCTTCCTGAATTGACGCTGATTTTGTCACTGTAAGATTTGTAATGTCTTCCTCATTTGGTATTTTAGTGGTCTCCTCTTTATCTACTTTCATTTCAGAATCCTGCTTCTCGCTCTTAGATAAATCTGTACTTTGTGTGTCCTCTGTGAAAAGTCAGTAAATAATAATTATCAGACATGATGGTTATGTTCCAGACCGTATGAGTATTTGGACAGTACGCGTACGGTCTGGACCGTATGCATACTTTTTCAAAATACTCATACGGTTGGACCGTACGTGTACGGTCTGACTAATATTAAAAAGTTGGTCAAGTTTATTAGATACAAAATGCATATAGCAGATCAACATAACTTAACTATCAAATTAATATAAAAAAGTTCAATTGTAATTGAAACAAAAACTTTATATTTTAACTATTTTTTAATTCACGCTTATTAAATATGTTAATCTCTTGTATTAAGCATGGCGATCAGTAATACATTAGTTGCATTATGAATTGAAGATATCTGAAGTAAAAATAAAGTGTTTTAGAATATTTAACATCTCTACCAAAAAATGCAAATGCAAAAGAACATGACTGAACTGCATACATGAAAATGCTAAAATTATTACTTTACTTGAATTGTGTCACCTTGTGTGAGCGTACCAAAATTAGATTCAGATATACAATTAACCAAATACCTAATTTCAATTGTTCGTTTGTTCATTTTATCTATCTAATTGTAATAAATTATCAATAACAATTTGTAAAACTAAAAATAAAGATTGTTTCAATGAAACCCATATGATCAAATATCATGTATGGTCAGCTGGTACTGGACCGTACGCGTATACTCATACGGTCCTACCGTACGTGTATGGTCGGACCGTATTAGTATACGTATACGGTCCAGACCGTACGCGTACGGTCCAAATACTCATATGGTCTTGAACAGTTATACATTTATTGAAGATCTATCCTGTGGATTCATTATTATTTTATGGGTAAACCACAATCTTTAGTGGCTAGTTGTCTCATTGGCAATCATCTCCTAATTTTAAAGTGGTATTTTATATAAGTTATCATTCCTTTAAAAAGTTCATTACATGTTAAATAATAAATACCTTGGACAGATTTTCTTTTTTGAGGACGTCCTCTCTTCCGTTTTAGTGGTTCATTTTTATCTGGAAACAAAGACAACAAATAATCAATCCAGAAGAACATAGTTGCAGTTTGACATTACACATGTATGGTTTTATAAAATAACCAGATGCTCCGCAGGGTGTAGCTTTATACGACCGCAGAGGTTGAACCCTGAACAGTTGGGGCAAGTATGGACACAACATTCAAGCTGGATTCCGCTCTAAATTTGGATTGTGATTAAATAGTTGACACAGCATAGGTTTCTGACACAGAATGAATGTATTCAAATGAACTTAAAATTTTTGTTTTCTCTTAGAGCAATTCACTATGCTGTTGAATATTAATCCTCTCAAAAAAATGTTTGAAGAAATTTTCTTTTTATTTATGAAATTTCAAATGAGAAAAATTGAACCTAATTTTTTAATCACATCCCCCTTTCCATTATTCCAAAACTAATTTCAATTAAAATATTCTAATGGAGTTTGCAACAATTACTACTCATTTAAATACATCATAAAATATTAAAATGTAAAAAAACTGCTTGTTAACACTGAATGGTAAAGATTATTTAAATTTACCAGTTGGTAGTAAAAAGTGAATATACATTGTATATTGTATATAACAAAGATTTAAGTTGATTCTGGACAAAGAAAGATAACTCCAATTAAAAAAATTCTTGCAATAAGATATTTCTTGCTTACTATTCTGGACAAAGAAAGATAACTCTTAATTAAAAAAAATTTGCTATTTCACAATATTGTGAAATTAGATATTTCTTGCCATTGCACAATACTGTGCAATTGAAAAGACTTGCTATTGCACAATACTTAATATAATAATTTTAGATCCTGATTTGGACCAACTTGAAACTGGGCCCATAATCAAAAATCTAAGTACATGTTTAGATTCAGCATATCAAAGAGGCCCAAAAATTTGATTTTTGTTAAAATCAAACTTAGTTTAATTTTGGACCCTTTGAACTTTAATTTAGACCAATTTTAAAACTGGACCAAAAATTAAGAATCTACATACACAGTTAGATTTGGCATATCAAAGAACCCCAATTATTCAATTTTTGATGAAATCAAACAATGTTTAATTTTGGACCTCGATTTGGGCCAACTTGAAAACTGGGCCAATAATCAAAAATCTAAGTACATTTTTAGATTCAGCATATCAAAGAACCCCAAGGTTTCAATTTTTGTTAAAATCAAACTAAGTTTAATTTTGGACCCTTTGGACCTTAATGTAGACCAATTTGAAAACGGGACCAAAAATTAAGAATCTACATACACAGTTAGATTCGGCATATTAAAGAACCCCAATTATTCAATTTTGATGAAATCAAACAAAGTTTAATTTTGGACCCTTTGGGCCCCTTTTTCCTTAACTGTTCGGACCAAAACTCCCAAAATCAATACCAACCTTCCTTTTATAGTCATAAACCTTGTGTTTAGATTTCATAGATTTCTATTTACTTATACTACGGCTATGGTGCGAAAACCAAGAAAAATGCTTATTTGGGCCCTTTTTTGGCCCCTAATTCCTAAACTGTTGAAACCAAAACTCCCAAAATCAATCCCAACCTTTCTTTTGTGGTCATAAACCTTGTGTCAATATTTCATAGATTTCTATTAACTTAAACTAAAGTTATAGTGCGAAAACCAAGAAAATGCTTATTTGGGCCCTTTTTGGCCCCTAATTCCTAAAATATTGGGACCAAAACTCCCAAAATCAATACCAGCCTTCCTTTTATGGTCATAAACCTTGCGTTAAAATTTCATAGATTTCTATTCACTTTTACTAAAGTTAGAGTGCGAAAACTAAAAGTATTAGGACGACGACGACGACGACGCCAACGTGATAGCAATATACGACGAAAATTTTTTCAAAATTTGCGGTCGTATAAAAACAACATAATCTTTGAAAATTGTTTATATACTTTATAAGTATCATTTCATATTTTATAAAATGACATGGTATAGACAATAGTCAAGGGCCTGATGTTGTCCTTTAGATATTTTTTGCTATAGGGTTTTCTTTATTTTTTTGGAATGCAATCTTAAGGTTTTGAGACATCAGACTTTTAATGTCTTCATTCTTAAAGAAAATGTGGCTAAACAATTCAACCAAACAGGTTTTAGAACTAAAAGTGAAAATGATGAAATGTTTCCAATGCTTTACTGATCCTGATTACAATTTATAGTCAAAGTCTTTTTAAGATAAAGGTTTTTAAAAATCATATACATGTATATAACAACAAGGTCAAGGTCAGTTTCAGAGAAATGGACCTGGCCATTATACAAATTTTAACCAATGAACCACAAAAATGAGGTTAAGGTAAGATAAACCTAACCACATAGACATATGGTGGACAGCTGTTTCATTGGCAATCCTACTGCAGCCCCTAATCTTTATTTGCACACCTTACTATTATGGCATACACCAAGCTTTTTACAATTTGCTGTACCTGTATTATCTGTTTGCTTGTCTGTACTAGTTTCTTGTGATGTAGATTTTGACCTAGTAATCATAAAATTATATAATACACTAAAAGACTTTTAATTAGTACTCAGTATTCATGTTTATCAAAAGCAAGTAAACATAATACAAAATGCAACATGCAATATACATGTGATATATAATATGCCATAATTGTGCTAATCCTGATTTATATGTCTATTATATAATGTATATTTTTTTCTGCAGAATATTGAAATATGCAAAGGAGTAGTGGCAATAAGGCTTTTGTTTGGCCAAATATTTGTGCAAATTATACGGGAACTATATATATGTTCTTAAATGTGCCCAAAACACACTACAATACAAGGTATTTAAAGGGGAAAAAATCCACATTTAACGAGTTACCGTGACAAGAAGTTTAATATATTTTGAACTGGGTAGGTATGTATGCACACAAAAAACAACTTTCTATTTGCATAGATTATGTCAATAGCTATTAAAAAAAGCTTCTCTAAAACCATTCTGTTGTTTCTTGGCTACACACAATATTTCAATACAGGAAATAGTGTTAAAAAATCTATAAATCAATCAAATTTAACAACAAACAAACCATGCATGCTTTATCAAATAATCATGGTCTTCCAGCAAATCAAAAGTTAATTTACAGCCCCCTATGGAATTTTACTCTAAATTAATCTGTTATACTAACCTTAAATTTTTCTTGACTCTATCTAATATAGCAAGTTTACTAGATCTTTGTTCTAGGTCCTGGCTGTCCATGCTTCTTCTTGTTTGTCTTTTAGTTGGCATAAACTCTTCACAATAATCAGATGGCTGAAGATCAACAACAGATTTACATTTTTTTGGTGATGAAGGTAGTGTTTCTAACGTTTTTGTTTTTTGTGCTATCTCTAGTTTCCTTAAGCCTACAGAGGACCTAGTTTTTCTTCGAGTACAAGCCATTTCTGCAAGATTTTCACTTCCCCCCTCTACATTCATGATAACTTCTGTTTTGACATCAATGCTCTTATTAGACTTATGTCTTTTCCTTTGAGATGGTTGAAGCAGTTTATTTTCATCTTCATTATCTGTACTGTCACATCTACTTATAGGTCTTTTACCCAAATCATTTGTTTCACTATTGGTAATGGGACTTATTGAATTGGTGCTACATTTATCAGTCATAGATACAATCTCCTCATCTGACTCAGAATCACTCTCAATAACTGCAGCTCGTAGCTTAGTTTTCTGACCATCACATTTCTTATTTCTTTTTTTATTCTTTCTTAAGATTTTTGATCTAGGGGAGACAATCTCATCTGAAGATTCACTGTCATCTTTTGACAGAGCAGTATTAATTTGTAACATTTCATTATCACTAGATTCAAGGTTATCTTTACCAGTCTTGTTATCAATGTTTACAGTTTTAACATTATGACTGCCAACTATAAGGTCATGACTGTCATGTGCAGTATTTGAAGTATTAGAATCTTGATTCTGAACAGATAGATCAGCACCTTTCACAGACTTAATTAAAACATCTGTACACAGACTATCTGGTTCTGATTTATCTATAATGTCATGTACCTCATCAGTTATACAAGAAGTGTGGAGATCTGATTTTAATACAGTTGTGTCATCTGAATTAATATCAGCTGAATCAGAGTTTGGAACCTTGATCAAGCTATCCTCAGAAGTATTATATTCATTCAAGAAATCTGCCGATGATATATTCATTGATGGTTTACTTTCAGTATTCCCTTCAGAGTCAGATAAATCTTCAACTTTCTTTCTTAATCCTACTTCATATAGGTTGGCTATTGGATAGAACAAATTAATTGGATGAGGAAAAACAGAAGAATTATCAGTTACAAATTCTTCCTCACTATCCCTCTGCAGGGGTATTATTTTACATGGCTTACTTTCAGGAGAACTAAATGTGTTATGATCTGGACTGGTAGGTGAATTTCTGTCTGTCCTATGAGGGGACATAACTCCGCATTTTGGAGTTATATCATTCATGTCAATTGTTCTATTCAATCTCTTACTGGGACTAGTAGGTGGACTGAAAGCACTACCAAATGAGCTTCCAAATAATACAGGACTAAGAGGCTTTTCTGGAACAGGACTATGAGGTGTTTCTGGGACAGGACTAGCTGGTGCTTCCATAGCAACTGTTTCAATGTACTCATTTTCAGGTTCATCAATGACAAGAGCATCTGATTCATCATCACTAGCAGAACTCATTTGTAAGTCACAAGGTTGTGAGGAGATATCTACTTTCAACTCTTTTCTAACACTATCATCAGATTTTTTACTTTTAGATGTTGATTTAGAAGCGTTGACTAAAGTTTCATCAATTTTGTGACTATCTGCCACTTCAACAGAATTAGAAATTGAGTTTTCAACATTTGAGTCACACATGACATCAGTTATCAATGTATCAGTTAAGTCAACTCCTTCATCATTTCCTATCGTTTTAGGAGATTGAACATTTTCTGACAATTTTCCTTTTTCTTTCTCACTCTTATCCTGATTAACAGTTTTACAATCCAAATCTGAAGATAAAGAAGTTTCTTGCACTGAATCCTCGGATTCTGTTCCCTTACTCTTATCAAAGTCATTTGATTTCAATGTACCACTGTCCTCAGACTCTGTTCCCTTACTCTTATCAAAGTCATTTGATATCAATGTACCACTGTCCTCAGACTCTGTTCCCTTACTCTTATCAAAGTCATTTGATTTCAATGTACCACTGTCCTCAGACTCTGTTCCCTTACTAATATCAAAGTTATTTGATTTCAATGTACCACTGTCCTCAGACTCTGTTCCCTTACTAATATCAAAGTCATTTGATATCAATGTACCACTGTGCTCTGCTTCATGTCCTTTAATACCTTTACCAACTTGGAAACCATCTTTAGCTGAAAGATTCTTTTCGGAAGTTGAACAGATTTCTGGTGAATTTTGTTTTGCACTAGTGTCATTCTTTTTTGCTCCCAATTTCTTGAATGTTTTGTTTGCTGACATATCCATCCCAAATGTTTCTAAATCTTCCATGGAAACTTCCAGTGTTCCAAATGGATTTTCTCCCACAACTTCGTCATGATCTTTGACCGTTTCCCCTCTTTTCACTTTGCTAATTTTCTTCTTCTGTTCATTTGTAGGTGATTTGATGGGTGACAACAGAGATGTTACATTTTCAGTGTCATGAGCTGTCAGTTCTGAATTGTGTAACTGTTCTACAGAAGACTGTTTCCTTGGTAACTTCAAAGATTCTGGACTTGCAGAATCTAATTCTATTTTCTGATTCATTGTAAAGATGTGACCTGTTTGATTAAGTCTCCCCATATGAGAACGCAAAGCATATTTATAGAACATTGTATTTTTGTCTCGCCCTGTGAGCTCCTTAGCAGGAAGTGGATTATCAATGTACACAACACGATGCATAAACTTCTTATCTCCATCTAAAAAAATCAAATATCTATCATTCATTTGGCAGATCATTGAAAACAATTGCATTTTAGTCTAAACTAAAAACAACAAGTTTAATACTTTTCATAGACTTTTCCGTCTATCGTCCTAACTTTGTCTCAAGCTACAAGTTGTGCATTAAATTGAAATGAAAAGTCTTACAAATAAATTACTTTCTTCTATCAAAATTTACCTATTTTGATATAAACATGTGTCTGAAAGTTTCAATGGCTTCCCAATACATACCTTGAAGCTGGTAATCCTTTACAGTAAATGGTATCTCCCACTCCCTGTTGTAGTTTGGAGCATGGTTATTTACAATACAGGCAATAGCACTTGCTGATATGGTGATGTGAACTTTGGACCTCTGAGATAACACATCACAATTCTGATCCTTGCTACAAGGCTGCAATTTAATTTTTTAGAAACTTTTAGTCATTATCATAATACAATAAAATAAATAAAAAGGTATATATAGACTTTATATTTGTATATTTTACATAAATTGTGTTTTGATTTACTGCTTTAGAATATTTACTAATTGCACCTCATTATTCAAAGCTTCAAATGATCTCAAAATTGATACACATGGGTATTCCAAAACTAGAGGCTCTAAAGAGCCTGTATGGCTCACCTTGGTCTATGTGAATATTAAACAATGGACACAGATGGATTCATGACAAAATTGTGTTTTGATGATGGTGATGTGTTTGTAGATCTTACTTTACTAAACATTCTTGCTGCTTACAATTATCTCTATCTATAACAGTAGTTTCTGTGGAAAATGTTAGTGACAATCTACAAATTTTATGAAAATTGTTAAAAATTGACTATGAAGGGCAATAACTCCTTAAAGGGTCAATTGACTATTTTGGTCATATTGACTTTGCTGTACATTATTGCTGTTTACAGTTTATCTCTATCTATAATAATATTCAAGATATTAACTAAAAACTGCAAAATTTCCTTAAAATTACCAATTCAAGGGCAGCAACCTAACAACTGGTAGTCTGATTCATCTGAAAAATTAAAAGCAGATAGATCTTGACCTGAATAACTATTTAACCCCTTGTCAGATTTGCTCTAAATGCTTTGGTTTTTGAGTTATAAGCCAAAAACTGCATTTTACCCCTATGTTCTATTTTTAGCCATGACGGCCATCTTGGATGGTTGGCCGGGTCACCGGACACAAATTTTTCGATCAACATACCCCAATGATGATTGTGGCCAAGTTTGCTTAAATTTGACCCAGTAGTTTCAGAGGAGAAGATTTTTCTAAAAGATTACTAAGATCTACAAAAAATGGTTAAAAAACGACTATGAAGGGCAATAACTCCTAAAGGTCATGTTGACTTATTTGTAAATCTTACTTTGTTGAACATTATTGCTGTTTACAGTTTATCTCTATCTATAATAATATTCAAGATATTAACCAAAAACAGCAAAATATCCCTAACATTAACAATTCAGGGGCAGAAACCTAACAACGGGTTGTCTGATTCATCTGATAATTTCAGGGCAGATAGATCTTGACCTGAATAACAATTTTACCCCTTGTCAGATTTGCTCTAAATGCTTTGGGTTTTGAGTTATAAGCCAAAAACTGCATTTTACCCCTATGTTCTATTTTAGCCATGGCAGCTATCTTGGGTGATTGGCCGGGTCACCAGACACATTTTTTAAACTAGATACCCCAATGATGATTGTGGCTAAGTTTGGTTAAATTTGGCCCAGTAGTTTCAGAGGAGAAGATTTTTGTAAAAATAAACAACGACGACGATGGATGCCGGACGCCAAGTGATGAGAAAAGCTCACTTGGCCCTTCGGGCCAGGTGAGCTAAAAATGTATGCTTGCTAATTTTACCTCATTGCTCCAAACATTGGAAGGTTTTATATTGTGATCACATGGACAATGTTTGGCTATAGAATCATAGTCTAGTGGTATCTTTGGTCTTTCTCCTACATTCATGTTTGGTACAACAAGCTTTGGTACTGTTCCCTGAAAGGAAAAGTATACATTTCTTAACCAAAAGCACCAATAGGTTTTCAACACAAAAAGAAAATCTTGTACTGTTGTCAGTGTTGTGCATATTATATTTCGGTGATATATATTAGAAATACTACATATACTTGTATTTTCTCTACTGTATTTTTGAATTTACAAAATTTCTCACAATAAAAAAAGAAGATGTGGTATGATTGCTAATGAGACAACTATCCACAAAAGACCAAAAGACACAGACATTAACAACTTTAGGTCACTGTACAGCCTTCAACAATGAGCAAAGCCCATACCGCATAGTCAGCTAAAAAAGGCCCCAATAAGACAATGTAAAACAATACATACGAGAAAACTAAGGGCCTTATTTATGTAAAAAAATGAATGAAAAAAAAAATATGTAACACATAAACAAACTACAACCACTGAATAACAGGCTCCTGACTTGGGACAGGCACATACATAAATAATGTGGCGGGTTAAACAATGTTTTTTTTTTTAACCAAAACAATGTTTTTTTGGCAAAATTAAAGACATGAATTTCACCAAAACATAGTATGGACATTTGCATCTTATGCAATAAAAAACAAACTTTTGGGTTTTTCCAAAAATTAATGATCTGATTTCACCAAGCTATAATATGCAGAAAAGTCTGTAGTTCATTATCTCATTTAAGCCAAAAGCAGTTGCTGTATCTTAGCTGCATCATAAAGCAACCAATCAGAAACTATATGTGATAATCAATTATTTCTAGATGGAATGTATATCACCTGAAACTAATAGCTCCACACTGTTATGGTAAGCAATGAAAAACAGTGAATAAAGTTTGTTTGGCCTTACCAGTTCTAACAATGACATAACAAACATTAACTGACATGAAGGTCCAGCTGTTACCAGATTTAATTTGTCAATGACATTGTAGTACTGTGGATACAACTGTACTCTCTTTTTCTTCATGGCCAATCTTTCCTGAAAAGATAAATTAAGATGAGTGTCATGATAACTAAGGCCAAAACAAAGTTATAAGTTTCTTTCCTGCTTTTGGACAGAAAAACATAAGGTTGATAGTTTCCTAGTTTAACACCGACTATATAAGAATATGCTCTGGGCCCTATCAGTGTATGTAACTAAAAATGTCCATAACATGCGTTAATGAAGGGACGGATATTGATGGCAAAATATATTTCTTTTTGACTTATATGCTATTTACAATCAAAAGATCCAGGAAGATCTAAGGCAAAAGTGACTATTTCTTCCACTGTTATCAGTATTTAAAAAAAAAAATAAGAACGAAACTGCACATGTGTATTCCATTACATATATACATGTTAACAAAAATATGATACCCTATTTATTTTAGATGATTCAATTTAAAACTGATTCTTCCAAAGGATTTTTGACCTTACTAACTAATACAAGAACTTCTTCAATTGGCATATTAGTATATCATAAATGTAACACTTTTCCTCTTCAGGTACCAAATACATATACCTTGAAATATCGATCAGCTTCAGGTGCCAAATAATTATAATCTGATTTTGCGGTATGGGCTAGTTTTTCTAGATATAGTTGGTATTCCTTTTGTTCTTCTATAACCCTTTCGTGCAGAGTCTGAAAATAAAATAATTTAAAAAATATATACATTCTCACGAAAGAAGTTTGAATTTTAACAATGGAAATCTGAACATCTTTAAATATAACTTCAAAATTTTCAATTACTCTTTTCATGTAAATGTAACAAAACAGCATCAGATAACTGCTTTCAATGAAATCTAATGCATCCAAAAGTAATGTTAAAACTCTTAACTTTTGATTCAGTATTACAGCAGGAACAGGAACAGGATTTTAGGAATATAAGTTAAACAATGGGTCACAAGATGTTTTTTAGGGCACACAATTTGTTTACTTACATTCATTGAAAAATCCTTTTATATATAATAAAGATGGGTTGCATTTGGTTGTTAAATTTCATTTTATCATGTGTACAAAAATACAAATAATATGAAGAACAAGAATGTGTCCCCAGTACATGGATGCCCCACTCACACTTCAGTGGACCGTGAAATTGGGGACAAAACTCTTATTTGGCATTAAATTAGAAAGTTCATATCATAAGGAACATGTGTACTAAGTTTCAAATTAATTGGACTTTGACTTCATCAATATCTAACTTGACCAAAAACTTTACCCTGAAGCGGGACGAACGGACGGGCAGATGAATGGACGTACAGACCATAAAACATAATGCCCCTCTACTATCTCAGTTGGGGCATAAAAATGTATTGCATTGTTGAGCTAACATAACAACATTTACCGTAAATTCTTTCATCTCCTGTTTTTCTTTCTCGGATGGATTTTTAGGAGTGAATGTAATATATTTGTGATGTAAGTTTAGATATCGGCTCTGTTCTCTACTGTTGAGATTAGATTTCTTGTTCTGATATCTAAATATCTGTGACTCTGCCTTGTCACTCTTCCTGAAAATACATCAGAAACTTACATGATTAAATGGCATGAAAAAACAAATAAATGGTTACCCACCAACCTTTTTTTTCCTTTTATTAATTTTTCTTAAGAAAACCAAAAAATGAATGCTAAATTCTTATAAATAGGAAATCAGCTACATTTTTGTTGTAGTTCTAGGTGAAAAAAGTATGGTCAATAATTCTATAAATTAAGTAAATATATTCACTTATTTTTTTCCAGTATTTCCAAATAAATCCATTGAGTTTGAAATAGCACTGTTTACCAATAATTATAGCTATATATAATATATACATGTAGTTGCTTACCACCATGACCACATTTACATGTACAATCAATTACTAATCCTTTATAGACAGCAGGTTTTATCAGCATGGTAAACAACCTTAGAGACTAGGGAAACATATGTATATAGCTTGAGAAGAATACAGACAATTTTTGTTTGTTTCTTCTTTCAATAATTTGTAGTAAAGAAACTACTACTAACCTATCTCTGGATTTAATGTCCCATGGAAATTCTTCTGTTCTTTTCTGTTGCTCCTTATTACTCTCATTCTGTTGATGGTTTCCTGTCTTAGAACCTTCTAAAATATCATTTTGATTTGATATAGTTTTAGGAATTCCGAATTCCTCTATTTCATTGATGTCCACAGTGTGTTCTGAGGGTTCCTTCTTTCCTGTATTATCAGACTTGTCTGCACCAAACTCTTCCAAATCTTCAATATGGGGCTCTGTATTTTGTAACACTGTATTATCTGTATGTATCTGGTGAGTTTCAGATTCTTTTGGACTAGTATGCTGAAAGTCATTTTTCTGCAAAGCTTTCTTCTTTTCAGTGTCAGATAAAACATTGTCTTTGACCTTCTGGTTTTTTGCTTTTGCTTTAGCCTTTTGTTTGTTCTGTTTTGGAGTAACTTTCTTTACAACACCAAATTCTTCAAAATCTTCTTCGACATCAAATATGAGTTCCTCTTCCTCTTCACTTGCATCACTCAGAGATTGAACTTTATACACTGATTCTTTATCTTCTTTATCCCAACTTTTAGTTTTTTTCTCATTCCCTTTTTTCTTTGATCTTTTAGACTTAGCATTCACACCAAGATGACAATCTTTTGGCGGGAATAACTCATATCTGTTTCTTATCTTTTCTTCATATGTTTCTGGCTTAGAATATTTGTTGAAGGTTTCTTGAGTGAAGAAAAAGTTGTGTCCAGCATCAACAGGAACATTCCTATATAATACAATATAACATGTGTGTGACTTTTATACAAATTATCAACAACTATTTTAATCTAAAATAACTGCAAAGAGACAACATTTAGGGGATTTACATTTACATAGGAGTGTACAGAAAACTAGAGACTCTAAAGAGCCTGTGTCGCTCACCTTGGTCTATGTGCATATTAAACAAAGGACACAAATGGATTCATGACAAAATTGTATTTTGGTGATGGTGATGTGTTTGAAGTTCTTACTTTACTGAACGATTTTGCTTCTTACAATTATATCTATCATGAACTTTGCCCATTAGTAACAGAGAACTATATTTGGTAAAAATTTACATAAATTTACCAAATTAATGAAAATTGTTAAAAATTGACTATAAAGGGCAATAACTCCTTAAGGGGTCAATTGACCATTTAGGTCATGTTGACTTATTTGTAGATCTTACTTTGCTGAACATTATTGCTGTTTACAGTTTATCGCTATCTATAATAGTATTCAAGATAACCAAAAACGGCAAAATTTCTTTAAAAATTACCAATTGGAGGGCAGCAACCCAACAACCAGTTGTCCAATTCATCTGAAAAATTCAGGGCAGATAGATATTGACTTGATTAACAATTTAACTTCTTGTCAGATTTGCTCTAGATGCTTTGGTTTCATAGTTATAAGCAAAAAACTGCATTTTACCCCTATGTTCTATTTTTAGCCGTGGCGGCCATCTTGGTTGAATGGCCAGGTCATCGGACACATTTTTCAAACTAGATACCCCAAAGATGATTGTGGCCCAGTAGTTTCAGTGGAGATTTTGTAAAAGATTACTTAGATTTATGAAAAATGGTTAAAGATTGACTATAAAGGGCAATAACTCCTAAAGGGGTCAACTGACCATTTTGGTCATGTTGACTTATTTGTAGATCTTACTTTGCTGAACATTATTGCTGTTTACAATTTATCTCTATCTATAATAATATTCAAGATAATAACCAAAAACAGCAAAATTTCCTCAAAATTACCAATTCAGGGGCAGCAACCCAACAACCGATTGACCGATTCATCTGAAAATTTTAGGGCAGATAGTTCTTGACCTGATAAACATTTTTATCCCATGTCAGATTTCCTCAAAATGCTTTGGTTTTTGAGTTATAAGCCAAAAACTGCATTTTACCCCTATGTTCTATTTTTAGCGGTGGCGGCCATCTTGGTTGGTTGACCAGGTCACGCCACACATTTTTTAAACTAGATACCCCAAAGATGATTGTGGCCAAGTTTGGATTAATTTGGCCAAGTAGTTTCAGAGGAGAAGATTTTTGTAAAAGATTACTTTAATTTACGAAAAAATGGTTAAAAATTGACTATAAAGGGCAATAACTCCTAAACGGGTCAACTGACCATTTTGGTCATGTTGACTTATTTGTAGATCTTACTTTGCTGAACATTATTGCTGTTTACAGTTTATCTCTATCTATAATAATATTCAAGATAATAACCAAAAACAGCAAAATTTTCCTCAAAATTACCAATTCAGGGGCAGCAACCCAACAACCGATTGACCGATTCATCTGTAAATTTTAGGGCAGATAGATCTTGACCTGATAAACATTTTTATCCCATGTCAGATTTCCTCAAAATGCTTTGGTTTTTGAGTTATAAGCCAAAAACTGCATTTTACCCCTTTGTTCTATTTTTAGCCGTGGCGGCCATCTTGGTTGGTTGACCAGGTCACGCCACACATTTTTTAAACTAGATACCCCAAAGATGATTGTGGCCAAGTTTGGATTAATTTGGCCAAGTAGTTTCAGAGGAGAAGATTTTTGTAAAAGATTACTTTAATTAACGAAAAATGGTTAAAAATTGACTATAAAGAGCCATCACTCCTAAACGGGTCAACTGACCATTTTGGTCATGTTGACTTATTTGTAGATCTTACTTTGCTGAATATTATTGCAGTTTACAGTTTATCTCTAACTATAATAATATTCAAGATAATAACCAAAAACAGCAAAATTTCTTCAAAATTACCAATTCAGGGGCAGCAACCCAACAACCGATTGACCGATTCATCTGAAAATTTCAGGGCAGATAGATCTTGACCTGATAAACATTTTTACCTATTCAGATTTGCTCTAAATGCTTTGGTTTTTGAGTTATAAGCCAAAAACTGCATTTTACCCCTATGTTCTATTTTTAGCCGTGGCGGCCATCTTGGTTGGTTGACCGGGTCACGCCACACATTTTTCAAACTAGATACCCCAATGATGATTGTGGCCAAGTTTGGTTTGATTTGGCCCAGTAGTTTCAGAGGAGAAGATTTTTGTAAAAGTTAACGACGACGGACGACGACGACGACGGACGCCAAGTGATGAGAAAAGCTCACTTGGCCCTTCGGGCCAGGTGAGCTAAAAAGTTGTTATCCTTGACAATCAGAAAAAAAGGACTTTCATGAGATGAGGTAGGGAAAAGAGGTTGTGATGAGTCTCAACTGTGTGTCAAATAGGACCAGATTGAAACTGGACTGCATACAGTAGAAGTTAATGAAAAGTATTTTGTTTAATGGCGAGGGAATGTACATGTATCTTTTAAAAGATATATATATCATTGTTTATAGCAACAGAAGTAGATCTACATTGTATTTCAGTTAATATCTGTCATTTATCATAACCTCCAATATAGGAATTAGAAGAAATTCTAATTTAATCCATTACCGAAATAAAATCTGAACAATACTGCACATTTTTGTACATTAATCTTTCAAATATCTTAAATATAGTTTATAGTGTTTTAACAATTTATCTGTGTTTATACAATGTATTATCAAGTTCAACTATCAATTAACAGATTATAAATACATGTAGTACACAGTTTTAACCTGCAGCAGAGACTCTGACATCTTTCATACATGTACCTTTCTAAATTGTTATTTGGATGGAGAGTTGTCTCATTGGCACTCACACCACATCTTCCTATATCTACTTTCATTATGTACATTTGTATGTATCTATGAAATAGTTAGGTTTAATGAAATGTAGTTATACATGTACATGTAAAAGCAGTCACGTTTATTTAGTAGATCTGTGTTATACATACAAGAACCTAAATGCAGTTATAAATACACAACATAGCTTAACATAGAAGTTGAAATTTGTCAGAGATGATTGCTTTCATGATGTTTCAACCATAAACTCTTTCAGCCTAATGCCGTCTTGGACAATCCACATGTTAATTGATGTTGGGATTGGTCGTTTCAGTCAATTATTAATTTTTTCTTAATGTCCATGCCTATCAATATTTTGAATAAAAGGTCATAAAGGTAAGAATGTTGGTCATCAGAGCCAGGAAATGATTAAAATTTTCTTATTTTCATCTGTAGACCGTAGTTTGAAGTGATCATAACCAACAAGAATGTGTCCATAGTACACAGATGCCCCACTGGCACTATCATTTTCTGTATTCAGTGGACCGTGAAGTAGGGATCAAAAATCTAATTTGGCATTTAATTTAGAAAAATCATTATCATAGAGAACATGTGTACTATGTTTCAAGTTAATTGGACTTCAACTTCATCAAAAACTACCTTAACCAAAAAATTTAACCTGAAGCGGAATAGACGGACGAACAGGGACGGACATACAGACGAAAGGACTAGAAATATCATACATGTAGGTGGTACATGTATCATACTTGTAGGTGGAGCATAAAAACAGATCGGTATCTGAACTGAAGATCCAAAATGGGTTATAACTTGTATATCTGTAAGAGAATATAACACAAAATATCTTCTTTTTTATTATTACATGGCAGATCAACAAGGGCAGAAATCTTTCTTTGTTGATATTTGCCTAAATTTATGTTTCCCCCTATATAGTACGTCTATCAGATATTGTACTGCTCCTCGGGCGTCTTGATTGACAAATAAAAATTGTTGTTGTTGTTGATATTGTTAAACTGTCCTTAGGAACTTCAACTAACCCCCAATCTATTTTATACAGCATAGTTAATCTAGCCTTTTTCCTTCTTATTTCTAAATTTTCCCATTCCAATGCTTTAACTAAATTTGAAACTTCCTCAGTTTCTGATGAGTGCTGCTTGTGAGAATTTTTATATAGTCCAGGCAGAAGTCTGTAGTTTAAACTTTACATAACTAAAGAATAGGACGCATGGACTGAAAATTGCATTAAATTCGTAGTACATCTCATCATCTCTGTCTAAAGGGCAAGAGAACAAATTTTAAAAAATAAATGAAAATAAAACATTTATTTTTTCCTATTTTTTTACCTAAATTGTCTTGAAAAAAATACTGACAGGAAGAATTGTCTACTTCATTAAACTTACCATGAAATGGGACATTTACTCATTTTAACATAAAGGTTTCTGTTCCCATCACAAAATCACAACTGACGTTTAAACTTAGAAAAATTCAACGTGCGTTCTGCATATCGGAAGTAAACAATGAAAGTGAAATTTAGAACCAAAGAAGGATACGTATATTTTCCCGGATTTGAATCCCCATCTTTCCCTTTGTCCATAATGATACTAACAGAACACAGGCACTTGTCTCAGAAAAAAAAATTCCTATATACCTTATTATATACCTTATTGTAATAAGGTATATAGGAAAAAAAAATTCTGAGACGAATTTTTTTTTCTGAGACAAGTGCCTGTGTAACAGAATACAGAATACTAACGTTCAATTATATTTAATATATTTGAAGGTCCATGTAATAAAAATCTGCTTAAGCAAAACCTCTTATGTCTTCTATTAGTCACCATGGATGACTTTCCTAATAAAAATATTTTAAATTCATGAAATAGAAGTTAAATTGAGAATGCCGAACTTGAATCGCCGGGGAATGTGTCAAGAGACAACAACCCGACCATAGAACAGACAACAGCAGAAGGTCACCAACAGGTCTTTAATGCAGCAAGAAATTCCCGCATCCTGTGGTGTCCTTCAGCTGGCCTCTAAACTGACAAATATATACTAGTTCCGAGACTAGTTCAGCCGTGATAATTAACGCCATACTAAACTCTAATTATCATACTGACAAGAAACTTTTAAAGCATACAAGACTAACAAATGCAAGAGGCTTCTGACTTGGGACAGGCGCAAAATGCGGCGGGGTTAAACATGTTTTTTTTTTTAGATCTCAGTCTTCCCCGGCCTTATACCTCTAGCCAATCGTAGAAAAAGTAAACGCATATACAATACGCACATTAAAATTCAGTTCAATAGAAGTCCGCCGATCTGATGTTAGAAGATATAATCAAAGAAAATAAAGAAAATGATAATAATACCTGAATACATAAATAACATCAGACTACTAGCAGTTAACTGACATGCCAGCTCAAGACTGCAATAAAACTCCGTGTTGAAGGCCGTACATTGACTTATAATGGTTTACTTTTATAAATTGTTATTTGGATGGAGAGTTGTCTCATTGGCACCCACACCACATCTTCCTATATCTATGTGTTGTATTAATTGTTATAAATGTCTTGTACATTTTGTATGTCGGTTCAAAGCTCATTAGATTTTATGTTGTCTCTCTTTGTGTACCTAGCTAACGATAATTATTTGAGACTCCTGATGAATCACGATAAGGATACTTTAACGAATCACGATAAGGATAGTTTAACGAATCACGATAAAATGTTAACCAATTTGACGCAAACAGTAGCCTAAAATGACTGTTTGAAGCCCGACGACAAAGGGCACTTGACATGGTACGGTCAGTAGAAATGGGGGTATCCTCACGACGAATAAAGGCAAAAATCTTGCCAAATGACGTTAACGGAAATATTTAGTGCATTGCGATAAAATGTACACGTTCTTTTAGACGATAAAAAAAATCGACTGATTTTGAGGCATCACATAATTTTCTAACCATAATTATTTGAGACCTCTGACGAATCACGAATCAAGGATAATATTTTGACGAATCATGATAACAAATTAACCAATTAAACGCCAAATCTAGCCGGAAAATGACAGTTTGATGACTAACGACAAAGGGCATTACTATTCTCTGTTATCATAAAGGTAAAAAAATAATTTTGAGATGAACGCTCACGGTTTCTACCCGCTGAGTTTAACTTATCTTTTCAAGGCTAAGTTTGATATAACAGCTGAACAATGTATTGTGTAGAATTGTACAAATAAGTTACTAGTATCACACATGTATGTAGAGTCTAACTTTTCTTTTCTTAGTTTGATATAACAGCTTAACACCACTTTGCAAGTATCATCGGGTCTAGATAAAACGAATATAGTCCGTAGGAAGGGGACGATTAATGGCTGACCCGTTTTAAGAAAGAGCCAAATCTCTTGCACGTAAAAGACACCCATGTAGATTTCGAAAAAGAGTAATTAAGCTAATGCCGCACCCGCAAAGTGGAAAGGGATTAATAAGTTACATAGATACAATAACTTGTTTCCAAATCCACTATAAATGCATATGCTTAAACTAACAGTGTTTTGTATAGCATTGTTTAAATGAAATATCAGACACACGTAAACACACGGGGCAAATCACTTATGTAAAATCCTGCGTGCCTGCCAAGATCCAAAGAACTTCAAAACGTCATATTACAAACAACGTCATAAAGTGTCGCCGTACGTTACCTAACAGTTTGGAAGAGACTGTAGAATGGATTCTGGAACAGTTCGCAGAATAATTTCATTGATAAGTGAACCACCAACAGATCGATGTGAGAAGGAGATTCGAGAAATTCTGCCCCTTTTGATACCAAAGATATTTGCTCTTAGCGGGATGTCAACAGGTAAACAAACGGCTGTAAATTTATCTTGTAACTTTATGATATCCACCAACCCCAAAATCCATGCACCAACGCGGGTTTTTACTCATTAGTTATGACAATAGTTTGGAAGCCAATATACATATTATATATTATTGTAAAAAGAAGATCAAACAAGACTAATCATAGCATATATTATCAGATGTATACCTACCACAAAATAGTTTTATGATTTTATAATTCAATTTACTGCATTATAAATATTCTTTTCGTCAACTTTACCAATTTCCATTACAACATCAGCACAGATCTTTAGAGTGTTGTGCATATGCTTTTCAACAGCACAATAGATTGACTGTAAATTCAGCATTCACTATAAGTTCTACAAATTCTCATCTTTTCAGATACATGGATTGATGTTTTAAAACATGCAAAATACAGAAAATTAAAGAAGAATAAGTTCCTAAAGAATACAATAGGTTGTACTGATCGGTAAGATACTGGATCAATAAAAAAGACTATAAATGCAAGTCTGTATACATTGGATAAAGATGCAACTTATAGGGTCTTTGCATCGGAATCATAATATATTATTCAAACACCAGTTGTTGACATGCCACGGGTTATGTTCTCACATATTTTATGATGGTATAATACTAAACATCTAACGGGAGGGATTGTGTCTGATATTTACTATATGATTTATATGACGAAGGCATGATCTTTCAATCAGTTAAATGAAGGGTTGGAGCTGGCATGTCAGTAACTGGTAGTAGTCTAAATTTTATGGCAGTTGGTCTCTGGTGGAGAGTTGTCTCTCTCATTGCCAATTATACACCATCTTATCAAGTTTTTACACCATCTTCTTATTTTTACACCATCTTCTTATTTTTACATACCACACCAATTTCATTTTTATATAAGGTGTGAAAAATGACATTTGAAAATCTTACTACGTGCACTTGCTTCTATTGAGCTAATCGTTACAAAGAATGTGTGCTGAACTAAGTTACAATTAGCCTAAGGGTAAACAATGGCCTGTTGGGCTACGAAAATAAACGAAAAGCTATTGCACTTTTTAGGAATAAATGCCGTATGGAGATGTGGTGTATACGTCAATGAGACAGTAACCCTGTTTACTATTTTTCACTGCGAGTACTAAAAAAGATGTAATACAAATAGTAATTCATTTCAATCATCATGTGCCTGCAACTTCTCGGTCATGCTCAAGCCTGACATTATAAGCTGAACTTACCTATAAAAACTGAAATAAAGTTTTAATGTATTTTTTGAACAGGTTATATATAGTGTTGACTGGTGGGCTGTCTGTATTCCTAGCAATGCAACAGAGTGTACATGTATTACCTCCCATAGATGGTAAAGACAGCCAGATACGGAATATAAGACAGTTTGGATTTAAAGTGGACTCACTTGGTAATTTTAGTAAATTTTAGTGTTTGGAGAGATATGCAAGGCAACGTAATACTTATATATAGTATTTACTTCATTAATGATGTGACTGTCTTAGATTTACAATGATGGTTTCTATTCATATTCAGATATTATTTGTATGCCCTATTTATGGGCATTATGTTTTCTGGTCCGTCCGTCCGTTTGATCGTCTGTTCGTCGGTTCGTCCGTCTGTCCCGTTTCAGGTTATAGTTTTTGGTCGAGTTGGTTTTGATGAAGTTGAAGTCCAATCAACTTGAAACTTAGTACACATGTTCCTTATAATATGATCTTTCTAATTTAAATGCCAAATACGAGATTTTCTCTCGTTTTTCCAATCGATTGAACATAGAAAATGATAGTGCGGATGGGTCATCCGTGTACTATGGACACATTCTTGTTTTAACATTTTATGTGCATGCTATCTTCTATGGATTGTCTAGTTCTGAATTTCTGAACTGATCACTGAATATTCTGATCAGTAAAATCATAAAATTCATTAAATCTTACTAGCTAATAATGTTTTAGGTCCTGGCAAAGTTGTGGAAGAAAGTTACAGATTAGAAAATGTTCATATGATTACAGATGCTGATACAGATCTAATGGTTATCTCAAAAATACTTTATGAGAGAACTATGCAGGTACGAAATGTTCATATGATTACAGATACTGATAAAGATTTAATGGTTATCTCAAAAATACTTTATGTGAGAACTATGCAGGTACGAGAGAAAAGCGAACAAAGAAAAGTAGTGTTTTCTTTCTTCTTTTTATGAATATTGGTCTTAGTTAGTTTTATAGTTTTATAAACAACATATCTCGGTTCAATTTAAAGTGCTGCTTCTGATGTGCCACACACTTGTCATTTTTGACTAATGTGTCGACCTCTAAAAGTGTTTTTTCTACCTTTTCAGCGGGGTTTTCTCGCTGTATTGAATACTCATTGATTGCCTTTGGCTGTTATCTGCTCTATGGTCGGGTTGTTGTCTCTTTGACACATTAACAATTTCCATTCTCAATTTGTTTTTGTTTAAATGTGATTTTAGTTTGCTGTTTCATTGGCGTATTTTACTACTCTCCTTCATATGATATCAGATTTAACGTTGTTGACTTCGAACCATACAAACTTGATTTTAAAATTTACAATTGCTGAAGAAAGTTAAATATAAGATATTGCCATATAGTAATGTATTGCTAGTATTTCTCTTGGTCAAATCAGGAAAAATGTCATACAGTAATGTATTGCTAGTACTTTTCTGGGTCATGAAAGACGTCATAGGTGTTTTGAGTATATATTGAGAACAATGTGCTATACACTCAAACCACCTATGATTTACAGTAATGCCAATGAAAAACAAATAATTAACTAGAGATTCGAAACTGTTGGAAAAAAGATTAATGCTTCATTTATACTTCAACAGACCCACATGGAAAAGGATTCAGACACGAAAGAGCTATTTATTAAAACACATCCGTTCTTCTCAACGTGGACAGAAGATCAGCAGAACCACCTCCGGATGGCTTTAGTAAAGAAGACATACAGGAACAATCAGAAAATTATGATTCAAGGAGAGCCGTTTTCTGGTCTCTTTTTTATTACAAAGTAAGATAAAAAAAAAACATCTTATTTTTTGTATAATGATTTTCATGTTACATCGTCTCAATTTCTCAATTTTGACTGAACAATATTTGTTAAATAATATCATGCCATATATATACATGTGAATTTTATTAAGTGCAATTGTTGTAAAACATTGGTGTGTCGTCAATAAACAACTACTGCTCATATGAGGATAACAAAATCATAGAACTTTATTTTGCTTAGATTAGAAAATTAGACATGTTTTACTGGATAATATAACTATCAAGCGTTAGCATTTTTAGCTTGGTATACATATATGACATGCTGCAGAAAGTTTTGTGTAAAATAAAACAGGGATATTGAAGAACTATATAAAAAAGAGATTTTTTAGCATGACTTTTTGGCTGTGTTGTCGTCTTATAACTTTTGTTTATGTCTGAGTTTTTGTGTCTTACTTTTGTTTTATGTCTTACTTGTTTTTGTGTCTTATTTTTGTTTTGTGTGTTATATATATGTTTTGCGTCTTACTTTTGATTTTAATTTTTATCAGAGGCCGCGCTAGATTGTCAGCTCAACCAAGAAATCATCCACGACAATTTGAACACGTTTTTGAAGGAAAGGATATGGATAAAGAGTTGCTGGAAATAATAAAGTAAGTGCATAGCGCCATATTCAAGTATAATCAGACGTTATAAAACAAGTTATATATATATAAACTTTTTTAAAAATGTCTTAAAAATCTGATTCGTTTCGTGCATTTTATATAAAGCCTGCTTTGGTGCTTTAACAGGTAAATAACCAAGAGTTGAGAGCTCGAAGTCATGGCATTTACAATCCCGCCACATTCTGTATGTGTCTGCCAAAAGTCAGGAGCTTGTAATTCCTTAGATGTCGCTTTTCGCTGACAGTAATAGTTCTCATTAGCAATAAACAAAATTAAATCACAAAAATACTGAACTCCGAGGAAAATTCCTAATAAAATAGCAAACTCTAATGACAATTCTCATCAAACGAACGGACAACAACTGTCATATTTCTGACTTGGTACAGGCATTTTCAAATGTAGAAAATGGTATATTGAATCTGGTTTTATTGCGCTAAACACAGGCACTTGTTTCAAAAAGAAAATCCTATATACCTTAATGTTATATTAAGGTATATAGGAATTTTATTTTTGAGACAAGTGCCTGCGGCGCTAAACCTCAGATAAGAATAAATCTCCTTCTTTTTCTTTTGATCAGATCTATCTACTTCTATTGATATGTTACTGTTATTCTAATTTGCACCAACTGTGCACCTTTGAACACTTGTTACTGTAAATAAATTGTTATCCGGAATTACAGTTTTATTTCCTATTGTTAGCCTAGCTTTTGAGGATTGGGTGTTCATGATACTTTTGCCTCTTCTTACAGTATATGTATTTTGAAATCGTTCGTTATACCCACGTCTGAAGTGGCACTTGATATGTCTATAAACATTATATATCGCCATCAATGATGGTGATACCTGGCTGTGTACATAATGTATATACAACTCGTCTAAACATCAACCCAACAATGTTAGATCTGTAAATTTGCTTTCGCAAATTTTTGGTTCTTCCCTCGCTGGGATTCGATTTGCTACTGTGATATCGTGACACCAAATCGCCTGCACTGCAGCCGTCCCGCTAGACCACACGACCACCTGGGCTCTCAAAAAAAGGGCTTTCGGTGGCCATATGTTACCTTTCCACGTCAGTTTTAATATATATATATATATATATATGTATAATTGGTAAATTACTAAGTTACGATTTTTTTTACTATGCATTACTTATAGTATTCGATGATATTTCCAGATTTTTGAACTCTTTAGTTTTTTTAATTACAGAACTTTAATAGTTCTGAAATATATACCGAATTTTTTTCAGTGTGTATAATATGCAGTTATGGATAGAACGTATTCCCTTTTTTGCCCTTCAAACTTCTTTCTTATGCAAACCACGCAAGACTATTTGGAAAATGCCAACTTTAATCGCGGTAAAGAATGCCAATTGAAAAATGCTTTTGCATTAACACTTAATATATATGCCTCTTTAATCACTAGTATTAAAGCATATATATATATATATATAATGTTAATGTCTGGTTGTTTTAGGATACACATTCCCAAGAAGGTGGATACCATGGTGAGTAGAGGAGACACACAGGGCAGTCATATGGACGAACATACATATGTACGACGACTAGAGGGTTATATTGCCGCAGAGAAGAGGGAATTCCAGAAAGTGGTGGATATATGCATTGTTTCGGCAGGGGAAATATTCGGAGATCTAGAATTATTACTGGATTTAAAAGCCGATATTTTCTCCGTTACAGCTATGTCTGAAGGATGTGAAGCCTTCGTACTTCAAGAACAAGACATATCGAGATTCTTATCCAAGAGGAGAGTACCATTCACACTCAAATTAATGAAATTTCTTTCCGAAACCAAATTGACAGGAAGAATGTCGTCTACCCAAGGCCAGAAAGTTCCCATATTCCCCAGACTCCTTTATCGTTTACGACAACTTAGGATTGAAGTTCCCAAACAACATCTGCCAATCGCAAATAATCTTTCTGAAAAGAAAAAAATATCAAAAGAAGATCACCATATTTCAGTTGAGAAGCTGGACGAAAGTTTTCTTGCGAAAAGTTTTTTGAAAGATAAAGGTCCATTTCTGAAACCATTGGTTCCTGGTACTGTATACTTCAAAGAAATAATGAGAAAACGTATAGCTAAAAGAACTGGTTACCAAGGAAACATGTCACAATTCAACAAAAAAATCCAGACTGAAGAACCAAAGGATCCCAGTAAAGAATATGTTACAACCAATAAAAGATTAAAAGATTCTATCGTAAAAAGTGTCAGAGAAGGAATAAGAACTGAAAAAGTTATAAAAAGACTCTCTTTAAGTTGGAATAAAAACACATTAATGAAACACTAAAACGTTTATTTTTCTCTCTTAATGTTAACATTGAAAACACGGTATGGTATAAGGTATATAGTTGATATTTGTTTTACAAAGGAAAAGCTGATGTAAGCAGTAAATTGTACGATTCCGATTATCTGCATACATTGAGAAGTTCTATTTCCTTAAATGCAAATGTAGTTCCTTAAGCACACAAGGCAAGACATAGGTATTGTATGTTTTAATCGTATACAGTACTGAGATTCTTTCATTAGTCAAGTGATAAGTGTTATGGCTGTCATTTGTAATATCAATAGAAAGGATTGCGAAAAATAACCAGGTGACGGTTGTCAAGCCATGAATGTAGTAGATAATACTGTTGTCAGGCCATTAAACACTGTTAAAGGTGTTATATTTTGGAATTAATTATGATTCACTCAAATTCTATGCATTAGCAATAGACACATTTATTCTAAAACTAGTTGTAGGTAGTAGGCATGATACAGGTTATCTCCTTATATATTTTATGTTAGTATGATACTAAACCACTAACGGGAGGCATTGTGAATGATTTTCATTTTATGAAGATATTATCTTTCAATCAGTTTAATTGAGGTTTGGAGCTGGCATGTCAGTATTACAAGAAGTCTTTTGTTAATTTATGTAACATTGTCATTTTCTTAGTTTCATTTGTACCTATTCTGACATTGGTGGCCTTTCTTAGTTTCTTTTGTTACCTATTCTGGCATTGGTGGCCTTTCTAAGTTTCTTTTGTTACTTATTCTGACAATGGTGGTCTTTCTTAGTTTCATTTGTTACCTATTCTGACATTGGTGGCCTTTCTAAGTTTCTTTTGTTACTTATTCTGACATTGGTGGCCTTTCTTAGTTTCTTTTGTTACCTATCCTGACATTGGTGGCCTTTTTTAGGTTTTTTTGTTACTTATTCTGACATTGGTGGCCTTTCTTAGTTTCTTTTGTTACCTATCCTGACAATGGTGGCCTTTTTTAGTTTTTTTTGTTACTTATTCTGACATTGGTGGCCTTTCTTAGTTTCTTTTGTTACCTATCCTGACAATGGTGGCCTTTCCTATTTTTTTTTGTTACCTATCCTGACAATGGTGGCCTTTCCTAGTTTTTTTTGTTACCTATCCTGACAATGGTGGCCTTTCCTAGTTTTTTTTGTTACCTATCCTGACAATGGTGGCCTTTCCTAGTTTTTTTTGTTACCTATCCTGACAATGGTGGCCTTTCCTATTTTTTTTGTTACCTATCCTGACAATGGTGGCCTTTCCTAGTTTTTTTTGTTACCTATCCTGACAATGGTGGCCTGTCCTAGTTTTTTTTGTTACCTATCCTGACAATGGTGGCCTTTCCTAGTTTTTTTTGTTACCTATCCTGACAATGGTGGCCTTTCCTAGTTTTTTTTGTTACCTATCCTGACAATGGTGGCCTTTCTTAGTTTCTTTTGTTACCTATCCTGACAATGGTGGCCTTTCCTAGTTTTTTTTGTTACCTATCCTGACATTGGTGGCCTTTCTTAGTTTCTTTTGTTACTTATTCTGACATTGGTGGCCTTTCTTAGTTTCTTTTGTTACCTATCCTGACAATGGTGGCCTTTCCTAGTTTTTTTTGTTACCTATCCTGACAATGGTGGCCTTTCTTAGTTTCTTTTGTTACCTATCCTGACAATGGTGGCCTTTCCTAGTTTTTTTTGTTACCTATCCTGACATTGGTGGCCTTTCTTAGTTTCTTTTGTTACTTATTCTGACATTGGTGGCCTTTCTTAGTTTTTTTTGTTACCTATCCTGACAATGGTGGCCTTTCTTAGTTTCTTTTGTTACCTATCCTGACAATGGTGGCCTTTCCTAGTTTTTTTTGTTACCTATTCTGACATTGGTGGTCTGAGACTGTTCGTGCTCTTTGGTCAGGATGTTGTCAATTTTTATTTCGGAAATGGAGTGATATTTGTATATACTTTATAACAGTTTTAAAATGTTGCAATTCATTTTGAATACAACTTTTAATTATAGGAAAGGACATAATCATAGGAGACTTGTGTTGCTTGAAACTTTTTTGGCTGATGGGGTTTGATACACATTCATGGTTCAAACTGTATAACTAGATGCTCCAAAGGGCGCAGCTTTATACTACCGCAGAGGTTGAACCCTGAACGGTTGGGGCAAGTATGGACACAACATTCAAGCTAAATTTGGATTGTGATTAAATAGTTGACACAACATAGGTTTCTGACACAGAATGAATGTGGTCTAATGAACTTAAAATTTTTGTTTTGCCTTTGAGCAATTCACTATGCTGTTGAATATTAATCCTCTCAAAAAAATGTTTGAAGAAATTTTCTTTTTATTTATGAAATTTCAAATGAGAAAATTGAACCCCCCCCCCAATTTTTTTTTCACATCCCCCTATCCTTTATTCCAAAACTGATCTCAATTCAAATTTCTAATGGAGTTTGCAACAATAATTACTCATTTAAATACATCATAAAATATTAAAATGTAAAAAAGTGTTTGTTATCATTGAATGGTAAAGATTGTTTTAATTTATCAGTTGGTAGTTAAAGTGAATATACATTGTATATTGTATAAAACAATGATTTAAGTTGATTCAACTACCTATTCTGGACAAAGAAAGATAACTCCAATTGAAATTCTTGCTATTGCACAATATTGTGCAATTAGATATTTCTTGCTATTGCGCAATACTGTGCAATTGAAAATACTTGCTATTGCACAATACTGTGCAATTGAAGATTTCTTGCTATTGCACAATACTGTGCAATTGAAAATACTTGCTATTGCACAATACTGTGCAATTGAAGATTTCTTGCTATTGCACAATACTGTGTTATTGAAAATTTCTTGCTATTGCACAATACTTAATATAATAATTTTAGATCCTGATTTGGACCAACTTGAAACTGGGCCCATAATCAAAAATCTAAGTACATGTTTGGATTCAGCATATCAAAGAACCCCAAGAATTCAATTTTTGTTAAAATCAAACTAAGTTTAATTTTGGACCCTTTGGACTTTAATGTAGACCAATTTCAAAACAGGACCAAAAATTAAGAATCTACATACACAGTTAGATTTGGCATATCAAAGAACCCCATTTATTCAATTTTTGATGAAATCAAACAAAGTTTGAATTTGGACCCCAATTTGGACCAACTTGAAAACTGGGCCAATAATCAAAAATCTTAGTACATTGTTGGATTTAGTATATCAAAGAACCCCAAGAATTCAATTTTTGTTAAAATCAAACTAAGTTTAATGTTGGACCCTTTGGGCCCTTTATTCCTAAACTGTTAGGACCCAAACTCCCAAAATCAATACCAACCTTCCTTTTATGGTCATAAACCTTGTGTTTAAATTTCATAGATTTCTATTCACTTCTACTAAAGTTATGGTGCAAAAAAATAAGAAAAATGCTTATTTGGACCCCTTTTTGACCCCTAAATTAATTCCTAAACTGTTACGACCAAAACTCCCAAAATCAATACCAACCTTCCTGTTGTGGTCATAAACCTTGTGTTTAAATTTCATAGATTTCTATTCACTTATACTAAAGTTATGGTGCGAAAACCATGAAAAATGCTTATTTGGACCCCTTTTTGGCCCCCAATTCCTAAACTGTTAGAACCAATACTCCAAAAATCAATCCCAACCTTCCTTTTGTGGTCATAAACCTTGTGTCAAAATTTCATACATTTCTATTTACTTAAACTAAAGTTACTGTGCAAAAAACAAGAAAATGCTTATTTTGGCCCTTTTTGACCCCTAATTCCTAAAAAGTTGGGATCAAAACTCCAAAAATCAATCCCAACCTTCCTTTTGGGGTCATAAACCTTGTGTTAAAATTTCATAGATTTCTATTATCTTTTTCTAAAGTTAGAGTGCGAAAACTAAAAGTATTCTGAAGACGACGACGCCAACGTGATAGCAATATACGACGAAAATGTTTTCAAATTTTGCGGTCGTATAAAAACTGTTTATTGGTAGCAGATGAAGTGACAGAAAACATGCTGCTGCTATAAAAACCAGGTCATTTTGACTTCAGCATTGGCAATCATACAAGATCTACATATATTATGTTTTAAGATAGTGAAAGCATTTTTTTCTGATATAATTTCATATTTTTTTGTCAGAAGAGAGTACCCTACAAATGAAAATGAAAGATATATAGTAATTTTGGGGCCCTTTATAGCTTGTTGTTTGGTGTGAGCCAAGGCTCTGTGTTGAAGGCCGTACTTTAACCTATAATGGTTTACTTTTTAAATTGTTATTTGGATGGAGAGTTGTCTCATTGGCACTCACACCACATCTTCCTATATCTATAGACAAACAAAGTGTTCAGTTTTAGAAGGTTTTAGAGACAATAAGTGATCCTTTAAAAACAAGTAGAATATAAGTTGATTTTTATTTTCAATATTATAACAATACAGTCACTGAATTCCATACAAACATCCACATAAGTGAATGCAATTATTACACACAAAACATATTTATGACAAAATGAAACCACAAATATCAACTGAATTAAATAAACTCTTTGGTCTGACTTGATTCAATATGACTTATGTTATCTAGAGATTATTCATAAAAAAAATATTTCAATCTGCAAATTTAAAAAAAAAAACACTTACTGTTGTTTGTTCTGTTATGTACAATAAAATTGATCATAAAATTAGTTTTTCAGATTAAACTAGGTTTTTGTATAAACATTTAAGTTCTGAAATCTACAAAAACTGGTAACTACATAACAAATCATTGAATGCTCTTTTCTAAAAAAGTGAGTGTAAATTAAAAAAAAAAGTTAAATGTAAAATGTGGAAGCAGTTCAGGAACTGTTTTCCTTCGACTATTTATAGCACTGTGATCGATGCAAATATGTGGAATTTACAATACCGAACAAGACACAATACAGAATAATTTACACATCCTAAATATAACTACTTAAAACTATAAATATCTAACCTATTGAAATCAGGAATGTGTGTCTATACCATCCTTGCACAATCAAATAGCCTTGTCCAGTGAACCATGAAATACGGGTTTAACACTATTTTGGCATATTTTTAAAAAGCTTATTATCTTCAAGAACATCTGCACTTACCTTCAAGTTGATATGACTACAACATCATGGAAAACTGACAATATCAATATACTTAAACTTGACAAATGGAATGACAGACAGCAAATCATAATGCTACTATTGTAGACTAGGCAAACAAAAATAGATTGTAAAATGCTTTGTAAAGTTAGACAAGGCAACTGATTTAAAATAGATCAGTAAGAAAATAAAGATTGTTTCCTAAGTATCAGTAAAGGAGAAGGTATGATAAGTTCACTTATTTGGACCCTTGAATTTATTTTAAATCTACCTAATAATATCCTTCAGCTGTTCATAAGACATTAATTAGCCGTCCTAACATCAGTAATTAAATTTTTCAATGATGTCTTAAACATTGGTTTTAGAGATTCAAACTTCTTACATTTACTGTATCACACCAAAAACTGCAAAATAAGCCTCATATATGTTTTGACTTACAACTATGTATTAACACACATTTTAAGTCAAATAAGTAATTTTGACCACATTTATGATGTCAGTGACTGCAATATGACAGGTCTGCTTTAGAAAAGTCAGATTATATTAGCCTGTTTATTTATCAATAATATTTTATATTTTAGACAGGCTTGAATAAGTTGACTATTTGTGCAACATCAGGGCAGAATAATCTGTCTTTTCATACTTCCTCCTTTATCAATAAGAGGAGTAAATCATGTTTCTAAACATTTTTCTAAATAGTATGATAAAATATCATTGTTTACAAAGTAATAATATTCATACTCATACATTTCCTTTTATTCATGTTTCTATATACAACTATTAACATATTATTGTCCCATGTATTATCTCACACACACACTCAAACTTACATATACATCTGCACATCATGACTCACATATCACACAAGCGTTCCATTCATGTATTCCAATGAGAATGACAAGAGATATGTTCATATTTTTGATATATGTTGGTGGTTTAATTATTGTAATTCTTATAACATCAATGGTGATCAAATGGCATAAAACATTCACACATAAAAATCAATCAAATTAAGTTTTTTTCCATATTTTTTTTATTCCAAACTAATATTTTTTTATTCCAAACTAACAAAAAGTATCATCACTACAATTTTTTCATTTTCATTTTTTTTCTTAAAGCTACATCAATTTCAAACAGTAATCTATACACTGCACTTTATCCTAGTGTGTATGTAATTATCTATGTTAGTTTCCAAATAAAGTTTATTATCTAATACAATGTAGTTCAAGAAATTAAATCAATTTTGTTTTTAAAAATAGCTCACTAATTTATACAATCCTGATATCTAACACATCAGGAGGCAAAACAATAGACTAAAAAACATGTATAACAGCCTGATATACAGCTCATAGTTCATATTTTAACATATATAAGAACATACAGCACTTCTCGACTAAAATCCATTCAAAACCACACAAAGGAAGGTTATAATTCTGAGATTATTTCTTTTAAAAGCAATGTACAGAAAAGCAAATTTTGTGAGCAGTTTATGTACTGGCCTTATAAATATAGGTTATGGTTCTGAACAAGTGAGGCACCATCTAGACAACAACTTATGAATTTAATAGACCAAAGATAATTTATTTATAACTATTTCCAAAGTCAGTGTACTGTCATGATAATAGCATAAGAAGATGTGGTATGATTGCCTATGAAACAATGATCCACCATCTACAATCTCAATAAATTTGCCTGAGACAACCATTTTGCGATAGCAGCTTGACATGGAAAAATTGTCACATTAAAAAGATAATTCATAAAAATAGTTATTAATAAATGTTCATTGGTGTAGTAATGTTATTCCTTGGAATTTTATTCAAATACATAGATTTGTTTTCTATTGTAAAGTTATATGTAAAGTATTATGAACAAGCTGAAAACCAAAATGTTTTCCAAACACCCACAAAAATAAAAGTTCTTTTACAGTTTAAAAAAGAAAATACTCAATAATATTATGAAACAAGCTCAACATACACAGTAACCTTAATTCTACATGCAATTTGACAGCAATTCCTGAGACGAATTACTAAATATGGCGAATACTTGTTACATGTATTAGAATAAAGTTAAACCTTTTTCTAATTCAAATTTGAAATATATATGTATAAATGAATTTTTTTAGCTGAAAACCTTTTTGTATTGTAAAATGTGAATCTGTTTGTGAAAATTTAGAGTTCTGGTTACAAGTTTGTACGAAAATGAAGACAGTCCATCAAGTTTCCCTTTTTCAAAAAGAAATATAAACTGTGGATTCATTAATATTTGTTGGATACCAATTTTCGTCGATTTCGTGGGTACAGGGAAACCACAAATTTAAACATTTAACGAATTGCAAATTTTCTAAATGAATGTATGCAGACTTTGCCAAAACCACGAAAATTAAATACATGTATCCACAAATATGCAAGTTTTCCTCAAACCACAAAAATTGGTACCCACGAAAATAAATGCATCCACAGTAGTCACCATGGTAATTGGATGATTACTTCTAGATTTTTCAAAATATTAATTTTCTTGGTTTTGATAGTAACTTTCACCAGTTATTAGCTTTCCAGTGCACTGTGTGCCACTGACTGTAGAAAATGATAATGGCAGGAAGTGTAACATTGGTAGTTTTTTTTTAAAGTTAAATTCTTAACATTAAAATATGACAATAAAAAATATATATATATTTACAATTTTACTACAACTATGTATTTACAATAATAAAATATCATTCAACTAAAGCACTTAAATGTCTCTTTCACTCAAACAAATCAATTACCCTTAGACAGAGTTATAATAATCACAACAATGATACTCACATGTCTTTTAAAAGGTGAACAAATTCAAGAACGGCACCATTGTTATTGAGTTTTTTTGTGTTTTTCAATTTGGTCAACTATTTTCGATGTTACTGTTTAAGTTGAGTACGATTGTATCTTACCCCACCCTCTTTCAAATTTCTCGAAAGGGCTGCTTTGTGCCACTTTGTAGTTTATTATACAGTTTTTCATATTTTCCTGCTTTAAATATAATAAAGCTAATTCACAACTTGTCTATGTTGGCCTTGAAATAATATAATGCATCTCTGGTGACCTTGTCAATGAAAATGTTCACAAGTAAATATGAGCAATCAGAATACTTAATGACATATTGTATTTTGGCTTAAATATAAGTACTAATGTATACAACTATCACCGTCTTTTAAGTTGATTTGTTATCCATTCCAATCCTTGGTATAATCTGAAAATGGAAACAAAAACATTTTTCAATAAACATGTCCTTTGGTTACAGTGACTAAACTTGGGAATTTCAAGCTAGGAGCCCAGACCAGATATTTCATAATTAGTTCCTATATGTTCAACTGAAATTAAACTGAAAGTTTAGGGGCCCAGCTCAAAATCTAGGAGCCATGGGCGACTCGGCTCCTTTAAGTTTTGTCCCTGGGTTAGTAAAAGTAATAAATTAACAATTGTTAGCTATAAAAAAAGAAGATGTTGATTGCCAATGAGACAACTCTCCACAAGTGACCAAAATGACACAGAAATTAACTAGAATTTGGAAGGAGAGGCAAGTGAATAAATAACTTGAATATTTTATATGAATATAAGTCTTACAGAAAAACTTTACCAGGTCTTTGCAATGACAAAAATGTCTGAATTAATATGGGATTTCTAGTCCATACAATTCAAATCTTGTTTTCTTCATACAAGTTACACTTGGCACAGCATATAGGTAATTTGTTGGGCCATCTTTAGGCTTAACATCCTAACATATATATAGTCCAAGAGGTATAAATATTTTGCAGCCGCTATTGACAATATGTAATACACCTATAACTGATTTACAAGTTAATTTAGAACTCACCCTTCCCCTGTGAGAGCACAGCAAGCCTGTATATGCCAGGGGTGATCTTTGATTGATGTTAAGTTCAGATGCTGCGATATTTCTGCTGAAGACATAGAACCTTTGATATCTTGTTTATTAGCATAAACTAATACTGCAGATTTTCTTAAGTCCTGAAAAACAAACAACATTTTATTAGTGTTTCCTGTCATTTAAACTCCAATATAAATTACTGCTTCAAGTGAGTGATATAGAATAAAATACTGATGAACAGTGAGATTTAGAGTACTCAAGAACAGCCAAAACCTTATATGGCCAAATTGACCTTAGGAAAGAGAGGTGGAAAATACCAAAAGGATAGTTTGGGTCATAAGTCGAAAAACAAACAAATGTAATGTCATGGCAAAACATGACCAACAACAATCTACAAAACAAAACAAAGAAAACATAAAGACTGAGCAACACAAAATCTATCAAAACCTAGGGGAGATCTCAGGTGCTAATGACTTGTAGGCAGATCCTGCTCCACATGTAGCATCCGTCATGTTGTTCCAGTAAGTATACACATAGTGACAGTAATTAGGTAGGTCATAATAGAGGCAAAGAGGACAGAATTTTGGTTATGACAATTGTAAAATATCCTTCCTCATCTGAGAAACAGATATCATTAACGATCAACGAACAAATATGAATTAATAATCACAATGGATCAAACCAGTGCAGAAAGTTTTGACTACATGTATTTGACAGACTGTACCGCTAGCAGCTGAATTTACCCTGTAGTCCCTTTTCTAAAATAATTAATAAAACCTTAGACCATATCAAAAGGTGAAATTCAATTGTGTGCTTACAAAATATATATTTGTTATTTGTCAGATAAAGAATTTTGAGTAATCTACATGTATTTAAAAAATTATCACTTCAATTTTTGTTCAGGCCATCATTATGATCTATGTAAGGTAGCAATATAATCTATGTGATACATCATTATAATCTTTGTATTGCCTCATTATTATCTATGTAATATATCACTAATGATTCTCTCACCTGTACAGTATGTCAATAAGTAGACACATTATAGTGGTCATTTATATAATTAGGACAATGTAGCAACATGTGGACCAAAGGGATAAACTGGACACACATAGCTAATAATTACACCAGTCTATATAATATAATAATTACACCAGTCTATATAATATGAATACCTATAATTTTTCACATTATTTACAGCTGATTAAGGACTTATATTATATAAATGTAAGATTTGAACTTCTGTTAGGAACAAAGCAACAGTTTGTATGATATAAATGTTAAATACCCAAAGTATTGATTTCTAATTTTGCTCTACATTACTTGACATATTGACATCTGTTTCACACTCAGACAAACTGTTCTTGGTATATTATCATACATAGCTGTGAGTGAGGCATATAAATAAATCTTAATGAATGAAAACCGTTGGCAGATCCAGTGGGGGTTGTAACTCCCTTCCCCTTTTTTGGGGGACAATCATTGCATTTGAACGGGGACAGTCATATGGTTGGGACCCCCTTTAAAAATGGTTGGATCTACCCATGGAAAACATATAATCTTAATATATTTAAAACAAGAATGTGTCCATAGTACACGGATGCCCCACTTGCACTATCATTTTACATGTTCACTGGACCGTGAAATTGGGGTCAATACTTTAATTTGGCATTAAAATTAGAAAGATCATATCATAGGGAACATGTGTACTAAGTTTCAAATTGATTGGACTTCAACATCATCAAAAACTACCTCGACCAAAAACTTTAACCTGAAGTGGGACGAACGAACAGACGAACGGAGGCACAGACCAGAAAACATAATGCCCCTCTACTATCGTAGGTGGGGCATAACAAAAAATCAGTACCATATAATGACCTATTTTAAAGGTGTTTATGCATCTTTCCTTTCATAATTTGGGTTTGAAAGTCCCTGATAAAGGTTTTAAAAGTACATTTGATGAACCAAAAGGATAAAGAGTTATTTAAATTTTACACTATAATAATAATACATGTAAATAACAAGAAAATAACAGGACATTCTGGTTGGATTTTCCCCATGGTGACTGCTCCTTATGTGAAACTATTTGTAAACACCTTACTTCTATACTATATTTCATTGGCCAAACTGTTTATACTTATAAAACAACATCTTTAAGTTACAGAATAATTCTAATTTGTTAGTGCTAATTAATATATATATATGAAATTTAAACAGTGCAACTTTAAGCTAAGGTATTGTAGTATATAATCTACAATCAATTGAGCAATTGGTATTTTAAAGTTTTTACAAATATGAAATGATTTCACCTACATGTACATGTCATGTAAAACAACTGCTGTCATTGTTGGACACCTTTAATTTGTTTTATACTTGTCAAGGTTGAAAATGATGTATCAAAATGTTAACAAGATCAAAGTAAATGTCAAAAGTGAATAACTAGAGGCTCTAAAGAGCCTGTGTCGCTCACCTTGGTCTATGTGAATATTAAACAAAGGAAGCAGATTGAAAATTGACTACAAAGGTCAATAACTCCTACAGGGGTCAATTGACCATTTCGTTCATGTTGACTTATTTGTAGATCTTACTTTGCTGAAAATTATTGCTGTTTATAGTTTACCTATATCTATAATAATATTCAATATAATAACCAAAAACAGCAAAATGTCCTAAAAATTACCAATTCAGGGGCCGCAACCCAAAAACAGGTTGTCCAAATCATCTGAAAATTTCAGGGCAGATAGATCTTGACCTGATTAACAATTTTACTTCATGTCAGATTTTCTCTAAATTATTTGGTTTTTGAGTTATAAGCCAAAAACTGCATTTTACCCCTATGTTCTATTTTTAGCCGTGGCAGCCATCTTGGTTTGATGGCCAGGTCACCGGACACATTTTTTAAACAAGAAACCCCAAAGATGATTGTGGCCAAGTTTGGATCAATTTGGCACAGCAGTTTCAGAGAAGAAGATTTTAGTAAAAGATATATAAAATTTACGAAAAATGGTTAAAAATTGACTTTAAAGGGCAATAACTCCTAAAGAGGTCAACTGACCATTTTGGTCATGTTGTCTTATTTGTAAATCTGACCTTACTGAACATTATTGCTGTTTACAGTTTACCTATATCTATAATAATATTCAATATAATAACCAAAAACAGCAAAATTTCCTTAAAATTACCAATTCAGGGGCTGCAACCCAAAAACAGGTTGTCCAATTCATCTGAAAATTTCAGGGCAGATAGATCTTCACCTGATTAACAATTTTACCCATGTCAGATTTGCTCTAAATGCTTTGGTTTTTGAGTTATAAGCCAAAAACTGCATTTTACCCCTATGTTCTATTTATAGCCATGGCGGTCATCTTGGTTAGTTGGCGGGGTCACCGGACACAATTTTTAAACTAGATACCCCAATGATGATTGTGGCCAAGTTTCAAATAATTTGGCCCAGCAGTTTCAGAGGAGAAGATTTTTCTAAAAGATTACTAAGATTTACGAAAAATGGTAAAAATTGACTATAAAGGGCAATAACTCCTAAAGTGGTCAACTGATCATTTTGGTCATGTTGACTTATTTGTAGATCTTACTTTGCTGAACATTATTGCTTTTTACAGTTTATCTCTATCTAAAATAATATTCAAGATAATAACCAAAAACAACAAAATTTCCTTAAAATTACCAATTCAGGGGCAGCAACCTAACAACGGAATGTCAGATTCATCTGAAAATTTCAGAGCAGATAGATCTTAACCTGATTAACAATATTACCCCAAGTCAGATTTGCTCTAAATGCTTTGGTTTTTGAGTTATAAGCCAAAAACTGCATTTTACCCCTATGTTCTATTTATAGCCATGGCGGCCATCTTGGTTAGTTGGCGGGGTCACCGGACACAATTTTTAAACTAGATACCCCAATGATGATTGTGGCCAAGTTTGGTTAAATTTGGCCAAGTAGTTTCAGAGGAGAAGATTTTTGTAAAAGTTAACGCAGGACGACGACGGACGACGACGACGGACGACGCCGGACGCCGGACGCCAAGTGATGAGAAAAGCTCACTTGGCCCTTCGGGCCAGGTGAGCTCAAAAGTAAAGTATGCATAAAAGTTTATTGATTAAATTCAGGATGTATAAATCAAAACTTGTACTACATTTGAAAGTAGTAAAATGACAAATTTGTTTGAAAATTTCTCAACATTTTTCCTGAAGCAATTAAAATATTTAGAATGATTGAAATAGATGAGGAAACATTGTGAGGAAGCAGATATCAATCATGATTAGTCAGATATCAATCATGATTAGTCAGATTGACCTATATTTACTGTTACCATCACACCATATAATGATGGATAGATATAAATGAGGTCATGAAAGTTATTATTATATACATGCATGTACATTTTACACCCTAGGATGTACATATCTGACTTAGTATGTAGGTCCTAGGTGAACCATATATATATAATATAGTTATGTAACTTTTGTCTGAGATATATCCTCAATTATATTACATTTAATAAATATAGTAAGAGAAACTAATAACAAGCTCATTATTTATAATTATTAGGTAGTAAATATATTAATTGATCTTTTTTGGATATTATTGATAATTTTTTATTGGAAGGATGGATAGAATCTGCAGATTAACAAAATACATACACAATGCTTTTAAATGGCTAAAACGAATCAATTGTAATGTATGTCAAAAGTAGAATGTATTAACTTCCTATCATTAATGGGAAGTTTCTGTCATCCAAAAATAAATCAAGGAAGAATATGTCAAATTGACATAAGTCATAATAACTGGGTTTTCTGTACTTATTGCAAGGTGATTTCAGACTTTTCTTTGCCTACTTACATTTTTATTATAAAGGACCATAACTCCAGAACAGAAAAAATGAAAACTGGTTACATCGAAATTGACCATCATTTTGTCATAAAAATTTTAAGAGCATTAGTTTCAATCCAGCAAGAACCATAAGAGTTAAAATCATCAATATCCAAAGTAACTTCCACTTTTTCATCAGTAACAAAGCTTTGGTCTAGTTACTCCAGTATATCATTATTGATTACCTGGAAATAACATAAAGTGCCATTTTCCAATAGATCAAAAATAATAACTCCTGAACAGAAATGTGGAAACAGTTGATAGTGAAATGGGCCTCTATTTAGTCATCAGTACCAACATATTTAAATTTGACCTACATTGGTAGAAGGGTGCATAGGTAATTGAATGCATAAAGTGCAATTTATCAATACATTACTCCTGAACTGTAAAAGTTAGAAAATCACCAAAATCATATTTGACCTTCATTTTGTCAATATAACATTGTTGTATCAACAAATTTAAATTTGAAAAGCATTAATTAAACATTTCATAAATTATTGTACAGAAACTGTTGGCAGCATCCTGTTGTACCCTACCAATCTAACAGATGGAGTTTTCCTTCAGAAAACAAAGTTAAAAATAATGTCACATTACGGTATTACTGCCAATGAGACAGCTATCAATTTAAGTTCAAATGAGGTGGATTTCAGAAATCTGTTACCATACAATTAGTATGGCGTTCATTATCACTGAACTAGTATATATTTGTTTAGGGGCTAGCTGAAGGATGCCTCTGGGTGCGGGAATTTCTTGCTACATTGAAGACCTGTTGGTGACCTTCTGCTGTTGTTTTTTTATTTGGTCGGGTTGTTGTCTCTTTGACACATTCCCCATTTCCATTCTCAATTTTATTAAGTACTACTTCCACAATGAGAACAACACTGTAATTTTAGCCAACTATTAGTTAAACATAACTCAATTCAATTAATTTATCTATTTTGTTTAGCTATAGCTGATTATACATTGAAAAAACTTTTTAAAGAACAGCTACCTTTACCAAAGGTTTGAAAAAGGACAAATGTAAGCAAAACAATCCTTACAAAGGAAAGGAAACTAACGATGTCCCTACTTAATTATCCCTCCCATACATGTAAAATACACTCTCTCCTTACCTATCGCTATTTTGAATCTTATTTCGACAGAGAAATAAAACCAGATTCTTAGACAATTCTTGCCTGTTATAATTTAAACATATATTTCTTTGTCAAGACATTACCTATAGCCCTTACTGTTGGTTTTTTGTATTTTGTATTTCTAGGGTACATTTGTCAAGGTTAGTAGAAACCAAAAAATATCTCTGTGTTGTTTATATGGCCTTAGATCATGTACTGTGACCTTTAACTGTTAACTTTTTACACATTTTGACTTGGATGGAGAGTTGTCTCATTGACACTCATACCGCATCATCTTATTTAAATCTATATAAACATCTTTCTGTAGTATGTATAGCTCTGGTAGAGATCCTTGGTGTTGAGAGAAGGAAGACAAGACCAACAGTAAAAGAGGCAGTTTTGATCCTGTATTTACAAGTTCCTGAAAATTTGCATATAGGCTATTTTTTACCTGATTAAATCAAATATGTAATAAAAAATATACCTTCATGAAATACTTTTTGAGTAAAATGAGGTCGAAATTTTGTATATTTGCTAAAAATTCAGATTTATGGCCGTAAATTCTTTTTCGAATGAAAGACATAACTTTTTTGTTATAAAAGTTAAACACAGATTGTTTTTTGTTAAATAATCAACAATTTCTGTATTTTATAAGTATTCTGAAAATATACAAAAATTTTTATTAAAAAATAACTCATTTTTATCAAATGTTCATGAATTGAAGTACAAACTTCATTTTTTACTGCATGTTTATCAAAATTAAAACAAAATCCTCTATTTACAGTTTTATAAAATTTGGGTCAACTAATCTCCCTGCAAAATGAAACAAATTGCCGTTTTGAAAAATAGGGGTCCATGAACTCGTTTTCAAATTAAATCAGTTTGAATGATAAAAATCAGTCGAAAAATGCATCTTTTCCCGATATGTCACAGTTTGACGACACGAAAATAACATTTTACGTTGGCAACATCATTACCTCCCCTGAAACTGTATCCTATGCCCTTAAGAGACGGAGATACTAGTCATGTAACAAACAGCACTACATCTTGGACAAGTGAATGGAGCATTAGGGTTGACATTGGCAAGGAGCTTGTTTCCTGATGTGTATAGACAGCCTCAGTCCCACGCCCAGACATTGTAGTTTTTTCGTATACGGAGCGCTTACCCTTCCAGAGCACCTGATTCCACTCCCGATTTTTAGTGGAGTTCGTGTTGTTCTTAATTATTATTTTTAACTGTTGATGTAAATGTCCTTCGGTTTTAAGAGTCTTGGTTTACTCCTTGATTTGATTGTTATTGTCTTGGTCACAGTCGTCAAAGATGATAAATGCAGTAGAAATAACAATTTCTCAGGAGGAAGGAAGAGAGGAGGCATATCAGCAGAAAAACAAGTACACTGATGCTGCATCAGCACTATCATTTTCTATGTTCAGTGGACTGTGAAAATGGGATAAAATCTTTTATTGGCATTAAAATTAGGAATATCATATCATAGGGAACATCATCATCATGTTTACTAAGTTTCAAGTTGATTGGACTTCAACTTCATCAAAAACTACCTTTACCAAAAACTTTAACCTGAAGCTGGACAGACGAAAAATGGATGAACGAACAAACGGACGCACAGACCAGAAAACATAATGCCCATGAATGGGACATAAAAAAGCTGATGACAGTAAGTAGAAGTTGGAAAGCACTTCTGTTTGCAGTAGAAGTAGGCTGTAGAGGATTCAGTCAGTATGGAGGTTGCCACAGACAATGAAGACAGCAGGCAGACAACTAGGGGAAGCAGCAGAATGTTCATATTTTCTGGCTGGTTATGACATGGACAAGATGATCTGAGCAGGAAGGTAAGTGCTGCTGATTAGGACTTCGGCCATCTCTACTGACCTGTTACCAAGAGGATTTTATGGTACAGGATTGAAACATGAAGTGATGGCGAGAACCATCTGAACACACCAAAGCACCAGCAGAGAAAGACAGATTCAGAGATGAAGGAAGATGAACAGTCAAATAAATATGGCAGCAGAAAAAGCAGAATACAATCTTTTGTAGGTAATACTCATCATACAATCATGAACAATGGAACAAGGATTCTTTTGATTACTAAAGGTAGCAGAGATGGGTCCGATTACTTTCAATGTAATTGATTAAATTACAATTACTTTGTCAATTGTACGATTAAATTAAATTAACGATTACATCATTTCTGAAAGTATCTGATTAAATTAATGATTACATTGGCAAAGTAATCATGATTACATCTGATTACAATGAATAAATAAAATAACATTTTTGATGTTAATGAATAAATGTTTAATATAGCTAGTATATAGATATAGGAAGATGTGGTGTGAGTGCCAATGAGACAACTCTTCATCCAAATTACAATTAATTAAAGTATAGCATTTTTGAAAAACGATTTTTTTAAATTATTTTAAAATGGAAACTTCAATTTTCATCAATTTAATAAACCACAAAAGTTCAATATATATATACATGTACATGCACATTGTTTCATTGGTTATGACCTATCACAATTTATCGCCATTGATCTCTGAAAAGTTATGACTTAAATAATGAATAAAGTTTTATGAATTATTTGCTGTAACTTGTCTTCTGATCTCTTCAAGACTTTATGTATTACAAGGTGCAATTTATGTAAGTTAAAATATGAATGTAATACAAGTTAAAAACTATGTGATTTTTTTTCATAGAATTGTTACATCATATGGTAAACAAATTATAAGTACTAAAATCATTGTATTTTACATGTTAAGTCCAAATTCATACCAAAATTTGTTTATTTTAAACAACATGTTTTTCCAATTTTAATAAAAAAATGTAGTTTGTGCTAATTAGATAAATTTTATCCTATATCATATGTATTGCCCTACAGCTATGCTCAATTGGTTCTTGCAATAAAAACAAACCATAATTGGTATCCTACCTGTCAATTCAAAGTTGACAAAAATCACAATTTTAACAAAAGAATATAATTTAGGGTCTATAATGAAAAGTATTACTTGAATGTAACAGTTATTATTAAATGTATATGTGTACATCTGTAAATTGTGAATATATGTACAATATCTTTTTTCAAAGGCCAGAGACATATATTTGTAGTATATGTCTCTGCTTTGGCTAATGATGAATTTTCAATACTGTAACATTTTATTTTTTTGCTTAAATATGCAAATCAATTAGCATGCTTTAAGTAAACAAAAATAATTTTACATGTAAAATATTTATAAAATATGAATAATGAAAAAATCATTTATTAACATAAACACAGTTTTAGATTTTTTTCATTGTAATCAGAATGTAATCAAAATGTAATCAGGATTACAGGCTATTTTGAAAAGTAATTGATTAAATTAAATTACATGTAATCAGATTTGAGGCTGATTAATGATTACACTGATTACTTTGAAAATTGTAATCAATTACAGCTGATTAACGATTACAATTACAATTACCCCAACTCTGAAAGGTAGTAGAAACCTCCAGTACTTTTCAAAGTTTTGGGTCCATAAATTATCGGGATTAATTAATTGTAATGTTTTTCTTTGTTTACCAGGGCAGGGAAGACGTAACCTCTAGGTTAAACAACTATAATAATACCTATAGCCCTTACCTCATTATTTAACATTTTATACAGTTCTTCTTTGGTAATAGATAGTCTCTCTCTGTCAGTACTATCAATAACCATGATCACATACTGGAATTAACAAAACAATTCTTCAGATATAATTAAACAACCATATTTTTATTTTTATTTTTTCCAGTTTCTTAGATTAACAATAATTCAAATCATGCTTCAATATCTGGAACAATCAAGCATATTTCTTTCTCAGCATCCTTAATAAGTTTTTCACTGTGTTTGCCAAGAAAACATAACTGTTTAGTTTATCCAATCAAAATCTCATTTTTTTATTTTTGAGAAAGAGTAAGACATATATAACATGTATAATGACAATACAATTATATCTGTTGTAAAAAAGGAAGCACATTAATGTTTATAGTAATATATAAGAAATGTAATAATAAATCTTTTCAACCATTATATATATATAATAACATATGTACACCTATCCATTATATTGTTTACCTACCTGAACATTACTGTAGTAAGAATTCCATGAGGTACGCAGGTTTTCCTGACCACCAATATCCCACATTAAAAAGTGAATATTTTTCCACACAACCTCCTCAACATTACTTCCTATTGTAGGTGATGTGTGCACAACCTCATTCATTAAACTAGAACAGAAATACACCACTTGAAATACATGTACACAAATATATGTAGGTTTTAATATACTGGCAAACAATATTAATTAAGAACAAATGGAGTAAAAAATACAATGTAAGCATAAAAAGATGACAACACAACCACACTTAAAGACATGGTCACATCTAAAGATTAACATGTTTATTTTCTTTTTTAAACAGTAGATTAGGGAAGTTTATACATGTAAACAATATTATTAAGCTTGAAATTTTTATTTTATATATGACAAAATTAGCACCCTTCAAATCTTACATTACTAAATACTTTATGTCATTCCCTTATTTTATTATATACAATTATCATACTTATAATTTGGTACAATCTCTTTTATTTTATCGCACCGCAGGTAAATTTTCATGTTTTGATTTGTTTTAAAGCTGTCTCTAGTGACCCCCTATTGATCCGTAGGGGTTAGTAAAATTCATAGGGGGTTCATGACGTTACGTTTACTGCTAATGGCAAATGAATGGTGATGTCATCTATTAATGTTGTTGTGTTTCATTTTTATTTTTCAACAAAATGCAGCAGAAAAAGTCCAGTGTGCCATAAATTTGTTATACCCTTATATTATTATTAACTACTGACCCCTACGGACCATAGAGGGGGAATAAAATCCATAGGGGATTCAGCCTCCAGCCTCACCAACCCCTTATGGATTTTACTAACCCTTAATGGATCAGAAAGGGTTTTGGTAGCGACCATACAACTTATAGTAGCATGCCTGAAAATTTACTATAATATTGAATGGTCATATTTTATTGTCATAATAATAGGGTCAAATTATATAGTCTTGGATTATGTCAGTAAAGGTGTTCTTTTTGTACATGACATATCAATATCTTATATAACAATAGTCAGGCTGTCAAATTAAAGTTAAAGACTATCATTTACATTACATAGTGATTGAACATGTTAGATTCATATCTTAATGAACAATCACAATTAACATGATTAAATCATGATAACAGAAAATGACAGAAGCACTTCTATAAAAAAATCTTTTCATACATTAGTACATGTACAATTATTGCTTCCTTAATAGGTTACATGTATATATATGTACATACACTTTACTGTATACATGGTATAAGCATTAAAATGATTGGTCTACCTTAAATATGACAGTAGCAAATACATAGTCTTTGTCATAACAAAGGGATAGATTAACAATGATTACGGTTTACTTGACATACATTAATAGATTAACATTAAATTGACATACACCCGACCGTGCAAGGGCTGTATAGCTAGTCAAGGTCGTTAAAAACTTCCATTTGTTGTTGACATACATAGTACATGGAAAGTATTATTGTACTTACAACTGGTATAAAATAGTTGTTTTTCCAGCATTATCTAAACCAACTATGATAACTTTATGCTCTGAAAAGAAATGATAAACAGTGAAATTTTTATATCAAATACGATCAGGATTACATTTTCTATACATCATGTACATGTACAAATCACAAATTAAATAAATGTACATGTAATGTACATACATTGTGTACATGTACATATAGATATACATTTTTGAAAATTATATGCAAGACAAAAAATGTACACCTTACATTGTACAATCATTTTTATCTATCATGTCTATACCAATAGTCACCAATATGTTCTTATATTGAAATTTCAAGTGTTATTCAGTCATTACAAGTTTTATTTGGTCATTGGCGGTACGGCACACATTTGTACATACAATGTAATTTTGATTTGTTTATATAAATATTGGAAATGGCTACTGATGTATTTGGGAATGGAGGAGGAAACTCTGAAAGGCCTAATGATATAATGAGCAAGAGTCATTAAACACTCAAGAAGACTGGCTCTGTATTGAAAGAAGAGAAGAAAATGAATTGAAATTATTCTTTAATTTTGGTTTTCCAGTTAATAGTGCCAGTTATTACATAATATTCTTGACCTTGGTGGTAGAAAACAGGAGTTAAAACAAAAACTCGTTACCATAGGCTAGCTCTAAACAAAGGATAAATATAAAATTTGTAATATAAAAACCCCATTGTCTTGAAAAATTATAACGTGAATACTATTTGTAAACCTACCTTCGTTGGTAAATAAACTCCACAGCCTTGAAAATAATAAACCCATAATCAGAAAAATTAAGTACTCTGTGGACAATTATCTAAAATAAAGAATCACATCAAATCACCCTTCTTCTCTGTGACTTTCCATTTGCTAAAATACATCTAAGAAAACCCCAAATTATCCAAAAATATTTCGCTTTGTGTGAGTCAGTCTGTTGACACGAGACACCGGAAGTGCATGATTTAATTTTCCATTTTTACGCATGTGCGTCATATCGAAAGTAGACCAAATGAAGACATGTGTAATACAGAAAACACAGAAAAAATGAAAATGTATAAACACCATACATTTCCTTTCACCGAAAACTATTATCAAATACTAAATTTTTCATAGTCTTTTTACATGAAATGTATAACGTCATCCAAACACAAAAACTAGAATTTGGTAACAAAACACAGACTCCTCAGCCTCAGTCTTGTATTATTTGTAAACAAACAACACAATACATGTATATATATATTTTTTTGTACCTGGACATTGAACAAATTGTCAAAAAATAATTAAACGGCCATAGTTAGATAATATACCTTCAAGTACAGCTGAGTGATATTTAGAGCATTGTCTGTGCAATAACTTGAAAACACTAAAGACAAAATCTTTTCAAATAGACCACTTTCGAGTTCATCCGTCACCTGAAAAAACTCGTCAATTATACGTGCCTTTATCACCGTCATTTGTGCGTTTAGGGGCGTCGTCACTTCCTTCCAATTTTGAGCGAGTGGTTGGAAAACTATAATTCTATATTGTACGAATTATTCGGCAAATTGAATTCTCAAAATTGACAATCAACACTGCTGTCATTAGGGAATTGTCAGTTAGTACCTACAGAGCAACCATTATTTCTAGTTTATCCTGCACAAAGACGATCACTAAGACGCTTGATGAACGTAAATAGTGCAGGGATACAGGCGACCCCCTCTATCTGGTAAATGACGTCATAAAGGCGTGCATAATTGACGAGTTTTTGCCAGTGACGGATGAACTCGAAAGTGGTCTATTAAGGTGTGTTGTTGCCGTGTTGTTTCCTGTGACTAAATGAGGGTAGTCCAAATAACTATGACGTCTTGTAAGGCTTATATATTTTTTTCTTTGACGCCTTACTTCGAAGTAAGGCTTAAAAAAATTATAATAGCCTTTCAAGACGTCATAATTATTTGGACTAAAATGAGGGTAGAAATGGGGATACTTTCATGAAGAGTAAAGATAAATGCCTAAATGACGTTAACAGTAATTTTTTAGGCATTGCTATGAAATTTACAAATTCTTTTTAGACTATGAAAAAATCTGACTAATATTTTACCAAACACGTTAATTTATTCTAGAAAGAATAGTAATGAACGATAATTATCAGAGACCTCTGACAAATCACATTAAGGATTTTTTCACAAACATGGTAAAGTTTTAACCAATTTGATGCTCTTGGTAGATGAAAATAACTTGTTTGGCTTCTGACGGTATAGGGCTTTCCTACAATACCCTCCTAAATGGTATGCGGTTTATTCGTATCCTACACGTTTGCACCCCACAAGGTTGGCGCAGAGGTCCATTCACACCTATGTTTCAAATTACAAGTCATGCAGAAACTTGGAAAGAAAAATTGCAAGTACAAATACACTCAACACTAGGGACTATATTTGAAAATCAAAGGATGATAACATTATTTTTTTTACGTTTATTTATATGAAAAAAGGAATTTGTATGAACATTGTGTGCATTTTTGGTAAGCCTTAAATAAGTAATTATATTCTTAGCCTTTCATCAGAATTATTTCTGAAGTTGACTTTTCTAGGGATTTAACAGTAACTTTACCAACAGAAAAAGAAGCAGAAATTGTTTATAGGACACTCAGTGTAGACAAAGAACCAAAACGTGGAGGAGTTACAAGGAACATTTGTTTAGAAGGAAGTCATCTCAATGTGTAAGTAATTATATCATCTGATCAAGTATGAAAGAAATTAGTCAAGGTGAGAGTCAGATAAACTAAGCAAGAAGTAAGACACAAGTGATGACATAAAACAATTCAGCTAAGCACAAAGTTAGAAAAAAACAGTTCAGCTAAGCACAAAGTTAGAAACAAGTCAAGGTGTTAGTCTGATTAGCAAAGAAAGGCAGTAGATGCAAGTCAAGGTTTGGTCTGATGATTTCAGATGAAGAATATCTTGTGTATATATATTTACCTTGATATGGTTTTGAGTTGCTCTCTAATGTATTTCTGTTGAGTTGACCTCATTTTAATTATTCTATAGCCGCACAAAAAATTAAAGAAAAAATATACAATTTCTTTTTTTTTTAATCAGTTTCTGACAAGTTTCATCTGACCTTGACATAAGGATGTACTAAGATAAAAATTAAAAAAAATATAAAACTTGAAATTGATGCTTTAAGTCAAAAGAGCATGACTCACAAAACAAAATAAACTAAAAATATTGATAGGTTATGGAGCTTCTTTTTGAGATATTTTATTTTTTTAAATGGTGGGAAAAGACTGACTCAAATTCTTACCTTTCTGCTTAAATTTTGGTAAATGAGCTATTGAAGTCTTGCATGAAAAGAAAAATTGGTGTTGTGCTGTTATGGGGCAAACTATTTAACCCTATATCGTAGGAACAAAGGCAATGAGTCAGAACATCTCACAAAAATTCCTTAAATTGATATTTAGTAAAGTTTATATAATATCAATTGTAAGACTTGGATCTTAAGGACTTTCAGTTAAGATTTTATCTGGTAGTAAAGCAGACTTGTGTACACCTTCTTTCTTTTTCAGCCCTTTTGAAGCTTAATTTAAGTTAAAATTTTATCTGTCAGTAAAGCAGATATTTGTACTCTTTCTTTCTTTTTCAGCCATTTTGAGGCAGCAGAAACCAAGATGATGAGAGTTAGTGTCAACAACTTTTTTGACCATTTTAACCTTGTTGTACAGACAATGGAACAATTTGGACCACCAAACTCCTGATACACTGGTTTTAAACTGTCGTATTATGTGAAGTGTGAACGTAAGAAATGACTGAAGAACTGAGTAAAAGCAAGTGGAAGTTTCGAATATATATTCTTGTTTCTGATGTTTTACAGATAGGTTTAGAGGTTTTGTTAGAATTATTATATTTACAGTGTCAGAAAAAAAGAATGGCTTCTTTTTTTAGTTTAATCTTATTCATATGATCATTTTTCATAAGTTTCTCTTTAAACACATTTTAATATGCAATAAGACTGATTAATACAGTTATAGGGATATATCTAAATAGAAATTGTAGTTTGATGAGATAAACATAATCTTTTACTTATAACAAAATGCTTATTGTTTATTGTAATCAAGATGAGATTGAATTTTTATCATGCCTGTATTTAAGCTTTGACAAACAATGATAGTGTCCAATCCATAACTATCATTCCACTAACTGCAATAAAAGAGGGCATTTCCTAAATAATCAAACCAAATATTTCCCACAAAAGGGGGCCCCAGCCCCCCCCCCCCCCTCAATCTGCCTTTGATTAAGGTTTATTAAAGGTGCAAGTTTCACACTAAGGTAGGCATCATCCTAAACTCCAAAGAAGAAGAAGGTTTATCTGTGTTATATTTGTCAAAACATTGTGACAAATTTTCTGCCAGGTCCATGATAGTATATCATTTATATTTGTTATTGTGTTGTGACTATTTTAATTTTGATTATTTCATATATTTTGAGAGTTCTAGGTGCTACAGTTGAGATATTCAGACTCTTAGGAGCCTCTTGTTTGTGCCTATCCATTGTCTCCTCATAAATAAAGGCAACAGTAGTATACAGCTGTTCGAAATTCATAATATAAAAAAGAAGATGTGGTATGATTGCCAATGAGACAACTATCCACAAAAGACCAAAATGACACAAACATTAACAATTATAGGTCGCTGTACGGTTTCAACAATGAGTATATATATAAATTGATTGAGAAAAAAACAAATTCAGGTTACAAACTAAAACTGAGGGAAACACATCAAATATAAGACATGTAAGAGGAGAACCAAGTCAGGAATATGACAGTTCTTGTCCATTCGTTTTTGATGCGTTTTGTTTTTTGATTTTGCCATGAGATTATGGACTTTCCAAATTGATTTTCCTCTGAGTTCAGTATTTTTGTGATTTTACTTTTTACACAACAGAAATATAACATTAAAATGTAACACACACAGAAATGAACTATATTATAAGCATTTATAAGAATACTCCCACAAGTTGTAGAAAAAAGTGTGTATTGCATGAAAGTATTTTACCTTCAAATGATGGATGAAAAGTAAAATAATAAAAATACTGAACTCCAAGGAAAATTCAAAACAGAAAGTCCCTAATCAAATGGCAAAACCTAAAAGAAACCCCATCAAACGAATGGGTAACAACTGTCATATTCCTGACTTAGCACAAGCATTTTCTTATGTAGAAAAAGGTGGATTAACTTGGTTTTATAGCTAGCTAACCTATCACTTGTATGACAGATGCATACAATAGACAACTTTCCAGTCCAATGCATTTCCTCAAAAACTTTGGTTTTAGCTATATATATATATAGTCAGACAACTTTTAGTGTTTTAAACGTCACTCCTGTGTTTAGGTGCGTTGTGACTTCCGTTTCAATGTTGAGCCATTGGTTGAAAAACTATAAAGCTATATTGCACAAATTATTAGGCAAATTAAATTCTCATAATTGACCATCTGTTCCCGCTGTCATTAGGGAATTGTGATTAAGTACCTACTGAACAAGGTTTATTTCTAGTTTATCCTGCACAATGACGATCACTAAGACACTTGATGAATGTTTATTGGGCAGGGATACAGGCGAGCCCTCTATCTGGTAAATGATGTCACAAAGGCGCGTATAATTGACAAATTTTTCCAGTGATGGATGAACTGGAAAGTGGTCTATTCTATTATATTGACAACAATGTGTGAACAAAACAAATCCTGGCAGACATTATAGGTAAAAATGTCAAAAAATGGTGTACAGCAGTCAACATTGTTTTATGATCTTGAACACTATAATAACAAACAAATATGTAACAAAGAAACACAAAAAGACATATAGACAAAGCACTTTAGCAAAAATGAAGGACAAGAATACAAAATTTTACCATAGCATAATAAAACAAGGTGTAAATTAATTGGGGATATTAACTCAATTTAAAGTTAAGCCTTAATATGTTTCTTTGTAAAAATAATGCAAAACTTCTTAGACAAACTCAAAAATGAAGAATACAACTACAGCTGTTGGCTTCAAATGATCTGTGTTAGAAGTATGACCAACAGAGATAGTTCCATTAGCTGCAATGTCAAACAGACGAGAAGAAATCCATGGTCTATGGCAGGGGCGGATTTAGGCGGGGGCGTGGCGGGTGTGCGCCCCCCCCTAAAATTTGCAAAGCATAGGTTGACTTTAACATATTTAAGTATCAGAAGAGACTATTCAATCTTTTTTAACATTCAAAGTATATAAAACAGTCAGTTTAACAGAATCAACGTGATTACTAATCAACTGACCTACGCTTTATTAATGTTCTATACATAATTTCAAAGGATGGTGTCAAATGCGGAGCTGCGTTTGATGACAAATATAATAGGTTTTTAGCAGTTAGGAAGCTGACATTTGATTTTTTGGGGGGGCTAGGATGAAAAATTTTGTCCTGCATTTTTTTTTAGTTGTAATCTCTGTCCTGCCTTTTTATTTTTCATTCTATCCGGTGTCATATGGTATTTTGAACCCCATGGTAAAATGACCCCGGGGTCAAAATACCGCTATGGTAAATTGAACCCCCCCATGGTAAATTGAACCCCCCCTGTATGGAAAATTGAACCCCCATGGTAAATTGAACCCCCCTGTTTTTTTCATTTTAGATGATTAATAAAACATTTAACATTATATAAAAGCTAATCAAATATTAAAAATCATTAATACAAAAAGGGGAGGTCAATTTTCAATGATTGGTTAAAAGAAAAATATTTGCTTGGTATAATCGCTCTGAAGTCTTAACCAACAAAATTTCATTCAAAAAACTTCTTAAAGCATTAAAACCAAACAATGTAGCTTGGACACTTTAATTCTTTGAAATTAGAAATATTTATATAGAATGGTAGACTTTTAAATTTTAATTCTCCATGGTAAAAAAGGGGGAGGGGGTCAAATTACCATGGCTCAGTTAATCTAAAAAGTAAAATATTCAAAACATCTTTTCAAGCTAATAAAATAAATACATACTACTTATTGGAGTATAATAAATATCTAAAGATTTACAGTAGCAAGATATTTTAGCATGAAAGGTCTTTAGATGTATAGTAGGGGGTTCAATATACCATGGTACAATAACATGGCTAAGTAAAATTTTCAAAATATCTTTTCCAGCATGTTAAATACATACAAACTACTTATTGGGGTATTAAAACTATAATAAGGAGTTAGAATAGCTTGGGTTTTTGAAATTCAAGGTCTATAGTAGGGGGTTCAATATACCATGGTAAGGAAGAGGGGTGAGGTCAAAATACCACAAAAATATTTTTTCTATAAAATATCTTCCAGCATGTTAAATGCATACAAACTACTTATTGAAGTATTTTTACTATGTTAAGGAGTTAGAATAGCTTGAATTTTTGAAAATCAAGGTCTATAGAAGGGGTTCAATATTTCCTAATCATAGGGCTCATAACAAGCATTTAATCACACAAAGTAAAAATAAAAAGCCTTTCTCTCCCACTCGCATACACTCACACATCAATATACTGCAGAGGGTCAAAATACCATGAAAATATTCTTTTCTTCAAAATATTTTTTCCAGGATGTTAAATGCATACATACTTCTTATTGAAGTATTATTACTATGTTAAGGAGTTAGAATAGCTAGAATTTTTGAAATTTAAGGTCTATGGTAGGGGGTTCAATATACCGCAGGGGGGTCAAAATACCATGGAATTTTTTTTTTTCCTAATATTTTTTCCAGCATTTTAAATACATATAAACTACTTATTGGAGTATTATTACTATGTTAAGGAGTCAGAATAGCAAGAATTTTTGAAATTTAAGGTATATGGTAGGGGGTTCAATATACCGCAGGGGGGTCAAAATACCATGGAAATTAATTTTTTTCCTAATATCTTTTCCAGGATGTTAAATGCATACAAACTACTTATTGAAGTATTTTTACTATGTTAAGGAGTTAGAATAGCTTGAATTTTTGAAAATCAAGGTCTATAGAAGGGGGTTCAATATACTGCAGGGGGGGGGGGTCAAAATACCATGGAAATTATATTTTTTCCTAATATCTTTTCTAGCATTTTAAATACATATAAACTACTTATTGGAGTATTATTACTATGTTAAGGAGTCAGAATAGCAAGAATTTTTGAAATTAAGGTATATGGTAGGGGGTTCAATATACCGCAGGGGGTCAAAATACCATGGAAATTATTTTTTTTCCTAATATCTTTTTAGCATTTTAAATACCTAAAAACTACTTGATGGAGTGTTATTACTATGTTAAGGAGTTAGAATAGCTAGAAATTTTTAAATTTAAGGTCTATAGTAGGGGTTCAATATACCGCAGGGGGGTCAAAACACCATTGTAATTAATATTTTTCAAAATATTTTTTCCAGGATGTTAAATGCATACAAACTACTTATTGAAGTATTATTACTTTATTAAGGTGTTAAAATAGCTAGAATTTTTGAAATTTAAGGTCTATAGTAGGGGGTTCAAGATACCACAGGGGGTCAAAATACCATGAAAATATTCTTTTCTTCAAAATATTTTTCCAAGGATGTCAAATGCATACAAACTACTTATTGGAGTATTATTACTATATTAAGGTGTTAGAATAGCAAGAACTTTTGAAATTTAAGGTCTATGGTAGGGGGTTCAATATACCGCAGGGGGGTCAAAATACCATGGAAATTATTTGTTTTCAAAATATTTTTTCCAGGATGTTAAATGCATACAAAATCCTAATTGAAGTATTATTTACTATGTTAAGGAGTTAGAATAGCTAGAATTTTTGAAATTTAAGGTCTATAGTAGGGGGTTCATTATACCACAGGGGGGGTCAAAATACCATGAAAATATTCTTTTCTTCAAAATATCTTTTCCAGCATGTTAAATACATACAAACTACTTGTTTGAGTATTATAACTATGTTAAGGAGTTATCATAGCTAGATTTTTTTGAAATTTCAGGTCTATGGTAGGGGGTTCAATATTTTGACTACTTATATAGACCTTAAATTTCAAAAATTCTTGCTATTCTAACTCATTAACATAGTAATTATACTCCAACAAGTAGTTTTTATGTATTTAAAATGCTGGAAAAGATATTAGGAAAAAAAAATAATTTCCATGGTATTTTGACCCCCCCCCCCCTGCAGTATATTGAACCCCCTTCCATAGACCTTTAATTTCAAAAATTCTAGCTATTCTAACTCCTTTACATAGTTATAATACTCCAACAAGTAGTTTATATGTATTTAAAATGCTGGAAAAGATATTAGGGAAAAAAATACTTTCCATGGTATTTTGACCCCCCTGTGGTCTATTGAACCCCTACTATAGACCTTAAATTTCAAAATTTCTTGCTATTCTAACTCCTTAACAAAGTAATAATACTCCAACAAGTAGTTAATATGTATTTAAAATGCTGGAAAAGATATTAGGAAAAAAAATACTTTCCATGGTATTTTGACCCCCCTGCGGTATTATGAACCCCCTACCATAGACCTTCAATTTCAAACATTCTTGCTATTCAAACTCCTTAACATAGTAATAATACTCCAATAAGAAGTTTGTATGCATTTAACATCCTGGAAAAAATATTTTGAAAAAAAATAATTTCCATGGTATTTTGACCCTCCTGCGGTATATTGAACCCCCTACCATATACCTTAAATTTCAAAAATTCTAGCTATTATAACTCCTTAACATAGTTATAATATTGCAATATGTTCTTTGTATGCATTTAACATGATGGAAAAGTTATTTTGAAAAATTTACTCTGCTATGGTATTTTGACCCCCCTGCGGTATATTGAACCCCCTACCATAGACCTTCAATTTCAAAAATTCTAGCTATTATAACTCCTTAACATAGTTATAATATTGCAATATGTTCTTTGTATGCATTTAACATGATGGAAAAGTTATTTTGAAAAATTTACTCAGCCATGGTATTTTGACCCCCCTGCGGTATATTGAACCCCCTACCCTAGACCTTCAATTTCAAACATTCTTGCTATTCAAACTCCTTAACATAGTAATAATACTCCAACAAGTAGTTTATATGTATTTAAAATGCTGGAAAGATATTAGGAAAAAAAATACTTTCCATGGTATTTTGACCCCCCTGGGGTATATTGAACCCCCTACCATATACCTTAAATTTCAAAAATTCTACCTGATATAACTCCTTAACATAGTTATAATATTCCAATAAATACTTTGTATGTATTTAACATGCTGGAAAAGAAATTTTGAAAATTTTACTCTGCTATGGTATTTTGACCCCCCTGCGGTATATTGAACCCCCTACCATAGACCTTCAATTTCAAAAATTCTAGCTATTATAACTCCTTAACATAGTTATAATATTGAAATATGTTCTTTGTATGCATTTAACATGATGGAAAAGTTATTTTGAAAAATTTACTCAGCCATGGTATTTTGACCCCCCTGCGGTATATTGAACCCCCTACCCTAGACCTTCAATTTCAAAAATTCTAGCTTATATAACTCCTTAACATAGTTATAATATTCCAATAAGTTCTTTGTATGTATTTAACATGCTGGAAAAGAAAGTTTGAAAATTTTACTCTGCTATGGTATTTTGACCCCCCTGCGATATATTGAACCCCCCTACCATAGACTTTAAATTTCAAAAATTCTTGGAATTCTAACTCCTAAACATAGTTAAAATACTTCAATAAGTAGTTTGTATGTATTTAAAATGCTAGAAAAAATGTTTTGAAAAAAAATAATTTCAATGGTATTTTGACCCCCCTGTGGTATATTGAACCCCTTCTATAGACCTTAAATTTCAAAAATTCTAGCTATTCAAACTCCTTAACATAGTTATAATACTCCTACAAGTAGTTTGTATGTATTTAACATACTGGAAAAGATATTTTGAAAATTTTACTTTGCCATGGTATTTTGACCCCCCCTGCGGTATATTGAACCCCCTACCATAGACCTTCAATTTCAAAAATTCCTGCAATTCTTACTCCTTTACATAGTAATAATACTCCAATAAGTAGTTTGTATGTATTTAAAATGCTGGAAAAGATGTTAGAAAAAAAATTAATTTCCATGGTATTTTGACCCCCCTGCAGTATATTGAACCCCCTTCCATAGACCTTAATATTCAAAAATTCTAGCTATTCTAACTCCTTAATTTAGTAATAATACTCCAATAAGTAGTTTGTATGCATTTAACATCCTGGAAAAAATGTTTTGAAAAAAAATAAATTTCCATGGTATATTTATTACCCCCCTGCGGTATATTGAACCCCCTACTATAGACCTTAAATTTCAAAAATTCTAGCTATTCAAACTCCTTTTCATAGTTATAATATTACTACAAGTAGTTTGTATGTATTTAACATACTGGAAAAGATATTTTGAAAATTTTACTTAGCCATGGTATTTTGACCCCCCTGCTGTATATTGAACCCCCTACCATAGACTTTAAATTTCAAAAATTCTTGGAATTCTAACTCCTTAACATAGTTATAATACTTCAATAAGTAGTTTGTATGTATTTAAAATGCTAGAAAAATGTTTTGAAAAAAAATAATTTCCATGGTATTTTGACCCCCCTGTGGTATATTGAACCCCTACTATAGACCTTAAATTTCAAAAATTCTAGCTATCCAATTCCTTAACATAGTTATAATACTCCTACAAGTAGTTTGTATGTATTTAACATACTGGAAAAGATATTTTGAAAATTTTACTTTGCCATGGTATTTTGACCCCCCCTGCAGTATATTGAACCCCCTACCATAGACCTTCAATTTCAAAAATTCCTGCAATTCTTACTCCTTAACATAGTAATAATACTCCAATAAGTAGTTTGTATGTATTTAAAATGCTGGAAAAGATGTTAGAATAAAAATAAATTTCCATGGTATTTTGACCCCCTGCGGTATATTGAACCCCCTTCCATAGACCTTAATATTCAAAAATTTTAGCTATTCTAACTCCTTAACTTAGTAATAATACTTCAATAAGTAGTTTGTATGCATTTAACATCCTGGAAAAAATGTTTTGAAAGAAAATAATTTCCATGGTATATTGACCCCCCTGCGGTATATTGAACCCCCTACTATAGACCTTAAATTTCAAAAATTCTAGCTATTCAAACTCCTCAACATAGTTATAATATTCCTACAAGTAGTTTGTATGTATTTAACATACTGGAAAAGATATTTTGAAAATTTTACTTAGCCATGGTATTTTGACCCCCCTGCGGTATATTGAACCCCCTACCATAGACTTTAAATTTTAAAAATTCTTGCAATTCTAACTCCTTAACATAGTTATAATACTTCAATAAGTAGTTTGTATGTATTTAAAATGCTAGAAAAAATGTTTTGAAAAAAAATAATTTCCATGGTATTTTGACCCCCCTGTGGTATATTGAACCCCTACTATAGACCTTAAATTTCAAAAATTCTAGCTATCCAATTCCTTAACATAGTTATAATACTCCTACAAGTAGTTTGTATGTATTTAACATACTGGAAAAGATATTTTGAAAATTTTACTTTGCCATGGTATTTTGACCCCCCCTGCGGTATATTGAACCCCCTACCATAGACCTTCAATTTCAAAAATTCCTGCAATTCTTACTCCTTAACATAGTAATAATACTCCAATAAGTAGTTTGTATGTATTTAAAATGCTGGAAAAGATGTTAGAAAAAAATAAAATTTCCATGGTATTTTGACCCCCCTGCGGTATATTGAACCCCCTTCCATAGACCTTAATATTCAAAAATTTTAGCTATTCTAACTCCTTAACTTAGTAATAATACTTCAATAATTAGTTTGTATGCATTTAACATCCTGGAAAAAATGTTTTGAAAAAAAATAATTTCCATGGTATATTGACCCCCCTGCGGTATATTGAACCCCCTACTATAGACCTTAAATTTCAAAAATTCTAGCTATTCAAAGTCCTTAACATAGTTATAATATTCCTACAAGTAGTTTGTATGTAATAAACATACTGGAAAAGATATTTTGAAAATTTTACTTAGCCATGGTATTTTGACCCCCCTGCGGTATATTGAACCCCCTACCATAGACTTTAAATTTTAAAAATTCTTGCAATTCTAACTCCTTAACATAGTTATAAAACTTCAATAAGTAGTTTGTATGTATTTAAAATGCTAGAAAAAATGTTTTGAAAAAAATTAATTTCCATGGTATTTTGACCCCCCTGTGGTATATTGAACCCCCTACTATAGACCTTAAATTTCAAAAAGTCTAGCTATTCAAACTCCTTAACATAGTTATAATACTCCTACAAGTAGTTTGTATGTATTTAACATGCTGGAAAAGATATTTTGAAAATTTTACTTTGCCATGGTATTTTGACCCCCCTGTGGTATATTGAACCCCCTACCATAGACCTTGAATTTCAAAAATTCAAGCTATTCTAACTCCTTAACATAGTAATAACACTCCAAATTGTAATTTGTATGTATTCAACATGCTGGAAAAGATATTTTGAAAATTTTAATTAGCCATGGTAATTTGACCCCCCTGCGGTATATTGAACCCCATACTATAGACCTTGAATTTCAAAAATCCAAGCTATTCTAACTCCTTCACATAGTTATAATACTCCAATAAGTAGTTTATATGTATTTGGCATACTGGAAAAGATATTTTGCAAATTGTATATAGCCATGGTATTTTGACCCCCCTGCGGTATATTGAACCCCCTACTCATAGCCTCTAATAAAAAAAATAATAGCCAATAAATTGTAAATTAGATTATCTGCAATACTATTTCTTAAAAACAGGGGGGTTCAATATACCGCAGGGGGGTTCAAAATACCATATGTGAAAAATGACCCCGGGGTCAAAATACCATGCAGTATAATGACCCCGGGGTCATTTTACCGCATGGTATTTTGACCCCGGGTTCAATTTTTAGGGGGTTCAAAATACCATATGACACCGGTCCTGCTTTTTTTTTTTTTTTTATCCTGACTTTTTACATAAAATGTCATCCTGACTTTTTTTTTTTGCAAGTGTCTCATCCTGCTTGTTTTTACTCAAAACTCCTGTCCTGCCTATTTTTTTCAAATCCTAGCTCCCTCATGCATAACAATCAAATGGTAGCTCCCTTAAAGTAAAAACAAATGTTACATTGTATTTGCGGTTTTTATAATAAATTTGTTTGATAATCAAAGTTCCAAAACATCCCTTACTCACTTTCACAACTTCATCATGACACGGTAAAAAAAACAGTCGGAAGGTTTAAATTCTTTTATAATATCCGTAATGAACGACAGAAATACTGTTTCAAGCGAAAGGTTAAGTGTAACAATTTTTATCTCTGTGTCTATATTTATTTCTCACTTGCAACCTTAATATTTAGCCAAATTCTGTACCGTATTACTGTATGCTTGGGATCCAACGAAAATAAATATAACTGCGTAAATGCATCTCATTCTAATTTTAGTTGTTTATGGCGAACACAGTGAAGTCTGGCACAACCTCAGAAAATCAAAAAAGTAAAAAAACAGAAAGTATGAAAGGACAATTCAAAATCGCTGGTATAAAAGTAGAACTTTTAGTTGGAAAAATATATTGGTCAGGTGAGCAATTGTGATCTGTCTCGTCTCACTTTGCGTCCGTCTGTCCGGCCGTCTATCTGTAGATTGTTGTCAGGTGTGGATTAAGGCGGTTTCAGCTTGAAACTTTAATTCCTCGCTAATTTTAACACACAATAGTTCGAGATATCTACATTTCACCCCTTTAGAAGAATTTTTTAATAATTTTACCTAAAACAAACCTCTAAATTTTTTTCCCCTTGCTCCGCTCGTCGAAAATAAAAATTTGCCCCCCCCTCTAACTGGAAATCCTGGATCCGCCTCTGCTCTATGGTCTATCCCTGATTGTCTGACTGGTACTGGTCATGTAACTGGGTAGTGAGGTTACTCTTCCTCTTCTACCTATTCCACTGAATCATCAGAAGACACATCACTGGATTCATTTGAAGTAGTCCGGTATTGAGTTGTTGTCCTCTGTAGTCGTGTCCTTAGTTCTGAACTAGTTGTGGTTTTAGAGTTGGATATTCTCAAATATACTCGACAGGTAGCAATAATATCCTGCTGATATTCCTTGTTCGTAATTCTTCTTTCTCCTTGACTGTAAAAACAGGAATATCAAAATTTGGCTGATCAATGGCTACAAATGGAGTATCTTCCTATTTATCTGCTAGCTTGACTGTGCATGCAATCAAAATCAACAATCATTACTAGTACACGATCTACCTTCTGTACTGTTGATCCTCCTTAAACACGAAGATTTAAGCCATCCTTCTAATTTGCTGGTCCAATCCTTGATGCATCAGCTGCTAGTGGATGTGCACATGGAAATCCGTCTCGTAGTCTAGATCAAAATTTGTAATTGCTGATTTTGCTAAATTGTCTGATGGAATAGTCGATAGTAGCCGACAAATCATAAAAATAGTCTGTCACCTTCCATAATGGTTGGTTTATGCCAACTCACTACCTTCTCTGTCTTTGTTGAATCGATATCTAACACCATCTGCTGTGACAACAACTGAAGGCGGACGTATTTAACTTTCCACTTGAAGTAAGAACAGATGTCTGGTGCAAGTTTCATGTTGTGCTTGACGAATCCGATTGAAAACAAAGCGAATGATTGCCATTTGTTTTTCGGAAGTTTTGCCATGGATGATGAATCATCGAGGAAATAAAGCAGGTCTTTAGAAATAAATCGCATAACTATGCTTCCATTATCTTTTGATACGTGGTAGGTGAATTGGTCAATATAAATGGCATCTGGGTGTTATCAAAGAATATAAGTGGACCTACTGTAAATGCTGTTCTTTCTCTGTGATCTTCCAGGATCTCTACCTGATGATATCCACTATTCATATCTACGCAGTAAAATGTATTTCCAGCTAGTGAATCAAGTAGATCTTCTATTCTCGGCAACGCATGACTATCTTTTATCATTAAGTTGTTCAATTAACGATAATCCACGCACAGCCTCAATTTCCTTTTCCCCATTCTTCGTACGTACAAGGACCACGTTAGATGGGTATGGTCTGTTGGTATGCATTCGTCGAGTTTGTTTTTAGCAGTTCATTGCTTCAGATATTCTGTTAATTGTTTTCCTCTTATAGTTGATGTGCTACGATCGGTATTGGTTTATGAGCCGGATTTGTTTTCGCCTTATCGTTTTAAGACTATTGAACAGAGGTATACCATGGTTGCCTTAATTTGAGATTGTAGATTTCGAAGATGTTACTTGACTTCATCGTACATAGCTGGAGGAGCTCGTCTATATGCTTTTTAATCGGTCTGCTATCAATTAAATCGATGCGATGATTAACTTCTTTGCAATTAATAACTTCATCTTTCTTTGTAAATATATCGTCAAATTATTTGATGATCTTCGCTTTTAAGTCACTTTCTGTAATATTCACTTAATCAAGTGATGATTTTTGTCAGTGTATCCTCCTATCTTCATGGCGCAGTTTGTTTAAATGGTAACTGGTTGGTTAACATCATTTCTGACTATACCAAATGCATTGTTATTGCGGCAAAGTTTCTTTTCTCGAAGTGTGATGGATCGAAAATTCAAGTACAAATGTGTAGTTAAGTTACTAGTACATGACTTGAAAACTAGTTCCATTTTGATCTTTTTATGATTCCTTGATTGGTTGAAGAGCGTAAGTTCCATTAAGCAATGGTATATGAGTGTTTTAGTTGCTATCTAGCATCATTAACATCAAACATGGATAAGTGCTTATCTGATGTGATAGTTTTATTTCAGTTATCTAGATATTCTTCATATGGTAGTTGTTTACCATCAGCACATTCAATATATAATAGCATGTTGATGTGTTGTAAAGTTATATATGCCAAGTTGCTGTGAAGATATGCATGTCTGAAATAAAGACAGTGTGGTGCCTGAGTAAAATCTTCACTATTTTCCCATAAAGTACATCTCCTGTTTCTGTTGGCTTTCCATATAATCCTGGCGATAAACTATCAGTAACTGCTAGTACTCTCAGATCAGTACTTAGGGTTTTAATGTTCTTGGGATATACAAGTACCTGGCCACGTCCAATCTTGTGTTTTTGTTAGATATATTTCTATTTGTATCCATCTGATGAGATAAAGATTTTTAAACTGATTTTGATGTTGACTACGTGGCTGGTGGTACCCTCGGGGACGAAACTTCCGCCAGCAGTGGCATCGACCCAGTGGTGTAAATAGTTATTAAAGGTACCAGGATTATAATTTAGTACGCCAGACGCGCGTTTCGTCTACATCAGACGAATCAGTGACGCTCCTATCAAAAATATATATAAAGCCAAACAAATACAAAGTTGAAGAGCATTGAGGATCCTAAATTCCCCAAAAGTTGTGCCAAATACGACTAAGGTAACCTATGCCTGGGATAAGAAAATCCTTCGGTTTCGAAAAAATCAATGTTTTGTAAACGGGAATTTTTTTTAAATGATCACATTATTGATATTCATCACATTATTGATATTCATATCAACACCGAAGTGTTAACTACTGGGCTGCTGATACCCTCAGGGACGAAACGTCCACCATCAATGGCATCGACTCAGTGGTGTAAATAGTTATCAAAGGTACCAGGATTATAATTTAGTACGCCAGACGCGCGTTTTGTCTTCATAAGACTCATCAGTGACGCTCATATCAAAAATATTTATAAAGCCAAACAAGAACAAAGTTGAAGAGCATTGGGGATCCAGAATTCCAAAAAGTTGTGCCAAATACGGCTAAGGTAATCTATGCCTTGGATAGGAACATCCTTAGTTTTTCGAAAAAATCAATGTCTTGTAAACGTGAACTTTATAAAAATGACCACATTAGTGATATTCATGTCAACACCGAAGTGTTGACTACTGGGCTGGTGATACCCTTGGGGACGAAACATCAACCAGCAGTGGCATCGACCCAGTGGTGTAAATAGTTATCAAAGGTAACAGAATTATAATTTAGTACACTAGACGCGCGTTTCGTCTACATAAGACTCATCAGTGACGCTCATTTCAAAAATATCTATGAAGCCAAACAAGTTCAAAGTTGAAGAGCATTGAGGATCCAAAATTCCTAAAAGTTGTGCCAAATACGGCTATGGTCATCTATGCCTGGGATAAGAAAATCCTTAGTTTTTCAAAAAATCAATGTTTTGTAAACGGGAAATTTATAAAAATGACCAAACCATTGATATTCATGTCAACACCGAAGTGTTGACTACTGGGATGGTGAAACCCTCGGGTACGAAACGTCCACCAGCAGTGACCTCGACCCAGTGGTGTAAATAGTTATCAAAGGTACCAGGATTATAATTTGGTACGCCAGATGCACGTTTCGTCTACAAAAGACTCATCAGTGACGTTCATATCAAAATATTCATTAAGCCGAACAAGTAACAAGTTGAAGAGCATTGAGGATCCTAAATTCCCAAAAATTGTGCCAAATACGGCTAAGGTAATCAATGCTTGGGATAAGAAAATCCTTATTTTTGTCGAGCCTGCAACTTTTGTTGCAGAAAGCTCGACATAGGGATAGTGATCCGGCGGCGGCGTTAGCTCACTTCTTAAAAACTTTATATTTTAGAAGGTGGAAGACTTGGATGCTTCATACTTTGTATATAGATGCTTCATGTTACAAAGTTTCCGTCAGTCACATGTCCAATGTCCTTGACCTCATTTTCATGGTTCAGTGACCACTTGAAAAAAAAGTTCAGATTTTTTGTAATGTTGAATTCTCTCTTATTATAAGTAATAGGATAATTATATTTGATATGTGCGTACCTTGTAAGGTCCTCATGTCTGTCAGACAGTTTTCACTTGACCTCGACCTCATTTCATGGATCAGTGAACAAGGTTAAGTTTTGGTGGTCAAGTTCATATCTCAGATACTATAAGCAATAGGGCTTGTATATTCGGTGTATGGAAGGACTGTAAAGTGTACATGTCCAACTGGCAGGTGTCATCTGACCTTGACCTCATTTTCATGGTTCAGTGGTTATAGTTAAGTTTTTGTGTTTTGGTGTGTTTTACTCATACTAAATGCAACAGGTCTAATATATTTGTTGTATGGAATGATTGTAAGGTGTACATGTCTAGCGGGCAGATGGCATGTGACCCTGACCTCATTTTCATTGTTCTGTGTTCAAAGTTAAGTTTTTGAGTTTTGGTCTTTTTTTTCTTATACTATATGCCATAGGTCAACTATATTTAGTGTATGGAAATATTTTATGATCTTTATGTCAGTCGTGCAGGTTTTATTTGACCGTGACCTCATTTTCACGGTTCATTGCACAGATTTATTTTTTTGTGTTTTGGTCTATTTTTCTTCAACTATAAGTAATAGGTCAACTATATATGCTGTATCGAAACATTGTTAGCTGTACATGTCTGCCTGGCATGGTTCATCTGACCTTGACTTCATTTTCAAGGTTCATTGGTCTTTGTTTAGTTATCTTGATTTTAAACACGTTAAGTTTATGTGACAGTTGTAATAAAGCTTTATACTTAGGACTATTATCATAATATCAATGATTAGTACAGAAGGCGAGACATTTCAGCGTGTGCACTCTTGTTTTGAAAACATCAAAGTTTTATAAACGGGAAATTTATAAAAATGACGACATTATTGATATTCATGTCAACACCGAAGTGTTGACTACTTGGCTGGTTATACCCTCAGGGACGAAACGTCCACCAGCAGTGGCATCGACCCAGTTGTGTAAATAGTTATCAAAGGTACCAGGATTATAATTTGGTACGCCAGACGCACGTTTCGTCTTCATAAGACTCATCAGTGACGCTCATATCAAAATATTCATTAAGGCAACAAGCTCAAAGTTGAAGAGCATTGAGGATCCAAAATTCCAAAATGTTGTGCCAAAAACGACTAAGGTCATCTATGCCTTGGATAAGAAAATCCTTAGTTTTTTCAAAAAATCAATGTTTTGTAAACGGGAAATTTATAAAAAATGACCACATTATTGATATTCATGTCAACACCGAAGTCTTGACTACTTGGATGGTGAAACCCTCGGGGACGAAACGTCCACCAGCAGTGGCCTCGACCCAGTGGTGTAAATAGTTATCAAAGGTACCAGGATTATAATTTGGTACGCCAGACGCACGTAACGTCTGCATAAGACTCATCAGTGACGTTCATATCAAAATATTCATTAAGCCGAACAAGTTCAAAGCTGAAGAGCATTGAGGATCCTTAATTCCCAAAAAATGTGCCAAATACGGCGAAGGTAATCAATGCCTGGGATAAGAAAATCCTTATTTGTTTGAAAAAATCAAAGTTTTAAAAACGGGAAATTTATAAAAATGACGACATTATTGATATTCACGTCAACACCGAAGTATTGACTACTTGGCTGGTGATACCCTCAGGGACGAAACGTCCACCAGTAGTGGAATCGACCCAGTTGTGTAAATAGTTATCAAAGGTACCAGGATTTTATTTAGTACGCCATTGGCTCGTTTCGTCTACATAAGACTCATCATTGACGCTCATATCAAAAATATCTATAAAGCCAAACAATTTCAAAGTTGAAGAGCATTGAGGATCCAAAATTCCAAAAAGTTGTGCCAAATACGGCTAAGGTAATCTATGCCTAGGATAAAAAAAAATCCTTAGTTTTTCGAAAAAATCAAAGTTTTGTAAACGGGAAATTTATAAAAAAAAAAAAAATGACCACACTATTGATATTCATGTATGCGCATGCGTCAAGCGTAATAGACACGAAAATTTAACTCGGCAATTTTTTTATTTTTTTAGTCAATTTTTGACTGTTTTTTTATCTTGATTTTGGAATATTTTTACATATTATTCTTATCTTGAGTAACCCCCATGTTTTTAGTCATATTTTAGCTAGATCTTACGTTTTTTTAGCAATTACTGAAATTTTATTTCATTTGACATTTTACCAGGAAACCGCCATTTTTAGCCATTGTTTACCTGGACTATCAAAACTTTTATAAAATTACAGAATACACTGTGGAACATATTTTATTCACTGGATATATAATTTTACTGGAATTTTACACTGTGCCAACCATAATTTTACCTTTGTTCGGATTTATTATTGTGCAGTCAAGATAAAAATAGAACTGTTTTCCGACTGTTTAGGTGAGTTTATCTTATCAGAGTCGGAAGACAAGAAGACATCTTGAAATACAACATGAATCCCAAATACATCATGGGTATCGCAATGGTTTTGTTACTTTTTGGAAAATGGATGGATGAAGAAACAGGAACATCGTTTCTCCAAGATCACTCTTCAAAAAGGTCTGTGTTTGCAACTGTTCTGCAGATACAAAGGTATGTACATCTTTACCTTAACACCACACAACATGGTAGTAAAAAACACTGGAACATTGCTATCATACAAAATCCACCATCTCACCTCTTAATTCGCATTCTACTGATAATATCAGGAATTGAACAAAACCCAGGCCCTGTTCAAAACAGCTGCGGAATATGTCGTAAATTAGTCAAAAGAAATGACAAAGCAATACAATGTGACGAATGTGATTTATGGATACATACACGTTGTACATCGGTTGACAACACAACGTACACTGAATTACAGAACACAAATGATCAATGGTTCTGCCAAAACTGCGTTGCACCATGCGGAATTTGCTCGGGCAACACCCAGCAATCGAATGTGACCGATGTAAAACATGGATTCATAACTCCTGTGCAATAGTGTCAAATGATGAATATAAAAACATACAAGCAACAAATTGTACATGGATTTGTCCATTATGCGATGAAACAAACTTATCAACATCATACTCAAGTACTTCATCAGGCATAGAAATCAACAATATATTTGATACACTCAGAAACAACAAAGAGACACACACATGTAGTAGACACATTTATACCAGTAAGATCACAATGGTTTTCATCAACATCAATGGTTTAAGAGGAAAAAACTTAAACTGCAAGCATACTTACAAACTGAAAACCCAGACATAGTAGCGCTGCAAGAGACCAAAATCAACAACAGCATTGCAACCAATAAATTAATTCCAGATACACTGGGCTATGATATATACCGCAACGACAGAACAGGCAATGGGGGAGGCACAATGTTACTCGTCAAAACACACCTTGACTCAGCACCTGTGAAGATCCTCGAAAATGGATCAGAATCTATTTGGAGCAAAATAGTATTGCAAGGAAAACAGCATTACATAGGAAGCTGGTATAGACCACCTGATGCCCCTTTGGATCAAATACAACTTCTTAAGGACCAAATGGATAAAATCAAGAAACTAGGTAAAGCAAACAAACAACCATGCATTCACATCTTGGGTGATTTTAACTACCGTAAAATAAATTGGCGGACAAAGCTAAATAAAGATACAAACACATGCGTTAATGGTAGTGACGGCCAAGCATTGATAGACATACTACGTGAAGCTAGTGCTGAACAACTCATCCTATTTCAAACCAGGTAAAGTAATACACTAGACCTTTTAATAACAACATTACCAGGGCAGTTCACAGACATCCACTCACCTGATCGGTTGAGCTACCATGGCATTGTCATGGGTACTCTGCGATGCACACTACCAAGAAAAATAAGACCAGAAAGGACCTCCTACCAATACTCGAAAGGAAATTACAATCAGATGAGAGATGACTCAAGGGACTTAACCAGAGACAAATACTTCAACGGCCATCAAAACAACAGAAATGTGGAAGAAAACTGGAACATGATAACAGAATTCATACTAAGAACCACCAAAATAAATGTATCAACAAAAATATTAAAAGGAAAACAGTCAATACCATGGATCAATAAAAACATCAAGACCATGATAAAACGAAAGAATTGAACACATGCCAACTATAAAAGAAACAACAGCATGGGAATAAAACGAAAATGGCAAAAATTAAGACGCAATATTAACATAGAAATTGAATTAGACCACAACAACTACGTCAACAACTTAATAGGCGATATAAAACAAGACTCTAAACCCTTTTGGAAATATATCAACACCCAGAAAGCAGACAAACAGGGAATACCACCACTTAAGACTCATCATAATAAGACCGCCGATACAGACCAACAAAAAGCTGAGGCATTGAACACTCAGTTTACAAGTGTATATACAGAGACAGAATATGAATCTATTCCATACCAAACTCCTTCTGTAGAAAAAATGATAAACATCATAGTAACAACAAAGGGTGTAGAGAAGATACTAAAAAATATTAATGCATCAAAAGCGATGGGCCCTGATGGTATACACCCAAGAGTACTTAAAGAACTGGCACCTAACATATCAGAGGTAATGGCTCACTTTTTCCAACAATCCATCAACAGAGGAACCATCCCAGACGAATGGAAAAATGCTAATATTTGCCCACTATTCAAAAAGAACGACAGAACCATCCCAATTACAGACCAGTTCCCTAACATGTATTACTTGTAAATTACTAGAACACATCATTTGTTCAAACCTAATGCAGCACTTTGAAAAACACAACATCCTAAATAGCCGACAATATGCATTTAGAAGAAGACACAGCTGTGAAACCAAACTTATCAACGTTATACATGACTGGGCAACTGCCATTGATAAAAGGAAACAAACAGATATATTTATTTTGGATTTTGAAAAAGCTTTGGACACCGTACCGCACGAGCTCTTAAAAAGTAAACTTCACAAATATGGCGTGCCCAAAAACATCTTGAATTGGATTGACGCTTTTCTATCTACAAGATCTCAGTGTGTGACAGTAAATGGAGTTAAATCAGAAACATCATCAGTCCTATCATGAGTACCTCAAGGAACGGTTCTTGACCAATCCTATGTCTTGTCCATATCAACGACATAGCAGATAACGTAACATCAGAAATTAGGCTGTTTGCAGACGACTGTGTATGCTACAGAGAAATTAATACTGAAGATGACTGTGCTGAACTACAGAAGGATATTGATACCCTAGGTAACTGGGCGACAGATTGGGGAATGAGATTTCAACCAGTTAAATGCAACATGATGACATTGAGTAGCAAGAAGAAAACAACATCATTTAAATACACCTTGAAAAATACGGAACTCCAATTTTTAACATCTATAAAATATCTAGTAGTTAACATCACGAATGACCTACACTGGGGTAAGCATATAGAGGAGATATGCAATAAATCTTACAGGACATTAGGTTTACTAAAAAGAAATCTATCGGCATGTCCACTTGAAGTTAAACTCCAGGCCTATAAAGGACTGATACGACCTGTCCTAGAATATGCAAGCACTGCCTGGGACCCACATCAACTATATCTCCAAGACCAACTGGAAAATGTACAGAAAAGAGCGGCTAGGTTTATAACATCAAACTACACTGATTACAAACCAGGAAGTATGACAGCGATTTTAGATCAGCTACAATTACCCTCACTGAAAGACCGTCGTACACAAAACAGATTAATTCTTTTCTGCAAGAATATACATGGTCAAGCAAACTTACCATCTGACCAACTGAAAACACCACCCCGTACAACCAACAGTCAACATGTCCTCCGACTTCAAACAAAAACAGACACGTTAAAATACATTTTTATTCCAAATACCATTAAAGACTGGAACCTACTACCACCGGATATCTTCACCAAAATTCAGTCAACAGAAGAACCAGCTAAAACCTTTAGTGAAATTGTAAGGAGGGCCCAACTTAAGTAAATTACTTGCCGCACGCGCGGTGTATTAATATCCTTGGATGTATCACCGTAAACCTATCAAGATCATGTAAACACCGAAGTTTTGACTACTTGGCTGGTGATACCGTCGAGGCGAAACGTCCACCAGCAGTGGCATCGACCCAGTGGTGTAAATAGTTATTAAAGGTACCAGGATTATAATTTAGTACGCCAGACGCGCGTTTCGTCTACATAAGACTAATCAGTGACGCTCATATCAAAAATATCTATTAAGCCAAACAAGTACAAAGTTGAAGAGCATTGAGGATCCTAAATTCCAAAAAGTTGTGCCAAATACGACTAAGGTAATTTATGCCTGGAATAAGAAAATCCTTATGTTTGTTTTTTTAAACGGGAACTTTATAAAAATGACCACATTATTGATATTCATGTCAACACCGAAGTGTTGACTACTGGGCTGGTGAAACCCTTAGGTTCGAAACGTCCACCAGCAGTGGCATTGACCCAGTGGTGTAAATAGTTATCAAAGGTACCAGGTTTATAATTTAGTACGCCAGACGCGCGTTTGGTCTTCACAAGGCTCATCAGTGACGTTCATATCAAAATATTTATAAAGCCAAAAAAGTACAAAGTTTAAGAGCATTGAGGATCCAGAATTTCATAAAGTTGTGCCGAATACGGCTAAGTTAATCTATGCATGGGATAAGAAAATCCTTAGTTTTTCGAAAAAAATCAATGTTTTGTAAACGTTAAATATGTAAAAATGACCACATTTTTTATATTTATGTCAACACCGAAGTGTTGACTACTGGGCTCGTTTAACCCCCGGGGACGAAACGTCCACCAGCAGTGGCATCGACCCAGTGTTGTAAATAGTTATCAAAGTTACCAGAATTATAATTTAGTACGCAAGACGCACGTTTCGTCTTCACAGTCATAGGCCTCATCAGTGACGCTCATATCAAAATATTTATAAAGCCAAACACATAGAAAGTTGAAGAGCATTGAGGATCCGAAATTCCAAAAAGTTGTGCCAAATACGGCTAAGGTAATATATGCCTGGGATAAGAAAATCCTTACTTTTTCGAAAAAATGAAAGTTTTGTAAACGGGAAATTTACAAAAATGACCACATTATTGATATTCATGTCAACAACGAAGTGTTGACTACTTGGATGATGATACAGTCAGGAGTCTACTTCGTCAAAATTATCTCCCCATTATACCAGTTCATTTTCACAATCGTAGAAATGGAAGCCATTGTAGGGATGATGCGCTACCAATTTTGCTCTTGGAAACCGATAGATTGATCCACATTGCACCATTACGATCCTTATATGTCAGTTGTATTTTAAAAGACAAATGTATCAACTAGCTAATGAGCATCAGTTAATAATATTGTTTGCATTGATTCAACTTAAAACTATTGTCTGATCGGTTGTCAGGTGGAATTTTCTAAAATTCATAAACATTTAAAAAAAATTCCAATTAAATATTTCGTGGAAGGGCAGACTAGATTTTTTTAGTGTATGAAGACTATAAACCCTAGTTATCACACACTAAAAAATAGAATTTTTCGAAGATATGCATTTTCATCATCCAACTTAAAAGACTGTCGTCAAGTACTTTCAGTTAAAAAATAGCTATTCGAACACACCTTCTCTGCTTTTGTGACTCATTAGATAGGTATTTCACTTGACCCATATATTTCATCTTTTATAACTTTTTTTTTTGTGTGTTATAAAGTCAACCTGTAGCTTTAATATATAAAAATGATAGAATCTGAAGCGAGACGATGTATGAAATATTCTTACTTTGTACGAAATCAAGACAAAATACTCAACTCAAACACGCCCTAACATAATAAGGTGCACTCGATTTTCTCTTTTCCATACGATGTATGAAATATTCTTACTTTGTACGAAATCAAGACAAAATACTCAACTCAAACACGCCCTCACATAAAAAGGTGCACTCGATTTTCTCTTTTCAATACAATTGTTACCCTTTTTTTGGAATTTTTTCTTCAGTCACATAATGGAAGGGCAGACACGAAAATTACTGAACTAATAGATTGATATGTTTTCCGTCCGTGGTAATGTTTTCCAAAAAAATCAGAGGTTATGAATTTTCTCCATCCAACTTGAAAGATACCCATGTCGTCCACTTGATATCTAATTGTTCTGCTTAACTATGTACTAGTTAAGTTGAAAACTTATGCAAATGGTGTTTTAAAAATAAAACACGTCGTAATTGAAAAGAAAATTGCAATTTTATTTGTTTCTATTAACTTTTAACAATTTTGTCACTATAGTAAACAATATAGTAAACATTTATCGCCTTCTCTAACAAAGAGCTTCGATTCTTTTATTCTATTTCAACCTGGTTTCCGACTGGATACCCTCGGGGACGAAACATCAACCAACAGTGGCATCGACCCATAGGTGTAAATAGTTATCAAAGGTACCATAATTATAATTAAGTACGCCAGGCGCGCGTTTCGTCTTCATAAGACTCATCAGTGATGTTCATATCAAAATATTTATAAAGCCAAAGTTTGAAACAAGTACAAAGTTGAAGAGCATTGAGGATCCTAAATTCCAAAAAGTTGTGCCAAATACAGCTAAGGTAATCTATGTTTTGGATAAGAAAACCTTAGTTTTTCGAAAAAAATCAATGTCTTGTAAACGGGAATTTTATAAAAAAAAAATGACCACATTAGTGATATACATGTCAACACCGAAGTGTTGACTACTGGGCTGGTGATAACATCAGGGACGAATCGTCCACCAGCAGTGGCATCTACCCAGTGGTGTAAATAGTTATCAAAGGCACCAGGATTATAATTTAGTACGCCAGACTCGCGTTTTGTCTTCATAAGACTCATCAGTGACGTTCATTTCAAAATATTTATAAAGCCACACAAGAACAAAGTTGTAGAGCATTGAGGACCCAGAATTCCATAAAGTCGTGCCAAATACGGCTAAGTTAATCTATGCATGGGATCAGAAAATCCTTAGTTTTTCGAAAAAAATCAATGTTTTGTAAACGTTAAATTTATAAAAATGACCACATTATTGATATTCATGTCAACACCGAAGTGTTGACTACTGGGCTCGTTTTACCCTCAGGAACGAAACGTCCACCAGCAGTGGCATCGACCCAGTGGTGTAAATAGTTATTAAAGTTACCAGAATTATAATTTAGTACGCCAGACGCGTGTTTCGTCTTCACAGTCATAGGCCTCATCAGTGACGCTCATATCAAAATATTTATAAAGCCAAACAAGTACAAAGTTGAAGAGCATTGAGAATCCAAAATTCCAAAAAGTTGTGCCAAATACAACTAAGGTTATATATGCATGGGATAAGAAAATCCTTAGTTTTACAAAAAAATCAAAGTTTTGTAAACAGGAAATTTATAAAAATGACCACATTATTGATATTGTTGTCAACACCGAAGTTTTGACAACTGGGCTGGTTTTACCCTCGGGCACGAAACGTCCACCAGCAGTGGCATCGACCCAGTAGTTTTAATAGTTTTCAAAGTTACCAGAATTATAATTTAGAACGCCAGACGCGCGTTTCGTCTACTTAGGTCTCAGCAGAGCTCATATTTATGTAGCAGAAGCATTTTACTTTCCAAAATAAAGCTTAAAGATCACTTTTTCACATTTTTCTAAAACTGCTATATTTTGGGGCCAAAAAGGTGTCTTATTGAACCTACTCCTTTATAAGAATGACCACATTATCATGTCAACACCGAAGTGTTGACTAATGGGCTGGTGATACCCTCGGGGAAGAAACGTCCACCAGCAGTGGCATCGACCCAGTGGTGTAAATAGTTATCAAATGTACCAGAATTATAATTTGGTACGGCAGACGCACGTTTCGTCTACATAAGACTAATCAGTGACGCTCATATCAAAAATATCTATTAAGCCAAACAAGTACAAAGTTGAAGAGCATTGATGATCCTAAATTCCAAAAAGTTGTGCCAAATACGACTAAGGTAATTTATGCCTGGAATAAGAAAATCCTTAGGTTTGTTTTTTTAAACGGTAACTTTATAAAAATGACCACATTATTGATATTCATGTCAACACCGAAGTGTTGACTACTGGGCTGGTGAAACCCTTAGGTTCGAAACGTCCACCAGCAGTGGCATTGACCCAGTGGTGTAAATAGTTATCAAAGGTACCAGGTTTATAATTTAGTACGCCAGACGCGCGTTTGGTCTTCACAAGCCTCATCAGTGACGTTCATATCAAAATATTTATAAAGCCAAAAAAGTACAAAGTTTAAGAGCATTGAGGATCCAGAATTTCATAAAGTTGTGCCGAATACGGCTAAGTTAATCTATGCATGGGATAAGAAAATCCTTAGTTTTTCGAAAAAAATCAATGTTTTGTAAACGTTAAATATGTAAAAATTACCACATTTTTTATATTTATGTCAACACCGAAGTGTTGACTACTGGGCTCGTTTAACCCCCGGGGACGAAACGTCCACCAGCAGTGGCATCGACCCAGTGTTGTAAATAGTTATCAAAGTTACCAGAATTATAATTTAGTACGCAAGACGCACGTTTCGTCTTCACAGTCATAGGCCTCATCAGTGACGCTCATATCAAAATATTTATAAAGCCAACCACATAGAAAGTTGAAGAGCATTGAGGATCCGAAATTCCAAAAAGTTGTGCCAAATACGGCTAAGGTAATATATGCCTGGGATAAGAAAATCCTTACTTTTTCGAAAAAATGAAAGTTTTGTAAACGGGAAATTTACAAAAATGACCACATTATTGATATTCATGTCAACAACGAAGTGTTGACTACTTGGATGATGATACAGTCAGGAGTCTACTTCGTCAAAATTATCTCCCCATTATACCAGTTCATTTTCACAATCGTAGAAATGGAAGCCATTGTAGGGATGATGCGCTACCAATTTTGCTCTTGGAAACCGATAGATTGATCCACATTGCACCATTACGATCCTTATATGTCAGTTGTATTTTAAAAGACAAATGTATCAACTAGCTAATGAGCATCAGTTAATAATCTTGTTTGCATTGATTCAACTTAAAACTATTGTCTGATCGGTTGTCAGGTGGAATTTTCTAAAATTCATAAACATTTAAAAAAAAATCCAATTAAATATTTCGTGGAAGGGCAGACTAGATTTTTTTAGTGTATGAAGACTATAAACCCTAGTTATCACACACTAAAAAATAGAATTTTTCGAAGATATGCATTTTCATCATCCAACTTAAAAGACTGTCGTCAAGTACTTTCAGTTAAAAAATAGCTATTCGAACACACCTTCCCTGTTTTTGTGACTCATTAGATAGGTATTTCACTTGACCCATATATTTCATCTTTTATAACTTTGTTTTTTTTGTGTTATAAAGTCAACCTGCAGCTTTAATATATAAAAATGATAGAATCTGAAGCGAGACGATGTATGAAATATTCTTACTTTGTACGAAATCAATACAAAATACTCAACTCAAACACGCCCTAACATAAAAAGGTGCACTCGATTTTCTCTTTTCCATACGATGTATGAAATATTCTTACTTTGTACGAAATCAAGACAAAATACTCAACTCAAACACGCCCTCACATAAAAAGGTGCACTCGATTTTCTCTTTTCAATACAATTGTTACCCTTTTTTTGGAATTTTTTCTTCAGTCACATAATGGAAGGGCAGACACGAAAATTACTGAACTAATAGATTGATATGTTTTCCGTCCGTGGTAATGTTTTCCAAAAAAATCAGAGGTTATGAATTTTCTTCATCCAACTTGAAAGATACCCATGTCGTCCACTTGATATCTAATTGTTCTGCTTAACTATGTACTAGATAAGTTGAAAACTTATGCAAATGGTGTTTTAAAAATAAAACACGTCGTAATTGAAAAGAAAATTGCAATTTTATTTGTTTCTATTAACTTTTAACAATTTTGTCACTAAAGTAAACAATATAGTAAACATTTATCGCCTTCTCTTACAAAGAGCTTCGATTCTTTTATTCTATTTCAACCTGGTTTCCGACTGGATACCCTCGAGGACGAAACATCAACCAACAGTGGCATCGACCCATAGGTGTAAATAGTTATCAAAGGTACCATAATTATAATTAAGTACGCCAGGCGCGCGTTTCGTCTTCATAAGACTCATCAGTGATGTTCATATCAAAATATTTATAAAGCCAAACAAGTACAAAGTTGAAGAGCATTGAGGATCCTAAATTCCAAAAAGTTGTGCCAAATACAGCTAAGGTAATCTATGTTTTGGATAAGAAAACCTTAGTTTTTCGAAAAAAATCAATGTCTTGTAAACGGGAATTTTATAAAAAAAATGACCACATTAGTGATATACATGTCAACACCGAAGTGTTGACTACTGGGCTGGTGATAACATCAGGGACGAATCGTCCACCAGCAGTGGCATCTACCCAGTGGTGTAAATAGTTATCAAAGGCACCAGGATTATAATTTAGTACGCCAGACTCGCGTTTTGTCTTCATAAGACTCATCAGTGACGTTCATATCAAAATATTTATAAAGCCACACAAGAACAAAGTTGTAGAGCATTGAGGATCCAGAATTCCATAAAGTCGTGCCAAATACGGCTAAGTTAATCTATGCATGGGATCAGAAAATCCTTAGTTTTTCGAAAAAAATCAATGTTTTATAAACGTTAAATTTATAAAAATGACCACATTATTGATATTGTTGTCAACACCGAAGTTTTGATAAATGGGCTGGTTTTACCCTCGGGCACGAAACGTCCACCAGCAGTGGCATCGACCCAGTAGTTTTAATAGTTTTCAAAGTTACCAGAATTATAATTTAGAACGCCAGACGCGCGTTTCGTCTACTTAGGTCTCAGCAGTGACGCTCATATCAAAATATTTATATAGCCAAACAAGTACAAAGTTGAAGAGCATTGAGGATCCGAAATTCCAAAAAGTTGTGCCAAATACGGCTAAGGTAATCTATGCCTGGGATAAGAAAATCCTTAGTTTTTCGAAAAAAGCAAAGTTATGTAAACGGGAAAGGAGTAGGTACGGTAAGGGCCGATTTTGGCCTCAAATTTCAGATTCATCTAACGTAAGTTTTTTAACACTTTTTAAACACTTAAGTGTCTAATTCAAAAGACTCCATTATTTTATGTGAAAATTTTTAACAGATTTAGTCATTATAAATGCTCTGATTCAAGCTGAAATATGAAAAATCTATCCAATATGCCAATTTTCAGATGGTTTTTGTCAAAAATAAAAGTGGCCGCATCCGTGTTCATCCTCAATCTTTATATATGTTTTGTATTATCATCAAATACAACTTACATTTCAATATTATGAATGAACACGAATGCGGCCACTTTCATTTTAGACGGAAACCGTCCAAAATTTAACCAAAATGCTAAAGATTTCAGTAATTTAGCATGACTTAATGATGCTAGAACGCGATATTTGTGCATTGTATTGTTAAAAACAGCTCATATTTATGTAGCAGAAGCATTTTACTTTCCAAAATAAAGCTTAAAGATCACTTTTTCACATTTTTCTAAAACTGCTATATTTTGGGGCCAAAAAGGTGTCTTATTGAACCTACTCCTTTATAAGAATGACCACATTATCATGTCACCGAAGTGTTGACTAATGGGCTGGTGATACCCTCGGGGAAGAAACGTCCACCAGCAGTGGCATCGACCCAGTGGTGTAAATAGTTATCAAATGTACCAGAATTATAATTTGGTACGGCAGACGCACGTTTCGTCTACATAAGACTCATCAGTGACGCTCATATCAAAATATTTATTAAGCCAAACAATTTAATACAATACAATACAATACAAAGTTTTTTATTGTCAATTATGATGACCAATAATTTGAGCAGTACACTTAAGTTCAATTTCATAAAAGTGATTAATAAAGGCAACAGATGTATACCGATGTTCAAAACTCGTAAATCTATGGGCAAAAAAAACCAAAATCGGGATAACAAACTAAAACTGAGGGAAACGCATTAAATATAAATTCAATATAGAGGAGAACAACGACACAACATTAAAATGATTATATTGATTATTTAACAATTAAACAAAGTCAATTATTTTTCAACAAAATAATTTCTGCATAAATGATATAGTCTATGTAGTTTTACAATATAATATAGATGGACAAACTACCGGTGACTAAACTGTATCTAGAAATGATTTTCTCTCTTTGAATAAAGTGCACAATAATAAACCTTTTTTTTAATTATAAAATTATCCTCACATAGATGACATTAACCATATCAATTTTGATTTATTTGGGAAGCTTTTAAAGTTTTTGTTAACCTTATTTCAGTAATTTATATATTCGGATCTTTTATTTTCTAAAACAGGACACTGAAGAAGAAAATGAATTTCATCTTCAACTTCAGTGTTACATAATTTACATATTCTATTCTCCACTCTAAGCCCCACATATCTGCCTCTTTCAATTTCTAATTTATGTGCACTGACTCTGAACTAAGTGAGCAGTCGCCTTTCATCCTCATTTAAAATTAATAAGTATTTTTTCCATATAGATAATTTCTTTAAATAATCTGTAAGTTTTTAGTTTATTTCCATGCTGTTTATTTTGTCTATCATTGTAAAGTTCAGATTAACTAATATAAGAAAATTTCTGTTTTAATTTCCGGAAAAATAGTGATTTTAAATCCATCTTTGAATTTTTAACAAGTTTAAGATCTATATCAAGATATTTCATAAGAATAGCAATACAACTATACCAACTATTTTTGTTTAAACTATTTAGTGATCTAGAGACATTCAGGTCTTGAGAGAGAAGGATATCATCAGACTTAAATATATATTTATAATATCTAAACATATATTACTTCAAGAAATAAGGGATATCTTCCCATTTCACCCAATACAGCAATATTTGTTGATTTTTTTTACCTAAACCCAAAGAAAATTTACAGAATTTGACATGAATACTTTCTTGTTCCATGTCCTTGCATAGTTTAAATAATTTATGTTCATTTTTATACTGAAGATCCCCATATTTCACTCCCATATAACAACACAGGTTTCACAGTATGATCAAATTTATGTGAAAGTGTGTTTATTTTAGGTAAATATAAGTTAAAACTTTTTTTTATATTTAAGTAAAGCTTTCAATCCCCTTTTATATAAATCATCTTTAGCCTCTGTAAAGCTTCCAATTGCACTTACATAAATTCCTAAATATTTATAGCCCCTATCCCTTTCAATAGGTATATTATTAACATTAAATATTTTTTTCAAACAAGTACAAAGTTGAAGAGCATTGAGGATCCAAAATTCCAATAAGTTTGGCCATATACGGCTAAGGTAATCTATGCCTGGAATAAGAAAATCCTTAGTTGTTCGAAAAATTCAATGTTTTGTAAACAGGAAAATTATGAAAATGACCACATTATTGATAAAAATAAATATGATGTGTCAAATATTTAATCCAATCCAAATTCAAAGATGTATGCAGCGGGAATGTTGTGTCAATACTGGCCCAAATTGTTCAGAGTTCGACTTTTGCGGTCGTATCAAGCTGTGGACTGCGGAGCATTTATTTCTTTTTGGACTGATTTTATTTTACAGTCCGGCTATCTTGGAGGACTCGCGGCCTTTGATCTACCTATTGTTAAAAATTGGATTGGTAAATCGTAAGTTTGGCTTTGGTTTGCATCGAGGAGTCTTGTATGAAGTATCAGACCTTTTCAAGTTGGGCTTAAATGTATTCACATGTTCCGAAGATGGCATTATTAATGGCGAAGTGTGTGGTGGTGTACGGAGTTATTAGGGATCATGCCTAATTTATTAATGGCGAGGTGTGTGGTGGTGTGTGGAGTTATTATGAATTATAACAGAGACATTGTATATATGTCTTTGCTATTTAACCACTAGGCGTTCGATAATCCAGTCTTGAAAATGATAATAATAGTTCTTGAACACTAAGCCACAAACCCCAGTCACATTAACAGCCATATAATGAAATGTCACTGCTCTAACATAAAAGCTTGTAGTGGTTGTCAGTAATTCTATGTTTATTTATTTTTCTGTTTTGTGTGATTGAATAAGTCATTTTTCTTATGTCTCTTTATGGTAAATAGATATAGGAAGATGTGGTGTGAGTGCCAATGAGACAACTCTCCATCCAAATAACAATTTAAAAAGTAAACCATTATAGGTTAAAGTACGTCCTTCAACACGGAGCTTTGGCTCACACCGAACAACAAGCTATAAAGGGCCCCAAAATTACTAGTGTAAAACCATTCAAACGGGAAAACCAACGGTCTAATCTATATAAACAAAACGAGAAACGAGAAACACGTATATATATCACATAAACAAACGACAACCACTGTACATCAGATTCCTGACTTAGGACAGGTGCAAATATTTGCAGCGGGATTAAACGTTTTAATGGATCCAAACCTTCTCCCTTTTTCTGAAACAGTAGCATAACATCACAACATAGAAAAACATACGATAAAATATCAATTGGCAGACTTAACTCAATCAAAAAAAAATGCCTGTTGTTGATTCTTGATTTGTAGATAGAATGATACTCTGACACTTCCGCACTTTTTCGTCTCTTTTTACCAGATATTTTTTTTATTGTTATAAGTAAAAATATATAAACTAACATTGAATAAAAAAATATTTCATGAATGGATACAAATTCACGCTTCAGTGAAAAAGAAAAAAATATCATTCATTACTTAAAAAACAAATTAATTTCAATTTACAAATAAAAGTGATACCACTTGAATGTTCAATGTTTACGATCATGGATATGCATAATGTTTTTTTCCTGTTTGTCATCCATATCCAAGGTCAGAGCCTTATAGCCCCTATCCCTTTCAATAGGTATATTACTAACAGTAAATATTTTTTCAAACAATTACAAAGTTGAAAAGCATTGAGGATCACAAATTCCAATAAGTTGGGTCAAATACGGCTAACGTAATATATGCCTGGGATAAGAAAATCCTTATGTTTTGTAAACAGGAAATTTATAAAATGACCACATTATTGATAAAAGTAAACATAATGTGTCAAATATTTAATCACAATCCAAATTCAGAGATGTATCCAGCTGGAATATTGTGTCCATACTGGCCCCAATTGTTCAGATTTCGACCTTTGCGGTCGTATCAAGCTGTGCCCTGCGGAGCATTTTTATTTCTTTTTTGACTGATTTTATTTTACAGTCCGGCTATCTGGGAGGACTCGCGGCCTTTTATCTACCTATTGTTACAAATTGGGTTGGTAAATCGTGTGTTTGGCTTTGGTTTGCATCGAGGAGTCTTGTATGGAGTATTGGGCTTAAATGTATTCACATGTTCCGAAGATGGCATTATTAATGGCGAAGTGTGTGATGGTGTACGGAGTTATTAGGGATCATGCATAATTCATTAATGGCGAAGTGTGTGGTGGTGTGCGGAGTTATTAGGGATCATGCATAATTTAGTAATGGCGAAGTGTGTGATGGTGTACGGAGTTATTATGGATCATGCATACTTCATTAATGGCGAAGTGTATGGTGGTGTGCGGAGTTATAAGGGATCATGCATAATTCATTAATGGCTAAGTGTGTGGTGGTGTGCGGAGTTATTACGGATCATGCATAATTCATTAATGGCGAAGTGTGTGGTGGTGTGCGGAGTTATTAGGGATCATGCGTAATTCATTAATGGCGAAGTGTGTGGTAGTGTGTGGAGTTATTAGGGATCATGCATAATTCATTAATGGCGAAGTGTGTGGTGGTGTGCGGAGTTATTAGGGATCATGCATAATTTATTAATGGCGAAGTGTGTGGTGGTGTGCGGAGTTATTACGGATCATGCATAATTCATTAATGGTGAAATGTGTGGTGGTGTGCGGAGTTATTAGTGATCATGCATAATTCATTAATGGCGAAGTGTGTGGTGGTGTGCAGAGTTATTACGGATCATGCATAATTCATTCATGGCGAAGTGTGTGGTGGTGTGCGGAGTTATTAGGGATCATGCATAATTCATTAATGGCGAAGTGTGTGGTGGTGTGCGGAGTTATTACGGATCATGCATAATTCATTCATGGCGAAGTGTGTGGTGGTGTGCGGAGTTATTACGGATCAGACATAATTCATAAATGGCGAAATGTGTGGTGGTGTGCGGAGTTATAAGGGATCATGCATAATTCATTAATGGCGAAGTGTGTGGTGGTGTGCGGAGTTATAAGGGATCATGCATAATTCATTAATGGCGAAGTGTGTGGTGGTGTGCGGAGTTATTAGGGATCATGCATAATTCATTAATGGCGAAGTGTGTGGTGGTGTGCGGAGTTATTACGGATCATGCATAATTCATTCATGGCGAAGTGTGTGGTGGTGTGTGGAGTTATTACGGATCCTGCATAATTCATTAATGGCGACGTGTGTGGTGGTGTGCAGAGTTATTACGGATCATGCATAATTCATTAATGGCGAAGTGTGTGGTGGTGTACGGAGTTATTACGGATCATGCATAATATTCATTAATGGCGAAGTGTGTGGTGGTGTGCGGAGTTATAATGAATCATACAAGAGACATTGTCTCTGCTAACAACTACTGTAAGCGTCCGATAATCCAGTCTTGATAATGATAATAATAGTTCTGGAACACTAAGCCACAAACCCTAGGAACATAATATTAACAGTCACATAATGAAATGTCACTTCTTTAACATAAAAGCTGGTAGTGGTTGTCAGTATTTTTATGTTTATTTGTTTTTTGTGATTGAAGAAGTTATTTTTCTTATATCAATTTAATCCACATCTTTATGGTAAATGCCTGTTGTTCATTCTTGATTTGTAGATAGGATGATACTCTGACACTTCCGCAATTTTTCGTCTCTTTTTACCAGATATTTTTTGGTTATTGTTACAAGCAAAAATATATAAACTAACATTAAATTGAAAAAAATATCATGAATGGATACAAATTTACGCTTCAGTGAAAAAGAAAAAAATATCATCCATTACTTAAAAAAACAAATTAATTTCAATTTACAAATAAAAGTGATACCACTTGAATGTTAAATGTGCACGATCATGGATATGCATTTTGTTTTTTCCTGTTTGTCAACCATATCCAAGGTCAGAGTCTTTATAAACGCACTTTTTGACACGGGAAAATAATGAGAAACTGTCCTTTAATTATTTGTTTAACAGAAACAAAACTGATAACAAACACGTTCTTAAAGCACCCAAAACGTGTAAATAATAAAGGGGACAAAGTGTCAAAAAAAGAGCAGGTTTTCTTATATATAATTATATTTACAAACCACGCTTACTGCCGTGTTAAAAAAAGTTGCTACATTATGCTCCCTGATATATTTATTTTTTAGATATATATATAGACTCGTATATACATATATATATATATATATATATATTCTTACATGGGTTCGGAAAGGTATAAATTTCCATAGAATAAGAGAACGCTATATATTGGTAACTTATTGATATGGTAAAGGAATGTAATAAATTGGCGGATTCTGTGGCGAAAAAAGTTTTACCCCCTCAATCTTTGCATAAATTAGTTTTAACATATATCTTCGCTACGCTCATAAGACTTTTGATCATACCCGCCATTCCGCCCTTCTTTCATCAGCTCATAAGACTTATCTCCTCCGTGTTTACAGTGTACAATCAATTTTCTTTGTAAACGTTCATTGATAAATCTAGATTTTCGAAGTTTGAATAGCAGCAGCAAGATCTTGCATGTCGTGTGAGTTGTAAAATATTACTCCATACGCAGTTGAAGTTCTATTAGTAAATAAACTATGTTTTAATCTAAGCCTTCCAAAAACTTTGTTTTAGATACAAATTTAACTTGCAGAAAGTATGTGAACAAATATCTTAAGTTACAAATACGTCATGGTTTAATTATAAAGCAGATTTCTTATACCTTCACAAATCTTATTGACACCGAGACGGACCATTGTGACATCCTCGTCATTATCATAAAAAAGGATTTCACATTATATCTTTTTCTTCATTTCTATTTTGTATTATATACAATTATATTAATATTCTTACTTAAACTATTATATTCTCAAATTGTAGTGTGGAGATGACATCATAGATCATCATAGGTATTATGTTTTTACTTGCAGTGTTTAATCCATTTTCATTAAATTGGGCAAACAAGGGACACACAATTATATATAAAAAAAAACCACTTTTAATGTGCGATATCGTTAATTTTGCCTGCACGTCAAATTAAAAAAAAAATTTCAGACTAATATTATTTTTAAACCACAGCTGAAATATTATATTATTTCTGTGTGTATCTCTCGCGTTCATCACAATTTACGTCACCGCTAAGGTGTAAAAATTATGCAATATTCCTATAATTCAACTAAAATGGAGATTTTTTTGTAACTAGAGGTAATAATTTATGTGTGTGTTAATTACTGACGTCAGGTTTGGGAAAGATATGGAAATGCAGTGTAGCTTTTACGACTAGTATTATCGCAGCTGTATAACATCTGGAGATTTTGGCTTTCGTTTTTTGTATTCTTATTTTTTTCATGTTTGTTTCTATGTGGTTTTGTGCGTTTCTTGTTTTGTTTTTGTTTGTCCTCATCATTCGCAATCTGCAATATTTCTGATCCTACTATTTTGGACTGCGGATCACTGTAAAATCTTCTATTTTCTTTTCTTTCAAATGATAAATTAATACGAAATTGAAAAGGGAGGACAAAATCTCCCTGTTGTTCAGATCAGAAGCACCTGTTTTTGTACTACTTAACTTTCGATAACCAGTGTGTTCTCATATAAATTTAAAGGTATGCGGAAATTTTCAACACAAGTCATGCAAGAAATGCAATGTTTCTTACTTTATTTGAACTTTAGACAAAATAGCTATGAACGCTTGTGTTTGCAAAAACTATCAAAGAAAGCAGTAGGACTTTAGTTGTACAGTGGTTCTATTCCTAGTGGATATTTAAATTGTAAGGCAACCGTATGTTTCCTTTTTTTTTAATTTGCAACTAACATAAATCAGATTAAATTTTATAGTTTTTGAATATTTTTATAGAATTTAAACTTAAATCTTTTTGACGCAAACTCTTATATCTGGATATAAAAAAAAGTCTCAAATATAAATTATATAAATATACCAATCTATTATCATAAATTAACATAAATTATTTGTTTTTAAATAACCATTAAATTAATAGAATAATTTTTTTTTAAAAAGCACCAGAATAAGTCATGTCATTGGCTTTGTTTGAATAGCCTTTTCGTACTGGTATAGGACATGGACATTTAAAATTCCTTGCCTTACTCTAGTATTCCTAATAAGAAAGTAGCAATAACGATTTCCTTTCCCTTTACCTCCTAGTGGTTTGGTGGTTGTATATCAGTCTCGTGTGTTAGATTGCCGGTTCGATGATCAACCATGCCGGTAAAACCAAAGACTTGAATATTGGTATCCATACTGCTTTTCCGTTTAAACACATACAGAATTAACGAGTAAGAGCAAATGCTTATTGGATAGGAGTTAGAATAATGTACCAAGGTAGAGAGGCATGTATTCTCTACAGACGCTTACCTTAAGAATCATCACGTTAAAAATCCAGTCAAAAACAAAACAAAAATAACTTGGACAACTATTTTAAAAAGCAATTAAGGTGAAAGGGCTCTGTTTGGCCTCAAATAGTCAGTGGATTATTTTATGATGGAAATTTTTAAAAAGATGAGTCATTAAGAAAATAAATTAGGACTATTCATTTAGATCTTTTCTTATAAAATGTTAACTTTTACTCTCCAAACAAGCAAACAAGACTGTCTCGGTAGTGAATATAATGTGTCCGGGTATAGTGACCTTGTAAAATCCGACTCCAACTCGTGGTTCCTAGTTCAAAACAGGGGCCTTATATTTCATACCACATAACCTGAATATTAATTGAATTTGCCACTGGACGCGCAACAGCTAGTTTTTTTACCAAATAGGCCAAAATAATCTTTTATTGAAATCTTGGATTTTAATTAATTCTAAAATGTGTATACTACTTTTAAAGTACATACGACATAGGAAACAAAGAGAACATGGTTTAAACATATTTTTTTTAGTTACGGTATATTTTTAGTTAGTAACGTTACCGCTAATATTTAAAGAATAGTTCAAGTTAAACATCTTTTTTGTCTTCTCATGCATGCCCTATATTTTTCGGATCCAAAACTTGATCCTCTGATTAAAATATTGTTCAGGAAGGATTTATACAGGGGAAAATCATAGATCGTTTAAAAACAAAGCATCAGACACAGTTTGAAAATGAAATACTGTTTATTGAATTGCTGATTCAGTCAATAGTTGTCTCATCATAGCAAATAGTCTCGTTTAATATTCTCAAGGTCAAGTCTATGAACACTGTCACAGTATTGGTTATATTTTACGACCACATGAATATTCGGAAGATTTTATTTACTACATTTGTTAAAATAAACTATGAATTTTGACTGATATAAATATGAAAATGATTTCATTTGAATTTTTAAGCTTATCTATCGCCTCAGATCTCCTCACTTTACATTTGATGACTTTTGCAATTTGGGGTTTATGCCTAATAGTAACAATTTTAAAAGTGCACGCTTCGTACCTTTCAACACCAAATAACCTTGAATTAAATATGCTTATTCGTTTGACCTTACCAAATTTAAGACGAAAAACGAAATGTATTTACAAAACAATATTATATCGAGCATAATAATAAATTAATATGATTTGAAAAACGCTGCCCACATGCGGGTTTTTCCATAAGGAATTGTCATATTGATGTATATTTAAAATGCATTTAAAAGTTTTTTAATAAATCCAAACCTATGTATTATCTTTTTCCTTTCATTACTTTTCTTTTGAAGTAGAAATTTACAATAAACCCATTTTTATTTACAGTCAAATCATTTCATTTAATCCTTATTAGTTTTATGGATATTGCCGAGTCTGAATTGAGCATGAAATTTAAGAAATTACTGACGTTGATTTTCATTGATGGATAAAGGCCTACTACCTTTTATCTTGGTGTGGGCTCCATTGGTGTACATTCAATATGACAATCATAAGTGGCTTATTATACCAATTATGTTTACCATTATATTGCTTTGTGTTGAACAGAATCTGTTCAAAGATATATCTTATAAAAACTGTGCATACAGCCTGTTGATTTTAAAATTGAACATGATGAAACTGATCGAAACTGCAAACCATATCTTCTTGACAAAAATCTAAGTATGATGAATATGTACAAAAACTGTTGTCATTTGTGACAATATCGAAATCGGGCATTTTTGCATTGAAGTTGCTTGGCTTTATAGATTGTCGCCAAGACTCATGTGACGTGTTTGTGCTTTATCTTATGCACAATGAAAAGTAGTCAGTTCGCTAGATTGTGGTGTGGCCAAATCTAAGATGCAAATCTGGCTAATGTTTGGCCGTTAATGACTGAGTTCTAACACATGACAATTATTCTTTCATTTCTTAAACGCAAATGAAATCTTAAAACAAATACACGGACAAATAAAATCAAACTTGTATGAATAAGCATTCCCTAAACGATATGAGAAATATTATGTTCTATAATAACACAATAATTGTCCATGATAAATGAATATTTTGTCAAGTACTTTGAAATTATAAAAGAAAGGACCAATCCAACACATCAGGCTTCTGCAATTCCTTTTATCGCCACTGAGTAATATACCTTCCCATGAAATGCTGACACTGGAACAATTTGTCTCTTTTTATATATGCCTTTATGTAATAGTCAACTATTAATATATGAGTTCCAAAGACAGGGTCAGCGTGTTTCGAGCATTTAAATTATTGATGCGCTAGGTGAACTATACTTCATTGATCAACCAATGTATAATTGTTCTTTAAGATAAATGAATTGCAAACTCCAATACTGGTAAAATAGATATTTATTAAAAATCGAATAAGATTCTTCAAAACACAAAACGTCTTTTAAAAAAAAAGTCGTACTGAAAGTTTCCCTCTATAGCATCGCTAATATTGCCACGATTCGAAGTGGGATTAAAATTCGGTGTTTGTGACCTCTTTTTATTTACAACTATCAAATGCATTTTTATATTGAATTGTAAACGAATAATTATTATCGCATTAAAGAGATTCCTTTTCTAACAACGCCTACAACCATTTTGAAAGGTTGGCCCCGCATTACGACGTAATACTTGCAAAACAACATTTGTCGCGTGCCAAAGACAATTTTGAAGTTCAAACCCGGACATAATCTAAAAGTTAGTCAGAAGATACCAGGGAGACATGAACACCGAGTGTGAACCCAGTTCTTGCTCTGCATTGCACTTGATTTCATACGATCATTTTATACCCTTTATAATATCATCATTTTTTTACTTTTGGTAAAATAACAATTCCAGTGATCAATATAGTAAATATGTTCTTATCCCGCTATATTTATCATCTAATGTGGATAAAACATTAACACGTTGCCTTGTTTGTTATAATTCTACTGTTCAAATGAGTACACATAACATTTTCGGTAGATATGTCTTTTTGGGGATAAATTATTAATCTCACTAATCTATGTTCTCCAAACCATAATTCCACTCTTCATTAGATGAAACATGTTCTTTTCCCCGTAAAATATATCTTTCGTGTAGAAAAAAATCATTAATCAATGGGTTGACACACAATTGCGCTTTGAGATGGCTTACACTACAAATTTACTACAGGATATCACAGGAGAAACTTTCCCTAGCTGATCTGAATTTCTGTAGTTGACCTTCAGTTGACTCAACCATTGGAGTAATTCCCCGTATTTGAACCCCAGTTGTCTCAATCATGGAGTAACGTTCCCTAGTTGACCTTCAGTTGACTCAAAAATCAATGGAGCAACTTGCCGTAGTTGACATTCAGTTGAGCTCTACTCAAATAGGGCTTTCCAGATACTAAAAAGTATCAAGTAGCAACAAGTGCCCACTGCTATTTGGAGAAGACATGATTAAGCTGAAAATCTTGGGTCTGACTCATCTGTCAATTTTAATAATGCAATAGGTTTAAACTGCTATTGAAGTTCATCCGAGTGTCTAATCTTTGTCTAATTAAGTTCTTCCTTGCTAAAGGACTGGATTCGACTAGACGGAGAATGAAACAGCAATTATCTTGTAACAGCTATTATTTACAAATAAAACCTTCCGAGCTATGTATAACTAAAAGTATGTATAATTGGCGAATGTGTATGTTGTTGATCTCTTGGGTGCACTACGGTATAGTTGGATAAGGCACACTGGAAACCCTCTATTGTCAGAGCTTCCGTAATAGCTTCTACTAATGTTTAGTCCGAGGGAAGTATGAGGACTTACTAGTACATATAAACTCTCTGGTAGACATTGTTTACCTTTAGTACGCAACTCGTAAGATGGAACTGACACTAGCCAATGCGGAACTTGTAAGTCATGACGAGTCAATAGATACTCGTCTGGAAGCTAGTGGTTCCAATCCTAGTGACTTTATCCTATTTGTGACACATCTCAGTGCTTTGTCAGAATAGTTGTTTGTTTCAAACCTAGCTGAGTCATTATTTGTTTGAGAATATCATAGGTAATACTTATATATACTTTTATGCGACTGTCATACAAGTGAGAGGTTTAGCTAGCTGTAAAATCCGGCTTAATCCACCGTTTTTTACAAATGAAAATGCCTGTACTAAATCAGGAATATGAAAGTTGTTACCCATTCGTTTTGTGTGTTTGAGCTTTTCATTTTTCCATTTGATTAAAAACTTCCCTTTACGAATTTTCCTCGGAGTTCAGTATTTTTGTACTTTTACTTTTTACAAACATACTGCGATCATTTTGCCGATGTTTTAAATAAGATTAAAACCGGTAACTGATTTAAGGCATTTGTATGTTTTGTTAAAAAAAACAACCAGATGTTGGGTATGCCACCTAACAGCTCTATAATCAAACATCTATGGGGAAGCATACAGTATTCAACAAATGTCTATCAAAATGTCGTGATCTTAATAACAAAAGATCTGCCTCAAACACCAAATACTTCAAATATCAATAACTAATTTAAGATATGACATAATTGAGGCAACCACTGGCGATGTTCCCGACTTGTTTGGGAATGATAATGACTATGCGGTGGGCTAATAAAAAAATGTATAAAAAAAGGACAAATTTATATAAGCTGTTTTTTTCTACAGGTCATATTACGTAATGATTATTTAAGCTATAGACGATTGAAGATTGGCAGGTGAATAAAAATACAATGAAGAATGAATTAAGATACAACTGTTATCCTCGTTTGATGAAACAAGTTCTTGTGAGACGTACGAGACAGTATAACAGAGCTAGATTTGTAATTGAACTCACCGCAGGAAAGGAATTAGAAGACGTCTTTATTAGAATTATCAAATCATACACTATTTTGGGATACAGTTAATATGAAGTTTTGATTTTTTAAACTTTTCATTTCGCTCGAAAAATGATACTGCTATAAAGACCATTGTACTTTACAGAAAATGTTTTTGAAACTTTTTATAAGATTAAAATGCTATCTCCATATTGATTTACAATACAGCTGTGGTACAGATCACACTAGAATAACTTTAGCTTAAACCCGTCATTTATTTTTGGCCACGCCTTTCTTCAAATGACGCGTGCCACAAAAAAGTATGTCGTACTTATAAAGGTAATGAAAAGGTAAAACACGCCTTTATTTGATTCAATTTGAAAAAAATACTTTTTACTAAAGTTTCAGAACCAATAGAAGTTCGTCAATCTGATACACGATTCAATACATATTTCAAAGACGTCTTTTTCCTATAAATATCACCAATATATCACATCGTAGACTTACTTGTTGATAACGGAATAGTTCGATCCAAAATGCATCAATAATAATACAATCTGTTGCCGTATTGTAATCGCCAACAGTATTATTCTCTCTTGTGTGTTAACAATCATCAACAGTTATGAATTTTTATTTGTAAGAGTGTATTTTATAACTTTGGATTTGATATGTATTCTGAGCAGCCTATATACGATTCTGATTCTGTTACGTCTTATAATTCATCTGCATCCTCACCTTCAGTCGATGGAGTCATCTTCACAGAAAATGTACAAGAATGGTTTCAGCTTGACCAATCATTTAACCAAGAGGTTCCAAGTGATATAAACGTGTATCCACATGAACAGTATTGGCAAGTAGATTCAAATGGACAGGCAACATCATCGAATTATACGTATATTTTTGACACATTGCCTGCTTATAATGGAAACGGACAATCAAAAGCCTCTGTGGACAAATCCGGAAAATCCAAGAGACGTCGTACTCAAACTGCGTACCAGAGAAAAGCTGCAAACGTTCGCGAGAGAAGAAGAATGGGTACCATGAACACAGCGTTTGACGAGTTAAGACAACGTTTACCGGCTTTTGAATACGAAAAAAAATTATCACGTATAGAAACACTGAAACTAGCTATGACTTATATCTCTTTCATGAAGGACCTTTCAGAAGGAAGTGATCCAAACAACATAAGTTTATGTCAATATCAGGACTTTAAAGATAAAGTGCTACAAAATATGAACGAAGAAGACAAATAAACTTAAATTACTTGTGAAACATTGTATACAGAGGCATATATAGTTCCATACATATCTCTGTTATAAATGTTATATGGTAAATTCAGAAGGACACATTTGAAACGGAAGGAATTTCGTGGCATGCACTTTTTTACTTGTTATGCAACAGACGTTTATCATATATTGATCAGTGAACTGCATATAAAAAACATTGCATAATATAACATAGGGCTGATGAATATACAAATAAGTTATTATTGGTTATTACATACATTTACTAGTCATTAACACAATGTGTTCGAATCTATCTGTTACGGAGTTAAAATGAATAAAGTATGTATTTTAGATTTTGTCTGTTATAATTGCAAGCACAGTTAAAATGTATCAATATTTTCTAATAACTCATTACAAACTCTGGTAGCAATTGCAGTAGTTTAAAGATGTCTGGATTACGCATTGAAAACGTAGGTTCGCCATCAGCGTGCTTACAGACGAAGAAAAATAATTGCGATGTTAAGGATCACTACATTTCTATCTTTTCTGTTTGTTTCAAATGGTGTTTTTTTCCAAGGCGTATTTGACCAAGGGAGGGGGTAATGTTTTTTATATTTCTAATTGTACTTTAATGGATCATAGATACTACACAAACAAACATTTAACCTCACCGTTTTTCGGTAATGCATTTATGAGTGAATCGAGTATAAAGACCAGTGGCAAATATTTCTGTCAGTGTGTACTTCCAATCGATTCATGTGTTCGGCAATGATGATGGATGAGTCTTGATTAGGGGTTAATAAGGCTACGTAAAGTGTTTTTATTACAAATATATATATATCAAGTTAATACAAATATTTCTGTCAAGAACTTTATTAATAAGTGTTATAAGTATAAATTGTTTCTTTTTTAAATATACATGGGAAAATGAAAGTTTGAATGCCTAGTTTTGTGTACACTTAACCTATCGACTATCGACTGCATGTAGACAAATAATTTAAACTACATGCAAAACTTTTTATAATATTAGAGTTTTATCATTATGTTTAGTTTATGTGCGAGTTACACTAACACAACATCCAGTTTAGGTCACTGTGAACACGGCCTAATACTTCCGTAATTTCGAACCCGAGTCAAACACGATAAGCAAATTACAGAAAACGAATATATTAAAGATACTCAAATTAACACGAGAAGCTAGATATTCCACTATCTCTTAAAAATGTGGGCATCAAGTTGGTGTTCGACAGAAACAAATGCAAAGTTATCAATTGACAAATAAATATAATGAAATTCTTAAAGTGTATCACGAGTTATTTAACAGAGCCAAAATATCAAACTTTTCGTCAATTCCAAGCAAAGGATGCTCATCTTGAATTGTAAGCTTATTCAAAGACCTAAGATCTAAACAAAATCTAAAAGAATTGTCCTTTTCCCAGACGAGAACAGTGTTACTTACGTAAGGAGTGTGTGAATCTCTTATACAGCACGCATCCAGTATTTCACAAACATGATCTCCAACATCATTGATCAATGCTGGTGGAATACGTCTGACAGTGTATGGTTTTTCTATAGGGTTTATTATCTAGTAACTGAATTTCATGATTAATCAGATCAATCTGTCTCATTTATAAATTCTAGTATATACTTTTAAATAAAAAACAAAACACACAGACATGGAATACAAAGATCCCATGTCTTAAATAGATGAATGTAATAGCAAAATTCCGAATTCCATGTCAAATTCGTATAGGGGAAGTCAATATAAACCTGACAAAATCAAGTGCTATCAATAACGGAACAAGTGACAAACAACTGCATTATTCCCCACATGAACATGGATTTTCCGTAGAAAATGAAGTGTTAAACCTGATTTTAGCTAGATTAACCTCTCACTGATAAGACAGTTGTTTGTAAGTTCCTTTTATTGACAAAATTGGGTAAGCAACCCAAACAGACATGATTAATTAATTTGAATTGTGTGAACCAAAAAGTGGTTAAACATATATCCCAGACATACAACACATCTGTTCAAAATTCAGAGAAACACAAATATTCTATTAAAAGGGTGTAGTAGATACCATATAAGGATTTATTCGCGTCAGCTTTTTTCCGCGACTTGACGACAAAATGGACACGACAGATTTTATTGTATTTTTCGACAAATTTTAATCTGGCAAAATAAACGTGGAAAAATACCAATATGTAATTTTGAAAAATGTAAACAATATTAACATTTTTATTTTCAACTGACAGGAAGTCGAGTACAAATGAATCTGAGAACTACAACGAAAATACATATAACAAGAATTAAAAAAAATATATACGAAAACTTAAATTATGTGCATTGAAGCATGTTGAAATAGAAGGTTTTGGAGGGGTTCGTGTTGTTTAGTCTTTAGGTTTTATATGTTGTGTCTTCTGTACTATCATTTGTATGTTTGTCTTTTTTATTTTAGCCATGGCGTTATCAGTTTATTTTCACTCTATGAGTTTGACTGTCCCTATCTTTCGTCCATCCTTTGATTATTACAGGTATACAACTATCCTTGTTAAAGTTGTTTTTATTTTAATTTTAAATGAAAGGCAACATGTTCGGGTTATGACACTAATCGAATGTAAATAACAATAATACCGACTCTGAGAAAAGTTCAAAACGGAAAGTTGTCTAACAAATGGCAAAATCAAAAGCTCAAACACATCAAACGAATGGATTACAAATGCCATATTTATATTCCTGGCACGCATTTTCTTATGTAGAAAATTTAACAGCTAAAGAGGTTTAACTTTAACAAAGACAAACCCCAAAATAAGTGTACACAAAACTTGAATTGGCAGTTATAAACGCCATTCAATAACATATGTAGTCTACAAAAAATTTCTTATGTGCAGCAAATCTGACCTCAGAAAAAACTGTAAGAAGTATAGGACTCTAAAGATCTTAGTAACCCTTGATGCCGAAAAGGCCTTTTATAAACTAAAACATGAGATTCTTAAGAATAAGCTGGGCCATTAAGAAAGGGACAATGTGTTATCTTCCAAGAATGAATCTATATAGAGATATCGTTTCTGTTGTTCCGTTGTTTTCCTCTTATAGTTGATGTGTTTCCCTCTTTGACCCGAATTTGATTTTGATTAATTGATTCATGACTATTTAACAGCGGTATAGCTTTCGAGGGGTTCTTCGGATATCGGAGGCTTTACCAGTACATACATACATACAACTGTTGCCTTTATGCATGAGTATGTAAATAAAATTGGAAAGACACTATAAAGGCGAGGTTATTGCAATTAATCGAATACGAGTATCAAAGTTATCAACTACCCTGTATATGTGTTATAACAATGTAATAACGGATATTATCGCACCGCAGGTAAATTATCACGTTGTGATTGGTTTAAAGACGTCACGTGGTGACCCCCTATGAGGCCGTATGGGGCTAGTAGGTTTCATAGGGGGTTCATGACGCGTTAATGGTGACGTCATCTATCGATGTTGTTGTGTTTCGTTGTTTATTTTTCAACAAAACGTAGCAGAAAAAGTCTAGCGTGCGATAAATTCTTTATACGGTTAACTACTGACCCCTTACGGATCCATAGAGGGTAATAAAATCCGGCCTCACCCCTATGGATTTTACTAACCCTCTATGGGTCCGTAGCGAACCATGTAACTTATAGTATTATAAACAGTGGCATTGAAGTAAGTTTTGATGATATACAAGGCACAGCACATACATTTGAACATGATATTGCTGTCCAAGCAAAACACATTACCACATATAGGAGACCTCGTGAACATCAACCGAAATAATCTGAAGCTATATACGACAACGACAAAAGGTCCACTAATATTCAACTGTTACTGATCTAGCCATCAATGTAATCTTCTATGTTTTGATAGTATGCTGAATTAATGTGCCTTCACTTCTTGTTGATCTACTGATTTATATCCTTTTTTTATATATATACTGAAAGAATTCTGAATTAATATTTTCACCTGGTGACGATCTAGTCATTAATGTAAATTTCTATGTTTGAATATACTTTATCTATTTATAATCTAGTCATGAATGAAGATTGTTATGGTTCTTATATATCTTAGCCGTATTTAGCACAACTTTTTGTAATTTTGGATGATCAATGCTCTTCAGCTTTGTTTATGATTGGCTTTATAAATATTTTGATATGAGCGTCACTGATGAGTCCTATGTAGACGAAACGCGCGTCTGGCGTACTAAATTATAATCCTGGTACCTTTGATAACTAATTATGCATTTATAGTATGCTTTTTAATATGCTTTCACCTGTTAACAATCTAGTCATTGGGTGTTAATTTGTTGAAAGTATACAGATTCAAATGACAATGCGTTTCACCTTTTAATGATCTTGTCATTAATGTACATTTCTATGTTTAAGAAGTAACTGGGTATAACAGTTTACAGTGGCATCTCTAAAAATGAGGTGAACTTGATAAAATAAAGAGTCATTTCTACAATTTAAATTCATATATCTTGTTCAGTCAGCAAATCTCTCTTAACTTGAGAGATGGAACAATGGATTATACAGTTACATGTTCTGGTATAAATATTATTCATCTAGTGCAGAAATTATTGATGAGCCATTTGTAATGGAATAGAATCAAAACAGTAATATACAAGAATATAAAACTATACCACACTGGCATGTCAGTAACTGTTAGTAGTACATTTCATAAGTTATGTATCATTGTCATTTAGTTTCTATTGTTACCTTTACTGACACCCACCTCAGAATTCTTTTGAACTGAGTTTTACTGTGCGTTTTGCTGTGTCTGCATTGGCTAGAGGTATAGGGTAGGGTTGAGATCTCACGAACATGTTTAACCCTGCCCCATTTTTACGAAAATCCCAAGTCATGAGACTCTGGCCATTGTGAGTCTTATTGTTTTTTTAATTTAAGTTCATCTGTATGTTTTGGAGTTTGATTGGACGTCCATTTTCATTGAACTAGTACACATTTTCTTAAAGAGCAACTCAAACTCTGAAGAACTGATGAGGTATAGACAAAGGCAATCGTAGTACACTGCTGTTCAGAAGTCATAAATCAACTAAGAGAAAACACATCCGGGGTACAAACTGAAATCATGGGAAACTACTGGAGGAAAACAAAGGAACACTGAAGCACAACAAAAACAAATGCATGTAAGAAATGCACAAATAAATAATTTAATAGTAAACAAAACATCTTCCATTAACGACAGACAGCACACACAGTGATGCTCTTATGCAAGGGATATGTATCTTAAACAATATACAATTATTTTCATAATACCAGTCTAAACAGAAAGGTTATATCAAATGTGGTAATCAGATGTGAATATTTCAAGAATAAAGGAAAACAAAACAAAAATCCCTCTTTTGTTTCCTTTTGTAAAAACCTTTTTTATTCCACTACACATAATAGAAATGACTGATAAATGCATGTTAAAATTTTTTTTTAATAGTCTAGTATAAGCAACAAACATTACAATTTCAGAAACATAAAGTGTAAAATTTTAGTCAATATTAGTAAATATTGTAATAAGAAGCACAACAAATAATATGCACTATTTTGATGGTAGGGACATGGAGTGACTCCAATGGACTATCATAATTTCATCAAAAGCTAATAGAAAGTAAGCATTCAATAATTCTGAAATTCTCTTTGGTTAATGTATATTCCTTTGATCTTTTATCTAGGTAATAATCAGGACTTTTTTTTTATATATAAAAACCCACTTGTTAAGGATTTTCTACTGTAGCGAAAAAAGTACAAAGTTTGAGGTCAATATACCTCTTTACATTTTTGTCCTCATATTGACCTCAGAAAAAGGCTACAATGGTTATATTATTATTGTAAATAAGTCAAAAGTAGAGGAGAAATTTATTTGATTGGTTATTAAAAATAACTGCAATATCACTTTTCAATCTGCTGTTTTCAGTCTACCTTTGAAAAAATACTTAAACATGTGATTCTTCAAATGAATCAAATTACACTATAAAAATATAAATATTGTTATATAATTTGTGATCATTTTTTGTAAATATACTCTATTTTACAACACTCAGGTGTAAATCAATAAATATAAAAATCTGGACTTTTTTGTCATTTACAATACAAATAATTTTGTTAGGGGTTATAAGAATAATTATTGACATAAATTTTCATTTTTTTTCCCTCAGTTTTTTATTTAAATTTTTTTTTTTATGAATTGTCAGTATTCAATAACATGTATTTTTGTCTTCTTCTATAAAAATAAAAATTACCACATAACAAAATGTGGAAGTGTTACATTGTTGATTTGTCTTAATTGCTCAACTCAAATTTCAGATTTTTTTTTACAATTCACAGCACCCTGAAGTTACCAAAAATATGATTAATCTAATAACTGAAAGTAGTTGCCTTTCTGTTCAATTAATACAAACAAGACAGTGAGCATGGGCCAATGATGTCAAAACTAACAATGGGAACAAGATTCAACTTATAACTTTTTTAATAAATTATGATTTCTTTATTGAAAACTTATTTAACGTAAACCTTACTGCAACCTTACTGATGACCAGTTTGCATTTTTATATTCAAATCAAATATCTTTAATCAAATTACCATCAGTTATTGTAATTACCTTAAGCAATTAATGAATTTCTTTTCACATAGTAGACCTTATGCAATTATGACATGCAATTAGGGATTATGCTATGAACATGATGAACCAGTATACAATGAAGAATTATGCAGTTAGCAGGTATATAATAAGGATTTGTCAAAATAGAAGACCTATGCAATAAATGATTATGTAATAAACAAGTACACTATGCATGATTAAAATAAAATTGGTACACAAAAAAAGGATTAAGAAAAAAACAACTAATGCAATAAATGGTTATGTAGTTCACCGGTGTGCAAAATAGGATTATGCAATGTCATATGTATGAAAAAAACACTAAGTTTTTAACAGGTTAAAACACTATTTGTAAAACCTTATCTTCAATATGAAAATACTTCAAGAATATAAAAAAAAATTAAATGGAATAAACAATTATTCAATTAACTTGTTATATATAACAGCTTGTATCTGCAGAAATTTGATGCCATTATTATATTATATTATTACATCTATATTTGATATGTCACATGATCATTCCAGCTTCACAATACCAGGGAGCAGTACTTGTATCCTCAACTTCTTTGACATAAACAAAGATTTCTCCCTGACTTGGACTTTTCTGTAGATCAAGAAATTCCTTGTTACCATCCAATAGAACAAACTTTGTAACACCCATTCTATCATGAATCTAGTAAAAGAAAAGAAATTTAAAGCTATCATCAAATAATTTAATATAGTTCAGATGTAAAAATATTTACTGATTGGCTGAAAGTTTCTGTCATCAGCTGATGACATAACTATGTCATGTGACCTTGAAGTCATCAAAGTTTTCCATGATTTACTACTTAAAATGGAATTTAGAATTAAACTATATAATAAGGAATAACTGTAATATTTCTTCTGTCTATTCAAAATAACCTAAACCAGATGCTCCGCAGGGCGTAGCTTTATACGACCGCAGAGGTTGAACCCTGAACAGTTGGGGCAAGTATGGACACAACATTCAAGCTGGAGTCCGCTCTAAATTTGGATTGTGATTAAATAGTTGACACAGCATAGGTTTCTGACACAGAATGAATGTATTCAAATGAACTTAAAATTTTTGTTTTCTCTTAGAGCAATTCACTATGCTGTTGAATATTAATCCTCTCAAAAAAATGTTTGAAGAAATTTTCTTTTTATTTATGAAATTTCAAATGAGAAAAATTGAACCCAATTTTTTAATCACATCCCCCTTTCCCTTATTCCAAAACTAATTTCAATTAAGATATTCTAATGGAGTTTGCAACAATTACTACTCATTTAAATACATCATAAAATATTAAGATGTAAAAAAACTGCTTGTTATCACTGAATGGTAAAGATTATTTAAATTTATCAGTTGGTAGTAAAAAGTGAATATACATTGTATATTGTATATAACGAAGATTTAAGTTGATTCTGGACAAAGAAAGATAACTCCAATTAAAAAAAATTCTTGCAGATATTTCTTGCTTACTTTACTGGACAAAGAAAGATAACTCTTAATTAAAAAAAAAATTGCTATTTCACAATATTGTGAAATAAGATATTTCTTGCCATTGCACAATACTGTGCAATTGAAAAGACTTGCTATTGCACAATACTTAATATAATAATTTTAGATCCTGATTTGGACCAACTTGAAAACTGGGCCCATAATCAAAAATCTAAGTACATGTTTAGATTCAGCATATCAAAGAGGCCCAAGAATTTGATTTTTGTTAAAATCAAACTTAGTTTAATTTTGGACCCTTTGCACTTCAATTTAGACCAATTTTAAAACTGGACCAAAAATTAAGAATCTACATACACAGTTAGATTTGGCATATCCAAGAACCCCAATTATTCAATTTTTGATGAAATCAAACAATGTTTAATTTTGGACCTCGATTTGGGCCAACTTGAAAACTGGGCCAATAATCAAAAATCTAAGTACATTTTAAGATTCAGCATATCAAAGAACCCCAAGGTTTCAATTTTTGTTAAAATCAAACTAAGTTTAATTTTGGACCCTTTGGACCTTAATGTAGACCAATTTGAAAACGGGACCAAAAATTAAGAATCTACATACACAGTTAGATTTGGCATATCAAAGAACCCCAATTATTCAATTTTTGATGAAATCAAACAATGTTTAATTTTGGACCTCGATTTGGGCCAACTTGAAAACTGGGCCAATAATCAAAAATCTAAGTAAATTTTTAGATTCAGCATATCAAAGAACCCCAAGGTTTCAATTTTTGTTAAAATCAAACTAAGTTTAATTTTGGACCCTTTGGACCTTAATGTAGACCAATTTGAAAACGGGACCAAAAATTAAGAATCTACATACACAGTTAGATTCGGCATATCAAAGAACCCCAATTATTCAATTTTGATGAAATCAAACAAAGTTTAATTTTGGACCCTTTGGGCCCCTTTTTCCTTAACTGTTGGGACCAAAACTCCCAAAATCAATACCAACCTTCCTTTTATAGTCATAAACCTTGTGTTTAAATTTCATTGATTTCTATTTACTTTAACTAAAGTTATTGTGCGAAAACCAAGAATAATGCTTATTTGGGCCCTTTTTTGGCCCCTAATTCCTAAACTGTTGAAACCAAAACTCCCAAAATCAATCCCATCCTTTCTTTTGTGGTCATAAACCTTGTGTCAAAATTTCATAGATTTCTATTAACTTAAACTAAAGTTATAGTGCGAAAACCAAGAAAATGCTTATTTGGGCCCTTTTTGGCCCCTAATTCCTAAAATATTGGGACCAAAACTCCCAAAATCAATACCAGCCTTCCTTTTATGGTCATAAACCTTGTGTTAAAATTTTATAGATTTCTATTCACTTTTACTAAAGTTAGAGTGCGAAAACTAAAAGTATTCGGACGACGACGACGACAACGACGACGACGCCAACGTGATAGCAATATACGACGAAAATTTTTTCAAAATTTGCGGTCGTATAAAAATGTGGTACACACTTTTAAGTAAATATAAAATGAAATTAGGGAATTTAAAGGCAACAAAATATAAAAAAGATATGGTGTATCATAACAAATCAATTAGGTAAGAAATAGTTTAATTGTAAAAATCATCTTACATAGTCCGAGCATTCCTTTTCAATAATTTCTTTCCATTGTTGTTTGACTACCATTCCTGGGAGCTCCATTGTAAAATTATCCCCTGATTTATGATGTACAGTCAACCTGGATCCATTATGATCTGTCAAAAAAGTAATATAATGTATGACAATCTATAACAATATACACTGAAAGCTTGAGAAAAACAATGGTCACCAATAAATAGAATGGAGCATGGTCTTGATACTGGGACTTATTATGGAGACTTACCTGATTGTCTTTTAAAACATGAAACAAAAACTCAGCTGTGTATCATGAAATTGTACTTAAGAAAAATATAGAAGCAAACAACAAAAAGCAGGAGCAAAATGTTTTCACCAATTCATTTATAGCACTATTCACCAAAATAGTGTAAAATATTTTTTTCAATGTCTATTTTGTAATTTAATTGGAGGAAAAAGATTATGCCAAGGGGCGTTAATTATCCATACTGAAAGTGGTGGGTAGTTTGGTCAAGGGGAGATAGGTTGAGAGGATGAATTAATCATCGTCAACTGAAGGTGTTCATGGTTTGGCTAGGGAAGATTAATTGAGGGAAAGATAAATTGAGAGGATGTTAATTGGTGTTGATGCTTTGGCCTAGGAGATTTTGATAGAAAGAATGTAAATTATCCTTACTTGATGGAGTTTGTGGTTTGGCCTAGGAGATTTTGATAGAAAGAATGTTAATTATCCTTACTTGAAGGAGTTTGTGCCATGATTGTGGTTTGGCGGAGGAGAGTTTAGCTGAAAGAATGTTAATTATCCTTACTTGAAGGAGTTTGTGCCATGATTGTGGTTTGGCGGAGGGGAGTTTAGCTGAAAGAATGTTAATTATCCTTACTTGAAGGAGTTTGTGTCATGATTGTGGTTTGGCTGAGGAGAGTTTAGCTGAAAGAATGTTAATTATCCTTACTTGAAGGAGTTTGTGCCATGATTGTGGTTTGGCGGAGGAGAGTTTAGCTGAAAGAATGTTAATTATCCTTACTTGAAGGAGTTTGTGCCATGATTGTGGTTTGGCGGAGGGGAGTTTAGCTGAAAGAATGTTAATTATCCTTACTTGAAGGAGTTTGTGCCATGATTGTGGTTTGGGGGAGGAGAGTTTAGCTGAAAGAATGTTAATTATCCTTACTAGAAGGAGTTTGTGCCATGATTGTGGTTTGGCGGAGGAGAGTTTAGCTGAAAGAATGTTAATTATCCTTACTTGAAGGAGTTTGTGCCATGATTGTGGTTTGGCGGAGGAGAGTTCAGCTGAAAGAATGTTAATTATCCTTACTTGAAGGAGTTTGTGCCATGATTGTGGTTTGGCGGAGGGGAGTTTCGCTGAAAGAATGTTAATTATCCTTACTTGAAGGAGTTTGTGCCATGATTGTGGTTTGGCAGAGGAGAGTTTAGCTGAAAGAATGTTAATTATCCTTACTTGAAGGAGTTTGTGCCATGATTGTGGTTTGGGGGAAGAGAGTTTAGCTGAAAGAATGTTAATTATCCTTACTTGAAGGAGTTTGTGCCATGATTGTGGTTTGGCGGAGGGGAGTTTAGCTGAAAGAATGTTAATTATCCTTACTTGAAGCAGTTTGTGCCATGATTGTGGTTTGGCGGAGGGGAGTTTAGCTGAAAGAATGTTAATTATCCTTACTTGAAGGAGTTTGTGCCATGATTGTGGTTTGGGGGAGGAGAGTTTAGCTGAAAGAATGTTAATTATCCTTACTTGAAGGAGTTTGTGCCATGATTGTGGTTTGGCAGAAGAGAGTTTAGCTGAAAGAATGTTAATTATCCTTACTTGAAGGAGTTTGTGCCATGAATGTGGTTTGGCGGAGGAGAGTTTAGCTGAAAGAATGTTAATTATCCTTACTTGAAGGAGTTTGTGCCATGATTGTGGTTTGGCGGAGGAGAGTTTAGCTGAAAGAATGTTAATTATCCTTACTTGAAGGAGTTTGTGCCATGATTGTGGTTTGGCGGAGGAGAATTTAGCTGAAAGAATGTTAATTATCCTTACTTGAAGGAGTTTGTGGTTTGGTAGAGGAGAGTTTAGCCAAAAGAATGTTAGTTATTCTTACTTGAAGGAGTTTGTACACAATACTGGTTTTGTATATACAACATACTGGCTTCCATGTCATCATCTTCCTCTAAAGCAAACTTGGCAGATTCCTCCTAAAATATTGTACAATACACAGTATTTATCATATATTTTATGTACATTAGGTTTTGAATATGTAAAAACCACAAAATTGCCCTATTCATATTTTTTTCAGTGTCATAACAAACAGGAAGTGTTTTCATCTATAAATTCTCCTTTAATTAGATTTATTTTATTTTTTCAAAACACATAATGCATATAATATACAAACCTTTACAGTGAAGACAATATACAAAGGTCAAATTTAATTTATACTTTACCTCAAATGCTTATTTTTTTAATCAACTTTTTATTTCGTTTCATACAATTTTTCCCATAGATTTTTACTATTTTGATTCAAAAAGATGACTGTCTGCATTGGTGTTATCAGTTACAAAATTGTAATAATTTAGGAATTATAAACTGCAGATCTCCATGTGAATCTGTGGTAATAGTTGTAAATATAGAACAGTTAACTGTGACCCTATTGATGCACAATAGTTAACTGTCTTGGAGATATGATAAAAATAAATTGACTAATGAAAACTTACTATATGTGTATCTATTTCTTGTGACTGGAGATGGTCGCTGGTATTACTAGTAGACAACTGTTCAAGATATTTATCTGTAAAACAAGCACCTTACTTAACAATATAGAATTTAAATTGAAAGAAATGTATGGTGGATATAGAGTAAAATCATATGGACATGAGTGTGCACACTGACATGTCAACTTTACCTACAAATGTATCAAGATTGCATTAATGTTGTTGAAAGTCTTCAAGATAAATATTTGCTACAAGTATCACATAAGGTCAAGGTCAGTTGAAACCTAACAAACAGACATGTACACTTACACATATTTCTGTCATAAAAACATTATAAGCCTAGTGCCTTTGATTAGTTGTTTTAATTCACTTTTCCAAAATTATATATCAATTACTACACATCAAACAGATTTTGAATAAGCCATATTGTGATTCATTTGTTTTTATGGGTACCAATTTTTTTAGTAGTTTAGGGACAACTTGCATACTGTTTGGTATTTAATTTTATGTTTTTGGTAGTGTGCATACATTCCTTTAGGAAATTTGCAAATTGTTGAACATTTAAATTTGTGGTACCACTAGAATCTAAGTAGTTCTAGATTACTCTGACATCCAACGTCTGTTTTGACAGCTGGGGCAGTGGGACGTTAGAGCTCGTCCAATATCAAAAAGTGGACATTTGCCCGTCCAAAGTAGATGCACTGCTTCTGTGAAAACTGTCTAAATATGAGAAAATGAAGGGAGGCAGGTAGGTGAAACTTACATAAATGAAGAGATAAATGAAAAATCAACAAATTGATACCCCATTTATATAATTCCAAGGCCGCCCTTTGGCACCAGAAGCGACAAAGCAGCACATCTATTTTGGACGGACAAATATCCTCTTTTTGATATGGGACGAGCTCTGACTTCCCACAGCCCCAGCTTGTCTGGCAAAACAGCCCTTGGACGTCAGAGTAATCTCGGACTAGAATCCAAGGAACAATAATGACTCCATAGTATATATTTAGTATGTTACCTACCAATTTCTTCTTGCTGACTCTGAGGTGATGAGAATGCTCCTGATGTATCATTCTCAATGCTAAGATGTGGTGTGTGAGGTGGAGATTTTCCCACACTACTTCCCAGACCAGATGTCGTCTTTGGTATGGATCTAACTGGCATGAATGGCGCTGCACGTTGAACCTGTGGCGTATAGTATGGTGCCGTTGGTGGCAGTGGGGACGTCTGGTCTGTGCTTACACTGGCTGTATTGGGATCTGACCTGCTACCTCCTGCAAACTGCTTCCTTTTAGTGGCTGGACTTAGATCTAGGTATAATTTTGCATGGTTGGTCTTTTTTACTGAGATATCTCTGGTTCTAGTCTCAGTCTCCATACTCTTACTTAGATTAGGTTGTAAGAGATTTACTCCTTCTCCTGAGCCAAACAGATTCTCATCGTCAATATCATCTTCTTCTGCAATAGAAAACATTGAACTGATGATGGAGGGGGAGGTGGAGGTTGGTCTCTGAAGAACTTCAACTCTCTGCTCCACTGAGCCAGAACTCACTGATGATAGGGGAGACAATGTATTCAGAGCAGTTATTGTTGGTGTAGAGTTTTCTGACTCTTTACGTTCCTGCGAAATGACAGGATTTCTTTCATAAAAAACAGTCAAGTTAGGAACATCCAGGGAAGATTTGGACATTTGATCTATTATTTTCTCCTGTGAAACTTCACTCTGACTACTAAAATAGCTATCAAACGATCGGTTTTGAGATTCTGTTCTTGATAACTGATGGGACAGGATCTTGTCAGCGAACTCATCAACAATAGCTTCTCTCTCCTTCTTTACTACTTTCTCTTCTTCTGTCAATGCTTTAGGATAGAGTAAAGCAAAATTAGGCAGATCAGAATGAGGCTGGGCTTCAAATTCTAAGTCACTCTGGCTGACATCAGAGTCTGAGTCCCTCTTCTCAGTTGTAGAATTACATTCTTCTAGTCCTAATGAGGTTAAAGTAATGGCTCCTATATCAAACATGTACTCCTCAAATAGATTTTCTGGTGGTTCTGTTTCTTGGCAGTTTACGTTTTCTGGTAATGAAATGCCAAAATCTATAGCTAGCTTTCGTACTTGGTTATTTATAGAAGAATTAGCTCTATCACCTGCCTTTTCTAAAACACCTGTATTCTCTAACGAATCATTTTCTTCAGGTTCTCTCTTCTCTTCACTTATCTCAATCTTTTTTGGAGTTTCACAGTCATTAGAAATTTGAATACTTTTGAGATCCTCTTCAATTTCTTTAACAATGTCAACATTTTCTCCCTCTGCAGATGACGGTGCATCTAACTTTGTATCATTTATTTGACGTACAGATTCAAACTTTGTATCAGGTATTTGACGTACAGATGCATACAGAGTAGAATATAAAATCTCTTGGTTGAAATCATCTGCAATTACATTTAGTAATTTCAACATCATTATCACTTAAAAAACGATTTTGAAGGAAGAAAATCAAACATAAATTGAAAAGCATTCTGGTTTTGTGAATATCTGAAGTGTAATAAGCATTAAATCATATATTTTCTCAAAATCATCTATATAATTTAATACCTCTGAGCCAAGTGAACAAATGCATGTTAGATACTGTTTGTCAAAACTCAGTGTTACTTCAAACATAAATACCTACGTTTTGGTCTCTATGATTTAATATTGTACAACAGGTTACGGATAGAGTTATATTTTGAATTTTAGTCAGTTTATGTGAAGCCCTTCAATGTAACATATTAAAAGAAGATGTGATGTGGTTGTCAATGAGACAACACTTCACAAGAGAACATTAATATAATGGAATATGTAGACAGCTCTCTCAAGTATTGGTTACAAATAAAGTTAAATTTTGTCTTTGTGTCAGTATGTATTAAGCTCTTTAATCTCACAGGTTACAGAACTTACCTAACATTTTGAAAGCTTCATGTTGGAGAAGTTTTTCTGATCCTGGTCTCTTGTCTGGATCTTTGTTAAACCCCTCTCGTATTAACTGGGCAATTTCAACACTTATATTTGATGGGATATCTGGCTCTTGTTGAATTATCTGAAAAATATACAACCAAGCCATCAATGTACATATTACATATCATGTTACTACACATGGACAAACAACCAAGCAATTAAAATACATATTACATAAGTCCGAGATTACTCTGACGTCCGACGGCTTGTCTGGCAAAACAGCAGTCGGACGTCAGAGTAATCTCGGACTAATACTGTGAAAGTATTTTAATTCGTGGGTATCAATGTTCGTGGTTTGAGCAATATTTACTTGTTCGTGGGTTTTTAAATTCGTGGATTTATTTTTCTAAAAAAAAATTGAAAAATTAAAGCCTTTAGAAACAAGTCCTGGTATCTATGATGAGTTTATTTACAAATAGTTTGGATTGAAGGAAATTGCAAAGTAAACATTGACCTGTGTACAATGTAGTGATAACACTAATTAACCCATTATAAGTGATCAACAGATTAAAGACCATCAAAGGTGTTAATTAGGCCATAAACATGTCACCTAAAAAAAAACCAGTAACATAAACAAATGCACTAAATGTATCTTGAATTGTCAAATAATTTTTATCAAAATCAAGCTCAGAATAAAATTATTATTTCCCATATGTACGAGAACTATGAAGATATAAATGTTACTTTTATGTACACTTTATCATACTAGCATATCAACACTGGAAATCTTGACTTTCATCGATCAAAAATATTATATGAGAATTAAAAGATCAAAAGTTGTACAGTTTAGGTTATAAAAGATTAAATGGGTATAATCCTGCATGCGGTTGTAGTTCTGTGACTGTTATTAAAGTATTCTTAGATTTGGCGTTATTCTATAGATGATACACTAGATCATATCAGTAGTCAAACCTACCGATGGGGATCTTTGCATGCCTTGATTTGAACAATGGTTGTTTTATTTCGTTGGACACTTAAATTCGTGGATAAAGTCATCCACGAAAACCACGAAAATTGGTACCCCACGAATAAAAGTACTTTCACAGTATTACATATAATGTTACTACACATAGGCAAACAGTTTACAGAAATATTAACGTTGAAACCCAAACAATCGCTTGTGACGCCTGAAATTTATAACATTCTGAACATACAGAGTCAATTAAGTATGCAGGGTGAAATTAAAAAAAATTAGAATTTGAAATTCTTTCTTAAATGCAGACAGCATTTATTGTTAGGGAACAAAGCTAAAAATATTAACCCTTTCCTCCATAGAAATGTTTTTTTGCATACTTGATTCTCATAGGATTTTTCAATAAAATGCTGAAAATATGCTTTAAAGTATTAATGCATTGTGAAAAACAAATATTTCACTATGATATTTCTTTCCATATTGGATACAAATTTTATTAAGTCTACTGCAGACACTTTGTAGTCACAGTGTTTCAACTGAGGTACTACACAGGCGTCAAAAGGCGTCATTATGAAGCAAAGGGGGTGGCGTCAAAAGGCGTCATTATGGAGAAAAGGGTTAATAGGGGGTAAAACTCCTTTTTGAGATATTTCATTTTTAAAATATGGCTGGAATAGGCTGACTAAGATTTTTACCTTATATTAAGCATTGGCATTATATGGGTTTCAAATTTTAAGAATAGGAAAAAACCCAACTGACAAAAAATAATAATCCTGTCCCGACTTAAGCATGAAGTCTGAATATTCTCAAAAAAGTTTTTCAATATAATTAAAAATTTGTAAGGAAACCGCGGAAACCAGTGTCTCGCCTTCTTTTGCTGTAAATCGCAGGCTCAACAAAAATGAGGGAAAAACTCAATAAAAATATTCCTCTTGATACAATCTTCTAATTGTAAGAAGCTTCTGTCTAAGTTTGGTTAAAATCTAGGATAGTTTATGAATTCTTATAAATGTTTTAAAAACAACTGCAGACTGTACATGTATGTATGGTTAACTGGAAGAAAATCTAAGTCCATTTAAAAGTAAAATACAGAAAAAATGGATTTATTTTTTTTACAAAATTTACTTCTGGATACTATTTTATGATCATTATTAAGCTTCTGTCCAAATTTTTTATGATCATTATTAAGCTTCTGTCCAAATTTGGTACAAACCCAGGATAGTTTAAGAAAGTTATAAAAATTCTAAAAAGTTTAACCACAGAGTGAATGTAATGTTTCCCCGTAGAAAAACTAAGTCCATTTATAAGTAAAATTCGTAAAAAATTTAATATTTTTTTTTACAAAATTTACTTCTGGATACTATCTTATGATCATAAACAAGCTTCTGTCCAAGTTTGGTAGAAATCCAGTATAGCTTAAAAAAGTTTTTAAAATTTCAAAAACTTTAACCACAGAGTGAATATTTGTGGACGCCTCCGTTGATGATGACAGTATGTAGGATCGCTTAGTCTCGCTTTTTCGACTTAAGTCAAAGGCTCGACAAAAACTATGTAAAACATTAAAAATCTTTTGTTAAAAAGTTCAAACAATTCATAGCAAAGTTTTCTGTTATTGGAAAAAATTTAACTTACTACATATATCAATGCTCCAATATTTGGATATTTCCTGACCCATGGTGGATAACCAGTCAGCATGTGGACAAGGACACATACAGCTGACCATAGGTCAGATTTATAGCCATGGCCTTCACCTCTGGCTTTTTCTGGACTAAATACAATTTGTGATCCACTAGGAGTTGCTCCACGTTTGTCGGTGCTACTAGTTAACTTTCTAGCCACACCAAAGTCTGTGATCACAACATCTTTTGTTCCACTCCTTACTAGAATGTTATCAGCTGCAATTATAGAAGAATACTTACTCTAAAATCATCATCTATTCGGAAATGTACAGTTAATGGATATCAACCTCTTTTGTTTTAAAGCAATATTTTTTTTATAATAATTCATAAAACAAAAGAGAGAATTGTGGTGGGATACTCACATACCTGATGGTGAAAGAAGAACAATTGTATAAAGAATATTTACTTATTTTGTTATAGTTTTGTCTCCTGTTCTTATTCTTTTAAGATCTGACAACAAAAGACAGTCTTATTTTGGTATGTCTGTCCTAAGTCAGGAACCTTGTGACAACTTTTCGTTAGTTTGTTTTTTCTTTTAATATTTATAAGACTCTTGAGGATTTTTTTTACATATTGTATAGTCGCGGCCAGTCTAGATGAAGACTGTATGTTGTACCCTAGATGTTCTCTGGTTACTTATGTTCTGGGATTGCTATTTAATTGACATTTATCCCATATATCTTTTTATTCATAATCTGATTTGTTTTAATGCTGACCTTTAGAAAGAGAAAAACACATGAAAATAATTTTATGTACATTTTATCTGATATTTTCAATGTTACATTTGAAATTATTACGATGTAAAGATAAATACAACTGAAAATATAGTTATACCTTTTAAATCTTCATGAATAACATATCTTTTTTCCAGGTACACCAGAGCTTCTAGAATCTGTTTAAAGTAATTGATAGCCGTTATCTGACTTAGTCTACGACTCATAGATCTCTGCATGTTAATTGTTTCTGTTAAGCAGCCACCTGTAAATACAATGTCAATCGTTAATTTTAAACAGGGATTTATTTTTTTAACTGCTGTTTTATTCCCTAGAACTCCTCTCTTCTGTTCACTGTCACATCAGTAGATCTCAAATATATATAACTTGTCATTTATATTTTTAATTACTAGTATTACACTTAAATATCATAAAGGTGTAACTTCCAATTTTACAACTTCCAATCAAAGACATAAAGCACTAGTAATAAGTTTTAGATCTTCGTCATTTCTTCCTTATTCATAGATGTTTCCAATAAACTTTCGAAATGTTATTTAAGTTATTAACTTTTTTATCATATGAGACACATTCATATAATTAGGTAACATAGAAATTGGCAAACGATCAGTATGCCTTACCATCAATAAACTCTGACAAGATATAGATTTTTTCGCCTCTTCTCAAGGTTCCAATAAGCTGAACAACGTTTCGATGTGTCAAATCACTCCAAATCTCTAGTTCATTGAATTCATATTTCGAAATGTGAATCTAAAAAAAAAATTAAAAAAAAATAAAACAATGCTTTGTGTGATGAGGGTTTACTACAAATTGATTCAATTCTGTGACATTAAATACAGGTAACAATAAAAATGCTTCGCTGAGCGCACCTGGATACCACAGCAGATGTCCAACCCTGGAAAGTTGGGGCCAAAATGGACACAATATTCACGCTTGATACTGGTTTGAATTTGATTGTTATTTAAATTTTTGACACATAATAGGTTTTGGACACAGAATAACTGTAGTCAAAGAACTTGAATTATAATTTGAATATATACTCAAATTTTTGATTTTGTGCAATACACTATGCTGTTAATTTTTGACACATAATAGTAGGTTTTGGACACAGAATAACTGTAGTCAAAGAACTTCAATTATTATATAATTTGATTTTATATTCATTTTTTTGCTTTTGTGCAATACACTATGTTGTTGTGAATTACTGCGGGGGCATAAAAACTTGATAAAGTGTTTCCCTTTAAGTCTCTGTTCTGATGGGGTTTACTTATTAGTTCAATCTAAGAGTTATAGTACCTTCTTAATGCAGAATTTGTAATCTGTATTGAAGTCCATAGCAAGGTGACACTTGCCAGACGTACCACTACCTAGATGAGATAATCTCACCCACTGGAAATTCTTACTGTATCTTGTCTTCAGTATTTTTATTCTATCCTATAAAATATTATCTTTTTAACTTGAAATATCATTTATTTACACTATAACAGTACAATGTATAAGATTGTCATTGTTAAATTCATTTACTTAAGAAATGTTGTAGCTTGAAAGTTTTGAATAAAAACATAAATAATCACATATGAAATAGAGAATGGAAATGGGGAATGTGTCAAAGACACAACGATCCAACCAAAGGGTAAACTTGTTATTTTAGCAGCAACCAATTATAAAATTTAATTAAGTGACTGCCTTATTTTCAATTATCTAGGTCAGTATTATAATATATTTATTCAGTTATCTACCTTATTTTATAACAAAAGGCACACTTAAAGCTTTGATGTTTGACTTTTCCCTGATTTTATAATTTACCTGAAACTGAGGAAGTATAACACCTTCTTCTCTTGTGTCATATCTTTTACCATTTTTCCATTGCTTTTTCATATCAAACCAAATCCTGGCAGGACCCAACAAATGTTTTCTATCACCATAAATTACGTCCTGTATCCCTGGTGTTCCTGTTGGTCTATCAACCAATGACTGGTACCTTTCTCTATATTCTTGTGGTCTAACATTTGGCATACTGGTAAGTCTGTCTTCAACATACACACGACCTGGCAGTGAAACGTACTCCTGATTTATACCACCTGATGCCAGTTCCAAAGATTCGTCTCTAACCAGAGGTAAAGAGGTATGAACACTGGAATCTGATGGTAACTGATAAGCCTCTGCAGGGAGATGTAGACTGGACTCAGGTGTACGGAGAGTACCAATAAAATCTGTTGGAGTGGGGGTTTCATACAGGATGGGGTCTGGATAAAGAGGATAGTCAGTACTGTCTGTAAATATATCTCTTGGTCGGTCAAGTGTGACACTACGATTTCTTGTTGTTTGACTATAAGGAAGAGATGCCAGTTCATCCTGCTGCTGCTGAAGTCGTTTAGGAAGATTGGATGTCATCATTACAGTGCTACCATCTGACATCTTCCTCATCAATGGCTCAGACTTAGACACCTTTTTACTTCCGGATTTCTGGCTTCGTGATTCCATTCTCCTATCCATTCTAAGTTCTGGAATGCTTTCTAGCACTGGACGACTTACTGTACTGAGTCTCTGATGACGAGGCATGTTTAAACTCTTGATGCTAGAAATGCTGTCAATACTGGAAAATGGATCATCATCTACTGCATCAGGATTAGCAAACCTGGCCAAATTCTTCTTTAATTTCTTCCATACTTTCTCAGTATTATCTGCTATTTCTGCTCTCTTCAGTTTGACACAAATAATAACTGGACATGTGACTTCTGACGTAAAACTATCTGACAATCCACAGATAGAAACATGCTTCTGTATAAGTCTGAACAAAGTCATACAGAGGGAACAGGAATCTTGGTATCCCATACTGCATGAACCAAAATGGCAAATCAGTGCAGAAAGGTGGGTACAAATATAGCATGTAGTTGTCTCCCCTGCTGATTTAACTTGCATACTTGTCATAAGACATAAATTGATCTCATCAAAGATGTCAGGTGGAACTTTCTGAAAATAATGTATTAAAAGATAAAAAATCAACTGACACCAACAATCTTAATTATATCTCATCAAAATAAATTGGGAATGTGTCCATGGGACACAGATGATGCCCCCACTTGCATATCATATAAAGTTATAAAGGGACATAACTAAAGAATGGCAAAAGAGACTCTACCCAAACTTGTACTTGATTGTGGTAATATGTATTGTGTAAAAGTTTAATATCATTTGGTTTATGCAAACTTAAGTTAGAGAACAGAGTTAATTTTTCCATTTGTACATTTTGGCATAACTCTAGAACAATAAAATTAACACCACCAAAATTCAAATTAATTTTAACTTCTGAATGCAAGTTCTATAAAATAATATTTCTTGATCATGCATTAAAATTTAAAGTTAAGTGGTTATTGAGAAAAAAAAAATCTTCCTTTATACACCTGAATAGATACACATATGAATGTTCAACGCAGTAAGCAAATAAAAATTTAAATGATTACACAACTAATATAATTCCAAACTACTTGATATGAAATAAATATTTACCAATTCCTCTGTTTCATTTAACAAGAGACCCAGTATGTCACTTAGTTTATTTTCTCCTCCGGACATACATCCATGTTTTCTTCTGTACTTAAAATTAGTTATCACGTCCAGATTTCTGCTGACTCTGTCTTTATTATCTCCCTTGCTGCCACTATCAACAGGAGGCTCCTCCTACAAAAGACATCAACATTCAATATTCAAAAAATCATACAATATATCAAGTTTACCATTTCAATGTGTATAGAATAATGCTGTCTTCCATAGTGGCTATTTAACATATGTATTTTTGAAAAATACCCTTAAGACAATTTAGGAGGGACTTGTTGGTTACTTTGCAGCTTGGTCTTTGTAGAACGTCGATTTTACTGTCGCAAATTCAGTTTACCTAGCAACGCAGAGATAGGTAAATGAATATTTGCAACAGTAAAATCAAGTTTTATGAAGCTTAAAGCTTAAAATACAATAGAGTTTATATCTCCATTCTAATGCCACATATTAAAATAAATGTCATTTAATAAATATTTTGGCTTAAAAATGGCATAAATGAAAAAGCCTGCGAAACTGTTGCATTGTCTTTAGCATCTAAACAATGTGACGTCATGTGTTTACTCTGGATGTCAAACATGAATACTAAACGTATTTTTACTTTTCGTACGCTTCAAAATGGTTTCAATATAGACAAAAAGAAGATTTTGAGGCTCAAAATGTGAATATCTTGTTTATTTTTTGAGAAATAACATATCCCAAAAAAAACGGATTTCAAATGGTGGCTTTCTTAGTTAAGGACTGGTAGGATGTGGAACCTAACCCCTCAAAATATTTATCATCTTCCAATGAAAATTATTGTTACAAACTAATTGCATTAGAATATTGGTTTTCCCTGTTTGAATGGTTTTACATTAGTCATTTTGGGGGTCCTTTATAGCTTGCTGTTTTGTGTGAGCCAAGGCTCCTTGTTGGAAGTCATGCTTAACCTATAATGATTTACTTTTTACAAATTTCGTCTTGGATGGAGAGTCGTCTCATTGGTGCTCATACCACATCTTCTTATATCTATGATAAGAACCCCTTTTCTTTGATAAATTGGCATTCAACTATCTTTCACAACAAAAGTTTACAACATAAGCCCAGGGGAGGTTTTAAGCACTCAAATATGTTAACCAAGCCACATTCTGTTTGTGTCTGTCCAAATTATAAACTTGTAATTCAGTTGTTGTCATTAGTTACGTTAGTTATGGTCTGTTATATCTTATTGTTTTTGGTAAGTGTTTTGTCAGGCTGTCTGTTTGAATTGTTTCCATTTCTCATGGTTAGGCCTTTTAAAGCTGACTATACGGTATGTGTTTTCTCATTATTGAAGGTGTATGGTGCTTATGGTAATTAAATTGCTTTATCAAAGTTGTCTAAACTCTGTTGGACAGTTGTCTCATTGGCAATCATACCACATCTCTTTATTTTATAATTATGTCATGACTTTGTATATATTGGGGTTGAATTGTTTTTAAATATTAATCTAACGTTTTCATCTTTGTCTTTTTCATCATCTTCTCTTCTGTGTTTTTCTTTTTCTGTTTCTTCTTCATCTGATTTTTGACTTCCACGACTGGTAAAGTGACCAGAGTCGCTATCAGTCAACTCATTACATGGGTGATCTCCCTTTCCCATTTGTCCATCAGTTGCATTGAAGTGTCCTTTAAAATTCCATCATTGTTAAAATTTGAACAAACAAAAACTACAGAATTAGATCACCATAGTTTGTAATGGTAAAATATATTAAATAACGTATTATAACTTATCAAAGTAATATTGGGAAAAAAGGGATGTCATATAATGCAGTTTTGACTTCTAATATTTTAAACTTACAATTTATATTTTAGATACCTACTACATAGACCATCCAAGGCAAAAAATTCTATCGCAAAAACCAAAGATTTGAATACAAGTGCTTGCTACAAATCCTTGCATAAACAAATCAATCACAAAGCAATTTCATATTTCACTAAATACGTTAAGTTCTTTTGTCAGTTTAGAAATGTATTGTACTAAAAATTAAAAATCCCTAAGTTAACCTTTAAGTTAGCTACTTTTTACATTATTCAAAAAGTTCTATTCCATTTCTTGAAATTGAATGATTAGGGTCCTCATAAAAAGGCATTATGTTTATAATTTAAATGGAGAGCTTGTATATATTTTTTGTAAATGTTTGTTTTTGAAATAATTCTATGTAAAAGCAAAACTGCACATTAAAATCTCTAAGGACAAATCATCAGAGGAATGAGGTTTAATACGAAACAAAAATTATACAAGGTACATAAATATAAAATTAGCCAAAAAACTGTATTTATTTAATTTTCTTTGAGAAAATTGAAAACACATACCTCCTGTTGACTGTCTTCCATGTGGTCGTTGTTTTCTACGAAATGCTGGATATTCACTTGTGAAATGAGGTCTCCATTTCCTGGTAACAGCTGGACTAGTGAATTGGGGTCTCTGTTTTCTGTTCACAGTTGTATCTGTGAAATGTGGTGGCCGTTTTCTTGTATACCTTATTTTACATTTACTAGTATATTGTGGTCGTTGATTTCTTGTATAAAGTGTCTCATATTTACATGTCAAACTTTTCCTTGGCTTTCTGGCAATCTTCTTTGTATACTGACATGTCACATTTATGTTTCCTGATTCACTGTTTCTGAAATGGTTCAATCTAATGGTACCTCCTTCTGTTACTTTACCTTTAACTTGTTTTTCTGAAGAATAAAATGTATGTTCTAAATATTTAAGTGTAGATTTTACTTCTTTTTTTTTTTTTTTTTATGCACAAATTTTTCTGTTTCAACTAGGCTTCATTTTTAAAAATAAAACTATTAAATAACATTGAAGAATTTCTAAGGTTATGAATAGTTGAATTTACACTTGTATGCAAATAAGTCCGCCATCTTAAATTTATTCCGGTCAATAGGTCATTCTGAGAGAGAAACAATATTGGCTGCCATTATGATTGGAACGTACATCAAGACAACTTTATTCTCGATTAGTTTTGGCGCTACACTGATGTTTGTTTAGAAGTTGTCATGGGATTAGCTTTCACCTCCAAATGACCTATTGACCCGCGGTGCTTCTGGTGACATGCGCAATAAACCCTACAAGTGTAAATACGTCTATAGTATAAACATTTTTAATATTTTCAAATTGATGCATTACATCCTCATCATATTTTTGGTACTTCTCCAGAAACGTATATATGTGTGTGGCATATCTGTCTCACTTTCAATCAAACAACATTGTACATGCACATAGAGTTAAGGAATTGAGGTCAAGCAATGTGTGACTCCTGACTGTATCTAACTTTTATTTTTGAGGCAAAAGCTAGTAAAAGGTTAAGTATATAATGTCAACAAGGTAATGTGACTTTATAACAAGACTTACTTTGTCCTTTAGACTTGGTGAATTGGTGTATTTCTTTACAGCTGACACAGGAATCATGTTTTGACAGAATTTCTTTCTTGCCACATTCTATTTCATCTGTCAACACTTCTCCATTACATTCTACCACTACAGATTTCTCCTTCAAAGATTCTTTGGTTAAATCTGTATTTTGTGTCACTATTTTCTCCATATGATCTTTTACAATGCTATCTGTATCAGTAATCTGGTTCAGGTCATACTGTACCCCCTCATCTTTCATTGGGTCCAAGTCAGTATGAACCCCTTCCACTTTCATTGGGTCCAAGACAGTATGTTCTCCTTCATCTTTCATTGGGTCCATTTTTTCTCCTTCATAATCCTCTTCTTTCTCTTCACACCAAACCTTCAGTATTTTCTGACTTTCTTTCTGGCATGATTCTTTAGTATGGTTGTTTGTCTGGTCCATTTTACACTTTAATTGTTGTGTTTTGATAATAGATTCCAGGGTCGTCTGGACCTGATCTACTGGAAATATCCCATCCCTTACCAATTTAAGGATTAAATCTAATGTACCATTCTTGTTATCTTTATTGTTCTTTAGTTTCCTACAATAGATACATGTACAAGTTAAATACTAACTTACTGACAAACCTGTTTAGAATATGAAATGAACATTTTTTTAACCTTCATTATTATCTGCTTTATAAAAGTATTTAACATTGTTTTCAGGGACTAATGATGATTTGCAAATAATGTCTAAAGAACAGCTTACAAAAAATTGTAAGTTTCAATCTTAATTTTCATTGAATTAAAGAAAAATTATCATGTAACACTACAGTAAATACCAATACATCATGTAAATACAAATCATATTTAAAATTAAAATCTTAACAGAAGATTTGATCAGATGTGGACCGCGAGGCTCCTCAACTATGCACGTTTGGAGTTGAACAGGTAATAAGTCTGCATTAACCATAAGATACGCTGACCAATTTCTTATACAAATAATATGTCCTTGAAATCCATTGCTACCAGTAACCTAGAGTTCTGATTATATCTATCCTTAGTAAACATACCTGTAAATTCTTGCTAAAAGAGCTTTTGTCCTGTATTTAGCAGAAACTTGACGTTCATCTTTAGACAGATCTCTTTTTTCTGTATATTCCTCATGTTCACTTGGCTGAGCACAAGGTTGCTTCAGGTTAGTTTCACTACGATGGCGATGACGAGATTGGCAGGTCTCACTTGAATGACCCAGATGTGTGCTGTAGGTCTCACTATGAGGGTTCTGAGGTCTGTTGTAATTAAAAAACAAAACATCAGAGAGAACTTGATCAGACATAAAAATAAAAGCAGCATTTCCATATATTGGTTGGTTCATAGCTCATAAATAATAATGTTCATTCATGGTTATGGTTATGGTATAGGTTTAGGTTTAGGGTTAGGGCTATTGTTAGATTTAGGTAAATGTTAAGGTTTGGTTTGGGGCTAGGGATGGTTGAGTATAGCTTTACATTGGTTGGGACCCCTAAAGTAAAAATGCCACTTATTCTAATTCTTTGTTCTTTTATGTAACTTTTGTAACTTTTTGATTTACAATTTTGTTTTGTTCTTTTATGTACCTTTCAACCAAAATATAGATATTATAGGAGAGGATAAAGTGCAGAAGTTCATCATTGGTTGTTTCAAATTAAATTTTTACATTGTTTGCTTTTATTGAATTGCAGTTGAGTGCATTTCTTTATTATGAGAAACTGACATGAATTTATTTGTAAAATTTCTATTCTCTGTGCAACATTGTGTGTGTGATAGAGCAATTTGTTTTCTCAATGATGTACATGTATACATATTAAATAATTTTTATTTATTGTAATAGTCTTAATTGAAAAAAAATGCTTATATACTTACTTAGGTAAACCTTCTTTGGTTTCTTCGTGAGAATTAGAATCAACAAATGACGCTTCTTGGTATTTCTTAACTTCAAGATTGGAAAAATATGCCTCTATTTTCAGTTTTGTAAATTTACTGAAATCTTCCATATCCAGATCTTTTTCAACCTCTAATTTATCTCTTGACATTTTTGAATAATTTGTTTCATTATTCTTTTTTCTTTTTTCTTCATGCTCAACCTTCCTTTTGGATTTAAATGTATCCTTATTCAATGATTTTGATTCTTGCAGTCTTAATTGTTTGTTTTTACTATTTCTAGATTTTGGCCAATTATCAGCCTTTCTGTCACAATGTAATGTCATATCTAAGTCTGGTATTGGGCTTAAACTGTAGTTCTTCCCGTTCTTTTGTGACTTTTTGTTTCTTTCATCATTTAGTGATATGTGTGAAGATATGCTTTGCAAACTTTCTTCTTCTAAACCCATATCTGAAATATAATAAGAACATCTTCATTTCCTGTTTTGACCCCAAGCCTTGAAGTCATAAAACGTTCAAGTCAGTTTTTTGAACTCATACTCCAAAATCAACCAATCAAAATGACCTTTAGCACTGTATTTCCTGTATTGTCCCCTGTGCACTGTATTTCATGTACTGACCCCTGCACACTGTAAACTGACCTTGATCACTGTATTTCCTGTACTGACCCTTGTGCATTATATTTCCTGTACGAACCCCTGTGCATTGTATTTCCTGTACTGACCCCTTTACACTTTATTTCCTGTACTAACCCCTGAGCACTTTATTGCCTGTACTAACCCGTGTACTGTATTTCCTGTAATGACCCCAAGGTACTGTACTTTCTGTACTGATTCCTGTCTACTGTATTTACTTAACTTACCTTGAGTATGTATTTCCTGTACTGACCCCTGTGCACTGAATTTCCCTAACTGACCTTGAGCACAGTTATTCCTGTACTAACCCCTGTGCTTTGTATTTCCCTAAATGATCTTGAACACTGTATTTCTTCTACTGAACCGTAGGTAATGTATTTCCCTAATTGACCTTGAGCACAATATTTCTTGTACTGACTCTAAGGCACTGTATTTCCCTAATTGACCTCGAGAACAGTACTTCCTGTACTGACCCCTGTCTACTGTATTTCCCTAATTGACCTTGAGCATATTATTTCTTGTACTGACCCCATTGCACTGTATTTCCCTAACTAACCACAAGCACTATATATGTCAACATAACAGCCCTGGACAACTGAATATTGATTTGTTTTTTTAACCTTTAAATCTTACCATATTTTTAACATACATACCTCTGTACTCCTTGATAATTCAATATCACATTTCTTTACTGTACTTTATTTGGGGGATTCCTAAAAAATAAACAATATATTAGGTTACTTGACAAGAAAATCTGTCCTGGAAATTTCAGGAAATTTAATTTGAAATTACTTCCTTTTTTAGATCTGTGATTTTGAAAGGAAATTTCTGTTAAAATAGACACGCCTGACATTGTCAAGATTATGGCTGTTATAATTTCAACAACATGCATCAAATGCTTCAGATGTAGTCTGGTAATACTGAAACATCTATATTAAGATGGTAGTACTGAAACATCAATATTTAAATGATAAAACTTTCAAGGCTATTTTTTTTTATCTACTGGTCAAGTAAGAGTAACCAGTTGGAATTCACCACTAACACTGTGTTGAGAGATGTATGCAATTTAATTTTGAAAATCATAAATCTTTAAGAATACTTTTGAAAGAAATTAAATATTGTAAAGGCAAGATTAGATTTCACTTTGACTTAAGACCCAAAGTTTACCAATATCAAGGACGTCAGGAAAGCAATGAATGCATCTTTCTACAACATGCTTATTTGAAGATTTTTCTGCATTCTTGTTATTTATTAGGATCCAACAAATGAAGCTAAATATTTTGTCTGAAGAAATCAGCAGTCTGTTGTTTGTACACAACAGTTCCGTTATCAAATACAAAAGAAAGTGAATGTAACTGTAGATATTTCTGAACAGATTTTTTCTTTGTACAACATTGTCAATTCAACCTGGGACTATTATACTGTGTTCTTTATGTACCTATTACAATAGTCCCAGATTCTGATTCATTCATTCAACAAAAAATCTCACGTCTGTATATCATCAAATCAAATATGTATGTATATATATATACCTTTCTGTAACTTTTAATCCATCTTTTTTATGTGTTTTTATTTACATTCTTAGGTCAAAGTTTTACAAAATCTTGTTTATACAGACCTTGGTTTGAGCACTGGACATACGATTACTGAAAGACAGAACCATACAGTCTGATTGGCCCTAACTCTCAGCTGACATTTAATTAAACGATAACAAATGTGTGGTATGATTTAATCTGACTGAGAACCATACCACACTAAATAGGCAAGAAGATTTTGTAACCCTTAAATAAACCCTCAAACATAATGTACTAAACAAAACCCTACAACACCCAGAAATGTGAGACAACTCAACTAAAGGATCAAGGTATCAAATAATAGTAGCAATTTATTATTTATGGACTTAACCTCTGTCTAGTCATGGAAGACAATCTCTTACCTTTGACAAGTTTTGCCAAATTAGTAAGTACATTTATTTCTATTTATATCTCTGCAGGTTTTTTTATTAGTATATACCAATTTTTTGCTTTTTTTTCCCAATCAAATGGATGACCTTGTCCAAAGAAATGTTTTGTGTCTAGAAATAGAACATAGGGAATTTTTGGTTTATTGTGTTATTGCACAACCAATGAAGACTGAATAGTAAGCAAAAAAATGTTTAAATCTTCCCAACAGTTCGGCTATCTATATCACAATGGAACAATCAATGTAAAAATTTAGGTTTAAAAATAATTATATTTTGAGACAATAAGGGTGGTCATGTTATTCCTAACAGAAATGCATACCTTGAAACAAACATACAATACTTTCTGTGTCATTTTGGTCTCTCGCAGAGAGTTGTCTTATTGGCAATCTTATCACATCTTCCTATTTTTATAATCACAGTTAAACAAACATCACAAAAGATGCAGACTATTGTTGTTTCAAATCCACCATTTTAACTAGATAGAAACTGTAGACAAGAGGATCTCTATTCTCAATATGATCAGCCTCTTTCTTGGAAAAGATCTGCACCATAGTCAAGTCATCAAACTTGGTTTCTACATCAATTAATTACTCCTATAAAATGATTTTCATCTTAACTTGCAAATTAACATGTATATCTCTAAAATAAAGATAAGTGAAATATTGTATCGACAAATAAACTATGTATAAAAAATCTTACCTATAAATTCATAATGATATATGAGTACGATCTGCTCACAATGATCAACTACGACTTACAACACGAACAAGGAAATTAAACAATAAATTCTCAGTTAAAAATAAACGTGACTGCCAATATATACATCGACCTTTTCTTATTTTAACCAAAAAACAGGACAAAAATGTTTAAGTGCTATTTAAAACTTAACAAATCTTCAAAATGAATATTAAATTCAGAGAAACAAACAAGGAGTAATGCAAGAAATGCATCAGCTGTTGAAATGACTAGGGATTATAAGTAAATGCCTCTATTTGGTCTCATATTTTGAAAAGTTTATTTTCATTTTTATCATATAAATTTTGTAATTTTGGCATTCTTAATATATAAAACAAGATTTATAGATTGATACTGAAAATTGCTTATTTCATTTTTTAAGCAAACTAAACTCTAAAATCGTATGATCCAGTTTCTAGAAATTATCATGTTAAGAAAATTATTGAGCCAATACATGTATATATACCATGTATACTAAACTAATATGCATAACTTTTATACATTTATTATAAATCCATAACATATAATCGAAAGAAAAAAAAATTCTTTAAGGAAAAATTACTGTAAATTAAGTTTTGTGTTGTTATGCTAAAGTTTACTTACTATGACCTTAATAAACAATGAACTCAGAATCAGAGAGCATGTGAAAAATAAGTGAGATGGTAGACATGCAATAGAGTGATGTTTCTTTTTTTTTTATATTTTCCATTTCTATTTTGTCCAAAGAAAGTCCATGTACACATGTTTTATGGTAAAATCGTTTATTTCTAAATTTGAAGTATCATATTTATGATATTAATTGAATATCATAAAGTCTGTCATAAAGTCTGTCTGTCTATTTATTTTTTTCAGAGTAAATTTTGTGGTAAAGAATTTAGAAGCTAATGCCCTTAGAAGATTACTTCAGGTATAAGTGGCCGGGTATAACATACACTAAATTATAGCAGCAATGAATATTTGGTCATATAAAGATGGAATTGTACATAATATATCATGCCTGCCTACACTATTCCATTTCCTATTTCATTCAAATTTCAACTGTAAAATCAGGGTCAAAACAGTAATTTTGCAAGTCATTCCAAAAGTTCAAATGATAATGATTGTGTGAACTAAGTGTCAAGTTGATGTGACCAGAACTTTATGGCTAACTTCCTTATTATAAATTAAACTTTAAATGTACTGAAATTGCGCTATCAGTCATTTCCATGTTCAGTAGACTGTTAATTGAGATCCATACTTTAATTTGGCATACTATTTAAAAAGTTCATGTTATAAAACTAACTTCAAGTTGTTATTCATAACATGGTGATTTTCTTAAAATATTACCTTTTACCATATTTTTATAATATTAAGATAATTGAAATGGTACAGTAGCCCTTCCCACAAAAAATCTTAAGTGTAAAATTTATTGTACCAGTAAGTCAAAAATATTCTTTAACAATTCAACCAAATTTTTTTATCGTAAGACAAATTCTACACTTTTTTTGTGAAAAGGGCTACAGGAGTTTTTGAGCTTAGACTGGGAAATTTTTCCAATAACAGTCCAAACTCTTAAAATGGTACAGGTGGACTTGCAGACTAACTGAAGGATGAACCTAAAGACTAGACAAAATAATGCACCTCTTCTATCTAAGTATAGATTAATGGTGTTTCTACACATTAATATCCTAAAATAGCAGCCTTGAGCAACAATGTGAACCTTTTTGGTGAGTGAGCACAGCAAATGAGCCAATGATACAAGAATTACTGAGCGACTGAGCAGGATGATATAGGAGTAGGGAAAGACTATAAGGCAGAAATATTGAACCATGAAAACAATTTGAAGGAGACTAGAAGGCATTTTTATCACATAAATGTATTATCTGATGTCCTACTTTCATAAATGTGGCTTAAGCGTTGACATTTTGTTCTTATGTTGTATTGCTGCACCACTGTACCAGGTATGGGGAAGATATTTAACCCTGCAAAATTCTGTATCCGCCTGTCCCAAGTCTGAAGCCTTTAATTTAGTGGTTGTTACTTGTTGCTGTATATCTTATTTGTTTTCTGTTTATTGTTTTTGTGCATAAATCTGATTTAAATTATTTTTCTTTTGTTGTTTGTGGGCCTTTTATAGCTTGTTATAAATTGCATTATTGGTTTTGCACATTATTGAAGGTTGTACCTTGACCTGTAATATCTTACTTCTGCATCATTTGGGATCTGGTGGAGATTTGTCTCGTGTCTCATTGGCAATCATATATATATCTATATATATGAATTCTGCAACCTTCTAATTTATCACATTTGTATTTTAATGATTTCGAGGGTAAAGTTTGAACCAGGATTTCAAATATTTAACAAAGTACAAAATTTCCATAGGCTTAATTGCAGACTTTCGCAAACAACAACAAATGGAAGTTTTTAATGACCTTGACTGGCTATACAGCCCTTGCATGGTCGGTATTCGCAAACCAAGAAATAAATTACCAACAAACCAACAAAAATACATTTCATTCTCAATCCTTGAATAATTAGTTTCCACCAAAATTAATGAATCCACACTGCTTGATAAAAAAAAAATAAAAAAACATTGTTCAAATTTTGAAGATGACATATGCATTTGAAGTGAGAACATTCGTTTAACTAGACAAGTATGGTGTTTCTGACACTTACAATCAAAAGTTTAGTGACTAAATCATCTAAATCGTCATTTGTTCACCTTCACCTTTTTTTATTTTTATTTAAGAGACAATTTTTATCCCCCTCAGGCATACTACAAATTTTTAAACATTAAATGTTACTATCAATAATAGTATATATACACTGGTATGTTTATAAAAGTTTGCATGTATTATATAAGTTAGATTTTTAAACTTTAATAAATAAAAGGGTTATGAATCAATTGCAGATAAAACTAAGTGACCATATATCTGTTCTCATTTCAATGTATACCGAAAATTAATGATTACCATATTTATAGTTGTACAGGTATATATGTGAATTATGCATGATCCTCACTGTACAGCAACCCAAAGACACAAAGAAGAAGAGGAAACCATTTATGCCCTGCTTTCCCTCAATGAAACACATAGATAGGGAAATATTAATGTACATCCCTTCCCCACACAGAAACAAGGACAGAATGCAGAAATCATTAAATTTTGAAACCATTTATTGGAAAGCTGTCCTGAGTGTTCAGTGAAAGCTTTTCAGCTTTTTTCTCTTTAAAAAGCTATTATTAAGTGATGACTGAATGTATATGCCAACCAGATGGCCTCAATATCTTAAACTCAAGTTTATCAAGACTGATATAGTTACATACTTATCAAACATTAGGTGAATTTCCTTTAAAAATCACAGTAGGGGATTTTTCAGGAAAGGTCATACAAGTAAAGACAACTGATTAAATCTTTATTCATACAATCATTTTTTCCCATTCAGAATCTCTTACATTTACTATTTTACCTTTCTGCTCGTAACAAAAAAAAAAAACATTTTGCAAACTTTGGTCTGTATAGCAACAAAAACAATAATTTGAATAATATTTACATTGCAAAAGAGTTATTAAAAGAAGCTACGATTATCAGTTCCTTGTAAACTAGATATTAAGGTAATTTAATACTGCTGACATAGGTGAATATTTCACATTCCTACACCTACTTTCTGTTTGTGTTTTTCCAACTAGTTCCTCCAAAGTAAAATTGGTCTATAACAATCTCATGCATTTAAATATTGATCATAACCCTTTCTGTTACAAAGTTACCCTTCTTATTGTTTATCTATAGTTAACATAATATTTACCTCATCTTTTTATATATAGTAGGTTATCTGTAAAAATATTTTTAACAATTTTTCATACAATTTTAAGAAAAGGTCATCTTGATTTCTGTTCATGTATTTGAAATCAACTCTATCTAATATTAATTGATACTTTTACTAGTAAAGATTTTTTTTAAAACAGCTTACTTAATGTGATAAACCAGTAATTATTTTTGAATTTTATAAAGAAATGCTCATTTTATTTTTTATATAAATGTACAGTTGTCTGTTGTGTTTTAAAGTGTCTCATAAGTCTATTCTAAGGCTGGATATTTGATCTTTGTTTGTAATATGAATTCAATTGTTGTATATATATATATATTGTCTGATCAAATATGTGACACTATAATAAACTAATTATTTATTTTTATTTTTTATTTTATTTCTATTTACAATCAAAGTTTTCATCAGGATAAGGTCCTTTTATATTTACTTAGTAACTTAATTTCAGAAGTTTTAATCTTTGTTTTTTTTTTTCCCCACTCAGTTAACTTTTTGGATATATATGAAAAAATTTAAGGATAATTGGCATGTTACAGAGAGGCATACAGCCAGTAAAAAAATAAATGGAAGTTGGTGGTCCAGTAAATTTTAAATAATGCCTAACAACATTTTAAATCAATTTTACACAAAGCACCTATAACCTGCTCAATTTTCTTCTCTTGTTATATAAGGAGGAAAATTATAACATCAAATGCAATGTTGTTTTATTTCGAATTACTTTTTTTTTTGCGTTTTACCACAAAGTCTTCTAGTGAATTTATAATGGTTAACATCCTTGCTGTAACGGGACAAACATTGAAGAGATCAAGTTTTCAGTGTTTGAAGGAAAGGTCATAGAAATCAGGACAGCTTTCCAATAAAAATAAGGGTTGTGAAGCTGCAGATACAAAAATTGAGCAGAAGAACTGCCACTATATACCTTCTGCTTTAAATGCAGTAGTTTGTTTATTTTCTCATTTAAAATTAACTTATTTGAACTATGTGATTTGACTTCCAATCAAGCAATGAATAAGGAAGCAGGAAAAAAATACTGCAAACAAAACAAAACAGTTTATAGACCTGGTATATATAATCTACTTTGACATAATAATGTCTTATGAAACAAATTTTGTAAATTGCATGCTTCTTACAAAAAAAATAATTTAGGACCAAAAAAGTAGAACTTATATAAAGTACTTACACAGGCTAACATACAGATAACAGAATCTTCAGTACTTGGAGATGCAATAATTTAATGATAAACAATTTTTCCCTTTTTTTGTAAAATTTCATGACAAATTCACAATATTTAGTTATAACTGTCATGTCTGGTAGACATCCCTATATTTATGACATAGGTTACAAAAATTACCTTTTTTCAATCTATTAGTAAGATTTAAGATACTACTGTAGATTAATAAGCTTGTTATGTTTATCTAGTTTACACTAACACATCAAGGCATAAGAAAATAAATAGAAAGCATTAAAATTTGAGAAAATTTGCATAGCTTTACATAGTCATATTTGGAAAAAATAATTTCAGTACTGCAATTGAAATCCCCATAAATATTTAATAATTCCTATCTTACTTTTACTTATAGACAGCTAGCCATATAAAGAGATACATGTTATAGTCAATGATATTATTTACCTTACAGACAATAGCTATCCACTGTTGTTTTAACTTTGTTAACTTTCAGCCGACAGAAACTTGACCTAAATCTGTCGGCCAATAAGATTGTTTTCCATATATAGACTAACTAAAAATAATACATGATTCACTAAGACTATTTCTTGGTAATACAGCAAGGTCATAATGTAAAACATTTCACCGTCTACATCTCCCTCCAACTTTATAATACTACAGTTTCTAAGAAATCGTTATATAAGAGATATTGTAATGTGTCTCTGTGAAAAAGTATAGATTTTTTTATAAATTCATTTAACACCCACTAGTTATTTTAAATAAATTTAACACCCACAATAAATTTCAATACAGAATAATTTTTGATTATCAAAAAAACCCTACTATACTATATGTACTCAACATCAAAGGAAAATAACAAAACCATTATCCTGACAAACCAAAATAAAGGCTGTTTTTATCATACTTTTGATTTTAGTATTCAGTCTTTTTTATCATGGTCCCAACTCATGCAACTAAAGAGTTAGATAGTGATATTGAAAGTATAAAACTTACAGAAAATTCACACTACATGTGCTAAAATAACCAATATGTAGGAGGACATTTTGGAAAATAATATACCTATATATATATATCAAATTTATTAGCAACTATCTATTCTGGTCCCTTTAGAATTAAGAATGTGACACCAATGACAGATATAGGAAAAGGGGGCCTATTTTTTTCAAGAATGGATGCATGAAGATTTTAAAGACCATTAAGTCAAATGAGAGATATTTATGTAACTCCTTCATTAGACCCTCAAAAACACCACAATATCAAAAATAAAGAAAAAATTAAGATATTGGTATTCCAATGCTATGTTTTCTGTTTAGTATTAAATTTATATTAAGATCCATTTTCTTACATCTCGTTATCAATTTTATTTGGCAATCGCCAATGGCAGTCAGCAGGGTTAAAGAACATCAGTTGGTCAACCTGTTAGTCAAATGCATTTTGTTTAAATATACTTTTTCACTTTTTTGGTCTTTTGGAAAATTTTGTTTGTGCTGTATTTAGACCCTTCTACAAAGAAATTTGTTTTACATGCACATGTATAAAAATTGTGGTTTTTATCCAATGCAATAATAGGTTTGAACATAGTTTGTTTTCAATTTAGACTTGTTTATATTTTTTCGTTTGGGCTTGTATCATATTTTCCCTCCGGTTTATATGATCCATTCATCCTACATTGACTCTTAAATTCAAGAGTCTATCTTAAATTGAGGGTAAATTATATGGCCTTCCAAATACCATTTCAATCCCTAACATCACTGAAGAGATATATATTGTAGAAATCTAGATCTGGTGTACAAAAAAAATATTGACACCTTATGTTTGTGGCATAACATCAGGGCCACAAGTTTGTTGTTTTCTGTTTAGTATTAAATTTATATTAAGATCCATTTTGTTACATCTCACGATCAATTTTATTTGGCAATCGCCATTGGCAGTCAGCAGGGTTAAAGAACATCAGTTGTTCAACCTGTTAGTCAAATGCATTTTGTTTAAATATTTTTTCACTTTTTTGGTCTTTGGAAAATGTTGTTTGTGCTGTATATAGACCCTTCTACAACAAATTTCTCTTACATGCACACGTATAAAAATTGCGGTTTTCATCCAACGCAATAATAGGTTTGAACGCAGTTTTCAATTTAGACTTGTTTATATATCATCATGTATATAAAGGCTTTTTAAACTTTTCATTCAACAATATTACCCATCCTCTATATTATCCTACAAACTTCCTGTCATCAGGATAAGTAGTACATTGTATTTGTATATTTCAATTGAAATAACCTTCACCCATACGCTAATGTTCAAGAAAGTTTTAAAACAAACAACTTGACATATTTTTTTTAAAAACTGGGATGATTTAGATCTTGACATTTTGCATAGACACAAAGCCCCTTTAATAGACCTTTTCAAAAACTCTTGACACCGACTAATGTAGTTGACACCTTATATAAAGGGGTTGTATCATAATCAAAGGTAATAAAATGCAATATTAAGCTACAGCATTAGATTTGATCTCTCTTTTTTAGCGGGTTGTTCCACATGATTCAATCTTGCTGAATGGTAATGATTACATAACTCTGATTTTATGCTTGATTCTTGTCTATATTTTTTTTTAATTTGTCATTCATGTTGTTATTCAATGGCTTTGAACTTGCTGTCTTTAAGTGTGAGATCTCTCAGATCTGTCTTTGTTGTTTTTCTTGTTATGGATGTATAAAGACCCTGCCTTGCCTGGTATGTGTTTTTGATGTACTGTAAATTCAATTTTAATTTTTGCAATATATTGAGAAAAATCCTGCTTAATTCATATACAAAATTTCAAAATGCAAGTTTTAATTATTGTGATTATATCCCCTGTCACTTTTTTCGCATAAATAAAAACATCGCAATAATTTCTGAATTTAAGTATGTTTTTTTTTTGCTTTGTAATGTGATGAATAAAGCTTTTTTCAAGGCAGTGTCTGCGCGTACCCGCATGCGGGTACGAATAGTCAAATTGCCGTTCTAGGCTGTGCGTACCCACATCCGGTTTTCTATTAAAATGCCATCGAATCGGGAATGAAACGTGAAATATGTAGGAAAATTATCGATAGTATGGGGATTTCGTGTAGAACGAGTGAAGAATATGAAAAAACAATATTTTCAAATTGTATTCATTAATCAAAATTAAATGCTCAATGATGGAAAATGATACTGTACAGTCCCTGAAAAGAACAAGAGGCTCTCAAGAGCCTGAATCGCTCACCTTAATTCTTTTGGTTAAATCTCTCATCAATGATTATTTTGGCTTTTCAATTTATTTAAATGTTCTTTGGATCCTCCTATTTTCTTCAAAAGCAAAAAAAAACCATTTTCTCCTATGTTCTATTTTAGCAATGTTTCTTTACATACAAGGAAATAAAATTTATACTACATACTCTGAAACTCATTTAGCCGAAGTTTAGCTGCAGTTTCAAAGGAGAAGATTTTTTAAAGTAAGTCAACATGATGAACAAATTGTGAAAAAAGTCTTTAAAGGGCAATAACTCCTTAAGGGGTCAATTGACAATTTTGGTCAAATTGACTTATTTGTAGATCTTACTTTGCTGAATATTATTGCTGTTTACAGTTTATCTCTATCAATAATAATATTCAAGATAATAACCAAAAACAGCAAAATTTCCTTAAAATTATCAATTCAGGGGCAGCAACCCAACAACAAAATGTCTGATTCATCTGAAAATTTCAGGGCAGATAAATCTTGACCTGATAAACAATAATACCCCCTGTCAGATTTGCTCTAAATGCTTTGGTTTTTGAGTTATAAGCCAAAAACTGCATTTGACCCCTATGTTCTATTTTTAGCAATGGCGACCATGTTTGTTGATAGATCAAAATTTCAGATACAATTTATAAACTAAATACCCTAAGAAACATTCAGTTAAAGTTTGGAAGTATTTGGCCCAGTAGTTATAGAGGAGAAGATTTTTGTAAAAGATTACTAAGATTTATGAAAAATGGTTAAAAATTGACTACAAAGGGCAATAACTCCTAAAGGGGTCAAGTGACCATTTCGGTCACGTTGACTTATTTGTGAATCTTACTTTGCTGAACATTATTGCTGTTTACAGTTTATCTCTATCTATAATAATATTCAAGATAATAACCAAAAACAGCAAAATTTCCTTAAAATTACCAATTCAGGGGCAGCAACCCAACAACAGAATGTCTGATTCATCTGAAAATTTCAGGGCAGATAGATCTTGACCTGATAAACAATATGACCCCAGGTCAGATTTGCTCTAAATGCTTTGGTTTTTGAGTTATAAGTCAAAAACTGCATTTGACCCTTATGTTCTATTTTTAGCAATGGCGGCCATGTTTGTTGATAGATCAAAACTTCGGATACAATTTATAAACTAGATACCCTAAGGTACATTCAGTTAAAGTTTGGAAGTATTTGGCCCAGTAGTTTCAGAGGAGAAGATTTTTGTAAAAGATTACTAAGATTTACGAAAAATGGTTAAAAATTGACTATAAAGGGCAATAACTCCTACAGGGGTCAACTGACCATTTTGGTCACGTTGACTTATTTGTAAATCTTACTTTGCTGAACATTATTGCTGTTTATAGTTTATCTCTATCTATAATAATATTCAAGATAACCAAAAACAGCAAAATTTCCTTAAAATTACCAATTCAGGGGCAGCAACCCAACAACGGGTTGTCTGATTCATCTGAAAATTTCAGGGCAGATAGATCTTGACCTAATAAACAATATTACCCCCTGTCAGATTTGCTCTAAATGCTTTGGTTTTTGAGTTATAAGCCAAAAACTGCATTTGACCCCTATGTTCTATTTTTAGCAATGGCGGCCATGTTTGTTGATAGATCAAAACTTCGGATACAATTTATAAACTAGATACCCTAAGGAACATTCAGTTAAAGTTTGGAAGTATTTGGCCCAGTAGTTTCAGAGGAGAAGATTCTTGAAATAGTTTACGACGACAGACGACGACGACAACAGACGACGACAGACGACGGACTCCAAGTGATGGCATAAGCTCACTTGGCCCTTCGGGCCAGGTGAGCTTAAAAAAAAAAAAAAACTACTAAAATTAAAGCTGGAGTTTATAAAAATTAAAGAAGCAAGTTATAATATCAATTTAAACCAATTACAAAAGATTCATGTAACTAATTAAGATTTGGAACAAATTTTACATAATATGATTGTTTTGGCACAGATTTCAACCCGGCTGCACATTTCAAATTTTGACAGCCTACGTTTACGTTTCATTATTCATTATTACTTGCTTCTTTAAATTTTAATTTTCAGTATAAACTCAAGCTTTAATTTTAGTAGTTTTATATATTTTATATATTTTAGTTTCTGTTTTACATTTACTTAAAGATTATTTTAAAATATCATATGGGTATATTTTTAATTTATAAAAAAATCATTTTTTAAATTTGCATTAAATTTCAATAATAGTATTAATTTCTATCATGTTTTTCTTTTACAGGAACTGTACAGTTTTATTTTCCATCATTGTGCATTAAATTTTGCAATGATTATTATGTATCATTATTGAATAAATACTTTGAAAATATTATTTTTCATACTTTTCACTCGTTCTACACAGGGACGTATGTAGAGAATCATTGGAGAAACCACACTGTACACCTTAAAACTTTAAAAGTTGTTGATGGATTTTAATGAACTATAGATTTTCTTAAACTTAAATGATAACTACATTGATAGAGTTAATTTGGTTAATAATGTTCATGTCCTTCATGTAATTTTAATTATTTAAGAAAGGAGTGTAATTATTTTTGGGGCATTATTCTACATTTTGGGTGAAAAACACAATAAAACGTAGTTCAACCGTTCAGCTAAAAACTTAAAAATTTCTTGATTGATTTTGATGAAATTTATTTTGTCTGAAGTCTTAATGTTTTTTACATGTACAGAAGAATTTTCATGGTTATCAATAAGGTATAAGATTAAATATAAGCAATTTAAGAAAATTCAAATCCAATGATTCTCTACATATTTTCCAAAAATTTTGAGATTCGTATCCTTCTATATAAGTCCTTGTTCTACACAATATCCCCATTTTATGGATAATTTCCGTAGATATTTCACGTTTTATACCCGATCCAATGGCATTTTATTAGAAAACCGGATGTAGGTACGCGCAGCCTAGAACGGCAATTTGACTATGCGTACCAACATACAGGTACGCGCAGACACTGCCTTTTTTCAACTGTTTGTAATATTTTGTTCCTAAGTTGTACTGGGACACCACTGTCCAGTTATGGGATAGTTGAACAATTTGACACAAACATGGTGAACCAATTCAAAACATCATTTATATAATTAAAAAAATCCTCAAACTTAAAATGTATTCTAACTGTTATAATAACATGTGATGATTTTAAACAAATGAACAATGTACTGAACAAAATAAAATCCAATAACCATTTATTAATGCAGAATTCACCAACTAAATGTGGAAATGACTTAAATTATGAGCAGATTTGACTTTTCTATAGGCAAAAAGAAAAGTCAAAAAGGTGCTAAAAAATAACCAGGTGTAATAATAAATAAATAAGATTAATTGGAGTTGACAAAGTAAACAAGCAGAGACAACATAAGCTCTAAAGAGCTTTTAACAGACAGGTGTCAATTTGTGATATAATTCAATATTTCATTTTGGCTTCCGGAAAGTTTTTCATCTCAATTTGGATGGTAGCAGTCCTTTTGCGCCAATTACTGTTTTTTAGGGAAATCATTTGAGCCAAATTTTGTTTTCCAATTGTATCAATTGCACCAATATTCGGAACTCATTTGCGCCAATTTACCTGTACACATATCTATCATAAATATTAACGATTAATATATATTAATTCTTATGTTTGGCTTAAAAAGTATTATATGTACAATATATATTAATTCTTATGTTTGGCTTAAAAAGTATTATATATGTACAGAGATATTTCACCATGAGATGAGCATCTGGAGAATGACTCAAAATTCATTAGATAGTCAATTTTCAGAGAGAGAATAAAACTTATTGCTTTGCTGAATATTTATTTATAAAGATATACCGATAGAGAAGAAAAAAGGCTTTTGCTAATTTTTTTTAGCCATATATCTTGATGACAGTGTTTTGTTCCCACCATGTGTATGGGCTTTATTATTATTAGGGGTTATTATGTACTTCACTAAGGTTTTCATGGGTACTGAAGTGGGACATGAACTTAGATATACAACAGGATTGCATCTAATATCTTTTTTCACAAGTGGGTCCAGTTAATTAGCACTAATAAAATCATTGTGGTTTATCTAATTGTCAAGAGTGGAACGAGTTGGCAGACCTTATGCCATCGTGATTTTAACCCTTTTCATAAGTGGGGCATGTTATCCAACCTATTTGCAATGGGATTTTAGCCTTTTTCATAAGTGGGGCGATTTTTTAGGAAGTTGGGAGAGTTTGTGAAAAAGTGGGTCAATTAAGTGTGGGGAGTTTGGCTAGTGGGGTGATTAATCATGGATTCTTGTGTTATGAGTGCCAATGAGACAACTATCCATTCAAGTACAAATGTAACAATTTATAAAAGTAAACAATTATGCACGTATGTGACTTTCAGGGGCAGATCTATCCATTTTTAAAAGTGGGTCCAAACCAGCTTAAAAGGGGATTTCAAACCATATGTCTCCTGTCAAAAGCATTGATGTTCAAAGAAAAAAAGGGGTAGTTCAAACTCCTGGAATCCAAAATCTCCTAGAATTGAGAATTTACATATCTTAGTAAGAACTGTTAGAACTAAAAAAAAATAATTTTAAATATGTATATATTTAATTTGCTGACTTTAAATGAAATGCACCTACCTTTTTTCTATAATCAGCAGCCAAAGTTACTGAAAGTAATTATATTTGTACACCAATGGCAATGAAAATGAAAGTGCCAGCAATTTTATTACAAATAATTTATGAATTGCCACATAATAAGAATAACTTACTTACATATAAATCATTCAATCCATTGAAATCTGTTTTAGGTTTCAGAGTTGTCAATAGCTGTATAAGTTGAACTGTAAATAGCCTACAGTAAACAGGTTAGCCCAAGATATTTTTCCTTATAGGGGATTTCCCATATAGAGTTATCTCCCGATATTATTAGAATAGCTAAAACATGTTTAACAGTTCCGACCTTAAAAGATATTCAATATTTTCAGTGTTTATATCTATTTTCGAGTTATGACATGTTTAGCATAATTATTATTGTATTCCAAATAAAAACAAAAAATCTTGTTTTTGTTTTTGTGTTTGTTTATCTTTGATATAAAATGCATATTTAAAACGAAAATTTTGTTCAGAAGTCCAAATGACACAGAAATTAACAACTATAGGTTACCGTAAGGTCTTCATCAATGAGCAAAGTCCATATTGTATTAAAGGCCCCAAAATGACAGTGTAAACGTCTTAATTCATGTTAGCTGCAGAACCGTAGCTCTTAGGTCCTTATGGTAATTTTTTCTATTTGCAGACCATCTAGCTCTGAGTGGTCCGCAAATAGTCAAAAAATAGCATAAGGACCTAAGAGCTATGGTTCCGCAGCTAAATTTATGTACAAAAAATGAACGAAAAAATATGTTACACATTACAAAATTAAAGGCTTCTGACTCGGGACATGCACATACATACAAAATGTGGCAAGGTATGCTTGGATATTCAAGTTGCAATATGATAAAATCTCGTCATGAAAATTACAAAATTTGTGCATGTTGCAGTAATCTAAAATCGGTTTTAAAAATATCAATGATGTCATTGTTAAAGTAAACTGAAAAATTGGAGTTATCTTCATTTGTCCATGCATATATGTAGTTGAGTCAATTACAATCTGCGGTTTTACAATGCAATGTTCTATTTTGACTCCCAATGAAAAACTAAAGCAACATTTACCTATCAGTGTTACAAATGTAAGTGTAAGCACTTTGATTTAGGTTAAAGTTTGTGCTTTCTATGTCTTTTTCACATGTTAAATCCAACTCTACTGATGTCTTAGGAGTATGAAACCCAGAACCTGGGTCTTTGATCCTTTATGTTATGTATCTGTATGTAATAAGATAATAAAGGCATCTTTATTGGGCCCCTTAAATAGTGCACTCTCAAATATTCTTGTTACAGCATCTGTTAATGTAAGGTATGCCATTTACAAAACAATTTGCACTGACATCAAGAGAGTTTATCATAAAGTTTCCAACTTTTACTAAATGTTGAAAAGTTTTACAGCAGAAGCATAAGTTTTGTGATATCAATTTCTTTGCATATGATGGTATTTTACTAGTGCTCCACAACAATTTTTAGGAGGGTCTCTACATTTTCTTGTATGCCTTGGTATTGTGCTAGTGGGGAATGTCAATTTTGTAGGGATCGCTCAATTATTTTGGTCACAGCAATAGCAGGACAATTGACATCTGCAAACTATATAGGCGATTTAAATTGTGTAACTGAGTGGACCATAATAATTAAATGAAACTTGTGTGTTTTTTTGTGTTTTTTTTTAATCTTTTACAGAATGGAAAAAAATTCACATCAAAATCCAGTTAAATTTTTAATTTTCTGAAACCTAGATTATAAACAACTTTTATATATCTTCCTTGATTATTAGTTTGTCTGTACTCATAGTAGATTTTGTGGTGTAAATTCGGCTTCTGTAAATACAAAATTATTGCATGCATTTATTTTTGCGATTTTGTCATGTCAGACTATAATGCAATTTTAATTTTTGTGATATTCTGAAAAATCCTGCTTGTTTTATACAAGTTTTAATTATTGCAATGATAACCCTGTTGCATTTTTCACAATAATAAAAACATCGCAATAATTTCTGAATTTACAGATTATTTTTCAATTCCTATTGATCAAATTTAAGTAAATTGTAAAATGGATAGTAGGTACATATTAGTTCTAAAAATGTTGCCTTCTCAGATCTTCTCTATCTATAGGGGTTTTCAAGATAATTGGCAAAATTTGCCTTAACCTTTCTGTTCCATTTTAAGCCAAGTTTGCCATGTCAGTAGGCGGGCAGGATAATCAGACACAATTATTAATTAGATTCAACAGTATTGACAAAATTAGGTTCTGAATGACTGAGTAGATTCAAAGAAGATTTTTAAGTAAATGTTTACAGCTGTTTGACAACAACGGAAAGAAAGAAGATGACAAGGATGACAGATGAAGGAATCCAACCAATGAGAACACATCACCTGATCAAAAAGTAACTGACAGATTGAAATAATTAAGAATTTGTGTACCGTTACATGGTTTGATCTGATTTCTGGAATAAGTATAGTCTGTAGAGATATAAAATCAAAACAAAAATCTTTTCCATTTTTAATTAAACTATATTTTTGTATATATAAAAGCTAGAGATTATTTCATGTATAAATCTAAAACAGAACATGATTAGAAACAATATATAAATAACAATACAAATCAAAATATCACAGTTTGCATAGAAATTAATTACATTATTTTGCATAGGAGTGAGGTTGAATTTCTTTAAACTCCAGTCACCTTCCCCTCAATATGGATAAAGAAGTACATTGTATATATAAAAACCTTCTCACACAATAAATATAAAACCTTGTTAGTCACACTATAAAATATGTTTCATTTAACAGTATGATAAATTTACATTTGACCAGCATAAGCTCTGAGGAGATGTGTTAATAAAAATCATAAAGGTATAAAAGTGTAAAGGGCAATAACTCTTTAACAAAAAAAGGATCATATACTGAACAATTATCTCAGTAGATCCACTTAACAAAATGAATGGGCAGATTATTAAAAAGAAGAATTAAAATTTATTTATACATTTTCCTTCTTTTTAAAGATATTTTCTGTATAATATAGAATGAAGGTCTTTTTCACAAATCAATGAGTCTCTCTTTTTTTGGCAAGGGTAACAAACTATTATTAAAGATGTTAAAACATGATATTACTAGAATAAATACCTATTACACTACTGTATAAACAAGATAAGAGAAAAATGTTTAACAAAACTTGAAACAAATGTATTTAGCATTGAAACAGGGGATTTGGATTATCATAAAAAAACATAATTTTGTAACTGTATAGTTCATTAAGCTTGACAGAATAACAAGTGTTCAGGGGCATCAGTAAAAATCTCTCATCAGGTAGAAATAAATAAGTAAATACCAAAATTACAAAATTACAGAATGCATATGATGTTATATTATATGATTGTCTTCTTATAGACTCAAACAAAATACAAAACATGATGTCAGGAATTGATAAAAAAAAAAAAGTGCTCAGGGGAGATAATCTGTATGAATTATTGTGCAGATAGAAATAGAAGTGAGTTAAAGACACAAGTCCTTCAAATCTTTGAGTTACAATAATTGCATAACATCATTATTCAAGTTTACAAAGAAGAACATGAAAAAGAAGAATCTGTCAAAAAATTTCAAACAAAATGTCAGAATGAAAAATGATGGTAGATCTAATACTTTCTTATTTCTTTAAATGCATTCTTAAGGTAAATACATTCATCAATCCTAAATACTAGGAAGGAAACAATACTATTAAATAAAAAAATCACATCATGTAAAATATATAAAAGTTGATTGTCATATGCTTACATTAACTTGCATATCTAATAATGAAAACAACCCAGCAATTTGAGAACACATATGGCTGTGCATGAGATTCATTAATAGTGGTTTACTTATTCTAAATTCAATAAACAATTTGATAGCACATTCATTTAAATGCTGTAACAAATGGCAAAATGCTACCTCCTCCAAAATTACATTCCTATTCATTCAACATTTCTGTATTGTAAGTTGTCTATAAGACACCTTTTTAAACATGCTGGAAACAGTACACCACACTTAAACTTTGTGGAGGCAATAACAAATGATAATAAAATTAGTAATTTAGTACTTTTAACAAGAAATGGCTGATCAGTTTATTAATGCTGACTTTTATAATGTAGCTGAGTCTGTTCACAATCAAACAATGGATTCTGATATGATATATTGCCTTCTTCTGTTTTAGAAACCATGTCAGAATAGAATCTAGGTGTATCCTTTTCTTCTTTCTACAAATATAAAAGAAATAAAACTGTTTACAGATCTGACTTTCTTCCAGAGTTCAAATAAATAAGAATTTATAGTTTGTCTAGATGGTTAATGACCTTTAACAACAGGAACTTATATATTGATACCTGTTATAACCTTCAACTGATGATTTGTGGAAGCTACATCAGGTCAAATAATTCAATTCCAACTACTCCAAACTGAAAGAAACTACATATATGTAACTATTTTTAGAAAGAAAATGAAATCTATTTTTTTCTGGTGAAAATTACATAAATTATTCCACTTTCACATTGATTTCACTTTTTTCTTAAAATTGGACCAATAAGATTTTATTGGTTCAATTCATCCATTCATTTGCTGAGGCTGTATTTTATTGTAAGGAAAAGTAAATTAAATGAGAAATGATTGAAAAGGTGGAGTTTCTAAAGTATGATATATAATGGTAAAATAAAAGTTAGTGAGGTACAGAAATCTACCTGAATTGTTTTGAAACACTGATTAATGACATCAGCCAGATATTCCACCTGGTCTGTGATAACTGTTATGGTTTCATCCATTAACTTGCCATCAATGTAAACAAATATCATCCTTTTATGGAGGGCTTCATATGTCCACTGTTTAACACAGAACCATGGTAATACTGTCACATCAACATCTGAAATTTTAAATATCGAAGAGTAATAAAAACACCATATTAGTCCATATCAACATGAAAGTAATTGCAAAAAAAAGGAAATTTATTATGCATACAGAAAATAACAAAAAAGTGTACTTCTCTATTTCAGTTGGTACCAAATTTCCTGAATGAAGAAAAATTGTATTTCTGTGAGAAAAAAAAATTGCATTCAAGTCTATCTAGGAAATTCCTTTTTCCTTGAACATTTAAATATGTGGCGTGCATTTACCAATACAATCCATGAACATTTGAATTCATAGAAGTATATTGAATCCAAAGAAGTATATTGAATCCACAGTATTTATAGTCTTTACTTTAAAAGTCTTTCTTATATTAATTAATGACTTATCTCCCTGCTATATGTAAAGCTGAACGTACTGTGTCTGTATAGACACCAAGTCTATTGTTCTAATTTGAATGTTGACCACTTGATGTAATTTTTCCACAACTTCAATGATAATTCAGGGGTCTTGCGGGTATACATATCAAACATTGCAACAATCCAGCTGTGGTTATCAGACATGTTATGTATTTTGTGCTAGAATATTTTCAGTGTAGTCAAAAGAATTAACAATTTGTCCAGTTTAATTTAGGGAAGGGCAGCACCACTGATCCTTCGTGTCAATAATTTTGTGAATAAAAAGATATAATATAATTTACCTGGTATATTAATCTTCAGATGAGAGACATTTACTTGAACATGGCACTTACATTCATTCTATAAAATTATAAAGATGGATTACAAAACAGTGACTTCATTATTCTCAAAAAAAATCTTAATTGTAGAATGTTTGTCTTTTCATCACTAATTTTTTTATAATTTGGTCATGGAGCTTCTGTTGGTATTTTTTAACTTATTGTTTTTAAAAAATCTTAAAACTTGCATGTCAATTTGTCTCTTGTGAGAGCTGTTTTATTGGCATCATACCACATCTACATCAATTGAAGTGGCTAGAAAGGATTTCAAACGACAGTGACTTTAACTTTTTCAAACTTATCCATCCAGTCATTAAGTTACATAAAGCATGGATAATTGCGAAAAGATATCCAGATCTAAGAGTAGCGTCAAAGTACATTATCGACTTGTGTGCTATTGTTCGTTTTGAAGCTGAACAACTCCTATTGAAAAATGCGGGAAACTGTTTACAAACGTTTTAGAACATATACTATGCTCTTGTGATTTTGTTCTTCATTACAGATAAATGAAATGTGGAGAGACATTATAAACATAAACCCAATACAGTTTAGTGTCTATATGGACAGCCTATCGCCTCTAGAATTCACAGCCACTATTCTATCCTGTGACACTATATACGAGCTTGATGACGACGAGAGTATTGCATTCTCAAAAGTCTGTGTCCAGCATGTCTACAGCACATGCAAACTCTTTTGTCGATAAACTGATGATCGATCATTAGCGACAATCAAAATTGCTTAAATATGTGCCTTTGATACTTTGAACTGTCTAAATATGTTTGGTTTTTTTGTATTTTGTTCTAATGTGTATATATGTTATGACATAATCTCTGTATAAGAGGAAATAAAAGTCAATAATATATCCAATCGAATACATGTATTTTACAAAAAAAGAGAAAATTTAAGGTGTCTATAGAAAAATTATTGGTAGCCCTGTTTAAAAAAAAGTTAAATACAACTTTTGGCATAAATCTTTTAAATGCATTTTACTTAAAACATACAAAATTTTGTAAAAGTGATTTCTACTTTAAAATATATGACTGAATTACCTCATTCTTTAACACTATACAGTCTTCAAAATGTACATCAAAATAATCTGGTATGGAATGACACAATAGTACATATTTCTCTTCACACCTGAATCTTTCATCAGAATACTCTACAAATATAAATATTCATGCTCTCATCAGAATATTCTACAAACATAAATATTTATGCTCTCATCAGAATATTCTACAAATATAAATATTTATGCTCTCATCAGAATATTCTACAAACATAAATATTCATGCTCTCATCAGAATATTCTACAAATATAAATATTCATGCTCTAATCAGAATATTCTATTAATATAAATATTCACGCTCATGCTCTCATCAGAATATTCTACAAATATTAAGCAATTACTGTCTTCTGATGAGGTAAATATGCGGTTTTATTGACTTTTGAAAAACTGATATTCACTGAGGCCGATGGCCGAAGTGAATATCAGTTTTTCAAAAGTCAATTAAACCCCATATTTACCAAAACAAAAGATAGTAATTGTTTTATTCAATATTCCGAGAAAAGAAAATGTATTTGATGACAAACATATACCAAAACAAATTTTACATGAAACATTTTACCATACCATAACGTTGCATGTAAAAGCGTGTGACGTTTAGCGTGTGACGTTTAGCGCGGTGAATAACACTTTCTCAGGTGAATATGCTTTTTTATTCAAAATCCAATTCATAAAGAGAAACCTACTAAAATAATACCAATATGGAATAAAAATATTTATGTTTTTTCTCAAAGGGAATAAAAGATATTATCACTATTTTGTGCATTTTTCCTTTGATCTTTTTTTGTGATAATTTTCATATCATGCTTCTCGCTTGAGATGGAAAAATTATCGCTAGAAACTAAGGAGGCCACCTGGCTTTGCTAACGAAATTGACATGAAATTGACAACGTCGCCAAGGTAAAATAGCGATAAACAGATTATCAATGGTCATCTCAACTCGATTGCTTTTCTCACTTTCGCTGTACCAGCTCAAGCGAGAAAATCAATCTCGTTGAGATGATCAACGATAATCTATAAATATTGAGATGTTGTAATACAGTAAGTATGCTATAGCAGTATTTTCTAACAATTTTTTTTCTCCATTTTTGGTACGATATATAAATAGAAATTTACACAGAATAAGTGATCAGCTAGACAAGATCTTCAAATTGGAGTTGATTGAGGATTTCCAAAATTTTGACTTGTTTGGAGAATTGTCTTGCTAATCAGTTTTGCAGTCTTATGTTTCTCTTTTTTGGTTTTCAAGATAATAGAAAAAAGTAGTAGAATTTGTTATCTTAGGGCAATAACTTCAATAAGAAATTGTCTGACAGTTTTGATGTAAGTAGATAATAGAGTTCAGCATTCTGAACATTTTTGCAGGGTCAGATTTTCAAATTAATAGAAAAAGCATACATCTTACCTTAATGTTCTATTTCTATCCCAAGTCTGTGATTTTGATTGACAGGCAGGTTCATTAGACACTTTTTTTAAACTGGAAACCCCAATCATGATTTTTACCAAGTTTGGTTAAATTTGGTCAAACAGTTTCAGAGAAGATGATCTTTGTAAGAGTTAACGGATGATTACAACAACAGACATCCCACCCAAAGTAGTGGGAAAGCTCACATGGCCCTGTTGCCCAGGTGAGCTAACAAAAGTAATTTTGATATTAAAAGTCATTTTTTTTATGTTACATACCTTCAAGTAAATCTATCTGATCAACACTTGGTTTCAAGAAACCTATAAACAAAATGTAACCATTATTTATTTGCTAAATATGTTTAAGAGCATTTATTTCTTTCATGTTTAAAAGAAATATCACAAAATTATATAATTTTTTTTTTATTGATCAGATGATTTCATATTTTGTAGTCATTCTGTGAAACAGTGAAAGTATATCTTCTTTATTTTGGTTGTATTAACTGTGATTTTAAAAAAGCTGTGTTTTACATGTCAAATTTCCTTTCCTCTACAAGAGGCTCAAAGAAGAACATATACATCATTTGCCATCCATATTTAACACTGACTGATTTTTCTGTGAGATTTAAAAAGAGAACATGATTTGAAATATAAGAGAAGAATGGTTTTACAATAGTATTTTTTTGGTGCCCTTTATAGCTTGCTATTCGATGTGAGCCAAGGCTCAGTGTAAAAGATGGCTCTTGACCTTAAACGGTTTACTTTTATAAATGGTTACTTTGATGGAGAGATGTCTCATTGGCACTCATACCACATCTTGTTATATCTATATAATATATGAAGAAACAAATTATTCTGTCTCTCTGAAACCATAGTGGATATTTCATTCTGTCTCTTAGATTAATATACTACTAAGGATATTCTTTTCTATCTCTCAAATTTACATACCATTCTCTATATTCCTTTCTGCCTCTCTAAAAATCAAGTGACAGGCTACCTTATCTTTTAACAACTTCTTTTCAGTTCTAGCATCAAAACACCATTTTCTTAAGAATAAACCTGAAAAATTACAGCTTTATAAATATAAATATACTTGATTTAAACACAATGTATTTAAAATCTTTGTGAATTAAAACATGTGATTTGTTGATCAAAAATTTGTAAGGGTTCTGCGGAACCCAGTGTCTCGCCTACTTCTGCTGTAACTCCCAGTAAGTATATTTAACCAAATTCATATAAAATACAAATACACAGGTACCAAATATTTACAAAATTTCCCTTCTAGATACTATAAACAAGCTTCTGTCCAAGTTTGGTACAAATTTAAAATAGTATAAGAAAGTTATTAAATTAAAAAAAATTAACCACAGATGTGTTGTTTCCTGGCAGAAAACTGAAGTCCATTTAAAAGTATAATACGGGAAAAATGGATATTTTTTTTTACAAAATTTACTTCTGGATACTATCTTATGATCATAAACAAGCTTCTGTCCAAGTTTGGTACAAACCCAGGATAGTTTAAGAAAGTTATTAAAATTTTAAAAACTTTAGAGTGAATGTAATGTTTCCCCGCAGAAAAGCTAAGTCCATTCATAAGTAAAAAACAGAAAAAATGGAATTTTATTTTTGCAAACTTTACTTTTGGATACTATATTATGATCATAAACAAGCTTCTGTCCAAGTTTGGTAGAAATCCAGTTTAGTTTAAGAAAGATATTCAAATTTTAAAAACTTTAACCACAGAGTGAATGTAATGTTTCCCCCCAGAAAAACTAAGTCCATTTATAAATAAAATACAGAAAATTAAAATTTTATTTTTACAAAATTTACTTCTGGATACTATCTTATGATCATAAACAAGCTTCTGTCCAAGTTTGGTAGAAATCCAGTATGGTTTAAGAAAGTAATTAAATTTTCAAAAAATTTAACCACAGAGTGAATATTTGTGGACGCCGACGACAACGGAATGTAGGATCGCTTAGTCTCGCTTTTTCGACTTAAGTCGAAGGCTCGACAATAATATGAGTTATTGAACATTCTAGTTCTTATCCAGCTTGAAATATGAGCAAGCATATTTTTTATTAATTTTTCAACTGAAACTAGGATTATTTATATAGTACAATTCTATTGTATAGAAGATTTATCAAGCATTGGTTCAATGTTTAAATAAAATATCAAAGCATTTTCTTTTACCTAACTATGTTTTCTCAATGTGAAATCTTTCTCAATAGCATGTCAACGCTTCAAATTAAAATGTGAGCTTATATTTTCCTTTTAATTATAACTTACTATCATGTGTTAAAGGGAGATAATCACAATTTCTCAGTCTTTTGTTCAACTTTTTTCCAAACAAAAATAAGGAAAAATGTTCAACGCTGGCTTGCTTCAAGTCTGAAATGTACACACCCAAAAAGCTATGACAATCATGACAATAAAACAAAACAATTATTTAAAAAAAAAATGTAGTAATTCAGCAGTATTTCTTATTTTGTATCAATGGTAGTGTATGCAGATTTAATTTAATAACTTAGTTTGCATTTGGAAACAACCAATTACTAGTAATCAATTTCTTAACATATTACCAGTTGCAAGAAACATAATCTGTGATGGGATTACTTCCCTTGGGTAGTAGATACATTTGTGTACTAAACAAGCTATAATATATGTTTAGCTAGGAGAGTACTCCTTTGACTCCTTTGATTAGAGCACACACTTCAAGCACATAGATCCTGGTCTCATTTTGGAGAGGTGACTATGTGATTTTCTAGATGTAATAATACCTTACTTTTACATTTGGTGCACAACTCAAAAATCCAAAGTGGTTAGAGGTTATATCTAGATAAAGTTGTAAAGAGTCATAATACATGTAGTATGATAACTCCTGAGGTGGTATGTGACTGGTCGATTGTCAATGAGAACATGTCTCATTTTTTTTATATAAATAAGGCTGTTAGTTTTCTTGTTTGACATTGTCATATTGGGGACTTTTATAGCTGAATATGCGGTATGGGCTTTGCTTATTGTTTACGGCCGTATGGTGACCTATAGTTGTTAATGTCTATTTTATTTTGGTCTCTGGTGGACAGTTGTCTCATTGGCAATCATACCACATCTTCTTTTTTGTATCTACTGTTATAATTGGCACTTGTACAGGAAAAATTTAAAGTTTTCAATAGTGATTGAATAAGTTTAGCATGCATGGTTTGATGTGTAAATTGTCACAATGGTATAATGCCTCCCCTAAGATAGCGAGGGTAAGCTGTACTTTCCTTGACAATATTATCGTCCTTCATCAGCTGCACTAGTACTGTTGAATACTCATTTAGTTAAGTTAGTAGAGCTGTGGCTACCTATGCAGGGGGTTTAGGATTACTTTGGGTAACAAATCATGCTCTTCAGTTACAAGTTCAATCATTGGATGAAAACAATAGTATTCAAACAATTAATTGTAGTACAGGTCAATATATATTACATACTTAACATAAAAGTAGATTTTTCAAAGACTTCATTTGTAGATATTCCTTCTTGATTCCTATATACTCTCACCTATAAATAAACCATCATAATACATAATTCTTATATAGTTTTATTTATTTTCATGGGTACCAATTTTCATGGTTATTTGATTTCCTGGTTTTGCATTAGAATTCTTTGAAATATTTTTTAATTTGAGGTTCACCTGTACCAATGATATCCATGAAATATTGGTATCAAACAAAAAACATATGAATCAACCAGTAAGTTGGTGGTGTTTTCTGGTAAAATACCACAAATCTGGCAATAAACTTGGATTAAAATTTAATGTCAGTTAACTTTCAACAACTACTGCATACTCCTCACAAAGCAGTACATTGTATAAAAATTGATATGAAATTGGCTAGCATTTTTAACATGTTTAAAATAGAATGAAATGATTTCAGTCAGACAAAGTTGTATCTGATTGTTCTAAATTTATAGATAGATATAGGAATATGTGGTGTGAGTGCCAATGAGACAACTCTCCATCCAAATAACAATTTAAAAATGTAAACCATTATAGGTCAATGTATGGCCTTCATGGGCATGCATGTATTTATTTTTTGTTAAATTATGTTTTTTTTGTCGTCGGTAGACGAAATAATTAGGATTGACATACTTGGGTAGGATTGCTACTGTAACCAGAGAGCACGAATTTCATTACAAAATTGTTTGTTTCCACTGGGACTTGAACCTGGAACCTCTGTGTTACAAGGCAGCGCGGTAACCGACTGAGCTAAAGAAGTACTTCCTTAGCTCAACCGCTTACGGCTGACTAATTATCTACATGTACAAAGTTTTTCTAAGGGAAGCAATCCTGCCACACTTCCCCCACCTCAAGAGTCATTATACTCTATAATGATGATATTTTCATCTATTTTATATTTACATTTTAACCTGGCTAGGTAATTCTTCTAACCGTGGCTTATTATTGTTGGGCGCCAATGTAACCGGAGAGCACGAATTTCATTACAAAATTGTCTCCACCAGGACTTGAACCCGGGACCTCTGTGTTACAAGGCAGCGCGGTAACTAACTGAGCTAACGAAGTACTTCCTTAGCTCAACCGCTTACGGCTGACTAAGTACCGTTATCTACTAAGTTTTTCTAAGGGAAGCAATCCAGCCACACTACAGATGATTCTGACAACAACAGTAGGCATGTTATACACCATTGTGAAGATAATTAAGTCAGAATTACAAGAAAACAAGTTTTAGTGGGGTTGACAGCCTAGAAATAGGCATATAACGGAATTTCGCTACCGGCTGACATTTTTCAAATTCGTGAGGTTATTAAGTACCTTGTGTTATATAAAGGTACATTATAGTAATTTTTTTTCTGAGACAAGTGTGTGTGGCTACGCTCCCGAATGTCTTTACCCATACCTGCCAACTGTTACTATTTGCGGGGGATTTCCCCCATGGAGGCTCCCAAATTGAAATTTAACAAGAGCAATTTTGTCCACAATTTAAACAAAACAATTAATTTTACAATGAATTTCGGCTTATAAAAGTAGGAAGAAGCCAAAAAACAACATTAAAATGTATTTGCAGGCCCCCTTGAAGGGAACTATGACAGCCATCTTGCACCCAAAACCCCCATAGGCATTTTGAAAAGTTGGCAAGTATGAGGGAAGATAGGAGGGTCCTGATCCCAAAAACCTGGGCTTAAAAACACGAAATCCTGAGGTCCTGATATATTTAAATAAGTTTAGTTTAAACATATTTATTTATAGTGGATTGGGACTTATTTTAATCCCTTTCCGCTTTGCGGGTGCGAGTGCTGCCTTGTAGCGGCATTAGCCTACTCTTTTTCGAAATCTACAAGGGTGTCTTTAACGTGCAAGAGATGTGACTCTCTCTTAACACGGGTCAGCCATTTATCGTCCCTTTCCGACGGACTATCACCGTTTCCTCAAGACCATACTTGCAGATGGTGTCAAGGGAGAGCCGAAAATTGAGTTCCTGCAATTTTCATCCCAAACGGGAATCGAACCAGGAACCTCTGTGTTAGTAGTCCGATGCACTAACCACTACACCACGGCTCTCTTTTAAATAAGTAAATCCCAACGTTCCGAAATTCCAAAAAAAAGAATTCCCAGACCCAAAAAGAATCAATCCCAAAATCCCAAGCTTAAAAACACCCGATCCTGGAGTCCTGATAAAGGTGCTATCCCCCGAATCCATGACAAATCACCCCACACCTAATCGCCCCACTTTTTTACCAACTCGCCCCACTTAAAAAAAACACGCTCCAAACTGGTTTACCAAATCGCCCCACATTTTAAAAAATCACCCTACTTGTGAAATGTGTGAAATCCAATTAATATTACTCTTGCCAACTCGCCCCACTAAATGGAAAAAGGTAAAATCTAGATTAATATATTATTTACCAGGATGACTTTAGTAATGCCAACTCGCCCCACTTATGGAAAAAGATGTTATTCCATTGTATATGGGTTAAATTCCGTTAATATTAGGTCCGAGACCACAATTGTCGTCCCTTGATTTTCGTTGTTCACAAATATAGTCCCTAGTGTTAACAGTCGGTTACTTGCCAATAATTTTTATACCCCTTCCCAATTTATTTCTCCATGTTTAATGCCTCAAATTGTAAGTAGGGGGGTGAAGTTACACTGTAAAAAAAAATTGGGTTCAGAATTTAGTGTAAAGAAAGTAGTGATTTGGTCGAGCTGAAAAAGGTTAAAAATTAGCACTTCGGAAGCTGTCAAAAGATTTCAAGACACCCTACACAAAATTTTCCATATTTTGAGTTAGAGGTGATGAAGTTTTCTATAATTTTGATATAATTTGTCCCAAAAGTAGTACAACACACTGCAAAAATTTCACTGAGAAAGCGCAGGTGGGATTTTTTTAATTTTCATTTATGTTCTAAATGAAATGCACTACGAATTAATTGTGTTCTCTGACCATTATTCCTGCCAACTCACCCCACTTAAATGAAAATGACAATATATATAGATTAATAAATTATTAACCAGGATGAATTTAGTAATAAAATTGAGAATGGAAATGGGGAATGTGTCAAAGAGTCAACAACCCGACCAAATAAAAAAAACAACAGCAGAAGGTCACCAACAGGTCTTCAATGTAGCGAGAAATTCCCGCACCCAGAGGCGTCCTTCATCTGGCCCCTAAACAAATATATACTAGTTCAGTGATAATGAACGCCATACTAATTTCAAAATTGTACACAAGAAACTAAAATTAAAATAATACAAGACTAACAAAGGCCAGAGGCTCCTGACTTGGGACAGGCGCAAAAATGCGGCAGGGTTAAACATGTTTGTGAGATCTCAACCCTCCCCCTATACCTCCAATCAATGCAGAAAAGCAAACACATAACAATACGCAAATTAAAATTCAGTTCAAGAGAAGTCCGAGTCTGATGTCAGAAGATGTAACCAAAGAAAATAAACAAAATGACAATAATACATAAATAACAACAGACTACTAGCAGTTAACTGACATGCCAGCTCCAGACTTCAATTAAACTGACTGAAAGATTATGATTTCATCATATGAACATCAGGCTCAATCCTTCCTGTTAGGGGTTTAGTATCATACCATCATAACATATATGAGAAGAACATAAGTTCATATCCCGTGTCACTCATGCCAACAACTGTTTTTAGAAATAAATGTGTTTAGTTCCGATGCAAAGACCCTATCAGTAAATCAATATTAAAGCCAAAATATGCAATCTTTAATGACTTCATAACAGTATCGTAATTATATCCCTTCTTAATAAGTCTATTCAAAGGTTTTGTAAGTTTCTGAGGTGAATACTGACACCTTTGGGCTTTATAAAGAAGTGGCCGATTTTTTAAAGTGGGGCAATGTTTTAAAAAGTGGGGGGATTTGGTAAATCAGTTGGGGCGGTTATTTTTAAAGTGGGGTGAGTTGGTAAAAAAGTGGGGCGATTTGCCAGTGGGGAGATTTGTCCTGCTTCCCCATATCGCCCTCAGGTATGTTACCAGGCAAACTTCATCAGATCTAATTTTTAACTGCTGTTAATTGATTTGACTGCAAGGTGCATGAACGCAATGATCGAATTTGAAAATTTATATAGTACTACCGCAGATATACAAAATGTATACATATATATATGCAAGTATACATCTTATTTATTATTTATTGTCTGTAATCAGTGGCGGATCCAGAGGGGGGGTTCCGGGGGTGCGCACCCCCCTTTATTTTTGCCGATCAATGCATTTGTATCGGGACATATGTTTTGCACCCCCCCCCCCCCCCCCCCCCCCCCCCCTTTGCCCTGGGTTAGCACCCCCCCTTTCGAAAATTCCTGCATCCGCCCCTGGTAATTTTCTCTACCAAGTTTTTGTATCTTAATTTCATAACTACATGTCGACAGAGCTTGCATCCTAAATAAATTTTAAGGAACCTCTAGTTCTGGCCAGTTCTCATGGAAAGTCTGGACCCTTACTGGAACAAATTCTTGTAGTTCCATAGCTAAGGTAAACTAGTCGCCATGTGATTCTATTTTTAGAGAGAAAAAATCCCGTCACGTGAACCTTTTCCGGAAGTAAATAAGCACATGACCACATGATGGAAGCTGTTATCAACTTGTCTGTTTGTATTGTAGCTTTCATATCAGTTTTAACTGATGTGATGAGTGCAGAATCATGTACTCAAATCAACAGCTGTTCATGTCGAACAGAGTCTTCTAACTTTGTGTTGAATTTAAGGCCATTGTCTAACCCAAGCAATCCGAGGTAACTACAACAGTAAAATAGCTACTCTGGATGAGTCTGTCATGGACTTTCACTTTCCAGAAGTGTTTTCTGAAGAGAATTTTTAAAAATAAGATATCCAATTAAAAATCATTGAAAGCAAACGATCTACAAAGACTGAATAATTACTGCTTACATAAGACAGATGATGATATTTTTTCTTGTATATACATTTAGGACTATTTTTAAGTACGTCTGAGTCAGTGACAACTCTACAACAGATTTATCCAACGGATCCTTGTTTTCATGCTAGATGTTTTAAAAATGCCTAGTACAAATTCATATGACCTACAAAAACATATGATCTGATTATATATATAAAATGACTGAATAATAGCCAACTATAAATCTTATGGGGTGATGGATCATAAGATAAGATAAGATAAGATAAGATATTTTTATTTCCAATTATGGGCCCCAAAGGGCATAAACATTACAACATCAATATTTTTTTCATAATACAATACAAACAATGAGATAAAAAAAAAAAAAGTTAAACGAGAACTATTTAAGCTCTTAAAGAATACGTAGATAAAGAATCTATAGTATGTTTTTTTTTTTAATACTAATGCATTTTATTGCAAGTGTGGTTGATATAGATAACAAACAAGCAGCCCAAAAAGAAAAAAAGAAAAATAGATATCCACATATGTATAGTACACAAAAAGTTGGATCAATTAAATATATAATAATTAGCCAAAAAGAAAGTAGAAATTAAACATGTCCATGACTCATCCTGTGTCAGCAGCAAATAGGAAAGCATTATGGTTTCCTAAAGGCAGCTGACACCAGGGGGCGATACCTTATGGGCCATAGGCATGTAAAATGTGTGTAAATGTCTCTTTCCTACCTGTATCAAAAGCAAACAAGGAAGCATCATAGGGAACTTGAATGCAGTTGATACCAGGGGACGATGCCTCAAGGATATAAGAGAACATTTGAATAAATAATATATCTTAACAATTATTTTTTTTTTTTTTTAATCGGCTAGTATGTCATATAATAGACCACTTTTGAGTTCATCTGTCACTCTTCAATTATTTTCCAACCACTCCCTCAACATTGGAATGGAAGTGAGGATGCCCCTTAACACCCAAATGATATTCACTAAAAGCAGAGTTTTTGACGGAAAGGCATCGAACTCGAGATTGGTCAATTAGGATGAGAGTTTCTTATCGTTGAGTAACAAGTTTTGAGTTAAAAAAGTCAAGTTGCAAGTTTAGTTACGAAAATACAGTTGCAAGTTACAAAGGTAAAGTTCTGAGTTACAAAGGTTAATTGCGAGGTAAGAAAGTTGAGTTGTGAGTTATGAAAGTCAGGTTGCTAGTAATAAAGATCGAGTTGTGAGTTACAAAGGATGAGTTGCGAGTAATGAAAGTGCAGTTTGGAGTTAAGAAGGTAAAATTGTGAGTTACGAAATATGGAAATATGTATTTGAAAAAATATTTATTTATACTTGATTTGTCCAGTACTGTATACATTTTGTCTTCTATATCATGTATATATCTACAGTAAATCAATTACATTTAAAATGTATATCCTGTTTTATTTTAGAAAATGAATAATGTTGCTATTATGAAAGAAATTTAAGAGTGCGGGACTTTGCAACATATAGACTCTTATAAAAGAGTATCACATAACTCTTTCAAATCCTGCAATCAAAATACGGGGACCCTTCCTCGTGCAGTGTATAAACTAAGGTCCAGGTACATTTATGCTTTTCTTTATCTACGCTGGTAAAATATGTCAAACAGAGGCTGCATATTTATCATCCAAAATAATTAGCAGTTTGATCATGTTGATAATGATGAAATAAAATAAATAATAATAAATTTTGGCTATTAAAGGTTAATTAATTGAACATGGATGCGTTCTTGAACATCCCTACTAAATGAAAAGAACCCTGGTATTTAAACTCAACAGGCTATTATTTGAACTTGGATTTTTTTTTAATTATGGAATTTGCATAATTGTGTTTAATTTTTTTTTAATAAATTCCATGTTTATTTGGTATTATAAACATTTGAGCAGTTCATAACATTTTCCATACAATGTATTTTGGTAAGTTAGTGTTGTGCGCGGCACAGTACATTCTGTTGAAAATATAATATTTTCTTTGTAATAGAAAGTGTTGTGCGCAGCACAGAACAATTCAGTACAAAATAAACATGGAATTTATAAAAAATTTCAATAGCAAGAAATCAAGCAAATTCCATAATTAAGAAAAATTCCAAGTTCAAATAATAGCCTGTTACTAGTAAAATTAAAAGATTCCTTAAAACTGTAAGTTTCAAGTAAGAAAGCCGTAGTTACTGGAAACAAGTGATGTCAGGAAGATGAGTGATCGTAGGGAAAATGAGTGACTGACATTCTATTTTTTTTCATTTATGCCCTCTGAGGAAACTGTCCTTAGCTTTCTTATCCCAAACCTTTCCAGAGCAAGTCTTTTGGCCCTTGACACACCCTTATTGTGGTCTATGATTGTGATTGTAAGATTTTTTAGATCAGCTTGGCATGCCCAAGCTGATCTCAAATGACGACTAAGATTAAGAATGTTTTGTGTATGAAATATTAGTAAGTGTAGAGATTATATGCTTAATCATTCACCTATCACATATTTGTTTTACAGTTTGGTAGCCACAGATTCAAAAGGTGGTTATAAATATATATATAACCCATGTGACCCAATGACTGTATGTAATACTGGAGGAGGAGAAACAGATATAGCAGTAAGTCATTATCATTTACAGTCTAAGTTAATAATATACTAAGCATGTTCAAAAGGCATTGTCCTTTCACAACACCTATTGCATAAACAAATGTTTTATCAAATGGCATTTGAATTGATGTCTACAAATTCTTAACTGATTTGTCCTTTTCCTGACCTGTTGATTATTTTTGTTTAATCAACCTGTAGTTCGTTTGATCTCAGTTATTCATTGTTCAAATTTGGATTTTGAATTAAAAGTTTTCTTTCTTTCCGCTGAATTTTCGTATTAGAAATGGAGACCTGTCGAATAAAAAGGGACACATCTTTTTTGCAGATCAAAAGTAAAGAAGGATTGAATTTGGCTGCATATTGTTTACAAATAATTAGAGAAACAGATTCAAACACCAAATCTCGTGTGATACAATAATTCTCCACTCTCGACAGTTAAATATTTAAAAGTTAACTGTCTTGAGTGGATAAATATTGTATTACACTGGATGCAGTAGTAGAATCTATAGTAAACTCATTGCCTCTGTGGAAGAAAGATAGATAGATTTATTTGATCAAATATCAACATAAAACCTCACAAAAGTAGTATAAAATAATTGCAGACATGTAAACAAACTAAAATCATAAAATCTTAAAACAATTGCCGATTCCTAATCAGAGTTGCCCATGAAAGCCATTCATGATTTTGGTAGGCTTTATGTATGTACTTAAAATTATTTTATGAGGATAATGACTAGAATATGAATGGCAATCAATGAAATGAAAATTTGCTATTAAAATTGTTGCTTAATGTTCCACCTCCTCTAAGTCCAGACCTAATTTTGAAAAGATAGCATGTTAAAAGTTTATGGTATGCTCAGAAGTTTTAGCTTTGTTTTTCTCAGACAAGGTTCATTGACTTTACATGTTAAAAATTTGCTCTTTTGATTGCAATTTTTGCATTTTCTTTCAAATTATATGCAGGCAAGACCTATCTCTGTGTCAATTTAGAATAGTGTTCTCAACAATAAAATATTCACAGTTAATTCTGTTTTTCATAACAGATGTCTATCGCAAGGATTGGTATACTGAATACTGCATTCTCCTAATGTCATGTTTACATATAAGTATTGTTGATATATCCTCTGAGAATGAAAACAGTTACTGAATAGGTGAGGTATCATTAGTTATTATACTTGTTCAGGTATGCCAACAAGACAATGCAGCAACCCCCAAAAAATACTGTGCAGGGAAAGAGACTGGTTCTTTATTCCAAGGTGACCTTAAAGCTGGAACTTTGAGCATGAAATTTGAATGTATTGGTGGTGATCCTCAACACACTAAGAGGTAATATTAAGATAGAATTGCAAAACTTCTACTGTAACTAAATACACATTTGATATTGGGAAATTGGATGAATGTAAATAAATTCTGTCTTGTGATTAATATGTTAAAATAACAATTCTTTATGATGTTTTTATTAAGCAAAAAATATTTCAGAATTGTTTTGCAGAAATAAAGACTATTTCTGATACTGATCAACCTTTCATTTGTTTAAATTGTTCAACAATCACATAAATGCACACACCATTAATAAATTTACTGTATGATGTATCACATTTAGTAGTTATAGTAGTTATAATGCAACTAATACTGAGACAGACAAGAACAAAGAGACAGATTAAAGTTATATGGTTGCTTATTATGCTAAATATTTTACAAGTTACATTGTAATGAAATGAAATCATGACTGATAGAACTGGATTGAAGTCTCATGGATTTTAAATAGAAATAAATTGCATATATATTTACAATTTTGTATATTCAAAAAAAACAAAAACACCATATTATCCTGGCATTATTATTTACCTCTATAAGAAGATGTGATATAGATATGTCAAAGGTCTTATTTTAGGTCATTATGATATGGTAACAAAAATCTCAAAGTTTACAATTGTAACTTACAGTAATAACTGTTGACCAAGTTTTCATTTCTAATTTTATTTATTGAAATATTTTTCAGGACTACAATAATACAAGTTGTATGTGGAAATAAAAATGAATTGGAATTTGTCAAAGATGATAGCCCAAAGACAGGAAATATAGGGATATATGTATGTGTTTAACAAAGTCTGTCTAACTTTTGATTCTTTTGTCCAGTTAAAAACTAACTTTGTACATTGATTATTTCTTGAATGATGATCAATTAACTTATAAATTATTTATATTACTAATTATGTAATGTTTGTTTGTCTTCTTGCTTCAGCAGACATATATTCACACTATTTGTCAAAATGGTCACAAAGCCATAAATTTGCAATTTCTTTAATGAAAAATGTGCAAAAAAAAATAAAATACCCATTACACTTCGGTTTTGTACATTTCATGAACAGAAGATTATACAATGTAGTCAAATACAAACTTATAACCCCGTCAAAGTATCATACTTTACATGAATTTTAAGAAAGTCAATCAAAAACTGACAAAAAAGACTCATTTTAGCAAAGTTATCTCCCTTTTAAATGTTATATATGCTGATTTTGAGTTTTCCTTAAGTTAGATTTTATGGGACTTTTTTCAGTGTATCTTTGGGACTAAATGTTAGAGATTAATACTAACAAATTTTCTGTTGCAATAAACTTAGTTTGACTGGACTAAAGTGAATCATAGGAAACAAATGGCAGACACAGCAACTGTTTTAAAAATCATGCAAAGTTATGCTTCCATTTTATCTGTTTTATATATGACTGACCACTACAGGACACATACTTATATGTTTCAGGTCCTTAAACTAACAACACAGTATGCCTGTATTAATGGAGGAGAAAGTGGAGGACTATCAACTGGTTCTGTTTTACTACTTATGTAAGTATCTATAAACTAAGCATGTATTTAGGGAATGATAATATTGCTTGTTAGAAGCAGATTTCTGTATAGTCTCTTTTGTTCATTTCTGTAGCTCAAGAACAAAAATTGTGGAAAAGACAGTGTGGTAATTTGTGACACGTTACATGCAAATGTGAACAGTGCTTTTATTCATATTAAAACTAAAGTAATCACCGCTGAGAGTTCAAACTGAACTGCAACATCTGAACAGCCCATGCACTTGTTTAAGAAGATTTTTTTTGCCTTGTGGTTTTTTGTGTGCTTTTAAAAGATGATTCATTGAACAGAGGACAAAAAGACAACCTATGATGAATTTTTATAAAAAAAAAATCAAAACAGTATTTTAGTATTGTTTTTCAGTAACAAATACACTACAATAAATATTTGATGTTTGCGAAGGTTATTCGAAAAGAGTGTGTAAAGAATATGTATTTTAAGTTTGATTCAATTTTAATATGATGCCATCTCAAATGTGATTATTAGATTACCACATTTTTTTTATAAAAGAGGGGGTTTAAATGTTAGTATTTTGGCTAAAATGAAAAAGGAAATCATTTTTTAAGGTGAATTAGATAAAAAAATATTGATAGAAATTGATATACGAATACGAATACGAATTTGTTTATTATAGTGACATTGTGTATATATACAGTATAATAATAATATTTGTCAATACAATAGTTGTACACCCGGCCCATTGGACCTATAAGTCACTTAAAAAATATAAATCTATAACTGTTAGAAGAGATTGTTAACATCAAACTTTTTTTCATGAAATGTAGGAAAAATAAAACTTGTTCTTGCTTTGTTGAGCATTAAAACTTTGGTTGTTTCAGGTTATTAACTGTTTAAATATATAATAAACAGAAACTGTATGTTATGAATTATTGAGTTCTCATTCTGATATATTTTGTACATTTTTTTTCAGATTTTTCATAGTATTGATAATTTATCTAGTAGGAGGTGTACTATTTATGAAATTTATGAGAGGTGCCAGTGGAGTAGAAATGGTACCCAACTTAGAACTTTGGAAAGGATTACCTTCATTGATAAAGGTAAGGAGACAGCATTATTTTTAGCACTGCATGAATATTTAGAAGGGGTTGTTAGGATCATAAAATCAATTTATTAGTTCTCGGTGAATTACATAATAGATTATTGTGTCATGTTTAGAATAGCCTATACTGCCTTTAAAGTTAATTAAGGTTTTACTGTAAGTTGCATAAGGTTTGAAGCTGAAATTTTGACTTATTTAACAGATTCAACCACTCAAACTTGTGAATTACGATATTTCTCAATAAGCCTCGCCCTTTAAAATGATTAAATGTTAAAAGTGAACTGTCTTGAGTGGAGAAATATCGTAACACACTTGATGCAGTGGTGAACAAAAACCAGATGCAGATCCAGGATTTTGAAGGGGTGGGGCTCCAAACTAGGTAACAATTGGAGTGGGACATGTAAAAAATCTATGAAATATCTATTATAAGTTGTAGCTCCATGAAAGGGACCTTGAAGTAAATTATCTGAAGTTGGCTTATATTGGAGTTGACTGAAGTTGGCCACATTATTTATGTATGTGCCTGTCCCAAGTCAGGAGCCTGTAATTCAGTGGTTGTCGTTTGTTTATGTGTTACATATTTGTTTTTCGTTCATTTTTTTACATAATTAAGGCCGTTAGTTTTCTCGTTTGAATTGTTTTACATTGTCTTAACGGGGCCTTTTATAGCTGACTATGCGGTATAGGCTTTGCTCATTGTTGAAGGCCGTACGGTGACCTATAGTTGTTAATGTTTGTGTCATTTTGGTCATTTGTGGATAGTTGTCTCATTGGCAATCATACCACATCTTCTTTTTTATTTACAGGATGGATTTGTGTTTGTGAGCAAAGGATGTAAAGCAAATACAACATACTCACAGATCTGAAGATTGATAGCAGCTCTACTATGGATAATGGTTCAGTTAATCATAAGATCTGGTGGTGGATAGCAACTGTACTATGTTTCAGTTAACAAGATCTGGGGGTGGATGAATGGATTCCACTAAACATGTAGATCTGATACATATCAGCTGGCATAAAGATCTGAGACAGTTACATCCAGTTGCGATGAGTGTGTAGGCAGAGATAATACCTTTGGTTAGCTTGCTTGCTAGCAGAACTGTGAATTCATTATTAGGTAAGGTATACTACCCTCCTTTCAAAGTCGCCTAGTCCAAGACAGATAGATTTGTTATCTGTCAGACTAGTCTACTCTTAAAGGAGGGTAGTTTACCTAAACTAATAATGACCAAGGTTCATCTAGCAAGCAAGCTAACCAAAGATACTACCTTTGCCTACACACTCAATGCAATCAGCTGTAATCAAAGACTTCTTTTTTTATTTCGTCTGTTTATTTAAAAAATATTTTTGTTAGATTTTACTTGAGTCTTTATCTAGATTGAACATTTTTGACAGTCATAAATTTCAGATTTATCTTAACTGAAGAGGAAAATAATTTGAAATTAATTTGTTATGTAAAGGAATTAATGTTCTCGCTATTTAGTAATTCTCAGGTTATACTTATTATTGATAAATACAAATGTATGAACAAAATTATAATTTGAGTTTTTGGGGAAATGTAGATATTAACTTGATATGTTTAACTATAAATTATATAAATGATACATTCCAGTGTTTATAAAGGTTTTTGTATAAATGTGTGTCTGATAATGACTATGAAGTGAACGAGAGTTGGTCATGTTGTAGAGATGTATATGTCTGTTTAGTAAGTACTACTTTATTGCATTATTAGATATAGATGATTTAGCTGTAATTATTGTTCAGAGATCTGGTAAATTATTACAAACTTTCCATATGATTAGTGGATTAATCAGTGATGGAACAGTGACAAATTGTTATTTTATATTTTAGATGTAATTTTCTTTTAAGTCAGTGTGAGCTGTTGCCATCATTTTGTGTTGAATAATACCATTGATGAATTTTTAGCAACATTTTCATCTATTCTTCCCATACTATTTGGATTTTTTTTTAACAATATGACAAACACAATACATGGAATACCATAGATAAACCAATCATTTTACATCTTCTCCACTGAATAAACACTGACATATGTAAAATATATTACGAGAAAACTCTCTTATTTTATTGTGAATTATGTGTGATAGACAGCAGTTATTATGTCTAGCAGATTCTGAATTAATCTCTACTTCTCTGAAATTGCTTGGCTTCAGTTGGAACTAAACTTGATAGGAATGTTGGAAGGAAGTTCCTTCATTATATTTCATAATTTGTTCTGATTTTGTTAAAAGTATGATTATTACAGGCAGTACTTGCTTCTGTTATTCAAGTCTTCTCTTCTCTTAAGCTACTGTATAGCTGGTTATTTTCGCGGGTGTAAAATTTTCGCGATTTTCGTTGAATAAAGTATACAAACTATTTTGGCGGTGTTTATGTTGGCAGATTCAAAACTTTGATCAATACCTTTGCATGTGCAGCTTTACATTGCAGGAATTTATTTTGGCGAATTTGCAATCCACGATAATAACCCGCTATACAGTCATATACAGAAATTAAGAAAACATGAAGCAATGACCTAGCATAAATACAATCCTTGTATGCATGATTCAATGATGTACTTCAATAACATAGTAGATTTAGAGCCAAGTAGTGTACCTCAATAACGCAGATATGAAGTTGATTTGGTGATAAGTATGTCAGTTGAATCTATATTCTTTAGTAGTTTAACTATTTTGTTGCATAATTGTTTGAACATATATTTCAATTACGCTATGTTTATTTATTAATTGCATGTATGAAAAGTATGATATGATAATATATGTATATTTTGTTTCACTACAAATTTTAAGTTATAGTTTATGTGTCTGTGTCATTGTTGAAGGCAGGACTTAAATATATTTTCAGGCCATATCGGTAACGTTAAGAATTGCTTATATTTTTAAGTCTTATTTTGGGTTTCAGTTCTGTTACACATTTTTAGCTCATGTGGCACAAAAGGATGTGAACCAGAGTGATTGTCATTTCTTTGCATTTGTTCAACTTTTAACTATTGTTAATTCAGAATTTTTTGTGAGATTTTTATTATTGCGAAAAATGCGACACAGTTGTAAACGCAATAATTTAAACTCGCATTTTGAAATATTTTATATGAACTCAATTTGATTTTTTTCAAAATCACAAAAGTCTAAAATGACAGAATCACAATAATAAATGTATGCAATAATTTCTGAATTTGCAATATCTAAACTGTAACAAATAGGGCAAACATCTCCCTGTGAAATGACGAGGTCAATTGACAACATCTCCCCTTAATATATGATCATTCAATTCATAGTTTTTGCACATTTGCTTGTTAGAGATAAGGGAATCTCATTTTGGTGTTTTAGCTCACCTGGCCTTTTTAAGTCGTCATCATCCCTCGTCGTTAACTTTTACAAAAATCTTCTTCTCTGAAACTACACTTGGCCACAATCATAATTGGAATATCTAGTTTAAAAATTGTGTCAGATGACCCAGCCAACCAACATAGATGGCTGCCATGGCTAAAAATAGAACATTGGGGTAAAATGCAGTTTTTGGCTTATAACTAAAAAACCAAAGCATTTAGAGCAAATCTGACATGGGGTTACATTGTTCATTAAGTGAAGATCTATCTGCCATGAAATTTTCAGCAGAATCAGACAACCAATTGTTGGGTTGCTGCCTCTAAATTGGTAATTTTAAGGAAATTTTACTGTTATTGGTTATTATCTTGAATATTATTATAGATGGAGATAAACTGTAAACAGCAATAATGTTCAGCAAAGTAAGATTTACAAATAAGTTAACATGACCAAAATGGTCAGTTGACCCCTTTAGGAGTTATTGCCCTTTATAGTCAATTTTTAACAATTTTTCGTAAATCTTAGTAATCTTTTACAAAAATCTTCTCCTCTGAAACTACTGGGCCAAATTTCACCAAACATAGCCAGAATAATTATTAGGCTATCTAGTTTAAAAATTGTGTTTTGTGACCTGGCAAACCAATCAAGATGGCCGCTACGGCTGAAAATAGAACATAGGGGTAAAATGCAGTTTTTGGCTTATAACTCAAAAACCAAAGCATTTAGAGCAAATCTGACGAGGCAAAATTTTTCATCTGGTCAAGATCTATCTGCCCTGAAATTTTTCGATGAATCGGACAACTCGTTGTTAGGATGCCGCCCCTAAATTGGCAATTTCAAGAAAATTTTCCTGCTTTGGGTTATTATCTTGAATATCATTATAGATAGAGATAAACAGTAAAAAGCAATAATTTACAGCAATTTAAGACTCAAAAATAAGTCAAAATGACCAAAATGGTAAATTGACCCCCTAAGAAGTTATTGTCCTATATAATCAATTTTTAACAATTTTCATAAAATTTGTAAATTTTTACTTACATTTTCCACTGAAACTACACGGACAAGTTCATTATAAATAGAGATAATTGTAAGCAGCAAGAATGTTCAGTAAAGCATGGAAGTATTATATTGACGTCAATATAATACTTCCATGAGTAAAGTAAGATGTACAAACACATCACAATCACCTAAACAATTTTGTCATGAACTGTCTGCTTCCTTTGTTTAATTCACATATACCAAGGTGAGCGACACAGGCTCTTTAGAGCCTCTAGTTGGTTATTATCTTCAATATTACTATAGATAGATATAAACTGTTAACAGCAATAATGTTCAGCAAAGTAAGATCTACAAATAAGTCAACATGACCAAAATTGTCAATTGACCCTTTAAGGAGTTTTCACCTTTATAGTAATTTTTTACCAATTTCTCGTAAATTTTTGTAAATCTTCTCCTCTGAAACTACTGGGCCAAATTTAACAATATTGGCCACAGTCATTATTGAGGTATCTAGTTTAAAAAAAATGTGTCCCATGACCCGACCAACCAATGAAGATGGCCGTCATGGCTAAAAATAGAGAAAAACTGTAAACAGTAATAATGTTCAGCAAAGTAAGATCTACAAATAAGTCTATGACCAAAATGGTCAGTTGACCCCTCAAGGAGTTATTGCCTTTTACACTCAGTTTTTAACAATTTTCACAAATTTTTGTAAATTTTAACATTTTTTTTACCTCTGTAACTAATGGGCCAAGTTCATTATAGATAGAGATAATTGTAAGTAGCAAAAATGTTCAGTAAAGTAAGATCTACAAACACATTGCCATCACCAAAACACAATTTTGTCATTAATCCATCTGTGTCTTTTGTTGAATATGCACATAGACCAAGGTGAGCAACACACGCTCTTTAGAGCCTCTAGTTTATATACCAGTAGCATAGATCAAAGAGCAAGTGACCCCTAAAGTCTAGATCTATATTTTAAAAATTATTTCAATATGTCTTCTTGCATATTCAGAAAATTTCTGACAGATTGAAGTATGAAAGATTTTTCAAGATAAAATGTCTACACCTGTCCACTACTTTGCATCTATCATTGTAGTTCTTAGCAAAGATCTTCTCTGACACAACATAATTTATTGCCACTAAATATACAATTTTCTTACTTTTTTGTTGTAATTTGAAAACAGAGGGAGATGAGTTGAAAGTCCATCAATATTTATTTTTTTGAGATGCTGAGAAAAGCCTTAAATAAATATTAATATGACTCCTGTTGTTATTTGGTGTTTATATGTATACAATGTGTGTGCTAAATCTACTTTTTCTTTTGTTTTGTTGTTAATAATTTATTTTTATATAGGATATGTATATATATGCTGTACACATTTACTACTGTACTAAACTGAACTCTGAATTAAAAGTTATCTTTACTTTTTTTATAAAAAGGAAATAAACAACAACTTTTGTTCTTTAGTGCCACTAGGAAAAGGAAAGAAGTACATCTGTTTATCTGTAATACATTGTAGGTATAGTAGAGGTTGCCCTATTGTAGTGCACAGATGCACTTCATTTGGATTGTATGTCATTCCATCAGTTGTTTACCCTATTGGAGCTCCAAGGCGCACTCCTTCTGAATTGTATGTTATTCCATCAGTTTCTTTCCCCTATTGGAGCTCCCACGGGCACTCCTTTTAGATTTTATGTCATTACTTCAGTTTCTTTCCCCTATTTGAGCTCACAGGGCACTCCATTTGGATTTTATAGCATTCTATCAGTTTCTTTCCCCTATTGGATCTCCCAGGGGCACTCCTTTTGGATTTTATGTCATTCCATCAGTTTCTTTCCCCTATTAGAGCTCACAGGGGCATTACTCTTGGATTTTATGTCATTCCATCAGTTTCTTTCCCCTATTAGAGCTCTCCAGCACACTCTTTTTGGATATTATGTCATTCCACCAGTTTCTTTCCCCTACTGGAGCTCTCAAACACACTCCTTTTCGATGTTATCTCATGCCATCAGTTTTTTTCCCCTATTGGATCTCCCAGGCACACTACTTTTGGGTATTATGTCATTCCATCAGTTTCTATCCCATACTGGAGCTCTTAAGCACGCTCCTTTTGGATATTATGTCATTTCCTCAGTTTCTTTCCCCTACTGGAGCTCTCAAGCACACTCCTTTTGAATATTATGTCATTCCATCAGTTTCTTTCCCCTATTGGAGCTCTCAAGCACACTCCTTTTGGATATTATGTCATTGCATCAGTTTCTTTCCCCTACTGGAGCTTTTGGATATTCATCAGTTTCTTACCCATTGATGTATGTGATGTTAACATCAGGAAACTAGTGTTGCACTGTTATCGTCAACTTGATTCTAAACTTCAAAGATCAAAGCTATTAAAAGACAAAGTTTAAGGAAATGCTGTTGTTCTATTTGTTTATGTTCATCTGTGGATGTCCTCTATAACCTATGGCAATAACCACTATTTTGAAATTTGTCTGTCTGTGTATATTGTTTTTAGAATTTCAATAACTTTCTTAAACTATCCTGGGTTTGTACGAACTGGACTTGGAAAGAAGCTTGCTTATGATCATAAGATAGTATCCAGAAGTAAATTTTGTGAAAAAAAATCCATTTTTTCGGTATTTACTTTTAAATGGACTTAGTTTTTCTGCGGGGAAACATTACATTCACTCTGTGGTTAAAGTTTACTTTCTTAAACTATCCTGGGTTTGTACCAAACTTGGACAGTAGCTTATTTATGATTATAAGATAGTATCCAGAAGTAAATTTGGACATAGATTTTCTTCCAGTTAATATTGCATACAGTCTGCAGTTTAAGTTTTCAAAACATTTATTAGATTCATTAAACTATCCTAGATTTTACCAAACTTGGACAGAAGCTTCTTACAATCAAAAGATAGTATCATGAGGAATATTTTTATTGATTGTTTTCCTCATTTTTGTTGAGCCTGTGATTTACAGCAATAGTAGGCGAGACACTGGGTTCCGCGGAACCCTTACAATTTTTTAATTTTGAATATGGCTAGCTTATAAGTTAATTTGAGTTATAGAGAAACTAGTATATGTCAAAACATGTGAAGTTTTACAGTGTCCACCTGACCTTGGCATCATTTCATAGTTCACTGATCAACATAATGATGAACAACGGGAACAGGGAAAGCAGCTACCTCGTCAGTTTAGATAGATCTTCGGTACTTCACTGACATCAATCTTAGTCACACTGATAGAGTTCACCACCGAATAGACTTGAAAGATGAAAGGCCATTTAACACAGCTTATCAGGAAAGTTCAAAGAATTTCGCAACCATCTTCTGGCACCTGGTATCATCTGTCGACCACATTTTCCATGATCATCGAATGGTGTCATGTGTAGAAAGAAAGATGGGAGGTAAGGCTTAAGAATCTGCAATGATTGTAGGAAATTAAACAAACAGGCTTTTCGTGATTAATATGCTTTTCCATTGAACAAAGGGACCTTAGAAGCACTTGGTGGAAACCGCTTTTATGTCGTATTTGATATGAAGTATATATATCATCCAATAGAGATGGAAGAATCACACAAACAGAGAACAGCCTTTACAGCAGGACCGCTAGTATTCTATCAGTTTAATCTTACATTTTGACTTGTCAGTCAACATCCCAGCAACATACCAGGGAATAAAGAAAGATATCCTAGTCGACATGCATCTCAATATCTGTTTCATATATCCAGACGACCTCATAACTTTTTTTTCTGACAGCTATGAGGAACACCTAGAACGTCTCGAGAAAGTCCCAAAGAGAAAAGTGGATTGTAGTTTCCATCTAAGAAATGCGCTTTCTTCAAGAGAAAGCGAAATATATTGACCACATTGTCTCCAAGATCTATATCGAGTCTGATCCAGCTAAGTTATGGCCTTCAACAAAGCGAGAAAAATCCAACACCAGCTGGCCCCTTAGTAAAAATGTGTACTAGTTCAGTGATAAGGTCAGCGCCACACACACTGGATATTGGGTGAACAACAAGATAAAGCTATTAACAGCTTGAGGCCAGTATTTTTTTTAACGATTTTACGATACTATTGTATAACAAACCTTTTGAGTTGCATACAGATACTTCAATGCTAGGACTTGGTGCTGTACTCTACTAAGTATAAGACAACACGAAAAGAGTCACCAGCATAATTTAGTCGCGGAATATGTAAATCAGAACGGAAATACCCTATATATAAGCATACGATTTCTACAGACCGGATGAAGCCAACGCGGATGCTCATGGCATGTCAAGTTTACCAGCACTGCTAGTAAAATCCAACACGTCCAGCATGTGTACGGAATTCGTGAATGTCATATGTAAATTGCAGTTCGTTCAGTCAAACCTGCAATGTATATCAATGTCAACGACAACAGCATATGTTCCTTGCCACTTAAGTCTATGGTCAACATTAAATCAGCACAGAAGAACGACACGGTTATGCAAGAACTATTATACAAGAGCATATAAACCCAAACAAACATCAGATACTATTAGTAAGAACGCCACGGGACATCCGTCTTATCCACAACTTTTGCAAGCTTATACTAGAAGATGGCATACTGTAAAGAGGTATTAACATTGATCAAGAGCCAGAAAGACAACAAGTTCTACCGGGAGTCTAAATTATCACAATTATTATAATATTTCATGATATATGGGATCCCAGTGCTGTGTCAAGACACTTTCACTAGTCAGAGATACATTTGTATGGTATGGTATGAACAGAGATGAAGGAAATTGGATGTAAACGGCGCAAAACAACAGTCAACGAGAAAGCACCAATCATTAACACCGAGTCTTCTCTACCTTTGGAACTTGTAAGCATGGACTATCTGTTGTTAGAGAAATCTAAAGGCGGCTATGAAAATTAACTGGTTATCACCGACCATTTAACCCGATATACCTTAGCTGTTCCAATTATAAACCAGACTGCAGAAACAACATCAGTAGCATTCTTTGTTGTGATTACTATGGTTTGCCGAAGAGGATACAATCTCACCAAGGCTCTTACTTTGAGTACGACAAAATCAAAGAGTTATGTCACATCACTGGAATGGAAAAGTCGAGAACCGCGCCATATCATTCTATATGGATTTGCATGTAAGAACGCTTCAACCGAACACTTTTCGGTATAATTGGTACCCTTGAAGCAACAAAAAAGAAGGATTGGAAGTCGCATATTGCTCGACTCGTCCATGCACACAATTGCTCTCGACATACAACAACTGGCTTTTTTTCCCACCATACTACTTGGTGCTTGGTAGACCACCAAGATTACCAGTGTCTTTGGTTTAGACACGAGCTGAAAGAAAGAACCAGCAACGAAGTATGTTGATGCCATTATACAGCGACTAAATAAGGCAAACGAGATAGCAACAAGATCAGCAAGAGCATTAAAAGAAAGACAGAGGGCAGCTTATGGCAAGAAGAGGAGGCTCCGAGTCATTATACAACCCTGCGATAGAGTACTTGAGAGAAGAGAAGTCTTCGATGGGAACATAAGATTGCACACAAGTGGGAAGTTTCCCGTACCGAGTTGTTATACATCCTAACAGTGACATACCAGTGTATGTGGTTCACAAAGAAAATCGAGAGGGAAAGAAGAGAACACTATAAAGAAACCTTCTTCTCTCGATTGGATTCCTGCCGAATAATAAAGAAACAGATTCTGCAATTTTAAGAGGAAAGACTCTGTGCTTTTAGCCATGCGGAAACTGAGACAGCCTATCAGGAAACAACCGAAATCATCAAGCAGACTGATATGATAGAGTCGGATGGGCAGCATTACAATTGGAAAGTGTCTGAGATGACCAAACAGAGTAACTGTGACAATAATGCTACAAGTGTGGGAGTGGAACATGGACTCTCAAGGCTACGGGTGACGGCCATGCTAGTATTGAGGGAGGACAGGGCTCTGGTTTTGGAGAGGACGTTCTTCCTGCAAATATTATGATTTCTGGAGAACTAACCCCTTTAGGTGACCATGTTGACGATGGTATTGATATAGCGACGGGTCATGAGAATGAAGATGACACTTCAGTTATGAAAGATGGTGGTGTGCTGACTGACACGTCACTTGGACCGGCAGATGAATTTATATAGATTAGACCGTTGGTTTTCCCGTTTGAATGATTTTGCACTAGTAATTTTGGGGCCCTTTATAGCTTGTTGTTCGGTGTGAGCCAAGGCTCCGTGTTGAAGGCCGTACTTTAACCTATAATGGTTTACTTTTTAAATTGTTATTTGGATGGAGAGTTGTCTCATTGGCACTCACACCACATCTTCCTATATCTATGTACCCACAAAAGCTCAGATATTAGTAGAACAGCCGACACCACCACTACAATGACAACGTCCTACATTGCATAAACCACCTCTGTCTTTACTATATTCATCAGTTACAAGGCCGCAGAGAGTACACAGACCAACATCTTATCTCGAGGACTACGTCGCCATATCCAAACAGGCCAAGACACAGCCTGACTGGTTGAGGAATGTTAACTGGTAACTACAGAAAGCAGCCAATGTTACATTTTGATAACAAGAAATACAGCTTTCCAAAACCATTATCTAATGAAGATTATGGAGAGTAAACTTTAGAGTTCCATCATGTCGAGGACTCCATGCTTTCTGGAGAGGGGAAGACATTTCTGGTGAGGGGGCATAGTTAACATGTTAACAACACCTCGATTTTGGCAAAACAGTTAACAACAAATCTCAGATAACAGTAAACCACACTTTGAAAAGGCCATTAATTTTAAACAGATTAACATAATTTGCCCCCTCTCTCTGATGACATTAGTGACAAGGTTCCGGTGCAAAACATACCACGTCCATTTGTATTTTTTGTCTATCTGATGAGTTAAGCCTTTTTCAACTGATTTTTATAGTTCTTTCTTATGTTGTACTGTTATACCACTGTCCCAGGTTAGGATGAGGGTTGGGATCCCGCTAACATGTTTAACCCCGACACATTATTTATGTATGTGCCTGTCCCAAGTCAGGAGCCTGTAATTCAGTGGTTGTCGTTTGTTTATATGTGTAACATATTTGTTTTTCGTTCATTTTTTTTACATAAATAAGGCTTTTAGTTTTCTCGTTTGAATTGTTTTACATTGTCTTATCGGGGCCTTTTATAGCTGATTATGCGGTATGGGCTTTGCTCATTGTTGAAGGCCGTATGGTGACCTATAGTTGTTAATGTTTGTGTCATTTTGGTCTTTTGTGGATAGTTGTCTCATTGGCAATCATACCACATGTTCTTTTTTTATATTGACATGCATTTTGTAGTCGGACACACGGAAACAACGATAAATTATGAATATTGGGGAATATTGCCCCGAGTAGAGTTTTATATTGCACAATATATGTTCCATGAGGGACAATATTCACCAATATTCATGCAATAACCCTTTTATTGTATAGCAATATAATATTGGAAAGTAAACATTGGTTTAAGTAAGGGAGCTACCATTTGATTTTTAGGGGGGGGGGGGGCTAGGATGAAAAATTTTGTCCGGCATTTTTTTTAAAGTTGTAAGTTGTAATCTCTGTCCTGTTTTTTTTTATTTTTCACTCTATCCGGCCCTGCTTTTTTTTTTTTAGTTTATCCTGACTTTTTTTTACATAAATTGTCATCCTGACTTTTTTTTTTGCAAGTGTCTCATCCTGCCTTTTTTTTTTTACTCAAAACTCCTGTCCTGCCTATATTTTTCAAAGGAGTAGGTCCGGTAAGGACCGATTTTGGCCTCAAATTTCAGTTTCATCTGACGAAAGATTTTGACCACTTTTTAAACACTTAAGTGTCTATTTTATATGTTTCGATTAATTTATGTGAAAGTTTTTAACTTATTTCGTCATTAAAAATGGTCCGATTCAAGCTCAAATATGAAAAATCTACCAAATATGCGAAAAAATGTAACTTTTCAGATGGTTTTTGTCAAAACCAAAGTGGCCGCATCCGTGTTCATCCTCAACCTTTATATATGTTATGTATTATCATCAAATACAACTTCCATTTCAATATTTTGGATGAACACGAATGCGGCCACTTTCGTTTTACACGGAAACCGTCTAAAATTTAAGTAAAATGCTGGAATTGTTAAGATTTGAGTAATTTAGCATGACTTTATGGTGCTAGTACCCAATATATGTGCATTGTATTGTCAAAAACAGCCCATATTTATGTAGCAGTACCATTTTACTATCCAATAAATAACTAAAACTTTACATTTTAACGATTTTGTAAAACTGCCAAATTTTGGGGCCAAAGAAGGGTCTTACCGGACCTACTCCTTTCATCCTAGCTCCCTCCCATAAAAATCAAATGGTAGCTCCCTTAATAGGCTAAGATTTTGTCGTTGATGACGTCATGGATTTTGTACATTTATTGCACTATTTTAAATGTAATATTTGAATTTATTGAGAGCTAACTTTTGGTTACTTTCTGTGGGAAATATTATATTGCTATGCAATAATTCAATTTATGTCCAGCTGTGTCGGCCTGAATCCTAAGTCTTATATAAGAAACAACCATGACTGGGTTACTGACGTTCCGTCCCCGAGGGTATCACCACTGAGCCCAGTAGTCAACATTTAAGAGATAACTGTATTGTATTTGAAGCTTTAAGGACGTCCATCGGTAGTTTTACTGTCGCAAATTTAGTTTACCTGGCGACGATGGACGTCCGTAAAGCTTCAAATACAATACAGTTATCTCTATTCAAATGCAAAACAAGTTTATAATTAAAATTCCAATCATTATTTCAGTATAAAATCTTCATTAAAGAAAATTCCGCGAAAAGATCTTATCTTCTTTGGTCCCTACACTAGGTGACGTCACAGGTATGCTTCTGGCGTCAAACGTTTTTTAAAAATACTTCAGTTTCTTTGTGTATATATATCTCTTTCATATTCATTTGATAAAATTTACTGTTTGCAATAGTATATGAATTGTTCTATATAATAAGAATGTTCTTACCCCGGGCATAAAAACAATGCCGTATTTGGCGAAACCTTTTCAATTTTTGATCTTCAGTGCTGTACAACTTTGTACTTCAAGTTTTTCACTTTCGATCTTTTATATCTGGGCGTCACTGGTGAGTCTTGTGTGGACAAGGCGCGTTTTTGGCGTATTGAATTTTAAACCTGATGCTTTTTGTTATCTATTAATCATGTTTTTCTTTGTCTAATATGTTCTCCTATTTATTTGTATTGTAGTCCTGTAATATTATGTTGTCATTTCAATGTTATATTTAACTTTGCCATTAAAGTGCGTGGTTTGGCATGCCATAAAACCAGGTTCAACCCACCACTTTTTCCCCCTTTAAAAGTGTTTGTACCAAGTCAGGAAGATGGCCATTGTTATATTATTGTTCGTTTCTGTGTGTGTTGCATTTTAACGTTGAGTCGTTTGTGTTTTCTCTTATTTTTGAGATATACGTGGCACGGTACTTGTCTATCCCAAATTCATGTATTTGGTTTTCATGTTATATTTGTTATTCTCGTGGTGTTTTGTCTGATGCTTGGTCTGTTTCTGTGTTGTGTCGTTGTTCTCCTCTTATATTTAATGCGTTTCCCTCGGTTTTGGTTTGTTACCCCGATTTTGTTTTTTGTCCATGGATTTATGAGTTTTGAACAGCGGTATACTACTGTTGCCTTTATTTATAAACACCGGGCGGTATCAGGCTTCTGTGCCGCTTCAGAATGTAATAAAATTTGATAAACAGAAGATTTTTAGGCGCAACAATGAGTTTTTCGTTTATTATTGTAGAAATAACATGTCAATTGGCCGTTTCATAATCTAATGCATCCTGGGTAATTTTTTCAAAACTTAAAGCGTACACCACAGCGTTTTGATTGGTTTAAAACGTTGTAAACAATTGAAATTCAACCAATGACGTAACGTTATTTTCACTTTGGGGTACGAACAATGAAATTACCCATGATGCTTTAGATTCTGAAACGGCGAAATTCAAAATGTCGGCTTCCTTAGTTACAGACAAGGAGATAGAGAATTTTACGCTTGCTGTCATCCATTCAGAACAATTGTTACAAAATAATTGCATTAAAATTTGGTATGTGTTTAATCCTTATAATTCTTCATCCAAACAAACGCGATTATAAATTTACATTATTACTTTGATGGCTACTATATGTACCATCAAAAGCACAACGGCATGTTGTAGCTAAGGAGAACGCCGCCATCTTGACTTTCTAAAAAAACTCAAATGTTCGATAAATGCAACAGAATCTAAAATGAACTAGCACCTACCTCAAAAAATTCATTTTAATTAGATACTATGCGAATTGGAAGCGCACAAGTAACGAAATAATCTTCCGTCTGAAAGTTTTCAATCGTATGACGTCGTGTTTTGCCATGACGTAAATTCGCAAAATCATTCGTGAAATTTCCCGGAAATTTATTTAAATTATATTTTTATACATTTTCGAAGCTTTAGTGCATTTATTTTATTTCTTTTTTTTTGGTTATATATGAATTAGATTAGAAACAACTGTTATGCAATTGTTTTAAAATCTCAACTTGCTGAAAATCTCAGTATCCCTGCCAAAATGTGTATCGCGCATGAATAGATTACAAAAGTAGTTTCGGAAACATGGTTTATCGAAGTGTAAACCAATAGAAAAAGTCTACTTGACCAATCCAATTCAAGTATTTATAGATATGCAAATGATATAAGAATTATATAACAATAATGGTGTCATTTTTATAAATTTCCTGTTTACAAAACTTTGAATTTTCGAAAAACTAAGGATTTTCTTATCCCAGGCATAGATTAATTACTTTAGCCGTATTTGGCACAACTTTTTGATATTTTTGATCCTCAATGCTCTTCAACTTTACTTGTTTGGCTTTATATTATAAATATTTTGATATCAGCGTCACTGATGGGTGTTATGTAGACGAACGCGCGTCCGGCGTACTATATTATAATCCAGGTACTTTTGATAACTATTTACTGTATTCACTATTTATTGTATGTTTATATATAGATATACAAGTTGTTATATTGGAACTCTTTTTGAGTGAAGCCATAACAGCCATAACACGTTATAACGTATTCCCGGACACAAAATGTATGCCAACTATATTTTGCACCGAAAATAGGACATATCTATCTGATGAATAAGATAAGAAAACTTTATTTTGATTCGGCATGAGTACAAATAAGCAACACAAGCTCTAAGGAGCTTTTGACCGAATATAAAAACATATAAATAACATAAAAACAGTGCATTTTGACATATAAAACAACCTGTAATACAAAGTTGAAATCTCACATACATAGCATGCAATAAAAATAATCAACAAATTTTAGAATGAAGTAAAACATGCTTGACCAGAGCAACCAATAAGCAGCATAAATAATAAAACAGTTGAAGAATTATCTGCAAGCAGAACAGTGACATTCCAAACCATTCTAGGACTGAACAAGACTTTTAAAATGTGAAAAACTGTTTTCAGTCCTGAAATGGTTTGGAAGACTGTTCCATAAAGTAGCAGCAGCAAATTTGAACGATTTTTTACCGTAACGGGTTGACTTTACCTGTGGAATTTCAAGAATATTTACATACCTGAAAGAATATTTAGATTTTTTAAAATTCACCAAATTTTGTAAGCACACAGGAGCGATGTTGTTTATAATTTTAAAAGTTTCTAGAGCCATTGTTCTTATCCGTCTGATCTGCAAGGAAGGCACCTTAGCTTTAAGTAAGAGGTCCTCGTAGGAGCTGGTAAAATCCTCATAAACAAAACGGAGTGCTCTTTCCTGCACTTTTTCTAGTTTTTTGGAATTTTTCTCAGTGCAAAAATGCCATGCCAAAGGGCAAAAATTAAAATTACTAAGAATAAAAGTATGAAATATAGTAAGTTTACTAAGTCTATCCAAAAATGAGCCTAAACGTTTTAAAACATTTAATTGCTGTGATGCCTTCCTACAGATTGAGCTGATATGAACATCAAAATTTAGCTGATATAGTCTATTTCAATGCCTAATAATTTTACTGTTTTTTCACATGTGAGGTTCGAATTTTGAATATGTATAGATGGGTTCTTCTCAAAGGTCTTTTTGCCAACAGCCAAAACTTGAAATTTGTCAGGATTTGCTTGCATTTTATTTACCCTGAACCACTCACTAAGTGTTTTTGAATCAGATTCCAAAGTTGAAATTAATAAATCGAAATCTGGAGTACAAAAAGATATGGTATTGTCATCTGCATAGTTATATAAACTACCATTTTTAATAAAAAGAAAAATATCATTTATAAATATATTAAACAACAATGGCCCTAGTATCGAACCCTGTGGTACGCCTTTATGGATGTCAGCCCAACCACTCAGACCATTGTTGACTTTAATTTGCTGTTTTCGATTAGATAAATAGGACTTTAAAAGAGCAACTGCATTGGGGGTTAAACCATATGCTGATAATTTATCTAGCATAATATTGTGAGGCAGGCAGTCAAAAGCCTTAGAAAGATCCATAAAATTTAATACTGCTGCAATGTAATGGTTTTTATCAAGAGCTTCTCGACAGTCTTCTAACACTCTGAGAAGTGTGGTCGGACATCCATGTCCACGTCTAAATGCACACAAAAATGGATTAAATATTTTATCAAAATAATCAGTTAGTTGAATTTCATATATAAAATCATGTGGAAGTCATTTTTTCAACAGAGGAGATGATGTAGCAGTGTGATTTTTTATGCTTTATAAATAATGTAATTTGTACATTAGAAATCCATTTATATTTAAAATCTACTCATCAATTTCTTTTTGGCGTCTTATTTTAAAAAATTCCACTCTCTCACTTGATTTTTAAATTTTCCTCGGAGTCACGGTACGTTTTACTTTAGGATAACCTCAGTCCTGCATGGGAACAGCCTGGTATACCTATTAATATGTTAATGTACGTATATGTTCCTGGGATAACTTATGTCTTATCGGATATTATTTAGTATATATAATTCACGTATTGAGCATTCCAAGCTATATCCATCATGCTTCAAAGGAAGGCAAATGATATCAAACTTGAAAGTAACATAAATGAGTATACCTAAAGTGTTAATAAAAGCCAGATCGGATTGAAGATATGATACCGTTTTTCTAACGCCTGTGTTATTCCATTTTTGTAAGGAAAACTTACCGTCGTATCTGCTTCTATCAAACCGTTATCCCCAAATAAGTCTGATAAAATTTGTTTTGCGTTCTTGTCATTTACTCCAACCTTTGTTCTCAAATGCCTTGTAACATTTTCACTCAAGTGCACAATGTGAGTTCAGATGTTTGAAAACTGTCTTTGATAGCTTTTACTAAAGCCTTTTCCTCATCTGAACCAATCACAAGATTGCTATAACTAAGCAAGGTATCACTTATTGTTGTATCAAGCACTGAGGCAATATGAGTAAAAAAAACGTTGGTAGGTGTGGCAAGCACCATTCCAATGCAAATAAATTGGTCCCATTATTATTGGGTTTGTGTTTTTCCCTTTGCGTTTAAGTTTGTTTTCCTGGAAAACAGTTGTTGTGACAAAGCAAACATCAAATGAGATTAACGACGCGCGTACAATAACATCCAATTAACACCTTCAACTTTGTACATGCGTGAGACTATACAATGACATACGCCAGAATATACAATCATTGTAAATAGTGAACACCTGTTGAAAACTCAAGATTGTCATTAATTTCCTTTCATCTTCAATCAATATGCATAAACATGATAAATATCGTTTAATGAGGCAATAAACAAATAAAAAGATGAAAACATTAACATTACAATTTTCTTTTCCTCTTGTTTGATTTCAGTCTTTTGTATTTCACAATTTGTGTCAATATTTTCAGGACAATGATGCACAAATTATTCATTTTGCGGGCTTAATATATAATGCACGAAAAGAGTTTTAAAAAACAAATTATAAGATATAAATAATATGTTCTAAAACACAAGAAAACGCAATCTCATATTACAATAATTAAACGTAATACTGGCTGTTATACATAATAGATGATAAAATAAATATGTAAATAATGTTTCATTTTTTTCTATCTATTTGAACTTTCTTGTGGCTAAAATTATGTTCTTTTGCATAATATTCTTTTAATATTTATTGCAGTAATTAATTTAAATTAAAAAAAATATGTTTTCCTGTCGCTAAATAGTTTTTTGTCGCATGTTGTCGCTAAAATAATTCTTGTTGTCGCTTCTCGCTTCTTGTCGCTTGTTGACGCTTGTTGTCGCTAAAATTCTTGTTGTCGCTAATTAGTGAGACCGGTTCGGATTATTGTTCAATTTATTCCCTGACTTGACTCTACATTTTATAATAAAATTCACAAGGGAAGTTACTCTCTTCAACTTTGACAGATGATTTCGTAACGTTCTAGACTGGATGAAACTGGCGTTGTTTAGGGGTATATCTCCACAACTTCTACTAGCTCACTTTACAAATCCGCTGATTTATCTTTCTCGCACAATGGCAGAGGTTAGTGGTGTCTCAGACATGCGTGCTCCATATCGAACTCATGGGGATGCCTTTGATGTTGACGACCTTGTTTCCAGAGAACCATTTCTACAGTTTAAGAACTGGTTTGAGGAAGCCAAATTAGAACCAAATATTGAGGAAGCAAATGCAATGGCACTGGCAACAGCAACAAAGTAAACATGAATTTAGTTATGGCTTGACAAAGGGGAGGATGCAATACACCTTATCGCTAATCCCGGCTGACCCGTCTGCTTGACTTTTTTTACACATATAACAATCACTTTTCCATTGTGGCGTCAGATATTTTGTTTTATGACATCAAAATTTATGGGAACCTGTGTGATATCCAGTAATGGCGGACAAATAGGGATAAGGTGTATAGTGCCCTTGTTAATCCTAGATTACTACGTCAGAATAATCTCAGACTTTACCCTTGTCTGACTGTACCTCCATTTGTTAATACTAAGTGGGTCCATCTGGATGTCCATTTATCCAAAACTTGGTTTCCGTTTTCTAACATAAGATTGCCTCAACCAAATCAAATGTTATGACACTTCTACACAATACTTATAACCACAAAATACAGTTCGAGATTGAAGTTTGGTAGCGCCACCTCACTTATACACAATGGTAAGAAGCACTATACACCTTAGGCCGAGAACAAAATATCTGATTTCCCGGTAACCAAACAGACCCTGTTTTTTTTAGCCCTGACCCTTATTTTTTTATTGGATCTTTAAAAAAAAGGGTATCAACCAACCCTGTTTTTGACACAGGCTTCTGTTAATTGACATAATAATTCATCTATCTTGCTTCTACTGGCACAGAAAGCCAGTAAAACATTTTATTAATGTCAAATGGTATTCCAAATAGGTTAAAATCCAAGAAATTTGCACAGCAGGTGCTTTAAAAACATTGAAATGGCAGACTTCCGGTTTTTGAAACTAATTATGGACCAGGACTAGGAAAAACCATGATAATTTTCCAGGTTTTGGTTACATTGTCAAAAAAATTTGTCAGAAATTCCGACCTACTGACCCTATTTTTCAAAATGATGTTACTGGAAACACAGATTTTTTTTAGGCCTTATTGCTATTCATGGCTGACTCTAGAATCTGTTCTGCTTGAACTATTGACGTCATTCAACAATCCCTTTTTCATTGTGGCGTCAGATATTTTTGATTTATTTGACATCAAAATTTTACAGTCATTACCTTTCACATTCTTGTTTATTGATTTGATTTAAATTCTCAATTTGACTCACAGCCTCCTAATCTAAACAATTTTCCATGCAATGACTATGATACTATGTATCAGCATTTTTTTGTGTATAGTAGACACCATCTAAATAAGGTGTTTAATTATAATTGTATTTTGCAGAAATGGTAGTCCATCTGTCAGAATGGTACTTATGAAAGGCTTTGACAAGAATGGAATTGTATTTTATACTAACTACAACAGCAGAAAAGCTGCAGAGCTGGTATGTCTTACTGCTACAATCTTAGTCAGAACTGGCATTTCTTACTGCTATAGTCTTAGTCAGAGCTAGTATGTCTTACTGATATAGTCTTAGTCAGAGCTGACATGTCTTACTGCTATAGTTTTAGTCAGAACTGGTATGCCTTACTGCTACATTTTTAGTCAGAGCTAGTATGCCTAACTGCTAAATTCTTAGTCAGAGCTGGTATGCATTAATGCTACATCCTTAGTCAGAGCTGGTATGTCTTACTGCTACATTCTTAGTCAGAGCTGGTATTTCTTACTGCTACAAAATGAACATTCTTAGTCAGAGCAAGCATGTCATACTGCTACATTCTTAGTCAGAGCTGGTATGTCTTACTGCTTTAATCTTAGTCAGAACTGGTATGTCTTACTACTTTATACTCAGTCAGATCTGGTATGTCTAACTGCTTTATTCTTAGTCAGAACTGTTATGCCTTACTGCTTTATTCTTAGTCAGAACTGTTATGCCTTACTGCTACATTATAAGTCAGAGCTGGTATGTCTTACTGCTATATTCTTAGTCAGAGCTGGTATGTCTTACAGCTACATTATTAGTCAGAGCTGGTATGTCTTACTGCTACATTATTAGTCAGAACTGGTATGTCTTACTAATACATCCTTAGTCAGAACTGGTATGTCTTACTGATACATTCTTAGTCAAAACTGGTATGTCTTACTGCTACATTATTAGTCGAGCTGGTACATCTTACAGCTACATGTGTACACTCTTAGTCAGAGTCAGAGCTGGTATGTCTTACTGCTACATTCTTAGCCAGAACTGGTATGTCTTCCTGCTACATTTTAAGTAAGAACTGACTTGTCTTATTGCCATATTCTAAGTCAGAACTGGTATGTCTTACTGCTTTATTCTTAGTCAGAACTGGTATGTCATACTGCTATATTTTAAGTCAGTGCTGGTATGTCTTACTGCTTTATTCTAAGTCAGAACTGGTAGGTCTTACTGCTTTATTCTTAGTCAGAACTGGTATGTCTTACTGCGCATGCTATATTCTTAGTCAGAACTGGTATGTCTTACTGCTACATTCTTAGTCAGAACTGGTATGTCTTACTGCTACATTCTAAGTAAGAACTGACTTGTCTTACAGCTATATTCTAAGTCAGAATTGGTATGTCTTAATGCTTTATTCTTAGTCAGAACTGGTATGTCTTACTGCTATATTCTAAGTCAGAGCTGGTATGTCTTACTGCTTTATTCTAAGTCAGAGCTGGTATGTCTTACTGCTTTATTCTTAGTCAGAATTGGTATGTCTTACTAATACATCCTTAGTCAGAACTGGTATGTCTTACTGCTATATTCTTAGTCAGAATTGGTATGTCTTACTAATACATCCTTAGTCAGAACTGGTATGTCTTACTGCTATATTCTTAGTCAGAACTGGTATGTCTTACTGCTACATTATTAGTCAAAGCTGGTACATCTTACAGCTACATTCTTAGTCAGAACTGGTATGTCTTACTGCTACATTCTTAGTAAGAACTGACTTGTCTTACTGCTTTATTCTTAGTCAGAACTGGTATGTCTTACTGCTATATATATTTTAGTCAGAGCTGGTATGTCTTACTGCTACATTATTATTTTATTCCTGTTTTTCTGTATTTTACTTATAAATGGACTTAGTTTATCCTCCAGTTAATATTACATAGTGTCTGCAGTTAAAGTTTTAAAATATTTATTAGATTCATAAACTGACCTGGATTTTTACCAAACTTGGACAGAAGTCTCTTATAATCAAAAGATAGTATCAAGAGGAATATTTTAATTTTTTCATCTTATTTTTGTTGAGCCTGCGATTAACAGCAAACTAAGGCGAGACACTGGGTTCTGTAGAACCCTTACACATTTTTATTTTCTAGAGACAGAAATGAACTTTTAAGTTTTAGTTAAAGAAAGCTTTAATATACAGCTAAGAGATTTTTGTAATGCTGTTGTAATTGGAATGTACAATGTTACATTTTGTTTCAGGAAGAAAACCCAAGATGTTCTTGCATGTTTTATTGGGAACAATTAAAAAGAAGTGTAAGTATTACCTGTTGTATATAAGCAAAGTGTACTGAGTTTAATGTTTAATTCTTCATGAAATGATTGCTTGAATTTTAAATTACATAATTATAGAAGGAAACATGTATATACATATATATATATATCACTTTTTTGGTCTTTTGGAAAATATTGTTTGTGCTGTTTAAGCCTGTTTTTAGACCCTTCTACAATGGAATTTGTTTTACACGCACACATATAATAAAAATTGCTGTTTTTATCCAACGCAATCATAAGTTTGAACGTAGTTTTCAATATAGACTCGCTAATATATATATATATATCTGGTATATCTTGTGTCATTTCATGCTTTTGTTAATTGAGTTTTTCACTCCTTTAGTGTAGAGGGTATATATACAGATTCTACCACTGCATCCAGTGTAGTATGATATTTATCCACTCCAGACAGTTAAATTTTCAAATTTAAAACGTGAGGCTTGCCCAAGTGTTTTAAATATTTAAAATTTAACTGTCGAGTGGAAAAATATCGTATTACACAAAATTTGGTGGTGGAATCTGTTTCTCTAATGATTTTCTAGCATTATGCAGGCAAATTTATTCCTTCTTTTCGAATGATCTGCAAAAAGATGTGTTCTTTCTATGTGACGTCATCAGGCATAGTCGCATTTTTTCATGCCGTCACAATAGGAATTTCAAAGGAAATTTCGACGTCATAATCAGATTTTAACCAATGAAGTACTGAAATCAAAGGAACCACACATGTTAATTTTTTTTTTATGCTATGGGTGCAGAAAGGGATAAATTGACAAAGAATTAGAGAAATATATATATACATGTATATACTCTGCTAAAATCATAATGCTGTAATGTTACCAGTTTTATGAGTACTGCAAATATGTCGCAGAGAGTAGATATGCAATATAAAAAGTTATTTCAATTGTGATACGGTAACCTTGGAGTCACTCTATAATCTGATCATTGACATGTACTCTTAAAATAAATTTCAACACATTCAAACATGGTTCCATTGTGTAATTTACTAGCGCTCCTTCTGTAGATTTAATTTTACACACTTTGTTTACAGATACGAGTTGAAGGGTCAGTATCCAGATTGTCTAAAGAAAAATCTGAAGAATATTTTAATTCCCGACCAAGACCAAGTCAGCTTGGTGCTTTAAGTAGTAACCAGGGCAGTATTGTAGATAGCAGAAAGGTAAATAAAAAACAAAATATTCTTCATCTTACTTGGAAATGCAGTAGTTTCTCTTAAAGACTGATCAATGCAGAAATGAACCACATTTTACAGGAATTATGGACTTCAACCATTAGATTTTGGTATTGAAACAATGACACCTGACTTTTGTATTATGAAGGATTGTTTGCCATCATGTGTAGTTGAACATACATGTATTGTACCACTATTTTGATTTGACCAATTTTACAGGTGTTATGGGACTAAGAATATTTGTTGGCGTAATGTAACAACAACACCTTGTGAAAGGAATTCCTTTATAACCATTTGACAGAAAGCTCTTATACTTGGTACTTTTTTTATATTTGACTAGTTTTAGAAATGGAGTAAAGGGATTTTGACCATTTATTGAAGTACTGAGTAGTTGATCATATTATACTGTCATTTTGATACGACCATATTAACCCTTGTCGTGCGGGGGCCGTAATATTATGGCCGTACCCAGATTACCTTTATTTTGGCATCAATGGCGCTCCATACATTTAGAGGTCATCGTAATACCATTTAATTCGTAGTGTATGCACGTTTACTCAATCTGAAACTATTCATGTCATGTTTCTCACTTTTAATATTCATTTTGAGCTCAAATACTAACTTCAAAGTTTGATATCGGACAAAATTGGATTTTTGGAGGGGTGGGCTTACCTTCAAGGTCTGAATCACGGAGTTCAGAGGACTGAAACCTTGACAAATACTGTTAACCTAAAGGCACATAACGACTGGTCGTGTTTATTATCAAAATACGCCGAGGAAACGACTACTTCCGGTTGCAAATCCAGTTAAAGTTCAAAATTGGAAAAAAGTCAAAAATTTTGTGAATTTTGGTGCAAATGACCTTCTTTACACTGATGAACCCAGATCAGTTTCACTCCGACCTAACAACTGTTGTGATAAAAGTGTTCACTGGTGTCCACGCTACTTGTAAACTACAGATGGATGCATCTATTGGCATCTCTCTGACTTACAGGTCGAGAAAAAGAACAGAAAAACGTCAAAATTGACGCTTTTTGCACCTGAGGACCAACTTTGGGGCAAATTCCATCCCACGCTTCCCCGCCTCCTGACCTCGACCACCCCACCCCGTGATCCCCTATTTCAGATTTATTGCAATCAGTATGCATCAACATCAGGGTACAGCTCATTTGCATATTTTTGCAAATACTCGAAATTTAGACAATTTCTGAAAACAACTCAGCATGGTAAGGGTTAACAGGAGTTATTGGACTTTTGTTATGAGTATTGTTAGAGTGTCACCTCTGAGACCAAAGGACAATAGGTTCTCATACTTGGTAGGATTGTTTGCTCTCATGTGCAATTCACCAAATTGTACCATCTTTTTGATTTGACCATTTTGTTTGTAGTTATGGACTTTGGTCATATTTTATTTATCATCCCTAAATGACCTGTGATACCTACTTAAAGTCCTGATTTATGTAGTGCTTGGAATGTTTCACTATGCTGTAGTAATATTGTTATATGCTGAGCTAAAATTGGAGTAAATGCATGCTATTGTAAACAATATTTTGATGATTAATATTTTGAATAAATGTTTTGCAGACAATAAGTGATAGATTCAAATCCTTGTCGGAAACGTATAAAGATGAAGATAAGACAATACCCAAACCTGACTGCTGGTAAGTTACCCAGAGATTATACCTAAGTCTCATTTCTAATTATATATCAATGTTCATGACAGTTTTTACCATGCCAAATTAACTATTAGATCATTGAATTGGATTAGCAAAAGTATAGACTCTTCACAGACACCAGGATTATAATTTTATTTTACGCAAGACACACATTTCATCTTATAGATTTAAGTTATCATTATGTATTACTTTTTGTATGCTTGTTTATACATGTATACTGTTTTAGACAGGGATGGGAGATTCATACATCAGATAAATGCTAATTAATATGATATTTTCTACAGGGGTGGATACCTAGTAACTCCAGATCTATTTGAGTTTTGGCAAGGACAAACAACTAGACTTCATGACAGAATATGTTTCAGAAGACAGTCACCTGGAGAAAAAGTTGATGAGAAATTAACTCATATAGGAGAAGATGGTTGGGTGTTTGAGCGATTGGAACCATAAGTTAAAAACTTGTTCCAATCTTTAATGTCTAAATTGTTTAAAAATGTTAGAAATTATGAAATTATTATTATTGACAACAAATTTTTAAGAGTCAAACTGGTTCCTTTGATACACCGTTTTTTTAAAAGTTTTGGCCAGGTTTATAAAAGGGCTTCATGCCAGTATGACAGCAATGTAGAAGTAGGCAAAAAAAAAACCTGCTGGATTGTAGAATTTTAAATTATCTAGGTGTATTTCATAATGTTTATATTTCACAAACCAACTGTGGGAGGGCATGATAGCCAGTCAAGGTTGTTAAACACCTCCTAGTAGTGGTACATAGATTTTGTTTTATTATTGTCATTAAAGGCCAAGTTGCATTAAGAGACTGATTTGGCATAAAAAATATGGCATAAGAATTTTGATTTAAATTAATTGATCATATTGATAAGTAAGGCCCAATACCAAAATCTTTCAAATATTGTGATTTAAGATTTTGACTTTTCTTACCCTTCTAGAAAAAAAATTGAATAAGTTTTATCACAAAAATATGTTTGTCTTACACTAACAAAATACCTACTTTTATTACAAGACCATGATTCATTGGATTTAAACAATAATATAAATGTTAAAAAAAAACCATTCCAACAGATTCCGTATACTGTAAATTCAGAAATTATTGCGATGTTTTTATTATTGCTATATGCATTAGAGTTTGAAGTAAAAAATTGCATTTTTAAGTTTTAATTTGCATAAGTTAAGCATTTTTAATTTCTGTCAATATTTATCCAGTCCTACGTTAAGATACTATATTTTGTTTATATATGAAACAAGAATTTAACCTTGGATGTTTGATTCTAATCTTTTGAATTTAGCAACATATTTTGTTTTGTCAAGGACCAATGACAACATTGTTGTCTATTATAATTATATTCAAAAGATAGTTCTGATCTACCATTATAAATCTAGTCAGAATATTTAAAAAAAATAAAATAAATCGGCAAATGGTTTAATTTCTGTAGCTTTAATATTTTGTTGATCAAATTGGTAGAATAACTACCATTTATTGTGCAGTGTTTAATGCACCACATATGCTTTATTCTTCTAATCCTAGTTTTAAAATGATACATCTAGGTTAAAAAATGTTATTTATCATTACTGTGTAATAGATATTGATAATTTGTCATATACATGTATATTTGCATGTTACTTTTCAAGTATCTACTACATGTAGTAGTAATGGACTATGGTTAGTTATTTTCATGTGAAGTACATGTGACATTGGATTATGTATTATATACCTTGTAGAGATGGTAAAACTGTCTGATCTTTTGTAACAATGAATAAATATATCTGTAACTTTTATGGTGCAATTATGGCTTTTATTTTTTAAACCAGACAGTTAGTTTAATCTGAATTATGATAAAGATTTTGATATATATAAGTGATTTATTAGTAATTGATCCAGCATTCAGATTATAAGATGGATCAGAGTTCTGAATTGAAGGTAAATAATAAAACTTCAGACACAAGATACAATTCCTGCATATTATATGAGATCAATAGCACACTGTGTGATTAAGGTTTAATTTATTTTAATTTATGTTATTTTTTTTCAATTGCAGGCAATCATGAATTTTATTTTTTACTACTAGTATTTTGTTTCTCAGAGAAATAAAGCAGGTCCATACTAAAAAACCTTGCTGCTGAACATTTGTTAATTATTTTGATACAGAGGCATATTTACAATACTGGTAGTGGAAAACTGTCATACAAATATAAGAGTTAGTTTCTCCACAAATCCTGTTGATTCCTAGGAATATAACGATCTTTATTTTTTACTGTTTTTCCTTATTTATTGATTTTGCACTGTTGATCTCTTTTGAATTAAATGAAGTTATGTAAATTTGATTATTCTGTTGTTATGTGTTGTAATTACAATGATGGCCATTTCTTCAATTAAAAGTTAGCATGTACAAATTCACTTCTACTTATTGTGATACTTAGAGAGTCGCACTATCCTCATTAATAAAAACCTTGCAATAATAATTGAATTAACAGTACAATAAGCAATAGGTCAACTTTTTGGTGTATGGATAGATTGTAAGGTGAACATGTGACTGGCCAACTCTGGTTTCTTATGACCTAGACCTCAATTTCATGGTTTATTGGAAAATGTTTAGTTTATGGTTTGGTCGATATCATACGCTAAAGAGCTTATACATTTGATGAATTGAATGATTGTCGGGGGAACATGCTCGTCTTGTAGCCTTAGCAGGCTTCATCTGACCTTGACCACATTTTCGTTGATCATTGGACAAATTTTAGTTTTTGTGCTTACTATTTAAGTAATTCTATTTTTCAGATGTTGTATCCAATAGATCAATTATTTTTAAGTGTATGAAACATTGTGAAGTGTTATGTCTGTCTGGCAGGTTTTACCTGACCTTGACCTCATTTTCATGGTTCATTGGACAATTTTGAGTTTTTGAGGTTTGTTCTATTTCTCAGACATCATATGGAACAATTATGAGGTGTACATGTCTGTCTGGCAGGGTTTGTATGAATTTATCTAATTTTCATGGTTAATTGGTTTATAATGATAATGTTTTTGTAATTTTATTTGTTTATCAGATACTATAAGCAGTTGCCATTATTGGTTAACTATATTTGGTGCAAGACATAATGTTAGATGGACATGTCTGCCTGACATGATTTATCTGACTGAGACCTCATTTTCATAAAACATTGATATTGTTGAGTTTTTGTGATTCTTCTCTTTGTAGTAAAATCTTCATATTACAGACTTGTTATAATTGAATGATAATTAAAGCAGGTGAGACATTTCAGTGTGTGCACAATTTTTATAAATATGGTTGCACATTATGATTAAGATTACCCCAATCCCGTCTAGTGTGACCCTTTCAATTAGATTTATCTCCAGGTTTGTACTTACTTGATGACCCTTACCCGTGTGGGGCACCTGATATAAAAAGAAGATGCGGTATAATTGCAAGAGACCAAAATAACACAGAAGTTAACAACTATAGCTTTGCCTACGGACTTCAGCAATGAGCAAAGCCACTACCCCATAGTCGCCTATGACAATGTAAAACAATTCAAAGGAGAAAAACAACGGCCTAGTTTTTGGTGCAGTTAGTGTTGCTCACTTGTAAAGTCTTCTATACTGTTATGTGTAATATTGTTTGCCTTTTCATCATTTTCTGTTGTTTGCCGTGGCATTGTCAAGTTCGCTTTCAATTTATATGAGTTTTGATGTCTTTTGGAATCTTTGGCATCTCATTTACTACTAATGTTTTGACCAAGATCTGTATTTTGTGGTTATAAACATTGTGTATAAGTTACATAATAATAGGTTAAGGCAAACAAAAGTAAGAAAATGGAAACCAATTTTGGATGGATGGATAAGTGAAGTTTTAAATACCCAATCTGATGAGGAAGGGGATTAAAAAGATGCACAAACAGAGGCAAAAAAACAACAAGCTGACCCCTCTCAAAATAAAAAAAAGAAGAATGTGGGACACAGATGCCTCTAATTGTAAATTTACCACAAATTCATCATTTTCTATCTATAAAGGGACATAAATTGATCTGTGTTGGTGGTATTAAGCATTGTGTAAAATAACAATTGGTTTAGGTAAACTAAAAAAAATTAATTCCATTACCAAAGAGACATATAGGTCTGGTGAATGGTGAAAGTGTCGCCATCAGAGTCAAAAGTGATTTGTGTTAGGTGTAAAAAAGTACTGTGTATAATTTATACAAAATTTGGTCAAGGCAAAAAAGTAAGAAATGAAAATCGCAAATTTAGCATTTTCCCATTAATAAAATGACAAAACAGGAGGAGTGGAAAGTAAAGCCACCAAATATTACTGTCAAGGAAGAAGGATGGATATATAAAGGACTCTTCAGCAAATTTCCAACAGATTTTGGGATTGGTGATTTTTTTATTAACATCTATCAATTTTAAATGTAAAAAAGTAGATATTATTTATCCTGTCGGTGATCTTTGGTGAATAGTTTTCTCTTTCATACAATATAGACTTACATTTATTTTTATAGTCATAAACTTCAATGGAAAGTTTCCATAATTTATACTTATTTTGAAATAACAACAACTGTTTGATATTAAAGCTTGTGACATATTGAGAACATTGCAAGAAATATATAAAATTTTATTTTGTGTCACACCACTGCTTTTAAACTTAGTCTTTCTAGATGATCTCTGGATACACAATTACATGTACATCCTGTTACCGGACATTCTGAATGTTCATCAAACCATTCAAATAAATGGGAAACATGTCCACCATGACGACAAGATTGACACCAAGAAAACCAGTCTTGAAAGGGAGATAATTTACTGTCTAAACCTGAAATTATAAATACATTATTTCAAGGATGATACTGGTTCTAACATTTTGTGATTAGCAGACCACAAAAAATACACAAGGTTTATTAAATAATGTTATTACAACATAATAAATATGGAATATTGGAAGATACTAACATTTAATTTGGCTTGTTTCAATAAATCTTTGTTATCCTTTGTGGTGTTTGAAAACTATATTTTGTCTTTTGGCCATGGTGTTGTTCTCCTTCAAATTTTGTATTGCTCTATAATTATCTTCTCCATCTTTTCTTAAGAGGTTATTTTTCAAAACTAAATTTAAAATTCTCATAACAAAAGAGGAAATACAGACATTCTTAAGTTTTCCTTATGATGGTACAACCCTGTACCTAAGGGGGTGCCTAAGTTTGTTAGATACAGATGTTGACTTACCCAATTTTTCCTTATGATGGTACAACCCTGTACCTGAGGGGGTGCCTAAGTTTGTTAGATACAGATGTTGACTTACCCAATTTTTCCTTATGATGGTACAACCCTGTACCTGAGAGGGTGCCTAAGTTTGTTAGATACAGATGTTGACTTACCCAATTTTTCCTTATGATGGTTCAACCCTGTACCTGAAGGGGTGCCTAAGTTTGTTAGATATGGATGTTGACTTACCCAATTTTTCCTTATGATGGTACAACCCTGTACCTGAAGGGGTGCCTAAGTTTGTTAGACACAGTGCACAACGAGGTAATGGCTTCCTACATCCTGGACAGCAGGTTACCTGTAAAATATAACATGTACCTGTTACCTGAGAAATATATATATTTAATACATTTATACACAAAGATTGGCCATTATATGCAATTGCCTGATGAAGGTGTAACTAGCAAATAATAAAAATATTATGACAATGTGTGTAATTTTATCTTTGAAAAAAAATCTGATATGGATGTGTCTCTTTCAGCACTTAAAAGAATCTGCAGAATTTGTAAAACCAAAAAGTAATTGTCCATGACTATGAACTTTGATCCTGATAAAATTCTATAAATAATAACAGTAGATTATTTAGCAGTGTACAAAGAGAGACAAGTTCAACATACCTTTGGTCTGTTAAAATTAGCTGCCATAGGACCTGACATAAAAGGTAAAGATCTTTGTACCATAGGCAGGTTACAGGCAATACTTTTGCCACAGAAATTACAACTGATGAAAGCCTGCGATGGTACTCTGGTACTAATATCATTATGGTGCCAAATGATGTCAAGTTTGGCTCTGTAATAAAGGAATTTTATAATTATAAACGGAAATCTTTGGAACTAAAATTCTTTAACTGAAAATTAAAAATATTCTGTTCTAGGACACTCTGCTTTGTTAGCACATGTGTATGTCTTAAGAACTGTGAAATCCTAGCAAAAGCAATACTTTATTTTTATTCTTGGAAGTTAACTTCATAATGAACATATGCAACCACATATATGTGACCTCAACTGAATTGTCAACTTCATTTAACCCAAACTTTAACCTTTGATATCATCACATGGAATGTACAGATGAACAAGGAGACACATGGATGGAAGGATAAACAAACCTGAAATCATCTCAATGGACAGAGACTGACAGATGATAGACACATTGACCAAAAGCATAATGGTCCCTAAAAATATTCCAATATGGCATCAGAAATCTCATGTCAGAATAACAAATAAATTTGAAGAAACACTTTCTAGTACTAATATTTCAGTCTTATCAATGTTACCCGACAACAAAAATACGATTTGTTTTTCTCCATTTCCTGACATACTTGTTCAAGAAAACTAAATATATTTCACCTGTATTGCCACAAGTGCCACCTATGTAACATTAGATAACTAAATATAAGTCACCTGAATTGCCATGTGTTTAAACTGAGAATACTTAATATCCGATGCTGTGCAACAGCACTGCCACAACTGCCACCTGTGTAAGACTGGATAACTAAATATATTTAACCTTAATGCCATATCTGCCACCCGTCTTATACTAGATAAATAAATATAACTCACCTGTAGTGCCACAGCTGCCACCTGTCTAACATTTCTCTGTAGCTGGAAGTAAATGGTGGATATTTCTTGTAGTACTAGATTACTTATATGGATGGAGATGATGTTTCAGCAACTCAATGATATCTTGTAGTAATTAAAAGCATGACCAAAGTTATCTTTCATTATATCATATGTATGTATTATCACTTTTCACAGAAATATACGCTCATCTTACATATAAAATTCAAAACAAATTTCTTAAAATAAATATTTTGATATGAGCCTCACTGATGAGTCTTATGTGGATGGAACGTAAATCTGGCGTACTAAATTATAATCCTGGTACCTTTGATAACTATTCTTATAAAAGAAGCTTTAAGGGCAAACGATACAGTTTTGATCCCATATTGAAGTTTGATGAAAATTTGCTGAAGGCTATTTTTCACCCGATTTAATCAAATATGTAAAAAAATATATACCTTCATGTGCTGCTGTTTGAGTAAAATGAGGTCGAAATTTTGAATTTGTCTCAGTTTGAGGTCACGAATTGATACAACAATAATCCACATTACCGTACATCTTACCACTAGATCCACATTACGTATCCAATATAAAGAAACACACATCACATCCACTAAATAATCTACATTACTTATTCTTTGCAATAGTTATCCACATAAAGTCTTACCATTGGATCCACATGACCACTTTTTCTTTGTCTTCTTTAGTAATATCGCAAGGCAAGCTATAAACAATGGCTAAAGCTACAGTCTGTATGTCACCAGTTCTATCTAGGTGTCTTTGTAATAGGTCTATACCATCACTTGTTAAACCTAAATACACCAAAATGTAATATGAAACTTGTGTTCTCTTATTTAAGAGTTATTTATGTTTCTAAATAATTAAATAAAAAATCATTTTATTAGAATCTTTATGATATTTTTTAATGATAATCTTTTTCTATGGAATTTGTTTCAGAAATCTTTTCTCCTTCCTTGTATACTTCACAGTCAGCAGTTCATGTCTACTTCACTGTCAGCAGTTCACAAAACATTTTTTTTTTATTAAAAAAAGCAACAATACTCTTATAGGACATAGTGCAAAAACAACACTAAAGCTATATGCAAAGATAAGTGTAAGAAGAATTTCTTTGGCTTTGTACTATAATTTTATGTTGCAATATACATTTAGAATTAAAACACTCAATGTATAATATATGATAGTTCATTTGCAAAAAGATGTCAGAACTAAAATTGAAAATCATTAGTGTCTTTCATATTTGCCACACCGGCCTGAAATTTTAGCCGGTTCCTTCACTTCACCTATCTCAAGATATTAGCCACTATAAGTCACCATAAGATTAAGGTTAGTGCCTGAATAGTTGTAACTCATTAGACTATTAAAGACTATACCTGTTAACAACAAACCATCCAAATCTCCATTTTCTTTCACTTCCTTTATCAATGATTCCATAAACTCTTGAAGCTTAAACATACAAATCATCAATTACACATTTAAAAGTGAAAAAGATACCAAAGAGACATTCAAACTCAAGTTGAAAATAAAATGACAACACCATGGCAAGAAAAGAAAAACATGTAGCACCCATGACTAAACAGATCCTGCTTCACAAGTAGAACCTGTGATTAAACAGATCCTGCTCCACATGTAGCACCTGTGACTAAACAGATCCTGCTCTACATATAGCACATGTGACCAAACAGATCCTGCTCCACATGTAGCACCTGTTAAGGTAGCAATACACAGAAGTTAGTTTCGCATTATGGCCCCTGTCCATTTTTTAAATATGAAAGTTTTTTTTACAATAAAATTGATTTTTAGATAATTGAAGAATAATATAGCCTTCTTAGAGTGTTTATATGAACATTTAGATTGATTTTAACATGTTTTATAGGCCATTTCTATGATTGACAGTCCGTATTTTCCTATCCATACCGTTCATAGGTCCATAAATTATTGTAGTGTTTATCAACAAAGATTTTGCATTCAATCTTTTCAATTCAATTTTATGGAAAAACGAGCAGGAAGGCATATGATTTTTTTTGGACCACTTGATAGATATAAACCTATGGATTCAGGAAGGGTATCACTGTAATTCATTGAAATTTTCCTTTAGACCAAATTTTGGAGACTTTTGTGACATGTTCACCCCCCTTTTTTGCTATATTTTGTATCTAAGAAATGCAGATTGTTGCCATGGTTACACCCAAAAGGGATTATATTTCACCCTTATAACCATTAGAAATCAAATCTATGGAAGATTTTCTTTCTACAAGTATATACATGCATAACACACATATAAAGCCTTCTTTGTTAGACAGGAAGGGAAAGAGGATGTTTAAAAATTATGAGTGTCAATTTTAAGTTTTTTTCTAACTGTGTATTACTACCTAAGTCATGGGCGCTACATGTTGAGCAGGATCTGTTTAGTCACAGGTGCTACATGTGGAGCAGAATCTGTTAAGTCACAGGTGCTGCATGTTGAGCAGGATCTGTTTAGTCACAGGTGCTACATGTGGAGCAGGATCTGTTAAGTCAGGGGTGCTACATGTTGAGCAGGATCTGTTTTGTCACAGGTGATATATGTGGAACAGGATCTGTTAAGTCACGGGTGCTACAGGTGGAGCAGGATCTGTTAAGTCACAGGAGCCACATGTGGAGCAGGATCAGTTATCACAGGTGCCACATGTGGAGCAGGATCCGTATAGTCACAGGTGCTACATGTGCAGCAGGATCTGCCAAGTCACAGGTGCTTCATGTGTAGCAGGATCCTTGTAGTCACAGGTGTTACATTTGGAGCAGGATCTGTTAAGTCACAGGTGCCACATGTGGAACAGGATCTGTTTAGTCATGGGTGCTACATGTTGAGCAGGATCTGTTTAGTCACAGGTGCTACATGTGGAGCAGAATCTGTTAAGTCACAGGTGCTGCATGTTGAGCAGGATCTGTTTAGTCACAGGTGCTACATGTGGAGCAGGATCTGTTAAGTCAGGGGTGCTACATGTTGAGCAGGATCTGTTTTGTCACAGGTGATATATGTGGAACAGGATCTGTTTAGTCATGGGTGCTACATGTTGAGCAGGATCTGTTTAGTCACAGGTGCTACATGTTGAGCAGGATCTGTTAAGTCACAGGTGCTACATGTGCAGCAGGATCTGTTTAGTCACAGGTGCTACATGTGGAGCAGGATCTGTTTAGACACAGGTGCTTCATGTGGAGCAGGATCTGTTTAGTCATGGGTGCTACATGTGGAGCAGGGTATGTTAAGTCAAAGGTGCTAGTTGTGGAGCAGGATCTGTTTAGTCACAGGTGCTACATGTTGAGCAGGATCTGTTTAGTCACAGGTGCTACATGTGCAGCAGGATCTGTTTAGTCACAGGTGCTACATGTGGAGCAGGATCTGTTTAGACACAGGTGCTTCATGTGGAGCAGGATCTGTTTAGTCATGGGTGCTACATGTGGAGCAGGATATGTTAAGTCAAAGGTGCTAGTTGTGGAGCAGGATCTGTTTAGTCACAGGTGCTATATGTAGAGCAGGATCTGTTTAGTCACAGGTGGTACATGTGGAGCAAGATCTGTTTAGTCACAGGTGCTACATGTGGAGCAGGATCTGTTTAGACACAGGTGCTTCATGTGGAGCAGGATCTGTTTAGTCATGGGTGCTACATGTGGAACAGGATATGTTAAGTCAAAGGTGCTAGTTGTGGAGCAGGATCTGTTTAGTCACAGGTGCTACATGTTGAGCAGGATCTGTTTAGTCACAGGTGCTACATGTGCAGCAGGATCTGTTTAGTCACAGGTGCTACATGTGGAGCAGGATCTGTTTAGACACAGGTGCTTCATGTGGAGCAGGATCTGTTTAGTCATGGGTGCTACATGTGGAGCAGGATATGTTAAGTCAAAGGTGCTAGTTGTGGAGCAGGATCTGTTTAGTCACAGGTGCTATATGTAGAGCAGGATCTGTTTAGTCACAGGTGGTACATGTGGAGCAGGATCTGTTTAGTCATGGGTGCTACATGTGGAACAGGATATGATAAGTCAAAGGTGCTAGTTGTGGAGCAGGATCTGTTTAGTCACAGGTGCTACATGTTGAGCAGGATCTGTTTAGTCACAGGTGCTACATGTGCAGCAGGATCTGTTTAGTCACAGGTGCTACATGTGGAGCAGGATCTGTTTAGACACAGGTGCTTCATGTGGAGCAGGATCTGTTTAGTCATGGGTGCTACATGTGGAGCAGGATATGTTAAGTCAAAGGTGCTAGTTGTGGAGCAGGATCTGTTTAGTCACAGGTGCTATATGTAGAGCAGGATCTGTTTAGTCACAGGTGGTACATGTGGAGCAGGATCTGTTTAGTCACAGGTGCTACATGTGGAGCAGGATCTGTTTAGTCACAGGTGCTACATGTGGAGCAGGATCTGTTTAGTCACAGGCTAAACAGATCCTGCTGCACATGTAGCACCTGTGACTAAACAGATCCTGCTCAACATGTAGCACCTGTGACTAAACAGATCCTGCTCAACATGTAGTACCCTTGACTAAACAGATCCTGTTCCACATGTGGCACCTGTGACTTAACAGATCCTGCTCCAAATGTAACACCCATGACTAAACAGATCCTGCTCCACATATAGAACTCATGACTAAAAGTTTGCCTCTTCAAAAGGGTGCCTTCTGAAACTAGTTTTAAAAAGACATCACTTATAGTGTATGTATATGGCCTACCTTACTGTCTGAAAGATATAGTGCAGCAAAAGCCACTCTGTCACATAGATTAAGATCCTTCATGTCCTACAAATAAAGGAAACAATCGTTGTAGACAATCAAATCCTAAAATATCATATAATATTATAATACGAGGCTTTCATGTATATCTTTTTTCCCAAATGTGTCACTTTTTTAGTTATACTAAACAAAGCAGTAAGTCATTTTCATAAATATCTTTTCTCAAGAGCACTTGTTTACTTCTAAAAATCTTATATCCTATTCTTTTTAGACACAAAAAAATGTTTCAATCTGTGATTTGTTTTCATCATTGATACTTTATACGACTGTTGTAAGTAGTAGATCCCCAAATCTTTGAAATACATTTTTTGAATGATTGTTTGGTGTTTAACACCAGTGCCCACTTTTAGCACTCTCTGAAAGAAATATCAATATAATATTATGTAAAAACAGAAACCGGAATAGTTATCCATAGCTGGAAACACAAATTAACCTATAATATTGTGGAAATCAACAGTAACTGTCAATTCATTTACTTTTATTGTACATTTGCACTAGTAACTTTAATTACTAATGAGAAAATTATTATTCCCTTTTAGCATGAAACATATTCAAAGTATACCAGAATTTCTTGATAATTGTCTTTTTCACATGATAAAAATGCAAATATTGCTCTGAGGTATGGATCATTTAACTTGTGTAGTAATGCGGAACAGGTTTTCCTCCATAATGTTTGTTTATCTTCTGAGTAACCTGATATAGCCATGGCAACAGCATTCATCATTGTACTGTCTGTAAAATAGAAAATTATACAACTTATTAAATAATAATTCATCCCATACTTTCTGTTTGTAAAAGTTTCACCATCTATAATGGGGGTCTGGGTTGGGAGTTACAAAATAATTTGTTAAAATGAGCTGATTTCTAGACAACTAGTAGGCACAAAAAGTGATAAGAAAAAAAATCATTTTAAATATCCTCATATAAGCAAGACTAAAATAAATGTATAAAATAAAACACATAAAATAAAATGCATTTATGATTATGTAATTCAGCTTATTTCAGAATTGGTGTGATGTTAGTCGTATATAATGATGTAATATCCTTGTAGTATTGTGCAATTAAGAATTCTTGAGTGATTGACATCATAATAATTGAAAAAGCATGCACTGCACCGACCCACAAAATATTTGATCTGATTATAGTTATTACAATGGAATGTAACTGGATCATATGGCAAGAGGCAGGAAATAGAAGAAAAAATCTATCTTTGAACTAAAGTTTTCATCCTGTTTGAAGAGTGAACCCTACCTTCTGTTTGATGCTTGTATTTTCCGCTGAGTATTTCTATAGTTTGTCCAAACTTCAAGTTAAACAGTGCTATGGCTGCAGCTTTGGATGTCTGTCCATTCTTATGTAATCTAAAATAGTACTGGTCAATATATAGAATATAAAATGAACGGTTTAACTTTAAACCAAAACATTCATTATCTCTATTCTCAATGAAAATTTGCAGGAGAATTTTGAAAATTAGAAAGATTTACTTTCTTCTTCTTTAATAATTGTAATTAAAAAAAATAAGAACTAACAAATTGAAGTAGCATTTTGGGATGAATCTTTAAAATGGTATGAAAAGGTTTACTGGTATGCTAAAAAGCTTTTTAACTCAATATTGAACAACACACTTACTCTTTGAGAAAAAGATTTAACCCTTCTGTGTTATCACTGTTACCCCAGCCACACAACTGTAAAACCTTGTCTCTAAAAATAGGTAAATTACGTATTAATACACATGATAAGATTAAATAAAATGCTGACACCTAGATATGTCTCGCCTATATGTAAATTTGATAGTATAATACAAATGTTGAAATTAAAATGGCAATGTTTAAACATGTTAACTGTGCAAAATATTCAATGTCAAAGAAACATGTTGAAGGTGCAGTCCCAAATTATCTCAATGAAAGTGAGAAATGCCAATGTGTAAAGAACTGCATACTTAATACCATTGTTTAATCATTAGTATTTCTCTTTAAACTAACCTATTAACACATTTGATTTAAGCAAAACTTATTAAGTCAATGAACCATGATTAGGGGTTAGGGCCATATAATCCCATACTGACATTTCTTCACTGAGATACTGTCTCATAAAGTATTTTGTACCAGTGCTACTGACCTTTCTTCACTGAGATAGTCTCATACTGACCTTTCTTCACTGAGATAGTCTCATACTGACCTTTCTTCACTGAGATAGTCTCATACTGACCTTTCTTCACTGAGATAGTCTCATACTGACCTTTCTTCACTGAGATAGTCTCATACTGACCTTTCTTCACTGAGATGCTGTCTCACAAAGTATTTGGTACCAGTACTACTGATCTTTCTTCACTGAGATACTGTCTCACAAAGTATTTGGTACCAGTATTACTGACCTTTCTTCACTGAGATAGTCTCATACTGACCTTTCTTCACTGAGATACTGTCTCATAAAGTATTTTGTACCAGTACTACTGACCTTTCTTCACTGAGATACCGTCTCATACTGACCTTTCTTCACTGAGATACGGTCTCATACTGACCTTTCTTCACTGAGATACTGTCTCACAAAGGGTTTGGTACCAGTACTACTGACCTTTCTTCACTGAGATACTGTCTCATAAAGTATTTGGTACCAGTACTACTGACCTTTCTTCACTGAGATACTGTCTCGTAAGGTATTTGGTACCAGTGCTAATGACCTTTCTTCACTGAGATACTGTCTCATACTGACCTTTCTTCACAGTGATACTGTCTCATAAAGTATTTAATACCAGTGCTACTGACCCTTCTTCACTGAGATACTGTCTCATAAAGTATTTGGTACCAGTACTACTGACCTTTCTTCACTGAGATACTGTCTCGTAAGGTATTTGGTACCAGTGCTAATGACCTTTCTTCACTGAGATACTGTCTCATACTGACCTTTCTTCACTGAGATACGGTCTCATACTGACCTTTCTTCACTGAGATACTGTCTCATAAAGTATTTGGTACAAGTAATACTGACCTTTCTTCACTGAGATACTGTCTCATAAAGAATTTGGTACCAGTACTACTGACCTTTCTTCACTGAGATACTGTCTCATAAAGTATTTGGTACCAGTACTACTGACCTTTCTTCACTGAGATACTGTCTCGTAAGGTATTTGGTACCAGTGCTAATGACCTTTCTTCACTGAGATACTGTCTCATACTGACCTTTCTTCACTGAGATACTGTCTCATAAAGTATTTAATACCAGTGCTACTGACCTTTCTTCACTGAGATACTGTCTCATAAAGTATTTGGTACCAGTACTACTGACCTTTCTTCACTGAGATACTGTCTCGTAAGGTATTTGGTACCAGTGCTAATGACCTTTCTTCACTGAGATACTGTCTCATACTGACCTTTCTTCACTGAGATACTGTCTCATAAAGTATTTAATACCAGTGCTACTGACCTTTCTTTACTGAGATACTGTCTCATAAAGTATTTGGTACCAGTACTACTGACCTTTCTTCACTGAGATACTGTCTCATAAAGTATTTTGTACAAGTACTACTGACCTTTCTTCACTGAGATACTGTCTCTCAAAGTTTTTGGTTCCAGTACTACTGACCTTTCTTCACTGAGATACTGTCTCACAAAGTATTTGGTACCAGTATTACTGACCTTTCTTCATTGAGATACTGTCTCATACTGACCTTTCTTCACTGAGATACTTTCTCACAAAGTATTTGGTACCAGTATTACTGACCTTTCTTCATTGAGATACTGTCTCATACTGACCTTTCTTCACTGAGATACTGTCTCACAAAGTATTTGGTACCAGTACTACTGATCTTTCTTCACTGAGATACTGTCTCACAAAGTATTTGGTACCAGTATTACTGACCTTTCTTCATTGAGATACTGTCTCATACTGACCTTTCTTCACTGAGATACTGTCTCATACTGACCTTTCTTCACTGAGATACTGTCTCATAAAGTATTTGGTACAAGTACTACTGACCTTTCTTCACTGAGATACTGTCTCACAAAGTTTTTGGTTCCAGTACTACTGACCTTTCTTCACTGAGATACTGTCTCACAAAGTATTTGGTACCAGTATTACTGACCTTTCTTCATTGAGATACTGTCTCATACTGACCTGTCTTCACTGAGATACTGTCTCACAAAGTATTTGGTACCAGTACTACTTACCTTTCTTCACTGAGATACTGTCTCACAAAGTATTTGGTACCAGTATTACTGACCTTTCTTCATTGAGATACTGTCTCATACTGACCTTTCTTCACTGAGATCCTGTCTCATACTGACCTTTCTTCACTGAGATACTGTCTCACACTGACCTTTCTTCACTGAGATACTGTCTCATACTGACCTTTCTTCACTGAGATCCTGTCTCATACTGACCTTTCTTCACTGAGATACTGTCTCATACTGACCTTTCTTCACTGAGATACTGTCTCATACTGACCTTTCTTCACTGAGATCCTGTCTCATACTGACCTTTCTTCACTGAGATACTGTCTCATACTGACCTTTCTTCACTGAGATACTGTCTCATAAAGTATTTGGTACAAGTAATACTGACCTTTCTTCACTGAGATACTGTCTCATAAAGTATTTGGTACCAGTACTACCATCTGTATACTGGAATGACTGATATTTCATGGTACTGCCTTTGTTGAAGTCCATCAGATGATATACACCACTGTGTTTATAGGATTGACCCTGAGATTTGGGTTCTTCAACCATATCATGGGATACTGGTTTCAGTTAAAGGAATGATAAGCTATTGACTTCAAAGAATTACCAATCAAAATTTGTAAGTAATTTGAATTACGTGTAACATGATTAATTTAAAAGGTAATCCAAAGGTAGCATCCAAATGTTCTTCCTGTTTTCTTTTTCTTATACACATGTAAAGCCACAATGTTTATTAGTCCATAAAATCAATGATCTGAAAAAGTATTCTTGAGGAGAAAATTTATAGGGAGCACATCATAATTGGCTCAGCTTGTCAGTCTAGAAGAAAGAAGGAATTATATTCATATCACATTAACCTGTTCTTGGCCTGAATATGCAGTCTAATTATAATCATCCAATTCATCATCTATCATATTTCCGATTATTTTATTATTTTATTTCATTTGTTTGTTTTAAGTACTTTCCCTAAACCATACTGTTTCAAACAAGTTAAATAGATGTTATAGCCTGACTGTATAAAGGATACATGATAACCATCTCCACATACCATACAGCTTGGCATCTTCTTTCACTAGTTGTACATTGTGGAAAACATGATCAGACTGTAAAATACAGTTGTAACTAAATGACAGTTTACAGAAAACAATGTAAAGACTATCAAAATATTACAAAATAAGATAAAGTATTTCCTCATATATATATATCATGGATGTGAATGACACTTACAGGTCATTATTTATAATTCTTATAAATCTGTATAATTACATGGTTCAATGTCAAACTAAAATTAAAGCCCTAGCTTTTTAGTCAATCCATTATCTACTTTGTCTTATATAACTGCATTGCCAAAGACAAAATGTTGAAAAAGATACATTTTAATCCTGCCACATTTTTGCACCTGTCTCAAGTCAGGAGCCTCTGGCTTTTGTTAGTCTTGTATGATTTATAATTTTTGTTTCTTGTGTATAATTCAGAGTTTAGTATGACATCTATTATCACTGAACTGGTATACATATTTGTTTAGGTGCCAGCTGAAGGACTCCTCTGAGTGCGGGAGTATCTCGCTGCATTGAAGACCCATTGGTGGCTGCTCTATGGTCGGGTTGTTGTCTCTTGGACACATTCCCCATTTCCATTCTCACTCTTTTACTAAGGTATAATGATGGCACTCCATATATCAGATTAGAAGATTAGATATTTTTTCACTTGTGAGAAAATGTAGGTGAATTTTGTAAGTAAGATCAATTCCAGATCTGTTGTAACACTTGATTAAAGTATGATTTAGACAGACACAGTAGCTATACCTGTAACCCGTATCCTTTAGAAGCTCTTTCTTTCATCAGAAGTGATATGTCTGTAGATTTGAGTTCCTGGTCTACTAATTTCTTTCCATTACCCCAGGTTATATGAAACTGTGGAGACCATATCTACAAGATAGATTGTAAACATTGACCTGGTTAGTTAGTTAGAGTATAACGTATTCTGTGTATGGGATATGATCTATAAATATACATGATATAAGACTAATTACTAACTACATGCAAACATATCTATTTATTTCCATCCAATGAGTACCTAAATGGGAGAAGTTAATGCATCACAATGGTTAACCAATCATCATCTCTTATGTACTGAACGCCAATAGGTATTTTGCATTTCCAAAAATATTAAGGTGGTACCTAACACTACAGGGAGATAACTCTGTAAAGTCAGCTAAACGTTTTAATTACGTTGTGTTGTAAAAGGAATATTAAACTTCTCAATGATCAAAATTGGTGTTTGTCAAACTGCTATATCACCAGTGTATTTTTTCTAACAAAACGGTTGGTTCAAAATTTTTGTAATTTTTATAAATTTGTTATAGGGTCAAAGTAAATACTTTGCAAATATTTTAGGAAAATTAAATGAGCCAAATTAATTTTAGTGAAAGTGTTGGATACCACCTTAAGGTGGCTGGGGCGTCTTAATTAAAACTGACAGAATTTTTTGATAACTTGTCAAGATAAAGCTTTTATCATGCTTTTTTCAAAACTGTATTAAAAAGTATGGGTCACCGGACTTTTTTTCACGCTACAGGTTGCGCAAAATTGTCAGATTTTGTATAGATTATTCATGGAAAATTAAATTTTGTGTGATAAAACGAAAACATACTATAAGAACTTTAAGATAAAATGTGAGAATATTGCTCTTATAACATGCTTTCAAATAAACAAAAGAAAAAATGGGGTCACCGAACTTGTTTTCTTGCTAAATATCAAAATAGGTAAATTCATAACACTTTCTATTGTAAAATTTACTTTATCGGAGTTATCTCCCCTTATTTGGCAAAGTTTGAAAAAATCTAATCAAACACAAACAAGGCGTTTTTACAAAATTACAACTGAAGTTATGTTAAAACACACAATTTTCTATATTTATATCAAAAGTCTTTTACATAATTTACATACAACTCTCAAAATTTGCACATTTCATCAAATATATAGACCAAAGATATCTGCTTATTTAAAATCCAAGATGGAGGAAGACACCCGAGCCACCTTAAATCATATATTAAGGTGGTACCTAACACCTTAACTAAAATTAATTTGGCTCGTTTAATTTTCTTAAAATTTTGAATCGTTTAATTTTCTTAAAATTTTGACAAGGAATTTACTTTGACCCTTTGACAAAAATATAAAAATTACAAAAATTTTGAACCAACCATTTAATCAGAAAATTACACTTGTGATTTAGCAGTATGACAAACACTTATTTTGATCTTGAGAAGCTTAATATATCAAAAACACAATGTCATTAAAACATTCTGCTGGTTTTTTAGAGTTATCTCCCTTTCGTGTTAGGTACCACCAGGGTTTCCCCTGGGTCAATTATTTTTTTCGCCATCCCTTTCGCCAAAACAATATATTTTTCGCCACTTGATAATTTTTTTTGCCAAGTAACACAAATATACTTTTCTTTTAAAATTTTCCTTTATTTCCAGCCCCCCCCCCCCCCCCCCCCCCCTAAATTAGAAGTGTTTTTTTTATAACAAAACTAAGCATCTTATCACTTGGAATTGATCCCTCGTGTAAGGTGTAGTCATTACATTTAAGGCTTGCTCTCATGTCAACCTTTTGAATAGATTTCTTCATAACGAGTTTGCTTTTCTAGACCATAATAAATAAGTAAAACTATATGCTTGAAACACGTGTCACTGAAACGACTTTGAAATACCCACTCAAATCAAAGATCTAAATGAAAGTTAAATGATAAAGTTTTAAATCAGAGACCTTTCTTGCTTTTGGACATTTTTCGTCATAACAACAATTTTCTTTTCTGGACTTTCATTAAAACAAGGATTTGTATAGTTAGATCTTACTATACAAATCCTTGATTAAAAGAAGGAGAGGAAGCGTAAAAATTTTACTTCAAACACGTGCGTCGCAAATTGGTTAATAAAATCCCTATTGTGACATGTGACAGAAGCCATTTAACCCTATCATTTTGTCATATCATACAATCTCAACACCTTTATTAATTAGTCCTTTGATGTCGATAGCTATGAATGCAATCAGCTGATTATTGATTTTCTGTCAAACGAGTTTAAGGTGAATTCCGAGTATTGTTTGATCGGTTAAGTCAGAGAAACCCGAAAAAAGTAAAATAAACAAGATGGGTGAAAATAAATCGATATATATTTTTTTCGCCAAATTCTTTCGCCAATGACGAATTTTAATCGCCAATTTTTTTTCTCTCGCAAATTGCAAAAATGGCGACCGCCAGCGAAAACCCTGGGTACCACCTTAAACTGTTTTAACACTTTGAAATATCTAAACCTTACCACAGGAATTCTTTCATGTACTATCATATCTTTGATAGCACCATTTGCGCATGCAATCAGTAGTCTGTTTTCTTGTTTGGGATGCCAATTGAAGGCAGTCACATATTGTCCACCACTGTTAGCTGAAATAAAATCATGTTTTGAAAATTAAGACAAAACAGCCAACATACAGAAATTAGAAAGTTACATTGAAACTTTTTTTTATTTTTTTTTTTTATTTTTACAAAAAAATATTTGAGTTTGACATGATCATATAATTCTATTCTCATAAATACAGAATTTCTAGTAAGAAACATGATTAAGAATCTGTTCTCTTCTTCTAAGCAATTTATGCTCTCCCAATTTGATTCTTCATTGGTCAAAATTCAACTGTACATTAAATGTTCTTGCAATCCTATTGTGCAAGCAAAAAAATGTGACCATGCATGATGACATCCCACATAAAAGAACACATCTTCAGTTCTTCTATTAAAGCATGCAAAGCAAATAATTGATTAACTTGCTTGCTATCTTTGTTTGGATGTTTGTAAACAACAGGTAGGTAGTCTATTTCAGTCTGTTTACTATATACTGGAATACTATTGAACAATCAACATTAAATTCATTATTTCAATTCGTATTGTCCAATCAAATCTCGGTATATAAAAAAAACAGACAGAAACTCTGCCTACATATTGTTTGCAAACAACCAATCAAACATAGCAAGCAATTTGATCAATGTTTTGTTTTGCATGATTTTATAGAAGAACTGTATGAAACTAGAGTGGGTGGCGCATAATTGCTGTAGTCACATTTTTGCCATTTTGCTATTTTCAGTGGCGGATCCAGAAATTTTCATAAGTGGGGGCCCACTGACTGACCTAAGAGGGGGCCCGCTCCAGTCACGCTTCAGTGATTCCCTATATAAGCAAACAATTTTTTTCCCAAAAAGGGGGGGCCCGGGCCCCCCCCTAAATCCACCTCTCATTTTTATGTAAAATGTGTATGACTCTACCCATTACTTGCCTAAGTATATGATGAAGGCTGTTTGTAATGTTGAATGATTGATATTCCTCTTTACCTCATTTCTAAGGTTATTCGTACATATAAAGAAATAAGCAGGTGTTTTTTTAACAATTTTTGGCTTTATGTCAGATTTATATGGCAATCATGCAGTCTTTAAGTAAATAAGTGAGATGAATTGTATAGAAATGATCTCTTAACTTTTCAAGTAATTACAAACATTCATTTTTATAAAAGACCTAGATAATGAAGATGGCCATATCATACATATGTTATATTTTTCCCAGGAATGGTTTTCTAGGAGTTTCATATCAAGAAAGTACTTCAGTAAAATTATAAATGACCAGCCATTGTGGCGAAAATGTGTCCCCATGGTACAAAAACAACTTGATTTCCTCTTGACGTCGCATTCATTTTTAGAATAATTAACCAACGTTTTAAAGATAATTTCTTTTATCAACATTTTTTTCATATAGTAAAAGTACTGAAACCTAAATAACAAGTTCCAAAAACTTGAATGTAGGTCTGATGGAAGTTGAAATGAAGGAATTATGGTGCAAATATGAGTTACAAACTCTAGAAAGAAAAAATTCTTAAAACCATTAGAAAAACAGATTCATAAACTAAACCTTGAGACTATGAATAAGCAGTGGTAAAGATATTGTTAACAAGCGCAATGACAAATTACAGTGCATAAACATTACAGATAGATTCTACTTACGAGATATAGTCCTGTCAATGTAGTTAGGTTCAAGTTCATCTATACCTAGAGTAACAGAAAACTTCTATAATAAGACAGTGCGCAGATAGAAATCAGATGTATTGTACAAGTATTCTATGTAGTGGCAGATATATTATTCAGGATCTTTACATGGAATATGGGCCTACATCCTCTGTGAAGCCTAAATAATAATTATCTCATACTGGAGTGTCCTAATCTAACATAATTTAGTTTTTGTTTACAGGGTATATAGGTTCTATACCATGTCAAGGTGACCAATCAAATTACCTGGATATTTCACTTCAGTATATTTATATAGATACATTTATATCCAAATTCATATCTTTGTTAGTTTGATAAGTTAATTTCAAACTGGGGATTTTTTTTTTTTTTAGGATATATATCATCATTTGAATTTAGTAGAGTGAATTTGTGTACAACAGTAGTTACAGTGTAAATATACAGTGTAAATATGTACAATATAAATCCTAAGTAGAGTAAACATCAGTAAATTCCATCTGACCCAGAGTTTAATGGTAAACCCCAGAACTATTTTTATTATTGTACTTACCTTGAGGAGTGTGTCTGATGTCATATAATTTGACTGAAGTACTTTCTCGATATAAAACTCCTAGAAAACCATTCCTGGAAAAATAGAACAATACAGTAAAGAGTATACATTGTTTGTATCTCTAAGTATAGTCACATATATTTACTTGTTTATGTTTTTCTATCGAGATAATTATGCATTTTAATTGATATTTTACAGTGTGTTATTTTATGTTGTAATGTTACACTACTGTTTCAGGTTAGGTTGAAGGCTGGCACCTTTTAAAAGGTTTAAACAAACAGCATTTGAATGAGTCTGTTCTGAGTCAGGAGCCTGTTCAGTGGTTGTCCTTTGTTGGTGTGGTTCATATGTTTCTTGTTTCTCATTTTTTCTATAGATAAGACTGTTGGTTATCCTGTTTGAATTGATTTACACTAATCATTTTGGGGCCTTTTATTGCTTGCTGTTTCTTACTGTGTAGATAGTGGGGAAATTTGTTCAGAGAAATTAGAATATAGAAAGAAGGTTTGTTTCTGTGTCCAACTGAAGGTATATTTCATTCTCACATGAAAGCAGAGCACATGTATTTTTTCTATTATACCTTCGAGTGATAAAAAAACATACATATTAGTTTATTATATTTCATTTTTTTCACGTTTAGGATGAACAAAACCTATACTTACCTTACACCATCTTAGTTTTATCAAGTTTTGATTGGAACCAAATAGATTATACTTGTCTTAAAGAAAATCAGAATAGCTTTATCAAGTTGGGATTGTAACTAAATAAGCCAATACTTGCCTTGTAGGACACCATCTCAGCTTGACTATATTTTTGGGTTCTTGCAATGTTAAAATCTTGCAGTTAAGAAATATACTATACAAATGAATCATAAGCACTGTTAGAGTACAGAACAAAAAAATATTGATAATAAGCAGACAATTTTGATACATTAAAACTAGACTGTTACAAATCAGTGAGCAAACCCAAATATATTTTATCTAACCATATACAGTCTTAAATCAGGAGCCTATTATTCAGTGTTGTTTGTTGTCTGTCATATATATTTTCCCATTGTTTTAAAAATGATTTTTTTTGTTGTTTTTTCCACCTACAGTCGAACCTCGTTGTGTCGAAGTCGAAGGGACCAGACGAAAGTATTCGACTCATCCAAGGTCGAGTGTGACGTCATATATTTGAAATGTATGAAAAACCAATATGTGATATCTCTAAACTAGATTCACGTTTATTGAGCATTGTGCTTTTTTTTGATATGATAATATATGATTGTGTATTTATGTTCCGTATTTTTAGAGATTCAACACACAACATTCACAAATAAAATCAATACACAAATATTTACAAAGGTCAGTCACTATAAATTATGGAATCATTCGCGAAAATATTTTCATAACTAATCTTTAAAGAATGTGAACAGTGTTCATAGATTATAATTAGAAAGACCGACTCATAATAATTAATAAAATATTTTAATCCTTTTAATTATTGTTCTTATTCTAATGATTAATTTAATCTCAGCTTGGGTCTTTAAAATTCCTTTCGTTTTTATACCAAGTGAAATAGGTTCAGCACATTCAAGTTTTGTTTGGACGATCAACAAAGGTGTTGATTAGCGGTCATCATAAACATGTCATTTTAACTGTTTTACAAACAAGTGTGTTTTCACAGCTTAAATCACTTCTTGAAATGAATAGGCTTAACAAGAAAAACATCCGTTATGAATTTTATTTGTAAAGTTTTTATTTCTTTCGATTTTATTTTATTTTTGAACTTCGAGACATCAAGGTCAATTTACATCAATTTTACATCGACGGGACTTAAGAATTACCTCGACTTAACAGAGAATTCGAATCATCCAAGTTCAACTCATCAGAGGTTAAAATGCATTGATCAAACGGGAATTATGCCGGGACCGAGAAATTACTTCGACTCATCCAAGTTTTCGACACAACCAAGTTCGACACAATGAGGTTTGACTGTATATTGTTCCACATTTTATTGTGAAATGATTTTAATAGCTTACTAGATGGTATTGGGTTTGCTCATTGTTCAAGTTGTCAATATCTTGGTTCTTTAGCCTAATTGTCTAATAACTATGAATATTACTCTCTAGAAAATTCATAAACCTATAAAAACCATGTGAATCATTGTAATATCTAAAGGATACAGGTTTATCAAAATGTCTGGTATCCCAAACTGACACATTGTTCTGAAAAACAAAACATTCATGTTTAAACTTTGCTGTTACATTAAGAACACAATTCTTACTCCAGTATAATTTGAGTACTATACCCATCAACCTAAACCTGCACTGCTCAAATTATCTTTTACACCAAACTTATACTGTAAATTCAGAAATTATTGCGATGTTTTTATTATTGCGAATAATGCGACAGATTTGTAAACGCAATAATTATAACTCGCATTTTGTAATATTTTAACTGAATTAAGCATACAGTAAGTTAATCTGATTAAAAAAAAGAAGTTAATTGGTGCAACTAGAATCTGAACAAACCCCTATAACATAACCTCATGAAAAGAAGCTATTCTGTTACAATTTTCAGGATCTGTACAAAGCCCTATACATAAAATAACCTCATGAAAAGAAGTTATTCTGTTCTGATTTTTAGGATCTGTACAAAGCCCTATACATAAAATTACCTCATGAAAAGAAGCTATTCTGTTCTGATTTTTAGGATCTGTACAAAGCCCTATACATAAAATTACCTCATGAAAAGAAGCTATTCTGTTCTGATTTTTATGATCTGTACAAAGCCCTATACATAAAATTACCTCATGAAAGGAAGCTATTCTGTTCTGATTTTTAGGATCTGTACAAAGCCCTATACATAAAATTACCTCATGAAAAGAAGCTATTCTGTTCTGATTTTTAGGATCTGTACGAAGCCCTATACATAAAATTACCTCATGAAAAGAAGCTATTCTGTTCTGATTTTTAGGATCTGTACAAAGCCCTATACATAACATTACCTCATGAAAAGAAGCTGTTCTGTTTTGATTTTAAGGATCTGTACAAAGCCCTATACATAACATTACCTCATGAAAAGAAGCTGTTCTGTTTTGATTTTAAGGATCTGTACAAAGCCCTATACATAAAATTACCTCATGAAAAGAAGCTATTCTGTTCTGATTTTTAGGATCTGTACAAAGCCCTATACATAAAATTACCTCATGAAAAGAAGCTATTCTGTTCTGATTTTTAGGATCTGTGACCACACCATTGATAAGTTTTGTTGTTGTTGATTGTTTTGGCTCTTTCGCATCTACAAATATAAAATGATAATTTTATTCAAGAATATGTAAAAAAAAATAAAAATAAGACTTATACAGTGAAAGCATAAAAAACAACTGGCAGAACCACCAACACAACTATCAAACCCATTTGTTAAACTGATTATTCTTGGAGATTAAATATCTTGATACATCTACATTTGTACGTATTGTTGTGTGTTTGTTTTTTTTACATTGGCTAGAGGTATAGGGGGAGGTTGAGATCTCAAAAAAACTCATCCGGGTGTGGGAGTTTCTCTCACTGCATTGAAGACCCATTGGTGGCCCTAGGCTGTTGTGTGCTCTATGGTCGGGTTGTTGCCTCTTTGATACTTTCCCCATTTCCATTCTTAATTTTATTCATTTCACATGCATAGTACCAATTATCTTGTACAGTATCCCATGATCATGTTGAAATATTGTGCTTCCGGATATTATTATATTGTTCATTCCACATACGAATTATTTGACAAAATTTAAAATATATAAATGCCTTACCCCTGAGATCGTATATCCTAAGATGTCGATTGTTCATTCCACATACAAATAATCTGCTATCTTTACGGAACCAACTAAATGAGGCAGTCATGTCATTGTAATTACCTGAAACAAATATTCATACCATAAATTAACCATTGTATCATTACATACTATTGATTCTTTATCATTTCGTGGGTTCCTATTTTCAAGGATTTGGTTAGAAATGCTTAACCTCAAATCTGAATGTTCAACATAATACATATTTTCAAAGGGCTTGTATACAGACTTTCATTCATGAAATAAAAAACTGTGGATTCATTTATGGTCATGTGCACCAATTTTGTGAGTAATAACAATGATTAAACATATTGTACATGCATCTTGAATATTTGTACTACACATATTAATCTATCTCATGTAATGAATTATTTGTTTACCTATTTCTAAGAATGGTTTGTAGATAGATGGAGATTCACTAGTATTAGAGCTATATCTCATGTAATGTATTATTTGTTTACCTATTTCTAAGAATGGTTTGTAGATAGATGAAGATTCACTGTGTTAGAGCTATATCTCATGTAATGTATGATTTGTTTACCTATTTCTAGGAATGGTTTGTAAATAGATGAAGATTCACTAGTATTAGAGCTATATCTCATGTAATGTATAATTTGTTTACCTATTTCTAAGAATGGTTTGTAGATAGATGAAGATTCACTGTGTTAGAGCTATATCTCATGTAATGTATGATTTGTTTACCTATTTCTAAGAATGGTTTGTAAATAGATGAAGATTCACTAGTATTAGAGCTATATCTCATGTAATGTATAAATTGTTTACCTATTTCTAAGAATGGTTTGTAGATAGATGAAGATTCACTAGTATTAGAGCTATATCTGATGTGATGTATAATTTGTTTACCTATTTCTAGGAATGGTTTGTAAATAGATGAAGATTCACTAGTATTAGAGCTATATCTCATGTAATGTATAATTTGTTTACCTATTTCTAAGAATGGTTTGTAGATAGATGAAGATTCACTGTGTTAGAGCTATATCTCATGTAATGTATGATTTGTTTACCTATTTCTAGGAATGGTTTGTAAATAGATGAAGATTCACTAGTATTAGAGCTATATCTCATGTAATGTATAATTTGTTTACCTATTTCTAAGAATGGTTTGTAGATAGATGAAGATTCACTAGTATTAGAGCTATATCTCATGTAATGTATAATTTGTTTACCTATTTCTAAGAATGGTTTGTAGATAGATGAAGATTCACTGTGTTAGAGCTATATCTCATGTAATGTATGATTTGTTTACCTATTTCTAGGAATGGTTTGTAAATAGATGAAGATTCACTAGTATTAGAGCTATATCTCATGTAATGTATAATTTGTTTACCTATTTCTAAGAATGGTTTGTAGATAGATGAAGATTCACTAGTATTAGAGCTATATCTCATGTAATGTATAATTTGTTTACCTATTTCTAAGAATGGTTTGTAAATAGATGAAGATTCACTAGTATTAGAGCTATATCTCAAGTAATATATAATGTGTTTACCTATTTCTAAGAATGGTTTGTAGATAGATGAAGATTCACTGTGTTAGAGCTATATCTCATGTAATGTATGATTTGTTTACCTATTTCTAGGAATGATTTGTAAATAGATGAAGATTCACTAGTATTAGAGCTATATCTCATGTAATGTATAATTTGTTTACCTATTTCTAAGAATGGTTTGTAGATAGATGAAGATTCACTAGTATTAGAGCTATATCTCTGTCGTTCATATTCTCCACCAGACTTAACATTCCAGATCAGTATACAGCTATCATTTCTTGACTTGTCTAATCCCTCAGCCAACTAAAATAATAATACATGTAGTACTGTTTAATCATGTTATAGACTAAATTAAGAGTTGGTTGACCGTTATGGAATAACCGTTTCACAAATGATATTGGATATGTTCCTTACGTCATAACTACAATCCCCTTCCCTTTCATGAATTTGACCTACCGAATTAGACTATTTACCGGATTTGTAATCACATAAGCAACACGACGGGTGCCGCATGTGGAGCAGGATCTGCTTACCCTTCCGGAGCACCTGAGATCACCCCCAAGTTTTTGGTGGGGTTCGTGTTGCTTATTCTTTAGTTTTCTATGTTGTGTCATGTGTACTATTATTTTTCTGTTTGTCTTTTTCATTTTTTAGCCATGGCTTTGTCAGTTTGTTTTAGATTTACGAGTTTGACTGTCCCTTTGGTATCTTTCGTCCCTCTTTTAAGACAATTTATGTTATAATGCTCCACTAAATATTGTCAATCCACAATGTTTGGGAGGCACGTCCAAAATAAAATTGCTGAAAAATTTATCTAGAAGCTCTAAAGAGCCTGTGTCACTCATATGCATTTTCAAGTAACTTGTAAGGCTCATATACTAATACATGTACTGTATGATATAATGGTTCTTTTGTCAAGATATGTGAGCAGAAAGCCAACACATGTTAATATCTTATAGAAGAAAAAAAATCACTAAATATTGTTTTTCACTTTATATTCATATACATACCAAACTACTGTCCATATGGTTCCAAAATAAATATAAACAATGCCTTGGATGTCTTGGTACTGAAAAACAAATAATCATTGTCTTAAATTATGTTCTAATCTGCAACTAAAAGCATCTTCATTTGTATGTTTTTGAAAAAAAATCTTGTTTTATGTGAGGAGGTACATGTAATATAATTAATAAAAGGCTACTTTTATAAACGTTGGACTTGCTTAGTAAAGTTAATGTGTGTTATAGTTCTTACCAAATTCCTTGTCAACCAAGTCACTATTGCTGTCCTTATCAAAACTACAAAGAAAAAGGAAACAATACAGATAAAGAAGGCACTGTATATATATATCTAAATAAAATAATTCCATATGAAACTATTTAGTATGTGAATAGTTAAAATAATATTTCAACTATCAAAAAGTATGATCTTCAAATTATGTTATCCTGGAGGAAGGCTAGGACATTTGGCTTGCCAGTTGAAATAGGAGAGATGTTGAATAAGGCAGAAGATTTCTTTTGCAACATTTCATTTAAAGAGACCTTTGAAAAAAGGCTGCTGCAAGAGTTGCTTAGCATGCAGAGAGCATGGTATTCTATTATTATATAGTTTTGGAATTATGAGAAATGTTAAATAACAGTCAATGACAATAAAAAAAGTAGACTTTTCGTATTTAACATGTTTAAATAGGCTTCATATACCTTCTTAACTGGACTTTACCATTGACCAGTCCACATGCTATAATGTCATCATGGTCTGGTTTTGGACACCATTCAACTGTCTGTAAAACAATATTTATTTTAGTTATTCAATCATAATAAACAAGAATGTGTCCAAAGTACACGGATGCCCCACTTACACTATAATTTTCTGTGTTCAGTTGACTGTGAAAATGGGATCAAAAATCTAATTTTGAATTTTAATTTAGATTATGGCCGCATTTCTTTCTAACCAAAATTGTGTAAATGTTGTGTCACGATTGTTGCTGTTTTCTAAATGCTACATAAGTAGAAACAAACTTGACTTCAAATCTAGTACTGTTGTTTTATCTTTTTTTGCATGTTAAAATAAAAAAGATAAAATTTTAACCTTTATTAAGTTAATCCCCAACTGTCTTCCCTGAGGTATAGCTATACAGGGATAGTAAAGTTTTACCTTTAATAAGTTAATCCCCAACTGTTCGCCCTGAGGTATAGCTATACAATTATACAGGGGATAGTAAAGTTTTACCTTTAATAAGTTAATCCCCAACTGTCTTCCCGAAGGTACAGCTTAAGGGCATACGATACAGTTTTGATCCTGTATTTACAAGTTCGTGAAAATTTGCATATAGGCTATATTTTACCTGATTAAATCAAATATGTAATAAAAAATATACCTTCATGTGCTACTTTTTGAGTAAAATGAGGTCGAAAATTTGTATATTTGCTCAAAATTCAGATTTGTGGCCGTAATTTCTTTTTCGAAGGAAAGACATAACTTTTTTGTTATAAAAGATAAACACAAATTGTTTTTTGTTCAATAATCTGTAATTTCTGTATTTTATAAGTATCGTAAAAAATTATGCATGTTTTATTCAGAAATATCTCATATTTATCAAATGTTCATGAATTGAGGAAAACACGTCATTTTTTGCTGCATGTTTATCAAAATTAAAAAAAATCCTCTATTTACAGTTTTATAAAATTTGGGTCACATAATCTCCCTGCAAAATGAAACAAATTGCTTTTTTGAAAAATGGGGGTCCATGAACTAGTTTTCAATTTAAATCAGTTTGAATGATAAAAATCAGTCGAAAAATGCATCTTTTCCCGATATATCACAGTTTGACGTCGCTAAAATAACATTTTACGTTAGCAACGGCATTACCCTCCCCTGTAACTGTATCGTATGCCCTTAACAGGGGAAAGTAAAGTTTTACCTTTAATAAGTTAATTCCCAACTGTCTTCCCTGAGGTATAGCTATACAGGAAATAGTAAAGTTTTACCTTTAATAAGTTAATCCCCAACTGTCTTCCCTAAGGTATAGCTATTCAGGGGATAGTAAAGTTTTACCTTTAATAAGTTAATCCCCAACTGTCTTCCCTAAGGTATAGCTATTCAGGGGATAGTAAAGTTTTACCTTTAATAAGTTAATTTCCAACTGTTCTCCTTGAGGTATAGCCACTGAATCTTCTGATAATATTTTTCCTACAAATAAACATCTCAGATATTTCATATGTTAAAACAAATATGATATCTAATTATAGTAATACCTTAAATTATAAGTATTCGTTCTTGCTGCAAAAAGTATTTCCTGTAAATTATAATAAAGAAGATGTATGCAGTATACAACATTTAGATCACTACTACCCAACAACAGTTACAACACATCAAGAAAGCATTTTTCAAATAGAAAAGTAAGTTATACAAACCTTGTGTTCCATGCGAGCCTATTTTTTCTTCATATTTTATAACATTATAAAGATTTATTTTGGTTCCACAGTAGCTCAGAAACTTATCACTATTGATTGGTGACCAAAGTACTTTTGTAAGACTCATGATTTGCCAGTTTTCTGTTTGCCTCTGAAATTATAAAGCACACTAACTTCTAAATTTGGCCAAATGATAAAGTATGTTTTGTTTTATTAAAAATCTCTCATACAATATATACATAAAATTTGAGAATGGAAATAAGGAATGTGTCAAAGAGACAACAACCGGACCATAGAGCAGACAACAGCAGAAGGTCACCAACAGGTCTTCAATGCAGCGAGAAATTCCCGCATCCAGAGGCATCCTTCAGCTGGTCCCTAAACAAATATATATACTAGTTCAGTGATAATGAATGCCATACTAAACTCCAAATTGTACACAAGAAACTAAAAGTTAAAATATTACAAGACTAAAAAAGGCCAGAGGCTCCTGACTCGGGACAGGCGCAAAAATGTGGCGGGTTAAACATGTTTATGAGATCTCAACCCTCCCCCTATACTTCTAGCCAATGCAGAAAAGTAATCGCATAACAATACACACATTGAAATTCAGTTTAAGAGAAGTCTGAGTCTGATGTCTGATGCATTGATAAAATCTGTGAGTTACAAATTTCTGATTGTTTATGATTTGCTTAAAAGGGATATTAAGGGTGCCATCATTGCTGTAGCTTATTGTACAGTAACAGCACTATCTTTTAAAGGTTGAAGGGTAGATTAAGTATCAAAGTGCTAATGAAAATAGTTCTAACGGATTTCAGCCATGTTCTGTACATTAATATCCAAAGGAAACATAAAAGTTTGAAGGTTACATTTGGGTCATTCATCAGACACTTAAAAAGAACGTCACCTGAAAACAATATATATAGATATAATGTGGTATGAGTGCCAATGAGACAACTCTCCATCAAAGTCACAATTTGTAAAAGTATATCATTATAGGTTAAAGTACAGTCTTCAACACATATGCATATACTGATAGAGTCCTCCACAATCCAGAGAACCACTCCTAGAGCTGTGAGAGTATAGAGTAATCCATGTACACTCTTTTACAGGATTAATGGACTTGCGCATTAACAACAGTATTTACAAGGACAATCCCTATCCAAAACAAAAGGGTACTAGGACAATCCAAACCCAACACAGAGGGGGTGCTCGGACAATCCCAACCCGACACAAAGAGGGTGCAAGGACACTGGGAAGTTTGTTATCATGGCGGAGGAAGCCAAGGTACTTGGAGAGTACCACCAGGACTCTTGGTGGGAACAGACAAACCAAAGAGATACATATCAGTAGATTGATCTCCAGGTCAAAGTTGGGGACAAATTTGACCAACAGAGACCCCAAAGTACCCATTCTATTTTAAAACAACAGTCTGGATACCAGAGAAGTGTGTGAAAAAGTTGGTAAACCATTGGTCTTAACCACTAGACCATGAACAAACAGCTATACTATTTGTATTAATCTTATTGTCAGGCTAAATGTTTTCGATTACATCCCATTTGCCAGACAAATCAGAAAATTGCTCCAGATCTTAAAACATGCCTCAAATTAAAAAGTCAGTGTCTTTTCTTAAATAAATTTCAAATTTTTTGTTACTTTTCCTTTTTCAATAGAAAATACCTTTCACACTCCCATCTTCTTTTTTTAAAAATATATTTATTCAAATTTGGTATACTTTTATTCTTTTAATGTGCATTTATATTTAATTTCAATTTTTCTTACTACTGTAACATTTTTAAATGTTAGGTCGAGTGTGTTTTCTCATTGTATCAGGTTAACATGCATCTGTATTTTCACACATAGCCATTTAATACAGATCATCAAAAATTATATTAATTAAGAGTTACATTTACATTTCTTTGTTTGACTTATGAGCTCTAATGATTTGCATATGGTGCCTAGTAAATTATTGTAATGAGCATGGAACACTAGGAACCAGGATTACTGGAGCACCTGGATTTCTGGAGCATGGAGTACAAGGAGCCTGGTTGCCCTAGAAGTCTATATTTGTTTCCAGGCTTGTAAGAGTCATATAAAAGAGAGGAAGAGTGTGAGATATGGGGGAGAGAGAATTTAAAGTAAGGAGAGGACAGTAACGTTTATATGGTAAAGAGGAGACCTGTATTGTTGAGCCTGAAGTTGGATGTACATTGTGTTATACAAAGTCATGTGATTTTAATAATACAGTATTGAACTTTTATTCGACTTCGTGTTTATGTTCACTTACAACACTTCATTCAGACTGCACCAGGATCCATTTATTTATTTATAAATGTGACCAGGATTCCCTTAATCACACTACCAGTAGATTTCAAGTGCAACCCTGTTAAAGAGTATAATTGGCATATATCGTCCATTTACAAGTGAAAGGCACGACCTGAAACTTATATACCCAACAACAAAGCACACACACACAGATACACACTTTAGTTCAAGTCCCATACTAAACTTTTTTGTCACACTAATTACTAATACAGTTATTAGGGGTCTCATTGGGGGGTTCTAATCCCAGATCCCGCTTACTGTTAGATTCCTGTATCCTGCTTATTCTATGTATGTAAGCATTTTTCATTTTTTTTTAAATTTTCCGTGTCCCGCTAGACTTTATTTCCCGTTTTAACGGCACAATAATTTGACTTTCACGTGTCACGCTTACAATAAATCGGAATTCCCACGTCACGCTTAGACCCTAATGAGACCCACTTATTAATACAAATTTTTATTATATATTTTTTCTTCACTGAATTCATGGAATTGGCACAGGAACATATTGACTGTTCCCTGAATCACAAAATCAAGAAATAACTGATAATTTTCGTGTATCTTTCATGTTTCATTCTGGATCATGTGACAGTTTATCATAAAGGCACTGGCTACGGTTAGATGGAAATGTAACAATAATAAAAATATTATTGTTACATTGGAGACTAATTGCCGGAATGCAAAGTTGGGTAAGGAACTGGTTAATTACGAATGTAACAATAAGTATTGAGGCTAAAGTTACATTGCGTTATTGTTACATGAAAAACAGCAATGCACGATAGATTTATCAAACTTAAATCAGTTCTATAGTTTTGTTGCTTAATTCTTTCATATTTACTAAATAATACTTGTTATAATGATGAAAAATAAATATCATTATTCAACAAATGGTGTTTTAATGGTTTTAAGTATTAATGGTTTTGATGTTCTTAAAGATGCTACTTCAGATAAGTAGTGCCAAAGGCGAAAAATATAGTTAATGATGGTTTGTTGTTGAGAACTCTGGCTGAACAAAGTGTGCCCTTCTAAGTCTTTAACTGCACAGCTACTTTTATAACTGTCATTATACTTTGAACAATGGACAAAGAGATTCCTATTAACAATTTTGTATTTGGTGAAAACATTAAAACTTGGGATGCGTTTGAAAGGAAACTGAAACAATATCAAGACACAAACCTACAACTTCATATATACATCAAAAGCAAAGTTTGCTAACTGTGAACTTAAATACTATGAACTTCTGTATACATGTTACGGTGATGTATCCATCCTAAATCTCGTCCATGGAGGACATAATTTCTTTTCAAAATCAGATGGAGCTCACCCAAACCAAAGGTATTTTCCCCCCTTTTTTAACCAATATAACTTGGAGTTGTTTCATAAAAAAATTGTCGGACTTGAACATGCTCCCAAAAACACTTCAATGACTGGACACAAAAAATGCTGGATATGTAGAAACTGTCATTGTAAATAAAAAAAAATCAAGAAATTGTATGTTATTATTGTATATATTGTATATAAAATAAATGTCTTTAACTTTTATAATCATTAGTACATATTCATGTATTACTATAGCCCCATCGTACATTGCTGTTTTTCATGTAACAATAACGCCATGTAACCGTAGCCTCAATAATTATTGTTACATTCGTAATTAATCGGTTCTTTACCCAACAATGCATTCCGGCAATTAGTCTCCAATGTAACAATAATATTTTTATTATTGTTACATTTCCATGTAACCGTAGCTGAAACCAAAATAGGTCTCCCACAAGGATCAGTTATAGCTCCACTTCTTTTTAATATCTTTATCAAAGACATTTTTGCTAACCTATCATGTAAAAAGTGTAAATTTGCTGATGATGGTACTGTATGGATAAATGGAAAGAACTTGAATGACATGGAGAAACTGGTACAAAAGGATCTTAACATAATCCAGGATTGGACCAAAAAATGGAAAATTAATTTGAGTATTGAGAAAACAGAATATTGTATATTTTCAAGGAATGGTCCAATAAAGAAAATGAATTTACAACTAGAAGGTAAATTGCTTAAATATAACTGTAATCCAAAAATATTAGGAGTCACGTGAGATGAAAAACTATCATTTCTCAAACACATCGAAAATGTGGAACAAAAGGCACATAAAGCAATTAGCCTACTTAGAATGATCAAAGGATGAAAGGAGTTGCAAAAGTCTCTACAAAAATTCTACTTCAAATTTACCAAAGTATTGTCCTTTCCACCCTAGAATATGCAAGTAGTGTTTGGCTGACCTGTGAAACCAATATAACAGACAAACTGAACAAAATTCAACGAAAGGGATTAGCTATATGCCTTAATGTTACCCCAACATCAAGTGTAGAGACTTTGGAAGTAGTTTCTGGAATCCTACCAATACATCTGCGTAGAGAAGAAATTGCAACTCGTACACTTGCAAAAATTAACTCATATGATATCTCTATTCCAATAAAACAAATCCTGGATGATTGGAAAACAATTGACATCCCTGAAAAATATGTATCTCCAGTGGGAAAAATGATTCTTCAGGCAGAAGACATGAAGGTATGTACAGGTGTTGATGTAAATGGTATAGAAGCAGAATTTCAGTTTAATGGGTTACAAAGATATAAATCTCCTCCAGATTATTGGAAAAACCTTGGAAATTCCAAATCAAGATCAACAGACCAAAAAAATGTTGGAAAACACATAATAATGGAAAAACTAAGTCATCTTCCAGCATTCCAGCAAATTCATGTATAGCATTTACTGATGGGTCCTGTCTTGGTAGTCCTGTCCCTGTAGGAGCAGGTGCTGTCATTTTTCCATCAAATAATCAACCACAAATTGAAATTAGTAAAGCTGTATCCAAGAAAGGATTAATACTACTCGGAGAACTGATCGCCATTAAACTTGTTGTTGACCACTTTTTAATATCAGAAAAAAGACAAAACACAGACTCAATTACACTTTTTTTCAGATAGTCAGACCTCCATTGGAATTTTAACTTTAAACTGGAAATCAGAAAATTACATCAAAGTCATAAGAGAAATTAAGAAAAACATGAAAGTATTAAAGATGAATGAAATTCCATTAAATTTTGAATGGACACCTGGTCATGCTGATATCCAAGGAAATGACATTGCTGATTCACTGGCCAAAAAAGGAGCTAAAGAAGCTGAAAAAATAGAAGAACCATCAGAAGTAACCAGGCAGGATATAAAACGTGCAGCAAGAGAAAGTGTTTTAAGAAAATGGCAGAACCAATGGGAATCAAGTCAACATGGCAGAAATTATTATAACTATCATTAAAAAGTTTGTAAAAAAATTCCAAAAGATTTACCATCCAAATGGTCGTTTTCAATTATTACTAGTTTGAGAACAGGTTATTGTGATCTAAATGATTATAAATCCAAAATCATACCATCAACAGACAAAAACTGTTCCTGTGGAGAGCCAGAAACTGTAGAACACTACCTTTTACATTGTTCTAACTATGAGGAGGCTAGAGAGAGGACGAGAACATCTATTTACTTTATAACAGGAAATATACATATGGATTTAGACACCTTACTAGGAATCGATGAAGAAGACATTAATAGAGACAATCGAAATGAGATATTGTGCCATCTGAAAAATTATTTGACGGAGTCTGGTAGATTCAAAGACACTATACAGTAAAAAACACTATAATTCCAAATCTAAATTAAGTCAAAAATTTTTATGCAGCAGCCACTATTTCAATTAATTACATGAGTGAACATTACATACATGATGTATGTGAAGAAACTACAAAAGAGGAAACGTACGCAAGTGTTTACAGTGTCATTTGGGACACTTACTAAAGACTAAAGACTAAAGTGCCTGTCATAAAATCAAATGCGGATCGGCGTAGCCTACAAGGGCCAATTTGTCTACACATCCCCACATGCAGGAACGTGTAGACACTGTCAATAAAGTATTGCTTAATAAGTGTTATTTGATTGATTTTAATATTTTTTAGCCAAAAATTACTGTAAAGTGTAAATTTTTCATAATCATATGAAAAAAATATATTCTTCTGTCAATATTTCATTTTGTTCTGCTCATAATTTGAGTTCGTGATTTTTACCTGGGGCTGTCAATATTGGTCCCACTTTTACTCAATTGATCCCTATTGGCCCCAGTTTTTACCAAAAAAACATCTCTGACTTTCTTTTTCCGAAAACGAAAGCAGATGGAGTAACCTCCCATGCAGTGTCGTAATATTTATGTAGGTGAACTTAAAAAAAAAATAACATGATTTAATTGGTTAGGTAAAAAATAGTATTGTATGTATATCCTGCTGCAATTACATAACTTTTTTCAATATTATCATTTATCAAATCGTAACTGTTTGTCGTAAAAATATCTGGCATTTCCGGCGTCATGTTTCTGTGGTAGCCGTTTCGCCGTTTTTATTTCGTACTTGTTTTTAACAGAAAAGTGGAATATGTTGCTTAATTTTAATTATGGAATCATCTCTTGCTCACCAAACAACCTTTCTATATGAGAATTTTTCTAGTATTTTACTAGGACAAGACATGGCATCAAACACAAGGAATCCTAAAGAAATTAGAGAAATGGTTTCTGACAGTAACAAGGTGAAAAAAACAAAATAAATAAAAGTGTAGTGTTTATGTTTGGTAAAATATTTGTTTGTATGTAATGATAGTGATAAACTTTTAAATAGAATACTGTTTTCATCTGGGACCAAGTCAGATTAATATTATATTTGCAGTGGTAGTCCGAGATTACTCTGACGTCGAACGGCTGTTTTGCCAGACAAGCTGGGGCCATGGGACGTCAGAGCTTGTCCCATATCAAAAAGTGGATATTTGCCCTACAAAAAATAGATGCGCTGCTTCGTTGCTTCTGGTGCCGACTGACAGCCTTGGAATTATATAAATTGGCCATCAATCTGTTCATTTTTCATTTATCTCTTCATTTATGTAAGTTTCACCTACCTGGGTGGGCAAATATCCACTTTTTGATATGGGACGACCTCTGACGTCCCACAGCCCCAGCTTGTCTGGCAAAACAGCTCTTCAACGTCACAGTAATCTCGGACTATTGCAGTGGGTATCATTGCCATTGGCAGAGGGGGGATAGGACCTTTATCAGGACTCTGGGATCGGGTGTTTTTAAGCTCAGGATTTTGGGATGGAACCTTTCTTGATCTGGGAATTCTTAAACCGTGATATGCGAAAGTCGAATATTTAAGTGTGAAAACAGGATGTACATGTACATGTATCAGTGTACAATATCAATTTCAAATGTCTATTAGTCTTCCCAAGTTAATTTTTTCAAAATCATGTTAGGCCTTAGGGTGCATCTTTTTACAACAGAACCCATAGAACTCCCTGCTATTTGCGACACTTTCCTGAGAATTGGTGATGCTTTAACTGTTGACATCTTTTAAACAACTATTCCTTTTCCGTGGTTAAAAAATGTAGCAGTGTAACAGATATGTTTTATTATGACGTTAATATTTTATAGGAACCCAAGCAGGGTTGGCAAAACCCCCTGTTTTATGACTGTTGCCCAGCCCTAGACTGAAAAATTTGAGCGTCTGTGCCAAACCCTGTATGTCTGATACAATATACATGTACTGTACATGTAGTCCTAATGGACATAATTTACATTGACAGTCTGTGCCAAACCCTTTATGTCTGATTTTCCTGAGATATTTATTTGACATTCAGGCTAATAAATCCATTTATCAGTTAATTATGGAATAATTGTATGCTGCAGGAATGAGAATGAAGTTTCAATCGTCCTGTAGTAGTACTAGGGGCCTACGTATAAGATAAGATAGATAAGATAAGAATTTTATTAATCTAATCAAGAACTCATAAAGGGCATATTTTACAACACAATATGATTGGAAAAAGCAAAGCAGAAAACTAATACCAAACTAATGCTATAACGTTATTGACAGGATCAGAGCCTAACATAACATGTGTTTTATATAACTATTATATTAAATCTTATAATTATAAAATATTATATTACTTCATATATTTTGTTTTCATCTGGATCTTATTTCTAAACCTTAAATTGTATACATACATGTACATAAATACATTTCAGATTTCTTGTACTGTGACTAAACTTTGTAAGCAAAAGTATATAAAGTTTCTAGCCTTTATCATTACAATGTATCATGCCTACATGTTTATAATGACCACTTTCAAATGTACATGAAGTGCAGGAGTTCAAAAAATATATACATTTAACCAGATTTTGTTTTACTACGGTTTGTATTGCTTTTGATTGACAGACAAAATCTTGTTATGGAAAATTTACTGTGAGTATTGATTTATCTTTTGGTTATGATTTTACACTTAACCAAATAATTGCTGTATGAAGCATATGTATACATGTAACAAATATGTTTTGTAACCATGCTTTTTGATGAACATAATGAAGTTAAATATTTTTATATGTACGATGTAATGTAAATGTACATATACATGTACTGTTTGTTCTTAAGATTTTGTGTGTTTTGTTTTCAGTTAACTGCATGCAAATTCTATGTCTGTTATCTAAAATGAAACATTTTTACAAATAAGTCATATAAACAAAGGCCTTGCGACTTGTTTTTCAGCCACAGTTGGACTACATGTACAGTATATGCCATTTCAGGTGAAGCAGCTGGTTGTCAAGATTTTGTTGAAATTTGTGTTTAGGTCACTTTAATCTAATACTAATGGTAAAAAACCTGCTTTCTCAGTCATGGTCTATTGTTCATGCAACTTTAGTGTCATGTTCAAATTGGGATTAGGTCAGTTTTATTAAAACAGGAATCATTTATGATAGGTCAATAATATTTAATGTATAGCTTTGCCATAACAGTTTGTTTGAATCTTCAATCATAAATGTATGTATTTTGCATAAATGTTACATGTATTGGTAATAAACAATTCATTCATTTCAGGACATGTCAGATATGCAGAGAAATCTGAGCAAGTTGAAATCTTTGTCAGAAGATGACAAGACAGAAACTGCTATGTTACGATCTCGTATAGATGAACAGTCACAACTCATAATGATATTAAAACAAAGAGCGGATGATGTGTCAAGAAAATCACAAACTTTGGATAAAATTAACAAAGAAATGATGGACTTCAGAGAAAATGCACAGGAAATGTTGGATGGTGAAATCAGAAAATATAACATATTAAATGCAAGATTTGATGACTTGGCTTCTAATCATCAAGAACTAATTAAGATAAAGGATGAATACAAACGTTCAAATCAAGAATTACGAATAGAAAATTCTCGTCTCAGGGAAGAAAATGAAAGAATATTTTCAGGTGCTGTTTTGGAAAAAGACAAACAAATTGCAGAAATGGAAAGAAAATTATCAAGTTTTAAAGAGCAGTATAATATGCTGGAACAAAAGCACAGGTAATGAAAAATTGAAGTCAATATGTGCATGTATATTAATAAATGTAGTGACTTTTGTCTAGTTTGAAATACTCATGTATGTTTTGATATTATATATAGCAGTCTTTTTGAGTTTGTTTCCCCACTAAATCTATAATGTATTATGAGCTTGCTGGTCAATAGTTCAACCTCATTTGACATCTTTAGCACTTGTTTGTCTCATTTTCTTTTTATTATTATAAAATTTACATAAGCATGTATATTTTGATGGACTTGGTTTACTTCACATGTTTCTTTTTACACATAATAGATATTAGATAGGTACATGTATATTTGAGAGAAAATCCCAAATACAAATGTTTATGAAGTTGAAAACAGGTAAGCTAACTTACTTTATCTTATATATTCTCCTACACTTTGCAGCAGTTTGCTTATCCGAACATAAATTTTTCTGATTACTTCAAAATAAGACAACTGAAGACTGGTATGAATTGAGAGATGCACAAAGTCACAATTTTTTTTTACTTGAATTGAGATCAAACTTATATAAAATGAAAAAAATCAAAATCTTTATTTTTATAGTAATGTGCTTGGTTATCTTTTAAACCATAATGTATGTTCAAAATATAGAAAAGTCATCATAGTCATATTTTCTAAATATTTGTGCCCTTTAATTATCAGACAGCTACAACAAGATATGAAAGGTAAAGAAGATGGTTTACGGAATGAGATAAAAACTGTGAATGAAAACTACAGAACTGAAGTTAAAATGTTACAGAGCAAGTTACAAGATTCAGAGGAAAGATTAAAGGGTATTTAACACTTGATGATAAGCTTACCGGGATGAACTTTTTCAGATTTGTCATATTTCTGTAAATTTGAGAATGTTCTTTTATACAGAATTGACCAAAAGAGAGGTGCAAGATGCCTAAGGGACATTCAAACTCATACTTGTGGAAAATAAACTGACACCATGGCCAAAAAGAAAAAGTCAAATAGACAAACAACTTCTCCTATTTTTTTTTTAATTATGAAAATATTAAAAATTATGGTAAAATTAAGGAAAAGAAATATATCTTTTCATTTTATAAAAAACATAAGGTAAACAGATCTTGATATACCTAATACAGTATTTCAGATATAGAAATAAAAGAAAGATATAAATTGAAGCTGATTAATTTTATTTAAGGTGCTAATTACAAACTACAGAATCAGATTGAAGGTAGAAAATCCTTAGATGTGGAGTCTCAACATAGAATACAGCAACTAACCAAGGAAAAGGATGAATTGTTAGATCTTGCTATGCAGAGAGGAAAGATAGTACAGGTATAAAATTGATAAGCATTCATATAAGTACCATGCATTATATTTGAAGAAAAATGTTTGGTATGTGTCACTGATACAATCGCACAAATCAAGTTTGAATTTTGGTGGCATCACTTTTACTTTTCTAGAATTATGCCCCTTTACAAATTTTTCGATCCTGACATTATCTTTAGTTTAGCCAATGTTATGAAACTTATATGGAATACTTATGACCACAAAAATCAGATCAAGTTTGAATTTTGGAGGTGTCACTTCCACCTTTTTAGGGTTATTTCCCTTTACAAATGGAAACATTGCTATATTTTTCTTTTCCATTCTCTACTTTCGTTTGCCTCAACTAAATGTTATGAAACTTATGCACAATGCTTATTACCAAAAAATATTTAGTGGCATCACTTTTACAGTTCTAGAGTTATGCCCCTTTACAAATAGAAAATATGCAGGATTTTTCGTTTCCATTGTCTTATTTAAGTTTGCTTAAACTAAATACATGTACAGTAGATTCCACTTAATTGCATACTGCTTAATAGCATAATTCGGTTAATTGCATACTTTTCTCCTGCACAAAACCATTTCCCATTCATCTAATGTTAAATTGTACGGTTATATGCATAGCCCCACAAGTGGCATTTTTCAAATCAATTTATTATAGATGGCAATAGCAGACATTTTAAAGGTGTACAGAACTGAAATTTAGGGCAATCAGTCAAAGATTTACTAAGAAATACAACTTTGAAATATTGTTATTCATTAAGAAAATTGGCCCAAAATCGTTATCGGTTTTTCAGTCCTTTGCGGTAAGTGCTGCAATTTTGTCGTAGTTTAAAAAAAATCATATTTGTTATAAAAATCTTAGTTACCGGCATATTTCTTCCATTTCAGCCATCTTTTGAAGTATTTACAACTCAAAATTATAAAACGGCAAATATGCGCACCCCACTCTAATGCTTTTTAACACAAAACTCAAATATGAGTAGCATCACTTTCAAAGTTTCTGAGTTATGTCCATTTACAACTTTATATACATGTATAATACAATTAGGGGCATCATCTGTGTCCTATTGACACATTCCCCATTTATTTTGTAATGGTCATACTAATATATATATATAAAATCTATGTTCAGAGAGAACAAACAGAGAATAAGAAATTACAAAAAAGGATTGAAGACATGGAGAAAGCTGTTCAAACAATGGAAGAAAAATTTGAGTAAGTTGAATCTTCTAGTGAAAATACAGTCAATATGTTATAACAGACAGTGACAGCTTGACTGTGACTATGAGATGAAAGAAAAATCAAGTCAATCTCTTTTATTTGCTATAAATATTTTCATTGTGGTCCTAAAGTATATTAAAGAAGATTTATTATCTTTATATTAATATGATGTGAACATAGTCAATTATTGACTTCCTTGAAGTTGTCTCCCTTACAGTGACTCATGATGTTTCCTATTGTGTTATGGCTTTCAAGAGACTGTTTTTGTTGTTATTGTTTTATGAATTTATATTTCAAATTGCCCTTGCAGAAGAGAGGCAACAGCAGTTAATGCCAACCTTCAAGTGAGACGACTGAGAGAAGAGGCGTCCGATGCTGGTCATAAATATACAGAAGTTGTCAAAGTAAGTAATATATATTGCTACTGTTCTTCCATTTTAAAATTTCCAAAAGTAAGGTATTGTGGGAGGTACTTCATCTTGGTTATTCAATAGCAGAACACAATAGGTCTAGATTTTCAATTAAATCAGCAAATTTCGATGCGGGAATGCAAGATATATATATTTTAGTAATGAAAGGAGTAAGAGAAAAAAACACGTTATTTTACAATGTCCCACAAATTATCATAAGACAATATATGATTATTATACCACTGCTTTAAAAAGTGGGAGTATACTGTTTTACCTCTGTCTGTCAATCCATCCAGTGTTTAATCCATCAGTCCGTCCATCCCATGAATATTTTCGTCACATTTTTCTCAGGAAGTACTTAACAAGGATTTCTGAAATTTGTTTTCAGGTTTTATATAATTCAGTTATACTGTGTGATGCCTTTGTACATTCATCACTCATCAACTTCCTGTTTTTACTGAACACTTGTATCATTTTACACATGATAGCCAAGTTGAAATTTTTTCGTCCCATTTTTCTCAGGAACTATTTGACAAGGAGTTCTGAATTTTGGTTTCAGGGTCTATATAAGTCAGCTATACTGTGTGATGTGTTTTGAGAAACACCACTCGAAAACTTCCTGTTTACCAAAAACTTGTATCATTTTACACATGATAGCCAAGTTGAAAACTTTCGTCACATTTTTCTCAGAAATTTAACTTAACAAAGATTACTGAAATTCAGCTTTATCGGGCAATGGATTTTGAGATTCATCACTCGTCAAATTCTGTTTTACCTTAATATTTCGGAGGGGGTATCAACAGATACATGTAGCAGAAGTCAGTACCTCACAGTTTTTCTTGTTTCCACAATTTATTTTTTACAGACGGCTACAATATTTTTTACCCAATTTTATTTCTTTCAAAAACTAAAATCCATGAATTCAAGAACCCAGGATCATGTCAATTTTTCTCACACCCCGAAAATTGATACTGACAAATATAACTACTTTCACAATACCTTTGTACTTTGTTTATAATTCAAGTTTAACACTTATATTTTTATTTTGCAGGAATTTACCTTAAGACTTTGTTTATAATGCAAGTTTAACACTTATATTTTTATTTTGCAGGAATTTACCTTAAGACTTTGTTTATAATGCAAGTTTAACACTTATATTTTTTTTTGCAGGAATTTACCTTAAGACTTTGTTTATAATGCAAGTTTAACACTTATATTTTTATTTTGCAGGAATTTGAAGCCTACAGAAAGCACTCTCAGACATTATTACAAAGAGAAAAAGATCTGAATGAGAGATTAAGACATTTAGCTGCATAGCTTGTACCTAGGTGTTTATTGCTGAGATTAATTTGTAGAGGAATAGTAAATGTAGTAGTATGAACAAATATATGCACAAGATGTACCAATAATGGATGGATAAAAGGAGAAATTAATTTATTATAGTTATTGAATTAGAAAAAGAAGATATTGCTATTATAAAATGCATCATCTTGTATATTTGTAAAAAATCAGTGATAAGGAATAACTTCAAATCAAATACATTTTGTAGTACAATTAGACGTCATATCAAATAGTACAACTAGACATCAAATTTGAATGAAATATTACTGATAAAGGTAGTATGACAGTTGTTTACTCTCTTGAGTCAGAAATAACAGCAAATGATAGGTACAGATTATTATTTAAATATCATAAGCAAAAAACAATTTAATGAGTGGGGGCCAATACATTCGAAACTATGTATGTATTTTAACCAAAAAATGTGTTTCTTCAATTAGAAATATACTCTTTTATGTTTTTGACAGCCATGAAATGACAGTAAATTCTGTAAAATGGTGAAAGTTGACTATTTGATTTTGAACATGGTTAGAACATATATACAATTACTATAGAGCACAACAGTTGCCAAAAAAGATATTGAAACAGTAAAGAGTATTTTGTTTTTATCAATTAACTAGCTAAAAGTCATTTTGGGTGATGCTTGTACTTTATGATAATTAAGCTAAAAGATACAGAATGTGGTGGGTTAAAAATTTAAAGGGTTCCCAACTCTCCACCTAATCTGGGACAAAAGGCTTGGCTTATATTAACATTTTTTCAAAAGTGCCTCTTAGAATGTTTAAAAACTTCATTAGTTATGATATCAAGCAAATTTTTCTTTTTTTGTATATAATACAGGGACCAATCAAAACCAAATTGTAAAACCTTGCATGTGTATACAGGAATACTATTTATTGTCAGGCTTTCTTATACTAGCAACAACAAATACAGTATAATACACTAAGCGTGAATGATTTAAATTTTAAAATCTTGATTAAGGGGAGATAACTCGGATAGTTTTATTGTATAAAGAAATTTACAGTTCAATATGAAGTAGGAAGAAATTCAGTCATTTTTTGATACTCCAATTTACTTTTAAACTGATTGTAAATTAATTTTTATTTGATTTTTTTGCATTATATATGTACACTAAAACTTTATCTCATTCATTTCCTTACATTAGAATATAATAAGAGATATATTAATCTAACTTTCCTGAGTAAATATTGAAGAGTAAGTTTCTTACACATGCATAAAAAATCCTTTCTTTTATGTGGACAATTTCTCAAATAATGTAACAGGTAATTGCAAAACTTGTAATGCATAGAAAAGACTTTATTTGATTACCTTTCTATTTTCAGAATATTACAAAACTTACAAGAAATGATAAATAATTTTTCACATCATTGATTTTCTTTAAAAAGAAACATAATTGATCATGTTTAATGATAGTTAATTCACATGTTTTTCCATCTCTGAAGTTTAATAACCAAATCCTTAACCTCCTTTAAAGTCAACCACTCTACAAGATATTGTAAAGATTTTGTCAGTTTATATCCAATACTTTCTCCATGTGTACACTTTTTACAGATATGTAATAGAAAACTTTGTAAAATTAAGAGAAATGTATTGAGGATTGAAAGTTTGAAACTGTTTAATGTAATAGAAAACTTTGTAAACTTGAGAGAAATGTATTGAGGATTGAAACTGTAAACTTGAGAGAAATGTATTGAGGATTGAAACTGTTTATGTGTTGAATTTCCAGAAATAATATCCTTGTAAAGATATTTTTATTTGCAGAATTTATTTTAACATTTTTATTCATTGTATCAATTTGAAATACTGCAATTTGTTTGGTTTTTGGGAAAGGGTGCACAAAAAATCATTAGGTGATGGAAAGATTAATTTGTAATCAAATTTGAAAATAAAAAATCTTCATTTTTTTAAGAATTTTGGTTATCTTTTTTAAAAGGTCTTATAAAGTCATGGTGTTATCTTTATTATTCCCCTGCTAAGAGAAGCATGGTTGGGCGACCTTTTTGTCAGTTGTTTCATTCATCTGTGTGCTCAAAATGTCTGCCATTTGTACTTAGACTCATTCTTTAAAGAATGACTGGTTTATTAGGAGTCCAGCAAGTATCATATACCATATTGCACCTCATATTTTATTTATCAAATTGTCTTCCTGAATTTGAAAGATATCTTTTTAAATGCTATGCCTATTAATTTCGATCAGATTTTTATGCCCCACCTACAATATGCCCCACCTGTGATAGTAGAGGGGCATTATATTTTCTGGTCTGTGTGTCCATTAGTTCGTTCATCCCTCCCTTCGTCCTTCCTTCCATTCGTCCGTCTTTCTGTCCGTCTGTTCTGGTTATAGTTTTTGTTCAAGGTAGTTTTTAATGAAGTTGAAGTCCAATCAACTTCCAACTTAGTACACATGTTCCCTATGATGTGATCTTTTTAATTTAATTGCCAAATTAGACTTTTGAACCCAATTTTACAGTTCACTGAACATAGAAAATGATAGTGCAAGTTTCAGGTTAAATGTTTTGGTCAAGGTAGTTTTTGATTTAGTTGAAATCCAATCAACTTAGTACACATGTTCCTAAGGTTCTGATCTTTCTATTTTAAATGCCAAGTTAGATTTTTTATTCCAATTTCACGATCCACTGAACATAGAAAATGATAATGGGAGTGGGGCATCCGTGTACTATGGACACATTCTTGTTTACTTTCTGACACTGTTCTGACTAAAAAGAAAACTGTGCCATGGTAAAGTTGTATTAAAACACTCTTTTTATCATGCTTAAGTTTTATATTTTGATGGTATAGTCAAGTTTTCTGGAAAAAATATGTTTTTTTTATATATTTTCTGTCTATAATATTGTTATTTTTTAATGTAGTGTTTTTGTTGATCAATGAAATTGTGAAAGCCTATTTAATTATTATAGAATGTCATACCCTTATGTCTTGGTTAGATTTGTTTTCAGATGTCCGTCCATAAATTACTTGTGATTTTCTTTTATGTATAATGAAAGAATGTTTATCAAAGAAATTGTTTTATTCCTTAATTGTCTTTTTTGCAATTTTCGTGTTGGTCTATTTGTCAGTTTGCCCAAGAATATTTAAAGTACTTCTGAAAAATGACTTCATATTTGGTTAACTGTGTGATGCTGATAAGTTTAAATATATGAGCATAAAAGACGGGATGTATTATGGTATGCCAATGTTTGTCCATATGATGTATGTCTGTGTGACAACAATTCATATGAATAAACTCAAATATGCCTCTCCCAATTTTCCCATAAATTTAACATAACATTAGAATTGATGGATGAAAACACTCACTTGTAATTTTTTTGTTATTGGCTATTTTATTTCAGAGTTACTGAACTTAGACCCTTAAAATCAAGGCAATTTTTCACAAATTGTGCACTTCGTCAACTATCCATTTCCTTCAAACTTCACTTTAATTTGTGGATTGATGAAAAAGAAACTTTCTTTTTATTTATTTTTTTTTTATTTTCTGGTTTGTTGTTCCAGAGTTTAAATAACATTTAAGGCTGTTTTTCACAAATAGTGCACTAACTTCAGTAACTTGGATTGATATTCTCCAAATAATTATGTGGGGATTGATAAAAGTTCCATTTTGATTTTTTAGGTTTTCAATGTTTGTAACTCCAGAGTTCAGGGACTTTCATTGCAAGATTTTAGATTTTTTTTATACAGTAACTTGAGTTTACTTAGATTGATTTATTGTAGAATTTACATAATTATAAGAAATAATACTTCTTTTAGAAATTGTGAAAATAATAAACAATTTAATTTGATAAATGGTAGCATCATGCATGTTTATCCACAGAGCTATTTTATATTTCTATAATTAAATGCCTTTGAAATATATTGTCGACTATTATTCTGTGTGTATAAATAATTTGATTATGTTCGTCATTCATTTCTTTGGTGAGAAGCCTTTCTGCTTGTTTTTTTTATACTCTGAATTACAATAGGAGTATAACTAGTGCAAGTACATAAATTGCAACCTTTTGTTTATTTTTATAATGTGTAATGTCTGTACTTGAAATCTGTTACATTTGTCACAGAGTGACTGCTCATGATTACATGTGTTTCATAGTTTATATACAGAATGTTTTATAGATATATTTTGATTTCTGTGATATACATTTATTACTGCTGAACATCATACTGCTGAATAAACTTAATATATGATCTTGGGGAAATCAAATGTTAATAGCTATAATGTGTAATTAACTTACAAACAAAGAGCATAGGGATCATATCAAAATGATTTAAATGAAACTTACATGTACTCTGTTTTTCCTCAAAAAGGGAAAATCTATATGCATTGATTTTATGATTTTCATAGTCATTGCAAGGAGTATGATATTCAGGCTTGCTTTGATGACATTTTTGATGTGTTTTGCAGAGAAATAGGACTTTGATTGTCAAGATATTGTGATTCTTTAATTTTATTTTATTGATACCAGTTTTCTTGAATCAGAGAGAAATTAAATTGTCCTTGATGTATGATTATGTTGTTTCCTCAGATTCTGCAAACAAGACTATAAGAAATTTTACTATGTTGAACATTTCAACTTCTGGTTAATGTTTATCTCAAAATCCATATAAACTTAGTACCCCAGATATGATTTCATGCTATTAATTTAACATTTTGTGTATAGTAAATGTGGATTTCAATTGTAGTGCTTTAAACAAATATGTATTAATCTTTCTCATTTTGTGCCAATAATACTTATTGAACATGTTAAAAACATTCTCTTATAATTCAACTTGTAAAAAATTTGTTAAACCTTAAATATGTTGTCTGACCCGAAGTGATATTATGTTGTAAACAATATTTAACTGAAAGACTAATAAATGTGATATGTTATTTCTATAATATTTATTTGATTTATTGCTTTAAATGATTAAAGAATTATTTTAATGAATTATTTACAATAAATGATATTTTAAGATAAATTTGACTTCGTTTTATATCAATTTATATAACAGCTACAAAAGTAAAGATGAAATAAGTTCACAGTATAATTGCACAGATGAAAAGAAACCAATTAAAAAAAGATCAGTTAAAGAAGAAACATTACTACAGGGACAATACCATAGCCAGTAAAAAAAAAGACAAACATAAACAAAACTTTACACAGAAACATAGATAACATGATAGCCAGTAAAAGCTTGAAAAATACATTCAGCCACAAGACTACATTACAACAAATTGCTTTTGGTATTCATAAAGGTTTTTAAGACATTACTTCACCTTTATTTTTAAAACACCTTTTACATTTTCTTGTGCACATTAACTTTTTATCAACAAATGTCACTTACACTATCTACAATAACCTTACGTCATTTATAAAGCTATCAAGTTCATAAATTGTCCTTAATTTTTATTTAAGCTTAATAGTATTACATACTCTCTTATGACAAAGACTATAAAGGGGTTGTTGTTGATCATTAATTTTGTCTGGTGTTGCTGATAAACAACTTGCAAATTTGTAGTTTGAAGCAAAATGAAAATATTATGTAATCTTTCAAAAGTAAATTTATTCTTGGCATTTGAAAAAGATCCTATGTTCCTGTTTATGATGTTGCTGTCCTTTGAGCCTGCCTTCATTATCTGTCCTTTACCTAGTTGTCTTTTGTCTTATCTTAATGTCGTTTTGTTTTAATTGGTAGTGGATGATAGATATTTATTAATGTCTTTTAATTTTTTGAAATTATTTTACCACTAATGATTAAGAGCATGGCATAGCGTAAAGACACCAGTCTATTGAAGGTAAGAAGGGGACAGGGGGCCTGGTCCCCTTATGGAGGTTCATAATTATATAATAAATGCATAAACCTTTTCAAAATTATCACTCCATACGTTGGCTTGTAAGACTGCTCTCCCTTTTTCAAAATCCAAAATCCATCCCTGGTAGCAAATCACGGGGGGGGTAACTTCCAATTATTGGGTATACGGGGATGTGCCAAAAATATGGGTCATAATTTTGCGAGATTTTATATAAGAATGACCCTCCTTTTTAATGACATCCTATATTAAAATGCATTTACGTTTGAAAACTGTATATTGATTTGGGGTATAATGTACATATCATATAAATATGCTATTGAGAATCTTATATTATTAATGGTCAATTATTAATTTCACCTTTCAAATAAGTTCCCGAATGAACCCTGGAAATTTGTCTCCTGATTTGATCTTCAATAACGTTTTAACGTCATATTTTAAATATTGTATATAAGTATAGGTCATTCTTTCTTAAATATTTATATAACTATAGGTACTAAATTTCAGTGAATGTTATATTAAAATGGGTACGTTTTTTGAGGCAAAAATGGCACACCCCTACCAAAAATATATCGAAGCTCAATAATATGTACCATAGTGTTGTTTATATTTTAGTCTAGAGGCCATCTAACTATTGAAGATCTCTGAAGACTGCCAATTGTGAGGGGGGATAGGAGGGGGTCCTGATCCTGAAATCCTGGGCTTAAAAACACGAAATCCCAATGTCCCGAATTTAAATAAAGTAAATCAGAACGTCCCAAAATCAGAAAAAAAGAATTCCCAGATCCTGAAAGGGTCAATCCCGAAATCCAGAGCTTAAAAACACCCAATCCTGGAGTCCCGATAAAGGTCCTATCCCCCCTCAATTGTCATATAAGCGATATAAACATATATTTAGATATAAATAGAAAGTGAAATTGTCACAATTAGATTTTTGTATGTCTGTTTAATTTCACATTGAAGTTTAAGAAAATGTGTTATTCATAATTTTTATCTGTTTAAACATGAGTTTTGGGGGATGGAATCAGTCAAACAAGTAGTTTACCTTAGTTTCACTTTCAATGTTGACATTCTTTTCCTTTTTATAACTTAACTAACATGCATAATTCAAAGTTATCCATCTCTTTCTAGGGGGTTAATTGATGGTCACACAAATCTGAGACTTCTATAACACATAGTAATCTCAGCATGAATACAGATACAATGAGCACAATTTTTTCACTTGCAAGTTAATAACTCATCATTGATGTTTCTTAGTTTATTTTTATCAAATTGAACCATACTGATCAACTAAATGACCATAGTCAGTAACTCTCATTTGGGGGCGTCATCCTGAACCACAGAAATTCACTTAAGGTGGTACCCAACACTTTAACTAAAATTAATTTGGCTCGTTTAATTTTCTTTAAATTTTGACAAAGTATTTACTTTGACCCTTTGACAAAAATATAAAAATTTCAAAAGATTTGAACCAACCGTTTTATCAGAAAAATTACACTGGTTATATAGCACTCCTTTTACAACACAACGTAATTAAAACGTTTAGCTGACTTTACGGAGTTAACTCCCTGTAGTGTTAGGTACCACCTTAAGCATCTCTTATATGATTTTTTTTTAAATCATATAATAATGGCAAGGATTAAAGGAAAGGTAGATCTATAACATTTTTTTCTAGGACATTCTTGTGCGTTGCAGTTTATAAATTTAAAATGTTATTGGTTGTACCGCTGCTGGATAACTCGGACTAAAACAAAGTCGGACTATAACAAAATCGGACTATAACTAACTCGGACTATAACAAACTCGGCCTACCATTATTCAAATGCAGAAATATATTGAACCAACTCGGACTACGATCACAAGATTGTTTTTTTTCTGTATATAATAAAAAAAATTCTTATATATTAAAATTATATACGAATTTATGAGATTATAATGAATATTTTTGAATAAAAAAGATCGTATATAGAAATGATTAATATTTGTTATATGAGTTGAATTAGATATGTTTAAATGAGGGTAATTAACTTATACTTGTAGAAATGTTATTGTGATTTATGATGTTTATTGACAAAAGAAATGCTAATGATTGGCGTGTGTTCGTGTTTTTATTGTGTTTAATCCTTGGTGTTTATGATTAGCAAATAAACAAAGACAAATTTGATTGACAGTGAATGGCTTCTTAACAATTTCACTAATCTGTAATTGATTCAGCAATTGAAAAGTAATTATATTCAAATGGTCACATCAAACAGATACAATGTTTTTAGAAAGGCAAGCCGAGGCAAACATTTATTATACATGTATCCAAAAATAGATTTGGAGTAAAATTGAAAAAACAACAGAGATTTCTTTGATCTTAGTTACCAAATACTTCTATAAAATAACATGAAAAAAAAATCCATTATCATTTTCAACATGGGTACCGACCACTGCGTCGAGTGTTCTAGAAAAGTTACAACAAAGCAACATGCCTTACAGTGTGATTCCTGTAGTTTGTGGCAACACAGAGTTTGCAATACTGGTAAGTGCTTCTATATATTTTTCTTGTTCATAATTGTTACTCATAAACGTTTTATTTGCTATAAATAAAAAAATCTTGATGGAAAGTTCTTTTTAAATAAGGAAATTAAAATTGTATTCAGTAAGATACTTCTTCTTTGTATTAGCTGATTCTTAGCTTCCTATATGAACCCATAATTTTTTTTATACTACAAAACTTATCGTATTTGTACATGTGTGTTTATTATATATTTCAACGACTATACTTGAAGTATTTTTAAAGTATATATGTTTTAAAAACTTTTAAAAAAGGAGCTTTGATTTCCATTAAAAATTATTTTTAGTTGTATTACTATGCATAAAAATCTTGCTTGAAAATTCTTTTTAAATAAGGAAATTAAAATATTCAGTAAGGTGCTTCTTCTTTGTATTAGCTTCCTATATAAACAGGCTTTTTATTTATTTTTTATACAACAAAAACTTATCGTATTTATACATGTGTGTGTATTATATATTTCAACGACTTTATTTGAAGTATTACAAAAATAAAAGATGCTTATAAGGGTTTAATAATATTTGGAATTTTTCTTTTATTTTTTGAATATAAAAAAGAAGATGTGGTATGATTGCCAATGAGACAACTATCCACAAAAGACCAAAATGACAAAAACATTAAACATTAAAGTATAAATGTTTTAAAAACTTTTAAAAAAGAAGCTTTGGTTTACATTATAAATAATATTTAGTTGTATATGTGACTTCTGGTAATAAAATTATTTTGTAACATTTCAGGTATTACAATGAAAGAGTATCGCTCTATGATGCAAAGTGAAGAGACCGTTAATTTCATCTGTACCAAGTGCAATGATAAAGAAGAAGAAACCATCAGGTAGGCATTCACTCTTTATGTATAATACAATTGTAATAGTGTGTTTATGTTGAAATTTTAAAGTTGATACATGTTTAATTAAAACAAACTTGGCGTTACATTTAATAAAAACTTGAAACATGAAGATGTTATATGATTGTCAAAGACCCCATATTTAACCAGAGTGGATACCTTTTTTTTCAAACATAGCATTTCATTAGTGTATGTATATATAGAAATCTCTATGAAAATGTTGTATAATTGCCGAGGACCAAACACCCAACCAGAGATCAATGGTGCAGGGTGTTCAACTATATGTTACTGTATAAGTAATGTTGGTATACGTTTTAATGCATTAATGAACTTGTATCTGTTAAATATATAAATCTTTAATAACTTATTATCCTCTTTCAGTGGTCCAGTAAATTCTACAGTGATAACAGACGTCTCCGACCAACCAATACCAGACTACGGTACCTTCAACCTTTCTGTCATCTCCGCAGCAAATTCTACCAACAACCTCAACAGAACCTTCACTATCTATGGTATGATTGCAAATGAGACAACTATCCACAAAAGACCAAAATGACACAAACATAAACAACTATAGGTCATCGTACGGCCTTCAACAATTAGCAAAGCTTATACCGCATAGTCAGCTATAAAAGGCCCCGACAAGACAATGTAAAACAATTCAAACGAGTATAATTTCCAGGTTGCACTCGAATAAACTATTTATCAATTAATTTATGTACTTGATATCTAATTAGAAATTTATTTGTAGTTCCTTACTTGAGCCAGACCTACCAAACACCATTCTGCCAGACATACCAGTAACCTTCACATTGGTTGACCAAGGTTCCCAGCGTGGTCGTTTTAAGTTGGTGAGCAGTGATGGGTATGAATATACAAAAAAGGTAAGACATCTTACTATTAAGTTTATGACAAAGATAGTTGGCCGTTATATAAATATTCCTTGAGAAAATCGTGTTATATGCGAATGGTGTAAAATATGTGTTGTTGAAGATGAATAACATTTTGTTCTTGTTTGTCCAGCTTACAGATTTGTACGAACATAATTTTTACCAAAGTATTATTGTCATTGGCCTAATAATCTCAAACTACTAAATTAACTACAGGCTTCTTTTAAGTCTCTTACGATCATATTATGTTATTATGTAAAAGCTGCATGGTATGTCATTCATTCATTCATTCAAATGTTGTATTGATGATTAACATTAATATGTTTTAATTTCAAATTTCAGTCGTCAAAGGGTGACTTCACGTACTGGAGGTGTTCCAAGCGCTCCAAGACTGTCAACTGCCCAGCAACAGTTTCTCAGAAAGGCAATGACTATAAGATGAACAGCAGACAACACATACACCAAGCTGACAAGGGTGCATTGAAGAAAGTAGTAGTAAGAAAAGAGGTATGTCTGAATATGAAAGCTTAATTTATAAGTTAAGATTTATTTTGATTTATTTGATATAAGAACTTGTTCGGTGTGAGCCAATGCTCAGTCTTGAAGGCCGTACATTAACATAAAATTGTTATTTGGATGGAGAGTTGTCTCTCACACCAAATCTTCCTATAACTATATATAATTCATAATGAAAACTTTGATACCTACTGTGCAAGGGCTGTTTAGCTAGTCAAGGTCGTTAAAAACTATCATTTGAATATGACGGTTAATTTCGATATAAAAACTATAATTGAATTTGCAAACTTAATACGATTTAAGACTTTATAGCTGATTTTAATATTTTTTTTGTGCATTTATTTATTCTTGATATTTGTTATTGTAGGTTAAAGCAGAAAGTCTTCGAGACATACACAAGTCAGCACGACGTATAGTAGATAGCCAGATGTTAGAACACATAGAGCCTGAAGATCACCAGCTACCTAATGTCAAGAACCTAGAAAGAATGGCGAACAGCGTACGCGAAGAGCTCAGACCAGATGAACCACAAGACCTTACCTTTGTCGTGAGTAGATTTATTTGTTTATTTCAGACTAACCGATTTTTTTAAAGGTATTCGTATATTGTAAAATGAATAAATGAAAGCAACAAATTTATTAATTGCATACGTCAAGAAAATCATATTTATACGGAAAAAAGGCATAGATCGGCATACAGTACAGATGATTTGTAACATTGATTAATCGTTATTTCATACGTCCATAAACTAAGCTTTGCGGTATTTAACTTAACATTATTCGTTAAAATAACTCCTTTTGTAACATTGATTAATTTTTCTTTTTTCTTTTAGTTGGACACTGACTACTTGCAGTGTAATGACTTCATCATTGGTGACGTAGGCTATTGGTACTTTACGGAACGGAACGGAACGGAACGGAACGGAACGGAACGGAACGGAATTTCATTTAAGGTATCCAAAGGGGGCATTTATCAAAATTTCGAAAAATCTTTAAAACAAAACAAACTTTAAAATTTCTGTGTTTTACGGTTTTCCATATACAAATAACACAAATGAATACTTAATCTCATCTTCACAGGTGAAATGTGTAATAATGTATAACATCGGGAACTATTCTGTAGATGAATATGTCGGATTGTCCTGATAAATTATCATGAAATTAACGCATTTGCAAGTCATGCATTATGATATCTAGACTGACCTCACGTCGTCCTTTCCGACGATGATTAGAAACATTGGTTCTGATTTTAACTTTTTAAATTTATTATTCCGTTCCGTTCCGTTCCGCAAAGTACCAATTGCTCTGAGGAATTGGTATTTAACGGAATCGAACGGAACAGACATCTTTAATGTAATTAAAGCAGAATGATAAAAAAAAATTGTCTGACACCTCTTTTTGCATGAGTGGTATGTGTTTTAGATAGCATTTTCGACTTGATCAATAATAAAAAATTTAACACAAAGGCAGGTTACACAAAAAGTCTTTCTCCTTCCATCGGTAATTATATTTTAAAAAAGAGGCCTTCAACAGCCCGTTCCGACGATGATTAGAGACAGTGATCAAGTTGAATCTGATTTAAACTTTTTAATTTATTATTCCGTTCCGTTCCGTTCTGCAAAGTACCAATTGCTCTGAGGAATTGGTATTTAACGGAATCGAACGGAACCAGACATTTATAATGTAATAAAAGCAGTATGATAAAAAAAAAATGTGTCTGACAACCCTTTTTGCAGAAGAAATAAGTGTTTTAGATAGCATTCCCGACCAGATAAATAATTAAGAATTTAAAACAAAGGCAGCTTAGACAAAAACAAAAAATCTTACTCCTTCCATTGGTAATTATATTTTTTAAAAGAGGCCTTCCACCTCTCGTGCCGACGAGAATTAGAAACAGTAATCAAGTTGAATCTGATTTAAACTTTTTAATTTATTATTCCGTTCCGTTCCGTTCCGCAAAGTACCAATTGCTCTGAGGAATTGGTATTTAACGGAATCGAACGGAACAGACATTTTTAATGTAATTAAAGCAGTATGATAAAAAAAAATTGTCTGACACCTCTTTTTGCATGAGTGGTATGTGTTTTAGATAGCATTTTCGACTTGATCAATAATAAAAAATTTAACACAAAGGCAGGTTACACAAAAAGTCTTTCTCCTTCCATCGGTAATTATATTTTTTAAAAGAGGCCTTCCACCTCTCGTGCCGACGAGGATTAGAAACAGTAATCAAGTTGAATCTGATTTAAACTTTTTAATTTATTATTCCGTTCCGTTCCGTTCCGTTCCGTTCCGCAAAGTACCAATTGCTCTGAGGAATTGGTATTTAACGGAATCGAACGGAACCAGACATTTATAATGTAATAAAAGCAGTATGATAAAAAAAATGTGTCTGACACCCCTTTTTGCAGAAGAAATAAGTGTTTTAGATAGCATTCCCGACCAGATAAATAATTAAGAATTTAACACAAAGGCCGGATAGACAAAAAGTCTTACTTCTTCCATTGGTTATTATATTTTTTTAAAGAGGCCTTCCACCTCTCGTGCCGACGAGAATTAGAAACAGTAATCAAGTTGAATCTGATTTAAACTTTTTAATTTATTATTCCGTTCCGTTCCGTTCCGCAAAGTACCAATTGCTCTGAGGAATTGGTATTTAACGGAATCGAACGGAACCAGACATTTATAATGTAATAAAAGCAGTATGATGAAAAAAATGTGTCTGACACCCCTTTTTGCAGAAGAAATAAGTGTTTTAGATAGCATTCCCGACCAGATAAATAATTAAGAATTTAAAACAAAGGCAGCTTAGACAAAAACAAAAAATCTTACTCCTTCCATTGGTAATTATATTTTTTAAAAGAGGCCTTCCACCTCTCGTGCCGACGAGAATTAGAAACAGTAATCAAGTTGAATCTGATTTAAACTTTTTAATTTATTATTCCGTTCCGTTCCGTTCCGTTCCGTTCCGTTCCGCAAAGTACCAATTGCTCTGAGGAATTGGTATTTAACGGAATCGAACGGAACCAGACATTTATAATGTAATAAAAGCAGTATGATAAAAAAAAATGTGTCTGACACCCCTTTTTGCAGAAGAAATAAGTGTTTTAGATAGCATTCCCGACCAGATAAATAATTAAGAATTTAAAACAAAGGCAGCTTAGACAAAAACAAAAAATCTTACTTCTTCCATTGGTAATTATATTTTTTAAAAGAGGCCTTCCACCTCTCGTGCCGACGAGAATTAGAAACAGTAATCAAGTTGAATCTGATTTAAACTTTTTAATTTATTATTCCGTTCCGTTCCGTTCCGCAAAGTACCAATTGCTCTGAGGAATTGGTATTTAACGGAATCGAACGGAACCAGACATTTATAATGTAATAAAAGCAGTATGATAAAAAAAATGTGTCTGACACCCCTTTTTGCAGAAGAAATAAGTGTTTTAGATAGCATTTTCGACTTGATCAATAATAAAAAATTTAACACAAAGGCAGGTTACACAAAAAGTCTTTCTCCTTCCATCGGTAATTATATTTTTTAAAAGAGGCCTTCCACCTCTCGTTCCGACGATGATTAGAAACAGTAATCAAGTTGAATCTGATTTAAACTTTTTAATTTATTATTCCGTTCCGTTCCGTTCCGCAAAGTACCAATTGCTCTGAGGAATTGGTATTTAACGGAATCGAACGGAACCAAACATTTATAATGTAATAAAAGCAGTATGATAAAAAAAAATGTGTCTGACACCCCTTTTTGCAGAAGAAATAAGTGTTTTAGATAGCATTCCCGACCAGATAAATAATTAAGAATTTAAAACAAAGGCAGCTTAGACAAAAACAAAAAATCTTACTCCTTCCATTGGTAATTATATTTTTTAAAAGAGGCCTTCCACCTCTCGTGCCGACGAGAATTAGAAACAGTAATCAAGTTGAATCTGATTTAAACTTTTTAATTTATTATTCCGTTCCGTTCCGTTCCGCAAAGTACCAATTGCTCTGAGGAATTGGTATTTAACGGAATCGAACGGAACCAGACATTTATAATGTAATAAAAGCAGTATGATAAAAAAAAAATGTGTCTGACACCCCTTTTTGCAGAAGAAATAAGTGTTTTAGATAGCATTCCCGACCAGATAAATAATTAAGAATTTAACACAAAGGCCGGATAGACAAAAAGTCTTACTTCTTCCATTGGTAATTATATTTTTTAAAAGAGGCCTTCCACCTTTCGTTCCGACGAGGATTAGAAACAGTGATCAAGTTGAATATGATTTAAACTTTTTAATTTATTATTCCGTTCCGTTCCGTTCCGCAAAGTACCAATTGCTCTGAGGAATTGGTATTTAACGGAATCGAACGGAACCAGACATTTATAATGTAATAAAAGCAGTATGATAAAAAAAATGTGTCTGACACCCCTTTTTGCAGAAGAAATAAGTGTTTTAGATAGCATTCCCGACCAGATAAATAATTAAGAATTTAAAACAAAGGCAGCTTAGACAAAAACAAAAAATCTTACTCCTTCCATTGGTAATTATATTTTTTAAAAGAGGCCTTCCACCTCTCGTGCCGACGAGAATTAGAAACAGTAATCAAGTTGAATCTGATTTAAACTTTTTAATTTATTATTCCGTTCCGTTCCGTTCCGCAAAGTACCAATTGCTCTGATGAATTGGTATTTAACGGAATCGAACGGAAACCGACATCTATAATGTAATAAAAGCAGTATGATAAAAACAAGTCAGACCCTTCTTTTTTGAATGAGTGGTAAGTGTTTTAGATAGCATTTCGACTTGATCAATATTTAAATAAACAGCTGCGCCATGAGCGCATGATACGCCCGTCGTCTTGTGAAAAAACATAAATCTTTTTTGAATAACACAGGGTTGTACAGGATGTCATGCTTAGTATATCCTGACTCCTTCCTTATTCCCGCTCAATAGGAAGATTCATCATTGTACAAGATGTATTTGGAAACCCGACGCAACATTAGCCTGTTAAGTTTTAAGCAACATGTGAAAAAAACCCTCTTTTTTTACAAAAAACTCAAGAACTCGAAAATATAAAAATGAATCATCACCAAAAAGTATACAGATCTTTAGATTAATATAACAAAGAAGTGTGTAAAGTTTTAAGCAATAATCATAAATCGTTTTTGAGATATGGTGCGACATGTAAACCCCCCCTTAATAACTCAATAACACAAAAATTAAATTTTTAATCATCACCAAAAAGTATACAGATATTAAGATTAATATAACTAAGAAGTATTTAAAGTTTTAAGCCATAATCAAGAATCGTTTTTGAGATACGGTGCGACATGTGAAAAAACACACCCCTGTGTTAGTTACAAAGTGCCGTAACTCAGAAAGTTGTAATCTTATTTTCACAAAAAAGTATACAGATTGAAATAAACAATTAATTTCCCCATAGGCGACAATGGTAGCCTTTTTCGAGATACAGACTTTAGAAAGTTGATTTTGTTAACGAAACCTTGCTAGAATCAAAGAAAAGTTATTAGGACAGTATTTTTTGGTCCAAAAAATATAGGTTCGCGTTGCTTTTCTTAGCGTATTTTCTACTTATCGCCCATGCCTATCAATTTTGCCCTTAAAAATACGTGTCTTGTCCTAGCGTTGAAAAGTCATCTCAGTGCCTTTAAGGCTAAGGAATAATTTTGATTTTGCCTTTGGTATGAAGCAGAGTGCACCAAGTCTCTAATAATAAAAAATAACGGGCTCACATATCGACCAATCAGGATTCGCCATACTCTTAATTCTGAATACCATGTTATGCTCATAAAATGGCTGCGCCCATAAAATCTAATGGTGTATTGTAACCTATAGATCATTTGACCATCATAAGAAACAACTATGTTAAGTTTCATGAAATTTGGATAAGTCGTTCTCAAGTTACGGTGCGACATGTTTACACCGGACAGACGGACAGACGGGCGGACGGACGGACGGACGGACACTTGACATTTGTATACCATAATACGTCCCGTCAAAATTGACGGACGTATAAAAAATAACACAAAGACAGGTTCGACAAAAGGTCTTTCTACTTCCATTGGTAATTATAAATTAAAAAAGGGGCCTTCCGAAGATGATTAGAAACAGTGATCAAAACTTGACAGACAAAAGATTGACGTGCGAGTTTAACACAATGTAATGTGATGCCTGAAACACTTCTCAAGCAACGTGGGTCATATTTGGCACCACAAATAGCAGAGATCTTCAAAAAGCTTGGCTGTGACAAAGAGACGTCTGCAGTACTCAAACTTTATTTATAGAACGAACAACATAAAAACAAGTACACAATCCCGAACCCAATAACCGTTACACTATTCCCCCTTTTCTTCATAAACAGACAGTTCTCAATAAGAATATCTCTTATTTTTTTGCACAAATGTTTTTGTCAATCTTTGAAACGTAAGGGTTGGTTTATTTTGCGTCCATATCGACTGATTTTAGGTGGGTGCTTTTCTTTTGTCATCTGATGATTCCCAGGTAAGTCTGGAGCCTGTGTCCTCGACTCACTGGAATCTGAACTGTCATCCATCTTGGGTGAAATCTTTGGATTTAAAGCATCATTGAGAGACCCTATCTTCTTGGTTACGTTTGCATGGGTCTTACTACCACTTGAGACTGGACTCAGTGTCCCCGAATCACGTGATATAATCTCCTTCTGTTCTGATTCATCATCTTGTTTGGTTGAATTCTTGCCCGAATCTAAACTTTGTATCGTCTGTTCTAATGAACATATGATATAGTCTTCAAATAGTGAATTCTCTTTCTTTGAACTATCAGATTTATCGTCGTTAGCCGCATCATAAGCATCTGAAATTTCGACAACAAATTCTTGCGAAAGCTTAATATTCTTGTTCTCAAACCCACCTGAGTCTGGAGCCTGTGTCCTCGGCTCATGTGGCACATTTGAACCAATCGCACTTACCTCGTCCATGTCTGAAACATTATCTTTTTCAAGATTATCCTGTAGGCGAGTTTCCACTAAAACCGACCCAGTGTTGTTATTGTCTTGTAAGGAAGCTGGGTCTAAAACATCAACAATACTTTCTTTTAGACTTTCAACTCCTCCATATACATCTGTCTCGTCCATGGGCTTTAAAGTATCTAAAGTGGGTTCCATTTCAGCCGTCACTATTGATATTTGGCAATCATTTTCTTTTCGATACCGTCCTGGTATCAGCTCATTATTTATCAGCAGATCACCTTGTTTGGCCATTATGATACCATCTACTTCTTTCAGTAAGTCTATTCCAATTAAAATATCATCTCTTATGGGGGCAATACATACTTTCCAAATTATCTCCTTTTTACCCAGTTGAAGCTTTGCAACACTATTCATGTCAGCCTCCATTTCTTTCCCATTTTCTGCAAAATAAGCAAGCTTTTATACCGGTAGTACCGCTCAAATCAATACAATTTGCAAAGGATCTTGAAAGTACCGTTACATCTGCTCCTGTATCAACAATAGCATCGACCTTATTGTCATTGACTTGAATTGGAATGAGTAAATCTTGTCCTCTGCCAATTTGATAATATATCTCCATTCACAATCAGCACCAGTATCTTGTCTTCTCATAGGGCTGGGGGATCGTGATCTTTTGGGACAATCACGTTTGAAATGGCTTTTATCGCCACATAAATAACATCCCGTTGACTGTGCTGTCAAGGTAGCTGGTTTTGAATCATGCAGCATGGCCCTTTCTAAAAGATCTCTTAGTGCTTTGATTTCATTCTGTAATGTTTGATTATCTGGTTTCCGAAATGAATTTACCAACTGCCTAACGCTGTCCATCACTTCATATTGGTCAGTACTGTTTTCCTCTTCATCTTTCCACGTAACGCGTCTGGTCCTTTGTTTTGTATTATAATCAACATCCCTGCATGATAATTGTGTTGTAGTTGTACAACAATATCTAGTGCTGAAGATACAGTCTTAGGTTGGTGGTTTAAAGCTTCATATGCTATTTTGGCGTACTTGTGGCCCTTCAAAAAGTGTTCCGCTGCAAGTTCCTCTTGTAACTCGATACTACTTGTTGGGTATGCTCTTGAGACTAATCGTCTTAATTCTTCAGCAAGCTCTTCATTCTTTTCATTGTGTTGTCTTAAATCAGATAGTTTTTTTCGTGCAGTGGATGGGGGCTCTTTTCGGTTGAACCTGTTTTCCATGTGACGCGAAATGGATTCAAAACTATCTCTTTCCTGTCGAGGAATTGCGGTCATAAATTTACTCGCCTGTCCTCGCAGGCATTCAATGTACCTATCTAACTTTTCCTCCTCTGTCCATTCGTTTCTCCTAGCTGCCCTGTTGAATGGGATAATAAACCCCTCATAATCATCCTTCCCGTCGAATGTTGGAAGTTTTTGGTGGGGAACGTCACTCTTTGGTACTTTTTGTCTTGTCTGCTGTGTATTGTTACTACTGTAGCTTCAATATCACTAGAAAACGAAGGTTGTATGTTTCTTATCAAATCTTGTCTATTATTTGTGTTCATAGAACTCGACCTAGACTCCCATCTTTCTATAGTGCTTAACAACGGTTTAAAAGGGGGGAGTGTTGTGGTATCCCTTGGTGTTGATGACAATGGTGTGTGTGAATTAGTATTTGGTCTGGGACTGTTCCCGCGACCAAACTGCAAACTCCCGTTCTGTCTGTCATCATCTAAATTCTGTGTTGTTGTATCCCTCTGTGTTGATGACAATGGTGTGTGAATTTGCATTTGGTCTGGGACTGTTCCCGCGACCAAACTGCAAACTTCCGGTCTGTATGTCATCATCTGTATTCTGGGACGATGGCCTGGGACTGTTCCCTCGACCGAACTGCAAATATCCTATTGGTTGATTATCTAAACTAAATGAAGGTGGTCTGGGACTGTTCCCACGACCGAACTGTAAATCCGATTTCGGCTTGCTATCTTGACCGAACAGAGATTGTCGGTGACTGTTCTCTTGGCCAACGCGAAACTGTCAACTGGTTTGTTTTCGCCTAACTTAGGGTCTAGGTGTTCATTATTTCCATCATATAATCCATACTTTGGACAAATAGAAGACCCAGAAAAATCGTCAACTGTGTAACCGGAAGTATTAGTTCCTGTGCTCTTAATGTCGGATTTCGATGTCTCCCGGTTCTGCAAAAACGTATTGTTCAATTCTTCTATACTTCTACTTTGTTGGTAGAGTAGCTGCATTGTATTGGCAGAAACCTCATCCTGTTTTCTAAACATATGTCATGGTGTCAGCCAAGGTTCCCATGTCGTTCCCCATTCTTTCTAACACGTTAAGCATTTTTATACCCAACTGATCACCATTTGGCGGGGAATCTTCGCTGACTTTTCGATAAGAACCCGTCTCTACTACTGTATCGTCATTCTTGTTTATTATTAAATTGCAATTTATAAAAGATTGTAATTTTCAATCCTGTGGATCGACGTGTACTGAAAATGATTCCCTATCTAACCAATACTCTTGGCATATGTCAAGTGGTAATTTTCTGAACCACTTTTGTGCCCATATTCTTTTAGGATGAAGCCCGTCTCTTAGCAGGTGAAAATTAATATTTTGTCTGTTGTGTGATGACCAGTGGAATAGACCTGAGATAGTTGTGTAGAACAGTTTCACTCATAAGTCCTTTATTTTCTAAATTCGATCTGTAATACTTAAAAAACACGTATTACATGAAACAGTCAAAAAATATGCAAATCATTATGATACAAAATGCAAATCTTGACTAAAAAAAAATAAATTAAAAAATAAAAATGTTTTTGTATGTCCGGTAATTTGGTGACGAGGTCGGAGCCACCGGAATTATTTTTTTTCAAATGCAAATTTTCGTCAGCTAAATTTTTTGTAAAATTAAAACAATTTTCAGTATTTAAAGTATAAAAATCATACGATCTCACCGGAATAATTATGTTTGGGTTGTGATTGACAGGGATCCGCATCTGGATCGCCCAATCGTCAACTCACGTGGTTTTCCAAACTGGCAACTTTCCGATGAATTTCCAAACTTCTCAGTCGAATAAATTCACAATAGTCGACACTTCTGACACCAGTGTGATGCCTGAAACATTTCTCAAGCAACGTGGGTCCTATTTGGCACCACAAATAGCAGAGATCTACAAAAAGCTTGGCTGTGACAAAAAGACGTCTGCAGTACTCAAACTTTATTTATAGAACGGACAACATAAAAACAAGTACACAATCCCGAACCCAATAACCGTTACAGTAATTAAAAATTTGACACTGTCATAGTTTAAGTACACTTGTATTTCTACATCAAAAGCTTATGTCATTCGCACTGTATATTGTCAAAGTTGCGGACTTCTAATTTAATAAAAGGTTGATTTTGATATTTTAAGTTGTAACCACTGTAATGACGCCGGGTATAATTGACGAGAGCTTTGTTTTTATTCAAGACATTTTTTTCCATTTTTTTTTAACTTAAATACACATGCATGATATTCATTAGCACAATTTAAAACTTACATTCAAATGAATACCAAGAGGATCAACATTACTTTAGACATACAAATGTAGCATCTCATTCCGAACTTTAATAATTAACGACAACTTTTTTTTGCCCATTTCATCATTTTTTTCCCGAAAATTTTAAAATATAATAAGGAATGGATGGATTTTGGGTAACCTGCATTTGTGTTAAATTATTTATTAATGATCAGGTCGAGAATGCTATCTAAAACAATTACCACTCATTCAAAAAAGAAGTGTCAGCCTTTTTTTATCATACTGATTTTATTACATTTGTAGATGTCTGTTTCTGTTCGATTCCGTTAAATACCAATTCCTCAGACCAATTGGAACTTTGCGGAACGTGCAATGTGAAAAATGCCCGGCAGGCATGGCTTTTTATCAGGAATTTAATGTAAAAAAAACTCATCAAAATCGGACTTGAAATAAAAAACAAATATATTTTTTCAGGCCCCCCCCCCCCATTGGCCCCCTTAATCTCAGTTCCCATCAGAGCAATATAAATCCGTAGGCAGTCTACAAATAGAAAATTTATAAGGAATATAAAGAACAGGTTTTTATTACATTATAGATGTCTGTTTCCGTTCGATTCCGTTAAATACCAATTCCTCAGAGCAATTGGTACTTTGCGGAACGGAACGGAACGGAATAATAAATTAAAAAGTTTAAATCAGATTCAACTTAATCACTGTTTCTAATCCTCGTCTGAACGAGAGGTGGGAGGCCTCTTTTAAAAAATATAATTACGAATGGAAGAAGTAAGACTTTTTGTCTATCCGGCCTTTGTGTTAAATTCTTAATTATTTATCTGGTCGGGAATGCTATCTAAAACACTTATTTCTTCTGCAAAAAGAGGTGTCAGACACATTTTTTTTTATCATACTGCTTTTATTACATTATAAATGTCTGTTTCCGTTCGATTCCGTTAAATACCAATTCCTCAGAGCAATTGGTACTTTGCGGAACGGAACGGAACGGAATAATAAATTAAAAAGTTTAAATCAGATTCAACTTGATTACTGTTTCTAATCATCGTCGGAACGAGAGGTGGAAGGCCTCTTTTAAAAAATATAATTACCGATGGAAGGAGAAAGACTTTTTGTGTAACCTGCCTTTGTGTTAAATTTTTTATTATTGATCAAGTCGAAAATGCTATCTAAAACACATACCACTCATGCAAAAAGAGGTGTCAGACAATTTTTTTTTATCATTCTGCTTTAATTACATTAAAGATGTCTGTTCCGTTCGATTCCGTTAAATACCAATTCCTCAGAGCAATTGGTACTTTGCGGAACGGAACGGAACGGAATAATAAATTTAAAAAGTTAAAATCAGAACCAATGTTTCTAATCATCGTCGGAAAGGACGACGTGAGGTCAGTCTAGATATCATAATGCATGACTTGCAAATGCGTTAATTTCATGATAATTTATCAGGACAATCCGACATATTCATCTACAGAATAGTTCCCGATGTTATACATTATTACACATTTCACCTGTGAAGATGAGATTAAGTATTCATTTGTGTTATTTGTATATGGAAAACCGTAAAACACAGAAATTTTAAAGTTTGTTTTGTTTTAAAGATTTTTCGAAATTTTGATAAATGCCCCCTTTGGATACCTTAAATGAAATTCCGTTCCGTTCCGTTCCGTTCCGTTCCGTTCCGTAAAGTACCAATAGCCGTGACGTACACGTCGACAACGAGCGACATTTGATGTTTGCCTCCCCAAACCAGCTGCAGATCCTGCAACAAGCCAAGCGGTGGTTCTGTGACGGCACCTTCAAGATCCTTGCAGATCCCTTTGCCCAGCTCTGGTCGATCCATGCCTTCATCCACAAAGGTGACAGTTACAAGCAGATCCCTCTAGTTTTCTGCCTTATGTCCCGGCGTAAAGGTAGAGATTATGTTGCTGTAAGTACAATCAATAATTTTCTTATATATGTTTTAAATTATAGTAATGAATTAACAAACACAAAAAAACCCCAGATCAAATGAAATTAGCATAGACTACAATATCCTCCAGGAATATGATAATGATTGTATAAACAATACTGATTATTTATTTTATATAACAATATAAATATAACTATTGATAACATTAATTTACTCATTATCTTATATGAATTTTTACAACTATTATAAGTATTGACTGATTAAGACTTGTCATTTTAATTCTGTTTTGTTTCTGCAATTAATTATATAAATTTATACTTAATTTATTAGTATAAGTAGTACATTTTACAGTTTATTATTTGCATATTTGAACTCAATTGATATCTAATTTAGAATGAATTTAATTACCGTTTTTTTTTTTTTTTATAACAGGTTTTTCAGAGGCTGAAAGAAGTACTTCTCAGACCAGCAGAAGTTCAGGGTTTTGTAGCCGACTTTGAGCAAGGTAAATATAATTTATATTAATTAAGTTTCACCATTATCTTAGTGCCAGCACTTCATCGTGAAGCCAAGCTTGTGTCTCTTACAGTCCGATTAGTTTCAGAAGAACAGGTCCTCAGGAACCAACGCACACGCTACAAGGAGCTAGAAGGTCGTCTTCATAAGTTATGGGACCAGTATACAGAAGGTGATATCACAGCATCCCGTCTACTTCGTGATTGTGGCAACATCTACGGTCCGTCCAATGACTAGCTGTTAATTGCTCCTGTCGATGTTTAAACTCGTCTTGCCTTGACAATAACATTCATTTTTGCATGTTATCTCAGATATGACTCAGAATTCTGTATGTGCTATGCATGTTTTGTATGTTTTGTATGTGCTATGTGTGCTTTAAATGTGCTATGTTTGCTTTAAGTGTGCTTTGACAATGACCATTCATATCTGCATGCTTTTATAGATGATGACAAAATACCTTTGACTTTAAAATGTGCTTGTGTTTTATATATGCCTCATATTTTTCATAAGAAATATGGTCAAATATTAGAGATTATGGAATGACGAAATCATTGTTATGTTTTAATTGTTTGTTGACATGAACTTCTACTGAAATAAAATTTGTAAACCCTATGTTTTCTTTATTCTTAAAAATAGTATTACATTGTACAGATAAATCACACCAAGAGACCACCATACAAAATATGATCAGAAACCAGAAATGCTACAATTCACTGAATTGTCTTACAATAATTAACACAAGATTTGTAATAATAACAAAAAAAACTGAAGTCCAGTTATAGCCAATACAAGACAAGACACTTTTAATTGGATAGTTAGTTCCCAATTTCGTGTAATAACAGGTACTTGGGTGATTAGATAGGTGTCAACAGTACATGTGCCAGTTGTTTGTTTAACCTATGGTGATTAAAAAGGTGTCAACTATACACGTGGCATGATGTCTTAATCAATTAAGATATGCATATAATAACAATTTATTCTGAGAGGGACATTATTACAATAAATACAACAAAGACAAATCAGTGGTAACTTTTCAATATATGAATATCAAAAAGATTCTTTTTTTGTGTTTATATTTTTAAATATATCTTGTTAACGTATTTTTTTTTATCCCCTTCAAAAATGTTCAAAAATAAATTGAAGATAAAAATTCATTTTGAATTAAAAATTGAAAATTAATTGCCAATAACAACAACAATCAACATTATACTTATATTCTTCTAGTAGTCCGAGTTTGGTATAGTCCGAGTTTGTTATAGTCCGATTTTGGAGTTATTAGCAAGCGTAAAATATGTGGTTGGACTGAACTGAAGGACTGCGACGTCACAGTGATTTTAACCAATGAAATTCGCTGTTGCAATTATGTACTCTTCAGAGGTGAGATAAAATAATAAGAATTTTAATCTTGGGTTAATAAATAGAACTATCGAGTACTGATTTTAAATTGAATTTGAAAAACGATATAATAAGAAAGTAACTTCACCTATTGACTCTTATGGTTTCAAGCTGAAATGAAGGTAAATAATTTGTGGATTGACACCAAGGAAGCATTGGATGTAAAAATAATTAATTGTAATAATAATATATGACCGTGTTTTTTTGCTTTGTAAACAACTCCCTGATAAAATTCTCCCGATAGTAAAATTGAGAAAGGAAATGGGAATATGCTAATGAGACAATAACCACACTAAAGTGTAAACAACAGCAGAAGGCTATTAAGTGTTCTTCAATGATGCATTAAATCCTGCATCTTGAGTCAATACACCTTATCGCTATTTGTCCGCCATTACTGGATACCACACAGGTTCCCGTAAATTTTTGACGTCATAAAACAAAATATGTGACACCACAATGGAAAAGTGATTGCTGTATGCGTCAAAAGGTCGAGCGTCCAGGTCGGCCAGCTGGGAAGGCTAATAGTGATATAAAGGTGTATGTCAGAAGGTATCATGTCCGTTCGCGCCCAACTCACTTTCGCACTCCAAGAAGTAATTTGTTGTTCATGTTTTGCATTAAAAATGTCACATTTTTTTCGCAATATCATGTACAATCGTTATTAAAGGTTCAAATGTACCAGGATTAAAATTTAATTCACCAGACGCTCATTTTGTATCAGGATTAAAATTTAATACGCCAGACGCGCATTTCATCTACATAAGACTCGTCAGTGACGCTCAGATCAAAACAACATTGTTTATTTTGTATAATTTTTCTTTGTCTGGGGCTGCTATTCAAGTTATTGGGCATATTGTTGTACAACTACAGATCTTTTAGGGATTTCATTGGAAAAGGACTAACATTAACTGAAATCTGCATAGTTGGGATAATGACTACAAACACAAGAATGGCACTGATGACAGACTAAAATTGATCCCATTCAATATTTTTTTTTGAAATCATATGCAATGCCTACTGATGAGTCCCAATTGCATATGAACTTACATTAATTTATTTTAGAAAGGGACGAAACTCACAAGGCTAAAAAGACATTTATCAAAGTAATATAAACCACCTTTTTGACACTTACATGTATACATAAAAATTGATATTTACAAAAAAACTTAACAGAAAGATCTAAATCTACTTTTCTATGATAATGTCAAGATAAATATCCTTGTGAGTCTAGGCACAATTTTGAATCTGGATTTGCATATCTATATGTGTTTAAAGGTTCTGGTAAAGGTCCAATCACATTATTTGCATTCAAAAATTCACATTAACTTTCAGAATTTTTTAATATATTTCTAAGACTGTGAATATTATCTCCCTTGTATGCCTGACTATATATGTAAAGGTTATTGTTAATGTCAAAAGTACAAATGTGCCTGTATAATATGTATCTAGGACTGTAGATAATATCTCCCTTTTGTATTTACCTATTTACAGATTCTTGTTAAGGTTATCAAGATTATCTTCATATAAAATATGTATGTAGGACTGTAAATATTATTTCCCTTCTCTGTTTACCTGTTTGTAGATTCTTGTTAAGGTTATCAGTCTTCTCTACATATAAAATATGTCTCTAGGACTGTAAATAGTATCTCCCTTCTCTGTTTACCTGTTTGCTGATCCTTGTTAAGGTTATCAGTCTTTTCTACATATAAAATATGTATCTTGGACTGTAAATATTATCTCCCTTCTCTGTTTACCTGTTTGCTGATTCTTGTTAAGGTTATAAGTCTACTCTACATATAAAATATGTATCTAGGACTGTAAATATTATTTCCCTTCTATGTTTACCTATTTGTAGATTCTTGTTAAGGTTATCAGTCTTCTCTACATATAAAATATGTATCTAGGACTGTAAATATTATCTCCCTTCTCTGTTTACCTGTTTGCTGATTCTTGTTAAGGTTATCAGTCTTCTCTACATATAAAATATGTATGTAGGACTGTAAATAGTATCTCCCTTCTTTGTTTACCTGTTTGTAGATTCTTGTTAAGGTTATCAGTCTTCTCTACATATACAATATGTATCTAGGACTGTAAATATTATTTCCCTTCTATGTTTACCTATTTGTAGATTCTTGTTAAGGTTATCAGTCTTCTCTACATATAAAATATGTATGTAGGACTGTAAATATTATCTCCCTTCTCTGTTTACCTATATACTGTTTCTTTTTAAGGTAATAAGTCTACTCTACATATAAAATATGTATCTAGGACTGAAAATATTATCTCCCTTCTATGTTTACCTGTTTGTAGATTCTTGTTAAGGTTATCATTCTTCTCTACATATAAAATATGTATGTAGGACTGTAAATATTATCTCCCTTCTCTGTTTACCTGTTTGCTGATTCTTGTTAAGGTTATCAGTCTTCTCTACATATAAAATATGTATCTAGGACTGTAAATATTATTTCCCTTCTATGTTTACCTATTTGTAGATTCTTGTTAAGGTTATCAGTCTTCTCCACATATAAAATATGTATCTAGGACTGCAAATATTATCTCCCTTCTCTGTTTACCTGTTTGCTGATTCTTGTTAAGGTTATAAGTCTACTCTACATATAAAATATGTATCTAGGACTGTAAATAGTATCTCCCTTCTCTGTTTACCTGTTTGTAGATTCTTGTTAAGGTTATCAGTCTTCTCTACATATAAAATATGTCTCTAGGACTGTAAATATTATCTCCCTTCTCTGTTTACCGGTTTGCTGATTCTTGTTAAGGTTATCAGTCTTTTCTACATATAAAATATGTATCTTGGACTGTAAATATTATCTCCCTTCTCTGTTTACCTGTTTGCTGATTCTTGTTAAGGTTATCAGTCTTTTCTACATATAAAATATGTATCTTGGACTGTAAATATTATCTCCCTTCTCTGTTTACCTGTTTGCTGATTCTTGTTAAGGTTATAAGTCTACTCTACATATAAAATATGTATCTAGGACTGTAAATATTATTTCCCTTCTATGTTTACCTATTTGTAGATTCTTGTTAAGGTTATCAGTCTTCTCTACATATAAAATATGTATCTAGGACTGTAAATATTATCTCCCTTCTCTGTTTACCTGTTTGCTGATTCTTGTTAAGGTTATCAGTCTTCTCTACATATAAAATATGTATGTAGGACTGTAAATAGTATCTCCCTTCTCTGTTTACCTATATACTGTTTCTTTTTAAGGTTATAAGTCTACTCTACATATAAAATATGTATCTAGGACTGTAAATATTATCTCCCTTCTCTGTTTACCTGTTTGTAGATTCTTGTTAAGGTTATCAGTCTTCTCTACATATAAAATATGTATATAGGACTGTAAATATTATCTCCCTTTTATGTTTACTTATTTACAGATTCTTGTTAAGGTTATCAGTCTTCTCTACATATAAAATATGTATGTAGGACTGTAAATATTATCTCCCTTCTATGTTTACCTATTTACACCATACAAATTAATATTCCATTTCATATTAAATGTTAGTCACAACCTGCTTTTCAAACAATATATTTGTTGTAGGTATTTATATGCAATATGATATGTTAATTTTAGAAATTGTTGTTATTTATCCCAATGCTTGAAAATTGGAAGGTAATTTGCAAAATGTGGTACTCATTTCTTTAATCTAGCTGTATGTTTAAAGCTAGACTTTTTATTTCAGCTCCTGAACTCATCATCTATGACAATGCCTGCAATCTTCATTGATACTGCTTAAATCTTGATCCACACTTTTTCAAAAATACACAGTTCAAAGTTGATGGATTTCATTGGGATAATCATTTTGGTAAGTTAATAGCCTTAGCCCAAGACATTTTTTGAAAAGCACTTGTTTTGTCATAATATATTTTTGCTTTATAAGCTATTTCTTTTCTTTTTCTTTTTAAATTCACTTTCATGCTTACTTGCTAAATATTTGTTAAATGATTTGAATGTAAGATGGCTCAAATTTATATTCTGTTCTTGAAATTCATTAAAATATATTAATAAAAATCAATATAGCCAGCTTCATCATAGCATAAACATGACTTATTGTACATTTCAAATAATCACATTCATTATTATATTGTCAACAGAAGCACATTCAATTTCTATACTTTGGACTATAATCCTGTATTGCAGGTTGCAGTGATAGCTATGAAATGAGAAGTTTTCCACAATACAAAGACCTAAGCAGCCAAGTGGTAGAACAATTTAATAGCCAGATAAAAAAAACTGAAGGATACAGTGTCATACATGACAAGAAATAACTTTTTTAACCATATTAAATTATTTGTATGCGGAAAAAACAACAATGCATTGGAAAGATAAATTGGTTGTACTGTTTAGACTCTTTATCAATTTATTATTTAGTATGTAATGAACAAAAACACACATCTATTACTTTCAGGACTATTTATCAATATCATTCATCATAAGATTACAACAATATGGTTAAATGTTGACTATGTCATCTTTAGTCTGTTTTTTTTTATATCTTGATAAGATAATTGCAATAATTTTTTAAGATGGTATCCAACACCTTCACTGAAATTGATTTGGCTGGTTTACTTTTCTTAAAAGTTTGACAAAGTATTTACTTTGACCCTTTGACAAAAATTTCAGAATTTCAAACAATTTTAACCAAACATTATATCAGACAAACTACACTGGTTTGACAAAACACTAATTTTGATCATTGAGAAGCTTAATATTCTTTTACAACATCACGTAATTAAAATGTTAAGCTGATTTTACAGAGTTATCTCCCTGTAGTGTTAGATACCACCTTAAAGTTCCTGGTTTTTTAATAATCCTAAAAGGTAAATCTCTCAATGTGATAAAAACCAAGAATTTGAAAAGTATATATTTATATTATCTGTTGAATATTTTATGTTCAAACTTGAAGTTATGGGTGTTCAATCTGTAGACTAATCTGTAGACCATTTAAGATCTTACCTTATTGATAGAATTTAATTTGTACATTTAAATATGTTATGTCAAAAATTCAGAATCCATGATAGGCACAGGAACTGTCTCACAAGGAGGTATCTTTGGACCACTGTAATTTTTAACATATATGAATGATATGTCAATCAATATTGATTAAGACATAAATGATTTTTTTTATGTTGATTATTTATTAACATACTCATAAAAATGCAGACATTATTTCCACATAGTTGATAAAAAGATATACACTCTTTATTCTAGTAAAAACAGCATTTCAAAAAAAAAAATAGACAAAATATCAATTTTCATGTAAAATGTAATGATCACCTTATAAGATTGTCAGATTTTATCAAATATTTAGGAGTTCTCATAATTATTATTTTTTAATATTGTGAACAAATAGTTTCCAACATCAAAAAAATTACTGTGTTACAATATAGAGTTTTTTCTATAGAATGCCAAATATTTCCATACTATATCAAGGATGACTCTGGCATCGACTCCGATACAATGCTATTTCGATTAATCTTGTTCTTCATGGTATATTAGTGTGGGCTGAGGGATAACAAGAAAATTGCAAGTTGTATAGAATAAGTTGGTGAGATACTTCCTTGGTCTGGGTCCAGGGTTTAGAATTACATGTGATTTTTAGATAATGTTAATATGCTATGTGTAAAAGATTAAGTTACTCAACTTTGATTAAATTATGTATCTAATACACAGTCTTTATGTGAAAATTTTTATTTGAATAATCATAATATTGGAAGTGCTGCACATACTGATTATTCTATACCAAATATTAAAAACTGTTCAAAAACAGCTTTGTCTATGATACTATACAAGACTGGAACAATCTATCATCCAACACTAAAAAATATCAAATAGATCTGCATTTTAGACTACAGTTTAAGAACAATTAAAGTCAACAAATATATCACTTTTTTAATTTGCCCTTTTCAGTCAACCTTTGAATAAATTGTTAAACATGTGACTTTATTCTGGAATGAATCAAATTAGTCAAAATATACAAATTAATAATATATCTCTTTAAAGAAACAGTAAGGTGTTGAGAAATATTCTTATAGATTTAAACCGACAAAGAAATTGATGATGAATAATTGAAATAAAATCACAAAACACATTTTAAGCTAATTATCAAGGTATTATAAGATAATTATTAGAAGCTGTCATATGGGTGCCAATGAAATGACTCTCCATCCTAGTCAAAATTTGTAAAAGTAAACCATAATAGGTCATTGTACAGTGTTCAACCTGGAGCCTTGGCTCACACCGAACAGAAAACTATCAAGAGCATCAATGTGACTAATATATAGATTACCTTCGACTGTCAGAAATATACTGAAACAGTCTAATCTTTCCGTAGACAGTGTTGTACATCAAGGGGAGACAAACTCAGCAGTCCTAGATACACATTATATATGTCTTTCACTGTCAGACATATATACTGAAACAGTTCAATCTTTCCGTAGACAGTGTTGTACATCAAGGGGAGACAAACTCAGCAGTCCTAGATACACATTATATATGTCTTTCACTGTCAGACATATATACTGAAACAGTTCAATCTTTCCGTAGACAGTGTTGTACATCAAGGGGAGACAAACTTAACAGTCCGAGATACACATTATATATGTCTTTGACTGTCAGACATATATACTGAAACAGTTCAATCTTTCCGCAGACAGTGTTGTACATCAAGGGGAGACAAACTCAGCAGTCCTAGATACACATTATATATGTCTTTGACTGTCACATATATACTGAAACAGTTCAATCTTTCCATAGACAGTGTTGTACATCAAGGGGAGACAAACTCAGCAGTCCTAGATACACATTATATATGTCTTTGACTGTCAGACATATATACTGAAACAGTTCAATCTTTCCGTAGACAGTGTTGTACATCAAGGGGAGACAAACTCAGCAGTCCTAGATACACATTATATATGTCTTTGACTGTCAGACATATATACTGAAACAGTTCAATCTTTCCATAGACAGTGTTGTACATCAAGGGGAGACAAACTCAGCAGTCCTAGATACACATTATATATGTCTTTCACTGTCAGACATATATACTGAAACAGTTCAATCTTTCCGTAGACAGTGTTGTACATCAAGGGGAGACAAACTCAGCAGTCCTAGATACACATTATATATGTCTTTGACTGTCAGACATATATACTGAAACAGTTCAATCTTTCCGTAGACAGTGTTGTACATCAAGGGGAGACAAACTCAGCAGTCCTAGATACACATTATATATGTCTTTGACTGTCAGACATATATACTGAAACAGTTCAATCTTTCCATAGACAGTGTTGTACATCAAGGGGAGACAAACTCAGCAGTCCTAGATACACATTATATATGTCTTTGACTGTCAGACATATATACTGAAACAGTTCAATCTTTCCGTAGACAGTGTTGTACATCAAGGGGAGACAAACTCAGCAGTCCTAGATACACATTATATATGTCTTTGACTGTCAGAGATATACTGAAACAGTTAAATCTATCCGTAAGAAATTGAGAATGAAAATGGGGAATGTGTCAAAGAGAAAACAACCCGATCATAGAACAGATTGATCCAAAATGGGGTGTCGGAATAACGGGGCTGGCCCTGGATCGGGGCAGCCCGTTATTCCGACACCCATTAGTCCGAAACCCCATTATTCTGACACCCCATTAGTCCGACACGGATATAATTGAACAATATAGAAAGTAAAATAAGAAAATACCATACCCGAAGAAAATGGAAAGTCTTTAGTCAAATGGAAAAATTAAAAGCCCAAACTCATCAAATGAACGGATAACAACTTCCATGTTATTCCTGACTTGGAAAAAATCATTTCCTTATAAAACGGTAGTTTAAATCTGGTTTTATAAAAATAGTTTCAAGATTCAAGATTTTTGAAGATTTTATTCATAACCTCAGACTCATACAGATGTACAAGAGGACAATATATACAAACATGAGATAATACATAGCGAGACAGGACAGACGAAACATAAATACATAGTATATCACAAAGGACAATTGGTATAATAAGTTTAAATATTTCATAATTTCCTTTGAACTTGTACGTTGCATATAGACAGCAAGCCAGTAAATATATTCTTGCTTGGATTCATAACCTAATAATTTGGTATAAACGTTGATTTAAGAGCAGTTGCATCAGCATTTTTACAGATGAACAATATATGTACTGTAACTCATCCCTATTCCCTCATTACATAATGTACATATTCTCTGAACCTCTCCCTTGGGTGACAGCCGTATAAAATTTCACTATATTAACAACAATATGTGAACATTTTAAAACAAACATGATAGTTAAAAATGTCAAAAATAGGGGTACAATAGTCAAAAGTGTGTTATAATCTCTATAACAACAAACATGTAACAAGGAAACACAACTAGAGGCTACAAAGAGCCTGTGTAGCTTTCCTGATATTTGTATTTGATTAATTGATGCATGAAATAATGCAACCGTTAATTTTTTGCTTTAGTTTCAGACATTAAAGTCATAAACGGCATTTCTCCTCTTTGTTATATTTTTAGCCATGTCTGTCATATGGGTTGGATGGCAGGGTCACCAAACACATTTCTAAAACTAGATACCATAATGCTGATTGTGGCAAAGTTTGGTTAAATTTTCCTCAGTAGTTTCAAAGGAGAAGAAAAATCAAGTGGTCAATTGAAAATTTTGGTCATGTTTGACTTTGTAGATCGTACAGTTTAGCTCTATTTTTTATCATATTTATGATCATAACCTAAAACTGCAAAATTTCCTTAAAATTTCAGTTGCAGCAACCCGACAACGGGTTGTACGATTTGTTTGAAAATTTCAGGGCAGATAGATCTTGGTCTAGTAAACAATTTAAACCCATTTCAGATTCGCTCTAAATCCTTTGGATTTAGAGATATATTCCAGAATCTACATTTTACCCCTATGTTCTATTTTTAACCATGCCAGCCACCGCCTTGGTTGATTGACCGGTTCATCGGACACATTGATTAAGCTGATACCTAAATGATGATTGTGGCCAAATTTGGTTGAATTTGGAATTAGGCCCAGTAGGTTCAGAGGAGAAGGTTTTTATAAAAGATAACGGACGACGCAGGTCGAAGGACGCCAAGTGGTGGGCCAGATGAGCTGAAAAGGCATATAATAGACAAAGCAAATTAAGAAAAATGAACGAAGAAATACATTATCTTTATTTCAAGAGAATAATATCATTAGTTAAAACTTATCCTCATGTGAGTCTTCATAGTTAGAATAACATAATTCATGAAGTACTTAAAATATTATAATTTGCTTAATGTCCAGTGACAAATATAACATGTGTAAACAATTTAACAATAAATACAACGGTCAGGTACTATAATAGATACCATCCGGGGTGAAAAAGGTCAATGAAACTTGAAGTGCTGCTGGATGATAAACGTATATTGAATAGGGACAAACATTTGCCTTGCAAAAGGCTACCGACCACCCCTCATAGATTTGTTGCAATATTTCATAACCTGCAGAGAGCCTGATACTCTCTCTACACGAGGCATCGAATAAAACGTCACACTCTGACATTTGTGGAAAATTATATACCTCGACCAAACAAACGGACGTCCCATGCACCTAGGGTTTACTGCTAATTGTAAAGGCAAAAGTTACCATAATTCTATTCCCACTTTAATTTTAAATAGATATCAAACTCATTGGCTTTGTCCATTGAATGATTGAGAACAGGTAATGCAACTTAGGAATATCAAGGTTGGTTGGTATTAGTGGAAATAATGGCATATATTTACTCAAACCAAATTCAGAAAATCTGACTGAGGTGCCGAGTAGCGAACATTTTGTAAAACTAAATGCACTTTTTTAAGTTTTGTCGAATAACTAACATGGCGATACGCTACTATGTGTTTCTCCCGAAGGAGGGAAATAATAAACCTAAGGCTCCAATTAGGTTTTACTGAATAAAAGTTTGTATGTAAGATTTTAAGTTGATTCGGTGTGGTACATACATAATTTGTTTGGGAAGAACATTTGAGTTCTGTGTGTCTTCATGCAACAATTTTTGTATTTATTGAAGTGTGAATTATTTAAAGCAAATACATTAAACACTTAAAATAGGGGTGAACCAAACAGAATTTTGTATAGTTTGGTGTGTTCTCCGTAAAGAATCCGCCAAAAATGTACTGGTAAAAAGAAATAATGAAAACAAGTACATTACTGTGACAGTGTCCATGTCTAGAGAAATGGAGTGTGTTGATAGATTTATTTTCATGTCGCATGTTTATTTGGTTTGTTTAAAAGACAACCGATAATTACAGAAAGTGTGTTGCTTTGTGAATATGCAATTACAAATATTGTTGTTTGTGTCATCATTCATGGACATAAGGGTTTGAATACATGATTGGTAGTTGATTTTTGTCTCATGTCCAGTGGCAAATGTTTCATGACTATTCAGTTCATGTTCACTCTGACAGCACATTTCATTCATTTATATCGAAGTTTCAACCTTAATCAAGTATTCTTTTATAGAAAGATAATTACCGATTGTAACTCGGATTCTAATCAGTTTCTAAATGCACATTTAGTATTAATACAACATGTTTCACCTAAGGAATGGACAAAAATAACGCCGGTTTGGACATAGTGGCTAGACATTCGGTTTTTTTTAAATTCTGCTTCAAGAAAAAGTTTTTTTTTATATTTGAAACTTTGAAAATGTTTTTCTTTTTCTGCACTTTCTATTGAGTATAGTTTTAATATGATTTGATTATTTTATATGGATAATAATAAAACTGAAGTTCTGATAAACTTTCCTTAAAACTCATTAACAGGTTCCTCTGCTGAATATTTCGTTGTAGGCTTGCTTCACATTTCAGCCAATACAACAAACGGGTATGGTGTTATAATCTAAATCTAGTAGGAAACTGACACACTAAATTTCGCAGATTGTATGTGCTAAATAACAACGGAACATAAAGAAATGCATTTGATTTAATCTGAAATGTTACGCCGGACATGCAATTTTTTACGCAAAAGTCAGTAAGATTTGCGAGTTCAATAAAATAAATGTATGGTGCAAAAATTTATAGAATTATCTTTTGAAATAAGAAAAACACGTTCGGTCCTTTCTGTAGATATGTGGATGTTGGTGATTTTATTTCTTTATTGGCAAATGGTTGCTGTTCTAAAATCATATTATAACGTTATTTGAATCCGAACGCATTACCGTTTAGCTCGACAGTACTTGATTTGTCAGTCTGTTTATAGTTTTTGGATTAGTTCCAATGAAGTTATATACAATACAAAAACTCTTTACCCTTTTGTGATCACTTACAACATTGGTTATTTCAATATAGAACAATGACTTCCTCACCTTCAGTATTGCTTTTGGCCTTACCTCCAAGAGCCTGCTTTAACCAGAGAATCATGATGATTACCTTTATTGTGTTTGTTCGAGAAACATCGACCGTTTAGATGCCGAGTTATATTGATGACAAGATATAGAAATTAAATTTGAGACAGAACAACAAAAAACTATAATTCGTATTTTACTGTAAAAAAAATACACGAAAGAAGGCCAATGTTGAAATTTTAGTGAGGTAGTTGCCTGGGCCCTTGTCTTCATGGTAGTTACGGTCTTTAATTTATTTTCAAGAATAGTTTCACGCTTAAAGGGGCACTAGCTGTCAAATTCATGGTCACCAATTTGACTCAAATTCTCATATTTGATTAATAGCAATATAAAACATTTATCCAATCTATCAAACGTTTAAAATAAACAGTTTACAGAGCATGGAGTAGATGATATGTAGGTTCGTTTCGTGTGTATTTAAATCCAGACGCCATCTAATTAACTATCATTTGACCTCAGATGACCATATAAGCGATGTAAACACAAATAAAGATATGAATAGGTTAAACCAGCACGTGCAATTGGATTTTTATAGGTCTGTTTGATTTGAATTTATAGATTAAAAATATAAGTTTCTCATTGTTTTTAACCGTATAAGAATGATTTATGTGGATCGAATTAGCAATCAAATGATTTACCGTAGTTTCACTTTCATTGTTGACATTTTTTTTCTTTAAATAACCAGTTCACGTACAATGCATGCGTGGTCAGTCTCTAGCTAGGGGGTTAAATTAAGTTCACATGAATACCGGTTAGAATGATGATGACGTTTTCACTTGCAAGTGAATCAGTCAAAAATTATGTATAATCGCTTATTTCAACAAAATTAAAGCAAATTGATTGCTAAAAGTAAATTATTATTTCATTATTCCAATTTAATTAATGATTAATCTAAAAAAAATATACTTTATTTTTTTTATATATATCGTAGCTAGTGCTCCTTTAAGGTGTCTTATCTTTGTACTCCTACCTCAACAATTTTTCCAAGTTTATTAGGGCATTTATTGTTCAAAACATGAACTGTACAACTATTTTTTTTTTTATAAAAATTCCTTTCTACCATAGGTTATTCGTTTATTCGTTACTGTAACAGTTGTCCACAAGACTTGAAAAATATCTAAATCGTGGTATTATGAATGTCACTTCATATGATACTGGTTGATGAAAGGCCAAATTCTTAACGAAAGACCCTGGTTGAACTGCAGAAGCTTAACTGAACATCTTTTCCAAGACAAAAGTTCATTCCAGCCTCTGTTCATGGGACCAAATTAAGTGCAGTAAACTCAATCTTTAGATGTTCGTTAATAGGTTCTTGTGAAGTATCTTGTAATTCTTGTGGGTTGAGAGACGAGCATTTTAGACAAATAAAACGTCCCGCTATTTTGACAATGGAAATGCAGATTAATGTCCTTCAGTCCATAGCATATATTATGTGATCACGGACTGTAGATGTTCTAGGTCCTTTAACTTAACAACAGTCTATCTTATTTTTACATATTAATGTCCCTCAGTCCATATCTTGTATTATGTGAGCATGGACTGTAGATGTTTTGTCCTTAAACTTAACCACAGTCTATCTTATTTCTACATATTAATGTCCCTCAGTCCATACCATATATTATGTGTCCTGTAGATGTTCATGGACTGTAGATGTTCTTGGTCCTAAAACTTCACAACAGTCTATCCTATTTCTACATATTAATGTCCTTCAGTCCATATCATATATTATGTGATCATGGACTGTAGATGTTCTAGGTCCTTTAACTTAACAACAGTCTATCTTATTTTTACATATTAATGTCCCTCAGTCCATACCATATATTATGTGATCATGGACTGTAGATGTTCTTGGTCCTAAAACTTCACAACAGTCTATCTTATTTCTACATATTAATGTCCCTCAGTCCATACCATATATTATGTGACCATGGACTGTAGATGTTCTTGGTCCTAAAACTTCACAACAGTCTATCCTATTTCTACATATTAATGTCCTTCAGTCCATATCATATATTATGTGATCATGGACTGTAGATGTTCTAGGTCCTTTAACTTAACAACAGTCTATCTTATTTTTAAATATTTAAATGTCCCTCAGTCCATATCTTGTATTATGTGAGCATGGACTGTAGATGTTTTGTCCTTATACTTAACAACAGTCTATCCTATTTCTACATTTTAATGTCCTTCAGTCCATACCATATATTATGTGATCATGGACTGTAGATGTTCTATGTCCTTTAACTTAACAACAGTCTATCTTATTTCTACATATTAATGTCCTTCAGTCCATACCATATATTATGTGATCATGGACTGTAGATGTTCTTGGTCCTAAAACTTAACAACAGTCTATCCTATTTTTACATATCACTGTCCTTCAGTCCATATTATAAATTATGTGACCATGGACTGGAGATGTTCTTGGTCCTAAAACTTAACAACAGTCTATCTTATTTTTACATATCAATGTCCCTCAGTCCATATCTTGTATTATGTGAGCATGGACTGTAGATGTTTTGTCCTTATACTTAACAACAGTCTATCCTATTTTTACATATTAATGTCCTTCAGTCCATATTATAAATTATGTGACCATGGACTGGAGATGTTCTTGGTCCTAAAACTTAACCACAGTCTATCTTATTTTTACATATTTATGTCCCTCAGTCCATACCATATATTATGTGATCAGAGACTGTAGATGTTTTAGGTTCTAAATCTTAACAGTCTATTCTATTTTAACATATCAATGTCCCTCAGTCTATATCATATATTTTGTGATCATGGACTGTTGATGTTTTTGGTCCTAAAACTTAACAATAGTTTATCTTATTTCTACATATTAATGTCCTTCAGTCCATATCATATATTATGTGATCATGGACTGTAGATGTTCTTGGTCCTAAAACTTCACAACAGTCTATCTTATTTCTACATATTAATGTCCCTCAGTCCATATCATATATTATGTGACCATGGACTGTAGATGTTCTTGGTCGAAAACTTCACAACAGTCTATCCTATTTCTACATATTAATGTCCTTCAGTCCATATCATATATTATGTGATCATGGACTGTAGATGTTCTAGGTCCTTTAACTTAACAACAGTCTATCTTATTTTTAAATATTTAAATGTCCCTCAGTCCATATCTTGTATTATGTGAGCATGGACTGTAGATGTTTTGTCCTTATACTTAACAACAGTCTATCCTATTTCTACATTTTAATGTCCTTCAGTCCATACCATATATTATGTGATCATGGACTGTAGATGTTCTATGTCCTTTAACTTAACAACAGTCTATCTTATTTCTACATATTAATGTCCTTCAGTCCATACCATATATTATGTGATCATGGACTGTAGATGTTCTTGGTCCTAAAACTTAACAACAGTCTATCCTATTTTTACATATCACTGTCCTTCAGTCCATATTATAAATTATGTGACCATGGACTGGAGATGTTCTTGGTCCTAAAACTTAACAACAGTCTATCTTATTTTTACATATCAATGTCCCTCAGTCCATATCTTGTATTATGTGAGCATGGACTGTAGATGTTTTGTCCTTATACTTAACAACAGTCTATCCTATTTTTACATATTAATGTCCTTCAGTCCATATTATAAATTATGTGACCATGGACTGGAGATGTTCTTGGTCCTAAAACTTAACCACAGTCTATCTTATTTTTACATATTTATGTCCCTCAGTCCATACCATATATTATGTGATCAGAGACTGTAGATGTTTTAGGTTCTAAATCTTAACAGTCTATTCTATTTTAACATATCAATGTCCCTCAGTCTATATCATATATTTTGTGATCATGGACTGTTGATGTTTTTGGTCCTAAAACTTAACAATAGTTTATCTTATTTCTACATATTAATGTCCTTCAGTCCATATCATATATTATGTGATCATGGACTGTAGATGTTCTTGGTCCTAAAACTTCACAACAGTCTATCTTATTTCTACATATTAATGTCCCTCAGTCCATATCATATATTATGTGACCATGGACTGTAGATGTTCTTGGTCGAAAACTTCACAACAGTCTATCCTATTTCTACATATTAATGTCCTTCAGTCCATATCATATTTTATGTGATCATGGACTGTAGATGTTCTAGGTCCTTTAACTTAACAACAGTCTATCTTATTTTTACATATCAATGTCCCTCAGTCCATATCTTGTATTATGTGAGCATGGACTGTAGATGTTTTGTCCTTATACTTAACAACAGTCTATCCTATTTTTACATATCACTGTCCTTCAGTCCATATTATAAATTATGTGACCATGGACTGGAGATGTTCTTGGTCCTAAAACTTAACCACAGTCTATCTTATTTTTACATATTTATGTCCCTCAGTCCATACCATATATTATGTGATCAGAGACTGTAGATGTTTTAGGTCCTAAATCTTAACAGTCTATTCTATTTTAACATATCAATGTCCCTCAGTCCATATCATATATTTTGTGATCATGGACTGTTGATGTTTTTGGTCCTAAAACTTAACAATAGTTTATCTTATTTCTACATATTAATGTCCTTCAGTCCATATCATAAATTATGTGATCATGGACTGTAGATGTTCTTGGTCCTAAAACTTAACAACAGTCTATCCTATTTTTACATATTAATGTCCATCAGTCCATATCATAAATTATGTGACCATGGACTGTAGATGTTCTTGGTCCTAATACTTAACCACAGTCGATCTTATTTTTACATATTTATGTCCCTCAGTCCATATCATATATTATGTGATCATGGACTGTAGATGTTCTAGGTCCTTTAACTTAACAACAGTCTATCTTATTTCTACATATTAATGTCCTTCAGTCCATATCATATATTTTGTGATCATGGACTGTTGATGTTTTTGGTCCTAAAACTTAACAATAGTTTATCTTATTTTTACATATTAATGTCCCTCAGTCCATACCATATATTATGTGATCATGGACTGTAGATGTTCTTGGTCCTAAATCTTAACAACAGTCTATCCTATTTTTACATATTAATGTCCCTCAGTCCATATCATATATTATGTGACCATGGACTGTAGATGTTTTAGGTCCTAAATCTTAACAGTCTATTCTATTTTTACATATCAATGTCCCTCAGTCCATATCATATATTATGTGAGCACGGACTGTAGATGTTCTTGGTCCTTAAACTTAACCACAGTCGATCTTATTTTTACATATTTATGTCCCTCAGTCCATACCATATGTTATGTGATCATGGACTGTAGATGTTCTTGGTCCTAAATCTTAACAACAGTCTATCCTATTTTTACATATTAATGTCCCTCAGTCCATATCATATATTATGTGACCATGGACTGTAGATGTTTTAGGTCCTAAATCTTAACAGTCTATTCTATTTTTACATATCAATGTCCCTCAGTCCATATCATATATTATGTGAGCACGGACTGTAGATGTTCTTGGTCCTAAAACTTAACAATAGTTTATCTTATTTTTACATATTAATGTCCCTCAGTCCATACCATATGTTATGTGATCATGGACTGTAGATGTTCTTGGTCCTAAATCTTAACAACAGTCTATCCTATTTTTACATATTAATGTCCCTCAGTCCATATCATATATTATGTGACCATGGACTGTAGATGTTCTTGGTCCTAAAACTTAACAGTATATTCTATTTTTACATATCAATGTCCCTCAGTCCATATCATATATTATGTGAGCACGGACTGTAGATGTTCTTGGTCCTTAAACTTAACCACAGTCTATCCTATTTTTACATATTAATGTCCCTCAGTCCATATCATATATTATGTGACCATGGACTGTAGATGTTTTAGGTCCTAAATCTTAACAGTATATTCTATTTTTACATATCAATGTCCCTCAGTCCATATCATATATTATGTGAGCACGGACTGTAGATGTTCTTGGTCCTTAAACTTAACCACAGTCGATCTTATTTTTACATATTTATGTCCCTCAGTCCATATCATATATTATGTGATCATGGACTGTAGATGTTCTAGGTCCTTAAACTTAACAACAGTCTTTCTTATCTTTACATATCACTGACCAAGGAAAGTAGATGTTCTAGGTACTATATTAAGGACTGGTGATGTTTGTACAGAAATGTTGAGACAGATTATGATTTTTAAGTTCTTTTAATAATTTTTACAATTAACAAATGTTACAAAATTGTACTAAATAATTTCTGAATGTGTTTTTTTTTGTCAAAATATGAATACATTATAAATGTCATTCTTCACATATGCAAAATTGTCAGACACAATATATACACATCATAAAAAATCAAGAAATAGACAAAGGGAATATATCTATTTTGGTAATGGTCAGAAACACCTCGAAAACACCTCTACTTCTAAATTTTGAATCTATACCAAATTATAAAGAAACAATCAGACTAGCCATTAGGAAATTGAAACAATGAATTGGAAACTTGTTTTCGAAATTTGAAAGATGAAAAAGGATTGTTACTTTGTTAACATATCTATAATTCATGATTTCAAATATTTTTTAACAAAATCTTCCATTGTTTTACAAGCTTCCTAAATTTAAAATCTATTCAGTTTTACTGAAAATCTCATTCATAATACAGAGTTTATATATTTGATAACATTTTCACTAGTTTTACTTCAGAAATATTTCATAACAGCAATACATGATTGGAAGCTAATTAATACAGCTAAAAATGTTGCATAAAGGACTATACTTTAACCTATAATGGTTTAATTTTTGAATTGTTGTTTGGATGGAGAGTTGTCTCATTGGCACTCACACCACATCTTCCTATATCTAATAACTCAATTTGCAGTTCTCCATCAGTTTTGGAAATTATTGCATTGTTGTATATCTCTTATTTTATCCATAATTTTCTTTCTCTCCTTAGCAAATTGTTATTGTTCTTTGCTTAACATTTCAACTTTTTTCAAATCAATTTTTTTTTTAATGTTCAAGACCAAGATCATTTTAAACTCTTGATTTATATCAAAATTCTGACAAATCAAGTCTCACATTTTCAATAAGTTATCACAAAATATTATAAAATGTTATTTCAAGGGCATATCCCTTATCATGAATAAATTGTTCATATGTTTATCTGTTTATTGATATGCAGCTGTTGAAAGAGCACTGATGGTACATCATAATATAGCTGCTCTGAGCTTTTGTCCCTTTACTTTATAACAGTGAAATATCATCTATCTTTGTAAGACCTTCACTGGATACTGAAAAAGAAATGAAATGATTATTGAGTAATAATTCAATACCAAATGCTCATTTAAATTAATAGAGAGAATATAGTATGAATAAAAAACTATCATTTATGATCATACCTGAGGGCGTATATACTCTTATTGCTATACTCAAAATTTAAGATATCAAAATAATGAGATTCGTAATTGACTCCATTAAAAATTACAAAAGCAGTTTGACATATAACATAATTTTTCAATTCTTAGATGGTCTATTTGTAAACAAATCATTATTCAAACAATTTTAAGTGTTTTTTTTTAATATACTATCCTTTTATGTTAAATAATAAGAAATTATAGTATACAAGTTAAAAACTAACCTTTAAATCTTATTTGGTTGCCCTTTAAGTACATACATATAAAACTTGGCTGTTCTTCTTCTCTGAACAGACTCATCCAAGTCCTAGCCTATAAATAAATTATACGAAAACTATAACTCATACAGTAAAAAAAATTAAGAAAATAATAGGCATATGGTTCAGTGGTATGGTTATTCATTTGTTTAATATGTTTGAGCTTTTGATTTATTCAGTAACTGATAATCAAGCTTCAGACTTCAATTAAACTAATTTCATTGACCAGATGAGGTTTAAAATGTTTGTATACAAAACAAAAATTGGCATATAACTGGGGTACAAAGTTCCATGTTATTTATAATGGGACTGCAACAAGTAAAATAAGATTAAAATTAGTGATTTAGAACTGCCTTTTCTACTTAAAAACAATACCTTCTTTGGAGGCCTTAGGCGGATCCAGGGGCGGGGGGGGGGGGGGGGGGGGGGGGGGGGGGGGGGGGGGGGGGGGGGGGGACTGGGTCCCCTTTTTGTGGGAAAAATGTGGTTGAATATTTAGGGAATCACTGAAGTATGACTGGAGAGGGCCCCCTTAGGTCAGTCAGAGCCCTCCCCCCCCCTTTAGGATAAGTTCTGGATCTGCCACTTGAGGCTCAACTGCCTCATCATTAGACTCCTCTTTCTCCTTTAGATATTGGTCAATTTAATGTATACTTTTCTACTGAATACATGTTTATTAAAAATAAAATAGAATTATTAATTCTAAAAAAATATTTCATTTTTAATGCCAAAAAAAGGCATTTTTGTTAAAGGGAAGATATTTTGGAGTTTTTTCAATGATAACTATGGCACGCCGTTATTATATTTATTCAATTTCGAGATATCTTATTCAGTTAAATAAGTTATCTTATAAACTAATTGAGATATCTTAATAACAAAATGAGATATCTTATATATAAATTGAGATATTTGATTTATTAAATAAGATATCTTATTAAATATATAAGATATCTTATTTGAAATATAAGATATCTTTATTAATTTATAAGATATCTTTATTAATTTATAAGATATCTTATTAACTATATAAGATATCTTTTATATAGTTAACAATAGTGATATCGTATCTACTTAATAAGATATCTCCATAAGTTAATAAGATATATCTATTAGTTCATAAGATATCTCTATTAGTTCATAAGATATCTCTATTAATTAATAAGATATATCTATCAGTTTATAAGATATCTCTATTAATTAATACATGTAAGATATCTTATAAAGTATGTATTTAAAAGATATCTTTATAAAGAAGTAAGATATCTATATCTTATATATTTTATAAGATATCTTATTAATTAATAGAGATATCTTATTTACTTATAGAGATATCTTATAAACTAATAGAGATATCTTATAAACTTTTAGAGATCTCTTATTAACTTATAGAGATATCTTATAAACTTTTCGAGATATCTTATAAACTTTTCGAGATATCTTATTAACTTATAGGGATATCTTATTTAATTTATAAGATATCTCCATAAGTTGATAAGATATCTCTATTAGTTTATAAGATATCTCTATTAATTAATAAGATATCTTATAAAGTATGTATTTAAAAGATATCTTTATAAAGAAGTAAGATATCTTATATACTTTATAAGATATCTTATTAATTAATAGAGATATCTTATTAACTTATATAGATATCTTATAAACTAATAGAGATATCTTATTTACTTTCAAATTAAATAAGATATCTTATAAAAATTAAACATATCTTAATACTTAATAAGATATCTTGTTAAATAAATAAAATATCTTCAAATTTGAATAAATATAAAAACGGCGTGCCATAGATAACTAGGTTTTGACTCTTCCTGTAACCGGATATTTTTAAACGTTATTTATAAAATTTGGGATCAACTAGCAATTTAACACATATCAAAAGTGGTTCATGTGTGCGTAAAATGAATTCAATAGATAATAATAATAATAATGATCTTACTACATTTTACTGCATGTGTCGGTAAAAAAAAAGATTTATAACAATACACTTTCCAGAAAACAGAACCAATAAAATTTTGAGCCGATCATTTTTATTACAAAACAAATAAAATATGACATTACAATGTGCAATTTGTATTTCATAGTATAGGATAATTAAAATAAAATTTGGGCGTGAACAGACTTTGGGTTCGAATGTAGGATGCAAGGGGCAGATCAAGCCATTTAAAAAGGGGGGTTCCAACTACATGTCCCGATTCAAATGCATTAATCGTCCCAAAAAAGGGGAAGTCCAACCCCAGAACCCCAATCCTGGTGAGGGGGGGGGGGGGGGTCCAACTATATGTCCCCATTCAAATGCATAGATCGTCTCAAAAAGGGGGTTTCCAACCCCTGGAACCCTCCTCTCCCCTTGATCCTCCACTGGAACGTGAATGGGCGAAAATTCCTCCGATATCAAAAGAACAGCTAAATTATGAGCTGGGAGAGTGAAGTGAAGTCCTTGTGCACTGCCATTCGGGATTAATTAATGGATATGTGCCAGAAACATATAAATTTACAAAGACAATCCTTCCTTTTTGTCATTGTAGTAGATGCATATTCGTGCATATTTATATATCTATCTACAGAACCTACCTGTTCATAAATACTAATGAATAGATGTGTATAGTAACTTCGTATCTATATAGTTGTTCTATTTATTAACCTTAGTTCTTTTGTATTTTCTTTTTTGAAGAGTACATTATTGCAACAGCACATTTCATTGGTTAAAATTAATGTGACGTTGCAGTCCTTCAGTTCAGTCCAACCACTTTTTATGCGTATACTAATAACTCGATTTTGGGAGGCCGAGTTTGTTATAGTCCGATTTTGTTATAGTCCGATTTTGTTATAGGCCGAGATATCATGGATTCTGTTGTACCATATTCGGGGTGTCTCGGGGTTTACCATAAACATTTTATTCAGAAAGCATTTTAGCCATTGTTTATAATTTTTGTTCCCGTACTTTATTTTTGAACGTTTTCTTTATTATAAAAAGGTATGTACTGTTAGAATATGATATGACATGCATATCTGCGTTGCTCTGAACATGAAAGTGTGCAGGGTGTTACACTCCTTTACCATCAATACTTACTTGCTGTATCTGTATTTATAAATCTACTAAAGATTTAGCACACTTACACTGTACTGTCACTCACTGTTTCGGCACTGAGCATTTGACTACCCTGTTCCCCAGCCTGGCCATGAACAGATGAATGGTCATAATACCAAAAAGTTAGCCTTCCTCAAATAAAATGGAAAGTGGAAACTTGTGAAGTTGTGTCTGGTTTTCTACCCTCAAAGCTGGTTCTCAAAAACAAGATGCATTCTAGTGCAATATAATCTACCTTTAGCACATAATCTAATGCTCAATCTGGTCAATTAAAATCGATGGAAAACACTAGTCAAAAAAGCAGTTGGCAGTATCTACTAATAATTTACTCTGGCGAAACATTTATCCTTTCTGCCAGTGTTTGCACAGGGTGGGTCTTTTCACCACCGAACACCACCGAACACTGCTGAACACTTGAAACACCACTAAGAAAAAGTTTGATATTATACAATAAAACGATAAAATAAATTAAATTACATATATTTTAATCATTTTTTTTATTTTTTTGGGCATCATTTGTATGTTAAAATCGAAAATCAATATTAGCAAAAACGTCTCCGGATTCATCACTTTCCAGTTACATTGTGTGTGTTATTAAATTCAAATATATTTATAGATTATCGTTGATCATCTCAACGAGATTGATATTCTCGCTTGAGCCAAGATGGCGAAAGCAAGAAAGCAATCGAGTTGAGATTACCAATGATAATCTGTTTATCGCTATTTTACCTTTGACGATGTTGTCAATTTCATGTCAATTTCATTAGCAACAGCCACGTGCCTCCTTAGTTTCTAGCAATAATTTTCCATCTCAAGCGAGTAGCATGAAATGGAAAATAATCACAAAAAAAGATCAAAGGAAAAATGCACAAAATAGCGATAATCATAATTATTAATCAGTTCAAGTATCCCGGATCTCTGTTCATTGGTTAGATTTTGATATTTTTCTCTTTTATTATTAATAGTACAACTATTTTATAGCTGAAGAGTTAGAAGAAAAATTGGGGAAAAATTATATTTGAGGTGTCCATGAGGGTCAGCAGAGTTCAAAAAGTGGGGTGTTTTAAGACTCTTCCTTTCTGTTTTCTGTAGATATTTGGACTTTAAATCTTCTGATTTGTTGAATTAATAACTTGAATATTATATTTAATTCACATTGACAACGATAAAAGACAAAATAATAAACTTTTGGGGTGTTCGGTGGTGAAAAGACCTACCGGTTTGCACATCAACTCAGGATATATAAGTTGTCTTCAAACAAAATTCAAGCTTCTAACAGGAACCTACTATCTTCAAAGCATTAAAGCATGAACTGGAAAGTTTTTTTGTAACTGTAGAAAGTATGAAATGCTCAAATTTTACTAACATAGTAAGGGACGACATCAAAAGATCAATGAAGGATAAAAAACTTAATTCAAATAGTTTGGGTGGGGGGTTGAACTGCTGCAAGATTTGGTTATCCAACATTGATTTGTTACATGTATCCATATGGGTCAATCATTTTTCCCCAAATTGAGTTAAGAGGGGGGTAGGGGGTCAGTGAAAAAACTATGTGTATTAAGTCTTTTATCCTTCTTTGAACTTTTGATGTCACCCCTAAATAGACGCACAACTCATTTTAGACCCGCTTTGCAGACGTGGATCCACAGGCCGGGCGGTTGGGGTTTTGGTGTTGGAACCCCCTTTTTTGGGACGATCAATGCATTTGAATGGGGACATGTAGACTGACCCCCCCCCCCCCCCCCCCCCCCCCCCCCTTCTTTGTCCTGGGTTAGGAACCCCCCTTTTTATTAAATGACTGGATCCGCCCCTGCTATGTGCTTGTGGTTGTAGATGCAAATCCACTGACAATTGCTTTATGGTAGTAAATATAACCAGAAAACTGTGCTATGCTTTGCATGCTAAAAAAAAATGAACTCTTAAAGACCTCTCTGTCCAGCAAGCGTAATGGTCAGAAACTGTAGCCTATGTACACCCCACAGGGCGTATATTTTTTTCTTATTTTTTTATATTCCCAAACTAAGTGTATATAGACTTATTCATTACAAAGTGCTCCTTTGAAGGAGGGATTTCCTAATACAGATACAGATTTTTTTTGTTCGCCTCAACCAATGGTTGTGAAAAGTATACACAATAAATATTATCACATATTACAGATCAAGTTGGAAATTTGGTGGCTTCACTTTTACTGTTTTTGAATTATCAACCAAATGTTATGAAACTTATACACAATGCTTATTACCACATAATACAGATAGTGCTAACTGTTCTTGGGTAATGCCCCTTTATAATCATAAAAATTACTGAATTTAGATTTCTCATATGGTATATTCAGCAGGGTTCTCGCTAAGGCGAGTCCATGTGTCCTGGACTCATCAAATTCTGTCTGGCCTTACCATTTTCAAAACTGGTGAATCCACAGATACATCAATATTGAAATATTTTGTATACACTGAACACAGTTAAACACAAAAATCATCATTTTATAGCAAAAGTTTAAAAAGTAAACTAAATGTAATGTCATTTCATTGCTCTGTTATTCCATGGAAACTAAAATATAACATTATATTGCAATGAAATATATTCTTCTTGCTGTTGGACTCACCATGGCAAAAATTGACGAGTCCCTGGACTCGCCTTCAAAATTCCTTAGCTAGAACGTTAACCCTGATATTGTTCTTAATCCAACATCATCTATTCATATGGAAAATTGAAATGAAGAAAAGTAAAATGATAGAGTTGCATGACCTCAGTACATATTTACAGGTGTGGATTTTGGATCAGGGGCAGGTAATTTGAAAGAATTGCATGACCTCTGTTTATATTTACAGGTATGGATTATGGATCAGGGCCAGGTAATTTGTCTGGTTTGAAGCTTGGGTTTGAAGGCTTTGATGATGATGTGTCTAAAGAAAGTACAGATTTAACTGTTGATGCATCGTAAGTTATAAATATGTTTTCAAATTTCACTTGGAATTTTTGTATTTTTGTGAAATGATATTAAAATAGCATTTATTGTCAAACTGTACACTTGATACTGGTACCACTAAATATACAACTTTGATTTCTACTTTTCTACCTCTGTAACACAATGACACAAATGACGACCAACCAGATAGTTTTCTAGTAAATATCACATTAAAATATCAACATGAAATATACAATGTACCAACTCATTGTTACATTTGTTTACTACAGAAATATTATAATTGAAAGGTGCATTTGAAAAAGAAGATGTGGTATAAGACAACTTTTCACAAGAGACCAAAATGACACAAAAATTAACAACTTTTGATCACAGTACAGCCTTCAACACTGAGCAAAGTCCATACCACATAGTCAGCCATAAAAGACCTTGAAATGACAAATGTAAAACAATTCAAATGAGAAAACTAATGACATAATTTAATTAATGTTTAATTAAATAAACATAACTGCATGCATGGTCTTGTGTACTATTATGGTTACCCCTTGTCTGCATATATAGCTTTTAGAGTAAGAGCAAATTTGTCTGCAGTTGCTAGCAGTTAGAATTACGTGTTTGTGATAACATGCTAGAACACAAAAAAAAGGGCTTTTACATTTTGTTCTTGTACAAATGAGTTTTCATGACCAGTATAAATGATGTTATTGTTTTAAATGTGCAAAACATCAGATACATGTACATCCTTGTAAGTAATGGTGACTATAATTAAGCACTCATGTTTTATTGATTATGTTGAGTAATTAATTTTAAACAAAATGCTTTGATTGTTTGTACTCTTGTACATGTTGTAATGTAATAGAAATGAGAATACACATGTAGTGTTAAATGTAAAGACAAGTGATATATCAAATTATTATGTCTTTTGATAAACATAAAGCTATGTATTATTAATAAGATTTTGTTAAGTTTAAAGGATTTTTCTTTTAGGTTTGCTTCACAAGATGGCAGTTTTCTTCCAAATCCACAGCTTGGAGATTTACAACAAGGTAAATGTTTATGAACTAATATTATATATAAATGAACATACAACTTAATATATAGTAATATGTTACTACATAGAGTATGATGATGCTTACTTGGACTCAGCTTGGTTTTGGTTCTATCTTCATGATCGTTCCTCTTTTCATAAATTTTTGACATTCCCAACTTTAAAGTCATTGAAGTGTTTAAACAATGTCTTTTGAGTTGTAAATAATAATTTTATTATGTTTAATTTTGAAAATCAACAGCTCTTGGAAAAAAGAGCAAAATTGTTAGGGAAAATTAAATTTGAATTGAGTACCAAATATTTACCAAACATTTAATTGATATTTTTAGGAAATGAATATGTTAGTCTTTATGAATTTTAAAGTGACTACGTCAATGCATTAACGGCCAAGGTGGCAGACTTTATAAATGTACTGAAAATATAGGGGAAAAAATTGTTTGGAGATAATATCTTTATCATACATCAGTTTTTTCAGACTTTGATACATAATGTGTTTTCATCTGTTGTATGCATGAACTATTTGCAGCTTAACATGAAACAAACAACAATCAATCAATAAAGCTTTATAAGTTGTACTTAACTCCTTTGTATTATAAATGTCTTTTCAGTGGCAAACATACCAGCATCAGAAAATGAAACACAGTCAGAGGTAAGACTTATATTCTATGTTTCTCTGTAAACTTATATTGTTGATAGGATTTTTATACTCATCAAATGATAGAATGTTGAATTGCGCTAACCATATTTTACAAATGACTACTGAAAAGGACTTTTACTTGTAAATGATGATTAAGAACACACAACATTAAATGTAGTGTTAGAGGCCCAGGGTTTAGTATCAAGCCTAGTAATTACATACCAAAGAAGTTCAAATTGATATTTGATGTTTATTATTTTTACTGTAGTGATGATAAAAAAAAGAATGTTTAATTCAGAGACAAGAGTTATTTGTCTTAGTAATTTGACATTTCTTCACGTTGATTTATGAATAAGGACAAATAAAATATGATTCAGCCTGTCAGTCTAGTATAAAGCAATAAATATTTATATAACTGTAAAATTTTATCCTTTGTCTGCTGGACATGGATGTATTAAAAAAAGAAGATGTGGTAGGATTGCCAATGAGACAACTCTTCACAAGAGAACAAATTACTAAGAAATTAACAACTATAGGTCACTATCGGCCTTTAACAATGAGCAAGATCTATATCGCATTGTCAGCTGTAAAAGGCCCTAAAATGACAAATGTAAAATAATTTAAATGAGAAAACTAATGGCCTAATTCATGTACAAAAAAAGGAACAAAAACAAATATGCAACACATCAACAAACGACAACCACTGAATTACAGGCATTAAATGTATGATTGTTGTATTTGCCAGATTTTCCTTTTTCAGAAAACAAAGAAAGGAGGATGGCCAAAAGGGAAAAAAAGAAAGAAACTGAAAGATCGTAATGCCCCAAAACCAGCACTATCTGGATACATACGCTTCCTGAACGAGAAAAGAGAAGTGATGAGAAAAGAAAACCCAAACCTGTCTTTCTCTGAACTAACAAGACTGCTTGGGAGTGAATGGAGCAAACTTCAACAGCATGAAAAACAAGTAATTTAAATGTCTATTAAAGTTAAAATACAACAGCATGAAAAACAATTAATACTGACACACAATGTAACTTTATCTAAATTTAAATACAACAACATGGAAACAAATAATTATTATATTTATATCTAAGCTTAATTCCTTGGTATTCATTGATATCTAAGTTTAATAAAGTCAAAAGTAGCTAGAATAATAAACTTCAAAATTGAAATAAATTAAAACTTATAACTTTTAACATGAAACACAGTTATATGCCAGTCCTATGACTTTTGGGAGTAAATCAGAGAATATAGAGTTATCTCCCATTCCACACCAATTAATAACAAGTGAAACATGCCTGAGAATGTTGTTAGATAGTAATATCATAAGAATGTACTATTATAGGTGAAATTAAAGAAATCTAGAATTTAAAATAGTTACATTAATTCAGAAGAACATTAGTGAAGGATTATAATTAGCTAAAAATGTTGATACCATATGATCCTATTTGAGATATTTAATTATGAAAAAATGAAGCTTAAAGCTTAAGGCTGACTTGGACTTTAACTTAGGTTTGCATTGGTATGATTTTGGTCTCAAATGGATTTAAATTTGGTAATGACTTTTTATGAGCAATTGAAGCTTGACATGAAAAGAAAATTGAGTGTTATGGGGCAAAATATTCAACCCTGTATCATAGTTTAAAATAACCAAGGAGTCTGAACATCTGACACAGATTCCTAAACATGACCTATGGCATTTGTTGGGTTAATAACATCTGATCACCATTAAAGAAAAATACTTATTGATGATAACAACTGAAAAAAACACATACATGACATAATGATTACCTTATATATTGAGTCAAAAGTATTGTTGGTTTTCCTTAACAGAAGAGTAAAATGTCCAAGCTTAATTGAATGTTTTGGTAAAACAATTGTTTGTATATGACCTTTCAAAATCTTAAGCTGTAAATGTGTACTGGTTTTTCAAATGGGAAAAAAATATGTTTGTAGATGTAGTATTCTGTCCTTTATATGAAAATATGAGGAAAAAAACTAAATTCCTCAATTTTTTTCCAGAGATATCTGGATGAAGCAGAAAAGGACAAAGAAAGATACTGGAAAGAAATGGAGGCATATCAGAAAACAGAAGCATTTAAACAGTTCAAAATACTCAGAGAAAAAAGAATGAAAGGTACTGTTATAGTAATGCAATGTTTTCAACTATCTGATGTAAGCAACTATAGTTTAGTCATGTAAATTCTGTAAAATTTCTGTCTCTCCTGAAAATCATTACACACCATAGATGGCCATCAGCAGTATATTTACTGCAAATTTTCGTTTCTAAACAAGAAGTTAAAAAAAGGTGAGTACTGAATTTAGCCTAGTTTTTAATCCACCAGCAATCTTCAATCCTATGGAAATTCCATATTTTTCAAAAGTAGAAAGTTCAAAATGAGAAATAAGTTCAGTTGGGGCTAGGAAAATATTTGGTATTCATACCTTTTAAAAAGAATACTACTTAAAAAGTTAAATCGTGCGATCCTCATAAAAAAAATCATTTGATCAAAATTTAATAAAAGTTTAAATCCTCAAGAAAACACCAGTAGCTGTCTGATTCTGAAAAATAATTGACTTTACAAAGATTTTCTGAATGCTATCAAAAGCAAAATCGAGAACATTGTACTGAAATGCTTTAGAAGAGTTTGATATTTGTTGTAAGTACTTAGTTTTATGAAAGAATTGTGTTATGCTATTGACCAGCAAGATCATTTGAGCCATTCAAAGTAATTAAGGTACTTTGTACTTAGTGAAAAAATATTGTGACCAGTGTATTACATTAACCAAGTTAAGGTGTACAAATATTTTTGTTTATATTACAGTAACCAAGTTATAGTTAACAAATATGTTTGTTTATACTACAGTAACCAAGTTATAGTTAACAAATGTGTTTGTTTATATTACAGTAACCAAGTTATAGTTAACAAATGTGTTTGTTTATATTACAGTAACCAAGTTATAGTTAACAAATATGTTTGTTTATATTACAGAAACCAAGTTATAGTTAACAAATATGTTTGTTTATACTACAGTAACCAAGTTATAGTTAACAAATATGTTTGTTTATATTACAGAGGATGTCAGTGATGATAGTTACAACAATACAGTTGAGGTGAGGAGTAATTATGGGGAATAACAATCTAAATATTATGCAGATTTTTTGGAAAATCTTAGATAGATTTTCCAAAAATTAGTATTGATGTTCAGTTAACAGCTGCAGATAGTCAGATCACATGACAAATAGTTTATGCAACCAAAATTGTCACCATATATAAATAATTCTTATATCATTTGCATATCTATAAATATTTGAATTGGATTGGTCAAGTAGAATTTTTCTCTTGGTTTACACTTCGATAAACCATGTTTCCGAAACTACTTTTGTAATCTATTCATGCGCGATACACATTCTAGCAAGGATGCTGGGATTTTCAGCAAGTTGAGATTATAAAACAATTGCATAACAGTTGTTTCTATTTAAATGCATATAAAACCCAAAAAAAGAAAAGAAATGAAATAAATGCACTAAAGCTCCGAATATGTATAAAAATAAAATTTGAATAAAATCAGGAAATTTCACGAATGATTTAGCGAATTTATGTCATGGCAAAACACGACGTCATACGATTGAAAACTTTCAGATGGAAGATTATTTCGTTACTTGTATGCTTCAAATTTGGATAGTATCTAATTAAAATGAAGTTTTTGAGGTAGGTGCTAGTTCATTTTAGAGTCTGTTTCATTTATCAAACATTTAAATTTTTAGAAAGTCAAGATGGCGGCGTACTCCTTAGTTACGACTTGCCATTGTGCTTCTGATGGTACATATAGTAGCCATCAAAATAATAATGTGAATTAATAATCGCATATGTTTCGCTGAAGAATTATAAGGATTAAACACATTTTTAGGCAGTTAAGCTGCCTTATGCGAGCACTCTGGATTTGTGTGCTACCCAATAAATGCTGAAACACGTGCCATTGTTATCATCTAGCTGGCTACTATATTATTTATAACTTATTGGACAGTTTTTTCATACTTTTCATTCTGGATTACAAAAAATATGACCAGAAAAACCTTAAATGATCGTCGATTTTCCCAAAAGTTTTGAAGTTGCACATAGGAAGTAGAGCTCATTAGGGATCCTTATGTAGTTTATATTATTCCCTGAGCATTTGGCTAAGATGTTTAAGAACAAATGTATGAAATATTCAATCGCCGAAAATCTCTAAAGACAAGTAGTTAAGATTTCCCAAATTGCAAAACTCGTAGGAATATTTTTTGTCGTCAATATGTAGTCAACTACCTATATAAGTTCAACTGATCACGCTGTTGGCGGCAATTTTGAATTAGAACTGAGACGAAATTTAAGTATCTTTTTAATTTGGACGCAGGGGTTCAAATTAGCGGTGGTCCGGGGATCTGTGACCTTCCACTTTTGCAGTCGGACTTTCTACTTAATTACTAGCTAAGCACGACGGACCTTGAAAGAAAATAAAAAAATAACTTTGCAAACATTTTTACCAAAGTTTCCTGAAAAATGATCTCAAACTTATTTTCATCATTACTATTCATGACAGTGATGTTTAATTTGTTCAACCGCTAGCTCTATACAGAAAATCGCCAATAATTAATGTGTAAATCCGAGTAAAATCGTATCTCACTTTCTGTCAAAAACAATATTGTAAAAAAAATGGCTGCCGCGATATTACAATATCGGATCCGATTCCGGAAGCGGATAAGGGTAATCCTGGGTTTTTGGGCTACCAACTAAAAAAATCCAGACAGGTGACAAAATACAGCTATGCATGGTAAATAAATATCAACACTAGAATTGAAAACCAAAATTGTTTAAAAGAAAGAAAAAGCAGAAAATATTTTGTACACCAATTTCAATGTTAAAATCCAATACAAGTGACAGCTGGGAACAGTTTATCTAACAATATATATGTTCCTGGTAACAGTATATTTTTTTTTATCAGTGATAAATGTTGGTAATGCATGTTAAATGCTTTTCAAGTTAAACATATTACTGCAATTTTAAGGGGTATTTTTTTGTTCTCAATTTTGATAGGTCAGTTAAAATAGCTGGAAGTTTCTTATATAAAAAAAAGATGTAGTTTGATTGCCAATGAGACAACTACCCACAAGAATACAAAATGACCAAAACTTGGTAACGGTCAAGATCCCCACCCTAAACAATATATATTCATGTATGGGACAATATAACAAATCATATGAAATATAGGTGAAGTTCGTGGGCCACTCTACCCCTTTCTGTTTGAGAATTTATAACGGTCGAGATCCACAATCTTAAACAATATATATTTATGTATGGGACAATATTACAAATCAAATAAATTATAAGGGGGTCTCTATGGTCACTGTACACCTTCATGTTTGAGAACTTGGAAAAATTCGAGATCATCGCACATGAACGATATATACTCATGTAAAAGACTATATAACAAATCAAATGAATTATAGGGGAAGTCCCTGTGGTCACCCTACCCCTCATGTTTAAAAACTTTGAAACATTTTGGATCCCCAACTCTTAATTAAATGAAATATAGGGGGAGTCCCTTGAGAAATTGGAAACAGTTGAGATCCCCACCTTTAAATTAAACCATATATATTCATGTATGAGAACTAATCAAATGAAATATAGGGAGAGTCCTTAGGGTCACCCTACCGACTCCTGTTTGATACTTAGAAACAGATGAGATCCCCACCCATTAACCATATATATTCATGTATGGGACAATATAAAAAATCAAATGAAAAATAGGGGTAGTCCCTAGGGTCACCCCACACCCTCTTGTGTGTGTTTTGAGAACTTGTAAAAGATTTAGATACCAACGCTTAAACCATATTCATTCCTGTTTTTCATTTCAAAAAGATTGAATGACATACAAGGTCAATCTCATAGGCGACACATATGCATATCACTTTGCTAGACCCTAACACCTGTTATTAAAATTGTATTCCAAACTTAGACATCATGGACTTGGGGTGAAGGTGGGAGTCATTTACATTTACTATGGACAGGTCAGTCAGACCTCACCATTGATCCCTGTAGTAGTAAACATTTGTCTGATTTGTGTCTGATAACTTTTTTACTGTAAAACACAAACTCAGTTTTCTTTCCAGGGAAGCAAGTCCATTCATACGTTTACAAGCTCGTACTAAAGTCAACTTGAACTACTAACAGTCACCTAATACGAACAAATACGCTCAACTAGAAGAACTGCAATCATTGCAATTAAATGTGTACTACTGTGACTCACGAAAGACTCATGACCATTCGTGATCATGTGCGTTGCTATTAAAAACCTTGATAAAATATGAATTATTTGCCTTAATGTTTAATTCATTAAATGAACATAAATGCACAATTATATATGAATGTTTAATGTTTGTTCTTTTAAATCTTTAAAAAAAGTTGAAGTAACATTGCCACAGTTTTCATAATTATGTTTGCCTTGGTTTTTGGTTAACTGCCTACAGTGCTTACAGCGCTTTGATTTCTAGATGTTATTGATGTGTAAACCGGGTCTCTAACTCACAAACTTGACATAAAAGTCCTTCGGACTTTTATACAGTTTGTGAGTTAACCGCCCCGGTTTACACATCAATAACCTCTAGAAAAAATGTAATAAACCTGTTATCTGATGTGACAACACTGTGACTAGAGCTGTTGTATAACTGCATATTTTTCTGTGCCATGGTAATGCCTTGGCTTAATATGAATAAAAATATATATAACAAATATTTGACACTTGCCTGTTAGGATGTTTACAGATGCATTGTAAATTGGATTGGCATTGGCAAACAATGAACCATTAGAGTTTTAGTCTGAATACAGTATATCAAGATTGAATTGGATGCTGAATATAATACTGATTTACAAAAATTGATTGTTGTAATGCTGTTCAAAATTTAACTCTGAAATAAGTTTCTCAGCAAAAATTTCTAGTTCGACCATTGGAACCTAATGAAAATACAACAACTTTTAATATACTATAAATGTTTTTATGTTAACAGATTAAAGATGAAACAGAGCCAGGAACATTTGATATACCAATATTTACAGAGGATTTTCTTGACTATAATAAATGTAGGTAGACAAACAATTCCTACCAAGCTTAAGTTAATTCATTTTTATATAACAAAATACCACTCATAACAAAAACAGGGTTACATTGTTTTAACCAGTCCATTAGTTATTCATCAGTTATCAGTCATTTTGGTTTCACTTTTGCTACATAAAATACTGATTGCAAGCTTACTTCATATATGGTAATATAATATTTTGTAAACAACTAACAATATGCAGTTTATCTACCTGAAGAATCCCTGAACTTCTGGTATTAATAAAATAGGGAACTTCACTTCAGATAGTTGTTTCAGTGGAGTAATTGTTAACAGTGTGTGCCATACTATTGAATAAAAAAAAATTAGGATGCTTAATGATTTTGAGGTCACTGCATCTAAGGGTCAAGGCCAAAACTACACTAGCCATTAAAGCCAAAGGCAGAGCCATTAGGGAAAATCCTATTAAAGCACAATTTGCCAAGATCAATTCAGACCTTTATTGAACTAACGGTATAACAAATTAACTATTTCTTGAAATGAAACAGATCACTGCAACCATTACAAATTTATTGAACTTGCTTATAGGAACAGTTATTTTCATTTTCTGTGATTTCATTTATTTTCATGGGTATCAATTTTCGTGGATTGCTGAAAACTTGCATATTCATGGATATTTGCTTTTGTGGTTTTGCCAATCCCTGTATACAAAGCCTATTGAAAATATGATATTTGTTGAACATTTGAATTTATGGTTCACATGTACCCATAAAACCCATGAAAATTGGTATACAACGAATAACAATGAATCCACAGTATATTAAACACAACATGCTCAGCTGTATTTGTAAAAGTGCTTTGTTTAGTTATATATTAAATTTGTCCAATTTTAGCAAGAGAAGGAGAACTACGACAGTTTAGAAAACAGGCTACTGAACTCGAGGAACAAAATGCCATCCTCAGTAAACATATAGAAAATATGAAGCAAGCCATTGATAAGTTAGAAATAGATGCTGTACAACAAAGAAGTTCTAATTGTGCATTAACACAACATCTTGATTCATTACGGTCAACGTTATCTACACACTTTGCTGACATTCCAATACCAGGTATTTATGTCATTCTAATGTTATGACAATCATTTTATACATGTATGTGATAGATGTGGAAAGTATGTTTAAAACTTCTATTTACAAAAGAATATTATTTTTACATTTTTTTTTTATACTGTTCAAATTGATTTTTTATAAAAAATCATGTCATATAAGAAGGACGCCTCAAGGTGCGGGAATTTCTCGCTACATTGAAGACCTGATGGTGACCTTCTGCTGTTGTTTTTTCTATTGTCGGGTTGTTGTCTCTTTGACACATTCCCCATTTCCATTTTCAATTTTATAAGATTCTTATTGCTATTTATGGCATACAATACAGTTACAAGGGAGGTAATAACGGGGCTAACACTAAACATTGTATAATGACATTTTTTGAAAAAAAAATGCATTTGGCTAGATTAATTTATATTATTCATAAAAAATTAGCAATCATACAAATATCTTGTTATCTTTATGTAAGACATGAAATTAAATCTCTATGTGAAAACAATCCATTAAAAAAAGTAACCAATAAAATAAATGAACTTCATGAAATAATTTATCATTTCTATTTTCAGGTTCAAATGAGCTTCCATCAGTAGAAACTGTTGATTCCTACATGGCCAAACTACATAACATAATAGTAGAAAGTCCACAAGAACATCAAAGTCTTATAATAACTATAAGAGACATAGTTAATCGTCTTAATTTAGATGGGTAAGCTTAGGTTTATTAAGTGACTGATATACTTTCTTAGAGAATGTTAAATGTTAAATGACCATCACTCATCATCCATCATAGAAAATCATTTGTTTTATTTGATGCATTACTACAGTTGAATCACAACTTTACAAAACAAAGTATGCATTCAATCTCGTTGAAGAAAAAAATATTTTTTGCAGGGTAAAAAAACAATGCAAAAAAACAAAACACAAGCCAATATACAATTTGTAATATTGACTTTTGATGAGATTGATAAAATGATTTATCAACCCAGAGATGTTGTATTCACCGAGGCCAACGGCTGATAGTGAATATTATAACTCTGGCATTGATAAATCATTTTATCAACTGAAATCAAAAGTCAACAATTGTTTTATGAATGAATTGTTATCCTTCTATTTTCTAGAATTTGCTTGAGATACTGTTAGAACTGCTGCCTGTTCTATAAGTAATATATCATGTTCTTTTGCAGTTGCTAATGTTCACAAGTCGAAATTGTTAAAACAAGTTTACTAAGAACAATTACATCAAAAACAAGAAGTTAAGAAAAATACACTGAAAACAAGAAATTTAAAAAAAAAAAAATAGAAATTTACTTGAAATCATAAACCTACGTCATTGACATTGCCTGGGAAAATCTATATTTGGGTACACAGACGCTGTTCCAAATCTTATATTAACCTCTTGTAAATTTTGCCTTAGTGAATATAATGTTTTATTTAAATTAATTTCCTATTCTTTAAGCCATTGAATAAGAAAAAGGAAAATTTAGTCATATAATAACATTTTAAGCTATTTTCTTATTGGACTTACTATAGATTTGTAACACTCCAGAAAAAATGTAAGGCTTGGTTATTGCTTGTTAACTGTCCAGTGGCAAATATTTCATGCATTTTTAGTATTTTATTAAACTTGATAATGCACATGACTATTATTTTCAGAATTTTATAAGAATATATTGTTATTTTTAATGTTTCTTTTTCAGAGAAAAGCTGTGACAACACCACCGTACACTTTCACAGGAACAAAGTGAATAAAATAAGACACAAGAGCAGCTTATAATTGTCAAGCAAACTATCAAATGAAAACCCATAACCATGTACCATGTGTAATGTTGTATAGTCTTTGAACATTAGTGTATTTGAAGGATAGATGTGTGTTTATCTGAATTTTTTATGTTGTATCTTCTTTTGTTTGTTGAACTTGTGTAGAATTAGAAGAAAAAAATCGTCTGATGAAATGAGAAGTAATCATCTATGTGTCCATTAAATCCTGGTTTGCCACAATGAACATTTATATCTTTAGAAATTCTCCATAGAAATTTTAGTGAATAATTCTTATCTCTGGTAGAATATGTAAGTGTGTTTCACCCTTTTTGTATGTCATTTATTAGCTCACCTGACCTGAAAGGTCAAGTGAGCTTTTCTCATCACTTGGCGTCCGTTGTCCGTCGTCCTGCGTCCGTCGTCCGTCGTCCGTAAACTTTTACAAAAATCTTCTCCTCTGAAACTACTGGGCCAAATTTAACCAAACTTGGCCACAATCATCCTTGGGGTATCTAGTTTTAAAAATGTGTCCGGTGACCTGGCCATCCAACCAAGATGGCCGCCATGGCTAAAAATAGAACACTGGGGTAAAATGTATATTTTGGCTTATATCTTTGAAACCAAAACATTTAGAGCAAATCTGACATGGGGTAAAATTGTTGATAAGGTCAAGATCTATCTGCCCTGAAATTTTCAGACGAATGGGACAACTTGTTGTTGGGTTGCTGCCCCTGAATTGGTTATTTTAAGGAAATTTTGCAGTTATTGGCTATTATCTTGAATACTATTATAGATAGAGATAAACTGTAAACAGCAATAATGTTCAGCAAAGTAAGACCTACAAATAAGTCAACATGACCCAAATTGTCAGTCAACCCCTTAAGGAGTTATTGCCCTTTATAGTCAATTTTTAACAACTTTTCGTCATTTTTTGTAACTTGTACAAAAATCTTCTTCTCTGAAACTACATGGCCAAATTTAACCAAACTTGGCCACAATTATCATTGTGGTATATAGTTTAAAAAATGTGTCAGATGACCCCGCCTACCAAACAAAATGGCCGACATGGCTAAATTTTGAACATAGCGGTAAAATGCAGTTTTTGAATTATATATTTGAAACTAAGACGTTTAGGGCAAATCTTTCAAGATTTAAATGTCCATCAGAATAAGATATTTCCCCTCACAAATTTTCAGATGAATTCGACAACTCGTTGTTGGGTTGCTGCCCTAAAATTGTTAATTTTAAGGAAATTTTGCAGTTTTTGGTTATTATCTTGAATACTATTAAAGATAGAGATAAACTGTAAACAGCAATACTGTTCAGCAAAGTAAGATCTACAAATAAGTCAACATGATCAAAATTATTAGATGACCCCTTTAGGAGTTATTGCCCTTTATAGTCAATATTGAACAACTTGTCGTCATTTTTGTAACTTGTACAAAAATCTTCATTTCTGAAACTATGGCCCAAATTTAAACAAACTTGGCCACAATCATTACTAGGGTATCTATTTAAAAAAAAAGTGTCTAATGACCCCACCTACCAACCAAGATGACCAACATCAGTAAATACAGTAACAGGTGAGCGACACAGGCTCTTGAGAGCCTCTAGTTTTCTGTTAATCTTACAAAAGATTTGTGGTTTAAAACTTCTTAGTGATGTGTTAGATTTATGACAATTGTTGTCTTAAAATAACAGTGTCAACTTTTCCCATCATTGGCTTTTTTGTATCTCTATGAACTGTTTACTTTTTATACAACCGCAAATTTTGAAAAAATTTTCGTCGTATATTGCTATCACGTTGGCGTCGTCGTCCGCGTCGTCGTTGTCGTTGTCGTCGTCCGAATACTTTTAGTTTTCGCACTCCAACTTTAGTAAAAGTGAATAGAAATCTATGAAATTTTAACACAAGGTTTATGACCATAAAAGGAAGGCTGGTATTGATTTTGGGAGTTTTGGTCCCAACATTTTAGGAATTAGGGGCCAAAAAGGGCCCAAATAAGCATTTTCTTGGTTTTCGCACTATAACTTTAGTTTAAGTTAATAGAAATCTATGAAATTTCGACACAAGGTTTATGACCACAAAAGAAAGGTTGGGATTGATTTTGGGAGTTTTGGTTTCAACAGTTTAGGAATTAGGGGCCAAAAAAGGGCCCAAATAAGCATTATTCTTGGTTTTCGCACAATAACTTTAGTTAAAGTAAATAGAAATCAATGAAATTTAAACACAATGTTTATGACCACAAAAGGTAGGTTGGTATTGATTTTGGGAGTTTTGGTCCCAACAGTTAAGGAAAAAGGGGCCCAAAGGGTCCAAAATTAAACTTTGTTTGATTTCATCAAAATTGAATAATTGGGGTTCTTTAATATGCCGAATCTAACTGTGTATGTAGGTTCTTAATTTTTGGTCCCGTTTTCAAATTGGTCTACATTAAAGTGCAAAGGGTCCAAAATTAAACTAAGTTTGATTTTAACAAAAATTAAATTCTTGGGCCTCTTTGATATGCTGAATCTAAACATGTACTTAGATTTTTGACTATTGGCCCAGTTTTCAAGTTGGCCCAAATCGAGGTCCAAAATTAAACATTGTTTGATTTCATCAAAAATTGAATAATTGGGGTTCTTTGATATGCCAAATCTAACTGTGTATGTAGATTCTTAATTTTTGGTCCAGTTTTAAAATTGGTCTAAATTAAAGTGCAAAGGGTCCAAAATTAAACTAAGTTTGATTTTAACAAAAATTAAATTCTTGGGCCTCTTTGATATGCTGAATCTAAACATGTACTTAGATTTTTGATTATGGGCCCAGTTTTCAAGTTGGTCCAAATCAGGATCTAAAATTATTATATTAAGTATTGTGCAATAGCAAGTCTTTTCAATTGCACAGTATTGTGCAATGGCAAGAAATATCTAATTTCACAATATTGTGAAATTGCAATTTTTTTTTAATTAAGAGTTATCTTTCTTTGTCCAGTATAGTAAGCAAGAAATATCTGCAAGATTTTTTTTAAATTGGAGTTATCTTTCTTTGTCCAGAATCAACTTAAATCTTTGTTATATATAATATACAATGTATATTCACTTTTTACTACCAACTGATAAATTTAAATAATCTTTACCATTCAGTGATACATTTGTAACAAGCAGTTTTTTTACATCTTAATATTTTATGATGTATTTAAATGAGTAGTAATTGTTGCAAACTCCATTAGAATATTTTAATTGAAATTAGTTTTGGAATAAGGGAAAGGGGGATGTGATTAAAAAATTGGGTTCAATTTTTCTCATTTGAAATTTCATAAATAAAAAGAAAATTTCTTCAAACATTTTTTTGAGAGGATTAATATTCAACAGCATAGTGAATTGCTCTAAGAGAAAACAAAAATTTTAAGTTCATTTGAATACATTCATTCTGTGTCAGAAACCTTTGCTGTGTCAACTATTTAATCACAATCCAAATTTAGAGCGGAATCCAGCTTGAATGTTGTGTCCATACTTGCCCCAACCGTTCAGGGTTCAACCTCTGCGGTCGTATAAAGCTACGCCCTGCGGAGCATCTGGTTAGCATATATGGCTAGTATAAGCTTTTGTTATGACTTGGTGAACATTAAAATAAAATACTATAATAAAAGATGATGGAGATCCAATTGTTTATTTTAGAATATTGCTATTTTAGTTATATTAATACATGATCTTGTCTGCAAATGGAATAAAACATTTAAAATATCAATACACAACAATTCAGTTACTTGAATATAATGTATGTGTCAATGAGACAAGAAGCCAACATAACAAGTTCACAAATATTAGGCACCTTTACACGTTCTTGAATTGCTTTAGTAATTAATCTGGTTAACATTGACAAATTGATCAAATTACACTGCATCAAAAGCTTATCATATCTGCAAAGAGAATGACATGTACTAAATATGGGAGAGTTGAAGTTTTCTGATGGTAAACTTGCACGACTTTATGATACTAGTAAGCTATTATTGTCACTTTATGGTTGTGGAGTAGTATTAGATGTCAGGGCTATCAAGACCCATAAATAGAAAGCAAGACAGACAACATCAAGAAAAGGAAAAGAATTCAAACATATTACTGTAATTGAGTGATATCAGCAATTTAAAGTACTACCTGAAAAGTAAGACTGTATCATAAAATAAGGATGAGGAAAGAGTGGGGAAACAAAAGTAAGCTGATTGGACAGACATCCAAGGGTAACACTGAAAGCCCTCCTCGCCTAGCAGTTTGGTCATAAAAATCATCATTTAAGCATAAATTATAGAAATTTACTTTTGGGGAAAATGAAAACCATGGACTCTTTTAATTATCTTGACCCTTATGTAGATCTTGGTTTGCTGATTTTAGTCTAGTATGCGACTCTTTGTCACAAAAAACTTGACATGGGGTAGTTATCAAGCGCTGACTTAACTAAGTTCTTAAAATCTTTTTATTTTAAAAGGTGGAAGACCTTGATACTTCATGCTTTGTATATAGATGCCTTTTGTAATGAAGTTTTTGTCTATCCCATCAACATTATCCTTGACCTCATTTTCATGATTCAGTGACTATTTAAAAAAGTTGAAGATTTTTTGTAAAGTTAATTTCTCTCTTAATACGAGTAATATGATAACTATATTTGGTATGCGAGTATCTTGTTTGGTACTCGTGTTGGTCAAACAGTTTTCACTTAACCTCGACTTCATTTCATAGATCAGTGAACAAGGTAAAGTTTTGGTGGTCAAGTCCATATCTCAGATACTATAAGTAATAGGTTTAATGTATTTGGTGTATAGAATGATTGTAAGGTGTAGGACATGTCCAACTGGCAGATGTCATCTGACCTTGGCTTCATTTTCATGGTTCAGTGGTCAAAGTTCGTTCTGGGCTTTTTCTCTAAATCAGTTTGCAATAGGTTAAGGCGGTACCTAACACTACAGGGAGATAACTCTGTAAAGTCAGCTAAACATTTTAATTACGTTGTGTTGTAAAGGGAATATTAAGCTTCTCAATGATCAAAATTGAAGTTTGTCAAAATTCTATATAACCAGTGTAAATTTTCTGACAAAACGGTTGGTTCAAAATTTTTGATTTTTTTATATTTTTTTCAAAGGGTCAAAGTCAATACATTGTTAAAATTTTATGAAAAATAAACAAGCCAAATTAATTTTAGTGAAAGTGTTGGGTACCACCTTAACTATAGATTTAGTGTATGGAAATAGTTTATGATGTACATGTCAGTCAGTGCCAAGTGTTAAGTTTTTTTGTCCCCCCCAAAAAAAAACTATAAGCAATAGCTCAACTATATTTGTTGTACAGAAGGATTGTAATTATAAGCTGTATATGTCTGTCTAACAGGTATCATCTGACCTTGAACTTATTTTGGTGCTTCATTGGTCAATGTTCGATTTTCATGGTTGTGTCAACATTTAGTTTCAGTCTGGTTAAAGAGTTTTAAACCTTTATAATTTTTTCTCAAAGCTTTTTTAATTTTATGAATCTTCGGAACAAGATTTTTCATGATAAAAAGACCTTCCAAAGTTTTGAAAAGATTTTTCCAATGTTTTCCTGAAACTTATTTTTTTAGCAGAATATATCAATCTTATGAAAAAGCATTTGAAGAATAATAAAACTTTTCCCCACCTTAATGTTACTCATAAATCGACTTTGTTGAAGGCCGTACGGTGACCTATAGTTGTTCATGTTTGTGTCATTTTGGTCTTTTGTGGATAGTTGTCTCAATTGCAATCATACCACATCTTCTTTTTTTATATTTGGCAGTCAAAATAAACAATTTCAACCAAACCGAAGCAATAGGGGGCAAAATTAAGTCAGGGTTCTGTGGAACCTCTTATAAAGCCACAGTCAGATATGATCAAAACAAATTTAATCAGGAAGCCATAATGATGATTGCAGTCAAGTAAGGGCCAGATTTTTCTAATGATTTTTGACATTTTTACCTATAATGTCTTTTTGTTTTGTTCACACATCCTTGTCAATATAATTGAAATTGATCAATTGTCAAACAAGTGAGAGGTTAAGCCAGCTATAAAACCAGGGATAAGAGATTCGTGAAAGATACCAGAGGGAAATTCAAACTAAAAAAAAATGACAACACCATGGCTAAAACCAAAAAAAAATAGACAAATAACACTACACAAGACACAATATAGAAAACTATAAACTAGCCAACACTGGTGGTGATCTCAGGTGCTCTGTAAGGGTAAGGTAGCAATACACAGTTAGGAGATTAGTTTCACATTTTGGCCCCTGTGGATTTTTCAAATAGGAAAGTTATTGTGTAATAAAATTCATTTTTAGACAGCTGAGTGCTAATTTAGCCTTCAAAGATGGTTTATAAGAGCATCAAGATTACTTTTTACATGTTTTATGGGCTGTTTTCTGTTTGACAATCTGTATTTTCATAGCTAGACCAGTAATTGCTCCAGAAGTTAATGTAATGTTTACAAAAACTTTTTTCTACACGAAGGTTTTGACGCAATTTTACAAAAAAATGAGATGAAAGACATATGGTTTTCATTGGATTTGCTGAATGATAAATGTACACAGTTTCAGAAAAGGTATTACTTCAAGTGATTGAAATTCTACTTTAAGTCAAATTTTCGGGAAATATTTGACATCTTTTCCCCCTTTTTTGCAATATTTTATAACAAATAAATGCAGACTTGTTGCCATGGATATACCCAAAAGAATTATACTTTACCATTTTATATACTGGATATAAAATCTATGGAAGATTGTGATTACATACATATGCCCATATATGACACAAACAGTAAGCTTGATATTGCAAGAAAGCAATGAAAAGGGGATGTTAAAATTTATAAGGGCAAATTTTAATATTTTTTCCTAACTGTTTATTGCTACCTAAGCAGATCCTTCTCCACATATGGCACCCGTTGTGTTGCTCATTTTATTACAAACTTGGTAAATAATCTAGTTTGGTAGGTCATATTCATAATCTTCCATTTTCTACATAAGACAATGCCTGTGCCAAGTTAGGAACATGACAGTTGTTATTTGAGGTTTTGATTTTGCCATTTGATTAAGAACTTTACGTTATTACTTTTCCTCGGGGTTCAGTATTTTTGTGATTTTTCTTTTTCAAAATATTTTTTTTTCTCAAACAATCAATTATGTAATCAATAGCATCATCCTTGTACATTTAGCTTTACTTATAGCATATGGGAATTAGCTGCTTTACAAAAGCAAGATGCATTTATTGAGGAGTAAACTGTTAAAAGAATACCGGACACTGGACATTTCCTTACCGACACGAGTCTAAACTTAGTCTTGCCAGTAACTGGTATTTTTCTCTAATTTGCTGGGGATTGCAGTGGTACATACAAACCGGTAACCAGCTGGAATATTAACCCGGGAAAATCGACACACGTGTGCAACTTTAACTCTACAGTGCAGTGTGTTGTTTTTCGTAAAACTAAAAGGTATCAAATAGTATTGAAATAAATCGATTGCTTGTCGATATACGTAGAATCAAACAGTATACATTTTAAATAAGGTTTTATCGGTAATATCCAAGCTTTTGCTGGAAAGGGGCGTGACAAAAAAAGTTTATCTTACCGCAAAAAAGGGAGGGGTATAACAACAATCGAAATAATGACAATTGTATTCAGTCTTATCACTTTCCCTGCTACAAGATCACTAGCCAGTTGAAAATAAGTGGGAAATAAATCCTTCCTGAACTAATTATCAGTGACCGTTGCAAATAGTGTCAATACATCATAAGCATTCTAAAAAGGGGGAAAGGAGGGGCCCTGACCCTGAAATCTTGAGACCCCGAATTTAAATGAATTTGAAAATAAGAATTCCCAGATCCCGAAAGGGTCAAACCTGAAATCCCGACCTTGAAAACTCGATCCTAAAGTCCTGATAAAGGTCCTATCCCCCCTCATTCTAGGAAATGTATGAACTTGTACAATGCCAACATTATAGCTCAAGCTTCCATCTGAGGCAGACATAACCTATGTCTGTGAAAGATGACAGAGTCTGTATGAATTATTTCTTTTAATTCAAACATTTTTTAACTTCAAAATCTGTTGAAAAAGAAACAGAAATACCTTAACGTTTCCGATTTTGGTCCTGTTGTTAAGGATTTTAGTTGTGACGTCAAATTCAATGAAAACAAAGAAACACTTGTCATCATTATCATCAGGTAGCAATTTTTTCATAATTTTTTTACAATTGTTTATATCCACTGTCACTCCTTCATTGTATATATGTTATTGTAGTTAGTCTTTTATTTGCTGCCATAACTATTTATTGTCAATGTGCTAGTGCTAATAAAGTTATCTTATCTTATCTTATCTTGCATCAAAGAACTATTAAAAATGAAATTGGTATTGAGTTCCTTCCTGTCACAGGCACTAGATCTAGACATTCTGTTAAAAGAAATAAAATATTGGCAATGCCTCATTACTAGTTCTGATCATCTGAAATACATTGTGATATATGTCTGAGCAAAGGCTTTAAAGAGATGTAGAGAGGCTGTATTAACACCCTTTGGTTATTTGCAGGAATATATTCTCTGTAAAAACATAGGTGTACTATGCATGAGGCCACACTTTAAAATATTTTGGTTTGCCCAAACCCTACCCAAAGGTTGAGATGTAGGATTAAATAGTGTCCCTCATGAAATGATGTCCCATGGACAAAATTTCACAGATATGACCTATGAAATTTGGTCCAGGACATAATTTTATTATAAAACATTGTCCACTTCTATGTAAAAGTGTCCCTTGACAAGAGATTCTATTGTGACCTTCGTTGAACATTTTTTCATAGTGAAATCATGTCCATATTGCATATTGCATAAAAGTCTTACGTGACCTATAGTTGTTAATGTTTGTGTCATTTTGATCTTTTGTGGATAGTTGTCTCATTGGCAATCATACCATATCTTCTTTTTTTATAGGAATCTTTGAATTGTTTTAACATCTTTGAATTACAAGTTTTAATGTTTTCTTTTGTGTTTTCTTGTCAACATGTATATAATACATTTCATTGCTTTTAATTTGAAACTGCTTTACCTTCCTTCTAAATGATCTTCTTTCATTATTTTCAAACTCTGGAGGATATTGATCATCACACAGAAAGGTCATACAGCTGTTTATATTCATCACTTTCCATTTTTGTTCACATCTGTGTTGTCTTTATTTTAATTTCAATTATGATTTAACTAATTGATTAAAAAATTTCAATGATTGCTTAATTATTTCCCTTCTTTAGGGACAGAAAAAAATAGCTACACTATGAAATATTGTCCTTTGTGACATATTTTAAAAAAACATCCATGAAATTATGTGCAAGTACTAGGGACAATTTTTCACTAAGGGAGACACTATTTTATAGTTAGCAAATGTGATATTCTGTCCCATGAACAAAATTTCACAGATGAACTGTGAAATAATGTTCTAGAGGACACAATTTCATGGGACACTTTTTTGGCTTACACAGACTTTGTAGGTAGGAAGGCATTTTTTTTTTTTTTTTTTAAATTGAAGTATCAGATGTTTATTAGTCTTCATGCCTATTTGATTAAAAAAAACTTCTTCAAATCAGGACAATAAAAGAATTTGAGTAGGCAGCTTTTTTCTGGGTAGGTAGCATTTGGGCAAACAAACCTTTTATTTGTTATGGCCTGATTGGTAAACTATGAACTGCGTTATTTTTGCAAAGTTTAGTGTACATAAAGAAAATTATAATATCTGTTCAATAGAACTTGTGAAAAATTTAACAAAATAAAGTTTGTAGTGTATATTGTCCCTTTGAAACATGTAACATACTGACATACATGACATTCATATATATTATTACAGTATGTTGATATTTTAGTCCACAATAACGACATGTTTGTTATTTTTCTTTAATAACTTATTTAAGTTAGACCCTTGACTGAAAATGAAGAGAAAAAATATTAAAAATGGTAGCAGGAAACAAGACTATATTTTTTTTTGCCTTATAAGGGGACAACTGTTGGACTATCTACAATAAAGATAATGGAGACTGGTTGGTTGTCATGTAAATGATTGCTCAGAAAAAAACACTCTACTTTATGATTTTCATCAGGAATCCTGTGCTTTAGCGAATATATGTGCCTCCACCTTAAACATTTTAAGTCGAATAAATGTGTCATCTCCTTTGGAAATGTAAAACATTGTGAAAATTACTTTCTGCTGGATAAGTCGAGATTTTTAAAAGTTAAAACAAGACTTCTGTTATGTTTAAATCTTTGACATGTTGATGAAAGATAAAAGTAACACAAAAAATAAACCTGCAACAATTGCTTTAGCAGCCTTTAAGGCTTTGATTATTTTTTCCTTTTAAAATAATAAAGGTGTGAAAATATAAACCTATTTAATTATGATAATATAATAGTCTTTAAAATATCTGTAATTACAATTGTCACTTCCATCATGACTTTAGGGATTTAATATTTTAGCTATTGTTTAAGAATACTGACTATAGGATATGGTACTGATAGTCCTATACTCCACTCATTTGGACTATTGAAGTGTTCTGTGCTTGGGAACCATACATCATCTGCTTATTTTATTTTATCGACTTGAACATGCAGGAAACAGTAAATAAATATATATGTCAACTTAAACATGCAGGAAACAGTAAATCAATTACGTAAGATTCTGCTTTAAAATTATTCCAGTTATTCTTATTTCTATTGATATTACAGACAAGTAGAGTTGGTATATCTGATCACTATGGCTACCAGTGAATATGAAGAATTACGACATCGAAACTTGGAAGACAACAGAGTTATGGTAAATATTCTAATTAATTTTTAGATCAAATGGCCCAAAGGCTTTTCCCATCACTTGGCGTTGTCGTTTTACAAAAATCTGACAGGGTAAAATTGTTTATCAGGTCAAAATCTATCTTCCCTGACATTTTCAGATGAATTAGACAACTGGTTGTTGGTTTGCTGCCCCTGAATTGGTCATTTTTAGGAAATTTTGACGTTTTTGGGTATCATCTTGAATATTATTAAAGATAGAGATAAACTGTAAACAGCAATAATGTTCAGCAAAGTAAGATCTACAAATAAGTCAACATGACCAAAATGGTCAGTTTACCCCTAAAGGAGTTATTGCCCTTTACAGTCATCTTTTACCAATTTTTCTTAAATTTTTGTAATCTTTTACAAAAATGTTCTCCTCTGAAACTATTGGGTCAAATTTAACCAAACTTAGCCATAATCATTATTAGGGTATTTTGTTTAAAAAATGTGTGCTATGACCCAGTCAACCAACCAAGATGGCAGCCAATGAGCCATGGCTAAAATTAGAACATATGGGTAAAATGTAGATTTTGGCTTATTACTCTGAAACCAAAGCATGTAGAGCAAATTTGATCAGGGGCTAATTTGATATCAAGTCAATTTCTATCTGCCCTGAAATTTTAAGAATTAGACAACTGGTTGTTGGGTTGCTGCCCCCAAATTGGTAATTTTAAAGAAATTTTGCAATTTTTGGTTATTATTTTGAATACTATTATAGATAGAGATAAACTGTAAACAGCAATACTGTTCACCAAAGTAAGATCTACAAAAACTTTAAATTTGATCTCAAGATTATATTTTTGTTTTAGTTGGAAAAGTTGATGGCTGACTTGAAAAACCAGATGCCGGTACCAGGAAGGATCAAGCCAATTAAGGTATGATGGTAAATAGGTTTTAAGCTCATATGATACTTGTAGTTAAACATTCATATTGCACACTTCAGACATACATTAAAATTTTAATCATGATGGGTAAAGCAGACAAGACATTTAAACTCTTCTTTGTGATAAGTTTTGTTTCTTGTGTACTTTATGGCCAAATAAAAATATATGTGTGGTTCCAGTTACCCTACCTATCTTGCTTTTTAGTCTTCATAAAGGCCTCCCAAAGATTTGTCATTTCTCACATGAAAAAAGTCATTTTTGTTCCTGTACAATGAATTTTGATTGGCAGGGGAATATGTTCTGCCATGCAATAATCTCAGAATACTTGTTGATTAATGATGTTCAACACCAAATTGTGGTCACATTATCATGATTATTAACTTAGAACTTAGTACACATATCCATCATTGTGGAATTTTTTAATTATATTCCAAATTACTGAGTTGACAACTGGATTTTATTGGTCACTGAACAAAATAATTTGAAAACAGTACATTCTATAGTTAGAGTTTTGGCGAAGAAAGTATACCCTGAGGTTGTGGTCACATCAAGTTAAGTTGAAACATAGCGCACATTTTCATAAGAGTGTACACTCTACAAATAACATGTTAAAGTAGGATTTGACCCCCCACTGCACATATAAATAGATAATGTAAGGAAAGCTTGTTCAGTTTTCATGATAAATCTTGGGAGGCCATACTGGCACAGACCAGATGCTTTTTTCTAAGAAGGTTTATGTATTAGATTGGCCTGTAGTAGAAATTCTAACAGATTTAAAACCATTTTGTTAGCCTAGTCTGATAGGCCTGTGAACAAATGCATAGACTTGGCATAGATTTCAATGAACTCAGAATAGTGTTTTAACTTATTTATTAGATTACAGTTAAGGAGTCAGATTTTACAAACAAAATATGAATGACTTTGCCTAAAATATCAGTGTTGAAACTAAAATAAAAAAACAAAATCTCAATATGTCCTCAATAAAAATGTTTCAACAGCATTTGAGTATTTATGTATACATATAGCTATAGATAAGTACTGTGAAAGTGTATTGATTTTTAATTAACAAGTGATAATTTATTTCAGTGTAGAAATTGACTTGTTAGAATGTCATTTCAGATGCAACATCTTGTTAAAAGAAAATATTTTAAAAGATGTCATTGATCGGATATTATAATCAGACATGTACATCAATTATCCTGGTGATATTTCTTGTACTTTATTCTTTTACAATTATTTATTATAAATCTGCTTCTAGAGGCATCAAACATGCTTATACACTATTTGTTAACCCATTTGTATTTTGTTGCTCATCAACCTATTATTGAAATAGTTTTCACATGAAATATTCACTGAAACCTTTACATTTCTTCTAAAAGAAATCAATCACTCAAAAATTAATTATCATGAGTTTCTTTACTTTTGCAGTACATATATGAAAAGTGATATTCTATTTTTTCCTCCAGAAACCCAGAGACATAAAATCAAGGTCAATAGATAGCTCTGACTATGAACCACGGAGAAATCCTTCACGAAATGGAAGATGTAACCAAATGAACTACAGTCCACCACGAACAAGAGGGCGACGTGGTTCTCTGTCGTCCACGGCTTCATCATTTTCATCAGACTCTACGTCAGAATCAGCTAGTGTAAGTGTTAAGAACAAAATAATGTCAATAAAAGACTGACACTGAAAATGGTAATGTTGGATAGGCACATAAATATTTTCTTGAAACAAACCACAGAGGACCACAAAAAAAGATGTTTATTGTCTGGAAAGCAGGGCACTCTACAACATATATCATATTAAATTGCACAACAAAATTGTCTGTTAACATGTTCATGTTTTGATATGTTCTTGCATACACTTGCAAATATACTGACTTTTAAAAAAGTGAGGCTAAATATGAGACTTTGTTGTTCCTTATTGATGGATTATATAAGCATTGTTGTTGTTAAAAAAAATATTTAACAGATTTTTCTGAATACACAAAGTGTGGCACACAGCATTTTATGTTTAATATGCGATTTAAAGTAAGGTAAAATGAATGCTTTAATCACTACAGACACGATAACCAATAATTTTCAAGAGATTTGTCTTATTTTGTAGTCCCTGCAAGTTAGGTTTGGCTTTTTCAACAAAGGAAGAAATCAAGAGACAGGAGGAAATGATGAAAACAGTGATGAGGTTTGTATTTATAATGTTACCACAGAAATATTCCTTGTACAGACAGTGAATGTATTTAGATTATATTATCAATTGGGTCAAAATCTTTAATTGTTTTTACATAGGCGGTAATGGTAAAGTTTTTTCCTGTAGCTCAGTCCATATTGTAAACCTTGGATATGTATGATAGGTTGATTCGAAGCTGTGACATTTTCACATATGTGGTTAAATTTTCGGCGTACGAAGTGAGATTACTTTTTCCGTAAATTAGCATACCCAAATCATCCTTTTGTATTGCAGCTCCTTGTGGTAAAATATCCTCTTTTTAACACAAGAAGTTCTTTGAAAATTTAATACTTTGAACACATTTAATAGCTCCATAGTTTTTACACATTTATTCTATGTTCCTCTATTTTCCTAATCACCACAAATAGTTAAGTTCAGTCATTTGTAAAAAATAGAAACATGTCCAATATCACAACACAGATATTTTTTCTTTACACGTGACTTTTGAGTTCCTCATTTCGAGGCCCATTAGGTAGTGTTGTTCCGATGATCGGAATAAGTTGGAAATCAGTTGGTTGGGCCTTGCAATGTTGATAATCGATTGGGATTTTGTTCAATCGATTGTCGTTTAAGTTTCCGGACCTTTAGCTTGTCAACTTCCGGTCTGTTTTACGGTTTGCATTTTATATGCGCAGTCAAACAATATTAACCAATCGATGACAGTAACAATGTCAAACATCCAATAATTAAAGAATAAACCAATTTCCTTCTTTATAAACCTGACAAAAGCATTTGCAGATTGATGGAAGGTTATTTAACATTAATAACTTTGTATGAAATACTTTTTCATTTCCAGTACTTGTTACTTGAGAGCGGTACAAATCATTCTGATTTTAGACAAAATAATTTCGTTGCTTCATTAGAACGTGTTGCAAATTGCCTTTTAGAAATGTGTATCCATGTGTTGCATCAAAAACGTCATATTCCTTTCCAAATTATTTTCCAAACATCGTTTATTGTTGTAAATTTTCCGAAATTTGTCCGCCATTTATAGAAATATAAGAATCACGAATTGGATACGGTTCAACTATGTAATAATTCTGCATTCTTACAATTATAAGTTCAGACGTACGAATGACACAATTCACAAAAATTAATGATCACAAAAGTGAAAAAAAGCGTTCTTCACGAATTAACAGACAATGGCTTAATACCCTTTGTATACTGTATATCTTATAATGCAAATGCATTATTTTATTTTTTTGTGTTAATTTTAAATTTCTAAAAATTAAAAACTTTATACACAATATCTTTTCCTAATTAGAAGCATTCAAATGTTCATACAGCTATGTTATTGAAATTGTTTTGTGAGTTACACCATTGAAATTTAGAAATGTTAGTGTCACTGTTGGTAATAAATGTTGTAATTATGAGATAAAATATGTTCAATATGAATCTTGATTCTTATCAAGACAATTCATTGTTTTAACTGCTGAATAGATAATTATCAAAGGTACCAGAATTATAATTTAGTACACAAGAATATGAAAAGGAAACAAAAGATCAAATATGAATATATAAACTCTGCAATGATATGGAATGTACACATAAGACATGTACAATGAGACTAAATACATGATTTCCATTAAAAAAAAAAGGGCAAAGTATTATGATCCGATTATAACCAATAGTCGGTTGGTTGCTGTCAACCGATTGTAATAGATAATCGGTTGGTAATTTCAACCGATTATCCAACACTACCATTAGGGATGTTGTCCCAATTAAAATGAAAATAAAGTTGAATTAGAGTTGTTAGTTTTTATAGATAAGCATTTTTCAAAGACAATTGTTATCATCAGGGAGGATCAGGAAATTTGTTTAACTAAAGGAAAATAATACATTCATTAATGTTCATCTTATTTTATTTTTAGGAGTATGATATGCCAAAAAGAATACATCGTGTTCATCGTGACAATCGGTCAGCTGATGAAATCACTGACGAGGATTTATCTAGAGTAGCATTGTTTGTCAGTGATAAGAGATATGATAGTTTTTATGTAAGATTAAACTTATACTGATATACATTTGATAAATTGTAGAGTTATATATTTTGGAACTATATGTCCAACATTTACCAAGCTAAGCTTGAGAATACCTGTATAAAGAGCAAGTTTATCCTCAGTGTTGATTTTTGGTTAGTATATCAAAGGTCAAGGTCATAACTATTTTTCTTTAATGGTTATTTTTCTACCTATGCAACTCTGAAATTTTAAAATATTAAAAAGATGACAGAAAATTTAGCATTTCAGCTACATTAAGTTTCTACTCTTATGCAAGTTTGATATTTATAAAATATAAAATAAAATAGACCTTGATGTTTGTTCTTGATATGATTTGATATTTGATTTTTCTTCATTCACTGTAGGGTACAACCTGCCATCAATGTAGACAGAAAACTGATGATATGAAAACAATTTGTAGAAAAGGTCATTGCTTTGGAGTTAGAGGTCAGGTGAGAACATTTCTTTTGAGAGAGAGAGAGATGTATATGATTTTAGACAGAAGAATCTTCACATTAATAGTTACCTGTCTTACGGAAATTACTTACATCATTTACCTTTATTGAGTTTTTAATTGGCATATATAATACCTATGATCTCAATTTCAATTTCTAGTGATTGCATCTATCATGCTTTATTTTGAGAAGAGTTTGATGCATGTAATTTGAAAATTAACATTATTTTTGTCCCCTGCTTTGTGCTGATGCAGCTTACCACAAACAGTGCCCAATTTTTTACTTTATTTGAAGACATATAATTATATTTTTGTTATATTTCCAGTTTTGTGGACCTTGCCTGAGAAACAGATATGGAGAAGATGCACAGGGTGCTCTCAAAGATCCTGTAAGTACTCCTAGTGTATTGGATGTATAGTCGGATTTAATAGATTTGTAGTCATAGAGGGTTTAAATAAGAAAACCTTGGTAAAAACACAACATGATGTAGTATTTTAAATACTAAGTAAAATTGAGAATGGAAATAGGGAATGTGTCAAAGAGACAACAACCTGACCAAATACCAAAAGGTATACATTATGAGGAAATTAACATGCAAGTCGGTAGAATCTAATAAATATCCTTATTTCTACATTTGAATTTTTATTATGTTTTTTTTCGGTGTACATACACACAAACAATAAGGGATGTAAACTGAAAAGAACACTCCGGAAAAAACGCCATAGCTATCGGGGAAAAAAATCCCAAACAATACAGTCCATAGAACACTACACAAAAAATTGTATTTATAAGCACAACCAAGAAATGAAATGATGTCTAAAAGATAACCAGTTTCTGTTCAATTGCTGTCACCTATTTCATTTATGACAATCTAAGAAAAACAGGATTGTAATTACAACAAATTGATAAGTCCTTATCTGTAACATACATATTATGAAATGGTCAACTAGTGATGATCATGAAATGAATCTAATTAAGCATTAAGAACCTGGTTTTAAATTGATAGAATATTTTTTATTGTCTCCAAATTTACAATGTAAAATAAACAAGTGTTTGATAGATATGGAGTGGTTTGAAGTAAACTTATAATTGTTTATGATTTCTATTATTAGGACTGGATATGCCCACCTTGCAGAGGGATCTGTAATTGTAGTTTCTGTAGGAAGAGAGCTGGTAAAGCTTGTACTGGAATCCTTGTACATTTAGCCAGAGAGAGTGGGTTTAGTGATGTCAATGCTTACTTACAGAATAGAAAGTCTAATGGTAAACTCATTTATACTTTACAAATGAAATTTTGATTTTGCTTTTACTATCTCTGGAGATGTTCAGAATGAATTTTTCAACTTTGAATAAAGAAAATGCCTATGGGGTAAAAAATGGACTTTATTGATAGCTTTTCATTGTATGAATTTCTTGCCAATTTTAACCTTCATAGGTACCTTGATGACTCATAGAAGTCGGTGAAAGAATCAGAATGATTCCTGGGGTTGAAGTCATAAACCTTTGCCCAGTGCTCGGAGCACAAAATCATGCTCGAAACATGAAATCCAGCATTTTGATTGGTTGATTCTTGAGTCTGAGTACAAAAATCGTGCTTGAAAGTTTTATGACCGCAAGGCCTGGAGTATTATCAATCTAAAGTTTATATCTATGGTTGTGAAAGCACTTTTTTCATTATTTGTAGCCAAACTTATTACTCCTCATATCTGTATTACACAGTATACATTATATTTCCATTTGTGGAAGTATTCAAAGGAGCAATGTATGTGTAAGTTTTGTTTGCTCCAAACAAGGGGGATAGCTTACTTAACTCATTTTGTTTTCATGTAATTTTCTCCATTAGATAGTGTTTACGTTTTCTTTTTCTTGAATGTTTTGTTATGCTATATTTTGTCAACATGGTCATAACTGCTATCTCTAAACCAGCTCCAGTTTATTTATAAGAATAAGAAGGTGTGATATGATTGCCAATGAGACATCTCTATAAAAGAGGGTGACATCCCATTAGTCCGACAACCATTATTCCGACATCCCATTACTCCGACAGCCCACTATTCCGACAGCCCATTACTCCGACAACCCACTATTCCGACAACCCATTACTCCGACAGCCCATCATTCCGACAATGCATTTTTCTTATGTGTATGGGTAAATTTTCTCTAAAAAAGACAAACTCCGTTCTCTGTAATATTTGTGGTTGTCCCTTTTGATCCCAATTATTCTTTCCATGCGGGATATAAGTCTCAGTATATTGAAGTTGATTCACATGCTTATTGCAACTGCTCAGTCCATACCCTTGTCCTTCTTTTGTTTTACGTGTCTTGGTATTTTCTTTTTCTTTACATTTCATCATTTGTGTGTCCACTGTCAGTCTGTGCTGCTCTAGTTCGCTGTGTTTTGTGTGTGTGACTTGATCTACCTTCTTTCACTAGATAGTCGGTTACCGCCTTTCGCGTATCAAGGGAGTTAGGTTTCATCACTATTAGTTTAAACATATTTGTTTATAGTGGATTGGGAAACAAGTTTTACAACTTATATTAATCCCTTTCCAATTTGCGGGTGCGAGGGCTGCCTTGTAGCGGCATATGCCTACTCTTTTTCGAAATCTACAAGGGTGTCTTTAACGTGCAAGAGATATGGCTCTCTCTTAACACGGGTCAGCCATTTATCGTCCCCGTCCGACGGACTATCATCGTTTCCTCAAGACCATACTCGCAAATGGTGTCAAGGGAGAGCACTTTTAGCTACATAAAGAAATTATTTAATATATCGGAGTTGGATAACACTACCCGCCCTCTTTGGTTGCAACTGTGACTTTCTACCCCTTGTTTCACTCATCTGAGTTTTATTTAAATTAATTTTGTCGCAGAAATAAGGGACTAATGAAGCGTCAGTCAAATTGAGAAAAACAAAGAGACAAATACATACCCAATTCCTTAAAAATAAGATGACAACTAGGACGAAATATGTGCTCAGAAAAGATTAGCAATTCCAATTATGAATACGGTATCATGTTCGGGAATTTGAATCCACGAAATACGGAGACAGTACACAGCACTCTCAAAGGCGATCGATCAGACATAGTCTGAGAGATGACACTCAATTTATTTGTAGTGATACCAATTCATATCCCGAGCTTATTTCAAGATCTAGAAAAATATGCCTCTTTTATAATGGTTGAAGCAAGTACAGGACTAATGATTTCCAACAAAACTTATTACGAAAAACAAATATGATGGACATGAACATTTCGGCAACTTCTATTTTTAAAAATATTCATGAGGAAAAGTGATATCGAGTCGGTGACTGTTTATGACATAGCCGAAATATACAGTCAACGTACTTTGACTGTTCAAATATAACGAGTGCAGTATAAAGCCAATAACAAGCTAGTAAGAAATCTAAGACAATGTGTGACATTCTTATCCTGCTTGTGTCTTTCTCAAATTGTCTAATTGTAAAAATTACTACATTATGGTTTTTGTGGCATTGACACTTATTTTTCATTTAAAGATTGTTTTCAAGTAGAAAAATATTTAGATATCATTGATTTTAAGAAAGGAAGTTCATATGTTAATTAAGAATCGGTGTTCACCCATTACATTAAAAATTAAAAATGCCAGATTTTCAAAAAATCGTATTGTACAGCTGATAAAGTTGAGGATGCGCGTCATTTTTCAATCGAATGCTCACATTATCAAAATTTGAGGGAGGAACTCTTTCAGCATACTCAATCTAGCACATGTCAGAACTTTGAAAAGTTAAGTAAATATGATAAATCTTCGATGTAAACACAAAAAAAAACTTTACTATAACAGGGGAAAACAAATGATGATTATATTGTTAGTTCTTTTGAATTATGTAGTACATGGTTTGATACTAACTGTTATTTTTTTTATTTTTTGTATTGGCTCCGATTGTGACTGAGGCTTACGGTGTTATAAAGATAATTATATTTATAGTATTGTTAAGTCTTAATGTTGACCCAATCAGTATACCACAGCTTCGCAAAAGTGGGAATATACTGTTTTGCCTCTGTCGGTCCGTCCATTCAACCGTCCACTCGTCAGTCAGCCAGTCCGTCAGTTCGTGCGTCCATCCCATGAATATTTTCGTTGCATCTTTATCATGAACGACATTTCAAGGATTTCTGAAAGGTTTATTGAACGGTCGGCTATATCGTGTGATACGTTTTCAGATTTCATTACTCAACAATTTTATGTTTACCGAACACTTTTCAAATGACAGCCAAGGTGAAAATTTTCGTAACATTTTTCGCAGGAACTACAATACAATGATTTTTCAAGGCTTATGCAAGTCAGCTATACGATTTGAGGCTTTTTCAGATTCACAACTCAACAACGAAGTATTTGTGCGGGAGCATCATCAGTAGCATTCACCATCACTGGTTGTTCCTGATTTATATGCTGTTTATATACACTTTTATTTGGAAAGTGAAATAATGTTTTCTGTTCTATGCTATATACAGATTTCGAATTGAGTGTATAGAAAGTATTCGAACTACCTCAGCCTTATGTTATATATACGTTCTTAAAATATATTATTACATATCTAAACGTAATAATACAGACAGACAAGTTTTATTTTACCCTGATATCCTAATACTTGACTTGATAAGTGTCGGACTTGTGGGCTGTCGGAGTATTGGGCTGTCGGAGCAATGGGTTGTCGGACTATTGGGTTGTCGGACTAATGGGTTGTCGGACCAATGGGCTGTCAGACTAATGGGCTGTCGGAATAATGGTGTGTAACCATAAAAGAGTCAAAATAACACAGAAATTAACAAATTAAGTTCACCATATGGCCTTCAACAATAAGCAAAGTCCATACTGCATAGTCCACTATAAAATGCCCCGAAATGATGAGTATATTTCAGTTTTAAATTTCCTGTACTGTGATCAATTTGCATGACGTGAAAAGTCAAATACCAATAAATTAAAATTGTCAATTGTCAATTGCACCATGGTCTATTGATGTTTGTTCAAAAAAGGTTTGATTGAATTGCATCGAGACCTGTTAAGTACATTTTACATAATCAGATGTTTGTTTGTTTTGCAGCTGTGCAATATGAAAGAGTAAAAAGAAGAAAGTCAGACACTGCCAGTGAAGGGGAAGACTCTGATGATATAATATCACAAGACGACTCTGCCACTGAACAAGAAGAAACGGAGGAGAAAGAAGATGATACAGAACAATCAATAGATAATTCACCACCCAAACTAGCTGTCAAAATGTTTAAATCAAAAGCCAAATCGGAGTCAGCTGTTATGACTGCACCAGATAATTCATCACTGACAAGCCTGAAATCACCTGAAAAGAAAACATTTAAAAATATATTTCAAGAGAAACTGGTTGCAGAAAAGAGACAGCCTAAACCAAAAGTTTTCCCAGATGATATCAAAACATCCCCAGTAACTAAGAAAGAAGACACTAAAGCTGCACCAATAGTCAAATCTTCTCCTCAAATGACCAAGCCAATAGAATGGTCAATAGGTGATTGTCTGTGGTCAAAAGTATCTGGACATCCTTGGTGGCCATGTATGGTAGCTGTGGAGAAACAGTGTGGGGATTACACAAAAATGCAAGGCAAGTTTAATATTTTACTAATTAAACGACATTAAAGACAACAACACCCCTCAATTACCTCATGGTGATTAACTTATTGTGGTTGACATGTTTCGCCAACAAGCGTGGCGTCTTCAGGACAATATTATACATGAAATCAAACAGTGAAGTACAAATTTGGCGGTTGTGTGGTTCGCCGAACAATAGAGGTTGTTATGACGACATTATAGATATAAATAGAAAGTGAAAGTGAAAGTAAAATAAAAATCTAGTATAGTTAAAAGTGAAAGTTAGTCAATAAAGTTATTAACGATGTGGTTAGCTGCTATTCTTGCACATCTGTGTAGTGGTTCTCATAGAGGTTTCTAGTGGTAATATTGTAGAAATGATGGAAGTAGCTCATAAAATGTCAGTTCATTTCCAAATTAGACAACACCCCATTGGCCATCCTGTACCAATTCAACTGGCTTCGCTCCGAGGGAGGTACTGCTTCCATTGAGTTAGTAAAAGGTGAAGTGTATGATTGCCGCAATTTTGGGAATTGTAAATCTTGGTAGATATGTTCATAAAAATTAATTTTGCTAATAAAATATCCGTGGATCAAGCTTTTCCTTATAAATATGGTTTTTGGTTTATGTGGTTCATCTTGGTTCTGGTTCCTTCCCTTTTTCTCTAAGTAAAATGCCTGGTATTCCAAATTACTTTAACTTTGTGTACTTATGTATGGAATGTTAATCTTTAGTGATGGACTGCTTCTTCTTTGTATGTTTCTGTGGTTGCTTCTGTTTCCAGATCTCTCCTTCTTTTTTCTCGTATCTGGTAGTTTTTCGGGAACGGATCGAGAACTTTTGAATGGTCTGGATTTTACTAATTAAAAAGATCAGCTGAAATCTTTGAGTGATTTTTTTATTCTGTTAAGAAGAGTGAGTAAATCACAGAAAATAGTGGAGCAAGTTGGGGTTACACATGATCCTTCAAAACCTTCTTCGTGTAAATTTAAAGTAAGGAAAATATTAAAGTCATAAGAAACGAGTGACGGGTGAAAAATAGTGTTCTTCCAATTCTTGAACCAATGCATACAAACATCATAAACTTAGTCTTCTGTGGACAAAGTTATAATTTTTTTCGTGTAAATTTCGTATAATCGTCAATTTTTTTTTCAATCGGTCAGTGTTGTTGTGAAAACATTGGCAGGTAATTAAAGTTCGTGTTTTGAAGCCGAAGTTTAACGATTGTCAACTGTTTGTCAACAATCGACAAAAAATCAACAAAAAAGCACATAAATTGAGCACATGTTTAACATGTAAATTCAGTTACAGCTAATACATTAATGCTAGCAAGACAAATCTTTGTTTGGCTTGCTTGTATCAATGTTTGCTCAAGCATGGCAATTAAGATAGGCGGGGCTTCAGCTTGTATACATCATACTTAAATTTTATTGGACAATATGTTTTAGGTTAAAGGACACTAAATTTTAAAACATCACAGGATGACAAATATAAAGCGCAATTGTAGAAATGGAAGCCAAATTTTTTTATTTTTTTTTCCTTAAAGATATGCTTTTTCATCATCCAATTTAAAAGACTATCGTCAAGTACTTTTAGTAAAACAAAATAGCTATTCGAACACACCTTCTCTGATTTTGTGATTCATTACATAGGTATTTCATTTGACCCATATATTTCATCTTTTAGTGCTGTGATTTTTTTATGTTATAAAGTCAACCTGTAGCTTTGCTATATAAAAATGATAGAATCTGAAGCGAGATGATGTATCAAATATTCTTGCTTTGTACGTTTTTAAGACAAAATATTCATCTCAAACACACCCTAACATAACAAGGTGCACTAGATTTTCTAATAAAAGGGATAAATTAAGAAGGAGGGATGACTAAATTCATCCCTTTTATTTATTATGTCCATTGTTATTGAATATTGCGCACTTTGGATTAATTTTTGCTTGCTCTTCAAATTTGTACTCTATTTGGCCTTTTTAACTTTTTTGGAATCGAGCGTAACTGATGAGTCTTTTGTAGATGAAACGGGCGTCTGGCGTATATACTAAATTTAGTCCTGGTATCTATGATGAGTTTATTTTGCGTGTAAACCTTCAAACTGATTATACTTTGTTTATAGAGAAGGCGATAAATGCTTTCTGTAATGTTTACTATAGTAACAATTTTTTTTTAAAACTAATAGAAACAAATAAAATAACAATTTTCTTCTCAAATATTATAAGAAGTGTTTTATTGTAAAAAAAAAGCCATTTGCATAAGTTTTCAATTTATCGTTTACAGAAGTTAATAATAAGATATCAAGTCCAAGTCGACGACATGGTTATCTATCAAGTTGGATGAAGAAAATGCATACCCTCCGATTTTTTAAAATTACCATGAACGGAGAACATATCAATCTATAATTACAGTTATTTCCGTATCTGCCCTTCCATTATGTGACTCAAGAAAAAAAATAAAAAAATTGGTAACAATTGTATCAAAAAGAGAAAATCGAGTGCACCTTCTTATGTTAGGGTGTGTTTGGGATGAATATTTTGTCTTGAAAACGTACAAAGCAAGAACATTTGATACATCATCTCGCTTCAGATTCTATCATTTTTATATAGCAAAGCTACAGGTTGACTTTATAACATAAAAAAATCACAGCACTAAAAGATGAAATATATGGGTCAAATGAAATACCTATGTAATGAATCACAAAATCAGAGTAGGTGTGTTTGAATAGCTATTTTGTTGTACTAAAAGTACTTGACAACAGTCTTTTAAGTTGAATGATGAAAAAGCATAATTATCTTCGAAAAAAAAATCATTTTTTTGCTTTCCATTTCTACGATTGCGCTTTATATTTGTCATCCTGTGATGTTTTAAAATTTAGTGTCCTTAACCTAAAACATATTGTCCAATAAAATTTAAGTATGATGTATACAAGCTGAAGCCCCGCCTATCTTAATTGCCATGCTTGAGCAAACATTGATACAAGCAAAGCAAGCAAGCCAAACAAAGATTTGTCTTGCTAGAATTAATGTATTAGCTGTAATAGTTTATTTTTAAGACATCCATGCGTATTGTGATCACCGGATTTTTACGAGATGGGTCACACTGAGGTCATTTTGCATACGGAAAATATATCCGGGGGGGAGGGGGGGATACATTGATATGAATAAATAAATAAATTTTCTTCAGAAAAAAGTATATGTACATAAGTTTTACAAAATGTTTTATACTGAAAACTATCCATTGAGTTATAAAAAAACATGCATTTTTTTTTTTGAATTTTCTTTAAAATATCCAATTGGACAACCCTTCACCAGAGACCAAATGTTGTAGATCTGTCAAAATCTTTTGTGACTTTGATTTATTCAATACAGGCATACCTGCCAACTTTTGAAAATGCCCATGGGGGTTTTAGCGCGCGACAACAATTTCAAAGGTTACAATTCTTTGCGACGACTATTTTGCGCGTGCTGTTTTGTAGTCTAGAAAAAGTGTCATATTTGTAAGATGAGCTTACATGCCTTTTTCTTAAGTTTATTTGCATGATTCTAGTTATTATATCAGCACAAAATATGAACATGTAGCTGTAAGACCAGGAATTATTTTCATGTGTAAGGATACTAAATAGTTGTTCACTTTTCCAATTTAAAATTATACACAAAGAAGGACCTTTATCAGGTTAGGAACAACACCTAGGGATCCCCCCCCCTCAATGTTAGGACATTAAAAACCACATTTTAAGTACAAATGAGCACACATTCATATTATTTGAAGAAACTTTTCCCAAAGAACATGATCTATCTGGTATAATATGGTCAACACATTTCCAAGAATTTTGTTATGTTCTTGGATTTTTATCTTCTTTATTATTCAAAATAATAGGACTCTTCAATTAGAAAAGCTGTTCCAAATTTAATGTCAGAATTTCCCATTTTTAAGTTCATAAATCTACATTTTTCTATTTTATTTTTTACAAGAGTGACCCCTTGACTAAGGGTAGTCCCTCATTTAAGGGATTCCTCATGTTGATGGGGGTGGGGTGGGGGTGGGGGTCCATGTGAAAAATAATGAATAGTACATTATACTTTAAATGATTGAATACATAAATAAAATTATGTTACAGCAAGTGTACATGTAATGTCAATAAATTAGTGAATAAACTACTATTTATTATCTTCATGGTAGTACTGCATCATTGAAGTTTGTCAATCAGCCATGCTTTTATTCTTATTCTGTGTAAGAACCTCCTTGCAGTTGAAAAATCATTTGCCATGTTCACGTTTTTTACAATTCTGACCAACAAACAGAGGAATACAACTCAAGTTCAATATCTAGTATGTTAAAATAATCTTGAAAGAAAACGTTTTTGATTGGCTGATTTATTTGATCATGAGAAACACACAATTTGATTGGCTGAACACGATTTTCCTCCATTGGACACAGTTCAAAATCGGGAACAACAATATTTTTCGTGTAGATTTTCACCAAATCGTGTTTTAAAGGGTTTTTCAGGAACACGATCGTGCAATCGTAACAAAGGGTCAAAATCGTGTAGTACACGCCTAAATCGTGAAAGTTGGCAGGTATGTACAGGTAGATGTAAGAATTTTATGTAACTTTTATTTATTCATTATAGGTAGATCTAGAATGTACCATGTACAGTATTTTGGTGATACTTGTGAGACAGGTTGGGTTTATAGTTCCTCAACAATGAAGTTTGATGGCAAAAGAGCATTTGAAGAGTATGTTATGGAAACTCTTCAATGTGCAAGGAAATCAGAAAAATCAAAGCTGGAAAAATTATACAAAATCCCAGTCTGCAGAGCAGAATCATTGAATATCGCTATTGAAGAAGGTGAAACTTCACTACAGCTGGACAGACCGGCACGGTCACAAGAATATGCTTTTAATTATGAACCTAAGTCTAATTTCAAAAAGGAGAATAAACGAGAATCCTTGGCTGATAAAGCTAAAACCAGCACAAAGAAGAGAAAAATTAGTATGGATAACAAGTCTTCTGTAGTACCAAAGCATAAAAAGATAAAAAATTGTCAGTCTCAAGAAAACGTTCAGGAAAAGAGTCTTCAGCAAACAGAACAAACACAACGAGGTAAGACAATAAAACATTACTATGGTATCCTTTAAAAGATATGGTTTTTTTTCTCAGCCAAGCAGTGTTGATATTATTCGATTAATTGTTGGAGCTGTGTAAAGACTAGCAGCACATGAACATAGGCCAACCTTTAATGTGCTATGCTAAACAAAATACTTTCCTCTCAAAGCACAATAGCTTTCTGTAATGATTTTTTCCTTTCTTTTTCAAGGATTTTCTGAAAGTTGTGTTCTTTATAAGCGACCTATCAGGCATGGTTGTCTTTTTCATGATGTCACAATGAAAAAATTCTGAAGAAACCAAGAAATTTTGACGTCATAATCAAGTTTTGACTAATCTTTTGCTGAGAATCTTTTGCTGAGAATCTTTTGCTGAGAACAGATATTTCACTAATGATGAGAAATATTTTTCTCGCACTGCTCAAGAAATGTGAAAATTAGCACAAAAATTGGAGAAATATTGAATACATAATTGTTGATTTAGATTTATTAGAATGTAAATAAAGGCAACAGTAGTATACCGCTGTTCAAAACTCGTAAATCTATGGACAAAAAACAAAATGGTGGTAAAAGGTAAAGAAATAAATTGGGACCAATATAAACAAACATAAAGTATATCTCACCTCAAAGATACAAAACCTTCAAGAAACTTAATCAGTTCCAAATACAGGTTTGTTAGAAAACAATATTAGTATAGTTCATATTGAGTTTTGTGGCAAATATAATTATAGAAACAGAAAGGTTAGAGGATAGTACATTATTAGGAACAAGAATAGATTCAGTAGAAAACAAAGACCAGAGACCAATGAATGATAGACTTGTGGAGACGGACAAAGAAGATATCCAAAATTATGCTGAAATGATTCAAACTGTTATAATAAAGGTAATAGTTTGTTTTTCATTTATTTTTATTCTTTGAAGTTAATTAAAAAAAGTTAAGGCTTGAATTGATACCAATAGTATGTGTCACATGTTGTTTCTAGTTGTAGTCAGAAAATCAGTACAGTTTAAAACAGATAAATTTTGAAAGCAGAGAAAACTATGCACCTTATAAATCAGTGTGATTTTATCAGTTGACAAAACAAATTCAAAAAATCTGGCCAAAAAATAAGGCGTATGTAGTTTAATTCAGTCACTTACCAGCGATGTCAAAGTTGTGTTCTAGAATACATGTATAAACCTGTTTCATGAAGGCATGTGTATATTTTTATTGCCATGTACAGGAGTCGTACAAATTAAATTCCTCATTATGACTATAAACACCATTGGTTATATTAGTATGAAGTAAAATAGGACAACTTTTGTGTATCATAATTTGATATACAAAAACATATGTCAAAAGCTTATGTTGTTTTGAAATTAGAAAGTTTTTCATTATTTTCCAGATTGAACCAAAAGATGGTGATGACTACAACGAAGAAAATCAGGTATTTATTTTATTTTATTTCTATAATTATTAAAGGAAGTATATATTTATTGTCATTCAAGGCATCAGGACTGATGGTCAAGTTGTCTTGACATTATTTGATCTGATGGTAAAGGTATTAGGACCATATTACAGCTGATATCTTTACTATTACATCCAATGTATTCAATACTGATATGAAAAGGTTAAGATGAAAGGACCATTTTGAAGCTCATGGTCAATATTTTTAAAAGTGCCATGCTTTGTTTTATTTGAAGATGCTAGTCAAAGAACTACATTGTTAGAGCAAAATGGGTTAAACAAAAGTGCTATGGCTTATTTCAATTCTTCTTGAGTGTTTAGAAATAATGTTTCAAGTCAATGAATAGATGAGCAATGAATGCCCATGGGTATAGCTATGATGTAGCTTTACTTGTATGTTGTCAACCAAAACCAAGACTTTTTGTTGGGTATTCAATCTAATCAGAAGTAGAAATTTGACTTATATACTTATATAGGTGAATATGTTAATCCTCAAAGAATTTTTTATGTTAAAATTTTGAAACTTAATTTGAACTGTTGTCATGTTTGCCCCAAGACTTAAAATCCCTGATTGTAACATGTTACATAATTGTTTTTGTGTTTGTATTTCAGTTTGAAGATGAGAGGGGAGTGTAGTAACAGATATAGCAGGAGAGTCGAAAAGCACCATTGTAAAATTGAATATGTTATTTGATTTTACTTTTAACCATAGTTTAGCAATTATATCTTTAGTTTTACTGGCTCTTTTTAAGAGTGTGAAATCATATATAATTTATTTGTAAACATGACTAACTCTTATTTTATCTTTAGAATTTTAATTTCAAAATTTATTTTATAATATAAAACAATTTTTAATCTGTAACTTATATTTCAAAAGCTAATATAGCAATGCACTGTAATTGTCCTTGATTTTTTTTTAAATTTTAGTGACTTTTTTCAAATTGACCTAGTTGTTCAGTCAATTTGATAATGGATCATTTAGAATTGGTCTTTCTAATAATTTTAAAGTCTACATGTTGGTATGAAACAGATTACATTACCTTTTCCTGATTTTATATTTAATTGATTAATTGTAAGACTTTGTTTTAACGGAATTTGCACCTATCTGTTGGATTGGTCTTGGAGCTACTTTAACCCTTAATATTTTTATGTATTCACTATTTGTTCTGCTGCTTCCTATAACATAGTTTTCTTTTTAACATTTAAACCAACTTAATAAATTTCACTAAGAAAAAAGATTCAAATATACTTCCTTTTAAACTTCATCAGTCATTTTTTTCATAGATATTATTACCATATTATGGTATCATTAGTGTTTTGTCTATTTATATTTTGAAAGTAATTACAAATAGACAGAGGCTGTCGAGGATAAGAATGTTTAACAATACTATTGCTATAAAAAAGCATGAATGTAGTATTTACTGGCCATGTTTCAATGAAATCAATTTTTAATGTCTTATCTTAATGTTCAAATTATCATTGTTTACAAATTTATAACATTAGTGCTTTATGAGCAAACTAAGGTAATATATATCATATCATTCTTGGCAAGCTAAAATAAATCCTCTGTTTCAATTGAAAACTGTAGATGTAGAATGGCATACTTTGTATAATATATCAATACATGCATGGAGACAGATACTTTTATTGTTTCATCAATGAAGATATAACCAGTTGTGAGGAAAAAAGTAACCATGTTACAAGTTTCTGAAATAAAAGTAAAATCACTAAAATACCAAACTCCTAGGAATATTCAGAATGAACAGTCCCTTATCAAATGGCAAAATCAGAAGCTCAAACACATCAACTGAATGGATAACAACTGTCATATTCCTGACTTGGTACAGGCATTCCCATTTACAAACATTACTGACATTTGGAATGGTTAAAAAGTAATATTTACTAATGGAATGACTAATATTTTTTCTGTCTATGAAGAAATAACATAAAAAATGTGGTGCACACTGAATAACGCGTGTAGCTGGTAATTTAACAGTGTGTACCACCTTTTTTATGTTATTTTGAATAGACAGAAAAAATATTACATTCATTTCTTATAATTTAATTCTAAATTCCATTTCAAACTGTAGAAAATCATGAAAAAACGTTGAAGTCACGGTCATATTACTAAATTAAAATAACGTCAGCCAATCAGAAGACGCGTTACATCCAAAATTAACTTATATATATAGATTATTGAATGTTTAATATGATCTTGTAAACATCAAGTACCATCAACAAACTAGCAAACAAATACAAAAAAAAGTCTCTATTTGTATATTATTTGTAGCTTAATGTCCAAAGATTTAGACATATTAAAGCTTTTCTCCCATAGTAAAACACATATATAAAATAGACTCTATTGAAATGATTCACACAGGCGTTGGTTCACCTCATGGAGTTTAACATATATAAAATAGACTCTATTGAAATGATTCACACAGGCGTTGGTTCACCTCATAGAGTTTAACATATATAAAATGTTTAAATGGCCCTTATATAAAATGTTAAAATGGCTCTGATTTATTAGAACTTTTGTTTTACCAATGTTTTATATATTCACATGTTCCAAATTTTATTCTTGATATGAATTTTACTCTCTGTTTAATTAGTTATAGATCTGTTAAATAAAAATAAACCTAAATTTGTATTTTGTATTAAATTACTTTATACATAGAAAAAAATCTATATTATATCTGTGTTATTGATATTGTGAAAAATATGTTTTAAAACTAGTGATTTGAATTCCCATAGCATAAAATGAAAGCAGTATATTCCAGTAATAGCAGTAAATTTAACTTTTTTGTTTTGAGCATCACTGATGAGGGTTATGATGATGATAATGCTTCTGGCGTACAAATTTAAATGCCTGTATCTCTGAAGAGTATATTGTCAAGCCTGCGACTTTTGTTGCAGAATTTTCGACATAGGGATAGTGATTTGGCAGCGACGGTGTTAGCTAATTACTAAAAAGCTTTATATTTTAGAGGGTGGAAGACTTGGATGCTTCATACTTTGTATAAAGATGCCTCATGTTACCAAGTTTCTGTCAGTCACATGTGCAATGTCCTTGACCTTATTTTCATGGTTCAGTGACTACTTGGGGGAAAAAATGTAATATTTTTTGTAATGTTAAATTCTCTCTTATTATAAGTAATAGGATAACTTTCTTTGGTATGTGAATACAAGTTCCTCATGCAAGTCGGACAGTTTTCACCTGACCTCAACCTCATTTCATGGATCAGTGAACAAGGTTAAGTTTTGGTGGTCAAGTCCATATCTCAGATACAATAAGCAATAGGTCTGTAAGGTAAACATGTCCAACTGGCAGGTGTCATCTGACCTTGACCTTCTTTTTTATGATGCAGTGGTTATAGTTGAGTTTTTTTGTTTTGGTCTGTTTTTCTTGAGCTGTATGCAAAAGGTCTACTATATTTAGTGTATGGAATGATTGTAAGGTGTTCATGTCTAGCTGGCAGGTGTCATCTGACTTTGACCTCATTTTCATGGTTCAGTGGTCAAAGTTAAGTTTTTGAGTTTTGGTATGTTTTAATACTATATGGTCAACTAATTATTTGGTGTATGGAAATATTGTATGATCTATATGTAAGTCGTACAGGTTTTATTTGACCTTGACCTCATTTTCACAGTTCATTGGTCAATGTTTTTTCTTTGTCAACGTTAAGTTTATGTGACACATGTAATAAAGGTTTTTATTTAGGACTATTGACATAATGTCAATGATAAGTATAGAAGGCAAGACATTTCTGTGTGTACACTATTATATACATTGGGCATGTTTTATCTTTTGCCATCACTTTGCTTTGTTGTCACAATTTTTATTAATGATAATTTAGATTGAATGATCCTAGGTTTATCTAGTATAAAGTGGATATACTTTTGTTACCTTAACCCACTCGCCTCACTGCTATGGGGAAAAAAGGTTTGATAATAGTCAAAAGATATCAAAGGAAACTATTCAATAGTTCTATTTCTTAAAAGATCAAAAATGATCAAACAAGATTTGAATAATTATAGGAGTTATATAATGTTTATTATGCCTTTCAATAATTATTTTTAATTTCTTGCCCAATGTAAGACACAGGAACGCTAATCTCACCCTGAATCTGGTAATGGAAATATCAACATTTGTTTAAAGGTTTCTATTTGAAGAAAAAGAATATCTTGTTGCTGTATATTACGTTTGTAATTCGTTCATGGTTTTGTATGTAAATCATGCCACTATTTTTCTCTGAAAGCGGAATCCCTTATCAAATGGAAAAATTAAAAGCTCAAAACACACCGAACGATGGAAAACAAGTAATTTTCCTGACTTGGAACAGGCATTTTCTTGTTTAGAAAATGGTGGAATAAACCTGGTTTTATAGCTAACTAAACCTATATAGAGAGAGCAAAGTCACCCTCTACTGAATGGTTACAACAATGGTATTTTGCACGTAGAAGCTACATTGAACACCACAGGTGCGATAATAACAATCCCCTTCAATCGGAGGGAATTCATTATTAATTCTTGGCTTCCGAGAGATTTTTCATCAAGAGAAGATGTAACACAAAAAGAAAAATTATGACATGAAATTTTCCAACCATTGTATCCACAATCAAGACAAAGGTAACAAACTGGAATTATGAAAACAAATCGGGTTTTCATCCAGAAAATTGTTCTGTGCTTACAAGAAAGAGACCACCAACATTAAATAAGTATGTAATCCATGTCCACGAACTACAATACGTAACATCAGCCAAATATCTACGTGTTTTTGTTTAAGTATCGCATGAAATAAACTGAACACAGAGCAAGCATCTATTAAAAAATGAACCACACAAGGGGCTTCTTATAGATTAGTTTAAAAATAAGATACTTATTACCGTCCTAACAGTAATGAAATAGCGTTTGACCAATTGTGGAATATGCTTTTTGAACTTTGGATTTATATCTAAAGTAGGATATTTATCGGATTGTCAATATATATTAGGAAAAAGTAAATCACAAAATAGTGAACTTCGAGGAAAATTCAAAAGGAAGGTCCCTAATGAAATGGCAAAATCAAAAGCTCAAACACATCGAACAAATGGATAACAACTATCTTATTCCTGACTCGGTACTCTTCTGTAGAAAATGGTGGATTAAACCTGGTTTTAAAGCTAGCTAAACCTCTCACTTGTATGGCAGTCGCATCAAATTCCATTACATTGTCAACGATGTGTGAACAAGACAAACAGACACAATAAGTAAAAAAGTCACAAATACTTAAAAAAAAAAGGTACATCAGCAACACAAACCCTAATTTAACTTGGGGTGATCTCAAGTGCTCCGAAAGGGTACGCAGATATGCTCTTCATGTTGCACCTCTCGTGATGCATCTGTCATAACGAAAGATACCAGAGGGACAGTCAAACTCATAAATCGAAAATAAACTGACAACGCCATGGCTAAAAACGAAAAAGACAAACAGACAATCAATAGTACACATGGCATAAGATAGAAAACTAAAGAATGAACAAAACGAACCCCAAAAACTAAGGATGATCTCAGGTTCTCCGGAAGGGTAAGCAGATCCTGCTCCACATGTGGCACCCGTCGTGTTGCTTATGTGATTACACATCCGGTAAAAAGTATATTCGGTAGGTCAAATTCATGAAAGAGAAGGGGTTAGTAGTTACGACGTAAGGAACATATCCGATATCATTTGTGAAACGGTTATTCCATAACGGTCAACCAACTCGTGATGGCGTCCGAAAATTTACGAAGTGATGATTTCAACTTCACCATTTGAAACTTTTGGTTTTAAAATATAAAGGTCACGATTGGGAAGCCGAATTCCTCTTTTTTGTCGTAAAATTTTGTTTTCAACCGAACCTCTTTGTCAATTTCTAGATACAAGTTCTAATCAAATGGCAAAATCAAAAGCTCAAACACATCAGACGAATGAATAATAACTGTCATATTCCTGACTTGACACAGGCATTTTCTTATGCAGAAAATTGTGGATATAACCTGGGTTTTCAGCTAGCTGAACCTCTCACTTATATGACAGTCGCATCAAATTCCATTATATTGACAACGATGCGTGAACAAACAAACAGACATAATAGGTAACATTTTATGGTATGACTTTCGTGGTGAGAGCTTTAAAACAAGCTCAATATAGACAAACATGTGTAACTATAAATAACAGAGTAAAAACTGTAATGTGCAAAATTTTTTCTTTGGCAGTGGTAACCTTAGATTTCCAACTAATACCAAGACATGATGTCTAATATTAAAGTGTTTTTTTTTTTATTTTCCTTTATCGAAATTCAGAGGTGCTTAATAATTCATTTTCTGCACACATGTTTTAAATTGCCTTAACTAAGCAGACAGTTATTACGTAGATATTTTATGATAAACAAAACTGTATGCCTGAGATCCTCATGTTAAGAACTTTATGTATATTTTGCACATGTATAATGATGTTCATTCAGATTTACAAGCATCCTTTACACAGTATGTTTCCCGTTGTTCTCTTTTTATAAACAGCATATAACAACCAGGCAGAGCAAATAAAGCAATACGAAACTATGGCTGGATACCCAAACATAGCTGGGTCGGATATAAACATCACAATTACAAATTTGAGCATGTCCATCAATTTGTTGAGTGATGATTGAAAACCATTCACTAGACCTCTCTCTGATTCGTCTACACTTTCTAAAAACAGTTGTGTTATAACTAAATCAGCAGTCCAGACACCTAAAAATTCAAAGAAAAACACGTTAAATCACAAAGATTTTAAATCTTTCCTTATTATGAACAGCCTCTATAGAATTTACTACCGTTTTACATATAATTGGTTTATATCAAACAAAATGTTCAAAATGTCTTTCATAAATTTGAATCGTCACTGAAGAGTTTTTCACTACCTTCGAAGTAGGTTTTTATCGAATATGTAAGGTCTTTCGAGTACAGATTTCTCTGAATGTGCATGCAATCCTTGCTATTAATATATGAGACTTTCTTTTTGTATTTGATAGAACTATTATTATCTGCAGGTAATGTCGGACACGTCTAAGCACCAGCAGTTCACCAATTTTCATTTACTTTAATATTATTATACAAATAAAGGTAAAGAAAACAACTTAAAATTGATGGAATCGCACAAACTCCAAAGTTCTTATAAAGAAATCACACGCTTTAACCAATTGAAGTTTATTTTAATTGGCAACAGTAATATAATGTTCTGATGACTAGTATATGACAAATTACTAGATGTGGCAATATTGCCAATACAAAAACTATAAACCAGAGATAAAATTACGCAGATGTAAGCAAATACAGGTCGCCGTACGGCCTTCAACAAAAAGCAAAGTCTTTATATAAATACAGCCTTATGCAGTCAAGGATTGCTTTCACTATCACATTAACGTGTTGCCTGATATTTCATGATAAATTTCGACAAAAAAATATCTAAATCCATTTCCATAAACTTAATCCTTTCATCATTGTCTATTTTACTTGACTGTCTTAAATATTAATCATGATTGTTGGTACTAAACTTTGATGATAAAGTTGAGTTTGTTTGAAATTGATATGTACGTTATAATAAATATATAACTGTACATGTTGGTATTTGGTAGTTGTATCACAAACAAGCCTTAAGTTCTATATTTACAAGTTCTGTTTTCTATGAATTAACAATTCATATATGTCTGCCAATTTAACCCTAAACCATTTTCTAATTAAATAAATCACGAGTATACCGCTGTTCAATAGACATTTATCTATAGACATTTATCGATGAAGCAACACAAATCCGGGTCACTAAACGAAACCGAGGGAAACATATCAGCTATGAGGGGAAAACAATCGGAACAACAGAAACATCGATTTTCTTTTATCTTAAGGCTAACAACGTACATTACTCACCAAATCGTGCTCCCAAAATTCCAGAGAACAGAACAATAAGGGAAGTTGACATTCCTGCAAAACCTTTATCGGCGATAGTGTCAAAACAGGATGTTTCATTGGTTGGCAAGGTAGTGTTGATATACAGTTGAGTTGTGCAAGAAACATTAACACGTGACATCTGAACGTCAGACGCCGGTCCAAATGTTCCACCTGGTAGCCATAATGAGACAACACATAACGCTAAACATGATATTTGACAAGTTAGGCCAATCAAACCAGTGTTCACCAGCCCAACACGTTTACGTAAGAATGGATAGGCAACAGATGCGATAATACCAAAACAGGCTGATATTGCATTGATAATACCTAAAATAGACTCAGTCATACCTTGACTATAAGCGTACCCTGAGAAAATAAAGGTATATATAATTACAAATGCAGAGTATGTGCAAAGTGAGTTTATTATCGTAACCTTTTCATTTTGCATTTTATAAGAATAAACATAATATTGGGCCATTAAAAATGAAATCTTTATGTTACAATTTTGATACTTAAAATAGACTTAACTGCTAAAACCCTGTCAATATTTAACAAAAGAGTTGTTACAAGTTTTGTGGTATTTTCAATTTGCATTCGTTCCGCAACAAATTATAAGACATGTATATATGGTGAGCATTACACCGCACTGCTAATGCACTGCTAATGGACGTTTCGTCACCAAATGTATCACCAAAACAGTAATCATTGCCGTTTTAGGCTCAACTTTTTGAATCTTTTGGTCCTCGATGCTGTTCAATTTTGTACTTGTTTCGGCTTTCAAACTTTTGTATCGGGGCGTCACTAGTAGGTCTTGTGTGGACAAAATGCACCCTGGCGTATTGAAATTCTGAACTTGTTGCCTTTTGTTGGCTGTTGTTCGTGTGTTTTTTAGTCAATTGTGTTCTCCATTTTATCTATATTGTAGTCCTGTGGTGTTTATGTTTTTTGTGTACAATTTGGAAATTAGTATGGCGTTCATTATCACTGAATTAGTATATATTTGTTTAGGAGCCAGCTGAAGGACTCCTCCGGGTGCTGGAATTTCTCGCTACATTGAAGACCTGTTGGTGACCTTCTGCTTTTTTTTCTTTGGTCGGGTTGTTGTCTCTTTGACACATTCCCCATTTCTATTCTCAATTTTATTTTATTGAGTTGTCATTTTGATGTTGTATTTCACATGGCCATAGAAGTGCGAAGTTTGGCATGCCACAAAACCAGGTTCAACCCACCATTTGTTCCTTTAAAAATGTCCTGTACCAAGTCAGGAATATGGCCATTGTTATATTGCAGTCCGTTTCTGTGTGTGTTACATTTTAACGTTGCGTCGATTGTTTTCTCTTATTTTTTAGTGTAAATTCACATTGCGATAAGACGTGTCACGGTACTTGTCTATCCCAAATTCATGTTTTTAATGGTTTTGATGTTATATTTGTTATTCTCGTGGGATTTTGTCTGATGCTCGGTCCGTTTCCCTCGGTTTTAGTTTGTTACCCCGATTTTATTTGTTTGTCCATGGATTTATGAGTTTTGAACAGCGGTATACTACTGTTGCCTTTATTTATGTTGGCAGGAAATATCACTGAAGATATGTAATTTTTTTGTAAATATAAACTAATAAAATGTTGAATGATTCGAAAAAAAACCAGGAAAAAAATCTACACTCGGACAAAAAAGCCATCTTACGAAAATTTTATTTTGTGGAAATTTTCGGTTTTGATATCCTATTTAACTTAGTATTATTTTTTTTATTTTTTTATTCGACAAGGCTTATGCAGATAAAACGCTCGTCTGGCGACACTTTCTATAAGCCTCCTAACTTTGATGAGTTTCTTTGCATAGACATAAATTTGAAAGTGACGGACGGAATCAACATACGTCTAGACTCTCGGATAATATTTACTGTTTAGACAAAAATCGTAATAAACAGTTAACCTACAAGCATGCTATTGTTCTCTTACTAAATACACAATCCCTTAATTAATACTTACTGAATTTATTAAAACAAACTCACCAATAGTTATATTATCAAAACCGAGCACTGTGAAGTAAAGAAACGCTAATGCTAGGCCTGCAACTGCTACTTTATATTGTATATAATGGCGCCACCCTCTATATAATGCAATAAAACTGAAGAACAATTTTCCAACGAAAGACGACACTTGTTTATTTGATTCAGGAGACTTCACTGATTTCTGAGGGCTCTTGTTCATGTTTTGATCTGCTATTGGAACACTTTCCACGGAATTTTCATTCTCTTTTAGTTGTTTTCCTGAGGTAGAAGTTTCATTCTCTTTTAGTTGTTTTTCTGTAGTAGAAGTTTCTTTTTCCAGATGACCTGTAGACGGTTTCATTAATTCCTCATTCTGTATCACCTCAAGTTCTGTATTATGAAAAGAAAAAAAATAGTTGAATTAATATTAGTAAATTTATAAAATGTGATTCGCATCCGATTGTTACCTACACAAACTGATTACTATTGTTTCTAGTATAGTTTATAATAAACACTGCATTGAAAATATGGATTGATATTGTCATTCTCATTCGTAAGTAATTTTGAGTTTCACAACGACTACTATTTTAATGATGAATGTGGTCAATGCGCTCATTTAACGCTAACACTTAGGAGACAGGGTTCTCCTAGAGACAAAAACATAATGTAACATATGTATGCAAAACCCCCTTTCAAATCAACTAAATGATTGGCATAAGAATGACACTTCTATTCAAATTCGTTAATTTTAAGGAAATCCATCGAAAAATGTATGAGTAAACCGGCGACAATTTCATATTATTTGTATTTTTGCAATATTAATATGCTTGGAAGGGGAACTATTCAAAATATGAAATCTGTGGTTTGCCTACAAAAAGAAATAAACTTACCATACCATAAATAGTTGAATCCTTAGAATGTAAAGCCGGGTTCATTCTATAAACCATTCCAATAAGCCAATACTCAATGAAGAACGCACAGATGTTCCAAGAACCAATGAAAACAGCACCGTACATACTAGATGCATATGTCATTAGCTGGCCTGTTAATAATGGTGCGAAGGCGTTCGTGCATAAGTCGATGAAACGGAATGTGGCACTCATTGCTACAAAATGATCAGATAAAAATGTTAGTTTTAAATACAAATTATACTTTACGAAATTGAATGAAACACGAAAAACAGGTGTTAATCATGCATTTAAAATATATGTTTCAAAACGTGGTAACAAGTCCTTAGTGCAAGGTCGTAAACAAACTACATAAGTAAGTTAAAAGATATTAACAAATAAGTGTTTAATCAATATCAAAGAATTCGTGATGATTTTATCAGACAGCTGAAATTCATTAAAAGACTTAGCCGAATTTTTATTTTCATTAGCATAAAAAAAAATGTAAAGCAATGTCACTCTAAGTTGAAATGCTAGCTACAACATCTTCGAATTAGATAATCGTCACTACCTGCAAATGTTGTGAACTACATTTTCATTTAATTTTGGTATTCATCACTGAAATATTTGTACCAAAAAAGTTAAAAAAAATAAATAAATAACAAACAAGTATTCAATTTGGAGTAACCTTAACTCAAAAATGTTTTCCCGCGCACAATATTTGAATGATTCCAAATATTCGAGATGTCATGTAAATATAAATCTATTGTGTTATAACATCAACCGCAACTGTTATTCAGTGTTCCACGTATGGAATTTCTCGATATTTAAATTATTGATGATATCCCTTTTTATACATCATTTAGATGCTTTTAGGGGAGTTTGATGTAACAATTAGGTCCACGAGTTGATTCAAATCCTCAGTTTGATTTATATCACAATTAAGCGTATGTCTGAATTACAGAAAGTCTAAACAGTTGACAGCGCATGGACTCGATGATAAGTGTCCTCATTTCGGGTATATTCTAATATATGCTCTATATGTTTAACCATCGTGATGACAGCCACAAATCGACGGTCATATAACCCGATATAAACATACATATTACATATAAAAATAGATAGCAAACACGCAATTTGATTTTCTAGGTATGTTATTTCGTGTGCAAGGTTAAAAAAAAAAACACGGTTAATCGTCATCTTAACGTGTATAAGAACGATTGTAACCATATTGCAAAGTTATGATCTTTAATACGCACACAATGCAATTTTTAGCTTGCCGTTCAGTGTAAGCCATGGCTCCGTGTTGAATGCCATGTTTTTTTAACTATCATGGTTTACTTTTCACAAATTTTGACTTGGATGTATAGCATTATCATCGGCACCCATACAACATCTTCTTATATCTATTTACTTTGTTATAATTAGTTAACTTACTAGCAATGTTATCTGTCTTTCTATTGCAGATTTCTACAATCCAATCTCTTTCCATGACCAAGGTTCTTCCAAGATTGCATACATTTGAAAATATCATAAGAATAACAATCAGTGTGAAACATAACTTAAGAAGTCCTTGTTCTGGAAGCTTTGTCTCAATTTCAGGACGAAAAGTAAAGACAAAGATAACAACTACACAACACAAGGCGATCCCAAAATTATTTAGAAACAAGGCTATGCGTGCAGCTGAAAAAGACAAATCTATCCTTCAAAAGTGCGCTTATCAAAACTGAAAATATGGTGTAAAATCCGAATAAAAAGAAGGTGTAATTAGTTAGACTACCACAAGACTGTTACACTATACAAACTTCAACTTTAACCATGACAGGTTAACATTGACGCATGTCATCTGATTTCTTGCATCTGAAGGCTACCAATTTTATATCTTTTGTTGAAATAGTTATTTTTATTTTATAGAGATAACGATTAAAAGCCGAGGATAATAAGACAATGTAGACTGCTGTACCCTTATGTTTGACAATGGAACATAATATGTCTGTTTGTTTTGCTCACACATTATTGTCAATATAATGACATTCTTTACGACTATCTTGCAAGCGGTTTAGCTAACCATCAAACACAACTTTCAACATAAGGAAATGTCTGTACCGAGTCATGAATATGACATTTGTTTTCCATTCGTTTGATGTGTTTGAGCTTTTGATTTTGCCATTTGATCTTGGCTATATAAAGTTTATATTATTTATTTTCGTGGGTATCAATTTTCGCCAATTCAGGAAAACTCCAATTTTTTATGAACATTAGATTTCATTGTTTGCCAAACTCTGAATACAAAGCCTAAAGAAAATTTATAATTCGTGGTTAACTGTACCCACGAAAACCACGAAAATTAGTATCCAATGAATAATAATGATATGACAGTATGTCGTTTTATCTCATACATTAGAGATAATATCGAATGTGCTTGTATTCTGAGGCCCCTCATGGGGGGGTCCTAGTAATCACATAATCACCATTTTTTTGCCAATATAATCACATAATCATTAAATATTTGCTTATCTTTAGTAATCAAATAATCATAAACTAAAAATACAGTCCTAGGTAATCAAATAATCATGAAATATTTGGCTTAATAATCAAATAATCATTAAAAAAACGGCCAAGTAATCACATAATCAAAAAACCCATGAGGTCCCTCTATTCTGCACAGTAGCGTGGAAATTAAGCACATCTGAACTATCCTTCCTTGAAGCTACATCATTTTTTTAATTATGACGTCTTGTGATAAACTGTCTTTCACACAATGCTTAGATGAAGATTACTTGGAACAATTATTTTAGAAGTCATGTTGCTTAACTGGCACAATTAAACTTTTACGTTCATGAAGGCAATAATGTGAAAAAGTACAGATGTAGCCGTAGCATGTTTAAAAAGAGCAGATAGCCTCCAAGATTTTATAAATACACAGCTTTTAAAATCAGATTGAAGATTAGAACACATTGGGTTTGTATTTAAACGACTAGATACCAATATACCCTTAAGTCTTGCTGTTCTGTCAATGATATCTCCTACTAATGTCGACAAGAGTAACAATGCACCACCATTACTGAACCCGTAGATTGCAGTCAACTGCAATGAATCTGGAGTCACTTCTATAATGAATAGACCAATACCAAACCACCACATGCGTGCACCCTAAAAAAAAATCAATAAACAACATACGTGTATATTTTTTAATGGACAGATGTGATAGAACTGAACTGTCCAGAGTTTCATAAAAGGGGCACTTGCTACGAGATATATAACAAAATATAAAATATAGTGAAATAATGATTCGCTTTTCACAGCCCTTTAATATTTCAGTGCTGAATGCAGAGAAAATGTATTATGTTACATTTGACAATAGTGGCAATTCAAGAATAGAAAAGAACATATATCATATCTCCATAGGAATTTTGAGACAGAAGCAATATTGTTATATATATAAGAGAGAGAGGTACATGTTAAATGCCTTATGTCTATAAGCCTTTTGGTGTTTCTTTGATACTTATGACGTTGTTCTGTACTTATAAATTGCGTTATTATGCTATTGAAAAAACATTTTTGTAGTCTTGTCTTTCGTTTTTGCTAATATGCCTTGTCCATATGTTTTATTATCTTTCTTTGATACATATATGACGTAACTTTGTACTCATACATCCCGTCATTGTGTTATTGTACTATTTGGGTAAATATGTGTATTCCTGTCTTAACTCTTTTGCTGATATGCTTGGGCGATATATCATTTTGTGCTTCAACATAAATGTGTCTGCTGAACTCTATTTTTGACATTTTTAACTATTTTTTTCTGTTTCTTTTGTTCATAAATCGTTGTCAATATAATGGAATTTGATGCGACAAGTGAGAGGGTTTAACTAGCTTTAAAACAACTAGGTTTAATCCACCATATTTGACTTGTAACAAGCCAAGAATATGTCAGTTGTTATCCATTCGTTTGATTTGTTTGAGCGTTTGATTTTGCAATTAGATAAGGGACTATCGTTTTTGAATTTTCCTCGCAGAACAGAATGTTTGTGATTTTACTACTGAAATAATTGTATGCTTTAGAACATGACTGTCTCCGTCAACAGTGATGTAGAAAATGTTATTATTGAAACAAACTTACAAACAATTTTTCAATCATCACTGTGTAACCGCTTCAACGTTTGTTTTGTCTTGCATTCGATGTTGTTTAAATGCCCTCCTAACAAATATTCAAACCCACACATGTATACTAAACTACTCGAAAAAACCTACCACAGTTGTGAAAAAGTGTGAAAGATAAACACAAATCTTGTTTCTTCTTGATAAACTGTTTACAATCATGGCTTATGTCATCAAGTCTGTAACATAACAACATATAATTATCAGAAATAATACAAATTGATCTTTTGAATCGTTTTAGTCAAATGTTGTAAATAAAAAAGGACTATTTTTCAATTTACGCAAGACCAGACTTATGTGGAATATAGTTCTCTCTAATTTGGTCTTATGTTTCCACCATTGTCCAAGGTTAAAGTGAAGATTGAACGCTCGTTAACATGTTCACGGCCATATTATATATGAACCTGACCAACATTAGGAGGCTGTAATTTTGTGAGTAGTTGGTTGTCGTCACATTTAATTCCATATCATGATCTCAAGTAGACGTATGAAATTGTTTGATCGCAAATGGTCATATAATCTATTCTATCAACGACAGATTAACAATTCTAAACAGATCGCCACTGTTTAACAATTCTAAATAGATCGCGACTGTCTAACAATCAATGAAATTTTAAAGAAACAACAATATATTTCAATACGACCATAGATAGTGTAGCACACAACGGTGTCCTATGCATAGTGGGAGAGGGTGATTTCCTCCTTACTCCCTAAATCCGGTCCCTTCACTAGTGCACGATATACATAACATATAAATGTTGTAGCTACAGTTTACTTGCTTAATGATTTAATGAAAGTAAAACGGAAAAAAACCACCGCGATAAGAAGTATATAAATTAACTAAACCCATGTGGTCAATGTCAATAAGAGCCTTATTTTTATATGCATAGTATTCATGTAAACAGAATACGGATTGAAATATGATCAGGTGATAATCAGTTTTTAGGAAAGATTGTCTGATTGATTGATTGATTATTGTTTAACGCCACTTTTCCATACTATTGTCCTATTTCGTTGGCGGTCAGTTTTTATTGGTGGACGAAGCTGAAATATCCAACGAGAACTAAAGGCTCTCGGTAGGAAATCTTGAATGATCAGTAAACATTTACGTTTATTAAACATGTTATATACACATGGAAAAAAAGTATTGCAACACCAAATTGAAATTGAAATTAAAAAAACACTTTTTATTTTTTTGTGAAATAATTTGGTAAAATAGAACTACTTAAACATTATTTATGTATTACCTGAGTTTAATCAATATATATCGACTCGGTAAGTTTTTATCTGCACATGCAGCTACTGTACCTATAAACAGCAAAACAGATGTTTTCATCCTCATTGTTTTCAACATTTTAAATAACCAAGTTTTTAAAGTTATGTGATTGACCCCCTGTAATGGGTCCTCGACAACTCTAAAATGCAGCAAGATGACATATTATCAGCATGAGAGAAGCAGGGATGTCGCTGTAATAACTGCACGTATTGTTGGTCATCACCATTCCACTATAAGTCGTTTTGAGAATACAAAATGGCACTAAACGATGTTAAAGACCTTCCGAGATAAGGAAGACCCCCTATGCCATAATAAAGGTTGGTCAGAAGGAAACCCATTGCATACAATACAATCCCAAAAAGAGAGTGGTGGGCATACAAGAGCCTTTTAACAAGAACTGTTTGAGATCGACTCATCCCTACTGGTTATCGTGCGATAAGACCATTTCGGAGACCTTTGCTTACGAACAGACACACAGTTTTCCGTATCCAATGTAGTGCAGAGCTCGCTTAAGTTGAAATTTAGCATCGTGGAGGAAGATTCATTGTTCCATTGGAATTCGGATTATCTTCCTTGGACGGATCATAGCCCAGATTTCAATCATATCGAGCATATATAGGCGAAAAGTGCGCGAAAGGACACACCAGTTCAAACACATCATGAAATAAACAATTCCCTTCATCGGAAATGGTTGCTGCTACCTTAGCAACAAATTAGTTGATTTTTGGCAGGAATCAGAAGACGTTAAGATGCGGTTATCCGTTTGAATGGAGGCTGCACACAAAGTACTAATTCTTTGGCGTATAACGATCAACCATGATGTGAACAGTCATCTGAAGATTAATTTTGAAATGTCTGACATGGTAAAGTTCGACTACAGTCAAAGTTGAAAAATGCATTTTTTTGTACAAAAAACACTTCATTTTGTTATTAAAATTGTGGTTATATAAATCATTTTTTTTTCAAACATTTTTTGTTCGTTTCAATGCCAATGTTATCATAAACTATGTTTCAATAATATTTCTACAAATATCTTATTGTATATCATACAAAAAAAGAGGCTGATTTTTCAAGTTTTGAAAAATCAAGGTGTTGCAATACTTTTTCCATGTGTATATATAGATATAGCCTGTCTTTTAATTTCGGATGTGGTAAACTAATTTGACGTATCTATGAATGTTCATGAAGTTGTTTGCTTGTAGCCTTCCTACAGCAACATAACTTATAAAAGTACCTCTTGTACGTGTATAAATATATTGTATAAATGTAGTATAGTCAATTGTTAGGTATGTATCTGGGTTATTAACAGGTTAACATTACTTCCTGTCTGATGGTTGATAAAAACTACTCAAACTAAAAGTATATTATTCCATGCATGATTGCAAAAAATGTATTTATAGACATTTTGACATATTAAAATTGAGCGAAGGAGGATCGACCGGAAAAAAAAACTTACCTTTAGTTAACATACTTCCAAGTGACCCTGATAGACTAATGTTGACAAAATAATAACATGCCGATTATCACTATTAACCGTACACAAAAGGTCGATAGAATGACAGCAAGCGATCTTGTTCTAACACCTATACCATAGGAAGGATTTGTCCACTAGTAGACTACGTATAGTCACGGTGAAAGACAATACATTATTATTTTTAAGCATGACCTCTTTCAATCTACTTTTACCTGACAAGAATTTGGGTTCAAAATTAACTAGTTAAAATGTAAAATACGATTTTAAATTTCACATAATAAACAGCAAAATCTGTGATAATATCCGTTAAATGACCCAAAGGCGGGAGAAATAAAATATTACATGATTCAGGCTCAAATGCCTTCCTCTTCTTAAAAAACCCATGTAGCAGTCCCTTAGAAATATAGCATTTATTGCTTAGAATATTAACCTTTATTTTACGTATAATTCGTCCAGATCTCTTTTTCAATGCTCTTCAACTTTGTATTTATTTGGCTTTTTAACTATTTCGATCTGAGCGTCACTGATGAGTCTTATGTAGACGAAACGCGCGTCTGGCGTATAAAATTATAATCCTGGTACTTTTGATAACTATTTACACCACTGGGTCGATGCCGCTGCTGGTGGACGTTTCTTCCCCGAGGGTATCACCAGCCCAGTAGTCAGCACTTCGGTGTTGACATGAATATCAATTATATGGTCATTTTTATAAATTTTCTGTTTACAAAACTTTGAATTTTTCGAAAAACTAAGGATTTTCTTACCCCAGGAGTAGATTACCTTAGCCGTATTTGGCACAACTTTTGGGAATTTTTGATCCTAATGCTCTTCAACTTTGTATTTATTTGGCTTTTTAACTATTTCGATCTGAGCGTCACTGATGAGTCTTATGTAGACGAAACGCGCGTCTGGCGTATAAAATTATAATCCTGGTACTTTTGATAACTATTAAGGTTTCTTAAAGAAGGAACATAAAAGCCAATACATGGGCCCAAAAAGAAAAATGGCCAATAAAACATACTAAAACCAATCTTGATATTCATATAAACCCACTTAGAAGGCTATATTATCCTTCAACGATCTAAAAAAAAAACGTAATTTACGAAAGATCCGATTCTCTCACGGGAGCTGCTAACGTCACAGTTTTCGCTACTTTCATGCATATAGCAAAACTTATTAAATCATAACTTAGATCTTGATTTGTTGACAAGTAAATAAAACATTACATATGAAACAAGATAAAAAGACATGTTTTATTGTGTTAACGACTTAGAATACTAAATTAATTATATCGTCATAGGTAAACAAACATATGATAAACAAACGGACTTTGAAAAGTGTATCCCTTATAAATGAATTTTAGTTATGAAAAGTTATGTATTCATTCATGCAGAGCCTATATATATTTCATAACGGTCATTAGGCATTTTCTAAGAACTGAGTTATCATTTTGTGTAATTTTTTGGGTCCAAAAGCGCTACCCGAATCACATTTTGTATGGAGTACTCATACCTAGAACGTGAATATATGATCTATGGTTTTAAAACCGTATACAATTACAAAAGAAAAAAAAATCGTTTTTTGTATTAACATTTTTTACAATAAAAATAACGTGATAAGATTGTTTCTTTTCCTATACAGTGTTGTAATTTTGTCTAGGAGAGCACATACAGTCATACATATCGCATTTTATTTTGAGATAAGAATATGTTGAGAGATAAAATGATAATTTTTGAATGCATTGAGAATGCATTCAGAGTGCTTTTGCCAATCAAAGTTATCGAATATTTTGAGAAAAAAACCATATGCAATGCTTTCACACGGGGTTAAACAAGAACTTACCATGAAATAAATTTTATAAAATTCATAAACTGTCTGTTGATTTTGTTATCATCTAAATAACCTATTTTATCAACATTGTACAGCAGTTGTTATCATCCTTAGTTTACACTGACTTCATATAAGTTAAACAAAATAGGCCTAACCATATTTATTAATTGTTTAACGATATCATACAAGGATATTTGTAAACATTAATAGGACAATGTATTCCTAAACCCCCAAAAATGGATACGCATTATAACAAATCATGTATACAGAATATCAAATTAGGTTGTGTTGATTTCAGTTGTTCATCTTTCAATCATTTCTGCAATATCTATAGCGTCGGACGTATGTATAATGTGAACGTATAATCTATACAGTATGTGGTTGTCTGATTGTTTAAAGCCATATACGGTGACATATACCTGTTTCTATTATACCCCATGCTATAAGGAGAGATTTTGATTGAATCACTCGAGGGAAATTTGCTTCTCATCAATTTAGTAGAATAATGATGTGCCCAAGCATAAAACATTACTTAACAGTCTGAACACAAACTGAACCGATCTTGATTGTGTTTCTATCTTTGGTATATATGACCTGGCTCTGTACTTTTGCATCCCGTTATTGTGTTATTGGGCTATGGTTAATTTGTGTATTCTTGTTTTTCATTTTTGCTAATGAGTTTTGTATATATGCATTTTTGTGCTTGTTTGTTACATTTTTTTTTATAGTGATTAAGATTATAACACAATGTTGACTGCTGTACCACTATTTTTGACATTTTTACCGATTATGTCTTTTTTTTTGTAGACATGTACAAATACAACCACTGAACATCAGGCTTTTGACTTTGGACAAGCATACACAAAATGTGGTGGGGTTACACATCTTCGTGGGCGCCCAGCCCTCCACATAACCCAGAACAGTGGTGTAACAGTATTATATAAAAACATACTTCAAAAGTCAGTGGAAAAAGGTTGAACTCATCAGATTGATACAAATACAAATACATCTAATTAATACAATTAGTGGACGAAAACATTTACTTGTTCATCCAAAAAACGGAAAACACACTAGGCAGTGATATCAGAATACTTGTAGTTACTGACAGCTAGTTCAAGGCCATTTAAAACAAAATTTTGTTTTCAACTTACGAGATTGAATATCCTTTTGATATCTTTCGCCCCCCTTTATTGACTTGTTTAGTCTAATGACACTCTTGCTCAACAGGGCCCCTCTTTATCGACATCATTAGTTGCTCAAAACAAGATATTAACTTTGTGTTCAGTATCGACAAGTGTATTTTAAAGACCTTTAATGATAACGCTGGTTAACTTTAAGTTGAACAAAGCATCCTTAAAGTATTAAAACTGAATGTAAATTGTTGTCATTAGCCATATAAAAATATGTAAAAAGCAATAGATTCGAATCTTTTAAACTATTTTACTTTTACAACTATCCCGTTTTCATCTTATTTGTTGTACAACTTATAAAATTTTCCACTATTAAGCCCAGTAGTCAACACCAAAAATATCAATAATGTGGTCATTTTTATAAATTTCCTGTTTACAAAAGTTTGAATTTATCGAAAAACTAAGGATTTTCTTATCCAAGGCATATATTACCTTAGCCGTATTTGGCACAACCTTTTGAAATTTTGGATCCTCAATGCTCTTCAACTTTGTACTTGTTTAACTTTATAAATATTTTGATATGAGCGTCACTGATAAGTCTTATGTAGACGAAACGCGCGTTTGGTGACTAGATTATAATCCTGGTATCTTTGGTAACTATTTACACCACTGGGTTGATGCCACTGCTGGTGGACGTTTACTCTCCGAGGTTTCACCAGCCCAGAAGTCAACACTTCGGTAATGACATGAATTTCAATATCGTGGTCATTTTTATAAATTTCATGTTTACAAATATTTGAATTTATCGAAAAAGTAGGGATTTTCTTATCCCAGGCTAGATTACCTAAGGTATTTAGCACAACCTTTTTAAATTTTGGATCCTCAATGCTCTTCAACTTTGTACTTGTTTGGCTTTATAAATATTTTGATACGAGCGTCACTGATGAGTCTTATGTAGACGAAATGCGAGTCTGGCGTACTAAATTATGATCCTGGTACCTTTGATAACTATTTATAAACATAAAAATTTCACTTTCTAGTATCATATGGAAAATTTGAGCTGAGGATGAGCAATCGATTAGGGATTATTGTAAAATCATTATAATGCAACATATTTTGTCAGACATAATGAATAATCAACTTCAGATAGTTTTATATCAACATATGTTTATATACATCTCTTAAATGTTTATATACTTATATAATTACTATTGCCAGTGAATATATATACGCAGCAGTCTCGCTAGTTTTCCATTTTTGTATTTCGTATTTACTAAAATGCTTTTTTTGTTTTTCTTTGAAAACAAATTATTTCTTTTTATAGTGATTTAGATAATAATACAATGTTTACTTTTGTACACTTATTTTGACATTTTTACCTACTTTGTCAGTTGGTTTTGTTCACACATTGTTGTCAATATGATGGAATTTTATGCGACTGTCACACAAGTAAGAGTTTTAGCTAGCTATAAAAACCAGTTTGAATCCACCATTTTCTACATAAGAAAATGTATGTACCAAGTCATGAATAGGATAATGTTTGTCCATTGTTTGATATGTTTGAGCTTTTGATATTGACATTCGATTATGGAATGTCCAATTTGAAACTTACTCTTTTTTTTATTTATTCGACTTTTTATAGTTATGTTATTCCAATAGTTTTTGTTTGTAACCTTACTTGTTTATTCTTAATCGATTTTTGAGAGTTGAACCTTGGTAGCCTACAACTTTCTATAATTGAGGTGAAAATTGGTTTGTGATTTTTTTCATAATTTAAAGAAACAACAAAAAGCGAAACATAGGTATGCTGTTACCGTCGTCGGCGGCGGTGGTGTCAACAAAGTATGAGTTTGTGATAAGGTTTAGTTTATTGTGAACCACAAGTGGTAGGTCAATCATATTTGGTATGTAGTGGCATTATCATTGGCACATTTCATGTCCACGCAGATTGTTTGGCCCTTCCCCCTCAGACATGGTCTATTGACTATGTAACTTTTACTTAATTTACATGTATTAGTTTGAAGTAAGGTCAGTTAATGGTAAACCACTAGTGGTAGTTCATCGATATTTGTTATGTTGTTATATAAGCATTCGCATATCTCATTGCCATAGAGATAATTTGACTCCGCCCCGTGAGTCATGGTCTATTGACTTTGGCAATTTTTGCTCAGTTAACATGTATTAATTCGTGATTAGGTGAATTCAAGGGGAACCATTAGTGGTTGGACAATGTTAATTGGTATGTAGTTGTGAAAGCATTGGCATATCTTATTTCTATGGAGATAATTTGGCTCTGCCCCCTAACTTACGGTCTATTGCGTAGTCCGTTTCTGTGTGTGTTACATTTTAATGGTGTGTCGATGTTCTCCTCTTATATTCAATGCGTTTCCCTCAGTTTAAGTTTGTTACCATGATTTTGTTTTTGTCCATAGCTTTACGAGTTTTGAACAGCGGTATACTACTGTTGCCTTTCTTTATCTATTGACTTTGAAACTTTTGCTGAGTTTACTTGTATTAATTTGTGATAAGATCAGTTAGAGATGAACTGATGATGTTGAGTCAATGATATTTGGTGTGCAAATTTATTGGCATTTGCAAGAACCATGTCCAAGGAGATTATATTAGCCCACCTCTTCTTCATGGTTCAATGACTCTGAAATTTTTCCATAGTTTACAAATAAGTATCGGAAGATGAAAATAGCAATTTATAAAGTAAACCATTATAGTTCAATATACGGCCTTCGACACGGAGCCGAACAGCAAGATATAAAGAGTCCCAAAATTACTAGTGTAAACCCATTGAAACGGGTAAACCAACGGTCTAATATGTTTGTGTTTAGGAAGTTTTAAGGGGAATGATTTATAATTAGTCAATGGAATTGGTATGCAGTTGTATGATCATTGGCACATCTCAATTGCATTGCGATTGTTTAGCCACTTAAATCATTCATTGTTTGTTGACTTTTGCATAATTGCATAACTTATGTAACATGTTAAAATATTGTCATTTTAATTTCAACATTTGCATAATTAAAATTTCAAAAAGGCGAGACAAATCTCTATGATAACAGTTTATGTTTAAGGTAGATTCTTTCAGTCAATTATTTTGATTAGTTGTTCTATGTTCATTTTGCATATTATCTTGAAAAATATAATAGGTAGGAAGATGCCTGCTGACGTCACATCAAAAGTACACAACTTTCCTCAAATATATGAAAAGGAAGGATAAAATCATAAGAGAAACAGATTTCACCATTGAACTCAAAACCATGAAAAAACGTTGATGACGTCAGGGTCACATGACTGAATTATATCTATGGACTCGTAACAAAATAACGTCAGCCAATCAGGAGACGCGTTACATCCAAAATTAAATTATTAAAATTTAACTGTCTCGAGTGGAGAAATATCGGAACACACTTGTTGCAGTTGTGGAATCTATATTTATACAATGTATGTTAAAAGACCATTCAGCACTGAATTGAATGAAATGTATAATACAGACGACACTACAACATAGTGCTTGGTAAGAATGCCTAAAAAATATGCCTACAGATACTATCATCAATTTTAAAGTTCTATTGTATCTGTCTATTCATGGATTATTCCTTTCCTATCTTATATTCTATCCAGCAATCAACTACTTAATGATCAACAGACATTAGTACGAATCAGCCAAAACGAATTTGGAAAAATCACAGGAAAAATCACATTATCATTGATATCATCCTCATAGGCACTTGTCTCAGAGAATCCATGATATCTCGGCCTATAACAAAATCGGACTATAACAAACTCGGCCTATAAGAAACTCGGCTTCCCAAAATCGGACTATAACAAAGTCGGACTATACCAAACTCGGACTACTAGAAGAATATAAGTATAATGTTGGTTGTTGTTGTTATTCGAAATTAATTTTCAATTCTTAATTTAAACGAATTTTTATCTTCAATTAATTAAATAATTTATTTTTTAACTTTTTTGAAGGGGATAAAAAAAATACGTTAACAAGATATTTTTAAAATAAAAGTACAAAAAAAAATCTTTTTGAAATTCATTTATAAAAATTTCCACTGATTTGTCTTTTCAGTATTACTTTTTGTAATAATGTCCCTCTCAGAATATGTTTTTATTATATGCATATCTTAATTGATTATGACATCATGCCACGTGTACTGTTGACACCTATCTAATCACCCAAGTCAGGACAAATCTATCTGTTATTACACGAAATTGGGTACTAAATATCCAATTAAATGTGTCTTGTCTTGTATTGGCTATGACTGGACTTCAGGTTTTTTTTATTATTATAAATGTTGTGTTAATTATTATAAGACAATTCAGTGAATTGTAGCATTTCTGGTTTTTGATCATATTTTGTATGGTGGTCTCTTGGTGTGATTTATCTGCACAATGTAATACTATTTAATAAAGAAAACATAGGGTTTACAAATTTTATTTCAATAGATGTACATGTCAACAAACAATTAATTAAAAATATTGTATCTGTTTGATGTGACCATTTGAATATAATTACTTTTCAATTGCTGAATCCATTACAGATTAGTGAAATTGTTATGAAGCCATTCACTGTCAATCAAATTTCTCTTTGTTTATTTACTATAATCATAAACACCAAGGATTAAACACAATAAAAACACGAACACACGCCACTCATTAAAATATCTTTTGTCAATAAACATCATAAATCACAATAATATTTCCAATGTAAGTTAATTATCCTCATTTAGACATATCTAATTCAACTCATATAACAAATACTAATCATTTCTATATACGATTTTTTTTTACAAAAATATTCATTATAATCTCATAAATTCGTATATTTATTTTAATATATAAGTATTTTTTATTACAATCTTCTAATCGTACTGTAGTCCGAGTTTGTTCAATATATTTCTGCATATAAATAATGGTAGGCCGAGTTTGTTATAGTCCGAGTTAGTTATAGTCCGATTTTGTTATAGTCCGACTTTGTTTTAGTCCGAGTTATCCAGCAGCGGTCTCAGAACATATATATCCTATATACCTTAATATAACACAACATATAAAACATTTTGTTTTTAGACAAGTGCCTGTGAACATCCTGGTGTTATTTAAATTGAAAGGCAACAATCACTGTAATATTAAAGATTTCAAAACAATAAGTAAAACATCTATTTCGGGGCTTATAGATAAAATGCTGTGCTTTTTTTTGGCAATGTACAAATAACCTTTTCACTAAAAACTCTGGCGAAAGGCTCGTCTGACTTGCATGGTTAAAAGCCTGATATCTTTAACAACAACTTGTTCGATACCACTATTGTTAGACGTTCCATCCCCATGTTATCACTTACTTAGTAACTGCAATTCTTTGATGGTATTAAATATCATTGATCAGTGCATTTCCTAATTATTTACTATTTAAAGGATACGGAAGTAATTGAAATCTATAAAGTTTTTATCTACACTGAGGCAAAGATAAACTTGTTTTAATTTCTGTTTTTTTCAATGGCGTTCAACTTCGTATTTGATATGGCCTACCAAATTAATGCAGTAAATGTATCACTTTTAAATCATTTTACCTTTTTTACTCATTTTGGATAATATTTTATATCACAAGTCTTATGGGAATTTCATAGACAAAACTAGTATTTTATATCTCGTAGCTATTGCCCCTTTAAGTTTTTAAATGACGGTAGAGTTTGAATATCCATTTGGTATTTGTCGCCTATTTTTCTAGCAGTCAGCAGAAAATATCGAGAGTTTCCCAAAAATACGTGCAGAACTCTGTACTACAATGCAAATATATTAAGATAATTTGATACAGTAAGTTTTGACCCACTATATTCTAGTGCTTTACGCAATGATGTATCTTTTGAAAACATTTTTTCAGAAACAGTTATTTCTGATGAGTTACTTAGTAATTCTAAATTCAGAATACAAATATTCAATATAGTTAGTGATAACGAAATACATATGAGCGTTTCGCAATAAAGATTACCTTATTCAAATCGATATTGCTTACGCATGTTCTAAAAAAAAAATGGTAAGTTAACGTTACCCCAAAAAAAAAAAATGAGAAAAATAAAATTTGATTACATGAAGGTATAGATATTTAAAAAAAGATGTATTGCTTACTCAGCGATTACTATTGTAACTATACGAAGTAATGATTTGTCACATATTGTAAAACCTACGCTGTTTAAAACAAATGTTGCCATCTAGACAGATGTTTCTGTGTGTTGTCGTTGCATTTCTATCGTCAGCATATACCGTTTAATTTGTATAATACGATCTTACACATTTTTTGCTGCTTGAAATAAGTGGTCTTAGAAAGCGTACAGATCAAGGCATAATGATTGCACTGGTGATGATGCTAACGATAGGAATTCGTGCAGCCTATAGTGAAGTCATAACAGACGAAAATAACCGTAAGTAATTACCTTATTTTTCTGGAAATTCTGCATTCAGTGTTTCAATTTTTTAAATAAACGAATCAAGAGTCAATATTATTAGTTAATTAGCGCAGACTAGCACGGTTTCGTTTAGTAGACAATACCGTGGTCTCAGGTAAACATAAAATTTAAATCCTGGTATTTATAATGAGTTAATTAGCTAGCTATAAAACCAAGTTCAATCCACCATTTTGTACATTTGTACATAAGAAAATTACTGTACCAAGTCAGGAATATATCAGTTGTTATCCATTTGATGTGTTTGAGTTTTATATTTTGAAATTTGATTAGGGACTTTCGTTTTGAATATTTCTCGAAGTTCATTTTTTGTGATTTTATTTTCTAGTACTTATATTTCAGCAATCATGTATCCAATTATTTTCATTGATTTATAATTTCTTATTTTTTTTATATATATGTGTACTTCGTCTGCCGTCTTTGTGGACGTTGTGGACGTTGACTTCGCTTGTGAATGATGTGGTTACCACACATACTTGATTCAGTTATGTATTCTGATTTACATGAGTACCAATCGCCAAAAGAAAGCATAAAATATTTTTTTCAGCTTGTCATCTTATAAATGAGCCTGGGTGTACTACGGACGAATTTTGTGTTCTGATACACTCCGGAGATACTCCAGTTTGTGTATGCAATAACACTATTGAGAATCCGACCTGCAGTACCACTAACGGTAAGTAATTGATAGATAAAATATACATGAAACAAAACCAATCTGGAAATATAACAAGCATAGGAGCAGATTTTTTAAGTAAACATCTCAATTTTGCGTTACAACATCCCAAATTGTCATTCTATTTTGCAGGCTGGAATTTACAGCCTAATTCTTTATTTCCTCAACAATTACACTTTGAAATAATTTAATTATGTCAGTTTGAAGACCTATTGATGACCTTCTGTTGTAGTTTGTTCTATGGTCGGGATTTTGTCTCTTTGACACATTCCCCATTTCCATTCTCAATTTTATCAATATTAAAATTAAAAGTAGGTTCAAAACACCACGTCATTCGGAATGATAATCAATTGAAACATTATTTCTATGGTCCTTATTAATTGAATATAATATTACCAAAGTTTACAGGAATTGTGACATGTTTAGAGCTCACAGTATAATTTATCTGATTCAACATGCAAGTGGGGGTTTAAAATTAATGTTTTTCGTCATTTTGTCTTTGATTATCTTTTCTAATTAATCAAAAGGGCGGTTCTGTTTAATTGTCTCAGCTGACTTTAAGAAGTCTGCGATTTGAAATTAAAACTAATGTTTTTTTTTGGAAAAGAAACTTTTTCTTATAACCAAAACGTCCAAATTGCTAAAAAAATTGAAACGCACTTAACCATTCTAATCTCTGTTGTTCTTTCTTTGTTTCCCCTCAACCGAAGTATGATATCAACATAGGTGAAACGCATATCAGCATCATTATTTTCACCGTCTTAATCTCTGTTATTCTTTCTTCGTTCCCTCTCCACCGTAGTATGATATCAACATAGGTAAAACGCATATCAGCATCATTATCATCATCATCCTAATCTCTGTTGTTCAGGCTTTCTTCATTTCTTTTTTGTCGTATAGTTTAGCAATGTTTATGATGTTTATATAATATAATGCATGCTCATATATTCCATGTGTATTATTATATACATATTGTATCGTGGAGAAGACTTTATAAGTGACAGTATATTTCACTTGTGTCCTATCCTTTTTGCTTTGAACAAATAGAATATGTTAAAACTTATTCTTGTTAAATATGTATTTGAGAATCCGAAGATTATTCATTTGAGGTGAAGTAGTTCAACAATCGACTCCATCGAATTTAAGTCATATGTGTTAAATAGATGTAGGTGGACGTAAAAACAATTATAATCCGTATCATAGAATCTGTCAATGTAGATCCTTTCAATTCTAAGTTTTACTTATACGGAGATATGGTATGATTTTCAATGAGATAACCATAACCTAAATGTCTTAGATGTAAGCTTCTTAAAAAAATTCGATCGTTTTGACTTTCAATGCATATAAGGGGAAGATAAGTTCTTGAACCTCAACCAACACTATCATTTGACACTGAAGTAGAAAGACAGCATGAGAACAAACTGAAATTCACCTGAAAATGCTTGCGGAACTCAACAAACCATAAAAAGAACATCAACGACCCTATACTGTTGTCATGAATGTCTTATTACTTACAAGCTCTTTGAAGAAGAAAAAAACTATTCAAATATTTAAACTGTATAATTATATATCATTATAGATTGTACAGAGGGTGAAACATTTTGTAATCATGGACAATGTGTGAAAAAAGACACTGGGTTCATATTCTGTGTATGTAATGAAGGTTATTGTGGAGCAGATTGTAAAGGTAAATATGATAAACTGGAGCAGAGTGTACAGGTAGATATAATAAACTTGAGCAAAGTGTACAGGTGAATATACTAAACAAGAGCAGAGTAGACAGGAAAATATATTAAACTTGAGCAGAGTAGACAGATAAATATAATTAACATTAAGCAGAGTGTACAGGTAAATACAATAAACATGTACAGATTGTACAGGTGAATACAATAAACATGTACAGATTGTACCGGTGAATATAATTAACATGTACAGATGGTACAGGTGAATATAATAAACATAACCAGAGTGAACAGGTTAATATAATAAACTTGAGCAATTTACTGGTAAATATAATAAACATGAGCAGAGTGGACAGTTAAATATAATAAATATGAGCAAAGTGGACAGATCAATTAAATAAACTTGAGCAGAGTGTACAGGAAAGTATAATAAACATGAGCAGAAAGACATTTAAATATAATAAACATGATCAGAGTGTACAGGTAAATATAATAAACTTTAGCAGAGTAGAAAGGTTATTATAATGAAGGTGAGCAGAGTAGATAGGTAAATATACTAGATGTATAGTTCAATATAATAAACTTGAGCAAAGTGTGCAGGTGAATATAGTAAACAATAGTAGATTTGACAGGTGCATATAATAAACATTAGCAGAATGGATAAGTAAATATAATGAACATGAGCAGAGTGGACAGGTGAATGTAATAAACATGTACAGATGGTTCAGGAGAATACAATAAACATGATCAGAGTGCACAGGTGAATATAATAAACTGGAGCAGAGTGGATAGGTAAATATAATTAACTTGACTATAGTGTATAGGTAAATATAATTATCTTGAGTAGAGTTGACAGGTGAATATAATAAACTTAAGCAGAGTGGACAGGTATATATAATAAACTTGATCTGAGTTGACAGGTATATATAATAAACTTGAGCAAATTCGACAGGTGAATATAATAAACACGAGCATAGTGGAGTCCGTAGATAGGTGAACATAATAAACATGAGCGAAGAGTACACAGGTGAATATAATAAACTTGATCAGAGTAGACAGATAAATACAATTAACATGAGCAGAATGGACAGGTCAATATAATTAATTTGACTAAAGTTTACAGGTAAATATACTAAAAATGAGCAGATTAGACAGGTGAATATAATAAAAATAAGCAGAGTTGATAAGTAAATATAATAAACATGAGCAAATTGGACAGGTAATTATAATAAAATTGAGCAGAGTGGACAGGTAAATATAATAAACATGAGCAGAGTGGACAAGTAAATATAATAACATGAGCATTTTCCTTGGAGTTCGGCAATTTGGTTATTTATTTCTCGATGAAACCAAAACAATAGTAATACAGATAGTTAAAAATTACAGTTTTATATACACTCTTGTTAATAAAACTGTTATCTAAAAACTTACAATTGTATGTATATTTGCAGATGTTGTGCATGTAACTGAGAAACCCAAAGTTGCAACTGACGTCATTACAGACGAAAATAACCGTAAGTAATTACCTTATTTTACCGGAAATTCAACATTAAGTTTTTCATTTTTTTAAATAAACGAATCAAGAGTCAATATTTTTAGTTAATTAGCGCAGATTAGCACGGTTTCGTTTAGTAGACGAAAACCGTGGTCTAAGGTAAACATAAAATGTTAATCCTGGTACGAGTTTATTAGCTAGCTATAAAACCTGTTCAATCCACCATTTTGTGCATAAGAAAATTGCTGTACCAAGTCAGGAATATATCAGTTGTTATCCATCCGATGTGTTTGAGGTTTTTTTTTTTGACATTTGATTAGGGACTTTCGTTTTGAAAATTTCTCGCAGTTCATTTTTTGTGAGGTTATTTTCTAGTACTTATATTTGACTCCTTTCAGCAATCATGTATCCAATTACTTTCATTGATTTCTATTTTCGTCTTTTCTGATATATATGTATACTTCGTCTGCCGTCTTTGTGGACGCTTTGGACGTTGACTTCGCTTGTGAATGATGTGGTTACCACACATACTTCAATAAGATATGTATTCTGATTTACATGAGTACCAATCGCCAGAAGAAAGCATACCACCACAATGTTGTTCGTTTTTTTCCGTTTGAATCGTATAAATATTATAATTGTTTCAATGAATAATTTTTTCAGCTTGTCATCTTATAAATGAGCCTGGATGTACTACGGATGAATTTTGTGTTCTGATACACTCCGGAGATACTCCAGTTTGTGTATGCAATAACCTTATTGAGAATCCGAACTGCAGTACTACTAACGGTAAGTAATTGATAGACAAAATATACATGAAACAAAAGGCATCTGGAAATATAACACGCATAGGAGCAGATTTTTTCAGTAAAAATCTAAATTTTGCGTAACAACATTCCAAAAAGTCATTCTATTTTGCAGGATGAAACTGACGGCCAAATTCTTTATTTCCTCAACAATTACACTTTGAAATAATTTGATTATGTCAGTTTGAAATGTAGACTCATTGAAGACCTATTGATGAACTTCTGTTGTAGTTTGTTCTATGGTCGGGATTGTGTCTCTTTGACACATTCCCCATTTCCATTCTCAATTTTACCAATATCAAAATTCAAAGTAGGTTCATAACACCACAGTGGAAAATCTTATACAACTTAGATATATCGTAAGCAGTCAATATCTTCTCACTATTGTCGGTATTGTTTTATACATAAATCAAACAGTTTTTGTGATTCTACTTTTTTCTTTTATGAATTAATTAACTTTTGTAATTTCGGGGACTTTTATAGCTAACTATGCAATTAGTTATCAAAGGTACAAGAATTAAAGTTTAATAGGCCGGACGCGCGTTTCGTCTACATAAGACTCATCAGTGACGCTCAAATCAAAATATTTATAAAGCCAAACAAGTTCAAAGTTGTAGAGCATCAAAGTGTTGACTCCTGGGCTGGTGTTACCCTTGGGGACGAAACGTCTACCAGCAATGGCATCGACCCAGTGGTGTAAATATGTAAATATGGGTTTTGCTCAATGTCAAAGGCCGTACGATAATCTATAGTTGTTAACTGCTTCGTCACTTGGTCTCTGGTGTAGAGTAAACTTATTGACAATCATAGCTCATAGTCTTATTCTTTATATAAAAGGGTGTGTTTGTATACACTAGGCATATTTGCATAGCATAGATACACATAGTAAATGAGTCAAACCATATCATCATATTTGATATTTAACCTCTCGTTCTTGGCGCTCTGTTTGGATTTTATACATTCATTTACATGCGGAAATTTCTCGCTGCATTGGAGACCTGTTGGTGATCTTCTGATGTTGTCTGCTCTGTGGTTGGGTTGTTGTCTCTTTCAAATACATATTCCCCATTTCCATTCTCAATTTTACTTATACGGAGATATGGTATGATTTTCAATGAGATAACCATAACCTAAATGCCTTAAATGTAAGCATCTTAAAAAAATGATGGTTTTGACTTTCAATGCATAAAAAGTGACAGGGTAAGAAAAGTTCTTGAACCTCAGCCTACACGAACATTTGACACTGAAGTAGAAAGACAACATTAGAACAAACTGAAATTCACCTGAAAATGCTTATTCAACTAAACAAATCATAAAAAGACCATCAACGACCTATACTCTTGTCATGTATGTCTTATTAATTAACAGCTCTTTGAAGAAGAAAAAAACTATTCAAATATTTAAACTGTATAATTATATATCATTATAGATTGTACAGAGGGTGAAACATTTTGTAATCATGGACAATGTGTGAAAAAAGACACTGGGTTCATATTCTGTGTATGTAATGAAGGTTATTGTGGAAAAGATTGTAAAGGTAAATAAAATAAACTGGAGCAGAATAGACAGGTAAATATAATACTGGAGAAAAGTGTAAAGGTGAATAAAATAAACATGAGTTGAGTAGACAGCTAAATACCAAACTTGAGCAGAATTGACAGGTAAATATAATTAATGTTGAGCAGAGTGTACCGGTAAATATAATAAACTGGAGCAGAGTGTACAGGTAAATATAATTAAACATGAGCAGAGTGTACAGGTGAATATAATAAACTTGAGCAAAGTTGACAGATGAATATAATAAACATGAGCAGAGTGTACAGGTGAATATAATAAACTTGAGCAAAGTTGACAGATGAATATAATAAACATGAGCAGAGTGGACAGGTAAATATATATTTAGACAGGTGCATATAATAAACATGAGTATAGTGGAGTCCGTGTACAGGTGAATATAATAAACATGAGTAGAGTGCACAGGTGAATATAATAAACTTGATCAGAGTGGACAGGTATATATAATAAACTTTAGCAGATTCGACAAGTGAACATGATAAACATGAGCATAGTGGAGTCCGTGTACAGGTGAATATAATAAACATGAGTAGAGTGCACAGGTGAATATAATAACATTGATCAGAGTGGACAGGTACATATAATATACATGAGCAGAGTGGGCAGGTGAATATAATAACCAGTACAGATGGTACAGGTGAATATAATAAACTTGATCAGAGTGGACAGGTGAATATAATAAACTTGAACAGAGTGTATAGGTGAATATAATAAACTTGAACAGAGTGGACAGGTGAATATAATAACCAGTACAGATGGTACAGGTGAATATAATAAACTTAAACAGAATGGACAGGTGAATATAATAAACTTGAACAGAGTGGACAGGTGAATATAATAAACTTGAACAGAGTGTACAGGTGAATATAATAAACTTGAACAGAGTGGACAGGTGAATATAATAAACTTGAACATAGTGGACAGGTGAATACACTAAACTTGAACAGAGTGTACAGGTGAATATGATAAACTTGAACAGAGTGGACAGGTGTGAATATAATAAACTTGAACAAGGTGTTCAAGTAAATATACTTAACTTGAGCAAAATCAACAGATAAATACAATAAGCATGAGCAGAGTGGACAGGTAAATATGATTAACTTGACTAGAGGTTACAGGTAAACATACCAAAAATGAGCAGAGTTGACAGGTGAATATAATAAACATGAGAAAAATTGACAGACAAATATAATAAACATGAGCAAAGTGGACAGGTAAATACAATAAACATGAGCAAAGTGGTTAGGTAAATATAATTAACATGAGCAAAGTGTACAGGTAAATATAAGAAAATTTAGCACAGTGTACAAGGTGAATATAAAACAAACAGTATAGGCAGAGTCGAGACGACAGATGAATATGGTTTTTATAGACGTTCAATTTTTGAATTTGCCTTGGAGTTCATAATTTTGTTATTTTTTCCTCGATGAAACGAAAACAATAGTAATACATATAGTTAAAAATCACAGTGTCATATACACTGTTGTTAATAAAACTGTTATTTAAATGGGCTATCTAATAACTTACAATTATATGTGTATTTGCAGATGAGAAACCCGAAGTTGTAACTGAGGAACCCAGAGTTGTAACTGAAGAACACACAGTGAACGGTTCTGGCTCTTATCAACCCCCAGAAAATACTAAATGGGATGCCAATAATGAAATATGGAAGCCTGTCTACTATGATGCTCATGACTTTAATCCGCACGATCCTTTTGTCAATGCCACCTTTCTCGAGTGAGTAGACTGACCATCCGTACTATTCAATTTTTAATGCCACCTTTATCGAGTAAATAGACTGACCATCAGTACACTCCAATTGTCAATGCCACCTTATCGAGTAAGTAGACTGAGTATCAATATACTCCAATTTTCAATGCCACCTTTATCGAGTGTGTAGCCTGACCATCAATACGATCTATTTGTCAATGCCACTTTATCGAGTCAGAAGCGGCTATCTGTAGGATCTATTTTTCAATGCCATCTTTATCGAGTAATAACTAATGAAATATAAATTCAACCATAAAATAACAAAACGAAAGAAGTCAATACTATCTTGTTTTTTTTTACAATTCAAATTGTCACTCAGGTAGTAATTGTATTGCTGTTTATGTAAAATATTTTGTAGTAATTTTGATGGGACAACCATTCCACGAACTTGCGATGAGGGTCTACCATGTGTCGATTCCCCTTATCGAACAATTGATGGTACATGTAATAATCTTGACAATCCTAGCTGGGGTGCAGCCGACACTGTACAGTTACGATTTCTTGATCCTATGTTTAAAACGGGTATGTGATTTCATTGTGTATCAAATTGTAAATTTGAAGTCTATGTTGCAATGGTTTTATCAGAAAAAAAATTACTACATGAAAACGTTTTATCCTTTGATAGCTTCGATAGGTCAACTATAATTGAAACGCGTGCCTTTCGTACAATATTTCTACCCTGGTATCTATGAACACTTTATTCCACAAATAAAAAAAATACTATGGATTAAAACTAATGTTTACACGCAGTTAAATCATTGATGACATGCAGTCGATAGTCAATTTAGGCTTTGTCTTGGTACATTGTTCTTTCTGGTGCTAGATATATAGACGTAATTGTATCCTGAATAGTTAAAAACTGACCATGTGTTGAAAAAAATCATAAGAAATATCAAAATTTAATGATGGTATTAATACCCGTTTGTTTTTAACATTTAAGCTGCAATGAATCGTAACTGGAAACGCTATACGGGTATAAATCACTGGATGAGAGCGGAGGTTTAGTTACGTGGATCTCAACATGCAAGACACCCACATTGATAAATTACCCGCGTATTTGTCTATATCAAAGTATGTTCTAAACCGAGAAAAGGGAAATGTCAAAAATTATGTTCCAATCCAAGAGAGAGTAAATGTTAGGAATAATTTTGTATATTTCGTATTATTCCACCGGAAAAAAACAAATCGTCGGAGTGTGATAAGTAAATTGGTAATCAATTTCAATTTCACAATTATTATAAGTAAAAACAGTAATATAACAAAGTGATAGAAGAGATATCCAGCTGTGTGTGGTAAGATATGCGTCATTCTCAGTAGGTACTAAAAACGTTAACATGAAAAGGATGAGAATTAGTACTCACATATATTCAAAAAAGGAATTCGAAAACTCATTTGATCCAAAGAAGGGACATTGGCACTGAAATACCAGAAGAAAGACAGACGAAACAGGCTACACTAGAAATTCTTTTTAACAAATTGCTATGAACCCATGTCTTTAAGTCCTGAGACGTTTTTACTAATACAGGATTAAGGAATATACACCGTCTGAATTAAAACACAATCGTCGTCTGATACATATTTGTCATGTGTGTTACAGTAGTAACAAAGTTGGTTTGATTAAAGAGTAAAATTTCTATATTTTTTTCTTTGTTTTTTTTTCTAATTTCTTATATAATACTTGTATTTTAGGAACTAGCACGAGCGACAATATTCCACGATCAGATAACCTGAAAAGTGCCCGTGAGATCAGCAACGAAGTATTTGATGCCATTCATAATCAACATTGGTCTGAAAAGCACACTGCATCTCTTCTGTGGCTTGGACAATTTTTATCCCACGACCTAGGACTCACCAAACAACCTAAAGGTACATTTTCTATATCAAACTTCTCTCTTGGACAGTTTTTAGTACTCATCAAAAAGTATAAAGGTAAATCTGTATTAATTCTGAGGCTTGGACAGTTTTTAGCCCATGACCTAAGACCCACCTGTCAAACAACATGAATGCAAATGAAGATACATTAACACTAGGCTATATTAAAAAATATCTTCTGATATAAAAAGATTTTTTTTTATCAAGTTGACCAGTATTTGTCAGATTTCTTTATTAGTATTTGTGAGACTAAGTCAGTAATTGCAGGTTTTCTATCTCAGTATTTGTGAGTTTTCTTTTCAGTGTTGATAAGTTTTCAATTTCAGTATTGGTGAGTTTTCTATTTCTGTATTTATTCATTTTCTATTCAGTGTTTTTGAGGTTTCTGTTTCAGTCAATTTTTTGTTTAAGTTTTCTGTTTCAGTCAGTTGTTTGTTTCAGTTTTCTGTTTCAGTCAGTTTTTTGTTTCAGTTTTCTGTTTTAGTCAGTTTTGTATTTCAGTATTTGTCAATTTTTTCCTTCAGTTTTTGTCAGTTTTCTTCTTCTGTATTTGTCAGTTTTTTGTTTAAGTATTTGTGAGTTTTGTATTTCAGAATTTATCCGTTTTGTATTTTTTTTTAATTTGTCTGTCTTTTTTAGCCTTTGTAAATTTTCTTTTGCATTATTTTTCAGTTAACTATTTCAGTATTCATATGTTTTCTATTCTGGTTATGGTATATTATTGATCTTATACCGGAGTCTTCAACGCATATGTGCTGTGTAATTATCATCCAGAAAGAAAGAAAACATACTTTCATATTAGTACTAGGAGACTAAATTTAGTTTCATTGTAATTTGAGCTTTTGCTTCGTGTTGAATGTCTCAATCAAACTTTTTGTTAAAGGACAAACACTAATAGAGCTTTTCTTGAGTTTTTTCGTCAACATTAATATATCATATTCCTAGGGTTCTATCCAGCTAATTCATTCAATTCTTTTAAGTCATAAGAAACCTCAAATTAAAAAAAAATATGCATATGTTTTTTATATCTAAATGGATAGTTTTTATTATACAACTTATGTACATATACTTTTTTCTGAGGAAAATTCTTTAATTTGTCCACATTTAGAAGAAGTTTACTTATTTTTAGTTGCTTGCTTCCATGAAGCAATTCGCCGACATATTTACAAACACTCGTTTCATATGACTTTATAATCATATGAAACGAGTGAGTGGTGAAAAATAATGTTTTTCCAATTCTTGAACCAATGCATGTAATCATCATAAACTAAGTCCTCTGTGCACGATTTTATCATTTTTTTCCCAAAAATATCATATAATCGTCATTTTTTTTTCTCTCTGTTTGTTATGATTTAACAAATATGGTCGCTCATTAAATGCCGTGTTTTGAAGCCGCGTTTTACCGATTGTCACCTTATAGTAAACAAATCACAAAAAGCATGGGTATTGAGCACGTGTTTAACATGTTTAATCAGATATTTGTTTATTTCAATGACAGACCCATGCGTATTGTGGTCACCGGATTTGTACGAGGAGGGTTACGCTCGGGTCACTATGCATACGGAAAATATGTCGGCGAATTGCTTCCTGGAAGCAAGCAATTAAAAAGAAGTAAACTTCTCCTAAATGTGGACAAATTAAAGAATTTTCCGCAGAAAAAAGTATATGTAAACAAGTTGTATAATGAAAACTATCCATTTAGTTATAAAAAACATATGCATATTTTTTTTTAATTTGAGGTTTCTTATGACTAAACATGTTTATAATGAATGAAATTGATGGTACACAATGACAAAATACATCGTTCAATTGTTTTTGCTTGAATATATAGAACGACAATTAAATATAAATATAGAAAGATTTAGTATGAGTGCCAATGGGAAAACTCTCCATCCAAATAACAATTTATAAAAGTAAACCATTATGGGTCAAGGTACGGCCTTCAAACGGAGCCTTGGCTCACACCGAACAACAAACTATAAGGGGATCAGAATTTCTAGTGTAAAACCAATCAACCGGGACAACCAACGGTCTTATCTATATAAAAAAATTAACATAGGTATAGCTTAAACGGGAGAAATACAAAGTTATTTATGTATATTTGTATTTTAGAACCAAAAGATTGCTGTAATGTAACTAATCATGGCGAGTAAGTATTTTTTTCGTATTTACTTAATATTTGGTTACTTTGGTTCACAAATATTTCAAACACTATTCATTTTAACCCATTACGCTGCAGTACATTAAATATCAAACTCCGTCACTGTAAGAAAGACTTAACGAATACAATTAAATTCCTATTCGTCTGCTGTATACCCCAAGCGACGAATTGCGGGGCGGATATATGTTGCAATTGTTCTACCGTTGTCAAATTTGAAATATTATATCAACTTGGATCGGTAAGGGCATTTTTTGTTTTTTATTTAGGGAATGCTATACATGCAGTTGTAACATCTCAACTGTCACCACATTTGAATGTTTAGAGTTGAGCCAGTTCACAACGCAAAAATCTCTTTTTTTATTTTGGCATATCTTTGTAGTCTTTGCGAAATTTTAAAATTGTAACAGCGTCTGTGATGTTCGCTTACATTGTATAATGTATAACTTTTCAAGATTTTTATAGTGTCTCAATTTGAATATATTGACATGATTGACATCATGCTATTACCGAAGAAGGATATCTGTTATCCGAAATATCTGATATTTGTTCATTTTATAGCTATTTTATGGTTATGTAACTTTTTTTGTTGTTCCCTTTTTGACTTGTTATACATTATATTTTGTAGTGTACTGAATCATATTACTAGTACATGATCCATCGCCCTGTAAGATTAATCGATTTATTTAGTCATTTGATAAATATATATAGATTCTTACATTGATACCAGTGGATTATCGGATTTATCCAATCGAGATAGTTAAATTATCAATTTTAAAGTCCGAGCCGTCTCGGCGAGGACTTTAAAATTGATAATTTAACTATCGAGATTGGATAAATCCGATAATTCACGAGTAACTATGTAAGAATCTGTTTCTCTAATGATTAAAAAGACATTTTCTTTTTTGTTAACCGAACATCCCCTTCGAGTGCCTTTCACATTGCACGAAGTTGTCAATTTCATTAACACCTGTTATCATATTTTGATTCATTCAGTTAGCTAAAAAGGTCATGACCCTTAAAATCATCCAATGATCTTTTGAGATCACCAGCAACCACACGTTGATTAAATTTTTGTTATACAATGGGTTCAGAAAGGGATAAATTTCCATAGAATTAGAGAAATATATATATACAACTCGTCTAAACATCAACCCAACAATGTTAGATCTGTAAATTTGCTTTCGCAAATTTTTGGTTCTTCCCTCGCCGGGATTCGAACCCATGCTACTGTGATATCGTGACACTAAATCGCCTGCACTGCAGCCGTCCCGCTAGACCACACGACCACCTGGGCTATATATAAATACTGGGCCGCTCTCAAATGACAGATTTTCACAAAACTTATATTATAAGTATAAAATTATCAGCAATGTCTCGGACAAATGAAAAAATAATGCCATCCTACTATTTTTAAATACAAATGCCCCTTGGAAATATTATTTATTTTTTAAAATTGCTTTGATAGCGCTCTCTTGTGTATACTTTTTTAAAGATTTTTATGAAACTTATATCATATGTTTATATCAGCAAGACAAATTTAAAAATCAGTGCTGATTAAATATGCTTAAAAGAGTAACCAAATATCTCTTTTATGGAATATTGCATTTTATGTCTCTTACGTGTACAATTCTTGCCAGTTCATATAAGCACAATATTTGGGGCAACTTTGAAAATCAGTGCCGATCAATTATTTTTAAAAGATTTATGTCCAATAGAAAAATTAATCATATGGGAAATTGCATTGTAATTGCTCTCAAGCCTTCATTAAAAGAAGAGTGTTTTATTTGCCATTGCATTTGGACTGATAAAATATGTTCGATTTTTCGTTCGAAATTCGGTTATCCTAGCTTGAATTTTCCTGATGGTACATGTTATTATTATTTCCGTGTTTTTACAGTGAACGATGTTTGACAATTGCTGTACCGGATTGGGACCAGTATTACACAGTGAAGTGTAAACATTTTACACGTTCAATTGTTGGTACTAAAGGATGCCTACCAAATAGTACTAACCCTCTAGGTGAGTTTATCGGACCACAGATGAATTATCACGTTGTGAGTGGTTAAACGCCGTCAGCAACAGCCTTTCAACGGCTGATGTAATGAAAGGGAGTTCGGTAACCCCATGGAAATGATAGAAGAAAGGAAAATAATACCTTAAAAACATTTTATAGAAAAAAAATGTAGGATATGTTTAAACTGCAGAATACATTAAGGTTGATTTTTTTTTTTTTTTTTTTTTTTTAAATTTGACGTTTTTTATGTTGTTTCCTTGCCGTTTTCGGATATAAGATCGGTTACTATGTATTTTTTGTCGATCTTTCATTATCTGTTTGAAAGTTCTACATGTTTACTTTTTTTCAAATTGCCGGACAAGACCCTAACTTGTATTGCCATCCAGTTTTGAATATTTATGATCCTAAATCCCGTCTGGACTTAAATTTGGCGTTGGAGAGGGTCCAATTTCACTCATATGGCTCATGAGGTCTTTCCCCATAGAGAGTGGTGATTGCATTGTAGATATAGAGAACATTGTCTATCTTACAGTTGAAAATTATCTTTGAACTAGTTTTTTATGATTATGAGCACCTTTAGATCGTAATACAACTTAATGTTGATGTTAAACTATAATTTTCCATTGTAGATAACTATAAAGAAATCAACAATTTTCAAACAGCCTATATTGATCTCTCTCTTACCTATGGTAATTCTGACGAGGAAGCGATGGAATTGAGAAACCTAACAGGAGGTAACAAACGTGTTGATAAACCGAATGATGAATATCGCGAAACTAAATCAAGAAAGCTAACTACGGACACTGTTAAAACAAAAAATGAATGAGACAATCCTGATAGAGGCAACACACAACTGACAATCTACAACAGACAAAAATCAGACAATATAACAAAGAGACAATTCAAAACAGATGAAAGTTCAGAACAACCTTATGTTTGTGTCATTTTGGTCTTTTGTGGATAGTTGTCTCATTGGCAATCATACCACATATTTTTTTTTTATATTATGGCTTGTGTACATGTTATCAATTCGAGGCAGAAACATTCGTTATCATATTTTAATCATTTCCCAAAGCTTTAATGTATTTTGTTTCAATTTCAAATTTTTGGAACCCCTATGGCCCCTTGCATGTGTATCGATCGTGCATTAGTAGATCACAGTGAAAACGTAGTGTTTACACAGGTTCATAGGTGTAATTTATAACAACCTCGAATAAGATATACCGAGAATCTCACTGATACTTTCAAAACTTGCTATATTTGTAGGAAGACTAAATGTTAAAATAAGTGAACAAGGACAACATCTTTTACCAGAAAGAAATGATACAATAGAATGTCCCATGAAAAAGAAAAACGGAAGCGGATATTGTCAAAAAACAGGTATAAAAAGAACTTATCTCACTTTTAATATTTACTACCGTTTTCATTTCAACTAAAATATGTATAAGAGAGTCAGAAGATACCAGTGGTAAAGTCAAACTCATAAATCTAAAGTTAAATTATCTGTACAATACGGATAAATGAAACATAAATATATTCATTTATGATTTGCTCTTGATAATATCTTTTAATCATAAACCTTGTCCATATTTCATAAAATTCCATGATGGTTTGACAAAGGTATTGGTGTCTTAAAACAAATTTATCACAGACGGAACCTAAATGTTGATGAAAGCTTTGTCCATCTTTCGCGACAAAATTGTCACCAGGGCCGGAAAAAAAAAGAGACTAAAAAGGTTTAGAAAAAACATGATCAACGTTATTTTCTTTTAAAAAATTTCAACTTTTGTTAAACTAAAGTTGAATTTAACATAAACGAAAAACTCTTACGATACACAATATTTTTTCAATGGTTCATTTATAGAAATTTGCATTTGAGCTGGCTTTGTGTACACACAAATATATAGCAAGTACCAACCAACGGATAAAGATGAATGGTATCCTATATAATGAACAAGTGTGTTTTATATAGGAGCACCGAGATCACCCCTAGTTTTTGGTGGGGTTCTTGTTGCTTATTCTTTAGTTTTCTTTATTGTGTCATGTGTACTATTGTTTGTCTGTTTGTCTTGACGGCACAAGTTCTTCAAGGGAATAATTGGATTTTATAAATGAATGGTGATATATTCAGTTCGAGAATGCCACATTAAACCAACGCGATGGGTTGTGCAAAATATATCAACTGTGATAAAAGCTTTGAAATATTTATTTCCACAAAAAACATATTTGCATTGTACATAAATGTTGCCGTAAAATTGTCTACCTACGGACACTTTAAAGAGCGTTACCGTTCTATACATTCTCTAAAAACCGAACATCCCACCCGGCTGAACCGATTGTCCGAGGGGCCTTAATGTCTGATAGGCCTAGACCACTACATGTATATACTCATTGTTGTCAATATACTAGTATGTACTTTTCTTATCCACGAAATAAACGAAATTAAATCCCCTACGAAAATTTCTGCTTTTACAGTAATATAGAGTTTTATGCGACTGTCAAAAAGAGAGGTTACTAGCTATCTATGAAACCAGATTTTTTTATATCAGCAATATGAAAGTTGTTTTCCATTAGTTTCAGATGTTTGAACTTTTAATTTAGTCGATGCAGTTTATTTTTGCACATCTGTCCTACAACTTTAAATTGATTAATTTCTCAGGTGGAAAATAATACACCTTATCGCTATTTGTCCGTCATTACTGGATATCACACAGGTTCCCGTAATCTGATGCCACAATGGAAAAGTGATTGTTTTATGCGTCAAAAGTTCAAGCGGCCGGGTCATCCGGGATAAGCGATAAGGTGTATATAAGGGCACATGCTTCAAATTTCCATTGTGATGCAAAGTAAAATAGTTATAATTATTTGCAGGTGACCCCAGGGTTGACAATATTAACTTTATTGGAGCAACTCATTTGTTAATGGTAAGAGCGCACAATTGGATTGCAGACAATTTAACTGAAATCAATCCTCATTGGAACGATGAGAAACTCTATCAAGAGGCTAGAAAAATTCTCATAGCATTGTTTCAAAACATTGTTTATAAAGAGTATCTGCCAGAAGTATTAGGTCCTTACCTTTCCAAAAACAACAAGCTATGTGTAAATGATACTGGATATCAAGATGATTATAACACCACAGTCAATGGTCAGATCAGAAACGAATTTCTGGGAGCTGCATTTCGATGGGGTCACTCTATTCTGCCTGCTCATCAAGCGTATTTGCTGGATGACCATTGTCTTATGGACTGGTATACTGTTATAGATACGTTTAAATGTTCTGAGATGTTGTATGCTAATGGTGGACTGAATTTAACTGCGTATGTTAGGTGGATGTCTTGGGACAAATCTATGAAGAACGATAGGTAAGTCGTCCTGACAAATCTATGAAGAACGATATGTAAGTCGTCCTGACAAATCTATGAAGAACGATAGGTAAGTCGTCCTGACAAATCTATGAAGAACGATAGGTAAGTCGTCCTGACAAATCTATGAAGAACGATAGGTAAGTCGTCCTGACAAATCTATGAAGAACGATAGGTAAGTCGTTCTGACAAATCAAATATGTCAATAATGCAAAACAATATCAAAATGTATTATATTTCTGTTTTATTCCAACATCGTTGTTAATATTGGTGGTGACATTTTATGTGACTGTCTTAAAAGCTAGCGATAAAGCCTGTTTGAATCCCCCATTTTCTACCCTAGAAAATGCATGTACCAAGTCATGAATATGACAGTTTTTTTCCATTGGATTTTATGTTTGATCTTGCCATTTAATAAGGAACTGTGCTTTTTGATTTCTTCATGGGTTTGGGGTTTTATTCTATTTTTTTTTTAACAAATACCGAAAACCTAGGATAATTAAAAATAAATAGAACTGCATCGTAGTTAACCAAACCAAACGATCGACAATATCAACCAACGGAAAGAAGAGAAGAAGAATGGTGGGTTTAACTTTTAACTGAGACAAAAAGCTTTTACTAGTTATACAGACATCAACTATAAAGATTTATATAAAAGATGTAATTGCAGAAAATCACAGCTGTTTCATATAATCCATAATTGATTGGTTGATTTGAACTATGTACTCATACAATCCAGGTTTAGTCCACAATTTTCTACATGAGGAAATGCATGTACTTAGTCGGGAACATGACGGTTGTTATCCATTCGTTTAATTGGTTTCAGCTTTGAGTTTTTTCATTTAATAAGGGACTTTCCGTTTTGAATTTTACTCGGTGTTCAGTACTTTTTATTCACATGTACAGCTTAATGTGTTTGTTGTCTTATAGGTGTCTTGTTGTCTTATAGGTGTCTTGTTGTCTTATAGGTGTCTTGTTGTTTTATAGGTGTCTTGTTGTCTTATAGGTGTCTTGTTGTCTTATAGGTGTCTTGTTGTCTTATAGGTGTCTTGTTGTCTTATAGGTGTCTTGTTGTCTTATAGGTGTCTTGTTGTCTTATAGGTGTCTTGTTGTTTTATAGGTGTCTTGTTGTCTTATAGGTGTCTTGTTGTCTTATAGGTGTCTTGTTGTCTTATAGGTGTCTTGTTGTCTTATAGGTGTCTTGTTGTCTTATAGGTGTCTTGTTGTCTTATAGGTGTCTTGTTGTTTTATAGGTGTCTTGTTGTCTTATAGGTGTCTTGTTGTCTTATAGGTGTCTTGTTGTCTTATAGGTGTCTTGTTGTTTTATAGGTGTCTTGTAATTTTTTTATTTTTAGGTTGCTGACTCATTGACGTGTTTGTACTTCACAAGTGTGAATTTACAAACATCTTGATAATCTGTTTTTATTATTTTTTAAATTCTTTTAATTTAGAATATTCCGTTTTCATTTGTACAAAACGGAAATGTTGTTGATATTATTAAATATTGAACAGTTGGCTTTAATTGAATTATCCCAAGAAATGAAAGAATGATAAAAAAAAATTCCTTTGCTGAAAAGAAGGAACAACTTACACTTTGAAATCCTCGTCAAGTATTTGGGACGAGGTTTAACACTACAACGTATTAACAGCAACAGTGAACGATTTCGATCTGCATTTGACGGTGAATAATATCATACCGAGTGAAGAATATTATTCAATAACAATCTCAACTTCAATGGCAAATTCAGCAATGCTAAAACTTATTCTTGACTTCCGTTCCATTCTATTTTTATAGTAATCCGTCTAAATTGAAGTTTCCCCTTTAAAACTAGCATACTTTATCATCCTGAAATCGTATTATTATAAGACAATTCATTGGTTAAAACTTTGAAAAAGTCGTCGGGTGTATAACGATTAGTAATGTTGTGAATGTTTTAGTATTTTCATTGATAGATTTATGGAAGACGAATACCGTAATTATCTGTTTGGAGGTGAAGATCTGGCTGCCCGTAACATACAAAGAGGACGAGACCATGGTATATCTACTTACAATCATTTCCGAACCTTTTGTGGCTTGAAACCGGTGTCCTTTGATGATTTTATACTGGAGGACCACGACTGGGAATCGTCAAATGCACTCAGAAATCTGTACAGGTTATTACAGTAGAATAATGTTTAAAACTCAGGTTGTAACTCATTGAAATTACTTAGACGTTTGTTTTTTTATAAAGAAAATTTAATGACGAATTAATTCATCACGAAAGAGATATCTTATAATATTTTAATTGACCTTTAATTCGAACTTTTCTGTAACAAAACAAATTATTCAATTATTTCTTGGTTTGTTTGTATGTAGGATTGCCCATTTACCATATATATTATGCAGTATGTTTTATTGCAGCCGTTGTGTGCATTTTTGAAAGAAAGTTATAAATTAAATAATACATTTGACATATTTATTAAATTATACCAGTAAATTAAATAATATGAACACAATTTGTTTATCTTCTAATGAATGGGTCCCAACAGCCGGTTTGTTCTATGAGGGCCCCCCTCTTCTATTGTGCAATCTGTTGTCAGTTATAAAGGTCTTGTAAAATATTTCCACGGACACACATGCCATCAAAACTAATATATACAACTCATAAGAAGGTTCAATTAAGTTTTCTATGCCAATAATAGTCAAGACTTTCAAATGAGTATGACTTCGTGTAGCAGATTTACTAGCTTCAGACGAAATTTCATTACATGACCCTCTACATTTGTACCTTTAGTTTTGTTGTCCTGTTTTCCCCTAATATTAAGATATAGCTGCTACATGACACATATTTCCCTATTGATGACAAACGCGTCTTTCATGGACACTAAACTTTTAGAAACCTTAAAATGCCATTTAAAACATTCTCTAGCACATCTTCAAAGAATGTGGCCAATTTCTCCTCAATTATTTTCAAACGTTTTCAACTTTCAAATAATTGATGATATTACCGCCAAATGTGGGTTCGTGAAGGTTTTAACAATACTATACTTATTTCAGAGCAAGCCGTTAAATTGTTAAGTGCGATTGAATTTACAAAAACCACAACTTTATAGAAAGGACATAACCATATTCAACTTAATTTTGGAAGTAAATTTAAATATTGTCTTTGTGATGCTATATTAATGCATTGTGTTTAGTCATGTCCGTCAATGCAAATTTGACATCATAGATATAGGAAGATATGTTTTATTGAATATGCATTATAAATCAACGTATGTGTAAAATTGTGAACAGGTATTTTAAGAGTATAATACAGACATCGAATTTCAGTAGGATTTGGCAACAATCAGATTTCGACCCTTTAGAAAAACAAGTACAGGAATAATGGACCCTACACCTTTATTTTTTCGAAATTATATAAATTACTCATGTGTGTATTGAAATTTTTTCTATGCGTCAATAAGCATGATACCTAGGTTCTTCTATGAAATAGTATACTTGACTGTTTTCAGTAATGCCGACGACATCGACCTTTATGTAGGGGCTATGACAGAAGAGTCAGCCGGAGGAAGTATCCTTGGACCTACATTTACCTGCTTATCCATCAAACAATTCTCGCTGATAAGAGCTAGTGATCGATATTGGTACGAACGACCAGGCATGTTTACACTGGGTAAGACTTGATAATTAGTGATAGATATTGGTTCAAAGACCATATTTGTTTACACTAGGTAAGACTTTAAAATAAGGGATCGATATTGGTATGAAAGACCAAACATGTTTACACTAGGCAACACTTTATAATTAGTGTAAGATATTGGAATGAAAGACCAAACATGTTTACACTAGGCAAGACTTTATAATTAGTGTAAGATATTGGAATGAAAGACCAAACATGTTTACACTAGGTAAGACTTTATAATTAGTGTAAGATATTGGTAGGAAAGACCAAACATGTTTACACTAGGTAAGACTTTATAATTAGTGTAAGATATTGGTATGAAAGACCAAACATGTTTACACTAGGCAAGACTTTATAATTAGTGTAAGATATTGGTAGGAAAGACCAAACATGTTTACACTAGGTAAGACTTTATAATTAGTGTAAGATATTGGTAGGAAAGACCAAACATGTTTACACTAGGTAAGACTTTATAATTAGTGTAAGATATTGGTAGGAAAGACCAAACATGTTTACACTAGGTAAGACTTTATAATTAGTATAAGATATTGGTACGAAAGACAAAACATGTTTACACTAGGTAATACTTTATAATTAGTGTAAGATATTGGTAGGAAAGACCAAACATGTTTACTCTAGGTAAGACTTTATAATTAGTGTAAGATATTGGTAGGAAAGACCAAACATGTTTACACTAGGCAAGACTTTATAATTGGTGTAAGATATTGGAATGAAAGACCAAACATGTTTACACTAGGTAAGACTTTATAATTAGTGTAAGATATTGGTAGGAAAGACCAAACATGTTTACACTAGGTAAGACTTTATAATTAGTAAAAGATATTGGTAGGAAAGACCGAAACATGTTTACTCTAGGTAAGACTTTATAATTAGTGTAAGATATTGGTAGGAAAGACCAAACATGTTTACACTAGGTAAGACTTTATAATTAGTATAAGATATTGGTACGAAAGACCAATTATGTTTATAATAGTTAAGATTTCGTAATAAGTGTAAGATATTGGTATGAAAGAACATACATGTTAACACTAGGTAAGACTTTATAATAAGTGATCAATATTTGTATGAAAGACCAATTATGTTTACACTGGGTAAGAGTTTCTATTTAGTGACAATATTGTTATGAAAGACCAAACATTTTTACTCGGGGTAGAAAGTAAAATTACAAAAATACTGAACTCCGAAGAAAATTCAAAACGGAAAGTCCTTAATCAATACTGACAAGATCAAATGATATAAACATCTAACGAATGGACAACAACTGCCATATATCTGACTTGGTACAGGCATTTTCAAATGAAGAAAATGAGTAAGAACTTTAAATGAGTGATCGATATTGGTATGAAAAATCAACAATGTTTACACTGGGTAAAGATTTCAAATTAGCGACAGATTTTGGTATGAAATACAAATCGAGTGTACACTGGGTAAGAAATCAAATGAGTGATCGGTATTGGTATGAAAGACCAAACATGTTTACACTGGGTAAGAATTTCAAATGAGTGACAAATTTTGGTATGATATACAAATCGTGTGTACACTGGGTAAAAATTTCAAATGAGTGATCGATATTGGTATGAAAGACCAAACATGTTTACACTAGGTAAGAATTTCAAATTAGTGACAGGTTTTGGTATGATATACAAATCGTGTGTACACTTGGTTAGAAGTTCAAATGAGTGATCGATATTGGTATGAAAGAACAAACATGTTTACACTGGGTAAGAATTTCAAATTAGTGACAGGTTTTGGTATGATATACAAATCGTGTGTACACTTGGTTAGAAGTTCAAATGAGTGATCGATATTGGTATGAAAGAACAAACATGTTTACACTGGGTAAGAATTTCAAATTAGTGACAGGTTTTGGTATGATATACAAATCGTGTGTACACTTGGTTAGAAGTTCAAATGAGTGATCGATATTGGTATGAAAGAACAAACATGTTTACACTGGGTAAGAATTTCAAATTAGTGACAGGTTTTGGTATGATACACAAATCGTGCGTACACTTGGTTAGAAGTTCAAATTAGTGATCGATATTGGTATGAAAGACCAAACATGTTAACACTGGATCAGTAAACTCATCATAGATACCAGGACTAAAATTTGTTTATACGCCAGACGCGCGTTTCGTCTACAAAAGACTCATCAGTGACGCTCGAATCCAAAAAAGTTAAAAAGGCCAAAAAAGTACGAAGTGGAAGAGCTTTGAGAACCAACATTCCTAAAAATGTTGCCAAAGAAGGTCTTGGTAACAAATGAAAGATTCACGCATTTTGAGGCTGTATGTTTTTAGTTTTGACAAAACAAAACCACACTAGTGTAGCATTTATGTAAAAATCCATCAAGATACATTATTTCTTTTCATGTCAGCATGACATTTATATACATGTATGCGTTTACATACTTTTCCTTTACTTTCGAAATTTCATATGATTTCTTTGGGTTAAATTCTTTTCGGCGGCACATACTGTTACTTAAAAGATACCAGAGGGACAGTCAAACTCATAGATCGAAAATAAACTGACAACACCATGGCTAAAAATTAAAAAGACAAGCAGACAAATAAAAGTATACAAGACAAAACATAGACAACTAAAGACTAAGCAACACGATCCCCACCATAAACTGGGGGTGTTCTCATGTGCTTGAGAAGGGTAAGCAGATCCTGCTCTATATGTGGCACATGTCGTGTTGGTCATGTTAATACAAACCCGGTAAATAATGTGTGTTTATTTTGCAGATCAACTGAACTCTATTAAACAGGTGAAATTAGCAAAGTTGACGTGCCAAGTTTTTGACATACCAACAATTCAAGAGCATGTGTTTGTGCTTGTTAATTATAATAAGTAAGTATAACAGAAACCTGTTAAGATATAAGATCACACACGTGTTAAACCTGCCGACGATTCAAAAGGATGTGTTTGTGCTTGTTAATTATAGATAGAAAGTATAGCAGGAGCCTAAATGTCATATAATTAGACCCCCGCATTAGATAAGACAAACATCAGGCACTCAGCATATAAACAGAATTTTAATCAGCGGTTAAAATTTAATTACACAGTTAAACTGTGATTGTCTCTTCTTTATCTTCGTTAACCTTCAAGGATCGACATTTCTGGGAAACTAAATATTTTGATGTGTACATTTTTGTTATGGAATCCCTGGTAGATCTTAGATAACCAGTAAATGCATTATCTATTTACAAAATGTAACTTTGATTCCGGATATCATCACAACACTTCGTAGCTAAGTTATATCCTGAATAAAATCATTTGTTTATGAGGTCGTAATTAAAAATATAAATAATGTTAATTAAAATGTTTCAATCTCAATGATATCACTTATTGCTTATTTTTTTTGTAGTGCCAATCCTTTGTGTAACTGTTCGTCCTTGACTGGCCTGGATTTCAGTTTGTGGCAGGAATAAGTTTAACGAAACGTATATTTGCAATGTATTCCGGTGTAGTTCTGATGAAATAAAGAACCAGAGACTTGGAACTGTTTTTTTTTTTAAATATGATTGAGTTACTTTAAGATATTTACTGGATCTATTCTAAATATCCGGGTGTAAGATACCTAGCTGATAGTTTTGTACGCCAAACGCGCAATTCGTTTACAAAAAAAAACAACCCTATGACGCTTTGTTTAAAACGTTAATAAAAATCTTTGTTTGTACGAACTATTATTTTTTAAACAGTTTATTTATAAATATGATCATATTAAAAGTGAATCATGTCAACACTGATTACTGACTACAAGTATGGTGATCCCATACAGAAGGACACCTCCAGAAGCAGTGTAATCGACGCAGTGGTAGTAACTGGACACAAGGCTTTTGTACGCAAGGCATCCTTTCGTCTAAAGTAGACTAATAAGTGACGCTACAGTAACAAAAAATAAATGTTGAAGAGCATACTAAAATGGCTTTCTCCATTTTAAAAAAAGGAATGGTGTTCACGAAAACAAAATTATTTAAAAAAAATGCAACTGAAGTAACTTGACATTTAATTTACTATCTTTACGATGGATTGAATTTTTCGTGGGTCATGAGTATAATCTTGTCTTTGGTAGACGGTTGAATAAAGGGACACATGTATTCAAAGTAAAAATAGCAAAAATACCTAAATCAAGGAAAGTTCAAAACGTCCTCAGCGGATGCGGAGGCGTCCACAAATATTCACTCTGTGGTTAAAATTTTAGAAATTTTAATAACTTTCTTAAACTATCCTGGATTTGAACCAACCTAGGACAGAAGCTTGTTTATGACTAAAAGCTAGTATCTAGAAGGAAAATTTGTAAGATATTTCCTTTTTTAGCTCACCTAGCCCGAAGGGCCAAGCGAGATTTTCTCATCACTTGGCGTCCGTCGTCTGTCGTCCGTCGTCCGGCGTCGTCTGCTAACTTTTACAAAAAATCTTCTCCTCTGAAACTAAGGGGCTAAATTAAACCAAATTTGGCAACAATCATCATTGGGGTATCGAGTTCAAAATATGTGTCCGGTAACCTGGCCAGACAACCAAGACGACCCAGCGCCATGACTAAAAATAGAAAATAGAGATAAATTGTAGATTTTGGCTCATTACTCTGAAACCAAAGCATTTAGTCAAATATGACGGGGTAAAATTGTTTATCAAGCCAAGATCTATCTGCCCTGAAATTTTCAGATAAATCGGACAACCCGTTGTTTGGTTGCTGCCCTAGAATTGGTAATGTTAAGGATTTTTTTTTCTGTTTTTATACGCCCGTCTTTTAGACGGGACGTATTATGGTATACCGTTGTCCGTCTGTCCGTCCCGTCCGTCCGTCTGTCCGTCGTACCGTCTGTCGTCCACACTTCGGACAATAAGTCAAAAACACTTTCACCAATTTCCATGAAACTTAAGTGAATTGTTTATATCTATTGACGTAAGCTCCCTTTCGTTTTTTTTTAATTTCAGATTTTAAGTTTTGGATTTATGGGGCTTTATTCATAAAAGAGGGGATTTTCAACACTTCGGACAATAACTCAAAAAGGCTTTCACCAGTGTCCATGAAACTTAAGTGAATTGTTTATATCTATTGACGTAAGCTCCCTTTCGTTTTTTTTTAATTTCAGATTTTAAGTTTGGGATTTATGGGGCTTTATTCATAAAAGAGGGGATTTTCAACACTTCGGACAATAATTCAAAAAGGCTTTCACCAATGTCCATGAAACTTTGGTGAATTGTTTATATCTATTGATGTAAGTTCCCTTACAATTTTTATAAATTTCAGATTTTACATTTCCGTGTTATGAATTTTTATGCTTTAAAAAAGGCAAATAAAAAAGGCAGTAAAAGACAAAATTTTATGCAATTTTGATAAATTGTTTATATCTATTGACCTTAATAGTGCCAATTTTTTGTGCATTTTTATTTATTATTTGGGGGGAAGAGGTATTTGACACGGCTCACACTATTTCTAGTTGATCATAAAAATTCATTTAAAGCATAAAAGACAAGTTAAAAGAGCAACGGGCGTATCATGCGCTAAAGGGCAGTCCTTTATTGGTTATTATCTTGAAGATTATTATAGATAGAGATTAACTGTTCACAGCAATCATGTTCAGCAAAGAAAGATCTACAAATAAGTCAGCATAATCAAAATGGTCAATTGACCCTTTAAGGAGTAGTTGCTCTTTATAGTCAATTTTACTAATTTTTCTTTAATTTTTGTAATTTTTCACAAAAATCTTCTCCTCTAGAAATTCTGGGCTAAATTTAACCAAACTTTGCCAAAATCATCATTGGGGTATCTTGTTTAAAACAATGTGTCCGGTGACCCAGTCTGCCAACCAAGATGGCTGCCATGGCTAAAAGTGGAATATACGGGTAAAATGTAACAATTTTCATAAATTTTGGTAAATTTTTACAAAATGTTTTTCTCTGTAAGTACTGGGCAAAGTGCATTATAGATAGATACATTGTTAGCAGCAAGAGGAGTGTTTAGTAAAGTAATATGACGTCACAGGGGTGGGCCAATATGTACGAACACATTACCATCAACAAAACACAATTTTGTCATGAATCCATCTGTGTCCTTTGTTTAATATTTACATAGACCAAGGTGAGCGACACAGGCTCTTTAGAGCTCAAGTTTCTATTTGATATTTATATATGGACAAATTTTTTCTTCCAATTAACATTACATACAGTCTGCAGTTAAAGTTCCTTACACACTTATTAGCTTCAGAAAGAAGTCGAGACACTGGGTTCCGTGAATACGTTACGAATTGTAACCCAAACAGAAGGAGCTACTTCTTAAAAGACCAGTTGATAACCAACTTTTTAGCTCATCTGGCCCAAAGGGCCAAGTGATATTTTCTCATCACTTGGCGTCTGGCGTCCGTCGTCGTCCGTCGTCCGTCGTCATCCTGCGTTAACTTTTACAACAATCTTCTCCTCTGAAACTACTAGGCCAAATTTAACCAAACTTGGCCACAATCATCATTGGGGTATCTAGTTTCAAAATGTGTCCGGTGACCCGGCCAACCAACCAAGATGGCCGCCATGGCTAAAAATAGAACATAGGGGTAAAATGCAGTTTTGGCTTATAACTCAAAAACCAAAGCATTAAGAGCAAATCTGACAGGAAGTTGAATTGTTGATCAGGTCACGATCTATCTGCCCTGGAATTTTCAGATGAATCGTATAATCGGTTGTTAGGTTGCTGCCCCTGAATAGGTAATTTTGAGGAAATTTTGCTGTTATTTTGGTTATTATCTTGATTATTATTATAGATAGAGATAAACTGTAAACACCAATAATGTACAGCAAAGTAAGAACTAAACATAAGTCAACATGACCAAAATAGTCAATTCACCCCCTAAGGAGTTATTGCTCGTCAAAGTCAATTTTTAACAATTTTCAATAACATTTTCCACAGAAACTATTGTTATAGATAGAGATAATTGTAAGCAGCAAGAATGTTTAGTAAAGTAAGATCTACAAACACATCACCATCACCAAAAGACAATTTTGTCATGAATCAATCTGTGTCCATTGTTAAATATTCACTTAGACCAAGGTGAGCGACACAGGTTTTTTAGAGCCTCTAGTTTCTTTGGTCATGAAAAATTTGACAACCTTAGAAGTTACAATATTAAAGTAGTAATTCTAGGTGAGAAAAGTGATTATATAACGTTTTGAAAAATATCCTGATTTCGAACAGACAACAGGAAAAAGCCTAAATAATGTCCGAAAAGCTTTCACCGAACTAATACACATTTGTGTTTAGGGACCAGCTGTTGCTCGCCTCAACATGCAGGATTTTCTGACGGTTGAAAACTAATTAGGGGCCATAGGCTGTTTTCTTCTCTTTGGTCGGGATATTGTCTCTTTGACACATTCCTTATTTCCATTCTCAATTGTACGATTTATAAAATTTTCAATTATAATTTAATTCCATAAAATCTATAATAAACTGACAAAAAATGTGTGATAAATATGTAAACATAACTCAATATATAAAAATGCAAACATACTTTAGACATCGGATTATTGTTGGTTTAGACATCGAATTATTGTTGGTTTAGACATCGGATTATTGTTGGTTTAGACATCGAATTATTGTTGGTTTAGACATCGGATTATTGTTGGTTTAGACATCGGATTATTGTTGGTTAAGACATCGGATTATTGTTGGTTAAGACATCGGATTATTGTTGGTTAAGACATCGGATTATTGTTGGTTTAGACATCGGATTATTGTTGGTTTAGACAGGAAAATAACAAAAATACTGAATTCCATCGAAATTCAAAACGGAACGTCCCTAGTCAAATGGCAAAGTCAAAAAATAAAACGCATCAAACGAATGGACTACAACTGTAATATTCCTGACTTGGTACAGGCATTTTCCTAATTCGAAAATGGGGGATTGAACCTGGTTTCATAGCGCTAAACCTCTCACTTGTATGATATTAAACAGATATATCATGTTTTAGGAGGGGTATAAAAATATTGTAAAAAATAACAGTCGAGAGAATGTTTAATATCGCGAGCCGTAACACGAGGGAAATTCATTCTCAAGACTGGTATTTTTCGCAAATACCCCTCAGGAGCATACTGTATCTGTTTAATTACACCGAATTGTAAACGTACAAAACGCATTGATGATCTTGACATTACAAGCGTGTAGTCGGATAGAGTATTTTTGGCAAATACCACGGCAGAGAGGGTAAAAAAGGCATATCCGTTTTACATATACCCCGGCGCTGTTTAAAAATGTCGATTTTCATTTGATAAGTAAATTGGTGAAAAGCTCACTGGCTATCAACCAATCAAAACCCAGGATTCTTACATAAGGTGTAATTATGCATCAAATTCTATTATTATCTCATTATGGGAGAAGTTAGCGCAATAAAATCAATTGTAATCCAACATAAGAAATTATACGATAATTCAAAACCCCAAGCAATTATTTATAAAAGTTTTGGTTATGTAACTTTTCTTAAAAAGTCTATAACTTTGCCAGATTTGTTTTTCATTCATAATCAATTGTGTCTGTACGGCCATTTTATTACGATAAAACGACGAAAACAATAACAGGTCACTGTACGGCCTTCAGTAATGAAGTAAAATTAAAAAGGCCAAAGTGTTAAAATGTGCAATGGTCCAAATAAAAAAATCAACGGCCTGATTGACATTACAGTAAAAAACTAAAAAACAAATGTTGATGACAACAACAAAAGAAGTCAACTAAATAACAGGTTCCCGAGTCTGACTTGGGACAGGAAAATACGAATCACGTATTGGGTTTTATATGCTGTTAGGGTTTCGCATGTTTGTTTACAAAATCGTTTAGTTGTCTTCAAAAACTAGAACTCATTATTTAGAAAACTATGATTTTATTGTAGTATTTTCATTTTCTATATCACAGTATCAATTACAGTGGAACATGAACAGGGAAAAGTTGTTATAGCATAGCACTAAATATGTTATACAACATATTGTCTGATTTCACTAATGTTCCCGCCATAACTGTAGGTTGATATCGGGTAAATCAGAGCAAAGTACTAGTCCGTTCCTGAAATTAATAACAAAAAAACAAATGTTTATTATATACACAATATCGATAAATGTTATAAAAGAGGGACGAAAGATACCGGAGTGACAGTCAAACTCATAAATCGAAAATAAACTAAAAACACCATGGTTAAAATAAAAAAGATGAAGAGACAAACAAAGTACATATGACACAAAATAGAAACTAAAGAATAAGCAACACGAACCGAACCAAAAACTAGCTGTGATCTCAGGTATTCGCTTGATTATACAATAAGCCAAAGTAACTATTTTAATTTAAATCATCAATTAAAACTTTGTAGTTACTTGCGATATCATAATTAATCTACTTTGATAAATCTGGACATAACTTCATCTTGAATTTGTCTGTTTTCCTATTTTAAAGAAACATACGCTTGTAATTTGTTTCTTGAATTAACAAATAAGAGTAAACCAAATCACAAAACCACAAAACAATATAGAGTTAAACAAGAGGCTCTCAAGAGCCTGAATCGCTCACCTTAATTTTTTTGGTTAAATCTCTCATCAATGATTATTTTGGCTTTTCAATTTTATTTAAATGTTCTTTGAATCGTCCTATTTTCTTTAAAAGCAAAAAAAATTCATTTTCTCCTATGTTCTATTTTAGCCATAGAAGGTATGTTTCTTGACATACAAGGAAATAAAATATAAAATTTATACTAGACACTCTGAAACTTATTTAGCCTAAGTTTAGCTGAAATTGATACAGCAGTTTCAAGGGAGAAGATTTTTAAAAGTAAGTCAACATGATGAATAAATTGTGAAAAAAGTCTTTAAAGGGCAATAACTCCTTTAAAAGGGGTCAATAAACAATTTTGGTCAAAATGAATTATTTGTAGATCTTACTTTGCTCAACATTTTTGCTATTACCAGTTTATCTGTATCTATAATAATATTCAAGATAATAACAAAAAACTGCAAAATTTCTTTAAAATCATCAATTCAGGGGCATTATACCTGAAAAACCAGTTACCCAATTCTGCTGAAAATTTCAAGACTGACCTTGACCTAATAAATACTTTAACTTCTTGTCTTATTTGCTCTAAATGCTGGAGTTTTTGAGATATAAGCCAAAAACTGCATTTTACCCTGTGTTCTATTTTTAGCCATGACGGCCATGTTTTTTGACGAAATAGAAAATAAAACACAAACTTTATTTTATTCACCCTACTGATAATTCAGTTGAAGTTTGGTTGAATTTGGTTGAGTAGTTTTAGAGGAGAAGATTTTTTAAAGTTAGCAAGTATGATGAACAAATTGTGAAAAATTGTCATTAAAGGACAATAACCCCTTAAGGGGTCAATTGACAATTTTGATTATATTAACTTATTTGTAGATCTTACTTTGCTGATCAGTTTTGCTGTTTACAGTTTATCTTTATCTTTAATAATATTCAAGAAAATGACCAAAAACTGCAAAATTTTCTAAAAATTACCAATTAAGTGGCAGGAACCCAACAATGGGTTGTTTGATTCATCTGAAAATTTCAGCGCTGATAGATCTTGACCTAATGAACATTTTTACCCCATGTCAGATTTGCTCTAAATGCTTTCGTTTTTGAGATATAAGCCAAAAACTGCATTTGACCCCCATGTTCTATTTTTAGCAATGGCGACCATGTTTGTTGATAGATCAGAACTTCGGATACAATTTATAAACTAGATACCCTAAGGAACATTCAGTTAAAGTTTGGAAGTATTTGGCCAAGTAGTTTCAGAGGAGAAGATTCTTGAAATAGTTTACGACGACAGACGACGGACGACGACGGACGCCAAGTGATGGCATAAGCTCATTGGCCCTTCGGGCAAGGTGAGCTAAAAAAAAGAGTCATTACAACATGCCCATCATAAGGAAACACAGAGTCTAGTAAACTGTAACTTAATAAATCAACAAAAAGACATAAAGACAACAAAATATATACAGACACCACCCTATTTTCTTTAAAAAAAAAAAAAAAACAACAGTTTAGTGATAACCAATGACAATCACTACATTTGGCAGGTTAAAATAAGTTATATGGTCGGTCAATCCTCTGCCTTTTAATATTCATTTGAAATAAAACAAATCTGTTCATCGCACATTTTATTTTATAAAATTGCACTTCTACTGACCAGTAAAAGTATGAAATTGGAACTTTTTGTACTTGACTGTATTAACGTTTTACTGGAACATTCTTAATTGGTTTGAATTTAAATCGAAATTACTAGATTGTAGTCTAAACATACTGAAATTCTGAACATGTAATAAAAGTCTAAACTCATTCTTGCTATATAACCAGTTCTTGGCCTGCTTTCAAAGTCTGCTTTATTTGTCTATTTGACTCGATTCCTATTTATATTTGTTTACCTGTTTACAACATTATTGTCATAGGTGTTCTAATTTCTGTGATTTTCTTAAATGTACCTACCAGTCTGATACTACATTGAAAATGTTTCTTTGGATTTGGTGTAAACCGAAGTTCTCACAGAATATCTTTGATAGCTTTATTCTCTTTATTGAACGCAACTGATCTGAAATATAAAACATCAAACTTAGAAACTAGATTTTTGTTTTCTATTTTCCATATAAATATTGAAAAAAAAATCATATAAATTAAGTTTAAGAAACTCCCGACTTTTACAATATGCCTACAAAAATGCGTAAATTTTACTATAACTTTGACTTGTAACATTCGTTCTAGCAAATTTTTCCTAACAATTTAAGTTTTTAGGTTCTTTGATATTATTTATTTAAATCAACAGTTTAAATAAAACTATCAAAAACAGGTTGAACTGAAAAGAAAAATTAAACTAAAAAAACAGGGAATGAAAGTTTGAAAGACAGCAAATGAAAAATCAACATTTCAACCTGTAAAAATAATCAAATGGAAAGTTAATTAGGGGATACATCACCATATGTTCTTAGATAATGGTCAATGCAAAGGTATGCATACAGTAAGCCTTATGATTGTTCTGAATACTAGAATAGTTAAAAAAAAAATGAAAAAAGAGAGGGGATATGATTTCCAACAATATCCAAAACAGATAAAATTTCCTGTAATTAAGCAAACATAAGTCGTGTTACAGCTTTCAAACAGAACGAACCATATACCGTTGAATAAACTATAAAGGTCACAATATGATAAAGTTTTAAGAAGAAAAAATTAAACGAGAAAACTAACGGTCTGATTAAGCAAAAAAAAAATTGCCGTGACGTTGTCAGTTATTTGTCGTCACCTAAGGAACTCGAATATACCTCTATTATCCTCCATCTTTCGTTATATATACGTAGATTTGATAGTTTACAACAGTTATTCTATGACATATTTTTTCTGACAGTTTTTATGATCAATTAAAGCTCGTTAATACTATATTTATATTAAACAAACCTACCGTCAGTGAAGCCAACTGCTGAATCTGGTGTCTCATACCAGAATCGATCCCCCTTTTTCAAAGCTTCAAATTGTTCTCCAATTAGACAGGCAAATGTAGGTCCAACAAGTCCACCGTGAATTTTGTTTTCTGTGATAGCTCCTGCAAACAAATCAATGTCCTCCACATTCCTGTAAAACAGTGATATAATGTACGAAAAAAATTGTAAACAGTGGGAAATATACGGGACAACATTATATTAAAGAAATCCGGTATTAAACAGCGGAAAATATACAGGAATACCGAAATAAGCGGGAAATAGTCTGATAAGAAAGAAATCCTTTAAACAAAAAGTCATAACGTACATTATAACCAAAAGATATAATATTTTGATTTTTTTGCTTATAACCAAAGTGTAAACAGACACACATATTAGTTATCAAAGGTACCAGGCTTATAATACACCTTATCGCTATTAGCCTACTCGGCCGGCCGACCCGGCCGCTTGACCTTTTGACGCATACAACAATCACTTTTCCATTGTGGCGTCAGATATTTTGTTTTATGATGTAAAAAAAAAACCGGGAACCTGTGTGATTTCCAGTATTGGCGGACAAATAGCGATAAGGTGTATTTATAAGCCAGACTCACGTTTCGTCTACATATGACTCATCAGTGACGCTCATATCAAAATATTTAATTAGCCAACCAAGTACAAAGTTGAAGAGCATTGAGGATAAAAAATTCCAAAAAAAATGTGCAAAATACGGCTAAGGTAATTTAAGTCTGGGATTAAAAAAAATCCTTAGCTTTTCAAAAAATTCAAAGTTTTGTAAAAAGGAAATTTATAAAAATGACCACATTATTGATATTCATGTCAACACCGAATGTTGACTACTGGGCGGTAGATACCATCGGGGACGAAACGTACACCAGTAGTTGCATCGATCCAGTGGTGTAAATAGTTATCAAAGGTGCCAGGATTATAATTGAGTATGCCAGACGTGCGTTTCGTGGACATAAGACTTATCAATGACGCTTATATCAAAATATGTTTAAGCCAAACAAGTACAAAGTGATGAACAACATTGTGGATCCATAATTCCAAAACGTTGTAACAAATACCGCTAAGGTAATCCATGCGTGGGATAAGAAAATCCTTACTTTTTCAAAAAAATCAAAGTTTCGTAAACAGGAAAATTATAAAAATGACCACATTATTGATATTAATGTGAACACCAAAGTGTTGACTACTGGGCGGGTGATACCATCGGGGTCAAAACGTCCACCATCAGTTGTACCGACCCAGTGGTGTTCATAGTTATCAAAGATATCAGGATTATAATTTAGTACGCCAGACGCAGACACACATAAGTGTTTACAACAAGATTAAATGTGTTACCTTACATTAGTTTCTTGAATTATTCGAACTCATTGATGCTCATGAATACATATCACCCAATCTTCATACATACAACATACTTCACACGGGGATCAAACTATTGACTTAGAAAACTTTTGATATTTTAAGACAACTATTCAAATATTCTTTATATGCCTTTCTCAAGTCAAGAACCTGAAGTACAGATCTTTTTGTTAGTTTAGGTTAGTCATATTTGTTTTTTCATCAGTCATTTTGTTATGCCGTTCCATTAGTTTTCCAAATTGAAAAGTTTCATATCATTTATTTCTGGACCTGTTATAGCCGACTATACGCATGGATTTTTCTCATTATTGAAATTCCATGTCGTACGCTAGCCTATAATTGCTTACTACCACTTCAAGTGGATAGTGGGGAAACATACCACACCCCTTTTTATATCATCAGTTAACTCACTGGTACAGATCTTTCAATATCCGTGTTACACTCCATCTATGATCCTCCAACCCCTCGTGTGCATTAGGATTCCACTGTGAAACAGTCGATAATCCACAGTGTTCTCTGAAGGCGTTGTATGATGGAAGGCCGTGATCTCGTCCTCTCTGAATATTTATGGCTGGAAGGTCGGAACTCTTGCCATTTTTCAAGAACAGGAGATCTCTTATTTCTTTTACGAAAAACCTGTAAACGAAAGATGTTTTTGTTTATTAATGTGGCAACATTTGATAAAGTTAAAATAAACCTGAATAATAAAACTACATTAATGAGAAAATGTACACGTTTTTCGATTTTTCTATCAGATTTTTTCAATAATGTGATTTCGTCGTTCTACTTTAAATAGATTCTCTGAACATGTGAGATCTATCATTGCTATTTCATTTCAAACCAAAAATTTAAACTTAAAAAATATGTGGTTTTCTAAAACATTCGATGCCTATGTTATTAAAATAGTGGTTTTAAAAGTATTAATGAATGACAATTTTGAGTTCATGACCATTAATAATAAGCTTAATTTCTATTAATAAGCTGTGAAAACATCAATCTTACGTGTTGGTATCTTATATAATAAGACATTACCGATTCATAAACCTTCATACATTCTTATATTATCGGTATATAACATTTTAATGCATCAACCATCTGTACATAACTTTTTATTGATAAACCATTTATACATATCATTTTCACTCTCGACAGTACCAAAATAAGAAGCGTAAATGCACATGTTTTCAATACAGAGGATAACAAAGACAGAAAATAAGAACACAAACAACAACATAGATGTAAATGCAACCAATAAATTCAGTACACAAAGAACTGTTTCAGAAACGTTTCAAAGTAATCCTGAAGCAAACCAAGGAAGTCCAAACGAAACATGAAGATTGATTGAACCACAAGATTACCAAACGTATATATTGTTTTAAAGTACCAATCTGCTAGTCTCTCAAGTATTTATGGTAAGTATCAAATGTACCTATTGTATCCAAGGCTTAGTAGTAATTGTAAGTAACAAATGTACCTATCAGTATCCATGGCTTTATCGTATGACAACCATCTCATCAAGGCTGGTACTTTTTTCCCTTCTTGTTTTTGTATCATGTGTGTATTCATAAACTCTTTTTCCAGGGGATAGTGTTCAAATGAGACATAATCATGGAACAGGTAGGCTTGTTCTGGCATGACTTGGGAATGTCCAAACCGAAACGCAGCAGCGGCAAATGCATTTCGGATTGATGGATTAAAATCTGGATCGTAAGGGTCATCATGTCCCGATGGTGATAAATCAAGGTCATAATAGGTCATAGCATCTGGACCAATTACACCAGGTAAATATTCATTATAGGATATGTGTTGTATCATTGCGGCTACAATTTTACGTGTTTCTTGAAAAACTTTTTCGTCATCCCAATGATGATTTATAACTGTAAGTTCATCTGCAATCCTGTTATGTTCTCGCATCAACAAAATATGGTTTCCTCCAAGATTTGGCACTACATCTACTCTGCTATCGCCTATTTATAGTAGAATATAAATACAGCATAATTCATATGAAAACAATGAGTTCAAAATATCGATTGTATCAAAGTGAAAATAGAATAATCGACTCTTTCGTTTTATCTACATATATTTCCTATTTTTGTAGTTTCCTAAAAATGTTCCTTGCTTAGAAATATATAATAACAGCGTGTTGACATTGAAACTTCAAAAGGATTGATAACAAATTAACAATAGCGTGTTGATCACCCAAAACTTCAAAAGGATTGATATCAAATAAGTAACAGCGTGTTGACGTTGAAACTTTAAAAGGATTGATAACCAATTATTTGCAACAGCGCGTTGACCTCCGAAACTAGAAGGAGTTTTGCAATGATTATCACAAATGTTTGACGATCATACGGATCGACATAAACATTAGAAACTATAAAGATGTGTTTCGGTAAATTTTTATCGAAGCAGTCAGAAGATTCTGTAGAACTATATTTACCAGCAGCTTGACAGACATCATTCGGGTTTAACTTCAGACACATTCCAGCAGCATTTGCAGGTAGCAGATTCGTATCTGTACACCTCATTCGACCTTCAAAACAAAAACTTTACTTGAGGCATTGAAACACATGATAGTATTATTAAGCGCGGCTGTATCGGTAGAAAACAATGTACCGTACGCTGACCTATAGTTGGTAATGTCTGGGTCATTTGGTCTTTTGTGGATAGTTGTCTCATTTGCAATCATACCACATCTTCTTTTTTTTTATAGTTAACAACACAGACAAATACGATGATGATGATGATGATTCTTGATAAATGGTACAAATGATTATTTAAAATTAACGGTTAACTTTACAGAGCTTATAATGAATCTCATTCAAAAGGAAAGTAATTTATCTGTCAGTCTACAAGTAACCATAACTTTCCGTACTAACGCAAAACACAAACATACAAAATACGCTTCACAAAACCCCTATTGTCGGCGAAAATGAGAGAAATTCAAATGAAGGCCGTATCTTTACCTACAATGGTTTACTTTTGTGAACTGTTAATTGGATGAAGAATTGTCTCATTGACACTCATACCACATCTTCTTATATATATTGAAGCCTAATATATACAGAGAAAAAGAATATAGAATTTAATTTTCAGATAACAGCAAACACTGGCTACAATATCATTGAAGTTACATATAAACAGATGTTCTCTAGTGAAATATAAACACCATTAATTTGAATAAAAGCCAACCTCCGGAAAACTCTCGTAGACCGTCCATCTCTTTCTTAGTAGATCCGTACAGCATAGAACCATCAATGTACGCGGTTAATTCATTTACTTGTTCCCTATGTCCTTCAAAAGAAACAAGTTATTGTATATTAGTATAGGATAAACTTATGGAAAAGAAATGAGTATGTTTAACAACTTTATAAAGCCCTCTCACGCTTAGTTTCAAATTATTTTACGTAGCCGATTTCAGAAAAATCGGTTCGGTTGTGTTCTACCATCTTGAATTTTAAGATAGAAGAATACAATCGGTCTAGATGAGAGAGGGATGCAACTCATTTTGTGAGACTTTAATCTAAATGAAGAAAATCATATAAAAAAATACTGAATATCTTCTGTTCGGTACAATTTTCCCCCTATCATTCATATTAGGGTTCCTGACTCATATCAACGTATTTTTGAAAGGAATGTGAAATAAAGTTACATTTATTTTGTTTAGCGGCATAAAATTTGTTTTTCATTTCATGAGACCCATCTATCTTAATGGTTTTTGTTAATTCATTCATACTGTTATCTGTTTCCGTTGTCAACGTTTGTACATTAAGACTTTGATTCACTTCTATAAAACTTAGATATTCTTTCTACTTTTTAATTTAAAGCAAAAACCGGCATCAATTTAAATACATGTATATAACTGTTTGCCTTTATTAATATACAAACCTGTCATGTTATGACAAGTATAGGATCAACCTGATGAATACCAACAAGGAAAATGTTGATGTCATATGCACTACGTTTAGATGATGGTTCTTTACGTACCGTCCATTTATAATGTGATCATTAGATCAATAGTAATTTAAAACTGTTTGATTGGTCGAAAATAATTCGAATTATTTGTCTACACCAATCAACCATTTTTCTGGTCCTATTTCTATTATACCTTTAAACTGTGAAACGGATATGTTTAACATGAGCTTGATTGTCTGTTTGAGTCATAAAGTATGTATTTACCTGGAACACATCCTACTGTAGCTGGAGACGACCGTACAAAGTTCATACAGGTAGACTTGAAATGGGCATCATCTTCTGGTACCTCAATGGTGAAGCAAGCAGGACTAAAGTTACAATAATTCATAAGTAACGATAGAACAAGACTTTAAAACAACATTTGTGTAGGAAAACTGGTGACAAAAATATTATATACCCTCAAGTTCATATGCTTCGTGTGTGTTCTTTTTTTGTAAATCGGTTGGAATGGGAACATCAACTTACTAAATTTTGAATATTACCATGCATTGCTTCTTTTCTTCTTTTTTTGTAATATTTTTCGATTTGATTTTAGTATCTCATATCGGTGCTCTTCTGGTATTTGTCTAGGATTACTCAATTTGTCTATGTACAGCTCAATGAATAACCAAAAACAAAATCAAATTGACGAACTAACTCATAACACATTTCTTTTTACATAATCATGAAATAGACTTATTGATTCAAACCGTACATGTCTTTTTATCTCACTTACTTGTCTTCATTTGCCTGGTCACAACAGTCCACTTTTGCTACAAACAAACATAGTTCAATTGCTTGAGAATTCTAGGACAAATTGCATACACAGCATTGAAAAACGCATAATAGAAGATTTGACTGATTTGGTTTTGTGTTTTAACGCCCCTTTTAAGCACCACTAACTTATTTTTGGGAAATATTTTTAGAAAATCAAAAGTGACATCACTAAGTGCGTTGATGGCTTTGGCTATTTTTTCTATGTATCCATTTTTATTATGTAGTTAGTCACCACTTCGGTTTTATCATAAATATCTATTATATAGCCATTTTATATAATTTACTGTGTGCAAATGTATGAATTATTCTAAATAATAAGGATGTTCTTATCCTAGACAAAAAACCTTAGCCGTATTGGTCACAACTTTTTGGATCTTTTGGTCCTCGATGATCTTCAACTTTGTTATTGTTTTGGCTTTCGAACTTTTCTCATCTGAGCCTCACTGGTTAGTCTTGTGTGGACGAGACGCACGTCTGACGTGTTGTATTTTAGACCTTGTGCCGTTTGGTAGCTATTCTTCGTGTGTTTCTCTGTCTTATATGTTCTCCCATTTATTTTTATGGTAGCCCTGTCATGAAATGTTGACTTTTTAATGATATATTTAACATTGCCATTAAAGCAAGAGGTTTGGCATGCCACAAAATCAGGTTCAATCCACCATTTTTCTTACAATGTCCTGTACCAAGTCAGGAAAATGGCCATTGCTATGTTATAGTTCGTTTCTGTGTGCGTTACATTTTAATGGTGTGTTTCTATTGTGTCGTGTTTTCCTCTTACATTTGATGCGTTTCCCTCAGTTTTAGTTTGTGACACGGATTTGTTTTTTTCTCAATCGATTTATGAATTTCGAACAGCGGTATACTACTGTTGCCTTTATTAGAGAGTGGAGGAAGCCGGATTGCCCGGGTGAAACCACCGACATTCGATAGTAAAACTGACAATCCTAGTCAATTAAGATGAGAGTTAAGTGCACTTGCACGACCGGGTTTCGAACTCACAACCTAAGTGTTGACTGGCTTGTGATTACAGTAGTAGAAATACTTAGATCACTTGGCCACCGAGGACCCTGGAAGAGAAGAAAAAAACCGATATAAGTTCGCACTTAAATCAAATATAAAATAGCGATTAGTACATACCTATCGTTGGTGTTAATACAAAGTCGTGAGCCAATAGTTGTCCCCATGCCATCATTTCTGCAGTCTTTCTCTTGTCATAACTACCTTCACCAGTATCATTGAACAGTTTATTACTGATCAATCGAGGGCTAGGTAGATCATAGTCACGTGGATAATCTATACCTGAAATGAAAAAGTAATCATTGAACAGTTTATTACTGATCAATCGAGGGCTAGGTAGATCATAGTCACGTGGATAATCTATACCTGAAATGAAAAAGTAATCATTGAACAGTTTATTACTGATCAATCGAGGGCTAGGCAGATCATAGTCACGTGGATAATCTATACCTGAAATGAGACAGACAGTTTATTACTGATCAATAGAGGGCTAGACAGATCGTAGTCATGTGGATAATCTATACCTGAAATGAAAAAGTAATCATTGAACAGTTTATTACTGATCAATCGAGGGCTAGGTAGATCATAGTCATGTGGATAATCTATACCTGAAATGAAAAAAGTAATCATTGAACAGTTTATTACTGATCAATCGAGGGCTAGGCAGATCATAGTCACGTGGATAATCTATACCTGAAATGAGACAGACAGTTTATTACTGATCAATAGAGGGCTAGACAGATCGTAGTCATGTGGATAATCTATACCTGAAATGAAAAAGTAATCATTGAACAGTTTATTACTGATCAATCGAGGGCTAGGTATATCATAGTCATGTGGATAATCTATACCTGAAATGAAAAAGTAATCATTGAACAGTTTATTACTGATCAATCGAGGGCTAGGCAGATCATAGTCACGTGGATAATCTATACCTGAAATGAAAAAAGTAATCATTGAACAGTTTATTACTGATCAATCGAGGGCTAGGCAGATCATAGTCATGTGGATAATCTATACCTGAAATGAAAAAGTAATCATTGAACAGTTTATTACTGATCAATCGAGGGCTAGGCAGATCATAGTCACGTGGATAATCTATACCTGAAATGAAAAAGTAACCATTGAACAGTTTATTACTGATCAATCGAGGGCTAGGCAGATCATAGTCACGTGGATAATCTATACCTGAAATGAAAAAGTAATCATTGAACAGTTTATTACTGATCAATCGAGGGCTAGGCAGATCATAGTCACGTGGATAATCAATACCTGAAATGAAAAAGTAATCATTGAACAGTTTATTACTGATCAATCGAGGGCTTGGAAGATCATAGTCACGTGGATATTCTATACCGGAAATGAAAAAAGTAATCATTGAACAGTTTATAACTGATCAATCGAGGGCTACGTAGATCATAGTCCCGAGGATATTCTGTACCTGTAACGAGACAGTGGTTAAAACAAAACATTCATCTAAATCATACATCAAAACATTAAATAAAGTGTGCATGCTTATTTTTATTTGTTCTGAATACAGAAAATTAAAATGTTTCGTTGATTGATATAGCGTTTGATTTTTTCAGTTCCTTTTGGATTTCTCCTTTTTGAATTCGCCTGTGAGTTCAGTATTTTTGTGTGACTTATTTCAAGATGTATATTAAGGAGATAGTTGGGGTATGGAGGTTTATCTAAGCATTACTAAGAACAATCTCAAAGAGAGTTACAAATCTCAATGACATGCTAAAATGTAAAAACGATTATTTGTGTATGTCTATTATACGTCCCCATATTCGGATCTCAAAGAGATAAATAAACTCATCATATATACCAGGATTAAAATATTTACGGCAGAAGCGCGTTTCGTCTACAAAAGACTCATCAGTGATGCTCGATGTCAACAAATTAAAAAGGACAAATAAAGTACAAAGTTGAAGATATACTTATAATCACATGTACGGCAAAGGCGGATTTAGCGGGGCAGTGGCCCCGGCCCCCCTTTTTAAATTAGGTTGCATATATAATCACTGAAGCGTGACTGGAGCGGCCCCCTCTTAGGCAGTCAGCGGCCCCCACACAAAAAAATTTCTGGATCTGCCAGTGTACGTAACATCTTTATGTCGAGCAGGTATAAATCTTGTCTGAGGTGAAAATGACTTGCACCACTTAGATGCGTGGGTTTATGTACCCTCTTCATACTGGGGATTCATTAATATTAGTTGGATACCAAGTTTCGTGTATTTCGTTGGTACAGGAGAACCACGAATTTAAATTAACAACGAAATACAAATTTCTATAAAGTTGTATCTAGACTTTAGCAGAACCACGAAATCACATATCCACAAATATGCAAGGTTTCTGCAATCCACAAAAATTGGTACCAAAGAAAATAAATGAATCCACAGTAATGAGAAGATATAACTCATTGCTCGAGATATAAAGGACTTGCCCCACTCAAAGAACTAGGTATACATACCATCTTCATAATGAGCAGGTACAAATCGTTCCTGGGGTGTAAATGACTTGCCCCACTCAGGATAATCAACATTGTTACAAGACCCATCGGCAGAGCGGTATGGATAGTTTTCATCACAGGTGCCCGTGAAATTTCTACAGTCAACAAGACTGCTCCAGATCTCTAACAACTCAGGGTCGTTCTGAAGTTCAGATAAACACATCCCAGTACTGTAAAGTAAAGAAGTTAACAGGCATATATATATCATCAAGGTTTGAATAGAAATCTGAGAAAAATATCCTTGTTTTCGTATCATTGTAATGCATATCTCTATTTCTTACACCTTAACTATATAAAATGTAATTAAATGTTTATACTTATAGTTAACATTATGAAATTTTGTACACAATAACAAGATAAACTGCTTAAATTGTATACTCAATAAAAATCAATTCAGACACGTCAGAATGATGCAAATACGATTTGTGAATATAACTTATTAACATATCGCATTAGTGTAAACACGAAGAATTTATCAAAAAAAATATTTATAATAACGAAAAAATGCAAATATTAAAATATCTTCAGCACGTATAAATTCCAATAGAGCAACACTTTCAATTTCTTCATCGTTTTTTGCTCAGATTTCAGTTCTTCAAAAAATTACAAGATAACCTTGAAGTTTCCAAGTAGTTGTTGATTTTTGGTAGGTCAATTAATTCCAATTTTATACAAATAAAAAGAGATGTGGGCGTAAAGTCACTTAGAAAAGATTAACAAACTAGGTTTGGTCATGTTTTTATATTAGTTCATTATATCTGTCTGAAACCGTCCGTTTGTTATTCAAGGGATTTTTTTAGCTCGATTCCCTTGACATTCCTTCAGCCAATTATGATTGAGAATACCTATCTGTCATTTTTCTTATATTATTTAAGTAGAAATAATAGAACAATTCATGTAGAAATAAGTGTTATTCATTATATGCTTTTTGTCGTGTTATTTTTTTTTGTATTTGTTTGTAAAGAAAATGTCCAAGGACAGTATACCAATTATCAGACAACGACAAAACGACTTACATATAAGAAAATGAAGAAGAACATTTTACTCTCAACAAAAACTATAAAAACCCTATTTCGCGTATCAAAAATAAACTAACAGAACTAGCCAAGGAATATGTTTTTGTCCCGGCTGATAAAGCTGCTAATAATATCATTATTGTTTGACGTAAATTTTATATAGAGGTTCTGCTAAAGGAAATCACGAATTCACCAACATCCTAACTGACTTCATTTTCAGAAAACGACATCTGTAACAAACATAAACTTTTAGCTACTTCTTTACAAGCAGAACCAAACACAATGAAAGTCCCAACTATGTACTGGCTTCCGAAGCTGCACAAAAAACCTTACAAATATAGATTTATTTCATCTTCTAGCCATTGTTCAACTACTAAATTGTCTGTTTTACTTACTAGTACACTTGGTACAATAAAAAACCTGATAATAAATTGTTCAAATAAGGCCTTTGAAAATAGTGGAATTAATTACTTTTGGAGTGTCAAAAACTCGTTGGAAGTACTTGATAAATTGCATGCATATATTGGTGATTTTGAATCTGTTCAAAGTTTGGATTTTTCTACCCTATATACCACTTTGCCTCATATTCTTATTAAGAAAAAAATCACATCCCTAATTAACTGGGCATTTAAAAAGTCGGAATGCGAGTACATATGTTCAAACTCTTTTAGATCATTTTTTAGTAGCAATAAACAAAAGAACTATGTCAATTGGACATGCTTTGATACTATTTATGCACTTGAATTTTTACTTGATAACATTTTTGTTCGCTTTGGAGATTCCGTATATCGTCAAGTTATTGGAATTCCAGTATGTATACTAAAAAAATTTATCCTGTAGAACTTACTTTAAATAAAGCTAATGATAACAATGACCACTGTCCTTTCCTCGATCTTGATATCTATATCATAAACGGGAAGCTTAATACAAAAATTTATGATAAAAGAGATGATTTTTCATTTCCTATTGTTAATTATCCATTTTTAGATGGTGACGTTCCCTTGTCACCATCTTATGGTGTTTATATATCTCAACTTGTACGATTCGCTCGTGTATGTAACAACGTATTAGAGTTTAGCGAGAGAAATTTATGTATTACTGAAAAATTATTACACCAGGGTTTTCGATATCACAAACTGGTCAAAACATTTACTAAATTTTATCACCGGTATAAGGAAATAATTCGTAAATATAACTCAACATGCAGACATCTTATACGTTCAGGTATTTCACATCCAAAATTTTATGGAAATATTCTTTATAAAGCACAAAAATGTCAGTATTCTCCTCAGAAACTAACAAAACCTTTAAATATACTTATTAAAAGAGGATATAGTTACGATACTGTTGTCAGGTCATTAAAGATTGCATATTTTGGCTTTAACATTGATTCACTGATAGGGTCTTTGCATCGGAACTAAACACATTTATTTAAAAAAAAAAACAGTTGTTGGCATGACACGGGTTATGTTCTTCTCATATATTTTATGATAGTATGATACTAAACCCCTAACGGGAGGGATTGTACCTGATATTCATATGATGAAGACATAATCTTTCAATCAGTGTAATTGAGGTCTGGAGCTGGCATGTCAGTTAACTGCTAGTAGTCTGTTGTTATTTATGTATTATTGTCATTTTATTTATTTTCTTTTGTTACATCTTTTGACATCGGACTCGGACTTCTCTTGAACTGAATTTTAATGTGCGTATTGTTATTCTTTTACTTTTCTACATTGGCTAGAGGTATAGGGGGAGGGTTGAGATCTCATAAACATGTTTAACCCCGCCGCCATTTTGCGCCTGTCTAAAGTCAGGAGCCTCTGGCCTTTGTTAGTCTTGTATGATTTTAAATTTTAGTTTCTTGTGTATAATTCGGAGTTTAGTATGACGTCCATTAGCACTGTACTATTATGCATATTTTAGGGGCCAGCTGAAGGACACCTACGGGTGCGGGAATTCTCGCTACATTGAAGACCCATTGGTTGCCTTCGGCTGTTGTTTGCTCTATGGTCGGGTGGTTGTCGCTTTGACATATTCATCATTTCCTTTCTCAATTTTACTGATAATATAAAATTCTTTTGACAAATAAATTATTTTTTGATGTCAAATATATCAATTATTCCCTATTCATTTTAAATGTAACTCTAATGAGTATTTTTATTAACAGCAATAAACCTTTTGTGTGTGCTTACTCTGTGTTGAGTTTCTTTTTGGCCTCTAGAGTGAGTATAGCTGCATACTCTAGTTCAAGTATACTTACTATGTTTTAAGTTTCTTTGTGGCCTCTAAAGTGAGTATAGCTGCATACTCTAGTTCACGTTTACTTACTTTGTTTTGAGTTTCTTTGTGGCCTCTAACTTGAGTATAGCTGCATACTCTAGTTCACGTTTACTTACTTTGTTTTGCGTTTCTTTGTGGCCTCTAACGTGAGTATAGCTGCATACTCTAGTTCACGTGTACTTACTCTGTTTTGAGTTTCATTGTGGCCTCTAACGTGAGTATAGCTGCATACTCTAGTTCACGTGTACTTACTCTGTTTTGAGTTTCATTGTGGACTCTAACGTGAGAATAACTGCATACTCTAGTGCACGTATACTTACTCTGTTTTGAGTTTCATTGTGGACTCTAACGTGAGAATAACTGCATACTAGTACTCTAGTTCACGTGTACTTACTCTGTTTTGAGTTTCATTGTGGACTCTAACGTGAGAATAACTGCATACTCTAGTTCACGTGTACTTACTCTGTTTTGAGTTTCATTGTGGACTCTAACGTGAGAATAACTGCATACTCTAGTTCACGTGTACTTACTCTGTTTTGAGTTTCATTGTGGACTCTAACGTGAGAATTACTGCATACTAGTACTCTAGTTCACGTGTAATTACTCTGTTTTGAGTTTCATTGTGGACTCTAACGTGAGAATAACTGCATACTCTAGTTCACGTGTACTTACTCTGTTTTGAGTTTCATTTTTTGGACTATAACGTGAGAATAACTGCATACTCTAGTTCACGTGTACTTACTCTGTTTTAAGTTTCTTTGTGGCTTCTAACGTGAGAATAGCTGCATACTCTAGTTCACTGGACTCTTGCTTTCTCCATCTCAATTCATCAAACGAATGCGCATGTATATCTACAGAAATGAGAAATACAATACTATATTTAGTAACAACTATCACTGAGTAAACTACAACAAACTTGCGTCAGTGCTAACTCAATCTCCAACATGTATTCATATTGTTTTAGTCATAATGTAATACTTGTTTTCCTCTTTGGCTTTTCTGTGTATTCTTGTGATATAAACTATTGGATTGGTTTGGGATGCTCATAACAATCGTTAATGCATTAGATGTCCTGTATGAGTTTCAAAGTTGTATTTCTCATCTAGTTTGTAACGGAATTATTTTATCATGCATATATACTGATTATATTACATGTATGATTCAGAAGAATCCGTTATTTTGATCGGATAACAACGCTTGTACGCCATACTATAATTCACCTTCATATCACAATGAAGTTTATCATTCATGATAACACGTGCTATAACAAAATAGACCACAGGTTATGCCGTAAAGAAAGAAATAATAAAAATTGATTTTACATGATTATAGCAAAAAAATGTAATTATAAGTATTGAATGCTTCTTTTAGTAATTTCATAGGGTTGTAATAGCGTTGATCGTGCGCATATCTTTATAATGAAGTGCTTCCGAACTTCATAAAAATGAACTTCGATCACTGCTTTTACATCCCAATGAATTTAAGAAAAGAAGCATTCAATTCTTAAATGAAGGAAGCAGGGTGAGCATTTTTTTTTTAATTTGTAAATTTTATTTTCAGTATAAGAAAAAGATGAATGTGTAATTCTTCACTTTATGGTATATGATTTCGAATGTACGTAATGTACTTCTATAAAACTTGGTTAGTAGGCGGAGAGCTACATACAATAGATTTAATCACTACTGGAATTACATCATATAAAATACGTGTAAATCTGATTAGTATCGGGTTGAAGATCATTTTGTAAATCATTTTGACATTTATGTACACACTGCAAGTTATCTGATTTCAAATAAAAATAGCATTATACGTTTAATAAAAAGGTAAAATTGCAAAATTGACAAATTTAAATACATGACATCTATGGGGTCTTAAAAAAATCACTAATTGTCATACGTTACAATGTATAAGAGAGGGTTTTATACAATACTGACCGCTCAAAACCATGTAAAAATAATCATAAAAATGATCTGGTCAGACAGTATAGAATTATCTCTTATTAGAATTGACTACTCGGTGAAGCGGCACATTTAGCAACGATGTGTTTTATTAGATCACCAGAATTGATTTTATTTTTAAAAAGATTCTGAATTTCATTTCATCTTATTCTTAATTATTGTGATACGTAAGAAGTTTACTGGCAAGAAATAGTATTTGCCTGACCTGTCAACATATATTTTGAATAAGTAAGATAAGAAACAACATTTAAGTCATCAGTTATGTCATTTTTAATTGACTTGTGCTCATATTTTACTATTAAATCATTTACTGTTACACCACTGTCCTGGGTTAGGGGGATCGTGTGTGCCTTCAAGTCTGCGTACGGTTTGCTTCACTTGTCTATGTAAGGGTTTAAAAAAAATCTGCATAATGTACCGAGGTTGGCATTTATTACGAATATGAAAGTGTATGACTTGTCTGCACTATGTGATCTAGTTCTAGACTATCTAAATGTCAAGGGATATTTGAAGGTAATGTTTTCATATCTTTGGTAAATGGTGAGTTTGGCTACCGTACGCGAGGAATATGGGATAGTGTTTTCTTACAGGGATATGAGGCGATGTTTGCCGATTAAGAATGAAAGTTTAAATGTTATTTTATGAGGATGAGAAGAAAACCCGAGGTTATGTACCAAATCGTACAATATACATCGTTGTTATTCTAAATATACGGTATACCATAAATATTATAAACTTCTTAAAATGTCAATGACATTCCGTTTCACAGAACATATGATAGTATAACAATTAACGAATGGAACAAGAAGAATTGAGCTTTACCGTTTATGAAAGTCAAGATCAAATAACCTCTAGCTACTTACAGTATATAGATCACGTACATTTGTGTTTATCAAACCACCTGAACAAGCAATTGAAACTAGATTGACACACAACTAAACTCATTTTTCAAAAGATATCAAAGGGACAGTAAAACTCATAGATAGAGAATAAACTGAAAATTTCATGGATATAAAATAAAAAGACAAACAGACAAAACATGTTTTTAATAATGGTACACAAGACACAACCTAGAAAACTAAAGACTAAGCAACAAGAACCCCACCAAAAACTAGCGGTGACCTCAGGTGCTCCGGATCGGCAAGCAGATCCTGCTCCACATAGGCACTCATCGTATTACTCATGTTATTATAAAACCGGTAAATAGTTTAATTCAAACGGTCACATTTGGCCTCTATAGTATCTGATCTACTAGTACAACTAAACCTTCAGTGTTTTTAAACTACTGCGAAAAAACTTATTTTGTAATTTGTAATAAAGCATATACAAAAGTGACAAAAGCGACATTAACTTTTTCGGAGTTTAAAATATTATTTGGATGTATTAAACAATTGTAGTGCTTTTAATGGTCTTTTCAATTTTGTAGACACGTTTTGTATTTTTAACCATTTACACTACACTTCCACATAATTTTGTCAACCATAAGTTTTCAAACTTAATCAAATTAACACTCGAAAATCTGATTGCAAACTTATTTGCTGCAAGTCATATAAACCTTTCTTCTTTAACGCGAAAGGTGAATGAAAGATATATATACTGGAGGTGCAATGAGGGATTAAAAAAACTGAACATTTTCTCCAAAACAACATTTTATATAAAAAGAAAGAAGATGTGGTATGATTGCCAATGAGACAACTATACATAAGAGACCAAAATAACACAGACATTAACAACTATAGGTCACCGTACGACCTTCAAAAATGAGCAAAGCCCATACCGCATAGTCAGCTATAAAAGGCCCCGATGACAATTCAAAATAATTCAACCTAGAAAACTAACGGCCTTATTTGTATTAAAAAAATGAAAAATGAAAATTCAAGTATACTTTTCAGCGGCGTAGTTTATCTGCAATTGGTAGGTATATTCATATGAGCACCAATTTCACTTTTTTGGTTAGCAGACTTGTACCTGTTCTGCTAGTATTATGAATCACAGGACCGTCTCAATTCCATTTAATTGATAAATTGAACCAGCACTTATCATTATAGTTTAAAAATCTAGAATTCTCTTAATATACTACCTAAAGTTATTAACAAATATAAACGGCATTGTTTGTTCCTTCCTTTTTTTTTTTTTTTTTTTTTAGATATGTCAGTTTAACACGACAGTCAGGTAGGGTTCCTTTGGCACCATGTTATGGTGTTTTGATATCCGAACTTATTCACCATGACACGTGTCTTCAATGATTTTTTTTTATTTCAATGGACGTTATATAAAAGTATCACTGATAAATAAAAAGTCAATTATTTCGTTACTACAAATTACTATTTTATTATATACAAAGAATTGGCTGTACCTGAAAGAATACTTTTAGAAAGTTTGAAAATAGCACGGTGATTATTTTTATTTGTAGTATGTGAGCATTTTTTTTTGGTTTTTAGAATAACAATCGCTTTGAATGTTCAAAACAAAAAAGTCTTGGTATCCAAAAAAATATACAACATTTGATAGCATCAGATCAAAAAAGAAATTACTATTGAAAATCATCCTCAAATTAAATAACTTCAACCATGCTAACCTAAAGCAAAAACAGCAGCGTTCAATTTATAGTAATTAATTAACAGTACTAACTTTGTTCATATCTCGTAAATCCATTTAGAATATACAAAGTAAGCGCGACCAGATACGTCGACAGGATAAGAGTCCGATGCACTAACCACTAAACCATTGCTCTCCCGTTATGAACACGTCATCCGCGGATGATACTGAGGTCCATGCAATCACCAGTTGATAATACCGAAGGCCAATCACCAGTGGATAATACCGAAGGCCAATCACCTGCGGATGCAATTCAATCACACGGATATTGAAGTCCAGACACCCACTATATGTTTCTGGCAAAACCTTAAAGCTTCATCAGGTAACACTCGAGAAAAAAAATACTAGTATAAAAAAAGCTCAGACAAACAAAACGGCTGAAGATACACTATTAAACATATGATACCAAGATTTAGTTTATTTAAATCAAATTTATAAAAAAAATATGTCTGTCATCCATTCTTAGTTTCAATATATAGCAAGTGAAAGAGTGGCTAATATAATATACAAAAAATTGTTTCAAATGAAAGAAAACAACTCCAAAATATATGTTTTGGTGAAATGAAGTTCATGCCAGTGCATTGTTTAAATAAAATTTGCTGATACAAATATAATTATTTTCTGAGCTCCAAAATGACTGACAGAGCTAGTTTTATGAAGGTAAAGTTTCCTAAACTTTTCATTTAGCTTATTTCGCAGAATGCCGACTTTTATTTATTATTATCAATCTACATGTTTTAAATTAAACACAAACCTTCTCCTTCTTGGTTTTTCTTCTTAAAGTGTGACAATTGTTCCTTGCCATATTCAGTACAATCTTTCACAAGTTGTTTATGTGTCTTTCGTCTGGACTTTGCTGTTGACAAGACAAACAAGGCAACGAATATCACCAATAACTTCAGCTGCATCTTCAAATGCCTAAAATAATACATAACTTTATGTCTGGGTTTTTTTTTCAATATAACAAATTTATTTAAGTGTTTTTTGTAAAGTAATTAAACAGTTTTTGTTACATCGAATTGACAATTTTTCGTTAAAGCATCTTGCTGCAAGCAAATTGGAGGTACAAAGATAATCACAAGACATATCTGTAGATTGTTGAAATAAATTAATTTGTCGAGTTGATTTTAACATGATTATTGTCAATACGCTATAAAAAGAAGAAGAAAGAAATTAATTCTAAACGAAGAAAGACAAATGTATCCTAATCAACGTACCTTCTAACTGAAATCAAATGGATAAATACATCAGATATTTAATTAACAATACTTAAATATAAATTGTAGTTGCTTCGGGGAAAATAAACGTTGAACCTTATCGGAATGGTACGATAAATTTATAAAACGAATTGTCTTTTAAATATTTTTAATCCATTAGACTGGATTCAAAACAAATCAAATTATGGAGACAATCCTACGTCATAACAAGAACTATTAATCCTTCTTTTTTTTATATTCGTATATATCTTGTTTGATTTAAATTAAATGTTCCAGTGGGTTTCAAAGACATTCGTCACTAGAATAAAATTGTTTACGTATCGAGTAGATCTATCAATTTTCATAATGTGCTTTCTATCTATTAAAGTTAAATTTTGTGATTTTATCAAAAGTGAGAAAGTGTTACAGTATTTATACGTCTTCTAAACATAAGCATAGATACAATATGAAAGAAAACAATATAAGAAAACAAAGAAAAAAACCCAAGTAGGACCAAAGTGTATGCCACTCCATCGTATGTCTATTGATTTTCCTTTTATTAATGAGCATACCTGATTGGTCAATTGAAGTAAGTACACTGTATAATACTCAAGAGAAAATCCTGCAACCGGAGTCGGGCTTCATCTGCATGGCCCCTAAACAAAATACACGACATACTATTTAAAACTTCAAAGCACATAAATGACCTGAATTAAGAAAAACATATATACGGCTTCAACAATGAGCAAAGTCTCATATCGCTTATTCAGCTATGAAAGACCCCGAAATGACAAATATAAAACAATTAAAACGAGAAAACTAATTAATGTTCTTTAACAAACAAAATGAACGAAAACCGATACCTAGTTATAAGACAATTACACACTTTTGTTCAAGATGTAAAGTACATTTAGACCCTACTGTTTCAGTAATGACCATATTTTTTTTTAGGTATGTTAGAGTATGGAATATTCAACTGCTTAATGATTGTTTTGTTTTATTTTTGATTTAACTGAAACTGTTTAAAATCAACCGATCAAAAAGTATGAACGAAATTACAAAATAAAATTGAAAATGGAAATGGTGAATGTGTCAAGGAAACAACAACCCGATCATAGAACAGACAACAGCAGAAGGTCACCAATAAGTCTTCAATGCAACGAGAAATTCCCGCACCCGGAGGAGTCCTTCAGCTGACCCCTAAACAAATATATATACTAGTTCAGTGATAAGTAGATTACCTATTTATTAATCTTAACTATGATTGATTTTTCAGTAGTGATTTTAAGAGATGTTCGCAATTACATGCTGCACTTTTCCATGTACACATGCCATATCTGATTATAAGTGTGGTTTTGCCTCATTATAGTTTCACTCTTAAATCTTCTTTTATGAATAAAAAGTACACAATGAATGTTTTATGATTTTTGGTCATTAAATTTTGTAGCATAAGTTTTGGGCAAGTTTTCAATAGAACTGATATATGTGAATTCAGCTATGGGGAATTTAGGCCAAGAATATTGTTCAGAGACCTGCCTCTTGTTGAAAAGGGAGTGGTGCCCTCTATATGGCCTTTATGTCGCTGTATTGCTCTCTGTATGACCTCCATGTCGCTGTGTTGCTCTTAATATGACTTTCTTGTAGCTGTTTTACTCTATATATGACTTTACTCTCTATTTGACCTTCATATCGAGGTGTTACCCTTAATATGACCTTCGTGTCGTTTTGTTGTTTTCTAACTGACGCATAACCATCATAACATTTAATTCGTTAAAATAATTAAAAAATCTGTAATATTATTTTTATAATTAGAGATTTGTTTGTTGATTTTTAGAATTTTAAATGATCAAAACCTATTAATGAAAGGTCAAAATATATAATAGCTGATAAATCATTTGAAAATGTTTTTAACTTGATTAATATTGTTATCTTACTGATTTACGATAGCTTACTTACCTAATATTTTATATCTAGTAGGCAATGACTCGTATAAACACATGATTTATATCAAAACACTTTATAGATAGATATTTAAAAATGTATTTAATACTCGATATCGTTTATTTAGATGACCCCCCTTAGATGAGATGGACTGCCAAAAATATTAACTAGCGATTCTAAGGAGCCTATGTCGCTCACTTGATATTTTTATTTACGATTGATGCATGAAATACTGCAACCGTTATACTTTTGCTTCTATTCAGTTTCAGAGATAAGTCAAAAACTGCATTCCACCCTATGTTCTATTTTAAGCCATGACTGCAAGGTTGCTGACAGGCAGAGTCATCGGACACACGTTTTAAACTAAATACACTAAAGGGTGATTATGGCCAAGTTTGGTGAAATTTGTCCCAGTTGTTTCAGGAGAAGACTTTTGTAAAAGATTACAAAAAATTACAAAAAATTGTTATTTGACTTTACAGGGCAATACTTGAACTCCTAATGGGGGCCAATGGACCGTCACAGTTTGGTCATGATGACTTATTTGTAGATCTTTCTTAACTGAACATGATTGCTGGTTACAGTTATCATTATCTACAATGTATGATAATATTGAAGATAATAACCAAAAACTGCAAAAATTCCTTTAATAACTAGTTGAGGGGCATCAATACAACAACAGTTTAGATCAACAGATAGATCTTAAACTGATGAACATTCAACCCATGTCAAATTTGCTGTAAATGCTTTAGTGTCAGAGATATAAGCCAAAAAACTGCATTTTACCCGTATGTTCAATTTCATAGCCATGTCGGCCATCTTTGTTTGCAGACGGGATAATCGGAAACATATTTAAAACTAGATACCCTTATAACGATTATGACCAAGTTTGGTTACATTTGTCTAACTAGTTACAGAGGAGAAAATATATAGATCTTAAACATTATTGCTATTTACATTGGGTCAGGTGAGTTAAAAAAAGCATATGACTCTTATCTAAATACAAGATAACGCCGTGTCCGTCACATGATATTGTATCATGTTTTTATTTTAAATCTGAACTACTTCCTTTTTCAGTATCCTTAAAAAACCCAAAATAAGTCGCATGAAACACAACACACATTCTCAGTAGATTCAAAAACAAAGTACATAACGTTGAAAAATTCCCTTGATCTGTATGGAATGTCGTCCATTTTGGACATAATCTCCACGAAAGAGCATGAAACAAACCTACACACCAGCTCTGGCTCGCTTGTAAGTTACACATGTCATGGGTGTTTAATGAATGTAGAATAGACATACGACCCGTGTAAACGATTCTTTCTTTTGAATTTATCATATTGTTTTGGTATATAAATCCGGCTCTTATGGTTTTCTAGTTTGAGTTATTTTTCATTTATAAATCATGTTTATAAAAACAGAACTAAATGTATCTTGATATGATGACTATACATCTGTCTATAAACGAGTTTGGTTCTACACCCTATCAATACTTGCATTTTGGCATTGCACGAGGTCATGCTTTTTTCAGAAAGTTTATAAAGACTTATTCGATTGGAAAACAAATAGTTTGTGAAAATATAGTTTATGGCTTAGTTGAAATTGGCTGTGATCTATTACTTCCACTGGCTCCGAATACTCTAAAACATTTGACTTTTCTACACTTTACTCAAGTATTCCCCGTTCCAATCTAAAAGGCAAATTGAAAAAGTTGGTATTACTTTGTTTCATTAAAAAGGATGGCGAACGTAGATACAAGTATCTTGTCTTTGGGGAGTGATAAATCCTACTTTGTAAAGAATCACTCTGATTTAAACAAAAAATTCTCTGAAACTGACAGAATCAACATGCTTGATTTCTTGATTGACAACATATTTGTTACGTTTGGAGGACGTGTTTTTCACCAGACTGTCAAAATTCCAATGGAAACCAATTGTGCACCTCTTCTTGTAGACTTGTTTCTTAATTATAATGAGGCTGACTTCATACAGGAACTTCTTAGGAAGAAAGATAAGAATTTAGCAATATCCTTTAACTTTAAGCTATATAGATGATGTTCTCTCACTAATTAATACAAAATTTGCTTACTATGTTTAACGAATCTATCCCATCGAAATAGAGATAAAGGATACTATAGGTACAGTTAAGTCTACCTCATATCTTGACTTACATCTAGAAATTGACAGTGAGGGTCGGTTGTAAACAATACTTTACAACAAAAGAGATGATTTTTAAGCTTTCCAGATGTCAGTGAACTTTCCATTTCTATGTAGCAACATTCCAGCAGCGCCTGCATACGGAGTATATAGATCCCAATCGATACGATATTCCCAGGCTTGTATTTCCTTGGTAGATGATAGATGATTGCTGCTCATAATGAAGCTATCAAATCAAGAGTTCCAAATGGTGAAGTTGAAATCACCCCTTCGTAAATTATAAAGACGTCATTTCGAGTTGGTTGACCGATAGGGAATAACCGTTTCACCAATGATATCGAATATGTTCCTTATGTCGTAAGTACAATACCTTCACTTTTCACGAATGTGACCGACCGAATTAGGATATTTACCGGATTTGTAATAACACAAGCAACTAGACGGGTGCCACATGTGGAGCAGGATCTGCTCACCCTTTCGGAGCACTCGAGATCACCACCAGTTTTTGGTGGGGTTCGTGTTGCTTAGTCTTTACTTTTCTATAATGTGTCTTCTGTACCATTATCTGTTCAGCAAGACATTGACGAGAAATGCATCCAAAGAAACAAAGACAGTTGTCGAATAACCTTAGAAAGATGTTCTAGGTAAAAGCGGACATACATCTCAAATGCCTTGTTTGCTTAATTATATTTCAAGAAGTAAAGGTAGAATACATTCACAGAAACAAATGTCGTGCCAACTACTTCAGCTAGAAATTTTAGGTGATGACACGAACAAAAAAAATCTAAAGAGAGTATTTGTCTCATACTACCATATTTAGATGTTGTAGGTTGTATGTAAAAGCATGAATGCATTCAGAGAAACAAATGCCGAGCTTGCTCGATACTATTTTAGCCTTATGTTGAAATAAAGGCTGATATACATCAACAGGAACAACGACCGTGTTGTTCGAAAACTTCTAAGAAATCCAGGCTGGTATACATCTAAAGGTATTAAGACAATACTAACTCCAAAGTTTTTTTCAGAAGAGGTTGATTGTAAAGGTTGAAATCCTTGGTACTTAGTCATTGATTGCCAGTTTTATAACTACTTCAGCCAAGGTCAACAGTTTAAATACCAAAAAGAAGAGTTACCACCGATCAACTTCAGCACAATCTTGTAGATAAAGGCTGAATAACAACACTAGGAACGGAAGCAATGTTTTCCCTTAAACTACTACTACACGAAGTAAATAAATGACATACATCTTAAGGAACAGAGTCAGTATGTGCCACAACACTTATTTCGCAAGGGGTTGCAGGTAAATGCTTGCATATACTATAGGGAACAGTATGTACCCTAAAACTGCTTCCGCAAAGGGTTGTGGTAAAGGCTTGCATACACCCTAAATGAAGTGAGGCAATATTTGCACAAAGACTTCTTAAGGAAGAGGTTTATGTTAATGCTGTCAAGCATCGCAAGAATCAGAGACAGTGTTTTCCCCAAATCTACTTCAGAAAGAAGTTGTATGTAAAGCTGAAACACATAAAAAGGAACAGAGTGAGTACTGGCTCCAACCACTGCAAAAAAGAGGCTTTCAAACATCACAAGGAACCAAAACAGTGTTGTCCCCAAATCTACTTAAGAAAAAGGTAGTAGGATATTAAAGGAACAAAGCCACTGCTTTCCCCAAAGGTATTAAGTTACGAATTTACCATATAACATGTCATCATCTTCTTGATATGGTAATCAGCATATCTTCTAAACCTTAGTAGTCTTTTTAATCAGACATGATATTGAAAGGGGTGTTACCTTGGATACCCACCTTGTTCTAAAATTTCTTTATGTCATGTGAAAAGTAAAATCACGAAAATACTGAACTTAGAGAAAAATCAATTCGGAAAGTCCATAATCACATGGCAAAATCAAATAACAAAACGCATCAAAAACGAATGGACAAGAACTGTCATATTCCTGACTTGGTACAGGCATTTTCAAATGTAGAAAATGGTGGATTAAAGCTGGTTTTATGACAGTCTCATCAAATTCTGTTATATTTACAATGAAACGTTAACCAAACAGACACAATAAATAAAATAGTCAAAATATGGGTACAGCAGTCATCATCGTGTAACAATTATGATGTGTTCTATCATATAGTGAATGGATACCAAATACATTTGATTTTTTCTTCATATATCACTCCTCAATCATTGATTGTTGAAAATCTTACTTAGTTCAGTATAATGTAAAATAACACTGCATTAATAATGCTTGAAAATAATCACAGTCAAGCAGTTTTGATTAAATAAGATTGAGAATAGAAATGAGGAATATGTTAAGGAGACAAAAACCCGTCCTTAGAGCACCAATGGGTCTTCAATGTAGTGAGAAAATCCTGTAGACTTAATTTTAACAAAATGTTGAGTTGGAGAACTTTTTTCCAAGTTTATTGACATGCATGCATCACAATATATAGTAACAACAGTAATATTTTAATATAATAACAGTAACAAAAAATATGTGGAATGACATTAAATTGCTAAATATAATGAGCATAAGGTGGTACCTAACACTACAGGGAGATAACTCTGTAAAATCAGCAGAACGTTTTAATGACGTCGTGTTGTTAAGGGAATATAAAACTTCTCAATGATCAAAATATGTTTTTGTCAAACTGCTATATAACCAGTGTAATTTTTCTGACAAAATGGTTGGTTCAAAATTTTCAAAATTTTTATATTTTTGTTAAAGTGTCAAAGTAAATATTTTGACAAAATTTTATGAAAATTAAAGGAGCCAAATTAATTTGAGTGAAAGTGTTGGGTACCACCTTAAGTGATAAATAATGATTTACCTAAAAAATTAATAACCCACAGATAACTGTGGTACAGATAAACACCCCAAAAATAAATTAACAAAATATGATATTGCTTTACATATGTAACACGAACAATCAAAGCCCTGCCTAGCCCATTAGTGCTTGTAAAATATATCACATTTGACCAATTTCACAGCCTCTCTTATAGTAATATGTTAGTAACCAAATATAAATGCGAAAAAGATATAAAATAATTTCACTAGTGGTCCTGTGTGTTGTTTCTGTCCTGAATTTTTAATTTTTCCTAAAAAAAATGATGAAGAGCTGTCCCAGCTCATGTGATTATGTATTAATGAAAATAAATGCATTATAGTAAAGTATTTATAACTCTGACAATCTGACTGTTAGTTTTTAGATTATGCTCAAGTAATTATAACAAAGTCTATTACCATTACAGCTAAGGTAAACATTTATTTACAAAGTAAACTAATAAATAATGACTTGAATGATATGAAAGACAGGAACTGGTCAAGCTTCCACTTACAATTTTATACAAATGTAATAGAAGTCATTTATTGATCATTGACCTGCAGTGGTCCTTCCTAATAGGTTGGATGGGACTATAGACACCAAAGGTGAAATCTTTTAAATTATTGACAAAAAATTGTGGTAAAATTGTGTGAGTTTGTTAAACAAACAAGAAATAGATATAATTTCAGCTACCACTTTTAAATCCATCTCATAAAACTTATTTTGCATTTCAGTATCTTCAAAAATGGACTTTTTTCAAAACTAATAATTTTATATAGGCCACATTTACTATTTTTACAATATTTTACAATATATTTGGGTATTGTGTAATTGTGTATTATGAAGTGTGTTATTATACAAGTATAAACATAACAAGATTTCAGTAGAATATTATGTAAATAAAATCATGACAATATAACAAGACTTTATCACATACAAAAATATATTTCACAACACAAAACAAAAATAGATTTCTATCTTTAAACCTATAGTTATATACCATTTATTCACCTGGACTGGTCATTCTTGAAAGTTAATCATAAATTTTGGCTTTAATATATAGTGTATGTCAGCATCATGAAACATACACATTTACATAACATTAATTGGTATATCTAGATAAGGATATTACTAATATCAAATATTCCAAACCAAGGGGTGTTAAAAAATAATTGTCATCATTTCAACATGAAAAAGGCTTAATATCACTTATTTATGTTAATTATAGAAAATATAAACAGCTATATTTTGGTAAAAAGTCTTGTTCAATATATATGCATTAATGTATTGAATATAATGGGCAGAATGAAATAGTGAAATACATAATTATTCATTCTATTCAAAATACCATAGTTTGACCCTATATTTGACCCTTATCTCAGGTTATATGGATCAAATTAAGACTGACACTATAAGTTATATGGTTCGCTACTGACCCCATACAGATCCATAGAGGGTTAGTAAAATCCATAGGGGGTGAGGCCAGAGGTGGTGAGTAGTTAACCGTATAACGAATTTATCGGACGCTGGACTTTTTCTGCGGCTTTTTGTTGAAAAATAAACAATGAAACACAACAACATAAATAGATGACTTCGCCATTAACGCGTCCTAAACCCCATATGAAACTTACTAACCCCATACGGTCTCATAGGGGGTCACAACATGACAGCGTTTAACCAATAAAAACGTGATAATTCATCTGTGGTCCGATAAAAGCTTGTATCTATATACAATTCTATTTTGATTTTCAACCAAATGATCTGTTAGTAATAAATTTGGCTATCCTTTTCAGGTTCCATTTGGTCCACTGACGAAATTAGATCCATAAAGTAAAGCCACTTTTAAGATAATACAATATAAATGCATACATCTGATTGATATAAATATTAATGTTTTGTCATGTCTAATATTGATTTTTAAATATTGCAAAATTTCCTAAACAGTAGACTTTTTATTTTACATTGTTTATATGTGTAGTGTTTTATTAATATTAATTTTGAGTTGTAAGCAAAGTAGATATATGATCAGGTTACCATAGCACCAAACATATAACATCACACACTGTCAGATAAAATCTACGCCTTTTCTACGGACAGAGTTATTTTATATTAAAGAAAAAGAATTAATCCAGTAATAAAAGCAATCAGCAGCCATATGCAGCTCCTCTTACAACATTTCCTAATGACCAATCCAGGGACAGATAACCCCAGTCAGTTAACTAGCTCTATATGTTCTTCATCTGGTGACGGCTCACGTTTGTACTCTGGTCTAGTTACTATGTAGATCACCAATGCTATCAAGGTCACAATCACGATTCCTAAACAGTTCATTAGAATTCCCTCTGGTGGTTTGTGGGAATAGTCTCTGGAAAATAAAACAAGTCCATTATTGTATTGTTGTGGTATCAACACCTTTGATACTTTATGTTAATTGGGACAATGTGATTATGTAAAAACAAAAGAATGATCTATATCTTTCAAATCGACTTCTTCTTTGGGTTTAAACTGAATTCTGGGAAAACATCGGTTATAAAATTACTTGTCATTGGGAATTAATCACCATTCAGTAACTGCAAGTAATCTAAGTAACAATTTTTGTTGCCTTTGGTCTTTTTGTTATTCACCTCTTTTTACTGATTACTCATTTGATGTAATGATACTACTCCTCTCAAGACAATTAAATTGGAAATTTTCAACAAGCAAGCTCTAGCATTAGTTAAACCAAATACACTGTAAAAAAGTGTATCTGAAAACTCAATCATTCTTTTTTAAGAACTGTTAAAGAAGGTCAAAGAAAGGCAGAAACCATTCTTTACATAATCATGTTTTGTGAGCACTGTGCCATAATGACATACCCTTGACTAATTTATCTAACACAATTTCACTTTAACTTACAACACAGGTATTTTACTTCCATTCTCAGGAAATGTTTTCATCATGAAGAGAGCTTTTTCTGTAATTCCCATGAGTGCTGTGGCCCCGGCCATTGTCAGGATGGCAATACCCCAGAACACATGATGAGGCATGTACTGTTTCTTTAGACCCATACTTAGTCCAGGAAACAGGAAGGAGGTAAGTCCACTTAACCACTGAAATAAAAACAATAATTTATTCACTCAGAAACTGAAACTTTTGTTAACATATATTACTGTGGATTCATTTATTTTCGTTGGTACCAATTTTCGTGGATTGAGGAAAACTAACATGTTCTTGGATATTTTATTTCGTGGTTTTGCCGAAGTCTGCATACAAGCCTATTGAAAATTTGTCATTAGTTGAACATTTAAGTTCGTGGTTCAACTGTTCCCACAAAATCCACGAAAATTGGTATCCAACGAATAATAATGAATCCACAGTATTCTACAACTGTGTCAAAAACATGAATTAATGGTGATATTGTTATCTAGTTCGATACATGTATAAACAAATTCACATGTAGCACCTAAGTCAGTCTTGATAAATGGCATACATAATTAAATATATGCCCATTCTTCATGTCCATGTAAATCTCAAACCATATGATATCAACTGATTAACCTTTTTCTTGTGCTCATCTCATATGCATGAAATATTTGTAACTTAAAATAAAATACTTTTGTATCTACCAAGTGTAAAACCAATACTTTTTGAACTAGATACAAAACTGAAGCAGTGATTTTTTACTAGTGAGTTACTATGGCCTTTTTACCTGGAGTCCAAACAACACAACAGTTATAATGCCCATCCAGCTATGGAGACTGTACATGTTTGGTATAGGATTTTTGGCCAGGTTGTGAGAGTCGAATACTGCCTTCAGACCAACAGCCGAAAATATCAGGGCCCCAAGATGTATCATTCCATGAAGAACCTTAATGTACAGCTTCTTCATGTTACGGAATACTCTGTAAGCAAGAATACCTGAAACAGAAAAACTTAACTGACATACAAAAACTTTCTTAATGGTCCAGAAGCATGAAAACTTTAGCTGCTTGCTTTCTTCATATTTTTCTTTTTCATTTTGTTTCTCTTTGTGCAAGGATAAATATTATAAAAGACTTACTCTACGCCAGAATAAATAATGTATCAATGTTATTGGATAAGGACAGATTTTCATAATTTCATTTGGTCTTTATTGAATGTCTCGCTGCTATCAAATAGAAACAGAATAAATATAAGAAATACTAGTCTGGAAGAGGTTATAGATCTTTGTATATGTTCCAGACCATACAAGTATATGGACCGTATGCATACGATCTGACCATACACGTATGGTCCGACCATACGCATACGGTCGGACCGTATGAGTATACGCGAATGGTCCAGTTGATCATACATGTTTTGGGATCATATGGGTTAAATTTAAACAAACATTTATCAAAATCTTTATTTTTCGTTATACAAATTGTTATTATTACAGTTAGATTGATATTCATCCGTGAGTTCTATTTTGTTTCTCAAGGTGACACTGGCTTCCACAAAGAAAGTCATATTTTTTTTTTCATTAACACGTTTTGTTCATGCATGTTCCTCTGCATATATATATATGGATGCATTTTTTTTGTAAAGTTCCAAAATATTCTAAAACTATTGTTCTTCCACTCTATGTTTACCGGTACTTTTGATAACTTCAATTTCAATGAGCATACTTGGCTGCAATGAATGAATTACCAACATGCTAAATACAGATTAACAGATTAAATAAGCGTGACTTTTTTAAATAGTTATAATATGATTTTTTTTTATTCCAATTACTATCATGACTATTGAACTTTTTATATTAATTTCAGATATAAGTTATGTTGATCTGCAATATCCATTTGTATCTAATAAACGTGACCAACTTCTTAATATTAGTCAGACCGTATGCGTATTATGAAAAAGTACGCATAAGGTCCAGACCGTACGTGTACGGTCCAAATACTCATACAATATGGAACATATATACATGTAGTCATATAAATCCAAACGTAAACAAAACACAAAAAAAAAGAAAAAATAAAGCAATTAAAGTTGTATTTAAAAATGTATATTCACCCAGGGTTAGTGCTACACTATGTAATAAAAGATGAAAATTTATAAAACTAAACTGAACCTTGATATATAACATGTGTACAATCTCTTACTGTTATTTATATATCACATTTTCAGAAATATCGACAACAACAGTTTGGAATTTTTTTTGAAATTGCTACCATTCTTTATTATAAATTTAAACAGAGAAATGCAGATCATTGTTGAACAAATACAACCAGATGCTCCGCAGGGCGTAGCTTTATACGACCGCAGAGGTTGAACCCTGAACGGTTGGGGCAAGTATGGACACAACATTCAAGCTGGATTCAGCTCTAAATTTGGATTGTGATTAAATAGTTGACACAGCATAGGTTTCTGACACAGAATGAATGTGTTCTAATGAACTTAAAATTTTTGTTTTCTCTTAGAGCAATTCACTTTGCTGTTGAATATTAATCCTCTCAAAAAAATGTTTGAAGAAATTTTCATTTTATATGAAATTTCATTTCAAATGAGAAAATTGAACCCATTTTTTTTAATCACATCCCCCTTTCCCTTATTCCAAATTAATCTCAATTAAATTTCTAATGGAGTTTGCAACAATAACTACTCATTTAAATACATCATAAAATATTAAGATGTAAAAAAACTGCTTGTTATCACTGAATGGTAAAGATTATTTTAATTTATCAGTTGGTAGTAAAAAGTGAATATACATTGTATATAACAAAGATTTGAGTTGATTCTGGACAAAGAAAGATAACTCCAATTAAAAAAATATATTGCTATTTCACAATATTGTGCAATTAGATATTTCTTGCTTACTATTCTGGACAAAGAAAGATAACTCTTATTAAAAAAAAAAATTGCTATTTCACAATATTGTGCAATTAGATATTTCTTGCCATTGTGCAATACTGTGCATTTGAAAAGACTTGCTATTGCACAATACTTAATATAATATTTTAGATCCTGATTTGGACCAACTTGAAAACTGGGCCCATAATCAAAAATCTAAGTACATGTTTGGATTCAGCATATCAAAGAACCCCAAGATTTAAATTTTTGTTAAAATCAAACTAAGTTTAATTTTGGACCCTTTGGACTTTAATGTAGACCTATTTGAAAATGGACCAAATATAAAGAATCTAAATACACAGTTAGATTCCGCATGTCAAAGAACCCCAATTATTCAATTCTTGATGAAATCAAACAAAGTTTAATTTTGGACCCTTTGGGCCCCTTTTTTCCTAAACTGTTAGGACCAAAACGCCCAAAATCAATACCAACCTTCCTTTTATGGTCATAAACCTTGTGTTTAAATTTCATAGATGTCTATTTACTTGTACTAAAGTTATGGTGGGAAAACCAAGAAAAATGCTTATTTGGGTCCTTTTTTGGCCCATAATTCCTAAACTGTTGGGACCTAAACTCCCAAAATCAATACCAACCTTCTTTTTGTGGTCATAAACATTGTGTATAAATTTCATTGATTTCTATTAACTTAAACTAAAGTTATTGTGCGAAAACCAAGAATAATGCTTATTTGGGCCCTTTTTTGGCCCCTAGTTCCTAAACTGTTGAAACCAAAACTCCCAAAATCAATCCCAACCTTTCTTTTGTGGTCATAAACCTTTTGTCAAAATTTCATAGATTTCTATTAACTTAAACTAAAGTTATGGCGCGAAAACCAAGAAAATGCTTATTTGGGCCCTTTTTGGCCCCTAATTCCTAAAATGTTTGGACAAAAACTCCCAAAATCAATACCAACCTTCCTTTTGTGGTAATAAACCTTGTGTTAAAATTTCATAGATTTCTATTCACTTTTACTAAAGTAAGAGTGCGAAAACTAAAAGTATTCGGACGACGACGACGACGACGACAACGTGATAGCAATATACGACGAAATTTTTTTCAAAATTTGCGGTCGTATAAAAATGATACTATACATGCATGACATGCATATATATATGCATTTAATACATAATGCTTCTTTAATTTTTAAACTTAATTTGGTAGCTATGAACTTTGGATTACCACTTGTACTGTCATGACTGTATAAAGAAAACACTTGCCATCACTATACAGAAAGATCATCCCAATCACCATGAACACTGGATGAAAATTAAATTCTTTTGCTGGATCACTTTGCCATGCAAATCCACCCCTGAAGTGTCCCATCCACACAGCCACCATAATTACTGCTGATAGTCCTAGTATTTGTACAGCAAGAACCAGTGCAGTAAACCAGCACATTCTCCCTCCCTGCTCTGGTTCTTTGTCAAACCTTTCCATATCTGTTTATCTGAAGAGGAGAGAAAATAGACATGTTACCTGCCTAATACATTGTAGAACAAAAACAAGAACATATTTATTACCAATTAAGGTGGTACACTACAGGGAGATTACTCCGTAAAGTCAGCTAAACGTTTCAATTACGGTGTGTGGTAAATGGTATATATTAAGTTTCTCAATGATCAAAATTGGTGTTTGTCAAACTGCTATCTAACCAGTGTAATTTTTCTGACAAAACAGTTGGTTCAAAATTTTTGAATTTTTTATATTTTTGTAAAAGGGTCAAAGTAAATACATTGTCAGAATTTTATGAAAATTAAACGAGCCAAATTAATTTTAGTGAAAGCGTTGGGTACCACCTTAAGCATCCGCAAGGGGCATATAGAGAATACATGTACATATACATGATATACATATATGTATAAGGAACAAAATTACCACCCAGCTTGCATAGTACATTTACAGTATATAAAATTTGCACTCATTGTATGTTTTTTATACTAGTCGATTCTGTTATTCTAGGCACCCCATGATAGCTGCCAGGGTGCAATGGATTTTGGGTACATTCCCTGAGATTATTGAGGATGTTTCAGTATCATAACTGTTCATAGATATAAGAAGATGTGCTTTGAGTGCCATGAGACAGCTCTCCATCCAAGTCACAATTTGTAAAAGAAAACCATTAAAGGTCATACGGTCTTTGACATGGAGCCTTGGCTTACACCATTTGTACACTGAAAAGCAAGCTATACACATAATACATGTACATGTACATATTAACATTTGTATTTTAAATAGGAGCTAGCTGAGGCCCACCCCAAGGTGTGGGATTTTTTCGCTGCATTAAAGACCCATTGCAATTTGGTCATGTTGGTGGCCTTCAGCTGCTATCTGTTATTGGGTCAGGTTGTTGTCTTATCAACATATTCCCCATTCAATTTTATGTATATGTATTTGCAACAATATTTACAAGGACAAAAATTAATGACAATGTCATTAACAACACAAAGGAAGTGCTAGGACACATGGAAGTCTGTTATTATGGTAATAGATGCTTCAGTGCTTGGAGAGAACCATTCATTTAGTTTAGCCTAGTACCAGAGATATGTGTTGGATGAAAATTCACCTTCTCATCTACAGCACTAAGTCAGAACTTAACCTGGGACCTTCAGCAAAGCAGCCCTCGTCTTAAACATCTAGACCAGGATCCAACAAACTTCCGTACTTCATGACTGTTTCCATAACCTTCTGCAACATCATTCTGTGTACTATTTATAATGTGGTATGCCATTGTGAGAAGTGTTTAAGAATATCTATCACCCGGTCTCACTAATTAGCGACAACAAGAATTTTAGCGACAACAAGCGTCAACAAGCGACAAGAAGCGACAACAAGAATTATTTTAGCGACAACAAGCGACAAATAACTATTTAGCGCTGGATAGGGAGGGGGGGGGGGGGGGGGGGGTCTGTTATTCTGTAAACATTTAATATTTACCCCTTTTTTCTCTAATCTTTAAAAAATTATCCCCTTTTTTCTCTAATTTTCCAAAAATTAACCCTTTTATTCTCTTATCTTCTATTTTTTGGCCCGTTATTCTCTAATCTTCAATTTTTAAGGGCATTATTCTTTAATCATTTAACCCCATCCAAACCCTCATGTATAACAGCTAGTATAACGTTTAATTATTGTATTATGAGATTACTTTAAAGTTTTCCTTGCCGGTGTTCTAGAATATATTATCAGAGACATATATACACATATATATGTGTATATATGTCTCTGATATTATTTATCTTATAATTTGTTTTTTTGTAACTCTTTTCGTTTATTTATACTTTGACTTTGATGAAAACAGATACATCCATTATCTTATACATATTCATCATATTTAGAAAAAAAAAGAAGCTCAATCTCTTTCTTCTTCACAAATGTTTAATATCTTCATCTACCAATATACTAATATAAACTTCACAATCTCTTTCTTCCTCACAAATGTTTCATTTCTTCGTCTATCTTTACTGAGACTACTATAACACATGTGTTATAGTAGTCTCAGATCTTTATAATAAAACATTTAAATTAAACATATCTGCTCGTAAATTTAAAAAAAAAACTTGACATACAAATTTCTTTATATCTAAAATCTAATATTTAATAATAAAAAAATGTTTTCTTGTCGCTAAATAGTCTTGTTGTCGCTTGTTGTCGCTAAAATAATTCTTGTTGTCGCTTCTTGTCGCTTGTTGTCGCTTTTTGACGCTTGTTGTCGCTAATTAGTGAGACCCTCTATCACCCTATAGACTGTAGTGTATACTACAGTTGTCTTATCTGACAAGTGACATCCTCATTAACATAATTTCACACTTTCACCATATGTTCACATTTCAAGATTTACAATCATATTAAAATATCACATAGCAACTTGTATAAGAACAATTTTAGACACTATTTCTAAACTGATTGTCAACAAGCATAATGCAGCAAGAGAAAAAAATATGTAAACAAAAGGTAACTTCACAGACATTCAGCTGTGACTTTGAACAGAATAAACATGTCTATGACTTTGTATTTTATAAAATGACATGAACACGTCGTTTTTAAAATCAATCTTTTAAATATTATAGAGAGCTAAGTAAATAAATCTTACCAATGCCTAGCCAGCCGGCGTAAAAGGATATCAATATTCACCGAACTGTGCCTAAACGTAAACAATCCATACAGAATAGGTGACTCTAGAAAAAACCGAACACCAGATACAACTAAAGAATAACACTTTATAATCACAATTACAAACAATGAGTCGTAATTGGGTAATTAATAGAAAGTTTTGCTAGTTTTTAATACAGAAACATATTTACATGGTTTTTATTTTGAATACAATGTTATGAAATATAAAACAAAAAAATCACAATATTATCAATAGCAAAAATTGGCGGGAGATTTCCTTCCGAACATCTCGGACAATTTCCTTTCCATTTGTGACTGATGTCTAGTCAAGTTTGCAAATATCCTGTGATTGCATTAAATAGCAATACTTTTATACCCTTGATTGGATGTAAGTAAAGATTGGGCAATGATATACATTCAGATAAACAACATTATATACATAACAATTAGATTATACCACAAAACACAATCTAACAACACAAAAAGCCAACTTTTAGGCAAAGATACATGCATGGGTGTCAGGGATTAATTTTGATATTTCCACTAGTCCAAGTAATTATTACTTGAAAGGCTCACAGAAAAATATTTAAAATAGCCTTTAAAAATGTCATAATTATTACAACTAACCTATTTACGTGGGGGTACCTTCATGATGAATAAAGGTACTAAATATATGTTGTCAGGTCGGTTCGGGCCCAATACATGTTTACATCCTACACATTCCAGGCCCCCCTTTTTGGGAAAAAAATTGGTTCCTTATATAGGGAATCACTGAAGCGCGACTGGAGTGGGCCCCCTCTTAGATAGTCAGTGGATCCAGCTGCAACTATAATTATTTGAGATCTCTGTCGAATTATGATAAGGACATTTTGACAAATCACTATGAAATCTTAACCAAATTGACAATATCTGTAGCCTGACCGTAATGGGCATTCATACCCTCATCTAGCAGTTGTTAATATACAATCTGCAGAAGAAAAATAAATGCTGCTAGGTGGTTTGATTTTTTCAATTGATGTAATGGAATAATTTTAAGAACAACACCACAGATAACATATAACTTAAATCACAAACTTGTATGATAAAGCATTAAACAGGGTATCATTAACATTAACTATTTAAACTAGAAAAATACAATTTATCTTTCTTTTAATTCATAGCTACCCATAAGTCAGACATGCAACTTTGTGCTACTATACAGTAAATAGCATTTTATTTACATTTTGAGTGATGATTCATTTCAGTGGGAACCTTCAAGATAAAAGGTCCAGATTTGATTCATAGATGTTTACAAGTTGCTTTGGAATCAGGTTATAGGTCCTTTGGTATGATATATCTATACTATTAAACGAGAAGACCTCATTTTGGGTGTCGCTTCTCTTCCTTCCACAATAAATCAATCGTGATGCCTCTGTGTCCTATAGGTAACATGCATAGTCGCATTTGTCATCCAATCTTATGATTATTCAGATTGAGTTATTTTGGGAGAAAAACGACAAAAAAGGAGTCCGGATATGATTCCGTCATCGGACTAACTTTTAGTCATAGATTGGATTTCCGGTTTGAAAGATGCACAAATACAACCAATCGTATGATAGATAACTAAACATGAAAAATAAATAAGCCAATCAGAGCATTCTCCATAGCATGGGGCTTAGATCGCATGAACCACAACTATTATACCTCCTTATAGAGGACAATAATTTTTGTTCGCGTTAATAAATCTATATGTAAACTACAATTATGATACTTTAATATATAGAGACTCTCTGTATTCTTGCTACTGTTTTCTTTGAAATGTTTACTATTTAAGGGGTCATACCAGTTGTATATATATATATATATATATTAAAATAAGTAAAATATTTGACACAAGTACAACCAATCGTATGATGGATAACAAAAATGGAGAGTAAAATAGGCCATTCAGAGCGTTCTCCATATCATGGTGTTTAGATCGCAATAATCACAACTATTATACCTCCGTTGAGAAGATAATTATTTTTCGCGTGTATCTACATGTAAACTATGATTATACTACTTTAATATATAGAGACTATCTGTAATCTGTCAGGGACTTTCTATGTTAGTATAGAATGTCGGCCCTGATTCTGTCTACTGTTTTCTTTGAAATGTTTACTACTTAAGGGGTCATACCACTTGCATATATATTAAAATAGTAAAACATGCTTAACTTCATCTAAAACTACCTGGACCAAAAACTTTAACCTGAAGCGGGACAGACATGAACAGACGGACGGACGAACGAGCGAACGGACGGACGGACAGACTAGCCTGAAAACGTGATGCCCATAAATCAGGGCTCATGCTACCAGGCGAAGTGGGCGAAGAAGTCGCTTTCCCAACCGTCACTTCGCTTTTCCCAACCCCCAAAAGCGAAAAGAAGTCGCCCTGTTCTTGACGATACTCGCTTTCAGTCGCTTCCGTCATTGGACATTTTTCAATTTTTACCAAGTTGATGAAACATCAATTTTTTATCGATAATTAAAGAAATTAATACAAAAACGATTCATTATCTTAAGAAAAGAGGTTGAAGCATTGTCTTTGAAGTGTGTAGCAGGTTATTTGATAAAAATACAACTTGTTATCACTTCGTACATTTCCGTTAGTTCCGGTGCTTGTTACTCGAAAACGTACATTAACCTAAATTTCGGCGGTAAAATAAGTTTGTTACTCATTTAAACGTGATACAAGTTGCCTACAGTAAGTGTTTAATCCATTTATTGCATTAAAAACGTAATGTTCCCTTCCAAATAACTTGTCAAACATCGTTTATTTTTGTAAATTTTCTTGCATTCATCCGCCATTGACCGATTTCTAAACTACGGATCTCAACCGGACCAGCTATGACCGAAATCCGTACTTTTACAATAATTACTACGGACGCAGGAATGGAACAGCTGACAGAAGAATATTGATCCAAAAGGGAAAAATTACGTATACCACACGAATTAAGAGACTTTTGGTTACATCTTATTGATTGGTGTATATAATTCCCTATATTTTTTATGGATTGTTTCAAACTATTGATTAAAGTTGTTTAACTCTGAGACTATCATGACTATTATACTATATTTCAATATATTATGGCCCAGCTTAATAACTTTTATATTTTTTAATGAGAAACACTAAATTTCATACACAAGATAGTTTGGAATTAAATTGTAATTGATATATTATAATTTCTTTACATTTTTTTAATTTTTTAATTTTTTTTTAGTGCTAGATATTAAATATTTTATATACGTGTAGTTTCTCACAAGAATCTTAGTAAAACTTAAACAACTTTTAATTTGAAATGTTACTTTAATTATATACTCAGATATAAATTGAACAATATGAAATGAACATTATTTACATATGACCCTTTATACTATACATGCTATAGTAAAATCCAAATATTGTAGCGCATCACGCGAATGAGCACTTCTCTTTCAAATCCCACCACTTCTCCCTATCAGTTTCAAAAAGAGAAGTCACTTCTCCCTATAATTCTGAAGTACAATTTAGTGTGAGCCCTGTAAATGGGACATAAAAAAATAATTGTTGAAAGGGAAAATAGAGATTTGGCTAAAATGAAAGTAAGGTAGAGATTAAAAGTAGGCGAGCATTTTTCGGGGCGTCGGGATCGTGTGTTTTTAAGCTCGGGATTTGGGATTGATCCTTACTGGATCCGGGAATTTATTTTTCGATTTCGTGATTTCGGGATATGCATTTCTTTTAATTCTGCATCTCTGGATTTCATGGTGTTTTAAGCGCAGGATTTCTGGATCAGGACCCCTCCGACCACCCCTCAAATTAGCCTTAGTCATTTATACATGATGCATATCCTACCGTTGACATCTTAATAAGGCTCTGAAAAAGAAAAAAAAACACTTACGGATTGTCCTAGAAGTATATTTAATTAGACTAATAATGGTCTATATATAAGATTTTGGATTTATTTCATGTTTGAAACGGTGCAAATTGTTAATTTTATTTGACTTTTACCAAAAGCAGCATTGTAGCAAAGGAGAAGAATAGTTGTGGTCTGAGGCCAGACCCACGAAAATATTTGAATTTAACAGATAGGAAACACATATTGGACTTTTAAACAAGGGAGAAGGTTGTTGATACCTTTTATGAAATTTCCCATACATACTATCTTTTACAAAAAAATCATCCTACAACAGTCCACAAGCTGTATATACCCGCGATTTCGCGGGTGTGTTCTAGTATATATATATAGTTCTGTTATGGAATTGTAATAAAATCTTTAACAATGTAACAAATGTCTTTAGTTTACAATATGTTAAATACCTATTATAACCTCTAGTCCTGAATACATAGTTTTCCTCAGACAAACATTAAGATAGATTACATTTGTATATGCAGCTGCTTACAAGGTTGGTGACTTTGTACAGGCACATGTACAATTACAGGCACATGTACATTGTACATGTGGCATGGTTAAACTATAACTTTAAAATGCTTAACCCTCGGCTTTAAATATATTGTTCACTAGCATAATTACAAAGACATTCAGTTAAGATCAGTCCAGCAAAAGCTCTTAACTCTGAATAATAGAAAACAAAAATATGCTGCTAACAAATGCTCTAATAAGGCAGCTGTACTTTATATCGATTAAGAAGATATGTGATATGAGTGACAATGAGACTACTATCAATCCATTAGTCTCAATTTGTAAAGAGTAATCAATTATAGTTCAAATTACAGCCTTTAAAATAAAACCTTGGCTCACATCAAGAGAGTTTTATAGGGCCCCCAAATGACCAGTGTAAAAAACCCATCTAATCTATATAAAATACAAGAAACGAGAGTAACTTATTAACCACATCAGCAAATGACACCCACTGAACAACAGGTTCCTGACTTTAGCATATATTTTAAATATTTATGCTATAAATGTACAGAAAAAAACTCTTTTTTACAGAATATCAGTACAAAAAAACCAACATATTTTATAATATTATGGTGAACCGTTTTCTTTGTGAATGATAGTTTCTAGTTTATATGAAAGCAACAACACTTGAAAAGTATTATTTGACGGACTGGGTATGATGTAAAATACTCACATGTTTACTCTGTTTCTCTCTGTTACAGATACTGCTTCAGTTTATAAAAATGAAACTGATATTGGTGAAGCTTTGAAAGAATTGCTGCCTGAGAATGGACTTCAAAGGAAAGATGTTTTCATAACCAGTAAACTAGGTAAAACAATATATTTTAATAACTTACAGAATGTTTACTGTATATTGAGTGAGGGGATGTAGGAGGTGTCCTGATCCAGAAATCTTGGGCTTAAAAACACAAAATCCCAAGGTCCCCCCAAAAAAAAAAAAAAAAAATCCCGACATCTCGAAATTTGAAAAAAGAAGTTCCTGATCCAGAAAGGGTAAATCCTAAATTGGGATTAAAACACATAATCCAGGAGACCCTATAAAGGTCCTATCCCCCTCTGTATTGTCCACTGTGAACTTAATAGTGAGATTGCTCTGATAGCTGACTGCCCAAGTTACAGACCCTCACCATACCCAAGTTCTCATTTACTTTTAAATAAGATAACCAGGCAAGGGAGATGATAAAGAAATGCATCTTGGGGGAAAAAGCTGGAGTTAGCCAACAGTTCTCTTTACTAACATAACCAATATGACCAAGGAAGGGAGATAATAAAGTAATGTTTCTCTAAAAAAAGCTGGAGTTAGCCACCAGTCACTCTACTAAGATAACTAAGGGAGAGAGATAATAAAGTCAGGTTTCTTGGGAAAAAGCTGGAGTTAAATATCAGTTACTATTTATTATAAGATAATTAAACAAGTAAGATAATAAAATGTGTTTCTTTAGGGATAAGCTGAAGTAAGCCATCAATTATTCTACTATAAAGATAACTAGACAAGGGAGATAATAAAAGAATGTTTCTTGGAGACAGGCTGTAATTTTGATATCAGTTACTTTGACTGTAAGATAACCAGTCAATAAAGCAATGTTCTATAATCCTAGGTAGTTTATTTCTTTGATCTAATGATTAGGGTAATTTTTATTTCTAAGTTAAAATTTGTATCATCTTGGTCACAGTAGGTCTGATAACATCTCACAATATCATATTGCATTCCTCTAAGAGTTCTACTTTGACACTTCAATGATGCTAATTAAGTGTCAGAGAGCTTTCTTGGTAAGGGCACACTAAACTCTTTAACTATTCATGAAGTATAATCTAATCTGTCAATAGATGAAAGAGGAGTGTCTCCCTTGACTCAGTGCAACACAAAATGATGTATAAATATACATGTATGTAATATATATAAAAAATAACAATTATAATGTTATCCATCTTGTCTTGATAAGGATAAATTTAGTTTGAGGATTTCCCAATGTCTTTGTTGAATAATAATTGATTTAAACAATAAGATCTTTGTATTGAATTGTAAATTAAGTTAGATTTTGTAAAACATTTCATGATGAGTTTTGATAGCAAATGAGAAAGACTTTCACATAATAATAATACTTTATTCCGAAAGCAATATGTACAGCTTATAGGATACATATACACAATTTTACACCAAGATAAGAATTTCACAAGAAATATATAATATATATAAATTTAAGGTGTGCATGAAAGAACATATAATACATAATACAAAATACAAAATACAAAATACAAAATACGAGCGGAGAATGATATAATACTTAAATAAAGTGAGAACAAAAATATAATTTACTGCAATTAAATTCTAAGTTTTTCTGCTGATTTTAGAAATATACCTAAGTTATTCAATTCTTTGATATTTCTGACAGATAAAAACTGGATAAGTTTGAATGTAGAAGGATTTCTCCAATAATACTTTTTTATATACTTTTGTTGAGAGAACCTAAAGACCAAAGGCACTTGTCTCAGATTATTTTTTCTATAGGTATATATATAAAAAAAATCTTAGACAAATTCCTAGGCAAATGACACAGAAATTTACAACAGGCATGGGTCTCAACTTACCTTTTGTTTTTTCTGGTTGCCATTTCAGTGATGATTAACCAAAATCTTTTATTTTTATATACCAGTATATCTTTATTTTTCATGTTTTTAGTAAGTTTAAATCATGTGTATCTTCAGACTCTGTATTTGTAAATCTTTGAGAGAAGAACGATGCATTTTTTAAAACAAATGTTTTCACCCAAGATGACTTACGATTTTATTTTAAGGTCCAGCAAATCAAGGTAAAGACAAATGTAGAACAGCCTGTCTTGAGTCCATACAAAGGTTACAGTGTGATTATCTGGACCTCTATCTAATTCACTGGCCTGGTACACAGGGTAAAAAACCAGAGGAACCAGTCAACAAAGAATTACGACTGCAGAGCTGGCAGGATATGATACAGTTACATAAAGAAGGTGGATATTTCAATTATAAGCACACACAAAATACAATAACTGCTGCATTAGTCCTAAGTCAGGAATCTGATGTTTAGAAGTTGATGTTTGTTGATGTTTTATAAGTGTTTTTCGTTTTTAGCTCACCTGTGCCCAAAGGGCCCCATGTGAGCTTATGCCATCAATTGGTGTGGGTCATTGTACGTTGTCTGTCATCGTAAACTATTTGAAAAATCTTCTCCTCTAAAACTACTGGGCCAAGTACCTTCAAACTTAAACTAAATGTTAACTAAAAGGGTATCTAGATTATAAATTTTATCCAAAATTTTGATCCATCAACAAACATGGGCGCCATGGTTAAAAAAAGAACGAAGGGGTGAAATGCAGTTTTTGGCTTATATCTCAAAAAATTAAGCTTTTAAAGGTTTCTGGGGTAAAATTGTTGAATTGGTCGAAATCTATCAGCCCTGAAATTTCCAGACCAATAGAACAACCCATTGTTGGGTTGCTGCCACTAAATTGTTAGTTTTAAGGAAATTTTGCAGGTTTTTGTTATTATCTTGAATATTAATAGAGATAAATATAAACTGTAAACAGAAATAATGTTCCAGCAAAGTAAGATCTACAAAAAAGTTAATATGACCAAAATTGCCAATTGACCCCTTAAGGAGTTATTGCCCTTTAAAGACAATTTTTCACAATTTGTTCATCCATTTTAAAATCTTCTCTGAAAAAAATGTGAGCAATTCAGGATCTTGAGAGCCTCTTGTTTATATAGATACGACTGTTTGTTTCCCTTTTGAATGGTTTTACACTAGTCATTTGTAACATTCTTTAAAGCTTGATGTTCGGTGTGAGTCAAGGCTCTGTGTTGAGTGTAAATTCACATTGCGATAAGATGTGTCAGGGTACTTGTCTATCCCAAATTCATATATTTGGTTTTGATGTTATATTTGTTATTCTCGTGGGATTTTGTCTGATGCTTGGTCCGTTTCTGTGTGTGTTACATTGTAGTGTTGTGAAGTTGTTCTCCTCTTATATTTAATGCGTTTCTGTCAGTTTTAGTTTGTTACCCCAATTTTGTTTTTTGTCCATGGATTTATGAGTTTTGAACAGCGGTATACTACTGTTGCCTTTATTGAAAACTGTAATTTGACATGTATAATGGTTTACTTTGTGACTTGGATGGAGAGTTGTCTCATTGACACTCATACCACATCTTCTTATATCTAAACACACAATACAAAGATATCTTAATTTATGTATGAGTTATTCCATTTAAAAATATGACATTTATTTTTAATTGTAGGGAAAGTGAAAGCCATAGGTGTTTCAAACTTCCTTCAACATCATATAGAGGACATAATTTCAGAGACTAATGTTGTGCCAGCTGTTCTCCAGGTATTTAAAGATTAACTTTAAAGTTATTATTAGGTCACTAATAAATTTATTGTTCACAAATTTTTAGTATCTACAATTATAGCTTTAAATACAGATTTCTAAGGTACCATTAAAAGTTTTTTTCACATGTAATCTTACGAAAAAAATGATTGTGACTTATTTCCAAATACTCATGACTGGAAGGTGTTGTTTCTTGTAAGATTCTTTGTGAAATGAGTCACTACAAAATAGATTATTGTACATAACTTATTAAACACATTGCAATTTGGTTTCCTTAGAGGAAATTTATTTCAATAAATACATATCTTCATAATTTTTTATTTTTCTTTTGATTGTGCCCTGCTGTCATTTTTTTACATAGAAAAAACAAAACATCATTTTCACTCCATGATGACTTTCATTTACAACTTCTTCAACTTTTCTGTCTTGAACTTGCAGTGAGGTGAAGTGAAACATGTAAACATTTATTAAGATACAATACCCTTTCAAATCAATTTCATTAAAAGTATCAAGATGTAAAAAGAGTTATTTAAAATAAATGATATTTTGGAGTCACTCCTGACTCACCCTTACTTATTTTCAAATGGTGTAAACATTTGTTTTTCAGATTGAGCACCATCCACATTTAGTACAAGATAATTTGATATGTTACTGTAGAGAGAAAGGTATCCATTTCCAAGCTTATTCATCATTGGGAACATCAGTAGTAGAAAACAAGGTACTGTTCTTCTAAAGTCTAATAGTTTGATGCCACGTTATCTACATAGATCTATAATTTACTTAAATTGAGTGTCTATATTGTGTGCCTTGTTGCATCAAAATGTAATATTATTATTTTTGAATACACATTATAATTAAATTAATTGAAATTTATTTAAATGTTGCCTCCATTGAAAAGATCACCAGGTTGAGTGTTTCAGGAAAAGATTAAAAAAAGAACTGTCTCAGTGTTCTTAAGATTATATCAAGATCTCATTTGCCAAGATTTAAAAATATTACAAAATGACCTTAGTTCAAAGTTTTATGATGGTATTGGAAAGCTAAATTTAATTACACATTTCAATAAGTCTTCTGGTTGGCTACAAATTTATTGAACAGTTAACCAAAGCTTTGAACCTTTAAGATATCCATGAAACATACCTATCTTAGAATACATCAAGATAACTTGTTGAGTGAGGGGTAGCGATTAAATTTCACACAAATTGCCTTTCTTTCCATCTGTTTGTGAGACAGGCTTAAAAGCAGAAGCTTGTAACGAAGAAGGAAAAGAAACTAGAATTACATTCCTCTGTGTAGAATTAGATTGCACCCTCTCAGGCAACAATTTAAAGTTTGATGTTGATGCTGAACAAATCTATTCAGATACAATAAAGTGTGATGTCATGTAAAGTTGACTATGATTGCTGGTTGATGAATAAATAATTTAATGTATACAAAAGCATTTCAACAACATAAAACATGCAAATATTAAGAAGTGCTATGCAAACCTTAGTATTGTGGAATAACTTCAACAAAGAAGCCAAAAGAACATCATGTGTATAGTTTAGATCATGCAACCACTCGACAGGCAGAGTCATTATAATGCATAGGCAAAATATTGATGATTTTTAAGATTTTGATACTGAGAAACAGTCTTACCTCAGTGTTTTTAAAAGTAATTTGTACTTTAAATGCCAATTTGAATTTTTTAGTTGCTCTCAGATGAAACTGTAAAAGATATTGCCAAAATCCACAGTAAAACGACAGCACAGATTTTATTAAAGTGGGCTGTTCAACAAAATATTGGTAAGTAGGTAATCTCAATTATAAGTGATGAGTGCTAGCAAAACTGTAATGATAAGTTGAAAAGAATAATATTAAAAGACTATTTGTTGGTGCAGCTTAGATATGCCCATCTTCTAAATATCAGCAATATCATCAAACAGTATGAACAGTATTCTGAAAATTTGACCTACCTACATTGAAACAATATATTTGTCTGTTTATCAGTTTTCCATGCTTCAAAGCTTTTGATCCAGCAAGGTACTTTGGTTCAAGGTATTGAGTACTAATATTAATAAATATTGAAATCACTGAACACAAACAAAGATTATAAAGAAAAACTAATCAAAATATACAGTGGTAAATATAATCTCAAAAATATTTAAAAATTTGTCAATTTTTTTTTATATATGAATTATTTTTATAATACTTCATGTAATTTCCAATTTAACCATATTTTGATTACACTATACAAGAATCAGTCATTTATTTGATCACATACCTTAACCCATAATGTTTATTTTCCAGGTGTTATACCAAAGTCTCCTGACCACATCAGAGAAAACATGGACATATTTGACTTTTCCTTCTTTATATTTACAGGGGTAATACCAAAGTCTACCAATCCTGACCACATCAGAGAAAACATGGACATATTTGACTTTTCCTTATCTCAGCAGGATATAGACATCTTAAACAAATTAGACAAACAGATACATTATTGTTGGAATCCGACATCTGTTTCTTAACATTTTTAAAATAATGATTTTTATATGATGTTTTTTAGTGTTTTATGCCATGTTTTGTTCATAATGAATATAGGAAGATGTGGTATGAGTGCCAATGAGACAACTCTCCATCCTAGTAACAATTTATAGAAGTAAACTATTATAGGTCAAGGTACGGCCATCAATGAATCACACCCAACAAACAGTAAGCTGAAAAGGGTTCCCAAATTACTAGTGTAAAACCATTCAAAAGAGAAAACCAATGGTCTAGTCTATATAAAAGGAGAAACAGGAAACACTTATGAACCACTAAGATTTTTCCTAAGTCATCTCCTCGTCACTAAGAGTGTAGCCATGAACTATAGTTCCCAACAGTTCTCAAATGAATTTTGTTAAATTTGTGCTGTATCTTTTGTAAATTAGCAGTAGTTTTATGCATTTTGCTTAGTAAGAGCAGTGACAGAAATCAATATGATTGACAACTGGCAAAATCAACAAACTAAAACAAAGATAGGGCATAATTTAGAGCCCAGTCCTCCATCTCATATTACATACTTATCTTAGTTGACCAAGTTACCTCAATATTGACCTACAGAACAGAGGAGACACTTTATTACACAACTCAATACACAATTCTTGAAATCCAAGTATCATAGAAAAAAAGGTTAAAAGTCTCTTAAAATTGCTCCCAGGTTTATTACTGAGACTAAAAAAATAAATATCCTCCCATCTAAGAGAAATATCTTTATTTGGTTGTTTATACTATTTATGAAATTTAAACTTAAAACTTTACAACCATGCACATGGTTTGTTGAAAATATTAACTTGCAACTTAACCCTTACCATGCTGAGTTGTTTTCAGAAATTGTCTAAATTACGAGTATTTGCAAAAATATGCAAATGATATGCAAATGAGCTGTACCCTGATGCTGATGCATACTGATTACAATAAATCTAAAATAGGTGATCACGGGATGGGGTGGTCGGGGTGAGGAGGCGGATTTTTTTTGGTGGGAATTTGCCCCAAAGTTGGTCCTCGGGTACAAAAAGCGTCAATTTTGACCTTTTTTCGTTCTTTTTCTCGACCTGTAAGTACGAGAGATGCTAATAGATGCATCCATCTGTAGTTTACATGTAGCGTGGACACCAGTGAACACTTTTATCACAACAGTTGTTAGGTCGGAGTGAAACTGATCTGGGTTCATCAGTGTAAAGAAGGTCATTTGCACCAAAATTCACCAAATTTCGGAATTTTTCCAATTTTGAACTTTAACTGGACTTGCAACCGGAAGTAGTCGTTTCCTCGGCGTATTTTGATAATAGACACGACCAGTCGTTATGTGCCTGTAGGTTAACGGTATTTGTCAAGGTTTCAGTCCTCTGAACTCCGTGATTCAGACCTTGAATGTAAGCCCACCCCTCCAAAAAACCCAATTTTGTCCGATATCAAATTTTGAAGTTCGTATTTGAGCTCAAAAGGAATATTTAAAGTGAGAAACATGACATGAATAGTTTCAGATTGAGGAAACGTGCATACACTACGACATAAATGGTATTACGATGACCTTTAAATGTATGGAGCGCCATTGATGCCAAAATAACGGTATTCTGGGTACGGCCGTAATATTACGGCCCCCGCACGACAAGGGTTAATAGAATATTCCTTCCCATCAGTTACTTTAACCACTTTAATTAAAGGCAGGGTAGCATAAGGTGTAAACTCTGGCAGAAATAAAATATGTTTGATATTGGTAAAAAGACCTTGATTGAGCTTGTACTTCTTCAGAAAAGACATTTTAAAGATAGTGGTACAGTCATCCTAGGGTGTCATTTCATCAAGTTTAGTTACGTAGTCTTTCTTGGTGTGTCTTGTTGTTACATGATACAATTTGGATAGTGATATAGAGAACTGTATTAAGGTGTCAATTCACCAAATAATATAATTTGGATAGTGATAAAGTGACTGCCATTGAGGTATCATTTAATCAGATAATATCATTTGGATAGTGGAAAAAAGTAAAATAACAAAAATACTGAGCTCAGAGGAAAATACAAAACGGAAAATCCCTAATCAACTGTCTAAACCAAAAGATCAAACACATCAGACGAATGGATAACAACTGTCATATTCCTGACTTGGTACTAAATTTTCTTATGTAGAATATGGTAGATTTAACATGGTTTTATAGCTACCTTAACCTCTCACTTATGACATTAGCATGAAACTCCATTATATTGACAACACTGTGTGACCAAACAAACAGACATTATAGGTAAAAATGCCAAGACTGGGTTACAGCAGTCAACATTGTGATATAATCTTTATCACTATAAAAACAAACCAGCATATAACAAAGATGCACAAAAGCAAAAACGAAAGACTAGAATACAGAAATTAACCTTAGCACATAAACACAATGGCGGGATGTATAAGTACAGACCTACTTCATATGAATAAGATAAACAAAAAGACAAACAGACCATTGAAATACATAAGCAAAAATGAAAGACAGGAATACCAAAAATATTATAGACCAATAACACAATGATGGGATGTATGCATACAGAGTCACGTCAAATGGAAACACAGAAAAAAGACTAAACAGAAAAGGAATATTATAACCTTTTGGAGATGATAACAACTTTGATACACAGAATCTACTAGTATATTCAAGATTATCGTGTATTATAGGAATATTAGAGAACAAGGTCTTGGTACCTATCGATGCACTTTCAAAGAAAAAAGACAAGACGTTCATTGACATACAGCAGTTTCATCAACCTTCTTCTCAGACAATGGTGACGTTTTGCAAAGTCTGAGTAGGAGCTTCGATATCGATTGAATACAGAATAAGTTGGGGAAATGTATATCTCATATGCAGGTGAAGTTGGTATATTACTAATAAGGTGAGGGAAATTGATTATTTCAAAATTAAAGTCGTCTCGTTTGTCATGGATTCTGGTACTGAGATGACCATGTATTAACATAAAACTTGTTAAAAAAATCGACCTCCGAAATTAAACAAATATGCTGTCAACACAGACCTAGATTGAGCTTTCTTTTTTCAGATAAGAACATTGGATAGTGTTATAGAGAATATCATATCAAAAGATAATATAATTTGGATAGTGGTAAAGTGACTGCCATTGAGGTATCATTTCGTCAGAGAATATGATTTGGATTGGGGAACACAGACTAGATTGAGGTGATTATTTGACCAAATATTATAATTTGAATTGCAGGGACCTTTTCATTTAACATAACATAGCTCTCCAACTTCGTACTCTATTTGGCCTTTTTAACTTTTGGGATTCGAGCGTCACTGATGAGTCTTTTGTAGACGAAACGCGCGTCTGGCGTATATACCAAATTTTGTCCTGATATCTATGATGAGTTTATTCACCAGATCTTATAATTTGAGTTCAGTTACAGACCTAGATTGCGGTGTAATTTTCCTATATATATGATCATCCTAAAATTTGCTATAGGCTTTTATGTAAACATCATTTAGAGTATCACTACCGGTAGTTAAAAATAGCTCACATTTCTACTTGTTGTGGCTGTTACAGCGATCCCAACTGAAGTCATTTTGTCAGAAAAGATGATTTGAATTGTTTAATGAGACCAGGGGGATTCCTAATTTGAAATGTTTTATAAAAAGGTGCAAGTTTCCCGAATCGAGATGCAATTTCGTCAGATTAGATAAGAAGAGTGGTTGAACAGAAATCCATGACTTTGGTAATACTCTATCTGTTAAGTTGATTTGCCTGTTTGTCAAGATACACAGATAGATGAAGGTGTCATACAGTCAGAAATACTTTGTGTGATGGTATTAGAGTAGATTTATTTTACCGATTTGCAGCTAGGTACGGTCCATTTTGTGCACATTAATGATAAACTCTTTGTGAATAACAAATCACTGTTTTTTCTTGAACTCAAATGGGCCATTGTATTCTATCCAAGATACCTAGGATCTGTACTATATTCATCAAAAGTTAAAGTATATTGGTTATTTCGTAATCCCTTTTCATATGGAAGATGACCACAAGGAAAGAAATTATTTGAAAATATCACACAATCATTTTCAGGAAAGAAGGAAACTGTATCTAGAACAGCCAAGAAGGCAATACGAGTTTCGGACATTTTACATGAAGTTGGACATGTAACAAAATTAGAGATGAAACCTTTTTTAAGTAATTAAAAGTATTACACAGCCAATGATTAAAATTATGATATGACATAATCAATAAACCTAATATCAATTTTAATCAAATATATATATATATACATGTATTAATCATAAGTATGTAAACTTAAGAACTTGTGTCAAAGATAAAAGTGATAGATTATGAGATGATAGGTAAGTCAAAATTTGGGACAATGCAATTTTGTGTACCCATGGAGAAGGGACATGTGTATAAGTGACGTTTACTAGAGGTAGGTTAAATCTTTTGAACACATTGCATTTAATGTGTTTAGTTGTTAAAAGTTAAGTTTTTATTATATCTGCTGTAAAATAAATTGTATATTGCACTGCTTTTAGTTGTGCAATTTACTCAAATCTTAAATTGTGTCTAAATCGAACGACCAATCTTTTTAAATTTAACTCAGATAGAATAATGTGCTTTACACTAATAATATTGTTGAAGTTGAACTTTTGAAGGTTCTTCTACAAGAAATATATTCCTACATGCTTCAGTTTTGCAGGTTATTACTTTATCTATCAAATCCAATGCTAACAGGCTAATCCAGAGAACCTTTATGCGCCGATCGGACGACTGCAATCGTGTTTGATCCTTCTACCCATCTACAATAAATAAATAAAAAACCAAACTGCAGTAACACTTGATATCTCTATAACTTGACTATATAATAAAAATGTGATGTACATATAAAATTGTAATGGCATTTAGATCTCTACAAATTTTTTATATTTTAGGACTATTACAATGAGTTGGCGGGAACTATGGACAGTACTTGTTGGGCTGGACCCTCCTCTACAATATTTTCCTCCGGCCTTGGCATCAATTATTTTGTTTATCATAATTTTCGCTGTTTGTTTCTGTATGCATCGGTTATCAGAAAGTTTTCCATTGACAGTCAAAATACTTACTCAAGATTACTTCAAAACTTTGGCATTTTGTACTTATCCGTTTGGTCTGATGATCATGCGGAAATACCATGGGGATATCGGTTATGCTCTCTGTAGCATACCCCTTAATACTGCTACAGTGTTACTGCTATCATCTGGTGAAGGATCACCTGTTGGAAATTGGTTACTATATGTGAAGGGATCTCAGTCACTACAACAATGTATTATTAGAATAATTACCCAGATCGGAGCTGGCATAACGGGATTTAGAGTTGGTAAAACATTAATGAAGTTAGATTTACATCCATCGTTTGAGGAGAATCTTAGTCAAACAGAATGTATTGCTGCGCTGAATGTTGCAGTTACAACAGGATTTATAATAGAACTCTTTGGAACAACTTGGGATGTATGGTTTCATTCACAGAATTTTTCAGACAATCGTGTTTTGGACAAACTCTTGAAATTTTGTAATTCGTCTTTTACCTTTTGCTTAGGTATGTATGGTGTACTTTTTACGTTTGCACTCAAACTTATATAGAGTGATGACATATATACTTCAAATTAAACAGCAAGGTAACAGCACACAACATGGAAAAAGACATATACTAGTAGATTTGTCACAATAGACTAAAAGATAAACCTTTAAAACTAAAGATTGAAATTATGTTACATACCCTTTTAAAACATGAGATATATTTGATAAAACTGTTCATTTCAAGAAAGATTAATTTGCTTTATTTTCAAACTATTCTAGGTCGACTGAAACATAGTAAAATACCATGTAATCAAAATGTTATTAATGCAGACACCTGTGACAGTATACATATACATGATATATCTTGCTGCCATTAAATGAAAGTGTACATTCATGGAAGGAAGAAGGCAGCAAATTGGTATAGATAAAGACAAGTAAAAGAGCAGGATATTCTTTTTGAATATTACAATCATTCGTTGTGAATGTTGTCGGACGCGATAACTCAGCAGCTGAATATTAATATTTTCATTTTCAGACTAGGAATCAAGTCATAGTTGATTAGAAATATTGGTTTAACACATACATTCGTGAACAAACATGTAGATTTTACATATACTTTAGTATATATATATATATATATATTATTTTCTCGACACATACGCATAAAAATAATTTTATTAATTACTGTAATCACTTTTTGTCAATATATCATGAACATTTACTAATGTACTTCCCTTTCATTACAGGTGGTTATCCCACTGGCATGTTCAGGGATCCAGCTAAAGCGATTGGCTTAACATTTGGGTGTAAAGGAATAAGTCCAAGTCAACATATACTCGTATACTTCTTAGCGCCACTTATTGGAAGTTATCTAGCATATAGGTTCATGTTAAGCAGTACTGATAAAGCAAGCAAAAAGATTAAACCAGAGACAAAAAAAAATATTGATAAAAAAACAAGCTGATTACAGGACGTATGGAACAGATTCTGTTAAGAAAACTAACTGATGAATTCATAGGTTAGAATGAAGTTTTTATTATACAATGATCTCCCTTTGTTCAAATAAACTTTACAGTGCAATTAAAAAATATATTTTAGATATGACTATTGTCAAAAATTAATTAATTTTAATTATTTGTTACTAGCTTTTTGCCTTTAGTAAGTAAAATTAGCATATAAAACAGAGGCCCTAATGAATGTATAGTTCTCAGTTGGATATAGACATAGTAACTACAGACTTTTGAGAACATAGTTAAAATAATACGAAGATTTGACAAAAATCTTCATTTATGGGCAATACATCAGGAATTTTGATGAAATAAGGAAATAGGTAGATCTTTTCTTTGACTTTTAATTTTGATTTTTACTATCTAAGTCAAATTAATATTCTATATTTATCCATGGCTAATATATTTGTCGACTGACGTAAATCAAAACACTAACTTTATACTAAAACGTTCATTGCCCCAAGTTTTGATAATGTTTTATTATTAATCACAAGAAAAGATATTTGAAAACGTTTTCCACGGACGGCTGACAACGACATGTGCTTAATAATGACACTGTTTATTAATTTTGTCCAATAGTTTTGGAGGAGAGATATTCTTTGCAAAATTAGGCTAGGTGAGGTAAACGGTCATTTCAGAGCAAAAACTTCTATTAGAGTCGTCTGTGTGAAAATGGATTCTGAACAATATTTCTTCTTTTAATATATCATAACTTTAATGGCTTTTTGAAGATTTGCATTTCACATTTCACCCCTAAGTTGTGCTTCAGCGATGTCGGATATGTTATTTAGTGGGTAGAAATAGAATTCACAAATTTTAGTTAGGACACCCTTATGATCATTCATACATACTTAGGTAGGAATTGATTTAATTGTCCCGGATATTTTTAAAAATGTATACCGCGAACACGACAATGAGAAAGGAATAATCGTTTAAGGCCATAACCACTAAAGGGGCCATCCAAGTGTTTCGGACGTTTTGCAATTTTGTAGATCTTGTATTTTAGGTTATGTTTTCAGTTTATGTTCTACCTTTCTATTATACATTTCAAGATAATAAGCATTCAAAAGTCATAATTCCAGTATGAACGAACTGTGCTTTTATTCTTACCGACCTTTTCCTTTATTAATTTGAAACTTACTATATACAGGATCTTCTTAGAAAGAATAAAAAGAAGCTTTCATTTTTATTTAACTTCTCTTTACACTATACAACTTATACTTTTAAGGTTTGGTGACTCTATTTTATTTACTAGCAACATAAAATGAAGGATGCAACAGGAAAAGTTAAGTCTGCCTCGTAGCTCGACCCACATCTACAAAATATTGGTTGATTAAGACCCAAACTTTACGGTGATAGAAATAAATCCAGCTTGCCACATGTGAACTTTTAGTTGTATGTAGCAACATCACAGCAGCGTCTGAATTTATCTGCCAGTTGTTACGATATTCCAGGGCTTGCATTTCTAATCATGATTTCTGCGACGCCATCATAAGATGATTGACCGTTATGGAATAACTGGTTCACAGATAATGGTGGATATTTTCCAATCGATGTAACCACAAATGTGTCCTCTTTTCCTCCGAAAGTGACCTACCAAATAAGAATTATGTAGAACAGAATCTGCTTATCCTTTATCAGAACCTGAGATCAAAAGCTATGACGATAATTTTTAGTATAAATAAAGGCAACGGTAGCATACCGCTGTTCAAAATTCATAAATCAATTGAGAAAAAAAAACCCAAATCCGCAATACCAACTAAAACTGAGGAAAACACATGAAATATAAGAGAACTACGACACAACAGAAAAACAACACTAAAATGTAACACACACAGAAACAAACTATGATTAAACAATGGCAATGTTCCGGATTTGGTACAGGACATTTTAATAAAAAAATGGTGGGGGTTGAACCTGATTTTGTGGTTAGCCAAATCTTCCGCTTTAAGGGCAATATTAAATATAACATTTAAATGACAACATTACATGACAGGACGATAATACAAAAAAAATAAGAACTTATAGGACAGCGAAACACACAAATACTAGCTTTCAAAAGGTACATGGTTTATAATTTAATACGCCAGACGCACGTGTTGTTTACACACGACTAGATAAAAAAAGTTCGAAAGCCTTAACAAGTTTAAATTTAAAAAGCATTGAGGATCAATGTTTCAAAAAGTTGTGCCTTATACGGCTTAGGTTTTCTGCCTGAGATAAGAACATCCTTTGTATTTAGAATAATTCATTCTTTTGATAACAATAAATTTATAAAAATACTATATAATATATACATGATAACACCACAGTGGTGACTATCTACAGAATAAAAACGATTACATAAAAAACATAAACCAGCACACAAAATGACACAGTCGACTATTCGGTGACTCAATGATACTTATGGTTTGTTCAGGAAACACAGAAAATACACCAAATAAAGTATGCACAAAAAAAAAATAATAATAAAAAGTGGAGATAATACATGTCCAAAACGCTTAGTGAAATGATGTCACATAACTATACTAGAAATAAATAAATTTAACAGACAAACGCTAAAAAGAAAACTCAAGCTTACGAGACGGAGAAAGAAACCCAACAATAAACAAAGAGTGATTATAGGTGGTCCGATTGATTTACAGGTCCTGTTCCGCTAGTAATACGTGTTGTGAAAACATCTTTTATAACAAATTAAACGACAGGACCATCATATCCATTAGAAACAACACAAGGAAACTAAGAGAACAATACCAAGAAGAATAAATGAACAACATGTATAACATCTGAAAGCTAGGTCATGAACGCAAGTAACTTGGACAAATAGAAAATTCCTGAACATGGTAGTGTTTCTCAGGATAAAATGAAAATACATGTATAACAATCACACTTATGATGAAGGCGTTCAAACACTAGTTCCTTTACCGCAGACTCCATATTGCAATAATCTGCTACCCTTTATCAAACAAAACATAAACATGTAATTAAATCTTTGCGTTAAATGATCAATATGAACTTGTTTCTGTGAGGTTGTAACATTAAATTAAAATGTATATGTACAAATTGAAGTGATTTACTACTTTGTGAATTCATTTGAAAATCAGGTCTCATCATCTATTTCTAGGTGTAAGTCAATTGATATACATCTTAGATTTTTTATATCAAGTTCAGATGAAGAGATTAGAGTAGCATTATTAGCACGGACCGATTATAAGCTTTTCAATTAGTCTCTAAATTTTGATATAAGAAAAAGTGATATGATTGTCAATGATATACTTTCTACCAGAAAATAAATGATGTTCAGTATCTGCTTCCCTATCAGCTGTATACTTGAAAACACGAAAAAGTAAACATATCGGTTATCTTTGAATTTCTGATTAAAATTTGCCTTTTTTATTTTAAAATATACCTCGATGCAGAGTAGTCTATAGTTCATTTACTGTAGCTGTAGCCTGTCAAAACTGAGTTTGTAAGGTAATTTCGTTTTTCTTCCTTTTTTGTTTTTAAAGGCAAACAGGAATTAAAACAAATATGATATCTTAATCTGAACCCTTTAATTATCACTTTGAATATATGAAATCTTTATTCAAATTTGTCAACATATGAAAAATATCGGCTGCAATAGGCCTATTATGAAAGTATTCTGATGAATTTTCCTAGTTTAGATTGTACTATGATTTTATAAACAATATAAATATGTGTCGATGGTTCTTAGACATTAGAAGAGGACTTGCGTCTCAAGGTTTAAGGTTTTTTAACATTGGTGTAAAATTATGTCCACCCCTGATTACACCAATAATACTTATATATTCAAAGACGTTCGTCTATAGATAAATTGAAACATTAAAAACCTAAACATATTTAATTTGAGACTGAGTTTGATATCTGACCACATGAAGTCATAATAGATATTAGTGAAAACATGTCGGACCGCTTTGTTTGATATAATGTGCATTTTTAAATGTAGTTACGTATTGTTTTGTTTGTTTCTTTCGCGATTTGATTTGACCATCTGTAAACTACTGTCGCAATAATTTGTCATATTGTTTCGGTTATCTCTTATTTCATCTTTTTTCACATGGCGTTATTAATGAAGTATATTGAAAGAGCATTATAAGTATATGTTTCACTTCATAAGTGATTTTTTACCAGATTCAAATTTGCTATTTCTAATGATCTTTGTTTTACACGTTTGATATTCCATTTTATTTATTTTCCCTACCTGTTATATTCATTTTCACGCATTTCACAATTGTAAACTGTCGGACAAATGAACAAAAACAAAAAAAGTTAATCAAGCATTTAAAAGACATCATCCAGGCATAGCAGGTGTCTACCCAATACATTCAGTTCTTTATTACCCTTATGTTTGTTGAATGGTTTCTAGAACTGTTTAAATATAAAGAATTTAGGCACAATTGCCAATGATTCTACTTTCCATCAGATACCAAAAGAAAACTATAAACTCTCTACGGCTCTAATCAATAAGCAAAACCTATACTGTATAGTAAACTACAAAAGACACTAAAATGTCAGATGTAAAACAATTTAAACGAGAAAACTAACAACCTGCTTAGACCCATTAAAAGAATTTAAACACTTATCGCCGTATTCATCAGGGTTTTATTATATATCAAGAATATATAGCACATACTTAACGCATATAGATATACAATTTAAACAGCAACACAATCTTTCTAGACAGAGAGAAAGGTAGCATACTTAATGAAAAGCAGGTCATATAAATGAATCGAGTCGTAACTATTCGTTCCTAACAGTGCAAATAATGATGAATTTGTATATCTTGTAACTTATGGGAATAGTTCTTCTTCCTTATGTAAATTTCAAAGTTCTCAATGCACCAATTAAAGAAAAAAAAATCAGCATAATGCAAATACATGATATTTCTCAGTTTACGATCTGAACTTTCATGTAATCTCTGTAGAATAAAATTAGGACTAAGATTATCGTTGAAACTCTTTCATAAATAATCGTTGGCGTCTTTTTTGAAAGAAGAAAGGTTTAAACGTAAGTATTTTGAATATCTATTTAGCTAAGTTTATTAAGATGTTATTTACAACAAAGCATTAGAATAAAGATCAAGGTTTAACATTGAAAACAACAATAAAGTGCAATAAAACAAGAGGAAACTGTTAAATTAGTATAACTTCACGACCGAAAGACTTTTCCTACAATTATTGTAAACACAATTACTAATTATGTCATCTGGATTCCGTTTTCGATGTGATTTAATATCAATGTGTAACAATTTAAGTGCATCCTATATTAGACTTTGCTATGATATTGATTACATTTGCCTCATCCAATGACAAAAGGCAGTCCGTTTGTTGTAGTAATAGCACTATAAAGTATTATTAAGAAGAAATCATTTCTCAAGTGTGAACAAAAGCATTTAACGCTTGGAAACTTGTACTTTTCTCATTGTGTCATGAGTTTATTACCCCTTTAAAATACTAACGTATAATTTTATTTTGTTTCAGATGTACTGTCATATCACATTTCAATGCTTTTCCTACCACTTTTAAATATACTAACCACTTCATCCATTTTTAAGATTTTATTCTTATGCATAGCAAGCAATGGAAAACACGGCTAATATTTACATCATTTGATAAAAATATTTTAAGAATTAACGTCCTTTTCTATTACCCGTACTTGTTACGGAGCAAGGATTTAAATAGTATTTTTTTGTCCTGTCTTATTTCAGTTTGTTGTAAACCTTTTAATGAATGCGTTATTTGTTTTGATATTTTCGCATTATGCCTATCATATGGCGAGCAGTTGTTTAAGGGCGCATGGTAGCCTGCAATATTTCTATTAACGTTAACGGTACCAATCTTAAATCACCAGATGCCCATTTCTACAACCAAACTACTTCAAGTATCTTTAGAGATGTTCGTGACCAAAATATTCGACAATCCAATACGTATTCAAGACTCGAAGACCACAAAGGTGAAAAGGAAAGGCCAAAATATATATTTAAAAATTAACTTTATGATATTAGACTTGGCTGAACAGTTGTCGCATAGTAAATGGTCACATCGTATTTCATAATATTACCATTCAATTCTAGTTTTACCATAAAACAGGTACATACTTGTTGGAACTATATAACAATTAATCTTATGGACTTATATGAAGACTATACAACTTTTACGGCAACCACCATGAATAGCTCGACCATTATGATATGTCTGTGTATCTATTCACTATCGACATGTGCTGCTCGAAGATTTTGAATAGCATATTATGTGTCTTATCTGTATTCTTAACTTTTTTTTCTATTCCTGATTTGACTTGAGTAGTCGTATTCATTGCGGATTATTAATTCAAAACCGAAAATGATTACGATGTCACGAACTGGCTCTGCTACGTTTGTAGTACATCAAATTCCCTCAGATTTTGTTAGCTACCTTGATTTCGACATAAAATTCCCATATTGTTTTGAATTTTTCTTCGAGTTCAGTATTTTTGTGATTTACTTGTTTTGTATTAATCGAGACTACAAGATTTAAGCATCGCAAAACTACTGTTACCTAATTGTAACTCAAATTTGTTTTTGACAATAATGAATCACATTGTTACTATACCCTTGTGGATCCCTGAACGACAAAATATTCGAGTTTGTAAAATATACCCCATAACATTCTTCATATTTTCAGTTTAAACAGTATTTTATTCAAATAAATTGAATTCTTCATATTTTAAAGATATCCCAGTCTGTTACACCATCATTTACATTATTGTTTAACTATTTTACAAATTTTTACTGCAAAAAGTAAAATAACAAAAATATCAAAATCAGAGGAAAGTTCTAAACGAAAGAATAAGTACTGTATTAGTTCTACCAAGATAAAAGCATTAGTATGGGTACCCCTATGATGAGTTAGGGTTCAAAAAGATCTTACCATGTCTCTTTTAGAATTCAAAATTTGTTCTCTTACAGAATATTTAATTCATCTGTTCACAGGATTGTCCTTTGACATAATTGTGAGTTGTTTAATTTGTAGTTTGGTATGTCCGAAGAGCAATTTCCGTGAACAACTTCATGAGAAACTTTCAACCCCGCTATCTGAAATCCAAGAATACATAAATACTCGAAAATATAATGAATTATATGACAACAAAGGAACAAAACAGATAACCAAACTCATATAATCTGAGTGTCCTTATTTACAAATATCTTATTTTTCTTGCAACAATTTTTAAGAAATTGAGTAAGGAAGCTCAGTGAGGAAACCAAACAATTATCCATGGTTTTGAAATGCATTAATTTCAACCAAGTTTTGTCCAAATAAAAAAAAGTTTCGATTTTTTGTTGTTGTTTCACACAACAACAGAAGAATATTAATATATTTCTTCATCAGATTTCTTCTTTCTGTTGTGAAAATAAGTTGAAATTGTTTCTTTTATGTTATATTTGCCCGGTAATTATATTTTCAAAATAATTCACTTAACAAGCGATACTTTTATTGACAGTGAAGTAGCGGTGAATTGTTTTGTATTCGTGATAGACGTAATTATGACTTTCATTACAGGAAAACTACTTTCAGGAGTAGTCAGAACAGCATGATAAACACTTCCGTTAGACAAACCTATTTACTAGCTGTTTATACAAGAGTCCATTCAGTTCACAAGTTTAAAGCACTTACTATCTAATTGATAGGGAGGATTGGCAAATAAAAGGTGATGTGTTATTACAAATAAAGTAAAAAAAATAAAGATATGGAGAAAGAGAGAAAGAGTTATAAATGAACTTTGAATTAGGAACAACTTTTCAACGTTCCGTGTCTTTAATGCTCTTCAGCTTCGTACTTGAATTGAGCGTCACAGGTTTTAGACTATACACGTGTCTTGCTAATCAATTTAAAAGCCCAGTAGTTTTCATGAGATATTGCCAATAATGGATACTAATATTTGCAATTTAGTATTCTTCAAACTTTGTTTTTTAAAAGCATAAGTTTACTGTTCGACAGAGGTGACTCATTACATCATTGATTAATTACGTATTATTACTTATATTCGTCTAAAAGAATATTTTATCTGCCAATTTTCTTTTCTCAATATATTTGTCTAGTTATTTTTTTTAATTTTAATCTATAAACTTTGTAATTTTCTTAACAAATAACACTTTAAGCCATATTAATTTAGGTTACATCATTTTCTAATAATTTTCCTCAATAAAGTAGGAACCAACTATCATCATTACTCAACAATCATTGGTCAAAGTCAAACCATCAAACGCATGGACAACAATCATATCATTGAAATGGTAATTGTGTGTCGTGTGTGCTATCGTTTGTCTGTTTGTGCTTTTCATATTTAGCCATGACGTTGTCAGTTTGTGTTCGATTTATGAGTTTGACTTTCCCTCTGGTATATTTCGTCCCTCTTTTAAACATTATAGAATCTGATATGTCTAAAATGGATATCATGTCAACTTATGATATTTTCTTGATTATTTCTATAATAAAAGAAACAGAGAATAACTTATTGTTGCCACATATATGGTAAATTTAAACAATTAGTACCACAGCCACTTGTCTCAGATTTTTTCCCCTATATACCTTAATATAACATTAAGGTATATAGGGGGGAAATATCTGAGACAAGTGCCTGTGATTAGTACACCGATGATAGAGAATTTCATACATTCCCCATTAAAACCACAATCTTTGTTAATGTTCCAATTAAAATCAATCTTTGTAAGCTAAATATGTCCTTCAATGTCAAGTGTCCTTAACATTATAATGTTGCAATACGGTTTGGTTGACAATCAGACATTAATCAACTGTACATAAAAGAACGAAAACGTTATCAAATACAATTCTAAAGATATCTAATAACAAATGAAATATAATTTTCTATTTTTTTCCAGTGATGTTTTTATATAGCCATTAGTTTAATTCTGTATAAATTTATTGCCCATTGCAACAAACCATTAGAGGTTATCACTTTAATATTGCAGTGAGATCAGTTCTAACATAAATATTTTTACACATATATAAAACAAACAATTACACATATGATTGCTGATGACGTCTTAACACTAATTCCGATGTCTGCCATATACAAATAAATATAAAAAGATTGTGGAAGAAATAAATTGAGACATCTATTAACTTAAGATCACAAGACAAATATATGACATTCTTGCAAAAATATATTATAAAACAATAACGATAGAAACCTAGACAAATTTTTAAACAATAATTCAAAAGAGAAATGAGTTATATTAAAAAATGTTTGGTTTTTTTTCATGGTAAAAGTTGAAGCCGTTGGATTTTTATTTTGCTATGTTTTCCCTTATTTTATATCCGGGACTTTTATAGTCTTTTTTGAAGGTCGAACAGTGACCTGATATTGTACTTAGCTCAATATCATTAATGCGCCTCAAAGTGATATTATGAATAACTATATTTTTTTTACAAAAAGCCTCTCTTCAGTGATATTGGGCATGTTGCTATTTTAGCAAGTTACTGTGCCCATCATTACTGTTTCAAAATCAGATGACTATATAATACATTTTTGAGTAATTAAGACAACAGTAGTATACCACTGTTCGAAAGTCATAATTCGATGGACAAAAAACAAATCCGGGTACCAAACTAAAACTGAGGCAAACTCATCAACTATAAGAGGAATTCAACGAAACAACAGATACACTGAAGTGCAACAAAAAAAACAAAAGACGATGAAACTCACTAAGAAACGAACTGTAGGTTAACAACTGCCATTTACCTGACTTGGTACAGGACATGTTAAGAAAAAAATGGTGGGTTTAAAGTATTTATTTTGACACAAAATATTTTAATTAAAAATGCGTCTTGCATTATACACAAATGGTTTTCGGTGTACAAAACATGGCAGAAATTTTTTTTTCTATTTCGAACCAGAATATTTTACCACATATGGGAAAATGCCACAGCTTGGCCATCAGCCACCAAACATTTCCAAGCTTTCGATAGATAAAGACAGAGGAATAGAACAAGTAAAGTAAAATCTCAAAAATATTGAACGTCAAGGAAAAATCAAACAGAAAGTCCATTAATAAATGGCAAAATCAAAAGCTCAAACACATCAAACGAATGTAAACACCAATGCCTTCCTAAAATGAATAGCTCATATTGACCTTTTTCTTATATAAATATATAGGTAAAATATGCAATTTCAAACAAAATCATGAACAGTCTTGTATGAATACATACCATTAATGAATGGGACAGCCACAAAGGTAATGAAACATTTGGGACTGTAGTTACAAAAATAGTTAAAAAAAAGTACCACTCGAATAACATAAAAGATGTTTGAGGAATTTGAGACCCCAGTATTCTAAAATTTAAAATTCTCCATTGAGAATTATAAAAAGTGACTTACTCAATCATAGTGAATGTTGAACATTATTTACTTTGCAAGTGATACCTCTTGGGGCTTGGTGTAATAAATCAATGCAAGACTTGTGGGTTGTGTTGTAATATGAAGAATCACTGAATCAATAGAACTGACTATAGATGAGAAAAACATATTGCAATATTTAGCAAATAAATGATTTAAAAGAAACTCACAAAACAAAGGGAAGATTGTATCGTCTAACGTCAATTGTTCAAACTACTACGTACTTCAATTAATATTTTTGATTCCAAAGACTTATTGATAAGAGTTAGGTTACAGATGAAATCACTGCACCTTTGATTTATACTGAGGAACTAAAATTTAGTATTTCTTAGTCCTTATTAACAGTTTTACAGTCTGAAACTCTTAAAGATTTTTTTCTGTATCTATATTCTTCAGGTTTAACTACGTTTTTCAAAACGACACTTCGAAGGTTTATGTGTGATGCATAGCACAACCAATTCGACAAAGGGACAAAAACAAAAACCCTCATTGCCAATTATAGATGCAACTCTAGGTATATTAAAGATTTTACTGTATATGTGGTTTGGTTTATTTCCTATTCAATTGGATGGATGGAGTAAAAAAGGCATCAATGTATCATGCAATAAAAGAAAACCATAAAACGGAGAGTTGTCTCATTGGCACTTACACCACATCATCCTATATCTATTTTAGTTTAAAAGGAGGGATGCCACACGTTGAGAAGAATCTGCTTACCTCTTCCCCATACCTCAGATCACCAACGGGTCTTGACTAGGTTTGTGTTTATCCTAAGTTTTCTAAATTGAGTTTTGTTTATTGTCGTTTGTGTTTTTCTTAAGTTTTCTATATTTAGTTTTGTTTGTTGTCGTTTGAATTTTCTTAAGTTTTCTATATTGAGTTTTGTCTATTGTCGTTTGTGTTTTTATTAAATTTCTGTATTGAGTTTTGTTTATTGTCGTTTGAGTTTATCTTAAGTTTTCTATATTGAGATTTGTTTATTGTCGTTTGACCTTTGTTTCTTTTTTATTTATTGCGTGGCTTTCGACTAATGAGTTTGAAGTCCTTTTGGCATCTGTCACCTCCAAATTAAGTGTAATTTGGGACAACCAATCCAAAACACATGCGTTGTAAAGGCAGTTTAAGTTTAAGTCACATGAAGTTGTGATGTTTATATATGCAATTTAAGAGGGTTGAATGTTCTTTCCATTAGCTATTGCTTTATTTTTGCTTTATTTTTGATTTACATATATATATACATATATTTTGCATCTAAGTAGTTTTCTTATATTGTCTTCTTGTAACTCTGATTATTGATCATGCTAATAGTTGTAAAGATTTGCTGCAAGTTAATGTGACTTTTACTAGTAAGGATCGTTGTACATTTTGTAGTTAGAAAAAATACAGTAGCAATCAGTTGAATTTGCTCGATTGAGTTATAATCTTTAAAAAGAATAACATATTTTAGCTTAAGATATTCTATTTTAATGTTTTAGCCAAATCATGCCATAACTTTTATACTGTATGATGGTCGGATATACCACAGTCAACCACTAACATGTTGCATGTGTCCTCAGCACTTTCCTCGATTACCCTCATCAGGGACACATTTGAAAGTAATTGATGCATGGGAACCGAAACATTATTGAGTTTAAACACCTCTCACCTCTAATAAGCATACTGTGTATTCACTGTGCTTAAACGGCCATGGTTAACTTTTACCCACAGCCCAAGATGTCGCACTCTAAACTCGTTGAGATGATAGTTGATACGAAATCAACTTTTTGAAACGTTTTTCATGGTAAATATTGATAGGATTTTTGAATAAAGAAATCGCTAATCATCACTACAAATTTGTTAATTTTGACTTCACTTTAGCTCAAGGCCAACTTTAAAAAAATGCATAAGATGTCCGCAACTTATTAGTAAAAAAAAATGGTATTGCATCTTTCATAATATAGTACACCCAGTTCTAGTTTTGGGCTTTAAAAAGTATATATACATCATTCTTACCAAAAAAACGTTTTAATAATGAATATTCATCATCAACACCAATTATTTGTCAAAGTAGGGCTGCATTTACACCTCAATGTGTTAGGCTGAATTAGTGCTGTGACGTCCTTCACCTGGACTGATGATTGAGAACTTTTTATTCATTTCACTGGACTGATGTTTTAGAGCTTGTAGTAATTTTTGTCGAGTTTGATAGTTTAAAGTAAGTCATATGATGATGCCAGACTGATTATTAGGAGCCTTTTAAAAATTTCTGTCCAAAGTTACTTTTTATCTATCAATATCCTTTTTACGCTATAAACATCTGATGATATTATGTTCTGTGTCTGTTGCAGTAACATACTTTACGGGATTTAAACATCCGGAAGTTACTGTCGCCTTATTGGATTTACCACCAGAAAGATTATCAATACATACTGACTTCTTTTAGTACAATGTGATTATGACCTGCAATAATATTTGTCTGGGTTGATATTTTTGATATTGTCCTATTATGTTGCTGGACTAATGTGGTGCATTGCTATATTATGTGACTAACTTATAAATTTATGATTTTATTGCTTTTTAAACTTTAAGTAACATTGATGCCATTCTAAAGTGTCGTACAATTCATTAATTATCGTTTATTTAATACAAGTATAACCATTGCTGATACTATATTAATTTTGTTTTGTTCAATTTTAACAACAATATTTATCATTCAGGAGAAAATTTGAATCATAATGACTTCCTTTTGTCAGTATGTTAGGCAGTTTTTAGTGTAATTATTTCATTATATTGTATTATAATGCATTGACATGCCAATTTTTCTCTAAATTACAGTTCCTAACGCCAACTTAAATTGAAAGGTAAAACGATTAAAAAATCATCCATTCTAAGTTGACATCTTCCCCAATCACAAAACGTGGCGCTATCAGTCATATAACTTTAATTAAGGAAGACTCTTTTATCTAATCAAACATGTCAATTCCTGCAAAACATGGACTTAAGATCAATTGTTAAGTTCCTCCTTTGTCGGTGTTACAATTAGGAGGATAACTTGAAATATAATTTCCGATTTTATTAATCTTTTAAAGTTAAAGGTCATCAAAGATACTTTTAAATATGGTGTAAGTAATACCTGTGTTCTGAAAATAATATATGTTATTTGTTTTTTCATTGAGTTTAATCTCTTGCAACTTTCGGGACTGGTTCAGTAGAAATACTGATCTAAGCAATCCATTTTCTTCTTGGAAACGAGTCTTTGATTTGATTTGACATGTTATCAACACAAAAATGTAAAAGCGAGGCGAAAGATACAAGAGGGACATAGAAACTTCTAAATTTAGAATAGACCGACAACGCCGCGGCCGTGGTGACAATCAAACAAACAATTGTACTCAAAGCCAAACGTAGAAAACTTAAGACTGAGCAACACGAACCAATCAATAACTGGAGATGAAATCAAGTGCATGGGAATGATAAGCAGATCCTGCCTCATATAAGGCACCCGTCATTTTGCACAAACATATCAAAACCCGGTAATAATTATAACTCTGTAGGTTAAAATCGGGGGATAAGAACGGATTTGTAGATAATAATCTGGGGATTAGAACGGATTTGTAGATAAAAATCTGGGGATAAGAACGGATTTGTAGATAAAAATCGGGGGATAAGAACGGATTTGTAGATAAAAATCGGGGGATAAGAACTGATTTGTAGACAAAAATTCGGGGGATAAGAACGGATTCGTAGATAAAAATTGGGGGATAAGAACGGATTTGTAGATAAAAATCGGGGGATAAGAATGGATTTGTAGTTAAGGCATACTCGTTACCATTTGTGAAAATCAAATAACTCATGGTGTTGGTCATATAACTAACAAAGGGATGATTTCAACTTGATCATTTGAAACTCTTTGTTTAATAGCTGTTTTGTGAGCAGTAACCCTCTATTGAGGAAATCATGATATGAAATACAAACACTGGAAAATCTTTAAACTGGGAGATATATACTCCGTTATTAGGCGCTGCTGGAATGATGCAACATTCAAATGAACAGTTCACCAGTGGGATAAGATACCTTTATATCTAAAAACTTTACTCAGTCTTGACAAATACTAACTGATATTGGATAATATCAATTTTAGAATTGTTTTGTGAACCAATTTTTAACTTTAGCTTTCGAACATTTTAGTAAACAACACTAATATGTTTCTGAAAAAAAGGTAAATCGTCTATTGTGTTTGCTCATTATGAAAAAACTGTAGTCATGAATTTTTTACAACGATAAAAGAGGGACGAAAGACACCAAAGGGACAGTCAAACTCGTAAATCTAAAGGGTTTGCTCAACGTTTAACTGTTTCAAACATATATGACCAAAATATTTTTCAGGCACTAAGTCACAGAAAAATGCTACTTGACATAGGTGACACTGAACTGCAATGTTTGAAATAGCTTGATATGAAGTCAGGTGATAGCTATTTGTAGAGGGGAAATGCATATCCCTTGAATAAAATAAAAAGATCTACTGACTCCGTAGATTTGTTTGACTTAAAACGTCCGACATTTGAAATTGAAAGAAGAAAATGCCTATTCTCTTTTAAACGGTGAATTTATCCTGCTAAATTGTCAAACAAAGCTAATACTAACAATAAATAGTGCCTGTTTCTGGATCTTGATATCTATATCTTTAACGGGAATCTGAATAACAAAAATTATGACAAAAGAGATGACTTTTCATTTTCTATTGTCAATTATCCATTTTTAGATGGTGACGTTCCTTTGTCACTTTTTTATGATGTTTATATATCTTTACTTGTTCGATTTGCTCGTGTATGTAATAACTTATTTGATTTTAACGAAAGAAATCTATGCATTACTGAAGAAATAATACACTATTTTTTTTTGTATAACAAAGTAGACAAAACATTTACTAAATGTATTTCACATCCAATCTTTTGTGGTAATTGTCTTTAAAAATCACAAAATTGTCGGCATTTATCTTAAAAATAAACCAAGCATTTAGATAGGCTTCGTTTTGAAGACCGTACTTTGACCTATCATTTACAAAATGTGACTTGGATGGAGGGTTATCTCATTGGCACTCATACCACATCTCATCATATTTAATGATTCAAAAGGTATAAAGTTACGATATTGTCGACAGGTCAATATAAATTACTTTGATTATAATATATTTATCTTTAGGGTCTTTCGAGCTATATTGAATACATTTATTCTAAAACCAGTCGTTGGCATGATACGGGTTATGCTTTTATAATATAGTTAATGATGGTATGATACATAATTTTTAACGGGAGGAGTTATGCTTGGTTTGCATATGATGAAGACATAATGTTTACATCAGTTTGATTGAGGTTTGAAGCTGACATGGCAGTAACTTCTGGTAGTCCTTAGTTATTTGAATTTTGAATTTTTGTTTGTTCGCGTAGTGGTCTATTTGACAAAAATATTTCCATTCTAAATATCATGTGATGAAAAATAATCTTATTTCTAGAATATCTATTAATTCTGTTGGACAAACTTCGAAAATGAATTAAAAAAATTGTATACTAAATCAAAACATAATAAACAATCACAGTCGTAGTGTTAATACCTGCCAAGGTAGTAAATATTAAAAAAAGAATAAAAAACGATCATTTAATACAATTACGGACAGTGATAAATAACATGTATAATATGTATAAAAAACATGTAAAACAAGATCAATAACATGCAGTTCAGAAATTATTTCTTACTGAAAAGACGATATAGAAATGAATACATAGCTATGACTAATATCCAATACTTATTCTTAGTTGAGTACGTTATTTAATGTATACGAGATTTTCTGAATAAATCAGAAAGTTGTGTTTAATGAGTTTTAACATCTTTTACAACTACAACTATTATGTCTTTTTACCACGATAAACAGTGTGTCATGGTAATTTGTAGTTTTGAACAAACTTGGTGATATCGTAGTTTTACCACTGATAACAAAGCAGTGGGAATGTTTATCAACAGTTAGGAATCTAAACATCTGCCACTGAGTTATCAGACCTTTTGTGGTCACCATTGACTATACTTGTTCTTTCTTCGTCTTTCCTGGAAATCTTTGGAGATTTGAACTCTATGTCAGAGCGAAGTGACATGGTTTGATTTAGTGTTAATGTCATTCTTCTATTACGTGAGGTAAATCGTTCACTGACTTGTCGACGCCATGTTCTGCGCAATTTCCCATTTACCTGAAGTGAAAGATGGAGTTATATGACTTATTTAAACAGTAAAACTATAGATATTATCGTTATAGGTTTCATTTAGTCATGCTATATATAAAACAAATAACCCCTTGACGTCATCTAGTTTTATTATTAGTTCTTTTCGTGATACTGGTTATCCCGAATTGATTTGTTATTTTATTAATAGATATTATTCTTACTTATCATATAATAAGAAAACATTTAAAACACAAATATTTCTTTTACAATCAATCAACGTATTTCCGACAAATTCCCTTGCTACATAAAGAATAGCACATTATTGGTTTCCTTATTAGTACTTTGCAATTTTTTTATTACATACATTGCAGCTAGCTAAATTGTTGCCCTGTATTAATACATCTGTAAAACATATTTCGAATATCGTCTCATCATTAATCTCATATTTGTATTTTTTTACTTGATCTTTTTCAAGATAATCTATAGTCAGTGAACCAAGCTGTATATGACCACAGAAAAAGTACTATATTGAGGACAGTATTGCCTAATAGTTTGCTATCAATACTGAAATATTCAATTCTCTCAAACGATAAAGAAATTCCTTATATTTGACTTGGCAGTAAATTATCTGCCTGGTTGTGCCAATATTTTCGCGGTATATGCACTCATCCAAGAACTTTGTTCTGTGCAAAGGACATGTGAAACCGGCCTGTAGCCGTAGACATATATTATAGTTTTGACTGCATCTTTTTTCATTATGGTTATCGCTATTTTAGCAAATATTTGATAAGTTTTACGTTTCCCTAGGTTTAACGTTTTTGTATATTAATTTACAATTTCTTTTTATATTAGTGTTTTCTATTGCGGTTCAAAATAATAATCCTGCTGTTCACAATGCATTGCCTAATCAGATACATGTCTTCGTGTGCACTTTTGCATTCACAATTAGATGTTAAACCTGGGATTTTTTTTTAAGTTGACATTAAAGCAACCAAAGGTTTAGTGAGTACACAATTTCTATTCTCAGTTAGGACTTCAACGATGAACAATACCCATACTGAGAAAAAGAGCACACGGTATCGATTTAAGAGTGTTTGCAACTTCTGATCCTAAAATTCAACTAATAAATATATTATGTCGTCAAAATCTCACAAATTAATCAGTACACCTGAAATGGATTGTATGTAAGTACTCACTTCATTGTTTAAAAAGCAAAATATCAGTGCAACGAAAAAACCCTGCAAAGAAGAAAAGAATAATAGTTGTTAAAATTAAAAAAAATCTATTCATATGTTTAAACTTATTCTCATTTGGTGATACTATTAGTATAAATGTTAGACATGTTTTATTCACTGATTCCAAAACAAATACACTGACGATATTATGAAAACTTTCTATATAGTATTTAGCAACTGTCAAATTGTTGTACCTGATTATCATTAATATTTGCACAATCGGTTTAAAAAAAAATAATCTGTGCACCTAGAGTGTTGGGATGGGATGCTTGTACTGATACTTAATAATGCCGAATTCATAAATAAATTGATCGTTTTTTCATAGTGAATGTTCCATTCCTATATAGCAACATTCCTGCGTATTGAGCATATATCACCCTTTGGTATAATACTCTATAACGTGCATTCCCTTTTATGATTTCCTTGATAGAGGGTTTATGCTAACAATGAATTTTATAAACCATGTTTAACTACGGCAATGTTCAACTATGCCCGATTGATTTTGTCATTTGGTAAGAAAAATTTCTTTTTGAATTTCCCTCTGAGTTCAGTATTTTGTTTGTTTGTGATTTTACTTTTTCATGTGTCTAATTGTTGGAACCACAATCACGTTCTGTTATCCTCGAATTTTACGCCATTAACTTATTCTTATCACCGAAATTATACGTTCAAGTGCAACACAATGGATGTCATATTTAGAAAAGAATCTGTCACCCTATGTAAGGGTCTGTGTTGCTGTCTTAATTATTTTTAATGTTGTCTTTGTAGACTGTTGTGTATCAGCTGGTTCTTTTTTTTTCGTTTTTTGAAATGACGCTGTCAGCTTGTCTAATACGTGTGAGTTTGACATTTTTTCTTTCATTTTCTGTCTATCATTGAACAATACATTAAAATAAGAAAAAACATTGAGAAAAGTATTTTTATTTTCCTTTCGGAAATAATAACGGCTGCCTTCAATTCAACAGAAAAATCAATTTTCCTTTCCTTTGTTAATTACATACTTTTTATTCCCTCAGGTTCTGCTTTTACCTTCCAAATGAATGTACTAGATTTAGAAATCGGGAAAATTCTGTTGTTATTACTTCAAAGTAATGTACATTTGATTGATCCAAATAACTTAGTCACAGGAATATTTAAAAGCATACCTGCAAATTATCAATGCAAATGGTAAATCGTTCATATTCCATCCCGCCAGTTTTTGAAATTGGAATCCTGTATATTGTAACGAACAAATGAGCCCCAAATAATGGTATTAATACAAAAGTCGCTTTAACTGCTCGTCTGAAGAGAAAATGAATAAAAACTATATAAATAAAAGAAATATGTTTTAATGCAGAAATAAGAAAAGATATGATTCTGTTATTATTAATTTGACTTTTGCTGGTTTGAACATTGCACGCTTACTAATAAACTCAAACAATTAACTGCATCAACATTCAAAACAACAGTAACGAAACCATTGAACACTGTTGTCTTAAAAATGTCAATACGACTTATTTTGCAGAGTTATTTTCCTCATAAAAATATAGGTTACTGTTCTATAGATCTTAATTATTTTATATATTAAAATCTTATAAGGAAAATACATTACTTAGCTAACACCCACACAGAGTGTTCAATATAAACAGGCATAGACAAGTATATTATACGTAACAACGAACAATAGTTACCTGAAATTACTTGGTTCGTTAGGATGAGATTGCATTTGTGTCAATAAAATACGAACTATGTTACATAGGAATAGTAAATTGGCCTACAATAAACACAATAATTTAATTTGTCTGACAATAATAAACAATAAATCAATAGACTTATTTTTTCGAGTGATCATAGGCATTGTAACATATTTACAAGTGAATGTATATTCAATGTGCAAATTTTCATAGTTGAGAAATAGTCGGAAGGTAACAAGCGGATATTTAAGAAGGAAACTGAAAAAAACATTGTAAAAAAACCCCAAAAGACGACAAATAGCGAATCTACAAAACACTCCATTAAAAATTTATCATTGAACAAATCAAATCCTATCAATATTTAGGGTTTTCCTCGGTTTCTCTGTAAGAATTATAAGTACAAATGTGGTGTGCATATTTTAAATGTGTAAACATCATAAAATGTCATTTAAATTATATTTTCGTTTCATTATGTTGACAAATTTATTATTCTTTCGACGCAGTGAAGTTCATTATACAAAATATTATTGTATAGTTTTTGAATGAACACTCATAAATGATTAAACCTACCACAATAAAAACAAGATTTGGTGTATACATAATCCATTCTGTGTACTGGAAATATATCGTCCAGCAACTGAAATGATATATCATATATCGTATTGTCCAAAACCTAATTTCAAAACAGAGGGAGGTAACAAGCTCCAAATAGTATAATAAATATGTCACAATGTATAAAAGTAAACCATTACAGGTCAAGGTACGGTATTTAACGAGGAGCCTTGGCTAAAACCACACAGTATGCTACCCAAACCTCACAGGAAACAATGTCACGCGATGACAGAACTAGATTATGTAAAAAGCAACTAGCGAAAAACAAAAGGGATACACAGCATCAAAACGACAATCACTTGAGGCAGATACATACAGAATATGGCGTGGTTAAATTAGTTTAATTAGTTATCATAGGTACCAGTATTATTATTAAGTACGCCAGACGCGCGTTTTGTTATAAGACTCATCAGTGACGCTCATATCAAAGTATTTATACAGCCAAACAAGTACAAAGTTGAAGAAGAACGCTTACCAATAACAGTGGTACAACAGCACTAAATAATAAAGTTTAAATATTAGCTGACACAAGGCACTAAACAAATAAAGGTAAATGAAAGGTATATCACGTCACCTGTAGCTGGAATAAATAGTGTAAACCAAAGATATTGCATATGCAAGATTGAAGGTAAATTGCTTGCATAAACTGAAATAAGTGAAACAAAAAATTACCTTTTAAACAAACATTGGTAAACCTACTTACCTTTCATCTGAGTATATAACTCGTACTAATGAGTATAATGAGGCAGACAATAACGGGATTCCTGAAAAGTTAAGTGTATATATGTAACATGTTATTAAATCAAAACATAATGGAATAAAACGCGGTAGAATCGATTAAATCAGCTTCCGGACGAACCTTATCTTAATATTTCATTTTTATACCTCCCAGGGAAAGATATCATTTTTAATGGTGAAACATTTTATTCTTATACCAGACAAACATCAATAAACAACAGACATGCGTATCAATCATGGGAAGAAGATCTTTGGTTTGGGAATCATAGTATCATAATACAGACGGACATCAATAATAATAGACAAATTTCTTGAATAAAAAAAAATACATGATTTGAACTCGCTTACAAAAAATAATATCCACTTTAAAATTTTAAAAATAATATCGTCTATAATAGTGTAAAGGGATTATTTGGAATGAATTATAATGATAATATAACATAGTAATTAAATTAGATCTCCATAAATATAAGTAGATGTGGTAGTGTGCCAATGAGACAACTCTCTATTTAAGTCATAGTTTGTAAATTTAAACTATTTTAGGTCAAAATGGTCTGCAACACGAAGCCGTGGCTCACATCGAATAACAAGCTGTAAGCCAAAAATAAGACTAGTTTAAAACCAATCAAACGGGAAAACCAACAGTCTAATCTATATAAAAAGCAAGACACGATATACACTTTGTACCGCATCAATAAACTAAACTGCCACTTCTGAAAATCAGACTGATTTTGTCATTTTTGTATCATAATTATCGTTCTTTGCCGTATAAAAGTTATTTGAAATATAACATAAAACAAATTATATACTTAATGTAAATCGATCAAGCTAAAAAGTGACAATAAGCACAGTTTTAAAAGTATCTCTTATCTTTTAGTTTTATAAGTCATCATTAAACATTGACTTGTTCAGCTTTAAGGTAAAACAAACTCATCTATAATTGCAAGAGTACCAACTGTATCAAAATTGACAGAGAGATATATTGTTTTTTTTTGTTTTTTTTTTTTATAAAATGGCCATTTTGACCGTTAATGTCTATGTAGTTAGATCGATATCATTTAAAAGCAAAACTGAAAATATTATATGAATACATACCCCAACCAAACACAGTTATACATATGAGGGATCTAGGTGGTGAAAACGCGTTGCTGAGTAATTGATGGAGGTAAAATCCTTCACAAAACATCCAAGAATATGTACTACATTTCATGAATATTTTACAAAATGACAACACCTTACACCAATGCTAAAAGTAAAACAATATAAGATCATATATTATCTCAATGTGACTGAAATATTTTAAACTTCAAAACGAATAAACTGAAATAAGCTAATAATATAAAAAGTTATACAATAACACTTCTACATATGCGTAGAATTTGCAATGTAAATTGAAAATAAAATATATTGATTAATTGTTGGTATTTAAGGCCATTTTCAGAGTTTGCTCATATTATTGATGCCAGTTACTTATTGATACTATACGCCGTCAAAAACACAGAAACAACCACAAATAGATGGCAAGAAAACTGGCGTACTAAATTATAATCCTGGTACCTTTGATAACTATTAGTCTTTAAGGATCGGAATCGAACGCATCTGCAATATGTGGGCTTGGATGGAGAGTTGTCTCATTGGCACACACACCACATTTTCCTATATCTATTATCAAACCTACATTTAGATGTTAAAAATGGAATGTGGAAAGAATACAAGTGTTCTAAGGTTTTAATTCGCTTTACATGGATGAAGCTATGTTTTAAGTTCGTATAGCTTTTCAATTGATTTGGTTCTGATCCATCATATGCTTTCAGTATTCGGTCTGAAATGAATCTCGTAAATGCAAATCCAGAAAAGGCGCTTCGAACGAATAAAATTTATAAATTGTTATTTTCATTGAATTTGTAATCGAATTTCACTGCACACTTACCGTGTTTTGAGCTAAAGTCGTTGTATAGACGCTATCATTTGACAGTTTATCATATGTAACAAGCACATCCCACAGTACTGATGCTATCTCTTTCAATAATAATGCCAGGAAAAAGTGAATATGCAGTCGTATTCTACATTGCTTTCTTAAAGAACTAAAAATAAAGAACCATCCAATAGATAAATCTTAAATAAGTCTTCCTTACAAACAAAAAGACAAAAAGAAATTTACAAACCAGTTGATTACGTTTTAAGTATGACTTGTAGATTTTATTGGGTTATCATTTATTTATTTGTTTCAAACATTTTATATATAGTTGAACAGTTATTGGTACTCGATCCTCTCACATGATATCTCAATCATCGGAGTAATGAAAAAAATGCACAATAACCACAAATTCAAATGAAGATACCCAACAATAAACTCTCATGTATCGGTCAACATACAACACATACAAACTAATATACTGCTGTAAAGACGCATGCCTGCACTTTATGACATCTAGCTCACTTTCGTAATACAAGCAGCACAGAAAATATAAGACAGCACATTTAAAAATTTATTCACAGACGAATTTCTCTTATGCTGATAAAAACCCGACGAACATATTGTTGAAATAATGTGTTGTTCATAAGCAAATTAAAATTTAAATTAGAGGAAATCTTAGCACTTTTACGGAAGATAGTAGAGACATTATTAGATTTAGTAAGTTGTTCCACAGAGAACAGATTATGAACAATCCTCAATTTGTTATGATAGGCACGTTTTCCTTTCTATTAATCTTTATAAAGTGTATTATTTACTGTAATAAGATTTATAAAGGAATCATTATGACACGTTTTTGTGTCAGATGGGCGTATTGTTGTTTATCCATATTGGCAATCACATTATTCTGAATATTGTATGTTACTCTAGAGCAGAATTTTCATATAAATATATATTAACAATTACAGGGGAAGTGTGAATCACATCATGATTAAACAAATAGGTCAATAGCATTTGTACATTGTATGTGTTGCTTGTTAAACTTTTTGGCTATTTCGTTCTCTACTACAAAAAAAGTCGTTATGACTATAAAGCTGTTGTTTGTGATTACAAGGTTTAAATATCACACTTACATTTATCAAGTTTTCTTATTTGTTTTATTTAACATGGTCTATAGTTTTTCTTATGTCGTTTGTTGCACAAAATACGTGTATTTTAAGATTCACAAGCTTAATTGCTTAACAGAACATTTTTATGGGATGACAAAATATAGATCTGTACTTGTACATTTATTTTTTTGAATATGAAGTCAAATCAATTCTTTACTTATGTCAGTTTAAATACCAAAGTCATGACAGAAGAAACATATATTAAAACAGTCATAAGTGCAGGTTAAAAAAAATGTTTAGGTTTAACTCCCAACGACTTTGAGTGCTATTGTTTAGTATTTTGGACGAAACACATGTCTTGCGAAATTACTTAGCAAACATTCATCATAGATACCAGGATTAAAAGTGTACGCCGTACGCATGTTACATCTACAAAAGACTCATTAGTGACGCTTGATTGTTTGTTTGTTTTGAGATTGTGACACCGTGATGACTGCAGTACCAATATTTTCACTACTGTACCTATTATGTTTGTTTTGTTCACGCACCGTTGTAAATATAATGGAATTTGATATGACCGTCATACATTTAAAACCAGGTTTAATTCAACATTTTCTACATTTAAAAATGCCTCTATCAAGTCAGGAATATAACAGGTGTTGTCCATTCATGTGTTTTCTCATTTGATTTTTCCATTTCATTAGGGACTTTTCGTTTTAAATTTTCCTCGTAGTTCCGTATTTTTGTGATTTAACTACGGAATCAAACAAAGTAAAATAAAGGTTAATTACATTTCCTTAAGGTTTTATCAAATTGAGCGAATTTTATTGTGTTTAAAAGGATGAAAACACGTTTTGTTATTTGATTTTGCCATGTGATTATGGACTTTCCAAATTGATTTTCCTCTGAGTTCAGTATTTTTGTGATTTTACTTTTTATCCTAAGGGTTTAGAAAAAAGGCAACATTTTATAACGTTCAATGTATCATAATGACTATCTTAATGATAATTTATCTGAACACTTAAACCAAGTATCTTTGTTTTTTTTTATTATAATTTATAAGGTGAGTAGAAAACTACCGGCACTGTGATAACATAGTTATCTGCACTTAAAGGTATATATCACTCATGGTAACAAACAATGAGATAAAAAAAAAAGCGTGTAACCTTTAAAACATATATAAAAGAAATAAAATATGGCAAACATAACCATAAAAAACTGTCAAAATGTTATGTTTAAAATTTAGATCACAAACAAACAAATTCAAAATTGATATCGGAAAAACATAACAATATTTTACTTACTTGTATTTCAGGAAAATGATCAAAGCTGGAAACAACAATGAAATACTTGATGCACTGCATGCAATACCTATATATACCGACGTCTTCAATTCCTGTCAAATATAAATATGTGTATAAGTTTCAGCAAATGATATATATTGGGAAGAATCAAATGTTGTCGCTAATTTATATTCCTTATTGAGGTTTACTAAGCCACAACTATTATTCAAATACAGTCAAAAAAATCTTTAAATGAAATCAATATTATTTAAGATGTTATTTGTATTGAAAGCCAGGCCCACAAAAGAATAGTATCTGCAGAACGAAATGTCCATGTTTGAATATGTAGTTTTCAATATTTAGTTTTATTTACGATAATAAAATAGATGGTTGTGTTAATTGAGTATTTACGTAAAAAAATATTTCAAAACAAGATGCAAAGAAAGTGTGCAATGTACAAGCCATTGGTATCAACAAGAGAAACAGAGATGATGTTGTTATAATGAAGATGCAATCGTTTCTTTTAACGTATCAAGTTTAAAATTTAAAAAAAGCCAACTTTATAATTTTCAACTTAGAGTTCATGATTACATTCGACAGAACGAAAACAAAAGTTACAGTTTTCCCGTTTAGCATCTGGGAATACTCATTCACCAGATGTTCATAACATGTCACAAAACTATTATTTTTTGTTATATGAAGATCATCTCATTGATAAATCAAAATTTAATAACGTAAAGTCCTAATGGACCGACTCATGCAATATATAATGGATAATGTTCCTATTGAACATAAATTAATCACTATAAATAGCCTTTGCTTCAATTGACTATAACTCTCCTTTGAAATCGTGAATCTCTTCAGTTGGCACCACTCTATTTTGCCGGATATATTTGTGTTTATTATTTGGTGTAACTAACTAGTATTAGTTGGGTCAATTCGGTGCCTTTTCAACAGACAAGGGGCGCTTAAAGTCCATCAGTTATTTTGCTACACCTAATAATCTTTTCGCGCATTGAAATATTAAAAAAATGGAGAATGAGATATCAAAAATATAATCCAAGCATTCATCGTGTTTATATGAAGAAATACACTTGAAATGTAATTTATTATGCTATATTCATTTGGTATTTGCTCTTTTTAACAATATTTTTTGACACGCTTAGATCGAGTTTACAATTTGAAATGATAAAACAGCTCACCACTTACATAGGGAAGGAATAATGCAGTCTCTTGTCAATACAGGTTGCAATATTGATCATTTAAAGATATTTGAATAATGGTGTTCTTTGGAAATAAAAAAAACCAACAACATTACTTCTGTAGCAAAGTTCTGCAAATGAAAGATGGGATTTGCTCAAGATAAACCTCAAAAACTGTATTTACTTTTACAATTGAAATGCCTGTTCATACCTGCATACTCATACATTATGCTTAATAACGTATTATTTGGTAGGAGACCGTATAATTGGTTACTTGCGTGTCATCGAATAATGGACCATTCCGAAAGATTATTAACCTATTATCCGAGTAACGGACTTGTGTCACTTGATTACTTAGCTTCATTGTATTATTAACCTATTATCCGAGTAACGGACTTGTGTCACTTGATGACTTAGCTTCATTGTATTATTAACCTATTATCATTACTACAGACAGTTTCCAGGATCATTAACATGTTATCTGTAAAAATACAATCAGTTATCACAACAGATAATTATGATGCTGTCAATTTGATTTTATGTCTACACTATTCAAATAAATTGTAACATATATAAAAAATCACTAGTGTTTTGATAGTGCTGTTTTTTTTCTGTATCATTGTAAGAACTCGGGATATTTGAATATGACAGTTGTTTTCTATTTGTTTGATGTCGTTGAACTTTTGATTTTGCAATTGAATGAGTTCGGTATTTTTGTTATTTTTCTTTTTTTGGCAAACTGTACAATTGTTTTATATACTTTTGTCGAAACCGATTTTGTTAACAAAATGAAAAATATCGTCTGCAATAAAGACATAGTAAGCCTAATCTAGTTTTTAGGAATCAGTATCAATAATCTTTGTAATCTACATGTTTTGTTTAGTTATGCTTATGTTTTGGAGCTTCAGGGTGTGAAATATAGTGTCCCTCCGTCGTTTTCTTTATGTTGCTTGAGGTTGCATTTCTGTAAGTTTCGACAAAGCAATTTCCCTTAGTAATTCCTTTTATGGCGAAAAACTGTACTTCTTTGACTATAAAATTATGAAAAAATATATATGCGGGAATGGAAAGTTTATGCACCACTATTTTTCCAATTGCCAAAAGAGGGCTGTGCGGCATATTTTCAACGTTTATTCTCCACAAACTTTTAAGAGTTTAAACTTACACTAAAATTCTGTACTGGCCGTTTCTAGACTAGGTTTGTCACAGATTTTAATTTGATTGATATCCATATGTATATTCCCAAACTGTGTCTCTACGAGATGTCATATATATATATATATTTTACAGTGAATTTGTATAATCAGGGATTATGTAGAATCCCTGATTTTTCAGGGAATATGTAGAATCACTAAAATCATTAGTAATTATATATAATCCCTGAAAATGACCAGTGATTTTACATAATCACTGAACATTTTACTAATTATTCTACAAATTCCCTAATATGATTACAGGGATTATGAATAATTTAATGGTCCTTTGTTTGATATACAAAATGAATATAACGTGACGGTACCCAAATTGCACTTATTTTGACAGTTTTTTCACCTACGTTTTTTTATGATTCAGAAAAAAATGTCCATATTGTGTTTATTTTGTAGCCCTATCCTTCTTTATTGTATAGTTACACCAATTTAATTTTTAATTCATATTGAGTCATACAAAAATGGGTTTGAATCAACCTTCAAACTATCCATGATTCTGTAATGAGGAGTACCCAAATTGCATCCATGCTTAAATTCACATCGTTAAAAGTCTAATAACCGAGCTTTTGTTTATTTTTTTCAAATATTTTGAACAATTGGATATAAGTCCATGCTTACTCTTCATATTTTACGAAATGGATACTCGTAATATATTGTATTCGCTAATTTTAGAAAGATGACGTTTTGATGACGTCGCATGATGACGTTTTCGAACATTTTGCTTTTTCAGTAAACAGTCCAACTGTTGATAAATACTGTGAACGTTTTGTGTATATCTAAATATGTTTACCTATGTTGAAAGACGTGCATAGTATTAAATAATAAAAATACAAATTGTTTAGTCTCTAGGAAATCTTATAAGATTATCGTTGCTATTTTTTCTAAATAGGTGCAATTTGGGTACTCGGTGCAATCTGGGTACCCTTACGTTAGAAAAATAATAATTTTAAGTTTTTTTCATTTTCCTAGCCAGATGAAATAATATCGTCAAATTGATATTCATGCTCTATTTGTAAATCCACAAGCATGTTATTTGTGATACAAGTAAAGCAAATGGTGAAGTAGATTATGGAACAACTGTTTTGTGTGTTTCTTTTTTGTTCAAAGGACAGTTTGCATGAAATTCAAACTGTGAGAACTCAGGCATCTAAATGTATAGAAAAACAGGCAGAACTTGGGATTGACAAATAGAACAAACTTTAAGAGGAAGCTTGCATATTCTCATAGCAATTCGACAGGATAAAAAGAAAAGGAAAACCCCAAAAAACATAATTGCAATTCTTAAAAAGGGTATAAAAAAGGATATTGCCTGACACAAAACAATGGTATCTTTATCTTTCTTTTCGAACCAGTTCAAGGTTGCAAAATCCCATTTTTTTTTTTTTTTTTTTTTTTTTCTGAATGTATTTTTTTTTTCTGAATGTATTTTTTTTTTCTGAATGTATTTTTTTTTTCTGAATGTATGTTTTTACTGAACTTTTTATTTCTCTTAGGCGTGTTGTTAAAATCAGATTCGATATGTGCAGGAAAAGGATTTTTAAAATGTGGATATTGTGGTAAAAACAGATGTGAAGCATATTTCTTTTTAATATATTATTGAACATTTTAATATAGTGTGCCTAACTTTAAAAAAAAATGAATTGATCATTTTGATATATTGTTACAACTTTTGTTATGATCTTTTAATGTGATTTTATAGAATAAATTATTTTAATTTTTATCAACTTTCTTTATAAATACAACGATATCTTCATTTCAGTTATTATGTAGAATCCCCGACGTTTTTTCTAGTGATTATACATAATCTTTGAAAATTTCAGGGATTCTACATAATCACTAAACTAGCCAGTGATTCTACATAATCCCTGAAAATTTTAGGGATTCTACATAATCACTGATTATACAAATTCACTGTAACATATATATAATATCATATATTGGAACCATTACGTAAATAAAATTAATTATTTATGAATATTATATCTCTCTCCAAAAGAAACAGTTTAAGAAACAGCTGTATTTACCAAGTGCAACCTATCAGAAAATATCTATATACGTGAATAATGCTCAAGTAGAAAAATGATTCAAAAGATACCATTATTGTTAATCATATTTGAAAATTCATCCAGGGTAAAATAAATGATTTGAATTGCAAAGACGTATGTTATTCGTTTTTCATTTCAAATGATCTCCAACTCCAAACATATGTGTGATCATTTTGTACCACTTTCAGAACGTAATATCCTAAATTAATTGCATCGTACTTCAAACTCGCTTTTTTGCTTAATTAATATTGTTATAATCATGAATAAAAAAACACCTGCCATCGCATTGACAGTGACAATCCTCCATTACATTTTTTGATTTGTCCTGGAGGGAACACGATCTCTGAAATTAATTAACTAAAGATAAGTAATAAGTTGCAGTGCATACAATTATATTTGATATTCAAATCATAATTAGTGTCGATAAATATCTTTGAATTCAGAGTATTCTTAAATTTATGAATAAATAGGAATGTGTTTGAAGCGTTTTCATTTTCTTATATATTATATCAATGTCGATTATCTTAACTTATCATGACAATTGAACAACCGTTTCACAAATGATATCGGATATGTTCCTTGCGTCGTTACTACAATCCCCTTCCCTTTCATGAATGTGACCTACTGGATTATACTATTTTCCGGATTCGTTATCACATAAGCAACACGACGGATGTCACATGTGGAGCAGGATCTGCTTACCCTTCCTTCCGGAGCACCTGAGATCACCCCTAGTTTTTAATGTGGTTCGTGTTGTTTATTCTTTAGTTTTCTATGTTGGGTTATGTGTACTTTTGTTTGTCTGTTTGTCTTTTTCATTTTTAGTCATGGCGTTGTCAGTTTGTTTTAGATTTATGAGTTTGACTGTCCCTCTGGTATCTTTCGTTCCTCTTTTAGAAACATTGTTAGGTCAGCACATTTTTAGTTATGAATAAGAAAGTGAAAGAAACCATGGAAATGTTCAAACCACTATCCCAAAAACAAACGAACAAGGCCATGGTAAAAAAAGAGAAACATAGATCAACTACAAACAACTGTTTCATTAACCCAACATAAAACATGAGAGATTGCGCAACATGATTTTTCCTCCTGGACAATGTTCAGCAACCTAGATCATTCGACCAACTAGTCTGCATAAAAATATAGCTATCAAGTTATTCTTATCAACTCTATCTAGGGCTATTGAAATGTACAAGGTGAATGGACGCGCAAATCGTCTGTGTTTATTAATAATAAAGGAAAGTCGACTTAGGAAAGCTATAAATTCAAATGCTAATTGTCTACGTGTTCTAAAAATACATTAAAATGACACTGATTTGATCAATTTGACTAGAAGTTTTATTGCCGCTACTGCTTATAGTCAGATTTAGATTTTGTGTATACGTCATTTTTGTCAGTCATCTACATTGAAGATAGTGCGTTGTCCCTAGTTTGTGAACTGTGCTATTGCAAATAAGGCGGTGTTTCTACTTTGAATGGTTTCACATATTTCATGTTGAATCCTTTTGAATGGTTTCACATATTTCATGTTGAATCCTTTTGAAGTTGGAGTTTTCGAAATCTTGACGGGTGTGGGCTGACCTATAGTTGTTTAGATATTTGTCATTTGAACTCTGATGGATAGTTGTTTCATTGACAACCATATCACAACTGGGTTTTTTTCAAAAGTGTTCGATTATAAATGCTTCCTTTCTTGAGAAATAAATATTATTCTTTAATTTACTATAATGATAAATGATTTATTTTTTGTAACTATTTTTGTATAGATAGCATACTGTATATGAATGGATAGACAATACAAGGCAAGATTAATCGGTTAGCTAAATAAAAATGTATGCTAAATGAAACAAGGATAGTTTATAAATATAAATATGTAACGACTGTATATCAATTGTTATGAACCAAGTAATTTGTTATTGAAAGCAGCAGAAACCTAAACTCTAATTCCATTATCGTTATAGTAAATACCTCTTCTTTCCAATTAATCATTTTGAAACAGTTTCAGAAGCCTAAATAAATCGCTTCATGTATTTGAAATCAAATTTGATTTATTTCATGCAAATCTTTGTCGCTTTATGTTTATGCAATAAGATTATAGCTTAAAGTATTGTGAAGTTTGTACACGCAATCTTCATTGACTATTGCAAACCAATTATAGGGTGAAATGAAGTTCATCAGTTAGGAAAAAATGTAAATATGGTTCTAAAAAGCTGGATCTTGTCAAAACAACCGATCTAAAGAAAGGAAAAAAAAGTATGCAAACAAAAAACATTATGGACTTTTTAAAAAATGAAGTAAGCTGTTGATCCTTTTGAGTATTGTTTGGTCATACATTATTTCGATACTTATATTCAAAGTCCTACTCTGAAATTATTTAATGTGTTGTTTCCACTCTTTTTGTATATAGTTAATGGCGTCTGCACCCTTTATCCCTTAAAAATGCTGACTAAACGATCTGGTAAAACATGGATGATGTTTTACTTGACATTTGAATTGAATCAGCACTCAGTTACATGAGAAGTCTTAGACAGGCAATTTTAATATTGTTGTTTTTTTAATTGCTTTTTGTGTCTTTTAAATTTAGTCCTGGTATCTATGATGAGTTAATTTACAACCACTGGGTCGATGCCACTGCTGGTGGAGATTTATTTCCCCGAGGGTATCACAAGCCCAGTAGTTAGCACTTTTTGTGCTGACATGAATTGTCATTGATATGGTTATATTTATAAATTTACTGTTTACAAAATTTGATTTTTTTGAAATACTAAGGCTTTTCTACCTCAGGCATAGATTACCTTAGCTGTATTTGGCAACACTTTTAGGAATTTTGGTCCTCAATGCTCTTCAACTTCGTACTTTATTTGGCCATTTTAACTTTTCGGATTCGAGCGTCACTGATGAGTCTTTTGTAGACGAAACGCGTCTAGCGTATATACTAAATTTAGTCCTGGTATCTATGATGAGTTAATTTAAGCCAAACCCAATTCGACTTACTTTCAAAGTAAAGTTTATGTTGCGCAGTTACGTATCTGTTCTCAATCAGGGGAGTTTAAACCCAATCGTGTATCTACGCCACATCCTTCAATCGTTTTTTTTTTAAATTATAATCAGGTCGTTGGTTTCTATTTAAATGTTTTCTTATTTTTGTAATGCCAGAGCTTTTTATAGTTTTGTACAATGTATGAGTTTTGTATCATTGCGTTTGCCTTGTTAACAATGTTTGAATTTGTTTTGAACAGCCCTATGGTTTGACTTTTGAAAAAAAAAGAAAATAGTAGACCAAATGAACTTTCCATTCTAGGATGTAATTTTTGTCAAAACGTCATAGAAGAAGTAGTACTGTATTAGCTGCAAAAGGAGTTCAAAATTGCATTGCCGGTTTTTACAGTAGACTTAACAATGTAAAATACCCCCAAGAAAACTACAAGACTAGTATGAACACTAAACATAGCGAAAAAAGAGGCTTCAACAGGGAAAGTGTCTCATGATGTACTTATGCCCCCGTATTTTTTTTTATACAAAATGTTCTTATTTCTTATAATTTGTTCAACTGTAGGCCGTTCAGACAAAAATTCTAAACGGTTTGATTGATTGATTGTTTGAATGTTTAAAGTCCAGTAACAAATATGCTATGTACGTTCAAAACAATCCATGTGACGCAACACTAGTGTTAACAAATATAAACTTGATGTGAGCCAAGTTTCTAAAAAGGAAACTGAAAATGTTTAAGAATCATTATTTTGAGGCAAAATTGTTCATATCTTAGTACATATTTAGTCTTTAAATAGATCCCTTTGGAATAATCTTGACGATAATGTCTGCTTATTTCAGTCCGTAGAGAATAAAAACTATGTTATCTAAAAAATATAACCAGAAAGACAAGATTTTCATTTTAAAGAGAACCATGATTAACTTCATGGAAAACTATTAATTTAAAAAGAACCATTTATATATATATATATATATATAAATACGAGTCTAAATTGAAAACTACGTTCAAACCTATGATCGCGTTGGATAAAAACCGCAATTTTTATACGTGTGCATGTTTAACAAATTTCGTTGTAGAAGGGTCTAAAAACAGCACAAACAACATTTTCCAAAAGACCGAAAAAGGTAAAAAAGTATATTTAAACAAAACGCATTTGACTAACAGGTCGAACAACTGATGTTCTTTAACCCTGCTGACTGCCATTGGCCATTGCCAAATAAAATTGATCACAAGATGTAACAAAATGGATCTTAAAATAAATTTAATACTAAACAGAAAAACTTTTTAAACTTGTGTCCGCGATGTTATGCCACAAACATACGGTGTCAATATATTTAAGTACACCAGATCCGGATTTCGACAATAAATGTCTCTTCAGTGATGTTAGGGATCGGAACGGTATTTGGAAGGTCATATAAAGAGTATCCTCATTTTTAGATAAACTCTTCAATTTAAAGAGTCAATATAGGATGAACAGATCATATAAACCGGAGGGAAAATATGATACAAAGCCCAAACAAAAAAATATAAACGAGTCTAAATTGAAAACTACGTTCAAACCTATGATTGCGTTGGATAAAAACCGCAATATATATATATATATATATATATACAACTCGTCTAAACATATACATATATACAAGATATTTTTTAAGAAGAAAACACTATAAGATGTATCGATTTGAATTAGTATTTTAATGATAATTAACAGAATCATTCATAACGTGTGTAACATGATTCACATGAAGCGTAAAATATTCAGCTTTATTACAGATTCATTAAGATCTAAGAATATATATATATATATGTTATAAGGCTTAGGTTTTATCTCATACTAAAGCTTATATACAGGGATACGTCATATTGCAATAACAAATTATTAATTAATTGGTCAACAGATCTGTGAAGGAGAAAAATAATGTATGAATCAATTTAGTGTTCTTCCTTTTAGCACAAAACTTAGTTTCAATACATGGATTTTTTTCTATTGATACATTCCATTTTAAAAGAATCATGTTCGTTATAGAATAAGGAGAAAACATGAATTATATAACCCGAACAAATTCATTTCTATGTCATTGAAATTAGGAGATTTAGTACGATTTAGTAATTATATAAGTTGTTTGTTTGACGTAGACATAAAGGAAAAAGATGGAAAACATAGAAGTAAATAAACAATAAAGCATATGCAAAATTTTATATGCTGCACGTCAACTGAAGTATAATTTCATAAAACCTTGCATTAGTCTATAAACTCGATGTTATGTATAAACTGTGTTTCCGACAGAATCCAAAGACCCAAAATACAAAATGTTTGCTAATGGTCAACATTGGTCAACAACAAAAGACGAGTGACAACACCACATGGTATCAATATAACCTACAGCCAGTTTATGTCACAAGCAACATGGTATCAATATAACCTACAGCCAGTTTATGTCACAACCAACATGGTATCAATATAACCTACAGCCAGTTTATGTCACAACCAACATGGTATCAATATAACCTACAGCCAGTTTATGTCACAACCAACATGGTATCAATATAACCTACAGCCAGTTTATGTCACAACCAACATGGTATCAATATAACCTACAGCCAGTTTATGTCACAACCAACATGGTATCAATATAACCTACAGCAAGTTTATGTCACAACCAACATGGTATCAATATAACCTACAGCAAGTTTATGTCACAACCAACATGGTATCAATATAACCTACAGCAAGTTTATGTCACAACCAACATGGTATCAATATAACCTACAGCAAGTTTATGTCACAACCAACATGGTATCAATATAACCTACAGCAAGTTTATGTCACAACCAACATGGTATCAATATAACCTACAGCCAGTTTATGTCACAACCAACATGGTATCAATATAACCTACAGCAAGTTTATGTCACAACCAACATGGTATCAATATAACCTACAGCAAGTTTATGTCACAACCAACATGGTATCAATATAACCTACAGCCAGTTTATGTCACAACCAACATGGTATCAATATAACCTACAGCCAGTTTATGTCAACACCACATGGTATCAATATAACCTACAGCCAGTTTATGTCACAACCAACATGGTATCAATATAACCTACAGCCAGTTTATGTCACAACACAACATGGTATCAATATAACCTACAGCAAGTTTATGTCACAACCAACATGGTATCAATATAACCTACAGCCAGTTTATGTCACAACACCACATGGTATCAATATAACCTACAGCCAGTTTATGTCAACACCACATGGTATCAATATAACCTACAGCCAGTTTATGTCACAACACCACATGGTATCAATATAACCTACAGCCAGTTTATGTCACAACACCACATGGTATCAATATAACCTACAGCCAGTTTATGTCACAACACAACATGGTATCAATATAACCTACAGCCAGTTTATGTCACAACACCACATGGTATCAATATAACCTACAGCCAGTTTATGTCACAACACAACATGGTATCAATATAACCTACAGCCAGTTTATGTCACAACACAACATGGTATTAATATAACCTACAGCCAGTTTATGTCACAACACCACATGGTATCAATATAACCTACAGCCAGTTTATGTCACAACACAACATGGTATCAATATAACCTACAGCCAGTTTATGTCACAACACCACATGGTATCAATATAACCTACAGCCAGTTTATGTCACAACCTACATGGTATCAATATAACCTACAGCCAGTTTATGTCACAACCTACATGGTATCAATATAACCTACAGCCAGTTTATGTCACAACCTACATGGTATCAATATAACCTACAGCCAGTTTATGTCACAACCTACATGGTATCAATATAACCTACAGCAAGTTTATGTCACAACCTAAATCCTGTAATGAAATAACCTTAATATACAACCTAATGCAACACATTATCAAATGCTACTGTTCAACCGGGTTGTGACCTGACAAAACAGCCTTGATTGTTTTTAATTTTGATGTTTCTGAGTTGAAATCGAAAGATGTTGTATTTGCCCATATTTTTTGGAATATTTTATTTGATGATCAAATAAAATGTGACGGTTAATGTTAAATTGGGAATCATGAAAACATGCTCTCTTTGATTTTCATTATTTTGAGATTAGCGTTCCTTTGCTGATATTGATGAGATGTTTATAAATGGAGAAGATAACAAAAGGGAACAATACCAAATCTATTGTCATTCAACAACATCATGACAAGACTGAATTACGACAACAAGCATTCCAAACAAAACTACATAAAATTCAAGAGACTAAGCAACAACAACATATACAAAGACTGATGTGATACCATGTACTCACCAGGGGTAGCCAGATCATTCTCAACATGAGGCTTTACCGTCAAAGTTGAGCCAATTTGTCAGTTTTTGCCATGTTCCTTAAGTTTGAACTCAACGAATGTATATATTTTATATTTTTGATATGTTAACACGGTTTTTTTTTGGCGCTACATATGAAGTATAAACCCAAATATTGCTTTTGAAGAAAAAAATCAAGACAGTTGAAGGACCTTAATTTTATTCAAGTCTTTAATAACAGATGTTTCTTTTTGCATAAGTATTTTAGAGATAACTAAAACAGTAAGGTACATGATTCACTTAAATCGTAAAATATTCAACTTTATATCAGAGTAATCAAGATGAATAAAATACGTATGTTATAGATATTTTGCATGGCTGAGATATTATCTCATACTATAATATACAGCGAAACGTCATATTACATTTACAAATGATCAATTAATTGGTCAACGGATCTGTGAAAGAACAATATAATGTACGAATCGATAAAAGGAATTTTTCTAAATATGCTGAACGACACCTCAAGTATAATTTCATGAAACCTTGCAATGTTTTATAAAAACGATGCAATGAATAAATTGTGTAGCCCAATCTGACAGAATCCAAACACACAAACTACAAAATATTTTCTAATGTTCAACATTAGTCAACAACAAAAGACGAGTGACAACACCACATGTTGTTAATATAACCTACAGCAAGTTTCTGTCATTACAACCTAGGTCCTGTAATGAAATAACTTTAATAAACAACCCAAGGAAACACATCAGCACATGATACAGTTCAACAGGTTTACAGGTTACATCGTCTGACATCAGACTCGGACTTCTCTTGAATTGAATTTTAAATGTGCGTATTGTTACGAGTTTATTTTTCTACATTGGCTAGATGTATAGGAGGAGGGTTCAGATCTCATAAACATGTTTAACCCCGCCGCATTTTTGCGCCTGTCCCAAGTCAGTAGCCTCTGGTCTTTGTTAGTCTTGTATTATTTTAATTTAATTCTTGTGAATAATTTGGAAATTAGTATGGCGTTCATTATCACTGAACTAGTATATATGTGTTTAGGGGCCAGCTGAAGGACGCCTCAAGGTGCGGGAATTTCTCGTTACATAGAAGACCTGTTGGTGACCTTCTGCTGTTGTTTTTTCTATGGTCGGGTTGTGATCTCTTTGATACATTCCCTATTTCCATTCTCAATTTTATTTAGACTTAACTAAATGTCCTTTTTTTTTTTAGATTTGATGTTTCTGAGTTGAAATCAGAAGATAGTCGATGTGTCCAAAAGTTGGCAGTATTTATATATTTGATAATAAAATAAAAAGTTGACGGGTAATGTCAGCTTGGGAATAATAAAAACAGACTATCTTTGATTTTTATTATTTTAAGATTTGTGTTCCTTTGTAGATCTTGAGATGTTTATATATAAAGAGATATATAACAAAAGGGAACAATATCAAATCAAGTGTCCTTTGACAATAACTTGACACGACTGGATTACGAAGAAAAGACCACCAGCATTATTTCTTTTGAACAATACAGTATAGGTCCAAAAGTATTAAAAATAATAAGATTAAACGAAACTCTGAAACTCCTCGAGATTAACGTCAACAAATAAGGAAAGGCATATAAAGACAGTTTAACTCCGATTATTAACAAACAATTCTGCTCTGAATTTCTGAATCTTAAATGTGATGGAAAATATTTCATCTTTTAAAAGCAAAACGGTGTTCAAAAGCAAATACAGTGTGAAATATAATATGATCTTTTTGTTATTGAAAGGGAGCATACAGCAGCCGTATTCAAATTTTCCAACTGACTTTTTTTTCATTTATTGTAAAGTTTAATTAAAATTGTGAATGTGTCTTAAATAAACTTTGAGGAAATTGATCAGGATTTTATCAAATCCATCTTAATTAAAAGATAATCCATTGATTAACAATCTCAGTTTCAAATGTTTCATTCATTCAATGCCTTAAAATGGATTTTTTTTTTAAAACAAAATAATTTTCGTATCGTTTTGACAATGAATTATAACCCCTTATGTTATCAATAGTTATTGATTAAGCCTCGGTCACACCTTACTGAATAGCACGAACGGACGCCTAAGGGATGAAAATAAATATTGTCTGTTGACAAAATTGTTATCCGTTGGGAGTCCGTTTATGTACTGACCGAATAAAACAGCCGTGTAACGAATGCCTAACGGACACACACCGGATATGCAACGTACGAGAAACGGAAACGTACCGGACAGAACGGATGTCAAACGTACATCTAACGGACGAGTACCGCATAAAACGGACACCTAACGGAAGCGTACAGGATAAAACGGATGAACAAGATATACGAAAACGATTAAAGCGACAATGATAATACATGTAAATCGCATTAATATTCAATATGTTAGTGCGTAAATGGTTTTTGGTTTGTTCTTCAAAATGCCACCAAAGGACAATTTCTGGTCTGAATAAGAGCTCCTTGATTGTGAAGACGTGCGTTACTCTAAAACCGATTATGAATAATAAGAAATCATGAACCTTAAGAAATCTGACATACCAATAATTGTCATTTCTGACGCGAAATTTTCAATTGGCTTTTATCCGTTTTAGATCCGTTTATCATCCGTTTTATCCGTTATACGTCCGGTAAAAGTCCATTTATCATTCGTTCAAAATCCGTTTTATCCGTTAAACGTCCAGTAGAATTCTGTTGGTGAAATTATCTTTTAGACCTCCAACGGATGTATAACGGACACCTATCGGATACGAAACGGACACCAAACGGACGTTGGACGTTCAACGAACATTTTATCCGTTGGACGTCCGTTCAACGTTTTGAACATGCTCAAAATTTTCACCGGATAGAACGGACGTCGACGGATAAAACGTACGCTTAACGGACATCGGATACGAAACGCACACCAAACGGACGAGTACCACACAAAACAGACGCCTATCGGACGTTCAACGAACATTTTATCAGTTGGACGTCCCTTAACATGAGGGCACACGAACCAAATGCTATTATACTTGATTTCCATATTTACAGATGAATATATTATCTATCAAACTTGAAAGTGCAGTACAAATATTATTAATTATAAATATTTTGACAGAAAAACATGCAGCATAAAAGCAACCACAGACATTACTTAAAACGACGAAATCAAAATCTATATGTCATATTAGAGGTTTCCAGATTTGCTACCGTACCAACCGTAGTACGAAGTGGGAGCCGTCATTTAACTTTTGGAAATTATTGATGTATACACTTTATATCAACAAACGTTTTAGGAATCATATGCAGAACTGTTTTGAGAATTTTTAGCTGTTCTTTGGGACTAATTTCATGTGGTTTCTTCTTGTTTTCGTAGGAAACAATAGTGTGTGCACTCGATTATGCTTTCAAGCAACCGGTGCAAGCAACCGTTGCAAGTAACCGTTGATCCGAAAGGTTTATAGTTAAGAGTTATTTCCCCCTGAAACTACATAGATACAAAGAAGCTAAATTACAAAACAAATTTGAATTTTTATAAATTTTGTTTGTAATAACTTTATGTATCATTATAAAATGTACAAGTTTTGTATATTTTGGTAAGTTTATAGAAAACATGATCAAATAAAATGTATTTGAACAAAATAAATTGACCTTGATAACAAAAGAAAAATGATAGAATAAATATAAATCCAAATCGTTGTTCAGTCTGCACGCGGTATGTTTATTACACTTATCAAAGATGTTGAATAAAGATTAATATAAAAAAGTGAAGAAACCGAATGTGTCATAACGTTTGATTTCTAATTATTGTACTGATTTTGTTTGTCATTATACTTAATAACATTGCCTTGTGATATTTGTTTGTAATATGTAATATATTGATTGTTGGTTGCTTAACGCCCAGTGGCAAATATATCTTTTTCGCAGTAAGCCGAGAGAGAAAACTCAGAAAAACTGGAGTTAAACTATTTTAAGTAATATCATATTCATGATACTAGTACATATAAACCTGAACAAATTACATAGAAACATTAAACAACCGATGAAAATGATCCTTAATTTTGAGTCCATAAATCAGTTGTGAATGGTGCAAAAGACATTATATAGCAAGATAGTATTTTCCGAATATTACGAAGAGTTAGAAAGACATATTCATATTGCATTAGACTAAGTGTTAATATAGCGTCAAATTATTGCCGTTGTCAGTGAACAAAATACGCACATGTTGTATGAAGTTTTTCTAGCAATGCTGTACGACAAAAGGATTAATGGATGGATATTGGTTTAACATGACCTCTCGTAGATTATATCATACTACTCACATGCACGTGCAATACACAAATTTACTCGCGACAATATTTACAAATATTAATGTAATAACAATATCTAGTGACATAATAATAATTTAAGCGAACACGATGAAGTAACATCGTGATGATAAATTTTTCGACTCAAAAAATGGTTTTCGTTAGTGTCTTAAAATTTATATTCATTCTTTAAGTAATTAATATATTCAACAATTTTATTAAAAAGTTCAGTGACAAAATATAAGGAAAAAGATAGATCGATAGTTTTACAATGTGTGTTGCGTTTTATGAAAAAAATGTTGCTCCAATGATCGAAAAGATCATAGCTTAATTAATAATAAAAACATATTTTAATGACAAGTCAACACAATTTTGAAGTCATTTTTGCCATTAGCACGTGTACTAGTTCAATGACGCATCCAGAACAAAAAGGGGGGGGGGGCACTCTATCCATGCTTCACCGAATACCTATATAATCAACAAAATTTTTGCCACGAAAAAAGGGGGCGGGCCCCAGGCTGGATCCGTCTATATAGTCATTACCGACACCAGTAAGGTACAAGTAAGATATTATTAATAAGTAATTTCTAATTATTCCAATTTATATTTAAGTATTAGAAAACATTCTTTATTCTAATCCTTTTCTTAATATACAGAAAACAAAAACATAGCCATACAGAAACGCAAATCTATATTTAGAATATAAAGGTCGAGGCAACTCAGTTCCAGTAAGCACTGTTTGATTCATTCTCTTGTGCACAAAATAAATTTTATCGTATAAAATCACGTGCAAGGTTTTCTAGAAGCAGTGAAATTGTAATAAAATAAAACATTAAAATTTTTATCGCTGATATGCAATTTTGTTTCTCTATTTTCATCATGATGAATACAATAATCTCATGCATTAAATGAAACCTCCCAAACAGCACCAACGGTTGTGTTACGTACCAACCGTACCTGATACGTAGCAAATCTGGAAACCTCTAATAAACCATGCTTTACTTCGTTTCGCACGTATCAAAATATACACTATTTTTAGAACATCGAGGCGGGACTATTGTTCAACACGTGCACTCAGATCTTTATCATGAAGCCTCACTGGCCTATTAAAGTTGTACATTATCATTATCTTTTTTATGATTCATGACCCATTATCGTTAAAGTCATTTCAATTCATCTTTGCATAAGGTTTTTAATTTCTTGAAAAGTTATTACAGAGCTATTTTCTGATTTTTAGTTATCATGAAACAAACGGTTAAACAATGATAAGTTTTGTCCCTAAAATAATCAAAGGTTTGCAAACTTATATTTTGAAATGAAATAGTGTGCGTCTTTAAAACAAAAACCACCCAACTGTTTTAAACGGATCAAATAGTTTTGTAAATCCAACTTTCCGAAGAAACTGCATGAAGAAATATTTAAACATGTTGACATACATATTAAGACGACACATTCTCAATAAAGGTTATGAATATGACATAAAGGTATGAAGTAGCAACTTAAAATATTTTTGTAGGCGTCTTTGTCAAATAATATTTACTGAAAAATCATTTTTGCAGTCGTCTTTAATAAGAATATTTGCACCATTTTTTGATGTTTTTCAGTTGTGGTCTTGATGTTTGCTAGCACAGTTCTTGATAATATATCTCAATTAAAGTCACATAAACCTATTATGTATTATTGGTTGCTTTACCAATGTTGTTAAAAAAAAAAAGGAACCAAAAAGAATTCTCATACATGAGAGAGGTTCAACTAGCTAAATCCACCATTTTCATCGTATATTAAAGAATGTGACTATTGTTGTCATTATTTTGTTAGGTGAGTAGGAATCACGTTAACGTTTGCCAGTCTTTATTGATTTCCCCCTTTTGAAATCTACATAAGATCTCGTTATTTTTGTTTTACCTGTTTATCTACTTTCAAACGCGTTACAAATTAATTCTAGACGTTCAAAAAGATGACGACTCTATGTGTTAAGTATAAGTATAAACCATACGCTGACGTTGTTTGAAACTTTTCAAAAGAGATATACTTCTCGTGGTCGCAATTTAAGTTATCAGACTGTGGTCTCAACTAAAATTATTCACAACTTTTCTTTTCGTTTTTATTATTGCGCGCTTCACTGTTTGACATTAATGTATGTTGATAAGAATGTTCGGCCTATATATGACCTTTTCGTGTGTCGTTTGGTGGCTATTATATTACTATATTTCAAATAACTTTCTCCTTTTTTGGTTATCAATTTTGAGATACTTATCGAGTCTTCAAAATAAAATTGCTACCATTACTTCCAAGATAGGGCTTTTATAATAATTAAGAATTAAGTATTATTTTACTGGAATGCTGTACGTAGTTAAACAGATATGGAAAAAAACCATTCAATATCCATCGAAATACAAGAAATTCAACTTAAACTCATGGTTCTATTAGGCAAACAAAAGTATTAAATCGACTCTTTTTCTCACATATATATGAATTAGAAACATACAACTAAAAGGCCTATATGCAGTAAGCAACCGTTATGAATACATATGAACTTTAGAATTGTAACATTTCACATACACAAGGTTAGCACATATTTGTTTAAGTGTTTGTAGTTCATACAATACTTGGGTGTCTTAAATCATTGTTTTATTGCTCCCCTTCAAGTATCTGATTAAACTGTAAAAGATTTTATTTTCATCAATGTGTATTCTGGATACTATTTTAAAATATGTTGAGTTCAGATCACTGACTAAAACCCAAAGTGTACTGAATCAAACGACAAACTATATAACTTCTATCATTAGATATTGCAGTAGTATATATTGGCTTTAATTTAATATCTGTCAATTCCATTATAACACATGAGACAAACAAACGTGGTTTATTTAATTACCGTCTAACGGTAGGGAATATCCTGCTGTCTTTTTTCTCTGTTTTTCAGACACCAATTATATCAATGTCCATTTGATTATTTTCCATTTACATTATTACATCGGGTTGCTTCTTCTTTCAGATAGAAAAAAAACCAGATGTAAAATTTGTGTTATACTTTAAACATAATTATACTATCATATGCTTAAAAAGGATACTAAAGCCTCTCAAGAAGTTTTGAAATAAAATCCATTTGAGTATTTCAATGACCAATCTTCCAATAAATGTTTCCGTCTCGGTGTGTTCTCCTAATTGAAGATTAACATAACAACATCAAGCGATGTGACCAAAACCATATGTTTGTATGCATGTTTATTTTATTGTGTCATTAAAGGACTTTTTTGTATCTATGTTAATGATATTTATCTAAAAAGTTTCTATTAAGTCCGACAGAATGACATTAATATTAAAAGGAATAAAAAAAATAGATGTTACATAATTGCCAATAAGACAATTATCTATCAGACTACCTGAGACTAGGTTGTCTTGTTTGTCTACTCATTTGATGGACTTTAACTTCAAATATAAAAAAAAAAAATATTTGAATGAAGCGTATTTTTTTATGAATAACGGCAGTGTTTACATTTTATCTATTATCATTTTTGAAATAAAGAATTTTAGATATTTGACGTTAAATGACGGTTGCTTTAATACTGTACATAATTCAAGTAGGAAGATGGTCATGCCACCATTTGACTTCTCTTGGTTTTTTCTTTATTAAATAAAAGAGGGGAAATATTCAAAAGAACATTCACACTCAACTGTCAACGCCATGACAAAGAAAGAAACTATAGAATACAAAACAAACATATAAAACTAAAGACTAAGCAACATGATCCCCGCAAAAAGAAATCAAATGAAGATAATTTTAACACTGTCGCCGATGATGAAAAAAATACTGATAATATTTTACATAAATAAAACAGTAGTGCGAAAGTCATAATATATTGTCATTCGATAGAAAAGTAACCTATGTTTAACTTACATGAAAGTTCAAACAAGGTTGATAATTGGTCCAGGAATGTCCCTCTCGTATTTGCCATGTACCATCAGATACACATGTCTTCTCGGCTTGTACTGAAATAAATAGATGTGATTTCAAATTCACAATAATTAATGAATTCACACGGTTCAATATTTGTCATATGATTTAATTTATATGAAATAGTGCAAGTATTACAAGTGTTTAAATACAGACCATATGCACTTCACATATCTTAAAGTTTTCAAATATAGACTAAAATAATAATCAGCGGCTGACCGAACAACAAAATAGAATTACGAATGATAGTTCCGCATGCTGAACTTATTAGTGTGTTTAGCCATGAATCTTATCAAAACTACTCAAGTTAAAATGTTTTGATGTTTACAGGGAAAACTAATGAAAACAACATACAATTTAAACATTTTTATAAGGTTTATAGTTAAAACACGCTGTCTTGTTTTATACTTAAGCTTTGTACCATCACAGTTGTTTCTTTTAAATTTTTATACGATGATTACTGATTTACCCATATTTTGACTATTTTATTTATTGTGTCTGTTTATTTTACACATCTATGTAAATATAACGGAACCTGATGAGACTGTCATTAAAGTGAGAGGGTTAGCGCTATAGAACCAGGTTTAATCCACCATTTTCTACATTTGAAAATGCCTGTACCAAGTCAGGAATATGACAGTTCTTGTCCATTCGTTTTTTATGCGTTTTGTTTTATTTTGCCATGTGATTATGGACTTTCTGAATTGATTTTCCTCTAAGTTCAGTATTTTTGTGATTTTACTTTTTTCTATAAAACAGAATTTCGATGAAGCAACATTACATACTATTTATTGCTGTTATCTTCTATGTACGAGAAAAACTAAATGATTACGTTATGAATATGACAAGTTTTTCAGAGTTAATATATAAAATATAACAAGAGAACTTACTTGTAGGAATAGAAAATGATATATATGCTGGACAAGAAAGGTAAACAGACGTACTAGGTGGGGTATCGTCCCAACAACCCCACCCATCCCAAGTTCTAGCACATGTTCCGTTTGTTACAGGTGGTGCAGAGAGCTGCCTTTCACAACAATCATGTGCATTCATACAGCAAGCATGCCACCGTTTGCATTCGTCGTTTGTTAATGTTGAGCAAATACGACTAAAATTGCTGTTGTCTGTTATATCTGGTACTAAATAATAATCGGCTATCGTTTGATCTCTTTCTCGGAGGTATGGTTCCTGGTTGCTGGCGCTTAATTTTTTCCCATTAACAGAGAAGAGAAAGTCATAACACCATGCACATGAGTATAAATCAAATGTTGCAGGATCATGATATCCAAGTCTTGAATGGCACTTCTTATTTGCCAGTGTACTTGTTAAACTAACCTGAAATTTGTATAATTGTTCATGATAAGAATGAACAAATATATAAGGCAATTTACCAGATACAATAACAAGGCAATTTACAATATACAGTAACTGGGATTGATTTATGTATGTAATATTTTATAACGAAACATTCGTGTCGACTAACATAAGATATGATATTAATTATAATTAACATCAATGTTATAGATTTCTCTTTCCTTTGACAGTAGACACTCAAAGAGCACCATCATGCATGTTACACAATAATCAAGCTTACCACAAAATCCGATAGTATACGTGGGCGAAAAAAATTCCCACAAAACGTAAAATTTAGAACATGAACACAGAAAAAGTTTGATTAAGTATGATGTCTTTATCATAGCAACATATCAAATTGTTATTGTAGTTGTCTGTTTCCGTACTTATAACCAAATTTTACAAATCACAAATGTCTTTATTTTACTCAGTTTTTCAACGTTTCCATTAACAAACATTTGCACTATACCAAAATAACAAAAACACATTAGCTAACTTAGGTAAGCGAATATTCAATGATAATTGAATTTTACGCAAAACCAATAACAATTGAAAATTTAAGTGAAAAAATAAACTGTTAATATGATGTGTATTCGGAATAAGTCAAATTCAGTAATGTCAAAACTGAAGGTTCATGTAATGTATGCATGACTAATCAAATCTTAGAAGTCTGACGGTCATTATTCCAAGAACGTGCGTGATGCTTGGTGATGTTCAAAAATCATTTGTAAGGCAAATAGAAGTTAAATGTAGTGTGGTAAATAACGAATTTCGACAAGTCGTTGTCGTATAAACACACATTAACATTTGTAAAACATGCAAAAATAGTTAATTTATAATTAAATCTAGATCAATTAAGAATACGATATACTCACAAACATTATTGACAAAAGGAATGACGTATATTCTATACCAAGAGTCATAATTATTTTCCTGCAAAGGAAAAAAATAAAATTTCTATCTAACAATTTCGAATTAATGAAAAATATTCACCCCTATTACTACCCTTATTTTTTTTTTATTTGGACTTATGCATAATCAATAAATATAGAGACAGACCTATCAATAGATAAAACGTGTCCACTGTTAAGACTGCCATATTTACATGGGAGATACGGAACATTCCCGGTTTATTTCTCTTATCCGTAAAATTAATTTCCTGCCTTCGGTCAAAGATGATTTGATGGTGGTATTATTTTTTCTATAAGATTATTAGTTCCGTCATGACCTTATCACATCAGTTGTACTTCAATTGAACGTAAGAGATTCCTCCAATTATATGAAAATCTGGATTTGTTTTGTATTTATATGATATAAAACCTCTTACATCTAAATAAAGTCTACCGGACCAAATAATCATCAACGTAAAAAGTTATCAAAGGTACCAGGCTTATAATTGAATACGTCAGACGCGCATACATTATGTACGTGAAACAACCATATCGACTCATGTCTACTCTGCCAACTTCATAATGATGACTGAAAAGTGTGTCTTGTGATGCCATTTATATAGGCTGACATTATTATTGAATGAGCATCCGGGCCAATAACCTATCAATATAATCAGTGCCATTTCCTATAGTCAACAGTGAAGAATTACGAATCAACTACAACATGTAAAGACGATACAATGATGATATTAAAGGTGAGAACACATTTGACATATATTTAAGCTCTATCGAAGTTTCAGATGGATACATAAATATTAAGTTACAAAAGAATGATGGCAAATCGTACAGTTGTCAAGAAATATATGTTCCAACACCCATTTAAAGTTGACCTTCAATGCATCCGGTACTTCTCTTTACGTTCCTTTGATCATATTGACCTCTGATATATAATTGTGCCCATGAAAATACTTAAAGCGCATTTTTTAATTTTTTCCCCATATAATCAGAAGAGGACCCGCAATACAAGTTATTTTATAATTATTTTGATGGTTTTTACCAGTGCATGTGATAATTTTACATGGTAAATCAAAAAATCCCCTCTGTCCATTTTATTATTAAAATTTAAGGAGAAATATAGATTGAAATGATTATAAACCCAATGTGAGAGTGTCCTAAAATATCATATTGTTTAGGTTTCAATGGAAAGTGCTTTTCAGCCTCACTGGTAATTTTCTTTTTATTTAACAATATTGCACGCTGTTTACAATTTACTTCAAAAGTCCAGCATTCTAGTGAAAGATTCCTTTATGTTATACAAGAAATCCAGGATTACTCTCCGATTATCATTATATTATGTTACATCTAAACTAAATCATAATATTTCAATCTTAATCATGAATAAAGTTCTTAATCATCGAAATCTATTATCTAGCTTGTTTGGTAAAAATAGCTTCCTAAAAAAAGTTCCGTTATCAATTTACTAGTATCGTATTGAAATCTCTTCCTGGTTTGGAATTTACCAGCTCTAGTGGTGATTGGTATGTCTGAATAATAATTTCAATAAAGTTATTTCGATTCTTTAATAAATATAGTATGCAATTGTGTTAAAAATGTATTATTATATTTTTTTCTTTTAAGTTTCTTTATCCTGAGAATTAAAGAGAAAGAAAAAAGTCGACAACACAGATGTAGTCATGTAAATAAAACTCCACTTGCTCATCAAAAGGGTGATAATATCGGTTGTTGAGCACCTATTCAGTATTTCATTATATCTATTTTATCATAGCATAGTTAACGGTTAAAATGACTTTCAACATTATTAAATTTCAAGGAAGCCGTGTAGTATAAGTTAAAACTGAGAGATCAAGTTGATAAATCTATATTTCCAAAAGTACTTATCGTATTCTTACCAAAATTTTAATCATTGAATGTATCGTTTTGAATCATTTCATAATTAATGGATGCCGTATCATACCATCCCACATATCTGGCATTAAAATATGCTCCCTGTGAAAGTCTAAGTAGATTAAGGTTTTATTTCATCCTCGGTTTCATGCACTAATCTGCATCATGATGTGCTGCAGTGATGGTCTTTTTCTCATTTATTTTAAATTTTGTTGTTAACGTTAGTTTATTTGTCGATTACTTTTCAGAAGGTTTCAAAACGACATAAGATGACAGCACGAAGACTAAATGGTTTTAGTTTTTCAAAACAATGAAAATGAAAATTAAGAGATGAAGATTGATGCCCCTTATGCAGAGATGTATATTACGAAATTTTCAATACGAAAACAGCAAAAATACCAGTCGAAGTGAGGAGAAATTGAGTACATCTACCAACAGTAACTACTGTTCAAAGTGATACTGTATACTGTGTCTTTGTATCAAACATTGGAATGATATGGACATTTATCCAAAAGGTTGCAGAAAATTCAGACTTTTTAAAAGATATTTTCTATGTTTAATTTTAAACGCACTTGACCATGACGCACTAATACTTATGATTTAAAAAGATCATAAACTACCTTTATATATTAACAAAGCTTCGTCCTGATTCCCTAAAATATAGTACACTGTAGAAGGTGTACTTGAATATAAAGTCTATACTTATACTTGTTGTAATCAAACTCCTTATGTATATACTTGTTTTAGGGAAGTCATCGGTAGAACTGCATGCAATTATAACCCTAATACGAATTGTCAATTGTGCAAGGGGAAAACCTATGGATTTTGTTTTATAAATAAACCATATATTTAGTAATGAAACAATAAAATGATAAATAATTATGAACGGAACAATAAAAAATAAATATTGATTAGAAACTGACAAAACAAAGGCAAAAAGGAAAGAAAATTTTAACAGACCAAATAAATTCCACAAGACATCACATATATTAACAATAGACAAAGTAACATAATGGTTGACTCAATAACTGATTCAAGGGGGGATGAAGCCGTTGCATCTAAACAAAACAAACATTACACGAAAAGCATGTATTGCAAGGAAAATAAGTTATTGGTTGTGAGTTGTAATAATGCGATCATAACACATCTTTGTTTCTTGTATTTTTGATTAATATTATACGATAAACAATCAGAAAGCAAGAAACAAACATTTACACGACAAATTTAAGTTTTACACGAGAATCAAGCATGAACACGTAAAGACTGTGAAGATAGAAGACCTTTTATGATATTTATTATATTTATTATTATTATTATTATTATTATTATTATTATTATTATTATTATTATTATTATTATTATTATTATTATTATTATTATTATTAATTTTAGATAAAAATCAAAATGCAATGTGTGTCTTACCTGGGACTACGAATAGTAAGCTTTATTCCAGAAAGTAGAAAGTGAACTGTTATTAAGCAAGTTTAACCAAAAGCAATGTATTATATACTATGTTCCCTCACAGATACAATGAACTGTGATTAATCAGATATAAACAAAATTATGCATTATCTACCAAGTCTCCTCATAGCTACACTGAACTGTGATTAAGCAAGTATAACAAGAACAATATATACTACGTTCCCTCATTGCTACAACGTCTATTGATGCTGAGTATAGCAGCTATAGCACACAAACGTAACCGATCAATAAAGTCATAGTAAGTTATTAATGTCAAAACTTTTATGGGATGAAAATAATATTTAGCGGATTATCATGTTTTGAAGCGTACAATCGGCATGTAGTCTGTATTAAATTTATGACATTTAATCAAGATCCTATCCTTAGCAGAACGCCACAGATTGTTATTACTTTACGTTTTGAATCTAATGACAATATTTTAATGCTATATATTTTCGTCAGCATGATATTTTATTCAATCTGTTACTACATACATTTACACAATTATTTACTTTGTCTTCCTTGGCAAGGCTAATGAACCTCCTTGTTCTATCCGTATTTTTGTGTCATGACGATTTTCGTCATATGATAAATGTATATTAATTTGAATGTATTGTTCCAACAATGTCATTGCCTTAATAATATCTATATTATTGAAGCTTTGTGCTCATAGCCTACACTTCGATCAACCATTAGTTTATTCATCGTCTTGTTTAGTAGGGATTTACACAGCAAAAATTACTGTTTTGTTAAAAAACAGTAAGATATAAAATACTTTTGAAAATTATATTGCTTTAGAGACCTTATGGAAATGTATTTGTACGTTAATGAGGTGTAAATATGATTAGGGTAAATGCTAAAAACATAATCAGAAAACTCATTCATCTCATATATGCATAAATGAAAGTTAACGTTATAATGTTTGAATTATTCATGGCTTTCAAACACACAGTCATTGTAGGAGGTTTACAAATTTTAAGATTATATAGAGGAAATTAAAATTTCAGCTGATCTTGATTTTCTGGATATCCATATTAGATTTGAAAAAAACTATTCGAATAAGCACCTGACATTGACCAATGATATCTTACTAGAAAGAGTATAGTATAATATAGCACGTCCCACATGATGCTAAAAATAAAAAAGTGAAAATCTGATTTCTCCCAATATTAATTTTCTACATTATATTTTGTTTAACGTTGTTTTTCTTTACGTCTTTAATCGTTCGTTGCCATTGTATTGTCAGTTTTTTCTCAACTGGATTGATGAATTTGAATATCCATATGGTATTTTGTGTCTTTCATTTGTAATGTTTTTTCAATACATCACTTTCTTTGTCTATATCAAGTATTGTCTAGCTTTCTATCTTACTGACTTCAAGCGGAACCAACACCATCCACCAAAAACTGAAAACAACATATTGGTACAAGATGAAAACGTTTGTGACGCGCTTCATTGACCACCGTCTAGTATACCTGTTGTGTGTTCTTCAAATTTGTACTTTAATTTGCCTTTTGATATGTTTTCATTCGAGCGTTGATAATGAGTCTTTTGTAGACGAAACGCGCGTCTGGTGCAAATATAAAATTCCAATCTTGGTATATATGATGAGTTGATTTCTTACCATACTTTATTTATATAAGATTTGAATATAATGGATGCATTTGAGTGTTGTTGTCGGCTCTTTTATTATCAAACCTCAGATACGTAGGTGTTCATGACGACATACCATATACAAATAAGCAGACTTGTATCATCAATATATGTTATAAGAATTGTAATGTTAAATACAGCAAAATGTACCAAAACCATAACATTCGACTAAAACATACGATTCTTTATTGCATATATTCATTTTTAGGAAAGGTTGCTCCGTCAAGGCTTTGTACATGATTGAAATTGATATACAAATGCGTATTAAAGGCAGAAAAACAATAACGTTTACTTTGATTCATTTGTTATTGTTATTTTATTGTTTGCATGACGATTGATTTAGCTTTGGTTTGAATCAGTGTATCAGTATTATGTTGTAATGAGATAATTTGGATAGTTGTGTTATCAATTTCACTTGTAGAATCATTTAAACTGATGTTATTGATTGGCTCAGTGACAACCTTACAAGAATTCAAAGTAGTAGAACATTTGCTGTGTTAAATCAAATGTATACTACGTTATAAAGTGAAATTTAAATACATATTGTAATATTGCTTACCTAGGTGTAAAGTACATCATGTACTTTATATTAATATTTCCATGATTTTGTTTCTTTTATGTTACTGTTACATTTTTACGACTGTCATACAAGTGGGAGGTTTAGCTAGCTATAAACCAGGTTTCATCCACCATTTTACATAAAAATTGTCTGTACCAAAACAGGAATATGACAGTTCTTATCCACTCGTTTGATGTGTAAGAGATTTTGATATTGCCATTTGATTACGGACTTCCTGATTGTGATAGTACCCGGAGTTCGGTAATTGTTATTTTACTTTTAATATATAAAAATATTTTCAAAGTTTCCTAAACTTGAAAATGCAAATGAAGTATAGCATAAATCAAGTAGGTTTTGAAATAATACGTTTTGTTTTTACCTCTCTGTTTCAAACGGATTTGGTGTTTTAAGTTTTAAGAGGTCAATTAGAATACAACGCTAGAAAGAACATTGAACAAGCACCTTACCTACAAATAACTCATCAGATGTGCTCAAATTCTGAGGATCACCTTAATTTCAAGAGGAAAAGGGTATATCGATCTATTTGAGCTTTTAAGATAATATACAAAAATGAAAAAAAAAGGTAAAACTCGTCATTAAAGGAGTATAAAAAATGATTTAACCGTATTATTGTAAATTAAAAGTAGGTCGATTTCAACATTAACAAAAGCGTACCTTTGATGATTTGATGATCAGGTGAGCTACGGTAGATGTTTTATCTTGATATTTCGACAAATTAAGATTTATATTTGTTTGGTTAAACCTTTTGCAATATAAGTGAAGATAAATTTTAAAAAGAAATATCGATACTTTCATTTGTAGCAAGAAATAAAACATGTAGAACTTGAGTAATAATACTTTCTAACGTTTCTTATTAAAACATCTGTTAGTGTCCTTCGAAAATATGAAAGATTTTTTTCTCTCGAATTTATCGCAACAAGTGATATGATCAGACCTTAAAGTTGAGACCATTAATCCTTGCTTGACACCTGTTTCTAGATTACGTTTCATAAAAAGTTTTTTTAGAATTCAAGCAACACATTTTAAGAAGATTTTTCGGGTAATCCTTTCTCATTTTGCTTACAGTATTGAAATTCTGATACAATAACGGAAATGATCAATTAAGGTAGGATACATATTAAAGTCGGGATGGCCTGTTTTGTGAAAGGAATGATTAGTTTTCAAGAAATAATGTAGGATGTTCAATGTTACAGTAACTCAACTTTAGATTTATATTTATTAGTTTTTAGTACATAATGATTATCTGCAGATTTAATTTAAATTTCAATGTGATTTATAGAGTATGCAAGAATTTCCTAATATTGGAAAAGTAATTGTCAACTTGTTGTTCCCTTGGAAATTTGTTTGCATTTGGCTGTTATTTATTGAGACAGATATAATATTGTTATAAGCTTTGTGCAATGTACCTTTACTAGACAAGTATATTAAATGCAAGGTGGTGTGTGTCTTCAAGAAATCACAAACACATTCTGCATTCAGCTTATTTACATTTCACGTTGCGTCATTTCAAATTTTATTATAGATGTATTTTTAGATTGAAAATGTCCTTTAAATTTCATTTTTTTTTTACATTGGTATAATCAGTTTGAAAATGTCATTTAAATGACATGTTATATCGTTGATACTATCAAGTTTCTTCGCTTTATTTCCATGTAGCTCGTATAAAGAACTACGTATCGAGGAGGTGTTTATTACCAAATGTATACGGAAAAAGGCAACCTTAAGTTGTTATATAACAGTCGACGAAAGGAAGACGAATAGGAGTAGATCTTGAATTATATTTTATATTGACATATTCATAACTCAACTGTTTAGAAAACTTAAATAAAAAAGACATTGTTACTCCAAAAAATTGTGCTCAGTCATCTTTAACGTTATTTTTTTTTTTTGCGCTCTAGCTTTTTTATTCCAGGTCACTGATAAGTTTGATGTATATGAAACGTGTGTATGTCATACAAACCACGAGTCTGGTATGTGTGGTGTTATTTACGGTAACAGAAAAATAGGTCAAGTTTTTTCTTCCTCCCTTGTTTTCGTTTTACACAAAACTTTATGGAAAACTAACACCGTAACCCATAGCTCGCTAATGGAATCCTATAAATTTAAATACAGGAAAGCGTGTCGGATGCATGCAGTTTATAAAGTTTTATTGTATTCAATTAACGCTTGGTTCAAACCAAATAAGGCTTTTTGCTTCACAAATTGATGTGAAACTGTAAGCTGATATCTTAAGAGGTCATATGGAAATTACATACTCTTATAAATTAAGGCAATAGTAGTTTACTGAGGTTCAGTTCTTGTAAACCTATATCCTGTTAAATAGTAGCAGAAGTTGGTTTTATTCCTTGGGTACTTATAAATGAAATCCATGTATATTTTTATTTTTATTGTAGAAACATATTGATAATTAATCACTTTAACAATGTACGAATATGTCTGTATTGAAAATAAATAACCATAACAATATACGATATGCATCAATTGTATAATACAAAATCTGAACAGTTTTCCCGTTTGAATGGTTTTACACTAGTAATTTTGGGGCCCTTTATAGCTTGTTGTTCGGTGTGAGCCAAGGCTCCGTGTTGAAGGCCGTACTTTAACCTATAATGGTTCACTTTTTAAATTGTTATTTGGATGGAGAGTTGTTTCATTGGCACTCACACCACATCTTCCTATATCTATTTACTGCAGGGTTTGTTACTCGTGCTGTGTGGATGCAGTAGAATGTGTCCCCGTGCTTGTAGTGTATGCCCTTATATATTTCAGTTATTGGTTGTTTGCCTGTGAGAGAGCTTTCACAGGTTTATATCTTTATTGTTTACGATGTTGGGATGTATTGATACTCATCCACGCCTGCTATTTTTTATTATTGCCTCCTGCTATGGTTTTTATTAGATTTCTTACAACCACTGTTTTTGCCCTGTGTTTGTTATACACGTCAGTTTTGTTATATTTAAGTCCATACGTCGGGCCTTTTATTACAGTTTTTGTAAGAGTTCTTTACTGCACTCCTAATTACTCCCTATTCCGTAACTGTGATCCTCATTCAATGTTACAACCTCCGGTCTTTTGTATTGATCCTATACCCCTATTAAATAATCATGATTTTACGGAATGGAAAAAATATTATCAACAACACAACTTCTAGGTTATCTACGTGCATAAATAAACGTATTGGTAATGCCACTACAGCCAGATTATTTAACAAAAATGCACGTGGATATCCACAAATTTTCCCGTGCAATGCCAAAAAATGACTAACCTGTTTTAGATTAACTTCTCAAAATACTATAAGGTCAACAGTGAACGGGAGAACCTTTTCGCTCTCCTTTTCCTGTGATATTACCTGAAAAACTCAAAGCCTAATATATGTGGTAACTTGAACCCAACCTAAGTGTGGCATTCAAAATGTGGGACAGACGGGACGAGAGTATTTCAGAAGAAATCAAGAACATCTGTACCGCTTTCGTAGACCCAAAAAATTCAAAAGTTTAGTATATCAGCATTTAGAAAAGCATAATCATAATCTGAAATATATATAAAATTCCAACCGCTCGAAACCGTTCAAAAACAACCAGGAGAATCGCACAAGCAATTTGAAAAATCACGCGAAGTTCGCGAATTGTTTTGGATAAGAAGACTTCAAACAGCTTATCCTCTCGGTCTAAATGATAAAATATTAGGGCAGGGGAACATATCTAAAACTCATATCGATGTCATTAATATTGTTGATAAACGACTTAGAAATAATAGGTCTCATGGTAAACGCAAGAACCGCAATCAACGTATTAAACATCGTATAAATTATACACTTGCTGATCTGTTATCTATAATAAAGAATAATGGCAGACATCAAGTATTATGCAAACTGGGTCAGATACCTATAATTAAATTATATGCTATTTTTCTGGAGTGTGATAAAATTTCTTTTTTTAGCCCATTTTATGAATACACCCGTATTATTACAGCCTTTTGTCATCACAGGCTTTTTCCTATTATTGATAAACCTGAAAATCATAAACGACATTTTCTCAAATTAAAATATATAAATAGAGGTATTAATTTTATTAATTTCTAGCATATTCAATGACTCTTCTGTCTATAGCTTAATACCTCCATATTTTGATAATATAGAACAACCCATTATTTCGTATTCTTATAAAAAAACGAGCAGAAATTTGATTTTCAATTATACGTCAATTACAACAGACGTCAATATAGAAAATAATGTTCCTTCCACTTGAGATTGCGAAACATCTAGTTTTAAATATGTTCCCTATGGTCATGTTATCACAGGAGACCTCAACATAGTCGATGACCGTGAAGTCATAACTTTTCTAAAGAAAGGACCGAAATACCGTTCTCCATCTACAATAGGAAACAGTGTCGTCAGGTCATTAAAGACGCTCTGTCTGCCTATTGTAAAAATTGGTGCAAACGTGAAAAATCCGATAAAAAATCTTTAGACAGTTATTTGAATAAAATTATGAATACTGTTGATATTCGAATATCTCATTTAGAAAACAATTCTGAAATTAATAACAGGAACCATGATATACCCATTTCTAGAATAAAAAACAAACTCAAGATACTCGCAGAGCGGTTTGTGTTCGTACCGGCAGACAAGGCAGCAAATAATGTAGTGGTGGTGTGACGCATATATTACACGAAAGTTCTTCAAAACGAAATTATCAATTCCTCTACATGCAGGTCAGTGCGCACCACAGAGAGTCAAATCGTTAACAAGCATACCACTGCCACTGTCCAGCTTAAAGCATCTTCCGAACATTTGAAAGTCCCTACCATGTACTGGTTACCAAAATTACACAAAAAACCATTTAAATTCCGTTTCATCTCCGCTTCGAGTAAGTGTTCTACTACTAACCTATCAGTGCTTCTAACCACCTCCCTTACTACTATCAAAGAACTGGTTATTAACTTTTGTAATAAAGCTTATGAAAATAATGGTATTAATTATTTTTGGAGTGTTAATAATTCTTTAGAGGTTTTAGATAAAATACATGCTTTCAATGGTCCTTACAATTCTGTTGACAGTTATGATTTTTCTACTCTGTACACTACACATCCACACAATCTTATAAAGAAAAAGTTTTCGTATTTGATAAAATGGTCTTTCGAAAAATCTCATTGTAATTTTATTTGCTGTAACTCGTTTAAGGCCTTTTTCTGTAACGAAAAAGGAAAGTATGCTAGATACACTTACTGGAAATGTGAGGATATGATTGAAGCTTTAAACTTTCTGCTTGATAACATTTATGTTCGTTTCGGCGATAAAGTGTATCGTCAGGTAGTAGGTATTCCTATGGGCACCAACTGTGCCCCTTTAATAGCAGATTTATTTCTATATTGCTATGAATCTCAGTTTATGACCAAACTCAGTAAAGACCCATCATTGTTACATTTGGTTGATACGTTCAAAAATACCTACCGTTATCTGGATGATATTTTTTCGTTGAATAATCCAGAGTTCTCTAAATATACTTCAGAAATTTACCCAAACGAACTTACTTTGACTAAATCTAACATAAACAGCAGCAGTTGTCCTTTTTCTAGATTTAGACATTTCAATTTCAAACGGGAAACTTCACACTAAAATTTACGACTAAAGAGACGATTTTTCATTTCCTATTGTTAATTTTCCTTTTTTAGACGGCGATGTGCCGTTGGCTCCATCATACGGTGTTTATATATCGCAACTCGTTCGGTTTGCCCGTGTGTGTTCTGATGTCATAGATTTTAATGAACGTAATCAATGCATCACTGGTAAATTGTTGTGTCAGGGATTTCGATACCATAAATTACTTAAAACTTTTACTAAATTCTTTCATAGATACAAAGATTTGATAAGTAAATTTGGCTATACCTGTAGAAAGCTTATTAAAAATGGTATATATGGTAATATTGTACTTAAAGCGAGGAAATCACTATGTGATCCTTGTAAACTCATCGAACCTTTAAACAAACTTATAAGTAAGGGTTATCGTACCAATATTGTAATTAGATCTCTGAATATAGTTCACATTGGCACTAATATTGATTTTGTCATTAGCAAATTAAAACATAACTAAATTTCATTATCTTTTGAGGCGAGATGTATAGAGACACAGACACGTTAACTTTTATTTCTATAGAAGTCGCTCTTTACTATACTACTACCTGTCGATACATTTATTTTTGGCATTGCACAAGTCATGTCTTCTTTGACTATTAATGACGTTAAAATACTAAATCCCTGTGATGTGTTTTAGTCGATTTTAGTCTCTGATGCATGATGTTTTACTATTAATTGGTTTTGGCTTTTAACTAGCTGTCAGTAACTGCGAGTACTCTCAAATCGTACTTTTCTTGTTAATTCGACCTGTTGATACTGTTTATAATGCTTTTTTGTTATTTTTTTATTTATATGGATCTTGTCTGTACACCAGCTTTGATTATTTGTAATATCTTCAATTTTTCACTTATTCTTACAACATTTGTATAAACTTCAAGATTATAAAAAAAACCGGTTTTTTTTCTAAAGTGAACATTGATTGGTTAAATATTTCTCAGTGTGTTTGAATTTGTTTGTTAGCTTTTTGGTCATGAATGTTTGTCTCTAATATTTAATTTACTGTGCATTTGTATTCAGATATCGCAGATCAAATTTATTCGTTCATTGTGTAATCATACGTTTTTTGATTGAGTTAAGTCTGCCAATTGATATTTTATTGTATGTTTTTCTATGTTGGGATGTTATGCTATTGTTTCAGAAAAAGGGAAAAGGTTTGGATCCATTAAAACGTTTAATCCCGCTGCAAATGTTTGCACCTGTCCTAAGTCAGGAATTTGATGTACAGTAGTTGTCGTTTGTTTATGTAATATATACGTGTTTCTCGTTTCTCGTTTTGTGTATATAGATTAGACCGTTGGTTTTCCCGTTTGAATGGTTTTACACTAGTAATTTTGGGGCCCTTTATAGCTTGTTGTTCGGTGTGAGCCAAGGCTCCGTGTTGAAGGCCGTACTTTAACCTATAATGGTTCACTTTTTAAATTGTTATTTGGATGGAGAGTTGTCTCATTGGCACTCACACCGCATCTTCCTATGTCAAGATACGGTTTGGATTTGAATTGAAAATAGATATCCTTCGCCAAATAAGGACAGTGCCGTGTTCATTATGAATAACCTTCATGACGGTCGGTCTGGATCGTTATTGCATAAATAATCTTTATCAGGGACGGTCGGAGACTTATGTGTAGTAAATTCAATGTAACTCTCTTTAATACAATTACTGGGTTTACTTCAGACCATTTCTCTATTTTAAACGTGAGTGATCTTCAATCAAATGCCATAGCAAAAATGGATGTAAAACTACAACTCTTATCAATTATATTATTGAATTATTACAACGATGACTTTGGAGTACTTATGAACCAGACTAACAAGTTCACATAGGCAAGATAAGGTTGTTCATTATTTCTAATCAATTATAAAATTATCGTAAAAAAGGGGCACAAGATAACAGATGGACCTATATTCTGAAATATTTTGAAATGATATGAATAAAGGTAAAATATTTCTTAGGAATACGAATAAGTAAAAATGAATATCATAGACCTTGTCAAAGGGAAGACGGGTTTCGTGAATGTTAAAAAGATAACTGCAAATAAAACTCAATAATGTAGTCATCAATTGTGTTTTAATGAAAATTTAACCGCCTTCTTATCGAACCTTTTTGGTATTAATTCAAGAATAACAGGCGGAAGTTACAGAAATATGTAGGTTTTTGATGAGATTAAATCTATTATTGTGTTATAAGCATAGAATATGATAAAATAAAACTTAAGATTTCAACATCAGAATCATGAAGAGTGAGATAACACAAAATGAAAAATTATTAATTATAAGTCAGATGAAAATGGTAATCGCAATTTACTATATGAACGTAAAAAAAACCCAAAACACTACACAGTAAACAACGAAAATTCAAAACATTAGTCACAAAACACTTCACAGTTAACAACAAAAAGGTACACATAAAAAAGACAAAACAATAGACAACTATAAAAAACACAAAAGATTAAAGAATAAACAAAGAAATCCCTAACAACGACCAAAATTTAGAACTTTCGGAACACAAAGGATTTTCTTCCATTGTGTAGATTTCTCTAAATGTGTTTCTGATGTACAGTAGTTGTCGTTTGTTTATGTAATATATACGTGTTTTTCGTTTTGTTTATATAGATTAGACCGTTGGTTTTTCCCGTTTGAATGGTTTTACACTAGTAATTTTGGGGCCCTTTATAGCTTGTTGTTCGGTGTGAGCCAAGGCTCCGTGTTGAAGGCCGTACTTTAACCTATAATGGTTTACTTTTAAATTGTTAATTGGATGGAGAGTTATCTCATTGGCACTCACACCACATCTTCCTATATCTATTGACATGAGTTATCATTGATATAGTCATATTTGGCACAACTTTTTAGAATATGAGTCATCAATGCTCTTCAACTTCGTACTTGTTTGGCTTTATTACTTGTTTGATCTTAGTGTCACTGATGAGTCTTATGTAGACGAAAAGCGCATCTTGCGTATTAATTTTTTTTATCCTGGTACCTTTGATTACTGTTACCATATTCATAAATTAACTGTTAATACAAAACTTCTGAAATTTTGAAACACAAAGGCTTTTTTTACCTCAGGAAGAGATTACCTTAGCCGTATTTGGCGGAATTTAGGTCCTCAATGCTTTTCAACTTCATCCTTTATTGAGCCTTTTTTCCTTTTTGGACTTCCTTTTTGGACTCGAGCGTCACTGATGAGTCTATTGTAGACGAAACGAGCGTCTGACGTAAGTATAAAATTTGATTCTGGTATCTATGATGAGTTTATTGTGAAATACAAAAATGCAGGGCGGAATTTTGGGTTCTCAATTGCTCTTTATCTCGAACTTAGCTTTGCCTATTACATTTGATTTATTAGAGCGTCACTGATAACTCTCTTGTAGACAAAACACGCTTCTAATTTACAAAATATAAATCCAGGTATCTTCGATGAGCTTAATGAACTAAGCTTTTGTGTCAATCGTATTGATCATATAAAAAAATCAGTAAGTAGCCGAATTCAGGGGTGACAGGATTAATGAAAAGAGTGCAGGAGTGTGGCTTGTCTAAAACAAATACAACGAACATATCTTCGGTTATATGTTACATTGATAATTCATAAATTTCAACACAATTATAATTCAGTATACAAAACATGCCCAGGATTGATAAAAAAAACTTCCTTACAGAATCCTTTGTGGTGTAGGGGCTTGTTTACTTCCGTTGGATGGCATACTTTGTAGATGAAAAAAAAGCTGAGTGTGTAAATAGTCTCTACACTTATACAGTTCATAATTTTATTTGGTGTACGAGTGTTTTGTCGTAAATTCATTGGGTGTTGTGCCCCGATGTTATTCTGTGGTGTACATTGTTCTTATGTACTATTATATTATTTATTTATATTTTTCTCTGTACTGTGTATTCCTATGTGTATTTTAGTATGTCCAAATGCGCATCTGATGCAAGAAAACTGGTACCGTTAATTTTATTAACTGTATTCCTGTCACGTAATATTTTATCGGTATTTTAACATTGCCATACAAGCAGGATGTTGAGCTTGTCATACAACCAAGTTCAACCCACCATTTCTTCTTAAAATGTTCTATACCAATTCTGTAATATCGCAGTCGTTTTCGAATAGTCCGTTTTTATTCATGTTCGCGATTATTTTTGTTTCGTTAATTTGTGACTCGGATTTGTTCTCGGGTAATCGATTTATGACTATTGAAAAGCGTTATACTACTATTGTCTTCATTTAATCTTCAATGTTGCATCTCAATAGCCCATGATTATATGCACCTTATACATATCGTGCGGGATGTCAGAGCAGTTATAGCAGCACTATGGTCTAGGAATATGAGAGTTAACAAAGAAGAAACGCTTGTAAAGATCGAGCACGTAATTTGCCCATTTGCATTTAATACTCTTTGGGAGGGGATCTGCAAAAAACTCGATCCTGCATTTTCTAGTATAGCTTATCACTAAACAGCATACAAAGCTGATTATGGAAGCTCAATATACATTAACAAATCATAGGCACTGTCGACCGGAATGATCAGATTGATCTTTAGTTTACACCTCTCACCTCGGTAAAAGTTGATTGGGCTGTACATTTTAATGATTCTTAGTCTCTGTTGACACGAATCTACGATTTTTATTGACTGAATGTCAAGTTCAGAAATAAGCACTTGTTGCTTGTTTCTGGGTCATAATTGTGATTTTTTTTATAAAATGTACTTGTATTATTCATAATAAAAAGTTAGCAAAGGTACCAGGATTATAGTTTAATACGTCAGACGTTCGTTTCATCTACATAAGACTCATCAGTAACGTGGCGCTCAGATCAAAATAGTTATAAACCAAATAAGTACAAAGTTGAAGAGCATTAAGGACCCAAAATCCCAAAAGATTGTGCCAAATACCGCTAAGGTAATATTTCCATGCAATAAGAAAATCCTTAGTCTACGAAAAATTAGAAATTTTGTAACTGGAAATTTATCAAAATGACCATATATTTCATATTCATGTCAACACAGAAGTGCTGACTACTGGGTTGGTGATACCCTTTGGGACGAAACGTCCAGCAGCAGCGACATCGACTCAGTAGTGTAAATAGTTATCAAAGGTACCAGGATTATAAATTAATTCGCCAGACGCGTGTATCGTCTACGTAAGACTCATCAGTGACGCTCAGGTCAAAATAGTTATAAAGCCAAACAAGTACAAAGTTGAAGAACATTAAGGACTCAAATAAATATTGTTTAAATAAAGTTCAGTTGAGATAAAAAATTAAAAAAAAGAATTGTACTTTTATAATTTCACATTTTTTTTTAAATATAATGTATTGACATCTATTGAAAGCTATAAATTGCATTTCTTACCAAAACAAAACTGCAATAAACAATGTGGACAGCTTCTTCGTTCACTAATATGACTTCTCATCAACAATGACATTATAATCTAAGACAAGAAATAAAATATTTATGGCACTATCTCAGACAATTTGTTTTAAATGTCTTATATATTAAATAGAAATGATCTGTAGACTTTAAAATTCAAATTAGATTAAACCATGTCACTTTCGTGAATTGAAGGCTATTTATATTTTTGTAAAATATTTGGAGTCAATGTGATAAGATAATGATAGATTACGTAAGAAGATTTATTTCCCAACATTGGTCTTAACCTTAATATGCATAAAATTAATCAAACAAAGATTCGTAATTAACCATAATATGATGACAAAACGACAGAAATTACACCAAAACGACAAAAAAACATATACTATACCCAACAGACAATGATGTCAACATAGAAATTTGAAGTATTCACTTGGTATATACAATGATCCTAGCACTTAGTCGTCCGAGTATATATAGAAAAGACTGTCAAATTTCCGCTATTAACACCTAATGTTTTAAATGTTCTTTTTTGCAGTTCATGTTACTAAATCATAAATTTTCAAAGTACTGATCTGTGAACTATTCTATTTGTCCTGTTTATAAATAATTCTTTTTGTATGCTTCTTTATATCTTTTCTTTCGTTTTACAGTTTGAAATCCTGTCGAGACACATTGGTGATTTTCCTGGTTATCTAATATGAGCGTCACTGATGAGTCTTATATAGACGAAACGTGACTCTGGCGTACTAAATTATAATCCTGGTACCTTTGATAACTATATTCATTAAAATATTTCGTCGAACTAGGCTAGTGATATTTCTGCCATTTTACAATCTTGAGGGTTCGGATTCCATTAAGAATGGTAATCTTCTGTTTAATTTTGATATTCGTCAACGAATTTCATTGTTTGTATCGCCTGCCTATTTAACTTTAAAAACTTCTTAAATCAATGGTGTCATTTTCCAATTTTTTTGTTGCCAGAACTGCCAGAAGATTTCGAAAACATGATTATAAAAACTCAACATGGTTTAAGTGAGGAGCTATGCTCGGCACCAATGCAATTGGCGAAAGAAAAAAAATTTGACGTTGAAATTAACCGGAACGACCAAATCACGAGATTTGCATCACCATATGTTTATAAAGTTTTTGTTTATAATGGCTCTTATATAGTATGGTCCGTTCTTATTCTTATAATATTATTACCATAACACCGATAGTTTGTCGTCCGTGCTCGCCCATTCCAAATCACCCACAGAAAGTTATCTCAAAATTATAAAGGAGAAAGGTACTAGTAGTGAGTAGATATAAATGTATTATATATATTGATTAGACTGTTTGGTTTCCCGTTTGATGGGTTTTACACAAGTAATTCTGGGGCCCTTTATAGCTTATTGTTCGGTGTTAGCCAATGCTCTGTGTTAGAGGCCGTACATTGACCTATAATGGTTTACTTTTATAAATTGTTATTTGGATGCAAAGTTGTCTCATTGGCACTCATACCACATCTTCCTATATATATATATATAATGTAATGTAAAATATGTGTCAACCTGCCAAATCCTTCTCACTTCCACTTCATATTAAAAGGAATATTTATTTCCCTGAACTAAATGTCCATGTTCTTGGCATACAAAAGATGAGTTAAAAATGGATCATTGTAACCAAATTTCAAACAATAAACAATTGTTTTGATGCCAAAACGAGGGTTTAATGATATTTTTATATTTCATCTCCATTATGGCTTTCTTTGATAATGTTTATGCCTTTCCCATTATATGAAGGTCGGTAGTTTAGTACATAAAAGTAAAAACCTAATAAATGAAAAATATATACATGAAATAAAATAAAATTGTTCCTTTCTCAAAATACAAAAGCATATAATTAATTATTTGTATCTTGAAATTTTGTCAATTCTATATTCCGAGAGGACAAATTACCAACTAACTTTTAAAAAAAAATATCAGGAAATATTGTTATGTCCTATAAAATATGTAACTCCGTTGTTGAATGCAAATAAACGCTTATTTCATGTCCAGTTGTTAACCATAGAATTATTGTGAAAATGTTATCTCTATCTCGTTGATACCAATTTGGGTAAAGACAAATAAATTAAAACAAGGTCACAAGCTTCGAACAATAGTGTTAATTATCATTCCACAGTAATGGTATAAAAATTGTTTCATACAACTGTCAAGGTTTAAATTCAAAGGAGAAGAGGAGAGATGTTTTGGATTATCTTAAAGCAAAAAATTGCCACATATATTGTTTACAAGATACACATTTTTCAGAAAAAGAAGAAAAATCTATGGGGAGGAGACTGTATTTTCAATTCTTTTGCAACAAACAAAAGAGGGGTAGCAATATTTTTTACCAAAAACTTTGAATACAAGATACATAGGATAAAAAAAGATGATCAAGGAAATCTGTTAGGAATTGATATTGAAATTGAAGGAAAAAGAATAACTTTGATAAGCTTATATGGTCCAAATAAAGATTCATCTGAATTTTATTCTAGAGTAAGTGATACAATAGAAGACTTGATCAACCAATGAGTTATAATAACTGGAGATTATAATTTAGTCCAAAACCAAAATCTTGATACTTATAATTACCAAAATGTAAATAACCCGAAAGCCAAAGAGGAAGTTTTAAATATAATAGAAAATTATGATCTAACAGATCCCTATAGGGAATTGTACCCTGAACAAAAAAAATTACATGGAGAAAAAATAATCCCATTAAACAAGCAAGATTGAATTTCTTTTTATTATCGCAAAGCCTTAATCAACATGTACATGATATTTACATTCTTAACAGCTATAGATCTGATCACTCCCAAATAATGTTACATTTAAAGATGAATAACTTTGTAATTGGTAAAGGTCTATGGAAATTTAACAATTCACTTTTACATGACATTGAATATTCAGCTGTTAAAGAGACTATAAATAAAGTAAAAGAACAATATGCATCACTAGTATACAACAGAGAAACATTAGAAAAGATAAATGACTTAGAAATTCAATTTACTATAACCGATCAACTCTTTTTAGAAACTTTATTAACAAAAATTAGAGGAAAATCAATTGCATATGCTTCTTTTAGGAAGAAATAAATAGATAAAAAAGAAAGAATACTATTAGCAGATATTAACAAACTAGAAGAACAAATATTGTCAGAAGAAATATTTTTTGAAACTGAAAAAAAGAAAACTGAGCTTAAAGTATTAAGACAAGAAAAGATGAGGGGTTCTTACATCAGATCCAAAATGCAATGGATAGAAGAAGGAGAAAAACCTTCAAACTTTTTTTCTAAATTTAGAAACAAAACATTTTATAAATAAAACTATTCCAAAATTAGTCAATGAAAAAGGTAACACTATCAGTGAGCAAGATAAAATATTAAAAGAAGCAAACAATTATTACAAAAGGCTATATTCTAAAACAGAAAGTTTGAATAAGGTCAACCTAAAATATGAAATCCCTGATACTGATATTAAAAAAATAAAAAATACCATCAGAGAATCTTTGGAGGGTGAAATTACTTATGGTGAATTAACAACAGCTTTGCGAAAAATGAAAAATGAAAAAAGCCCTGGGTCAGATGGTTTCACAAATGAATTTTCAAGTTTTTTTGGATAGATTATTTAGATATAGGAAAATTTGTATTTCGGTCTATACATAATGGTTACGAAAAGGGGGAATTATCAATTACTCAAAGACAAGGTATTATAACCTGTATACCAAAGGGAAATAAACCTAGACAGTTCATGAAAAATTAACGACCAATAAGTTTACTAAATACCACATATAAATTGTACCAAGTTAGGAATATGACAGTTCTTGTCTATTCGTTTTGATGCGTTTTGTTATTTGATTTTGCCATGTGATTATGGACTTTCCGTATTGATTTTCCTCTGAGTTCAGTATTTTTGTGATTTTACTTTTTAGCATCAAGCTGCATAGCTGAGCATATGAAATTAGTTCTACTCCAAATTATTAACAGTGATCAGACTGGTTTTATTCCGGGTAGATTTATAGGGGAGAATACTCGTCTTATTTACGATATATTATTTCATACAGAACTAAATGATTTACCAGGACTGCTCCTTCTCATAGATTTTGAAAAAGCTTTTGATTCTGTATCATGGAATTTCATTGAAGAAGTTTTAGATTTTTTCAATTTCGGCCCCTCTATAAAACAATGGGTGAGAACCTTTTACAAAAATATAAGTTCTGCAGTTTCTCAAAATTGTATTTTATATGAATTCTTTGAAATTCAAAGGGGTTGTCGACAAAGGGATCCTTTATCTCCTTACATATTTCTTTTATGTGCAGAAATACTTGGAATATTAATTAGAAAAAATAAAGAAATAAAGGGAATTAAAATAGATGATACTGAATATTTGATCTCTCAATATGCTGATGACACGTCAATTATTCTTGACGGTACACCAGAGTCCCTTGACGCATCTCTCCGCTTATTACATAAATATGCTAAAATGTCTGGTCTCCATATGAACTTAGACAAAACTAAGGTGGTATGGATAGGAAAGAAAAAATATAGTCAAGACACCATGTGTGTAAAGTGGGGATTGGAATGGGGTTCCAGTAGGTTTACACTATTAGGAATAAACTTTTCTGTCAATTTGCAAGAAATGGAATCTTTGAACTATTATCCTAAAATAAAAGAAATTGAAAACATAATCAATATTAATAATTATTTCAAAATTGAATCATCTATTTCTAACATTACCAACACCATGCAATACTACTCTTAAACAACTTATTCGTACACTATATTCATTTATTTGGGAAAACAAGCCTGACAAGATTAAAAGAAAAATATTATGTCTGGAACATAAATTTGGGGGGGTGGGGGGTGGGGGGGGTGGGGCTGAAAATGTTAGATATTGAAGAATATATAAAAGGGTTAAAATTAACGTTGGTCCGACGGTTGCTAAAAACAATACAAAACTCAAAAAACTTATAGAAAGCACAGAAAATATTGATATTGAAGATCTAGTATTTCCAGGCCCACCAAACAAATGTAAAAAAAACTTTTGGAAAGGTGTTTTTAAAGCATGGACAGAAATGTAAAATAAACTTAAACCAAAAAATGAAGAAGAATTTTTAACAGTTTCACTTTGGAACAATGACAATATTAAAATAGGTAGCAGATATGTGTTCTATAAAGACTTGGCTGATAACGGTATTTTGTTATTTAATGATCTGGTAGATAATGAGGGTAACTTTAAAATTTTGATGGATTCAGTCGAGGATTATGCCAGACAATGGGCTAAGCGCGAGAAGGAAGACGTAGACACTCTATCCGAATGGATTAAGGCAGTGAGGTCGTTAATACAAATCAGAATTAAGAAACTGAATGGGTCCATCAATGCCCATGCTACGTCAATCTTCAAAGATCCAAATGTTGCTAAACATCTATCTGACCTCCATGATAAATATGTTGTTGTCTCCGCAGACAAAGCCCCAAATAACATCGTTTTTGTCTGTAAAAGTCATTACATTAATTGCTTGATAAACGAATTAGGTATACACAATTCACTTGGAAACCCAACATATACCCTCACGACACTTACCAAAGAGGAAATCCTGGATAATCATAGGTCTGTTCTTTGTTCCTTTGGTATTTCAACCAAAGATGAAGAACTGGATCTTCCATCACTGTATTGGATACCTAAACTACATAAGTGTCCTTACAAACAACGGTATATTGCTGGGTCTTCCAAGTGCTCCACAAAACTCCTTTCTAAATTATTAACATCCATTTTATCAGCAATCGAAGACGGGCTTCAAAGTTGTTGTGAAACTGCCTATTCTAGAGGTGGAGTGAATCAGATGTGGATACTTAAAAATCCCAAAGATCTTTTAGAGTACATACAATCTAACTCTCTTTCATCTTGTAACAGTATTAAAACATTTGACTTTTCTACTCTTTACACAAGTATTCCACATTCCAAACTAAAAGACAAATTAAAAGAGTTGGTATTACTTTGCTTCATAAAAAAGAATGGCCAACGTAGATACAAGTATCTTGTCTTAGAGAGGGATAAATCCTACTTTGTAAAGAATCATTCTGATTCAAACAAAAAATTATCTGAAACCGATATTATCAAGATGATTGATTTCTTGATTGACAACATATTTGTTACGTTCGGAGGACGTGTTTTTCAACAGACTGTCGGCATCCCAATGGGAACAAACTGTGCCCCTCTACTTGCTGACTTGTTTCTTTATTATTAGGAGGCTGACTTCATGCAGGAACTTCTAAGGAAGAGAGATAAGAAGTTAGCAATATCCTTTAACTCTACTTTCCGCTATATAGATGACGTTCTTTCATTAAACAATTCAAAATTTGGTGACTATGTGGATCGCATCTATCCCATCGAATTGGAGATAAAGGATACTACAGATACAGTCAAGTCGGCTTCTTGACTTACATCTAGAAATTGACAATGAGGGTCGGTTGACGACAAAAGAGATGATTTCAGCTTTCCTATTGTGAACTTTCCATTTCTAAGTAGCAACATTCCAGCAGCACCTGCATACGGGGTATATATCTCCCAATTGATACGATATTCCCGTGCTTGCATTTCCTATCATGATTTTCTTGATAGAGGGTTACTGCTCACAAGGAAGCTATTAAACCAAGATTTCCAAATGGTGAAGTTGAAATCATCCCTTCGTAAATTTTACGGACGCCATCACGAGTTGGTTGACCGTTATGGAATAACCGTTTCACAAATGATATCGGATATGTTCCTTACGTCGTAACTACAATCCCCTTCCCTTTCATGAATTTGACCTACCGAATTAGACTATTTACCGGATTTGTAATCACATAAGCAACACGACGGGTGCCGCATGTGGAGCAGGATCTGCTTACCCTTCCGGAGCACCTGAGATCACCCCTAGTTTTTGGTGGGGTTCTTGTTGTTTATTCTTTAGTTTTCTATGTTGTGTCATGTGTACTATTGTTTTTCTGTTTGTCTTTTTCATTTTTAGCCATGGCTTTGTCAGTTTGTTTTAGATTTACGAGTTTGACTGTCCCTTTGGTATCTTTCGTCCCTCTTTTAATGTCGTTTGAACAATGCAAAAATATTGATGAAATTAAATCTAACTTTCTAGTTTATAATGGAGTTATATCAGCAATAAAATCATATCAAAATTCACTTAAACATAACATCTCTATAGAAAATCTATATAAAGTTCATGGACCAGTTCTACCAAATAATATTAAAACATTTTTTTTGTCAGTTAAAGGATCAAAAGATATGTATAATATTTTCTAAGAAAAAAGAAATACTAGGCCTCCTTGTGAAGATAAATAGTCTTTAAGATTAAAAAAAAATTTGATTGGAAAAAAGTGCATAATATGTCTTTCTACACCACAAAAAGCTCTAAACTTCATTGGTTCCAGTACAGAATAGTGCACAGAATCATAGGCACAAATGAATTTTTATTTAAAGTTAAGGTAAAACAATCAGATAAATGTACTTTCTGTAATGAAGCTATTGAAGATATTGAGCACATATTTTGGACATGCCATAAAATTTCTGATTTATGGATTGAACTTGGTGATTGGACTTTTAACCAAACACAAATATTGATTACAGTTAATATAGATATTATTTTATTTTGAAATTTAGGTAATAAAGGAAATGATAGGATAAAAAACTTAATAATACTCCTGACAAAATTCTATATTTACAGAACAAAACTCTGTGAAAATATTGTAAATTTTACAGGACTTAAAAACTACATCAAAGAATCTCTGGTACTAGAAAAGAATTTGTTTTTTAAAAGAAAACCGTTTCATATGGCCAATATCTGCTGGGACCCCTGGCTTCCGATTTTAGAAGACTAGTTTATTATAAAAAATTGGTACATTATGTACCAGAATTATTTATACGTACATTCCTTTCCTTATCCACAACACCACCTATGTTATAATTTAATAATATATGTTGGTTTTATATATATGCTTGATGTTTTGTCTATGTTTATAACTACATGTAGGTTCCTCTAAGTTATTGCCTGTACGCAAATATTTGAATAAATATATCCTGCAAGTAAAATATATTTATTATTTTATTTTTTTTATTTTTTTTCTCCAAAATTCAAAACTTCTATGTTTTTTATTTATTTATTCTTTATAATTTATTATTTTTTTAAATTTATTAACAAATGTAAAAATATCAATAAAGTATGATTACTTCAGAAATTAAAAAAAAAAAATCATTCCACAGAAAGTTTTTACTATAAAAAAAAGAATGAAGTCTAAATATATTTGTGACATGTCATTCCAAAGACCATTTGGAAGTCAATAGTTTTAAAGACTGTTACTTTGGTCAATAGTTGAATAAACATATTTCCCGTTTTTTTTTCATATTAATTTGTCATTTGACAATACTTGAATGTTTTGTTTTGATTTATGCGCCTGTAAACGTTTAACTCTGAAATACCGCAAAAGACATAATCTATACTTATATGTTGTAATTTCAAATTAATATATTACTTACTAAACTGAAGCAATTTAAAAAGAAAATATACGAGACATATTTCATTTCAAGGATTTTCAGACTAAAACTAAATAAATGTATGGTTAAGGTTTTAATCGTTGGTGTACGGTAAAATATTTTAGCTAGCGTTTATAATTAGTTATCAAAGGTACCAGGATTATAATTCAGTGCTCCAGACGCGCGTTTCGTCTACATAAGACTCATCAGTGACACTCATATCAAAATATTTATAAAGCCAAACAAGTACAAAGTTGAAGAGCAATGAGGATCCAAAATTCCAAAAAGTTGTGCCATATACGGAGTATTCGTTTGACATAAACATAAGCATTTTTGTCGTTCGTCTAAGTAGTTTTATCTACTGCTTTTCCTCGGTCTAGACATCAGCGCATGTAATTTATCATATGGGTGTTACAGCATGTAACAAGAAACTGTGTAAAGACATTAACATATTTCATATCAAGATGGGTCCTTTAATCTTACAAAAAATAGCCATATACACCTTTGGTGAATTTTGCCTGAGGGCGTTGAATGCATAAACATATATTAAAAAAACAAAGCATATTGATAGGACTTTTTTCACTTTTTTTATTCGAGCGTTTCGGATAAGTCTTATGTTAACAAAACGCACGATTTGCGTATACAATTTGAATCCTGGTATCTATGATGTATATAGTTATTGCATTGCCTGCTTATAATAACTCAAATGAAACATCATGAAACATCAAGATACACATATTTTGCAGCCCTCAATTAAAAAAAACATAGCAATGGTCACCATTCAACTAGTCATAGCTTTTAAAATGCTTCATGATAAGTAATTATCAAAACATATAAAAAACAAAACCATCCTGGTGATATAAATATCTATCTGCATCGGCTAGAAAAGGCTAATCTATGGCAATTGAATCAACGAAGTGTAAAAAGCTCCAAAAAGTGCGAAATTGAATATCCTAAAGAACCATGTATACGTGTGTAAGGTCTAAAATGATATGTTAATGACTCCAACTACCTCAGGAGAGGTTGACCTAAGGTGAATTTGGCTTCTTTTTTTGTTCTTATTCGCAAAACTTTAAGGAATTGTTTGTCCTCCATTCTCTCCAACTTCGTACTTTATTTGGCCTTTTTTAAATTACGCGAGCGTCACTGAGGAATCCTTTGTAGACGAAAAACGAAACGGGCGCAAGCATAAAATTTCACTCTTAATATCTATGATGAGTTTACTTTAGTCAATGCGCGTTCCAAGATATATTAAATGAAGACAAGCGATTTAAGGACATCGTATATACAAAGTTCTTCAATAAACCAAACAAATCGATGACAAAGAACATTTGTATTTCTCATAAACATTATTGTATATTTTGCCATTTCTTCCGTTACGTTAAATGATGTAGACGAGCGTGTCATTTGAGCAGGTTATATGGACTTCCCCCTTCTTGAAATTATCTAGGTTGTTTTGTTCATATTTTTTTTTCTAGGTATAATTGAAAATATGTATGTACTTAGTGTTGGGAGTCCTATACAATATATCGTTTCTTTGAGCACATGTAATGTCTTATTCGTGTTCTAAGAAGTTATGAAATAATTTTCTATCTAATTAAAATAGATTTCAATTTAGAAAACGGTTTTTATTTCCATTTTATTTCTTAAGGAATTTATGATATCTCCATGATAAACAATAAGTTCCAAATATAAACCATGTTTTGTTGTAAATCATGACTCTACAATGACTATGAATTCATTTATAGTTATGTTATTATTAGTTTTCATTTGTTTTGAAATGTTTTCTTCCGTGATAAGAAAACGTTTTGATATGAATCATGCATAATTCATCGTTTCGTATTTTCAGTAGCCTCATATGCCCTTTTCATTACTGGAAAAGACAGATTTATACTGATTCTACAATTATAATACAGTTTTATTTTTGTTTTTATACTTGAAAGTAAAATCACAAAAATACTGAACACAGAGGAAAATCAATTCGGAAAGTCCCTAATCACATGGCAAAATCAAATGACAAAACACATCAAAAACGAATGGACAATAACTGTCATACTCCTGAATAGGTACAGGCAGTTTCAAATGTAGAAAATGGTGGATAAGACCTGGTTTTATAGCGCTAAACCATTTTATTTTGTGGACAGTTTCATCAAGTTCCGTTATATTTACAATGATGCGTGAACAAAACAGACATAATGAATAACATATTTATAATAAGACGTATTCAGAATTCAAAACATTATAAACATTTTTATTTTCAAACGCGGGTCAAATTTCATTTCGTTTCTTGCATTGTAGAAATTGTTTTTCATTCGTCATCTATCGCAGGACTGTTCAAAGTGATGTCTTCAATTTTCAAGCATCCTACTCCGAAAGATGATGATATAAAGTACTTTTACAGAAATGGTTGTCTAATTGGCAATCATACTATATCTTCTTTTTAAATATCTATCATTTACACATATGAATGTTTCAGTGTACTTAAGAGTTATTTGCACTCGTTACCCAAATTCTTGATCAGTTTCATTGATCGGTATCCCAGCACATGATGTATGTGTTTGTCCCAAGTCATGATCCTTTATTCGTCTCCTGTCGCTGTTTTTAATATTTTTCGTTTATTATTATTCAATATTAATCATTCCGTGTTTTCGTTTTAATTGCCTAAAATATGTTATTTCGGTACATTAAAAGCTTGCTGAGTGGTATGGGTCTTCATCTTTGGTGAAAGTTCTTTTGGTGACCTAAAGTTGCTTACCTTTTATATTAATTTGATCCCAGGTAGTGAGTTGTCTTGACACTATCATATAACATTTTTTTATATAAATTGAACATATTTGATATAACCGTCGTTTAATTAGTTTTTTTGACAAGAGCGTTACCAAACAAAAAATGTTGGTTTAAGTATGTTTTAAATGTAAGGGTAGCATTTTTTTCAATTTGTTCTATATAAATGATGTTGTCTTACTTTCAACGAGATTATAATGCTGTTTTAATCATTTTACCTTTTGTCCCGACGGGTCCTTTTGTCAGTTAGCTGACAACATTTTGCCCATTAACCTATATATAAATCCACACCATTTGGTCTCTGTTAGCTAGTTGCATATTAGAAATCATACCACATATCCGTATTTATCTTAATGATATTTTGTTTCAAATTAATTGTAAAGGCGGTACACATTTAAGTTAAAAAAGATAACATACATTTACACTTTTTAGCATGTAGACTAACTTAAGGCAATATATTATAATCACGCTCATAATGGAAAAAACTTATATCGCACCATATTTATTTATCATCTAGTTCGATTCAGTCGAGCATTTAACATTTATTTTCTTTTTATGGTTCAATGACACAGAAAAATCATTTAATTAAATAACGACCTTCAAGGTCAAGTTGTTACAAAATACGAATTAATGATTTCTGATAGGCAATTTTTTCCGAAATGTTCCAAAAATCGGATTTTTACCGTATTTTATTTGGCTTGGTAATACTAAATAATTAGGTGTATGTGAACTGATTTGTACGGAAGCCGACAAGGGCCATTCAAAAAAAATATTTTATGTCGTTATTACGACATAGCATGTCGTAATTTCGACATAACATGTCGTTATTACGACATCGCTTTGTCGTAATTTCGTAATTTCGACATATCTTGTCGTAATAACAACATCACTATGTCGTTTTAACGACATAGCTATGTCGTAATAACGACATCGCTATATTTAAAAGAATATGTATTATGATTGGCAAGAGACTAAATGATAAAGAAATAAACAATTATACGTCATCATAATGTCCCCGATAATTATTAAAGCCCCCGCATGGTCAGCTATAAAAGAGGGAAGAAAGCTACCAGAGGGAGAGTCCCCGAAATGCTGTGTGGCAGACAGTGTTTTTATTCAATTATTAGCTCCCTTGGTAAAACTCCAAATTTCATATGTAATGTATTCTATTGTTAAATAATTTACATGAAGCTTAACAAGTGTATATTTGTTTATTGCATAGCTTTTGCTATTTGAATTCATTGGTTAAAGATATTTATTTATATTGTAAAGTTTAATATTTGCATCGTCGCAAAATCTTTGGTTACCTTCTTTGGATACCTTCAGTTAGAAACTTATATATGTTATAGATACCCATGCACATTAACATGGCCCACAGTGCTAGGGCTGTACAGTCAAACAAAGTCGTTTAAATTACCAAGTTACCGGTCGTAGAATAGCTATGCAGTCACACATGTTCGAAGAATGAAATGTGGAATTATTAGAGGACTGAAATTGTACAACCAAGTCAAGCCAAGCTTTCCATATCCCTTTAAATAAGCGCAAACTACATGGCTTCTTGGTATAATGGTGTATTGAAGTATTGATAGCTCTATTTATACTTTCAAACGTTGGGCACGCGCGATGTTCCTACAACCCCTAGGATTTAAAACAGAATCTTCGAAATTTCATCCGCAAAACAAAATAAAAATGTCAGAAAACACGAATCAATATTAAAACAAATTCAATATATGTTTTGAATTATGGTTTTACAGCACTTGATCATCTCCTAAGTAATATCAAGTATATTTGAGGATTAAAATAAAGAAAGCTATGTGAAAAAACGGATGTCCCCATCCAACGTTACATTTATGAAAAACTGTTTTAACTCTTTTTTTTCTTTTGACTCGACTGCATATTATAGTAGAAAATGAATAAAAATAGGAAGACTATAATAATATCTAACAAAAGTACAAATATTTGCCTCATGTGAGTTCAAATATTGCTGATTCAATAAAATCTTCTCTACACAGTCGTTTTTCAAACGGGATCCATTTTGTCCAAGTTGATATTTCATTTTTCAAAGCAGTTAAGGCGTATTTTTTTTATAATTGATCAAAACAAAAGTTAGATATACGAAGAGTAAAAAATGCCAAGATTCTTTCCTTATTAACTACATATTTGGGTCTTAAAGGAATAAAATGCTTCCATATATTACAAAACGGTAGCCAATTTTTCCAAATGTCTGAAAACGTTTAAAACCTCAAAGACGCTAATTTCCGACGTTAAATGTGCTAAAGTTTCAATTAAATGTTTATGATAATTAAAACAAATCGTGTTATGAAATTTGGAGAAAGATGTTAATGATTGCTGCCGAAAAAAAATTAGTGCATGTTGCTAAAGACTCCGCCCGGGGAAATAGGTTCGACACAGGTTAAATTTTGCAATTTTTATTAATTGTATAGCTTTTAACGATTTATTTAAAAGAATTTGGAAATGTGGGGAAAATCCCATTTTGTAAAATAAATTGAAATTTATGTTACGGAAGTACTCCGAAATAGATCATTTAAAGTCGTCACTTCAGTTAGGTGAAATCACCAATATCAAAACACTTAATACCAGTTCACGGAATGTTTTACTTCGCGATTTGTCCTGCTATTTTGTGATGAAAGTAATTCCTGTACCAGCGAAGACGGAGTTTTTCGTCAATATAAACTTGTGCATGAAATGGAGGTAATTGAAAGACGAATCCCAAACAGCAACGAAAACCGTTTCATCGAATTAAAAAAAACCCGGGATTATATTTTTGTTTGCCGTTTTCGCGGACGACCCAGGAGTAGATTATATTTTAAAATGTATATATCTGGAGATGACTTGGAAAATAATTCTCAAGCCAAGGTTCAAGTCATTGAAGGGGTGTATTTCGACAACTTATGTGTCAGGGAAAATACAATTCTATTCAAATTTAACCAAGGGTAAAAATGTTCGATTTACTTGCAGAGTGTCAGATATATTTGTATTGGGGATGAATTCAAATATAGAAATTTTACAATGACAGATGATATGCAACTTGAAAGTTAAACATCCTATGATAAAAAAAAATATGAAAACCGTATACATGTACTTCCGTCCTATCTTTCCTTCCTACATTACTTGCGACAGTACTGCATTTTTAGTTGAAATAACTTAAAGGGTAAACATTATTATATCGATTTCTACAACTGGAGGTCATTTTTTTGATAAAATGACATCACAAAACGAACAGAACCAGAATCAACAAACAATATAAAAACCGAATAAAACTTGCAAAAATTAATCGAAGTCAAAGACCCTCTTCGACTTCGCATTTTAAGTGTAACGTGTTGTAGGAATATCGTGCCCAACGTTTGAAAGTAGCATTAGAGCAATTGATACTTTAATTCACCCTAATTACAAGAAGCCATGTAGTATGCGCTTATTTTGAGGGAGGTGGGATGCTTAGCTGGCAAATTAGGCTCGCATATTCACATAATATTATCTACCTAATCTGTCTGTACAGCCATTTGACAAACGTTAATTTATTAACCTCAATTGTTTTTTTATAAAATAAATAAGTTTCTCACTGAAGGTATTCAAAGAAGGTATTCAAAAATTTTGCGACGATGCAAATATTAAACTTTACAATATAAATAAATATCTTTAACCAATGAATTTTAATTTAAACATATTTATTTAGAGTGGATTGGGAAACAAGTTTTGCAACTGATATTAATCCCTCTCCACTTTGCGGGTGCGAGTGCTGCCTTGTAGCGGCATTAGCCTACTCTTTTTCGAAATCTACAAGGGTGTCTTTAACGTGCAAGAGATATGGCTCTCTCTTAACACGGGTCAGCCATTTATCGTCCCTTTCCGACGGACTATCATCGTTTCCTCAAGACCATACTCGCAAATGGTGTCAAGGGAGAGCCGAAAATTGAGTTCCTGAAATTTTCATCCCAAACGGGAATCGAACCAGGAACCTTTGTGTTAGTAGTTCGATGCACTAACCACTACACCACGGCTCTCATGAATTCAAATAGCAAAAGCTATGCAATTAACAAATATATACTTATTAAGCTTCATGTGAATTATTTAACAATAAAATGCATTAAATATGAAATTTGGAGTTTTACCAAGGGAGCTAATAATTGAATAAAAACACTGTCTGCCACACAGCATTTCGGGGACTCTCCCTCTGGTATCTTTCCTCCCTCTTTTATAGCTGACTATGCGGGGGCTTTTCTAATCATTGGGGGCATTATGATGACGTATAGTTGTTAATATCTTTGTCATTTAGTCTCTTGGCAATCATAATACATATTCCTATATATATAGCGATGTCGTTATTACGACATAGCGATGTCGTTATAACGACATAGCGATGTCGTTATAACGACATAGTGATGTCGTTATTACGACATGATATGTCGAAATTACGACATAGCGATGTCGTAATAACGACATGTTATGTCGAAATTACGACATGCTATGTCGTAATTTCGACATAATTTTTTTTTTGAATGGCCCTTATCGGCTTCCGTAGATTTGTTATGTCGTTTATACTTTTTCTTATTGAACTCATTGGTGTCCTCTTTCTCATTTTAGAATTGTCCGATAATGAAAATGTTATTCATTTTTTATGGACTTTTTTATAAAATTTTTGATGCTATTAAATTATAACAATGTTAACAGCCTTTTTTAATGTTTTATATAATTATAAATCAATGTACTTTTATTTTCATATTAAGAATAACACACATATAAGTTACATCCCTTGTACATGTAGATTGTTGTGTTTATCATACTTGATATGTGGTAAGGTTTTACAATGAGTCATAAATCTATATCTAGGTTACAATTACAGTTAATTAAATTTTAATGCCGATGATGGAACCGTACGAAAATGCAAAAGCTATATAATTCTCGAATGATTCGAAGTCACTAAATACCATCAATCAGTGCTCCTAAATTAATAATACATTTCTTGTAGATATCGACACTATAAAATAACTTTTGTTACCCGAAATTGTGACAGGATATCCAGAAAAAGGACAGAAGAACATTATGATTCAATTGAAATATTTCATTTAAATGACTTTTATTAGTTTATCAGCTAGACAGATTCATTTCGAATAGTAACAACAGGTCACTAATTAATATGAAACTTCTTGTAAATCAGATATGCGTATGTTCTGATTGATACAGTGCATACAATCGTAGTTTCTTTTATCTTGGCAATGGTATAAACAAAGACTTTTATACTTCGTTACACAAGTATTCCCTTTGCAGGACTTGACAACAGATTGCAATAATTGGTTCAACTTAGTTACACAAAAAAAAGAATGGCAAACGTAAATACAAAACTTGTTTAAGGAAGGGATACATTATACATTTTAATGTTAAACTAATAACTCAGATGCATGCAAAACGTTATCTGAAACATACATTGTCAAGATGCTTAATTTCTTGATTACTTACAAAAATGGGAGATGTGTTCTTCGACCTTTAATTGGCATTCATATAAGAACCATTGTTGATCCTCTTCTTGGTGACTTGTTCTTTTATTCATAAGAAGCAGATATAATTGAGGAGCGGATAATAATTAAAATAATCGTGCGTGATCCTGTAGCAGCAGGTTATATAAAGTGTATCTTCTCCATGACTAATTCAAAGTTTTGTGACCTTTTTGAATGCATCGATCGCATCAAACTGGAAAAAACAGATATCACTCTTACAGTTTAGTTTGCTACATATCTTGATGAACACCTATAGGTTGACAATGTGGATCGGTTGTTTACATGTCTATTTAACAAACAGGCATGGTTTTAGAATTCAAATTGTGAGCATTTCTGTTTTATGTAGTCATATCAACGCAGTACCTATAAATAAAGGCAACAGTAGTAAACCGCTGTTCAAAACTCATAAATCAATGGACAAAAACAAAATCGGGGTAAAAAAATTAACTCGAGGAAAACGCATGAAGTATAAGAGCAGAACAACGACACAACACTTAAATGTAACACACACAGAAACGAACCAAGCATCAGACAAAATCCCACGAGAATAACAAATATAACACCAAAACCAAATACATGAATTTGGGATGGACGAGTACCGTGACACGTCTTATCGCAATATGAATTTACATTCAAAAATAAAAGAAAACAAACGAAGCAACATTAAAATGTAACACACAACAGAAACGAACAATAATATAACAATGGCCGTATTCCGGACTTGGTACAGGACATTTTTTTAAAGAAAAAATGGTGGGTTGAAGCTGGTTTTATGGCATGCCAAACCTCCCTCCTTTATGGCTATGTTAAATATCACATTAAAATGACAACACAATATTACAGGACTAATATATAAATAAATAGAAGAACACAATTGACAAAGAAACACACGAATAATCGCAACAGGTTTAAAATTTAATTCGCCAGAAGTGCGTTTTATAAGATACCGTTATTCTAGCTGTGGAATACATTCGGGTATTTTCTGATTATCCGAATAATACGGGGGAAAAGTTAAAATATGTATTACATGTATTACGCTGCAATTGCAAATTGCTGTCATCGCGGTAAAATATTTATAACTTTGGTTATTGCTTAGTTATTTGTGAAACATAAATATCAAAAGATTTGATGACAGGTGCTTATGTTTTAGTTGAATTAAGAGCTAAACGGAATAACAGTTGAGGAGCAAACAAATTTTATTCAAAAAGCGTTTGACAAATTATAAAACATTTCAACTTTACTGACTAAAGAGGCTAAAATAAAAAAAAAAAATGAAAGAAACTCATATATCTATGGAAAAAAACAAAATCGGGGTTACAAACTAAAACTGAGGGAAGCGCATTAAATATAAGAGGATAACAACGATACAACATTAAAATGTAACACACCAGAAACGGACTAAGCATTAGACAAAATCCTATGAGAACAACAAATATAACATCAAAACTAAATACCTGAATTTGGGATAGATAAGTACCTTGACACGTCTTATGGTAATGTGAATTTACACTCAAAAATAAGAGGAAACAAACGACACAACGTTAATATGTAACACATACAAAAACGAACTTTAATATAACAATGGCCATATTCCTGACTTGGTACAGGACATTTTCAAAGGACAAAATGATGGGTTGAACCTGGTTTTGTGCACACTCTATCAGTTTATACAATATTCAAAAGCTTGTGTGTATTATTATAATTTCTCTGAAAGATGGTTGCTGCTCACAAGGTTTCAAATGGTACAGTTGACACCATCTTTTCGAATAATTTACGTCCATCATCACGAATTGGTGAACTCACCCGAAAATAGTCCTTTTTGGGGAATGTGGCGTAGAGCAATCATCAATTAATCACTCCATTATCTGATGAAACATAACGGAATATTGATTTCAAACAATAATCAGAAATAATCAGAATGTCGTTTCCTGAATCACATTCATTTTTTCCTCAAATGTGAAATCACAAATGTAACTAACGCAAAATTAAGAACTTGCATGCGACATTAATGAAAATTTTAAATTTTACGGACGCCTAACGAGTTGGATGACCATTGTGGAATAACCATTAGGTATATGTTTCTTGCGTCGAAACAATCCCCTTCCCTTTTCATGAATATGACCTTTAGAATAAGACCAGTTTATTTTCGATTGACGAGTTTCACTGTTCTTCTTATAGATTTTGCCCCTCTTTGATCGGTAGACGCTCAAATGTTGCCTAGAAACTGTCCGTCCACTGCATATTTCTCAGATTTCGTATAAATGATCATTCATTGTTTAGAAATGTCTAATTTTAAACTCGCATTTCTGTAAGTAGAACTGTAAATACTAGAACTACCGAATCAAAAGATTCCATCCCTGTTTATGGGGGGTTTAATGTTTCTTAATGTTTAGATGTTTCCTCTGTAGTCGTTTATTGGTTTTTGTGTTTTTTGTGTAGCATTGGTGGTGTCTTTGCATATTCGAATTATTTATATAAGTTTATTCATTTGTCCCTTCTCTCTCTCAACAATTAAAATAACTTTAGAATGTATCTTTCCTCAACGTAGGAAAGGAAGAACAATAAGGGCAGCAGTAGTGTATCGGTGTTCATAAGTCATAAATCGATTGAAAGAAAACAGTTCCTGAATACAAACTAAAACCAAGGGAAACACATCAACTATTATATATAATGTTAAATGAGGTTCAAATTTTGAATGATGCACGTAAAATATTATTAACCTGTATAAAAAGTAATTCGTAAACAAATTTCCTCCTTGATCGTTATACGGCATCTAAAATCTTCAACCAATGATTAAGAGTCCGACATATGGTCATGACACTTGTCTATTGTATACAACTGTGTATTGAACTCTAACAGAGAACTTAAACTGACTTCATAAAAAATAATTTAATTAGCAGTTGCAATATAGATATCCTTGAATCGTTTTGCTTTTCGAAGTATCTAATACAAAATCTTAAAAGAAGAAGATGCCGTATGATTTCCAATGAGACAACTCTCCACCGGGGACCACATGTCAAAGAAGGTTTGCAACTATAATAGTTCAACGTACGGGCGAACTTAGCAAGCTATAAAAGACCTTGAATTGACAAATTTGACTAATTGTCTGGTTTATGTAAAACACAATAATAGAAAAATCAAATACTAGTAGGATAAACTTCAAAATCGACAAACGATAAAAGGAAAGAAACAAATACTACAGGAACTTTCAAATGTGTATGTAAAATAACCTGACAGCGCCATGGCTAATAAAGAAAAGACCATCACACAATACTACACAAAACACAACATGTGATAATTTAGACTGAGAAACACAAACCCTTTCAAAACAAGTAATGATATCAGGTGCTCCGGGAGGAAAGCATATCCTGCTTTACTTATGACACCCGTGGTGTTGCTCATGTTAGTATAAACCAATAAATAAGTTTTGTTTGGTAGGTCAGATTTAGTTAGTAAGAGGTGGGATTGTAATTACAGAATATGGAACCTTTTTGCTATAATCTATGGAAAGGTATCCCATAACGGCTAATCAACTCGTTAAGGCGTCCAAAAAATTAACGAACGGATGATTTCAACTTCACTACTTGAAAGTTCCTTTTGAATCTTTCGCCCTTCTCTTTTAATACATTCTTTGGAAGCAGCAACCCACCATCAAGAAAATTCTGGTAGGAAACACAAACACTGGAATATTGTTTCTACTGGCAAATATATACTTTGTATGCATGCTCTGCTGGTACGTTGTTACATAGAAATAGAAAGTATACAATTTGGAAGCTGAAATCATCCCTTTTGTTGTAAAATTTTGCTTTCAACCGACCCTCATTGTCAAAATATAAATATAAGTCAAGATACGATGCAGACTGTACTGTACCTGTTCTATTTTTTTTTATTTCAATTCAGCATAGTAACCAAATTATGAACTATTTAGTGAAAAAACAAAATCTATATAACGAAAGGAAGATTATATTGTTAACTTCTTTTCTTTCATTCAATGTTCATGTATGTAGTCATACTAATATGAACGAAACAAGTCAACAAGTAGAAGGTCACAGTTGATAACCACTGAATCACAGGTCCTGTACCAAGTCAGGAATATGGTCATTGTAATATTATAGTTCGTTTCTGTGTGTGTTACATTTTAACGTTGTATTTCTTTTGTTTGTGAATTTGAGTGTGAATTCACACAATTATAATACGTGTCACGGTACTTTTCTATCCCAAATTCATGTATTTAGGTTTGATGTTATATTTGTTATGTGCATTGGATTTTGTTAAATGCTTAGTTCGTTTCTGTGTGTGTTACATTTTAATGTTGTGCCGTCATTGTCTTGTATTTAAGGCGTTTCCCTCGGGTTTGGTTTATGACCCGGATTTGTTTTTGTGAATTTTGAACATCGGAATACTACTGTTGCCTTTATTTATAACTTGAGACAGGCATATACAGAACGTAGTGGGGTTAATTATACGTTGCGGGCCAACCCTTTCGTAACACTGGATAGTTGTGTAACAGCATAATATAAGATCAATCTTTACAAATCTGCTATAAAGGGCTTAAAAAATTAGATAATATATTCCCTTTTTTGAGCGATATGTTAAACCATGTATCGATAAAGAACTTGCTTAGAACTGAATTATGATTAGTGATTATGTAGGTGCAGTAAATGTCACTTTTGTATGATTCACTTAAACAGCCAACAACTGAATGAAACCTTTATGATTTAATCATCTAGGAGTCTAAATTTTATACTTGATGTTTGTAGCGATTACATTGACAAAATATAAATACATGTCTAACAGATAGACTAAAATAAATCAAAGATAGTAAGTGTGAATTATAATTGTGAACCATAAATTTTTACAAAATTATTATCTAAAGTTTGGGATATAATGAATTGGTGATTCATCTCTTGTTAGAAAATTTTAAGGATAAAAATATGAAATATTGTCGAGACGAAGGAACAAGATAATACTTGAAAAATCTATAGAAACCAGGTTAAAATTTTGAACGTCTGGTTCGCGGTATGTCTTCAAAAATTAAAATAATCATAACGGTTAAAGAAAGCAAAACAATGTACAAAGTTTAATGTATTGAGGCCAAAAATCCAGAAAGGTTTCTAAATACAGCTACGGTTATCTATTTTTTTAGGTTTACAAACCCACATGTTTGTATACAGCTGATTTTTGATTTTGTAAAAATCAACAATAATTCATTTTATCACAGATGTGATTTTTACTTGACAGGGAAAACTCTTGTTGTGAAACCTCTTTCAGCAGTGTCATAGCAAAAAGTAAAATCACAAAAAAAATTAATTCCGAGGAAAATTCGAAAAAGAAAGTCTCTGATCAAATAGTCAAAATGAAAGCTCAAACACATCAAACAAATATATAACAACATTCATATTCCAGACTTGGTACTGGCATTTTCGTACGTAGAAAATTGTGGATTATTAAAGTAAACCTCTCACTTGTATAACAGTCCCACTAAACTCCATTTTATTGACAAAGTAGTGTGAACAAACAAAACAGACATAATATGTAAAAATGATATCGAATTTATCTTTGTTTCAAATGGAGAAATACTAGCTTGACCCAGTGGATGAAAATGAACTCATCATAGAAACTAGGACTGAATAGATAATACATGGCAAAATTCGTATCATATGTCGTATCATCCCGAGACACCAATATCAGCCCAAGGACCTTTAGACCCAATTGATGATATTGGTCGAGGGTGATATGGCATATGAATTCCTTCAATTCTACTTTTGTCTTGTGTTAAAAGCCTTAAAAAAACTGCTCAATTACTTATCCAAAGCACCTGGATTACCTTAAAATTTGCGTGCTGTTGTTTTAAAAATATTTTGTTTATTATGTATTTTTTTGTGTGTTTTGTATTTTTTATAGTTGCATTTAGTGTGCCAAAAAATATGAAAACTTGACGTTTCTTGACGTCACATGTACATTCCAAACAATGACGTAATTCAATAAATTGCGTCACGATCGAATGACCGTACTTATTTTGAGAAAAAAATATTTCTTAAGCAAAATATAAAACAAAAAAAAATAAAATAAAAACCGACTATGTAAAAAAAAAAAAGGTAGGGGTGTAATAAAATGTAAAGGTGTGATAAAGAGTATGCGATACAGGGTGCGCATCAAAGTTGCGCGATATGGATTTAACAGCAGGCTATTTATCAAATATTCAAAACTACTGTATTTACTACTAAACATATGATAAAAGTATATATTAACACACCAAACGCATTTTTTGTCTGCAAAAGACTAATCATGGAGGCTCAAATAAAAAAGATATAAAAGAACAAATTAGATTCAAAGTTAAAAACATTCAATAAAGTCGATGAAGTCATGATGAATTTCGTTTCATGATAAGAAAAAGCAAGCCCTCAAATGTCGTATCAACTTGGATATATATATTTCATATGCAGGTGCTGCTGGAATGCTGCTACATAGTAATGGAAGGAACAATTTTTTTAGGCTTGTATGACATTACGGGATTATAAATAAAATTTATGAAAATAATCAGACGAGATGACGGGTAAACGTCAATTAAATAACAACTCAGTGTCATGAAAAAGTTAAATATAAATACATCCGCTGCTTAATTCTATCTTCCTATTTTAGAATTAAATTTTGTTAAACTAAATCTTTTCTTAATAAGCTATGATGATACAACTTTTATTCCACCTTTTCCCCTTGCGACATAAAAAATCTTAATAAGAGAACAGAATGTATAAACGAAAACGTACTGTAACAAAATGAAATAATAAAAACGAAAGCAAATAGGATGTTATACAATAAAACTACTACGGTACTACTATTATACATGTATTAAACACAAATACTCTAAATATACGAATGTGCTAATGTGTTTAATTGGCTTCAATAAGATTCTGATTCGTTATTACTTAATATGGCCTAGTGTACGCATAACTCGTTCTCCTCTTAAGAAACCCGATGTAACACAACATTTTTCACCATCATATAAACATTGACTATGAAAACTAAAGATACATTGTTTATGAAATAAAACGAAAGAAACACTATTACTAGTAACACAATAAAAATACTACTGGTGCTTTATTACTACTATTAAACACAAATTCTCTTAAATATTACAATGTGTTTACTTGACTTTATTAAAATTAGGATTATTCAGTACTTAATACATAATTCGTTTATTGGTTTAACTTATGCCACTTAAGAAAACGGATGTAACGCCACATGTTTAAACATCATATAAGGATTGTTATAATGATGATATAAAAACTAAAGATTGCTTTGAGCAAAACTATTATAATGAAGTCATATGTTTTTGTCGACATAATACCTATTAATCCGTGAATAGATACCTTACTGCTTACGGCAAAACACCAGTTTCACAGTGGTAATTCAAAACATTCCGGATTCAACTGAATTAAATCTATTGTTCACAGTTGTATTTACATTGTAGTGTCTTCGGACTTTTACTTTTAAAAATCAACTAATTAAATCAAAGAGATATTCGCTTCAGAACAATAGAAAATTAACCCATTATTACATACCAACTTTCGCATAGTAGTTTTTCAACTTGACAATAACTACAAGATCAAGATTCACCAATTAACCTTACACTTCAGGTGGGTTTAAGCAACCATTTTCACCCAAGAAAATGTATGTACCAAGTCAGAAATATTACAGATGTTGTCTATTCGTTTGATGTGTTTGATGTTTTGATTTACCATTTCATTAGGGATTTTCCGTTTTGAATTTCTTCGGAGTATAGAATGAGTTTGTAAGACAACCTTAGACTTAACCTGGCTAGCGTAACCTCTCACTTGTATAACAGTCGCATAAAATTTCATTATATTGACAACGATGTGTGAGCGAAACAAACATACATAATATGTGAAATTGTCAAAAATGTACAGCAGTCAACATTGTGTAATAATATTAATAACTAAAAATTCAAACAAATGTGTAACAAAGAGACACAAAAAAAGCAGTAGACAAAAGCACATTGGCAAAAATGAAAGACAAGAGAAACATGTACCACAATAACATAATGACGGGGTGTATAAGAACAGAGCCACGTCATGTGTATCAAGGCATATAGGCAAACCAAATTAGCTACTAAGATAGGGAAAATAGAAATCGTGACGATAGTTATAGATTATGGTACTGCGATGACTGTGTATGTCAAATTCGAAGTATGCGTCTAAAAATGAGGCGGAGGAAGCAGTGTCTATTGTTTCGTAAATCTCTAGTTCTGGAGAATATATTAATTTAATCTATTAAGAAAAATTCGGATTGTTAATGGAAAGAACATTATCAAAGTATCTAAACGTGAAATCAAATATTTACCTGGCTTCTTCGGTCTTTTTGTTTGTGACAAGTGACTATATGAACTTCAATTCATATGACGCTAAGAAGAGGTTGGCAAAGAGAGGCGCACTGTATATTTCCATAAGAATACCGACAATATAAGTAAAAATGTGGGTATATAAATATATTTTTTTAAATAGGAATATGGGTTTGAATATATTAACAAATACACATATGTGACTATTCTGATATACCAATTTAAAGTGGGTATGTAAATAATAACGATTTTGTTTTAAATATAAATCTTATAATTTTCATTTATAATATTTGTAAAAGAACAATTATTGTACCAACATGTTGCTTTTTATAATAAGCGATGGATTGTGGTATCCTAATTCTTCTATGTGTAGTTTGTCGATAATAGAAATGTGCATACATCAGCAAAATTATGTGTCCAAACTGTCAGGAGAGAGTCTATACTGATTCGGGTTAAATTTATACTGGTTAGATAATGTGGAGACATCCTCGAGATAGCAAGGAATGTGTTGACGTATGTTCAAAGACAGTCAAGAATATGTAAAGACTTATTCAGTCATAAATAAGAATTTCAAGAATATGTCAAGACTTATTCAGACACAATTAAGAATATCAAGAATATGTAAAGACTTATTCAGTCATAATTAAAAATATCAAGAATATGTCAAGACTTATTCAGTCATAATTAAAAATATCAAGAATATGTAACGACTTATTCAGTCATAATTAAAAATATCAAGAATATGTCAAGACTTATTCAGACACAATTAAGAATGTCAAGAATATGTCAAGACTTATTCAGTCATCAATATGAATGTCCAGAATATGACAAAAGGGTGCAAAGTAAATCAGAATAACGTCCAAGACCTTAGAGTTTTGCATGAATGATTAATAATCAGAATATGTTTGACCTTTTTACTTATTATGTATGTGTGTTTTGTTTACATATCGTTGTCAACATAGTGGAATGTGATGCAATGGTTGTACAAGTAAAAGGTTTAGCTAGCTATAAAACCAGGTTAAATCTGCATAAAAAAATGCCTGTACCATGTCAGGAATATAACAATTGTTATCCATATTCGTTTGATGCGTTTGAGCTTTTGATTTTGCTTTTTGATTATGGAATTTCCTTTTTGAATTTTCGTCAAAGTTCAGTATGTTTGCGATTTTACTTTTTTTTTTGTGGTACAGAACGGTGAAGAAAACCATGTAGGTTTATTATTATTGAACAGAACAATCTTTGAGTGTTTTAGATAGTATAGATATGTTAGAAAATACAAATATCGCTTAACATAGCACACAGCTTTGATACGAAACATTCAGTCAAGATATACATATTTACTCTATCATATCAACATTATTGTAACAATTCAATTAAAACACAGAATGAAGCATTCCAGTGAGAAACTTGAACGATCATACAAAAAAAGAAATTAGAGCAATGCCATTGAATTCCGTATGGATATAAAACTATTGATTACTAAATAGACTATTCCGTCTAAATTTTATTACTTACATAAAACTTGTATTTATCATCGTATTTAATTTAATTATAATTACTGCTTTATATATATCGAATCAATATATTTAATACATTTGTGACGTAGATGATATTTCATTACACAAAAGTTCAATTTCGGTCGCACTCTAGAATTTAATATTTTCAATTCATATAGTTTTACATAATATCTTTAACAGACGAAGGCATTTTGGACACAGCAATTTTTGAGTGGGCACAAAATGATATTTTAATATATGCAATTTTAAGTTTTTAATAAATAAACTCATCATAGATACTAGGACTAAATTTTGTATATACGCCAGAGCATAGATAAAACAAAAAAGCAAAATCCTTCAATTGATCCCATCTCCTTCTCAAAAAGTGAGAAGGAGAGGGTGTTGATCTGCTAATGTTTTACATATGTGGCAGTGCAAATATGTAAGAAGTAAAAGTACACCTATCATCCATCTGAAAACATCGTATTATACGTGTTCTAACAAAATATGCTACGCTTCAGTTCACTACTTCAATTAAAAAACAATATTAATCTTAGAAATAAATTAAGCCTGTTTTTAAGGGACTTCTCTCCTATTTTTATTTACATTAGAACTTGGTATTTTGTTACATATTCTAAGCGTTTAAGTAATCCTTATGGATACAATTTGCACTTTATATTTATGTTGCATAACATCTATTGTTATAATCATAGAAATACAACTGTCTTCTTCAAATTGTATTCATTGCGTTATAAAGCATTCCTTTGATTAAAAAGCCCTCACTTATAACAAAGAACCAATATAACTAGACAGGGCGTGAACAAAATGTCAACATTAAGACACGGCGACAATTTCATAAAATTGAAATAATGCGGACTTTGTTAAATGAAATTATCCGACGACCTGATGATGTAGAGGATGATCAATAACTAAGTTAAAGTATACTCGGCATATGCTTCAAACAGTAGGTTAATGAACAATAAAACTTCAGAACAGCAAATAGGTTTATTTAGTCTTACCATATATTATGTTGAAGAGGGTACATTCAAGAACAACCCCTCCCCCCAAAAAAACCATCAACGACATAACGTGCAATTATGTTAGCAAATTTGGAGAAAAAAATCATTCATTATGTTTTTCGGTCCCTAATTCTTTTCATTATGTTTTACGTTTATAAACACAAAAACAAATAGATTTTATACTAAAGCATTAAATCTTAAATTTTTGCGTACAACATTTCCAAAGAATTAGATGAATAGTGATCGTAACAATAAAACCCTAAAGACAAGACATTAGACGATTATATTGTCCCTATTTTATGAGTGTTATTGATTCCGTAGAAATCGTTTTTCTCTCATCATTAATATAGCTATAATTGTTTTTATCACCTCGTTACAAATAATAACCAATACAAGATACGAAAACAGATTTCCTAATCTATTAAGTTTCCGTCTTATAATTACGTTTGGTGATAGAATCCATCTCCTGGTGTATAAAAGAAGTATTTGACGGTCTTCCATTAAGACGGATTTGACAGTGTTTTTACATTGTTAATCATAACACTGAATAGTTGTTTATTAAATGTGATAGTAAAATAAATAGCTTGTTGAAACCTAAGAATTTTTATGAGTCAATTGTTTGGACTAATGACAACCACTAGTCCTACATAATGTACATCTAATTGTTAATATATAAATATAGTTGCTGTCCAATAGAGCCAGTATCCTTGATGATTTTTATGCTTCCTTTTGCAAACTAGAAAGTTCCTTTGAAACGTTATTACACAATAACCTGACATGAATCGTGAACGAATTTTCAAACAAACTTTTTGACGAAATGGTCTCTTTGGAAACTAATGTTGATTTACAATTATTTTCGAGGGTTGTTCGCAATTAACATATGGCATACATGTATTTGTTATTCATACAACCACGAACACAAAACTTATCATTGATGGACGAACACGATCCCACTTATAACAAAATATTAAAATGTAAGAAGTTGATGTTTGAACATATTTTTTTTGGTAATTTTAGAATATGAATTATATTTTATTCTTCAATGGAGAAATAAAATGTATATCGTAAAAAATACACATATATCGGAGAATTACTGGTCTATACAACTTTTAAGTTAATAGAATTGTAGTCTGTTGAAAACACAAGACAGCTTTGTCACTCAGGAAATTAAGAAACAGATTACTGTAAATATATTTGTTAAACATGAAAATGTTGACGTCATCTGTTGTTATTTATAATAGTAAATATTATTCTGTAAAATGTCATCTGTTGTTATTTATAATAGTAAATATTATTTTGTATTATGTTATATGTATATATATAATGTATTTGAAGGTACGTGTCACAGTGATACTAAAATACCCCGTGCTTTTAAACTTCTATAATAAATTTGACTGTAGGAGGAATACGTACTTGTTTAGAAAAGGAATTAAATCGGACTAGGTTGTTAAAACATTAAGTTAAATGACGTTAGGTTATTATCCATAAAATCCCTTCATTGTTCAATCCGTTTGATAGTTGAAAGTTTAAGTAGCAGAAAATTATACAAAAATGACAACACTATAATCGTGTTTAATTGAAATTGTTTTAAAACCTAAAATATTTCTTTTTCTATAAACTCCAAGATAATTTCAAATTTAAAGATTCTAAAGATAAAATAAAATAACCAAACATATCAAACAAATGAAAACAACTGGGATATTTCTGACTTGGTACGTGCATTCCATTGATAGAAAATAGGGAAATAATATGTACAGAATTTTTTCAAGATTAAACAACACTATAGAAAATTCGTCTACATTTTTATAAGTACATTATTTACTGTTTAAGATATTTACAATACGACAACAGGCTTTTTCACAGCTACAAATCATATATCTATATCTGGGAATAAAATACGTATTTTCATTTAGAATTATAAAATAACTATAAAAAATAAAATCACAAAAATACTGAACGCCTGTGAAAAGTAAAAATGGAAAGCCCATAATTAAATGGCAAAATCAAAAGCTCAAACATATCAAACGCGTTGATAACAAATGTCGCATTCCTGACTTGGTACAGACATTTTCATATGTAGAAAATGGTAGGTTGAACCTGGTTTTGCACCTAGCCAATCCTTAGGGCCGATGACACTTTTTGACCCAACTGTGATTTGTTTATAGACATATGCATGCAAGAGCGAAAAAAAGATACCATAGGGAAATTCAAACTTATAGGTAGAAAATAAACTGTCAACGCCATTGCTAAAAACGAAAAAGGCCAACAGACAAACAATAGTACACAAAACACAGTGTTGACAATTAAAGACTGAGCAACAAGGACCCCACAAATAACATGGGGTGATTTCATGTGGACACTAAAATAGGTCAAATTGACATATTAAACTTAATAAATTTCAAATCATTTGATTTATCTCCTATCATTGAATATTTCTTCTCGAATGGTCGGTTTGAATTTCAGAAAAACCACTTCTAGACCAAAGTATTTATACAAGAAACAGCTAAACGTACAGTAAATTAACAGTTTACTGTCAGAACATGCATACATTGGACACCATTAGTAATTACTTTCACCAAAAACATTGTCTCCATGTAGTCTTATAGCAAGTGTTGTGACTAATCTTTTATCTTTATAATACGCTTTCACACGAATAAATGCATAGTATCAACGTTTCAATCATATATATAGACAGTGTCTGTTAGTACATAAATTAACAAGCTTTTTCCACTTGCAATGGTGTTAAATTGTTTGACTTTTCTACTTGTTCAGGTATTCGCAATTACAATCTTAAAAGACAAATTAAATGAATTGAGCCTGCTTTGTTTCATATAAAAGAAAAGCTAACGCAGATCATATCTTGTTTTAGGATCAATCTTGATTTAAAAAAAAACACTCTGATACAAACGAAGAATTATTTTGACTGTCCCTTTGGTGTCTTTCGTCCCTCTTTTAAAACTGTTTATTAATTCGCATGTTTTACTTTTACATTCCAATGAAACTCAGCGCCGACTTGTTCCTTTATGCCTTTGGGGCTGACTTCAAATCTGAAGGAAGAATGATATGAAACAGGCCTAACTTAAACTTCACTTTCCGTTATATAAATGATGACAGCTCACTGCGCACCTCGAAGTGTGGTGACTGTTGAACACAATAAATAAGGAGCAGTATCTGCTGTTGGGATTTTTCTCTGAGTTTAGTATTTTTGTGATTTAATTTTTTTCCAGAGCACATATGATCCCATTTGGACTATGACAGTTGTTATTCATACGTTTGGTGTGTTTGAGTTTTTGATTTTACCATATGATTTCGAACTTTCCGTTTAGATTAGTTTAAACATATTTATTTATTGTGGATTGGGAAACAAGTTTTGCAACTCATATTAATTTCTTTCCACTTTGCAAGTGCTGCTTTGTAGCGGCATTAGCCCGCTCTTCTTCGAAATCTGCAAGTGTGTCTTTAACGTGCAAAAGATACGACTCCCTCTTAACACGGGTCAGCCATTTATTGTCCCCTTCAAATGGACTATCATCGTTTCTTAAAGTCCATACGCGCAAATGGTGTAAAGGGAGAGCAGAAAATTCAGTCCCTGAAATGTTTATCCCGGACGAGGAATCGAACCAGGAACCTTTGTGTTAGTAGTCGTCCGATGCAAAAACCATAACACTACAGCTCTCCGTTACAATTTTTGCTCTGAGTTCGTTATGTTTGTTATTTTACTTTTCGATAGGATTTGTGTTGCTGAGACTTCTTCAGTTTTTGATGGGTTTATTGTAGGTGGTTGCTGGAATTGTGTTTGTTTGTGCCATGTGACTCTCTATTCGGTTTGGATACATGGGTTCCATATCCCTTTGGCATCTTTAACCTCTCATTAACAGTGTACATGGTTGTATCTAATAATATGAGTTCAAGATACGGCGTAGTAGCCAGAAGGGACAAGAGGACAATGTCCTCACTTCTTACAGTTGGGGTTGCTCATATTATAATCTGTGATTAAACTATCTGATTAAACGTCAAACCTGTGTCCACGCTTTGCTCAACAGAAAAGCGTTTACAAAGGATCTGAATTTTTATTGTTGCAAAAAAATAGTGGAAGATGCAAATAAAATATTAAAATTGATAGCATTGTGTTGACCTTGTATGGTTCGTCAGTTATGCTGCAAAATGTTTCTTCTTATCTATCATAGTTGTCGAGAAAATTGACAAACTTATATAAACAAGTAATGAAATTAAGAATATGTAATGTGTACTGAAAACAATAGAATTTAGTAAACTATCGTCATAATTCATAACAAAATGATTTACGAAAAGAAAATATGGTTGGTGTTGCTCAGACTTTTGTTTTGATGTTTTTGACAAAAATGAACAAACGACAATCATTAAAGGCTAAGTGAGCTAAGAAGGCAAAAAGAAAAACACCATTCCACAAAACAACACTCTAAGATATTAAAGTGCCTGGATATTATTCTTTTGGGGTACAGGTATTCAATAAATAAAGGCAACAGTAGGTTACCGCTGTTCGAAACTCATAAATCGATAGAGAAAAAGCAAATTTGGGTTACAAACTAAAACTGAGGGAAACGCATCAAATATAAGAGGGGAACAACGACACAACAGAAACACAACATTAAAATGTAACACACACAGAAACGAACTATAATATAGCAATAGCAATTTTTCTGACTTGGTACAGAACATTTTAAGAAAAAAAAGTTGGTCGAACCTGGTTTTGTGGCATGCCAAACCTCACGCTTTTGTCGCAATGATAGATATAACATTAAAATTACAACATTTCATACCAAGACTACAATACAAATAGATAAGAGAACAGAAAAGACAGAAAAAAACAAGAACAAAAGGTACCAGGTACTAAAATTTAATACGCCAGACGTGCGCCTTGTCCACACAAGACCAACCAGCGACGCTCGGACGAAAAAGGTCAATCAAATGATGATATCATCTAGATATTTGCTTATATCAGTTGTTTGTGAGGTTATTTACACCGAAATATATTGCATCGTCAAATACAAAAGAAATAGAAAACGCCAATAACTAGGCTAATTTTATAAACATTATATGTCATACCCGCCCACCTTAATTACTGTCATGTTCCCCACACTTGTGCAACATTATTGAGTAGTACTTGTTGCTTCAAATACGAAATAACTAGAGGCATTTACCATAGTTTTGAAATAAAAGTTGATGAATGTATTGACTCGTGAATTATAGGAATGCATTTGGATATAATCTTATTTTGTTAACAAGATTGTGTAACCGTTATAAACTAATGATGCGTTGTTGGTTATGCAATTATTTTAATTTTGTTATAAATAAGGCACATGCAATTGCAATTCAACACTTTTAATAAAAATGTGAACTTTGCAAATACTTCTGAAATTGAAAGGACTGCATTTTGTTATTACAATAACAATAACAATATCTCCTGTAAATGTGTTTACATTCGTTTTTGCTCGACATAAGGATAGTAATCCGGCGGCTGCTGTGTTAGCTTACTTCGTAACAGCTTAATATTTTAGAAGTTTGAAGACTGGATGCTTCATACTTTGTTTATAGATGCTTCGTGTTACGAAGTTTCAGTCTGTTATATGTTCAGTGACCTCATTTACATGGTTCAGTGACTACTTAAAAAAAGTTGTATTTTTTTGTAATGTCAATTTCTCTCTTATTATGTGTAATAGGATGGATAACCATATTTGGTATGTGCGTATCTTGCAAGGTCCTCGTGCCCGTCAGACAATTTTCACTTGACCTCGACCTGTTCTCATGGTTCCATAAACAGGGTAATTTTTTTTGTGGTCAAGTCCATATCTCAGATACTATGAGCAATAGGTCTAATATATTCGGTGTATGGAATGATTGTACATGTCCAACTGGTAGGTGCCATCTGACCTTGACCTCATTTCCATGGTTCAGTGGTTATAGTTGAATTTTGTGTTTTTGTCAGTTTTTATTATACTGTATGCAATAGGTTAACTATATTTAGTGAATGGAATGTTTGTAAGGTGAACATGTCTAGCTGGCAGGTGATATCTGTAGTTGACCTCATTTTCATGGATCAGTGGTCAAAATTAGGTTTTGAGATTTTGTCTTGTTTTTTTTTACACTAAATGCAATAGGTCAACTATATTTGGTATATGGAAATATTTAATGATGTGCATGTCAGTCTCGCAGGTTTTTTTTACCTTGACCTCATTTTAATGGCTTAATGCTTAGTGTTAAGTTTTTGTCTGTTTATCTTAGAATATAAGAAATAGGTCAACTATATTTGTTGTATGAAAGAATTGTTAGTCCGTCTATTATTCATCTTTGTATTCATACTGTAAGGTGTACATAATTTTTTTGTTTAATTAATATGACCTTGGCATCATTTTCTTGGATCATATTAAGTTTATGTGATAGTTGAAGTAAAGTTTTATATTTAGGACTATCAAAATAACATCAATGATAAGGAAAGAAGGCATGACAATCTAGCATACTTTGTCCATTACTTGTGTTGACAATCTTGCATACTTTGCCCATTCCTGGTGGTCACAGTTTAACATACTTTGTCCATTCCTTGTGTTGACAATCTAGCATACTTTGTGCCTGTCCCAAATCCGGTGCCTGTAATTCAGTCGTTGTCGTTTGTTTATGTGCTACATATTTGTTTGTCGTTAAATTTTTTTTTTACATAAATAGGGCCGTTAGTTTTCTCGTTTGAATTGTTTTACATTGTCTTATCGGGGCCTTTTATAGCTGACTATGCGGTATGGGCTTTGCTCATTGTTGAAGGCCGTACGGTGACCTATAGATGTTAATGTGAGTGTCATTTTGGTCTTCTGTGGATAGTTGTCTTATTGGCAATCATACCACATCTTCTTTTTTATATTTGTCCATTACAAGTGTTGACAATCCAGCATACTTTGCATATTCATTGTGTTGACAAACTAGCATATTTTATCCATTTCTTGTTTTGACAGTTTAGCGTACTTTGTTCATTCCTTGTGTTGACAATCTAGCATAATTTGTCCATATCTTGTGTTGACAATCTAGCATACTTTGTCCATTCCTTGTGTTATCAATCTAGCATACTCTGTCTATTCCTTTTGTTGACAATTTGGCATACTTTGTTCATTCCTTGTGTTGATAGTCTAGCATACTTTGTTCAGGCCTCGGGATGACAATCTATCATACTTTGTCCATTCCTTTTGTTGACAATAAAGCAGACTTTTTCAATTCATTTTGTTGATAATTTAGCATATTTTGTGCATGTCTTGTATTAACAATCTAGCATACTTTATCCAGGCCTTACGATGACAATCTAGCATACTTTGTTCATGCCGTGTGATGACAGTCTAGCAAACTTTGTTCAGGCCATGTGATGAAAGTCTAGCATACACTGTCCAGGCCTCAGGTCGACAGTCTAGCATACTTTGTACATTCCTTGTGTTGACAATCTAGCATACTTTGTTCAGGCCATGTGATGACAATTTACCATACTTTGTCCATGCTTAGTGTTGACAGTATTGCATACTTTGTCCATTCCTTGTGTTGACAGTTTAGAATATTTTTTTCATTCCTTTTGTTGACAATCTAGCATACTTTGTTAATTCCCTTTGTTTATAATGTAGCATACTTTGTTCCTTCTGTGTGTTGATAGTTTAACATACTTTGTCAATTCCCTTGTGTTGACAGCTTAGCATAATTTGTCCATTCCGTGTTTTGATAGTCTAGCATACTTTGTACATTCCTTGTGTTGACAGTTGAGCATACTTTTTTTTATTCCTAGTGTTGACAGTTAAGCATAATTTGTCAATTTCGTGTTTTGATAATTTAGCATACTTTGTTCAGGCCTTTGGATTTCAATCTAGCTTACTTCGTCCCTGTGTCATGGTGTAAATTTCTGTGACTTTATTTCATAATCAAATAAAATAAATGTAATTTCACTAACCTGAGAACAATCCAAGAGAAACTTGAAAAATAGATGTCTATTAATTGGAAACGAATCAGTAAGTGATCTGTTCCCAAGCAATAGTATTTTAATTTGCTCTAGGATTATTTTATTTATTCATTTCTTTACTTTCATAGAAAATTTCCAATTTAAGGTTGTCAAGATAAAGATTTATTTATATCTTATATAATAGGTTTGAAGTTAACATTTTGAAGCGTTTAAGACGGAACTAAGTTTTTATTGTATTTACTTTGATTCTTGATAGTAGATTCCTTACGGAATATTTTTAATACCTTTTTTTAGAATTTTGTAAAATAGTCTTTGTCATGAGATTAACACCTTTGACTGAACACTATTTAGCTTTGACAGATACAAACTTGTAGACAGAGATTTAATTAAGTTGCTATTGTTATCGACCTGAATTTTAGGTAATTTCAATTAGCACTTTTGACCAGGACACGCTATTTAAGGACCGCCCTTATTTTTTTTTAAATTGACAAGTCCCCCTATTTTTCTAAGGATCTAGAAATCCGATTGGTAAAACAGATTGAATATAAACCTAGTTGAAATTGAAATACTATTTCTTGGGTACAAATCACTTACTGATTTGTTTCCAATTGATAAACATCTATATTTCAAATTCTCCATTGATTGTTTTCAGGTTAGTGAAATAACATTTCTTTTATTTGATTATGAAATAAAGTCACAGATTAACACCATGACACATGCCTTTGGATGACAATCTAACATAATTTGTCCATGCCTAGTGTGGACAGTCTGACAGTTCTAGTGAAGTAGAAAATCACGTTTCGTTATTAAATAAATGTTTACTTAGAAAGATACATTAGTTGTATCATAAAACATCTAAACAGTTATTCCAGTAGTTATCACTTTGGAGACGTGCCTTCGAGCTGGGTCGATTGTCTGTCGGCAGCTGGACAAACCAAAAACGATAGGAAACCAATTTGAATGCATACGCTACGTGTGTCTTGAATGTCCATCATCAAGTACATTGTAGATGTAAGTCTTGGAGAGTTCTTTTTGTTTGCCAACCCTCCGCACGTGCACGGGTATGTGCATGTATCAAGTACGCTGTTGATGTACATGTATGTCATGGAGGTTTCTTTTTGTTTGCCTACCCTCCGCACGTGCACGTGTTTATGCATGTATAAAATATGCTGTTAATATAACTCCTGGAGAGTATCTTTTAATTGCCTATCCTTCACACGTGTATGTGTATGTGCATGTTTCAATTCATGAACCTTATATATATGTATTAGTTGTTGACTTTTGTCATACATTTTTCTCACTTGTTTTGTTATGTTGCCATTTTCGAAAAATTGTTGTTGATTGACGGTATTAAATTTTATTCACTGCATATCCAGACACATTATCCGTCAGTTATTACAGTTTTTAAAAGATATTGGATTGGTCTAGGTACATTAATTGTATGCTTAGCTATATTCTTAGATCAATATATATTCATATTTTGAGTCTAGACATTATATATTCTGTCATGTGTTTTCAGATTTCTGACATTGTACAATTTGCTGTCATTGACATAGTGACATTTGAATGCAGATTAGATTTTATTTTGGTAGTGATTTATTTGTATTGCAATAGTCATATTATATCATTATTGTTATTTGTCAGAGTTTTAACATGGGATGTGAGACCGTATCCCTTGTGAAGCCTGAACAAAACCTGTTTTATAACGGAGTGTTCTGATATCCACGTTGAATTATTCTAAATTCCTTTTTGTTTTGTTTACATGAAATATAGGTGTATATCATAAAACCAATCAAATGACAGGGAAAGACCAAATATCAAATTCAAGAAAAGGACATGTTAACATTAGATTTGCGTAAAGTCCGATCAATGAAATAAAATTTCAGTACTACGATAATAACACAATGCTTGATTGTTTGAAGCAAAAATGTGATCAATTAGCTAATTTCTCTTTCAATTTAATACACTTTACACAGATATTAACTGAGGTAACCATGAAGTGTAAATCACTACACTACAGGAACATACATATTATCTACGGTGTGCAGCTGATGTCCACAACCTGTCGAGACACAGTTTATAAGTCTAAAGATCGGGATACAAATCCACTAAGATTAAGTGATCAAAGCAAAGTAACTCATCCTTATTAATCCCTGACAATCATCAGGTTACAATTGTCATAGTTTTATTTACCAATCAAACGGTATTTAAACATCTTATTATTTTTTACAATCTATGATAATTATAGGAATAGAAAAATAAAATGCGGACTGAAGAATTAGAATAGTGTCATTGACCATTGCATAATTTGGAATTTTAAGTTTTAAGCTTTGGACTTTAATTGATGACAACAATAGTTAAGTATAAGACATTAATGCTTTATAACAAAGACTTATGGACGTAAAACAGAATGTATAGCCATGATAAGTATAATGTGTAGATAAGAACAGCAAGGTATTTATTCTAAAGTATTCGAGAAAAAAAACAATAGATAAAGTCATACCTTTTATTAGAAACATTTCTTCAATTTGATAAATATGCATAAAATATTTGCCACTGGACGTTAAGCAACCAGCAATCAATCAAAGCTGGTCTGTTTAAACTTTTCTTTAAGTTTATTTTATGTTATATTTGAAAAGAATATTTCATGCGTACCTGAGAATATTCTATTGACGACATCTATTAATACAAACAATATATAACTAATAGGCTTTTCTAATGATCAATATTGATATAGGAATGAATACAAGTTATTATATATATTCCATTTAATAAGAATACAAGTTATTATATATATTCAATTTAATAAGAATACAAGTTATTATATATATTTAATTTAATAACACGTAGGTTTCTTTTCTGCGTATTTAAATAAATGAAATACACAAATATTTATATTTATATTTGTTAACAAGAATTATCTCATTCATTTCAAATAGAGAAAAAAACAAAATAGTCTTGTCAATGTACAAGTAGAATTTGCGTAATCCACATAAATTTAAACTGACCACTAATATATTGTACTGATAATCATTTAGGATACTCGCCAACTGGGAAACAGAACATGTAGTGCTCAAGATCCGTGTGAGATCTGTGACGCAGAAATGAAATGAACTGATAATCATTTGGGATACTATTAGTCGATTATACGTCAACTGGGAAAAAGAACATGTACTGGTCAATATTTGTGACGATGAATAACGTACATCGCCAGCTGGTATTAAATTTGATCTGTTTGTCTTTTCTTGTAAAACTGTGTAGCACATATTCCTATACTGATGTAGACATATTATATAAAAATCTAACAAGTGGATACAATAAACAAATACGGCCAGTAATTGACCAGTCCGAAATTACGTATATAGATACGTCTTTTAACCTTATTACTGTCCAGGACATCAGTGAAGTGCAGGGGACTGTAACGTTATCTGGTTTCTTTAGATTTTCGTGGATAGACAAGAATTTAGTATGGAATCCAGCAGACCATAATAACATATATAGCATGGACTTTCCGGAAAACATTTTATGGAAACCTCCCATGGTTAATGGTAACTCCGCAAAAAACATAAAGATTATGACTGTGGAGAATATGATGTTATCGGTGCAGGAAGACGGACAAGTATATTATTTCCCAGGAGATAGTTTTACATTTACATGTGATATTGATAGTTCAAAGTTTCCATTCGATACACAGATATGTACAATGGATCTATTGACATGGGGTTATTCTAACAGTACGCTGGTGTTTAATGACGGTCTCGTAGCTACTGATCTGATGGGTACTAACAGTGGATGGGAACTATTGAGTGCAACAATTACCGGTAATGTCTTTGGACAATTAACTATTCCGGGAGTCCAAGTCAAGTTCAATTTTAAACGACGGTCTTACTTCTTTATCATGAATCTTTTACTTCCGGTCAACTTTTTAGGATTCCTCAATATCTTTGTTTTCATTTTACCACAGGAATCTGGAGAAAGGATCGGGTTTTCAATAACAGCTTTGTTAGCAGTGGTAGTTTTCATTACTATAGCTGAAGACATCCTACCGGCAACTGCTACCCCCAAATTAGCGGCTTTGTATGAATTACTCATCCAAGATATGGCTTTAAGTGGTTGTATTGTAATTTCTGTTATCATAAGCTCGAGGATATACTATAAGAAGGACCAGCAAGCCATACCTGAATGGATTCGTAAGTGCGTGGAATTTAAATGCTGCTGCTGCAAACAGAAACATCCTAACTTTAATAGACATTTATCAGAACCAAATTCTGTACATGTATTAAAACCAACAGATAAAAGCAAGGTGGACTTACAAAATGATGAAAATACCAACGAGCTAACTTGGGAGACAGTCAGTAAATTCTGGGACACAGTTTCACTTTGTTTTTATTTATTGTGGTTTATAGTAGGCAATATGAAATTTTTCTTTGATACGCTATAAAAGCTTTAAGAAGTTATAAAAACATATCTATAATATGTATTTAAAGACATTTTTCCTTAAAGAATTTTAGAGAATTTTAAAGATGTAGTTGCTTCTTCTATTTTTGTACACATACATATAACAGTTCGTTGATACATTTTGCAGATTAACCTACTTATTAGTTTGAATGTTCCTTGGTAGCTTTCGCCTTTTCTTTTTATATTCGGTATTAAATATTATGTATAGACACTTTATTACACAGAAGGTCGTATCCTTCACCTCTATATAACTGTCTCTTATTTTGATGGTTTCTTTTGAGTTATTTGTGTTGCCATCTTATTGTCAAATACCTTCCATGTCCTTTTACTTATAAACGTTTGTTTATAAGTCATATTAAAGTTTTCAGATATTTTCTGCATGTTAATTTGATATATAAAAATTGAAAATACACAGAGTTCCTTTACTTTGATAAAATTTTAATTGATATCATTCATTTATTAAATTAAAAAATGATATCCTTGTGCAAACGTTGAAAATCGTTCTGTAGAATCCTTTATATATCTAAAATTATGAAAAAGTTCAGAATTAAATAATGAATATACATTTGTGTAGCAGTGACATTAAAGAACAACAAGATGTGGTATGATTACCAATGAGACAGTTATCGACGATAGACAAAATGACACAAACAATAAGAACGAAGTCATCGAACGGCCTTCAACAACATATAACCATATAGTCAGCTTTAAAAGACCGTAAAATTAAACATGTAAAACAATTCAATCGGGAAAACTAACAGCCTGATTTATGTACAAAAAATGAACGAAAATCAAAAGCCGATATGTTACAAAGCAACAAACACAATCACTGAAATACAGACTCCTGACTTTGGATAGGCTCATGGTGTAACAGTATAAAAAAGGTACAATCACAAAAATACAGAACGCCGAGGAAAATTCAGAACGGAAAGTCCCTTATCAAATCATAAAATTACCAGCTCAAACACTTCAAACGATTAGATAACAACTGTCACATTTTTGACTTGGTTCAGACATTTTCTTACGTAGAAAATGGTAGATTAAACCTGGTTTTATAGCTAGCTAAAACTATCACTTGTATGACAGTCGAATAAAATTTCATAATATTGACAACGATGTATGAAAAGACATAAAAGTTAAAATTTCAAAAGTCAACATTATGTTATAATCTTATCACTATTACTACAAATACATGTGTAACAAAAAAAACCCACAAAAAGGCATATAGGCAAAGCCAATTAGTAAAACATTAAAGACAAGAATACAAGAATTTACCATAGCACAATAACAAAATGACGGGATGTATAAGTATAGAGTCGCGTCATATGTAACAAAGAAGAACAAAAGCATATACAAAAAGCACATTATCAAAATGAAAAACAAGAATTATTTATAACTTAAGAAAATCTATAAAAATCAGTTGAAAAAAGGCTTTCCTCGGCAGACAGATACACATAGAAATACATCTTACAAAAGATACAGTGTGGACGTGGCAAGGTAATTTTACATCCCCACAACAAAAATACATTGAGTAAAGATCTGAGAGTACTGACAGCTAGTTTAAAGCCAGTAACACCTAATAAAATAAATTATCCATCGAAGACTTAAAAATCTATTTGTCACATGTATAACAATAACATATGTGCTTCTCAATATATTTATCATATGTATGAAATGATTTATATGTGCCCTAAATCTTTGTCTCACCTAGATGACAAAGCATCATGATGTGTCTAATCTATTTTCATTATATATGACAATAAAGTTTATTATACCTCAGTATGTTTTTTTCTATATAAAAAGTAATGAAATAGTTGTGATATTTCATCTTTCCCGTACTTTTCATGCTTATTTTTCATTGGACGATAATGATGTCATTGACTATATTGCTTGGTTACGTATGATTTGCAACGTCAAACTTACCTTTATATTGTAAACGGTGGAATCTGTTTGTGTTGATTGTAATTTCACTTACAAGAAGCAATTATAAAAGAGAAAGAAAATCTTCAATGAAATGTTTTTAGAAGAACTAAAATATGTATAGATTATTACATGGCATTTTTCATATCAAACCCTTTATCGGCCCAAGGTTGTGATATCAGCCCAAGAGCCGTAGGCTCGAGGGCTGATATCATGAACGAGGGCCAATAAAGGGTCTGATATGAAAAATGACATGTAATTATCTTTTTATCATATACTTCAGCAGAAGAAATACAGACAAGAACTATTAAAATTTAATTTTGTTTGCCTTTGCACTTTCAGATAACATTCACAGACAACCAAAAAATAAATCTTAACTTTAATTGTTTTTATTGATATTACAAGCATTTTATTTATCTTTTCCCAACAATTATCATGTTCTTCAATAATATTGTAAAAAAGTGAATCAAATTTGCATTTGTTGTAATTTAATAGCTAGAATTATTATAAGCACGGAAAGTTTAACACAAGTATTTCTAGTCTTGATTGAAATTAATGAAATATTATAAATACAAAACGAATTATAAAAAAAAGTATAGTTCATCAGGTGCATGTATAAAAGTTATGTGACAATTTTCTTTTCTTTCAGATGATATATTTACACTTTTAAAAAATTAGTTATTTGGTATATGAAAACTCTTAATGGCTGTTTTGTTCAGTATAATAAAACACCTAATGACTGGTTGTATTGGTAATAGCAAGTTTTTTGTCCCTTCGCATACCAACTATTGCTCTCTGCTTTGCCTCGAGCAATAGTTGGTACTTCAGGGACAACAAACTTGCTATTACCTTCACACCCAGTCAATAGGTGTATAATAGTGTATCCTTCATATTTCTCTATGACGATAAATATTATATGACCTTTCTGTTTGATTTATGAATGACAATGAAAATGTTTCAACGTTTTCTAAGCATTGTTTAAATTATAACATGTATAAGTTCAAGTTGTTTTACGTTTTAATACAATTTTTTGTCAGTTTTAAGGCAATCCTGGATTTGAAGCAAATCCCGTTAAAGATGATGGGATTTTATTCTGATTGGATGACCACGCTGGTTTAGTTGGTTTGGTTTTCTTACCAGATGACGATTCGGGATCTTCTTCCGGTTCAGGTTGTTTGTCTCTTTTATTAGATGGTGATGTTGCTAACTCCGATTGTTTATCATTCTGTTCAAATGATGGCAATTGTTTATCCTTTTGGTTTCTTAGAGTAGACAATGAAGCTGGATCAGATAACCGATTGGTCTTTTCAGCAGTCGATACAGATTCATCTTCTTCGGTTGATGGTTGATTGGGTTTCTGTTTTTTCTTATCCGATGTCAACGCTGGCTCGGTTAAGTTGCTTTTCTGATCAGACAGCGCTTTTGGTGGCTGTTTATTATTTTTGTTTTGTGGCTTATCGATAGAATCTATTTGATCTTGATCGTCTGTTGTAAATATGCCGGACTTTGAATTACCTGTAAAGATATGTTAACGCTGAGAACAAATGCAACTGTTATTTTTTATTTATTCACTGAATTCACTAAAATTGTGCCTTCTAACAAAACAACACGCCAGCAAGTTAATGTACTTTTCTTGAAATACAAAACTCGATGTGAGTTAAAGATGTGGGGTATATACTACGACTTCTTTTTGCAAATAGATTGAGATGAATAAGTTTAAACATCGACTGGTCTAATTAGTTATCAAAGGTACCAGGATTATAATTTAGTACGCCAGACGCGCGTTTCGTCTACATAAGACTCCTCAGTGACGCTCAAATCAAAAATATTTATAAACCCAAACAAGCACAAAGATGAAGAGCATTGGGGATTCAAAATTCCAAAAAGTTGTGCCAAATACGGCTAAGGTAATCTATGCCTGGGATAAGAAAATCCTTAGTTTTTTCCAAAAGATCAAAGTTTTGTATACAGGAAATTTATAAAAATTACCACATTATTGATATTCATGTCAACACCGAAGTGTTGACTACTGGGCTGGTGATACCCTCGGGGACGAAACGTCCACCAGCAGTGGCATCGAACCATGTGTAAATAGTTATCAAATGTACCAGGATTATAATTTAGTACGCCAGACGCGCGTTTCGTCTACATAAGACTCCTCAGTGAAGCACAAATCAAAAAAAATTATAAACCCAAATAAGCACAAAGATGAAGAGCATTGGGGATCCAAAATTCCAAAAAGTTGTGCCAAATACGGCTAAGGTAATCTATGCCTGGGATAAGAAAATCCTTAGTTTTTCAAAAAGTAAAGCTGCTATTGAACATTCCAAATATTCCAAATATGATATTGTATTGACCCGAAAAGTACACAATAAACCAAACAATTAATTGACAAGTTTTGTATCTGATGACCAGTAATTGGTCTACTGCATCTTTGGCGAATCCTCGTACTAGCCTTTTTATTTTATATTTGTTACAAAAAGAAGTACATCTATGTTTATGGCTGTTACCGTTGTTAAAATTGTTTGAATGTCCTGGATACGAACGTCTTTTATGATGTAAGCTCTAAAACGGGTATTGTTTAAGAATGAGCGAAAATCGGAACTGATTTAAATATATTAATTAATTTCCTGAGACAGATTATAGGTGTAACTTGACTTGGGAAATTATGTTTATTCCAATTTTTTTTTTTAATTAAACGGCAACTTCTTTTATAGGAAAACTATTTTTGTTTTAAAAAAATGAAAGAAATTAAAAATAATCAACTAGCATCAATATACATACCTTCTGTGCCATCAGTAACACAGGTATCATATACAAATAAAGAAAAAAGTAAACAGCAAAGTAGTCCATTCATTTTGATATGATTGTTAAAATTACATTATAAACAAGCTTACTCACAAAGAAAAAATAAAGCTAACTTGTATAACTGTAACAGGTGCTCTGTAACCATTGTTCGTTTGGTCTACTTAAATTTGTAAGTATGACTGTTAAAGGTTAATAATAAAACCGTACATAATATGATCATTGGACATGTTTAGTAATGTTCTTGAAGCTGATAAGATGTATAATCGCTTACACTTGACATACATAAAACAATGTATTATACATTCTAATAATGCTTACACGTATATCATACAATGTATCTAGAGAAAATCTCCATCAGTTGTCTTATCAATAAATGAGCTGTGTTGCTTTTAATTGCGTATGGAGTATAGAGCTGTGTGGCTGTCAATTACGTTCATGCTAAAGTATGGTTTATCATAAAGACGAACGGCTTAGTATACGACTGTTCTATTATCTTTACGGCGGATGGTATGCATAATCCACCCCTAAGGCAGAACATAATTTTATTATTTTTTACCAAAATATCACATGTTTTGCCTTCTTCATTTATACAATTAAACTCAGCATAAATACCATGATTAAAATTATGTATTTACGCCAGATGCGCGTTTCGTCTACGAAAGACTAATGATCAGTGACACTCGAATCCCAAAAAGTTAAAAAGGCCAAATAAAGTATGAAGTTGAAGAGCATTGAGAACCCAACATTCTTAAAAGTGTTGCCAATTACAGTTAATTGGGTAATCTAATCCTAAGGTAAAAAAGCCTTAGTACTTAATTTGTAAACCGTTAAAAGTTAAATACCGAACTCCCAGAGATATTTTAAACGGAAAGTCCGTAATTAAAAGACAAAATCAAAAACTCAAACGAATGGATATCAACTGCTTTATTCCTGACTTGGTACATGCATTTTCTAATGTTCAAAATGATGGACTAAACCTGGTCTTATAACTAGCTAAACCTCTTGTTGCCGCTTATATGACAGTCGCAAAACAAAACATTATATTTACAACGATGTGTGAACAAAACAAATAGACGTATAAGGTAAAATGTCAAAATTAGGGGTACAGCAGTCAACATTGTGTTTTAATTTAAATCACTATAAACATGCAATTATGTGACAAAGAAACACAAAAAGGCATATATCGAAAGCACATTAGCAAAAATACAAAAATGTATATGGCAAAGATTAGAAATATTTACCATAGCGCAATAAAAATGACGGGGTGTATAAGTACATATGTACCAAAGAAACAACAAGGCATATAGACATAGCACATAATCAAAAATGAGAGATAAAAATACAATCATTTACCCATAGAACAATAACACACTGACGGGATGTATAAGTGCAGAGCCACGTCGTATGGATATCAGTATAATCAATAAAAGAAATATACATCAAGACAGATTAAAAAAATAGTATATCAAGTTATCAAGATTATAAACAACATCAGTACCAATAAATTATACTTTCAGACCATCATATATTATTTATGAACATGGTCTTGGTAACTTCCGATGAACTTTTTGTTTTAAAAAACCGACTAGACGTTCTTTGAAATAGCCTGGTTCATCAACATACTCTGAGACTGGCGACGTTTAACAAAGTTTGAGCAATAGCTGCAACTCGTGAATACCTAATACGTGTTGAGATATATTGACTGTCCCTCTGGAATATTTCACCCCATCTTTTATGTATCCCATCTGCCGGTGGAGTTTGTATATTGCTTCTTAGGTTGGGGGATTGGTAATTTCAAAATTAAAATCGTCTCTTTTGGCACAGATTCTGGTATTGAGATGACCGCGTATTTCTAATGCATAAGTCTAAAAATGAGGCGAAAGAAGCTGTGGCTGTTGTTTCTTTAATTTCTAGTTCTATGAGATATATTAATAGAATCCAATCAGAAAAGTTTGAATTGTTAATGCAAAGAACATTATCAATATAATTTATCTGAATGTCAAATTAAATGATCTGGTTTCTTTAATCTTTTTTTGTTTGACCATAGTCTTAAGGAACTATGACTCATATGAAAATAAGAAGACGTCGACAGGAAGAGGCCCACAGTTTGTTACCACAGGAATGCTAACAATTTGTTGTAAAAATCTAGCTCCAGCATACTGATCACTAGTTCCTCTGTGTAGCATGTTTTTATCTTTTGGTTCACTATTATCAAAATATACCTTATGGTGTCCCTTATTACTAGTATGCTATAATTTTTATGTTAAAATGCATCGTGGATTATTCGAGGGATTATTTCTTATAGCCGATTTTTCAACTTCACATGGGGAATGGTGGTATACAAGGTTGAAAAAACAGTTTTGATAGAACTAATTTCTGAAAAAGATTGAGATTTAAATTATTAAGAAATGTTTTGAGCTTGTAGAATCCATATATGATTAGTATCACTTCGAGAGTGAACAGTTTCGCAGTGTTTCTGAAGGCCCTTTTCACTGCAGACATAATTTTGATCATTCTAGTGTACGTATAGTAGGACCGCAGTTAACGTGAAATACTTTATTCGTCGAAGATGCAGAGGGGCCGGTAATGTATTGTTTTTTGTGCGGAAATTTGATCCTTGGGTTTAAAACATACAAGGTACGCCCTCCGATTTGCTTTTCAATGTAATGTTCATTGTGTCGTTTGTTTTCTCTTAAATTTGAGTGTGAATTCACATTACTATAAGACATGTCACGGTACTTTTCCATCCCAAATTCATGTATTTGGTTTTGATGTTATATTTGTTATTCTCATCTGATTTTGTCTAATGCTTTAATAGTCCGTTTCTGTGTGTGTTACATTTTAATGTTGTGTCGTTGTTCTCCTTTTATATTTAATATGTTTCCTTCAGTTTGAGTTTGTTACCCCAATTTTGTTTTTTGTCCATAGATTTACGAGTTTTGAACGGTATGCTACTGTTGCCTTTATTCCTTGAAGCCATAACTTATAATATATAATGATGACTATAACAATATTCATAAGTGCATGCTGACTACTGCAAATATAGCGTATAGTTGATAATTTTAAAACCCAGGGCTAACAGACAGTCTCAACAAATTCCGTTATATTTACAATGATGCGTGAACTAAACAGACACAATATATAAAACAGTCAAAATATGGTTACAGCAGTCATCATCATGTAACAATTTTAAAAGGAATAATTTAACAGAACACAAAAACATCTATCTACAAACACATTCATTCATTTGTGTGTCTAACGTCAGAAAATTTCAAGTTATCATGACGTCACATATATTTGTCGTTCAATATACATACAAACAATTTTGAAATTTCACATAGGTAATGTTAGCATACAGGATTAAAAAATCAAAAGTATGTAAGAATAAATTTCAGAAAATGACCGAGATTTAAAATAGTCCAAAAGTTCTATAGAATTTATAAGAATCCAAAAATAGTTAATTCCACTACGCGATAGAATGATTTTGAGGTTTGTCGTTCAACATATTTTAAAATAGTCTACAAGTTCTATAGAATTTATAAGAATCCAAAAATAGTTAATTCCACTACGCGATAGAATGATTTTGAGGTTTGTGGTTCAACGTATTTTGTAATTCATAATAGAAATATATCATAATGACATATAATAGAGTGATTGGTTTAACGACGTCACGTGGTGACCCCAATATGGGATTCATGACGCGTTAATGGCGACGTCATCTATTAATGTTGTTGTGTTTCATTGTTTATTTTTCAACAAAACGCAGCAGAAAAAGTCCAGCGTCCGATAAATTACTTATACGGATAACTACCGACCCCCTACGGATCCATAGAGGGTGAATAAAATAAAAAGGGACTCGGCCTCCGGCCTCACCCCCAAGGAATTTACTAACCCTCTATGGATCCGTATGGGGTCAGTAGCGAACCATATAACTTATAATATAATACGGACGGGATCTTTTAAAGTACAGAGTCACGTTATTAGAACCATAAAAATACAAAAAGTCGCATATATAAAACACACCAGCAAAAAATGAAACACAATACAAACACATTGACGGGATGATTAAGTACCCAGCCACGTTAAATGGAAATCACATAAAACAATCCAACAGTAAAAGCAATATTAAAAATGTGTAAGGGTTCCGCGGAACCCAGTGTCTCGCCTACTTTTGCTGTAAATCGCAGGCTCAACAACAATGAGGAAAAAAATCAATAAAAAAAATTCCTCTTGATACTATCTTATGATTGTAAGAACCTTCTGTCCAAGTTTGGTAAATATCTAGGATAGTTAATGAATCTAATAAATGTTTTAAAAACTTTTACTGCAGACTGTATGTAATATGTTAACTGAAAGAAAATCTAAGTCCATTTAAAAGTAAAATAATTAAAATTTTAAAAACTTTAACCACAGAGTAAATGTAATGTTTCCCCACAGAAAAACTAAGTCCATTTAAAAGTAAAATACAGAAAAAATAGATTTATTTTTTTACAAAATTTACTTCTGAATACTATCTTATGATCATGAACAAGCTTCTGTCCAAGTTTGGTACAAACCCAGGATAGTTTAAGAAAGTTATTAAAACTCTAAAAACTTTAACAACAGAGTGAATGTTATGTTTCCCCGCAGAAAAAAAACTAAGTCCATTTATAAGTAAAATACGGAAAAAATGGAATTTTATTTTTACAAAATTTACTTCTGGATACTATCTTGTGATCATAAATGAGCTTCTGTCCAAGTTTAGTAGAAATCCGGTATAGTTTAAGAAAGCTATGAACATTTCAAAAACTTTAACCACAGAGTGAATTTTTGTGTACGCCGCCGCCGCCGACGACAACGGAATGTAGGATAGCTTAGTCTCGCTCGACAATAATAGAACAAAGACAAACAAAAGAACAAAAAAAAAACGTTGTTAAGATGATAAACAACATCAGTACGCAGAATCTATATACGAGGACCACCATGTATTATTTGTGAAGTTGATATGGAATATTTATCAACAAGTGGTACCTTCCGATGAATTTTTTTAGAAAAAGAATGAGACGTTCTTTGACATACCCCTGGTTCATCCCATATGCAGGTGAAGTTGGTAAATTGCTACTAAGGTGGGGGGAATTTATAATTTCGAATTATAATTGTTTCGTTTGTCATAGATTCTGGTACTGAGATGACTGTGTAAGTCAAGTTCCAGATATAAGTCTAAAAATGTGGTAATCTATTCCTGAGGTAGAAAAGCCTTAGTATTTTAAAAATTCAAAGTTTTGTTAACAGTTAATTTATTATTATGAACATATCAATGAGAACTAGTCAACACGGAAGTGCTGACTACTGGGCTGGTGATACCCTTGGGGAAATAAATCTCCATCAGCAGTGGCATCGACCCAGTGTTTGTAAATTAACTCATCATGAATACCAGGACTAAATTTTATATTTACACCGCATGCGCTTTTCGTCTACAAAAGACTCATCAGTGACGCTCGAATAAAAAAAATGTTAAAAGGACCAAATAAAGAACGAAGTTGAAGAGAGTATGGAATGAACAAAAACATATTTGTCTTTAATTCTCAGTTTATCATTAAATTCTAAGCGTAAACCTAGAATTTAAAGTGTTTCTGTGGTATCCACCAATATAAATAATTTTAAAAAGTATACATACATTAAATAATTTAATGATGAAACCTCTGCAACTGTAGGACATTCCAGTTCATGTTTAAGCACAAGAGTGTTCAATTTCGACATGATTATTAGCTTATCGCTGAATTCAATTTACCAGATACACCACACCTTCTTATCTGGGTGAATTATAATAATACCAAGTTTCAAAACCTCAACTCCAATTAGTTGATAGACAAAACGTTAGAGAGCGGAAAATATTTTTCTATATAGCATGGTAGACTCTATTTTTGATTTATGAACCCAAATGTAGTATCTTCATCAGAACTTTGTTTTGGTGTTTACTCAAGCACAATGTCACATCCCACAAAACATTACTTTCTTGAAAGGTTTACTTTGAAGTGGTGATATTTGAGGTTAATCAAAAAGCTGCTTAACGTAGTATATACAGGTACCTTGACCACCTTGACCACTTTGCCATTCTGTTTCTAGACTTCCAACATTCTTTAAATACATAGATGTTATTTATGTTTGGCTTTGAGCGTTCCAGAAAAACGCTACGGATGCAAGAAATTAATAAACGTGTTGTTTTCATTTTTTTTATTCTGGTATAAAATATTATTAAGATTGCTTTTGTGGCATGTATCACTACTTTATTTTTCCTGTTTTGTAAAAAAATTGGCAGCCATAAATGACATAGGTATGTTTCAAATTGACCACCTTTTTTTTTTTTTTTTCAAACATAAAATGGGGCAAGTGTTGAATCATACTTTTTTCCAACTCTGATGCGAATCAGTAGGGTCAAATAATTCATCACTTTTCAAAAAAAATATTCTAACACTGTTTTTGTAGGCTGTAGTAAATAAGGCTGATATAATTCATATTTACCATTTTTTATTTTTACCAATCTATGCATTGAAATTCATCTACTGTTAACAATAAATAACAATACAGAATTATCATCTAAACATTGACCATCTAGTTAAAAGAAAGACAAAAACTATCCACAGAAGATACTTCAATGGAATGCAAAAAAATAAATATAGCTCTTCTTTTGAAATAATGATTTTTATATTCTAAAAAGCATGGCATGTTATTTTTATAACACATTCTAATATATATATATATATATATATATTCATATAAGATATTTCTTCGTTCCTTGTAATGATATTGAAATATCAGGATTGCAAATTAAGTAAAATGTGAATCATTGAATGGCCAAAATATAATAAGCAATGAAAAAACTCCAAAATCCATGTGGTAAATTTGTTTAAAAGGAATAAAACAATTTTCATATAGTCATACACATACATAGTACTGTATTAAGATAAAATGACCAAGGCTATATCAATGCTTAAACATATTTTGTAAGACTTTTCAAATATCAGCAACAAAATCCATTTTGTCACAAAGAAAACAAATGTTCAAAATTTAATTTCTGTTACAACTTTCACACTCTTCATTGTCCCAAAAAGACCATATTATCAAAACTGTAGGTTTACTTTTTCAAGTATAACTCATCCTCTTGAAATTTCAATAATATAAGGTTTAATTGCATTTTTCATTTTTTTTTATAACATGAACATAGTAAATTAGACTCTCTTGTCTCACTTTTTTCTTAAGTGCATACATAGACATACTGATACAGTAACATAACATTTTAACAAATCTTATCTATTAGAACCTGCTGTAATTCAGACAATAAAATCAAATTCTAAAGGTGCCTGCATATAAAGATATAATTATAGTAACAACTTCAGTCTACATAAATAACTGACAAGCAAAAATAATCAAGTATATATCCATTTTATTTTGGTGAGAAGTTGTAAAAAATAAGGTGTTCTCAAAACATATCTCAATTCAAACTAACATATTCTAAGATAATTTAAAAAAAAATCAATTTAATAACATTTATATATTTAATCAAAATATCAATTGCTGATTTTTAGTGTCATGATTTTACCGGAAATTTTGTCTCATTTAAACTGTTTAGGTATGAAGCAGAAAATTTATATCGTTCATGAGAATTTCAATTTAACTGTTTGGATAATAGCGGAAAGTGAGAAATGCCTTTCCAGTTCTAACCATAACAGTTATATATCTATTTAGGCATGTTCAATAAGTTTATACAATAATAAGCATATCACAAAAGGGTTTTGATTTTATAATCGGTGGTATAACCATTTACCATGCATAACCTTCTAAAAAGAATAAAAATGCTCAAATACAAACATATAAATGTGGTGAGATAGAAATCATATTATAATATCTTTAATCACCTTATTGGTTTAATAACACTTTCATATCTCTGAGCCTATACATAGAACATCATGTAAAAGCTCTAAACATTTTATGAATATAACTTAAAAAAATTATACATTTTCACTTTCTTTACATAATCAATACAACATATACAAAATCTTTAAACATTTCTATGTTTTATTATTCTTCCATCGAGACATCATATACAATAAACAAAATGAACAAATTATTTACAATCAAAATATTTAAAAAATAGAATATATGATAAAATTAATATAAAATAATCAATCAATTACATCGTTTATATAAATGGTTAGGGAATGTTTGTTTTTTCATTTTAGTACTCATTCTGTACATATTTACTTTTTTCCCTCTGTATAAAAATAACCAGTTACTTTTACAATAAATGTAAATGAATCCCTATTATAGGCAATGTTTGTATCTATATTATGTTGCATGGAACAAAAGCTAGTGATTTCATTATGCTGTTGGCAAGATCAAATGAAAACCTATACACTAATATCTGCACCTTTATATGTGAATTCAGAAATTTACAAAAACTTTTGACATCCCAAATCTTTGAATATCAACTATCAAAATAGCTACTAATTATGATCCAGTTTTAAAGACTTGCTTTTCACAATTAAATTATCCAAAGTTTTGTAGTGTGTTATTTGTGTTGAAGGCATATTCAACTACAAAGGTATTCCTAAAGTAACTGACAGGAAAACAAAAATGTGGTTTACCAAAATGTAAACAAACTAAAACTTGTCTAAGTAGACAATGAATGAGAAAAGAAATATACCTTAGTATCAAGGGCAAAATTTAAACTTGTTTTATATCCCAAATGATGCATCAGTTTTATGAAGAAGAAAAATGATATGATAGTCATTTCTGAATTCCCAGAATTCTACTTTAAAGTTGACTAGATTTGTGCCTTCAATAAAATGGCTGACACATAAAGTAATCACTATCTATTCTTTTGAAATATAATTCTTTCATTGCTGTATTTTCAAAACCTTGGAACACATCAAAAATCCTTATACTGGGAATCAGTGCCATATTATAATGCCTAGCACAATATATCAAATATACAAAGAATACATGGTATACACTGTTTACTTTTAGACTCTTTTACTGAATTTTAAGAACTTATTTATTCAGTTCAAAGTATTCTATTGTATAAAATCCTCTGAACATTTAATGCAATATATTTAATTATGAACTGTATAGCACTAAAACATACTGAATGAATGTGACTAGATTAACCACACTGTAAATGCCATGAATTATCTACTAGGATGTTCAGCAGCCATCCTTTATCAATTATCTACAGAGGTTAACGTGCACCAACAACAATATACAAAGCAAAATATGATAATGTCCTAATTTGCGTAAATTCATCTGCAGATATAACTTTAAGACTTGATATTTCAGCAATGAGGAGGGCCCTCTGAAAGGGCGTTACCTGGCTTTTAAATGATTTTTTTGTGTAAATATCATTGACAGATGAGATCCAATCTGTACTGCTATGTCCTTCAACATGTTCAAAATAAATATTATACCAACTAACATTTTTATACTTTACAATGGCACATCAGTGTTAACAAAGAGAAGTATATATCATGAATCATTATTAATAGACACAAGTTTATAAATGTTGAAATAAAGTTTGTTTTATGAATATAAATTATGTCAAAACATTACACCTGGAGAGGGTAAATCTTGAAGCAGGAGACCTTCACATTTGAAAATAAATAATATAAGCGAGTTATAGAAAGCCTGTGTGATGAACTTAAGTAAACGACTCACTGTCAACTAGGTCCCTAATTCTATTTATAAGGTATACATAACATCATTGATAAAGTTATTAATCAAAATAACAAATCTTACCATATCAATATTTCTTTTCTGTTGATTTGTTTTATGCAGGAGTTTAATCCATGAAGGGTAAACATGCAATAACTAAGTTTTTAAAACCATAAAAATTCATTTCAATAAAATAAAAACAATTTAGTAGTTGATTTTCATAATGCATGTAATGTGTCAAAATGATTTTTTTCTTCTTGAAATAGAGAGATTAATTGTAAATTTGTTAGTGGAAAGTAAAAAACTATTCATTGACTACAATACTGCACCTTACAATAAACACTTTCATTAGTAAATTTACTTTAAGCTTACTATTTACGTGATCTCCAATATACCTCTCATTTTTTAACATTTCAAAATATACATTTGAACTAGCGGTGGGAAATTCTTCTAAAATAACTTTTACAATAACAATTATTAATCTCCAAAATTCGTGAAAAATAGAAATAGGATTTTATGCTATAAATTGGACTGAAAGTATGCATGTTATGAAGTGTGTTTGGTTTTTATTATTTAATTTGATCCCTGAATTCAAAATTTAAATTAGCAGACCAATAGATAGTCAATGAACCTGATAGGTACCTGAGCCTTATATTCTACAATCCCTTAATACTGAGACAGCATGCATTCCTCAAGTCAAAGTTCTCAAAACAACCTAAGAAAATGACAATAAGTTCACTATGCAAACATTTTTCATCTAACTTGACTGGTTAAAAACATGTTTTTTAAAGAACAGAAGTTGACTGATGGAAGTTCAATTAAAACACATGTTCTATCCAGATAGGAACTGCATCTAAATAATAATGATATTGTGATTCTTCAAGCCATGTCTAATCCTTCCGCTCTTAGCTATATATGTACAAGTTGTTTAGAAAAAGAAAAAGCTATAAAATACTGCATTATTAAAAAAAATACTGATAAGTTTTCATGGAATTCAAAAGTACAAGTACATAGTATAGCATTTAATAACCATATCACCTCAAAAATATCTAATTACATTCAATTCAATCACAAATTATCAATCAATCATTACAAATAATTAAGTTGTATTAGAATGCTGACAAAGAAAGAACTGAATGAGACCACACAACAGATCTTTGTGAACTAGATAACTTCAACCAGAAGAAAACTGATTTTAAATATAACTGTTGACAATGGCTTAATAATTTAATACAGGTCATATTTTCTAGACATGACTGTATTTATGTTTTTTTTCAAATAAATGTCTGCATAGATATTCTTTAAAATACTAAGCACATTTTGTATACTATTCAGAAAAAAGTCAAGATTAAGACTATTTTGTAATAGACTTTAATACTTTTCCAGTTATATATATATTTTAATGAGTGAAACTAAATGATGCATCTAAAAGCTTTTGAAAAACAGAATTTTAATGTCAATTATCTAATGCTCATCTACTTTTTTTTACTAAAAAGAATTACATGAAAAGATTTCCAAGAAACGTTTTTAATTTCTAACTGTCAACATTCAAGTATCAGAATACCATTTTTTTTAAACAAAATTCTTAGTGTAATTGCATTACAGAAGATCCAATAATTGGTAACATTCCATATTAACATTGACGGAGGTAAACGTTCGTTGTGTGACCAAATACCTTGCCCATGATTTCTCAGTGGCTACCTTATCTAACATGAATGTCAAACTACAAATTCAAACAAGGTTAAAACTAGATAAAGAAATGTCCTGCAAATTCTTTTTCTTAAGAAAAACCATAATACATTTACATGAAAACTGAATATGTGATGATGAATTATTTCTATCCTGACTGATATGTTCTTCTTTTATCTTTACTATAACAGGTTTTTGTTTATAGAACACATTCCCTGTTCACACAGCTGTCCATCTTTACAGGACAATCATGTTTTATCCACCAATCACTATTGACGGGTAAATCACATTATTACTCCATTTTATCACAGATATTTTTTTGGAATTATTTTAACTTTTTTTCACCATTTCATATCTTTGATTATCCATTTTTGACTTTGGCTACCATCACAAGTACCTGAAAGAAGACAGCAGAATTGAACAGATTTTCGTAATCATGTTGCAATAATTCATACCACTGAAAAAATATGTTGTTACTCTTTTTAATAGACTCTGTATACATTGTAATTTCACTTTAATAAATAACAAAAGTGTACATGCTGAAATATCTGGTCTGTTTAACAATCACTGAATTCATATTGAAAGAATTTAATATGAACTTTTCATACAATAAAATTAACAGTACCAACTTTCTTGCACCAGATGTGCATTTTGACAATACATGTCTCTTCAGTGATGCTTGTGGCCAAAATATTTGAAATCCAAAGCTTATATAAAAGATGAAGAGCTATAATCAAAAAGGTCGAAAAAGGATAGCTAAATCCATAAAAGGAATCAGAGCTTTGCATGAGAGAGATACATTCCTTAATTTATAATAATTTCTAATATTTTGTAACAGAAAATTTTAAAAACACAAAAAATCCATATTTTTATGCCAGTACCGAAGTATTGGCTACTGGGCTGGTGATACCCTTGGGGACTAATAGTCCACCAGCAGAGGCATCGACCCAGTGGTAGTAATAAATACAAGTATCACGTAAACTTAACATTATCAATGTTCTTCAATAAATGAGGTCATGGTCAGATGAACCATATGCATGTAATACACTTTACAATCATTCCATACATCAAATATATTTGATCTATTGCTAAAAGTATTTGAGATGCGTACTTAAAGATGTACATCACTGAGGAGACATAAATCTTGAATTAGAACTTTTTTTCTTAACCTGATTTTTGGGCTTAAAAATAATAGTTGAAGAAAAATAGATAGGGTGGTGCTCTTTCTTTTTTATTGACGGTGATTTTAGTCCAGCAGCCAATATTACAGGACTTTATTATACTAACCCACAGTTGGTTCATTATCATTTTGTTTTCCTCCTAAACACTGTTTACTGTTAACATGCTTCAGTTCTAAGGTCTGAAATAAAACAACATCTCCATTATGTAATTCTATCAATTCAATTATCATGGTTACTTTAACAATAGTAAAGACACTGATAGTTGATAAATATTTAGTAATTTTGACTGTTGAATCCTTACAAACATTCAGAGATTGAAAAATCTCACATAGTCTTTTTCCTAGAGTGAGTTAAAATTATACATATATATGTATAACATGTACAATGACCTCTAATGAATTGAATATTAAATTTTGACAATACAATCAACTTGAACCATGCAGTATTAAGGAAATAACCCTTTGGTTGTCTAAAGTATGTGTTTAAAAATATCAATCTTTGTGAACTTAAAATAGTTTAATAAGTGAAATATACATCTAAATTAACATAAAATTTGATTAGCTAGTTACTATTAAGGATGATAATACCAAGCATATAATATAAAATGTTCCAGGAGTATGGCAATTGCCACTAAATAAGACATCAAAAACTTAATTGTGCTAGCCTTTTCTAGGGTTCAATAAAAACATATTTATATCACAGAAATACTTTTCTTCTTATAAAAGAATGAAGTAAATATATTTTTTTCATGTGTGTATGTTTTTTTCTATTTTTAGTTATATGTCATATTTAGAAAAGATGATAATGTTGGAAAAACTTATAAATATAAACACAGAAGTCTGGATTTTCTCAGGATGACATATATCTTAAATATCTAAAGGTATTAAAAACACTTCACGTAATCAATGATCCATGAGAATGGGGTCAAGGTCAACAGTTTGCAACGCTCATCAGTGTCATGACAGATGTCAATTTGATAATATAACAAGTATGTGTCCCTAGTTCAAGGAAGCCCCATCCGCATTATCATTTTCCATGTTCAGTGGACCATGAAAATGGGGTAAAAACTCTAATTTGGCATTTAAATTGGAAAGATCATATCATAAGGAACATGTAAACTAAGTTTCAAGTTGATTGAACTTCATGAAAAAATACCTGGACCAAAACTTTAACCTGAAGCAGGACAGACGTATATACAGATGGATGGACAAACGAACAGATGGACGCACAGACCAGAAAACATATAATGCCTATAAATGGGGCATAAAAATAAGAACCTGGATAAGTAGCAAAAGTTATTTCATCAACATCCAGATTATATGCCAAAAGAAACCCTCCTTAATAGATCTTTATTTTCTCAACCAAATATTAATACCTTGTTAAGACAAATGGCTGATAAAAAGAATAATGGCATTACTATTTTTTTATACTAATATCATCTTGTCGAAGCAGGCTCTCTTCATATTCTAGCTAATAAAGTCAATATCAAAAACAAAAAATGTTATTATTCAATATATTTGTCTTGCTTGATTTACAGAAAAATTAGACGGGGACTAGATGGGATGCTATATAATTTATATTAAATATTAAGTGAATGTCATTAAAATAACTTTTCAAAAAGATGCTTATTTGTACCATCTAAAAAATTCAATTTACTGAATCAGTGACCAATGAGATAGAGCCTTATATCTTGCTAGAAAATGCATCAACTAAATGGTAATGCATCGATGTACTATTTAGCAATGTTTGATCCTATTTCATAAAATAACAATGGGGTCTACAAGATAAACAGTTACAAGAGTATACACCAGATGCTCCGCAGGGCGTAGCTTTATACGACCGCAGAGGTTGAACCCTGAACGGTTGGGGCAAGTATGGACACAACATTCAAGCTGGATTCAGCTCTAAATTTGGATTGTGATTAAATAGTTGACACAGCATAGGTTTCTGACACAGAATGAATGTGTTCTAATGAACTTAAAAATTTTGTTTTCTCTTAGAGCAATTCACTATGCTGTTGAATATTAATCCTCTCAAAAAAATGTTTGAAGAAATTTTCTTTTTATTTATGAAATTTCAAATGAGAAAAATTGAACCCAATTTTTTTAATCACATCCCCCTTTCCCTTATTCCAAAACTAATCTCAATTAAAATTTCTAATGGAGTTTGCAACAATAACTACTCATTTAAATACATCATAAAATATTAAGATGTAAAAAAACTGCTTGTTATCACTGAATGGTAAAGATTATTTTAATTTATCAGTTGGTAGTAAAAAGTGAATATACATTGTATATTATATATAACAAAGATTTAAGTTGATTCTGGACAAAGAAAGATAACTCCAATTAAAAAAAAATCTTGCTATTGCACAATATTGTGCAATTAGATATTTCTTGCCATTGTGCAATACTGTGCAATTGAAAAGACTTGCTATTGCACAATACTTAATATAATAATTTAAGATCCTGATTTGGACCAATTTGAAAACTGGGCCCATAATCAAAAATCTAAGTACATGTTTGGATTCAGCATATCAAAGAACCCCAAGATTTCATTTTTTGTTAAAATCAAATTAAGTTTAATTTTGGACCCTTTGGACCTTAATGTAGACCAATTTGAAAACAGGACCAAAAGTTAAGAATCTACATACACAGTTAGATTCGGCATATCAAAGAACCCCAATTATTCAATTTGGATGAAATCAAACAAAGTTTAATTTTGGACCCTTTGGGCCCTTTATTCCTAATCTGTTGGGACCAAAACTCCCAAAATCATTAGCAACCTTCCTTTAATGGTCATAAACCTTGTGTTTAAATTTCATAGATTTCTTTTTACTTATACTAACGTTATGTTGCGAAAACCAAGAAAAATGCTTATTAGGGTCCCTTTTTGGCCCCTAATTCCTGAACTGTTAGGACCTAAACTCCCAAAATCAATACCAACCTTCCTTTTGTGGTAATAAACATTGTGTTTAAATTTCATTGATTTCTATTTACTTCAACTAACGTTATTGAGCGAAAACCAAGAATAATGCTTATTTGGGCCCTTTTTGGCCCCTAATTCCAAAACTGTTGAAACCAAAACTCCCAAAATCAATCCCAACCTTTCTTTTGTGGTCATAAACCTTGTGTCAAAATTTCAAAGATTTCTATTAACTTAAACTAAAGTTATAGTGCGAAAACCAAGAAAATGCTTATTTGGGCCCTTTTTGGCCCCTTATTCCTAAAATGTTGGGACCAAAACTCCCAAAATCAATACCAACCTTCCTTTTGTGGTCATAAACCTTGTGTTCAAATTTCATAGATTTCTATTCACTTTTACTAAAGTTAGAGTGCGAAAACTAAAAGTATTCAGACGACGACGACGACGATGCCAACGTGATAGCAATATACGACGAAAAATTTTTCAAATTTTGCGGTCGTATAAAAATAGTATCAGATGCTGTTCAATACAATTAAGGAATGACTAATATTTTTTCTGTCTATAAAGAAATAACATAGCCAGATGCTCCGCAGGGCGCAGCTTTATACGACAGCAGAGGTTGAACCCTGAACAATTGGGGCAAGTATGGACACAACATCCAAGCTGGATTCAGCTCTAAATTTGGATTGTGATTAAATAGTTGACACAGCATAGGTTTCTGACACACATGAATGTGGTCTGATAAACTTAAAATTTTTTTTTTGCCTTTGAGCAATTCACTTTGCTGTTGAATATTAATCCTCTCAAAAAAATGTTTGAAGAAATTTTCTTTTTATTTATGAAATCTGAAATGAGAAAAATTGACCCCCCCATTTTTTTTTTCACATCCCCCTTTCCCTTATTCCAAAACTGATCTCAATTCAAATTTCGAATGGAGTTTGCAACAATAACTGCTCATTTAAATACATCATAAAATATTAAAATGTAAAAAAAAGTGCTTGTTATCACTGAATGGAAAAGATTGTTTTAATTTATCAGTTGGTAGTAAAATTGAAAAATTGTATATTGTATAAAACAATGATTTAAGTTGATTCAACTACAATTCTGGACAAAGAAAGATAACTCCAATTAAACAATATTGTGCAATTAGATATTTCTTGCTATTGCGCAATACTGTGCAATTGAAAATACTTGCTATTGCACAATACTGTGCAATTGAAGATTTCTTGCTATTGAACAATACTGTAAAATTAAAAATTTCTTGCAATTGCACAATACTGTACAATTGGAAATTTCTTGCTATTGCTGAATACTGTGCAATTAAAAATTTCTTGCTATTGCACAATACTTAATATAATAATTTTGGATCCTGATTTGGACCAACTTAAAAACTGAGCCCATATAAAAAATCTAAGTACATGTTTAGATCCAGCATATCAAAGAAGCCCAAGAATTTAATTTTTGTTAAAATCAAACTTAGATTAATGTTGGACCCTTTGGACCTTAATGTAGACCAATTTGAAAACGGGACCAAAAATTAAGAATCTACATACACAGTTAGATTTGGCATATCAAAGAACCCCAATTATTCAATTTTTGATGATATCAAACAAAGTTTAATTTTGGACCCCGATTTGGACCAACTTGAAAACTGGGTCAATAATAAAAATCTAGGTACATTTTTAGATTCAGAACCCCATGGATTCAATTTTTGTTAGGATCAAACTAAGTTTAATTTTGGACCCTTTGGACCTTAATGTAGACCAATTTGAAAACAGGACCAAAAATTAAGAATCTACATACAGTTAGATTCGGCATATCAAAGAACCCCAATTATTCAATTTTTGAAAAAGTTTAGTTTTGGACCCTTTGGGCCCCTTATTCTCAAACTGTTGGGACCAAAACTCCCAATATCAGTCCCAACCTTCCTTTTATCGTCATAAACCTTGTGTTTGAATTTCATAGATTTCTATTTACTTATACTAAAGTTATGGTGCGAAAACCAAGAAAAATGCTTATTTGGGCCCCTTGTTGGCTCCTTATTCCTAAACTGTTGGGATCTCATCTCCCAAAATCAATCCTAGCCTTCCTTTTGTGTTCATAAACCTTGTGTTTAAATTTCATTGATTTCTATTTACTTATACTAAAGTTATTGTGCAAAAACCAAGAATAATGCTTATTTGGGCCCTTTTTTGGCCCCTTATTCCTAAACAGTTAAAACCAAAACTCACAAAATCAATCCCAACCTGCATTTTGTGGTCATAAATCTTGTGTCAAAATTTCATAGATTTCTATTCACTTAAACTAAAGTAATAGTGCGAAAACCAAGAAAATGTTTATTTTGGTCCTTTTTGGCCCCTAATTCCTAAACTATTAGGATCAAAACTTCCAAAATCAATCCCAAACTTCCTTTTGGGGTCATAAACCTTCTGTTTAAATTTCATAGATTTCTATCTACTTAAACTAAAGTTATAGTGCGAAAACCAAAAGTATTGGGACGACAACGACGACGACGTGATACCCATATACGACCAAAAAATTAAAATTTTTGTGGGTGTATAATAATGATTCACATAATAAGTCCCATCAGAAATGTGTCTGTTGGCATTAAGAAATCATGCTGTAATACTTGTTAATACTTTTATAATAAGAATTAACAAAAACACAGTTGGGTTTTTTTGGTTTTTTTTGACAATCGAAGAAAAATGTGATTTTTAACAAGTTGGTTTGAAATTAATATCCCTTTGAAATAGTTTACAGTAAACAGTACTTGATTGACTGCAAGCAAGACATCTGACAAGTACTGAAATAACAGCAAGTCAATACTTGAAGGACTACTAACCAGATTTTTGCACAGTTCTTGAAAGACTGCAGGCAATATTTTTGAACAGTTCTTAGTTGACAGCAAGCAAGTTTTAAACAGTACTAAATGGACTGAAAGCTCCATGTTTGAACAGTATATGATTGACTGCAAACTAGATGTTTGAGCAATACTTGATCGACTTAACACCAGTTGTTTGAAAGGAACTTAATTGCCAGAAAGCCAAATGTTTGAACAGTACTTGACAGACTGCATGCCATTAATGAAAGAACAGTAATTGATCGACTGAAAGCCAGATCTTTGGAGTTCTTATTTGATTGCAATGTCAGGCCTCTACAATAACTTATTTTTCAACTTTTCCTGTAGGACAAGTACATACCAAAATTAAATTGTCCAAATGAAATTGTTACTGGTCCAATAAAATTCTATTAAAAAAAACCTTTTTACATTTTTAGTTTGATTAAAGGTCAAAATGAATTTAAACAATATAACAGAATTTGATGTTTTTCTTTTGAAATAATTTTCAAAAATATGGGTCAAGTACAACTGCGAAACTAGTCATGTCACAAGAATGAAGTTCTACTTTTCATCAATGCTAGTCTCACCAGACTCTAAACATGAGGCACCATCTGATAGGCCTGTACACTCATTGGATTTGTATTCTGTTTTGTTGAAAAAAGTTTTTTCAAATGCAATCAATAAAAAGAAGCAGATAAGCCATCATAAGATCTGATTGCCAATGAGACAACTCTCTGCAAGAGACCAAATGACACAGAAATTAACAACTATAGGTCACCATATTGCAAGTATTGATTTTTTCTACTTATGATCAAATATGATTTTGTGAATTTTATGGTAAATATAAAAAATATTTTAGTGAAATACGCATGGTATTTATTATAAGGAACAGAATAAGGTAGCAAAATGAGGTTCTGATTTGTCTTGGTCCGAAATGTCTCCTGCCTTGTCAAACTGTCTATCAATCATGTCTACTAAATATATGTCTCCTACGGTGCCAAACTGTTTACTTGGAGCTGAATCTTTTGAGGCGACGAACTGTCCTGTAAAGTTACCTTATCTACAAAGCACATCATTGATTCGGATCAGTAAGACTGGATACCTTTTACCTGTTAAAAAGTACCCGACAAAGAACCAGTTAAAAGTTATCGATTGCAAGTAAACATGTTGAGGGAAAAGGTTTTGCATTTCAATAAACAGAATACAGAAACATGTCAAATTAATATTTGTTTTCTTGTTTTTTGTTTATAATAAATTACTTTGTTCATCAAAGTTGGATTAAATTTATTTTCTGCAGAATAATTGTACTTGTCCCGACGGACAAGCTTGATACAGCTTTTACTTATCCGACCTTTTTTCCCTCAGGTACCGGACAATCGGACAAGTGTTATTGTCGAGGCTTGAATGTTTGAACAGTACTTGATTAATAGAAAGACCAATATTTGAAAAATATGGAAAGGAAAGCAAACCAGGTATTTGAATAGAACTTGATTGACAGCAGGCCAAATGATTACTGTCAGAAATATCTACAGCACTAAATATTTTTATGTTTGTACATTTGATGCTGTTGAGATCTTTAATGCTGTTTCAGTTGTTATACATTCCTTTGTTGTGTTTGAGCTTCTGATTTTGCCATTTGATTAGGGACTCTACATTTTGAATTTCCACGAGTTCAATATTTTTGTGATTTTTACTTTTTTCAGACTAAAACTAAGTAACTTATGTTCAACCCATAATTTTTTCTTAAAATGTCCTGTGCCAAGTAAGGAATATGACAGTTGTTATCAAACTGTAACAGTTCAGTGTTTCTGTTGTTCTGCTGTTTGTGCCCCTGACCCCCCCCCCCCCCCCCCCCAATTTATGACTATTGAACAGCAGAATACTACTGTTGCCTTAATTTACCTTTGAATGCATTTTTCAGCAAAGCTTATTGTTTATATCATAAAACTTGCTCTTAAAAAGTCAAAACTGTCTGTACATGTCATTAAAATGGTTAAAATACAATATAAATAAACAAAATATAAAGACAATCAATTATAAAAAAGCCATTACCCCTGCCAGAACATGCCCTCTGCCAATGACATGCGTACTTTCAAAAGCAACATAATAAATTCTGTTAGATAGTAGGTATCAAACATTCTTTAAATGAGCAGGTAAGCATACAGCTCACTTGAATTGAGGCAAAGGGAAGGAAAGCATTTAGAATTAAAAAGGAACCAATGCTGATTTTTATCTTATTTTTAAATAAACTGTTATCACAGAGATATGTCTTGCCTTTTTGTAATTTTGATTATGCAAATGTTGAAATTAAAATAGCAATACTTTAACATCTTACACAAGTTTTGCAAATATTCAAAGTCAATGAACCATGACTGAGTTACATGGCTAAACAATTTCCATGTAAATGAGATGTGCCAATGCCAATAAAACTGCATACCAAATACCTTTGACTTATTATAAGTCTTTCCCAAACCTAAATACAAACATCAACTTGTAAACTATGTAAAAGTTTCAAAGTCAATGAACCATGAAGAGGGGGTAGGGCTATATAATCTCCATGGAAACAATACTTTCAAATGTCAATAAATTTGTATACCAAATATCATTGACTTAACATTAGCAGTTCACCAAAAACTGATCTAATCGCAAACAAAGACATGTAAACTAAGATAAAATTCAAAGTCCTTAGACTTTGACTGAGGGGCGAGGCCAAATATTCTCCATGGAAATTAGATGTACCAATGCTTATTCAACTGAATACCAATTAACATTGGCCTACCACTAATGGTTCCCCTTGAACTGACCTAATCACAAACTGAGACATGTGAAATAAGCAAAAGTTTCGAAGTTAATAGACCATGACTGAGGGGGAAGGCCTAAATAATCTCCATGGAAATGAGATGTGCCAATGCTTATACAACTGCATACCAAATATGATTGACCTGACACTTGTGGTTCCCCATAAACTAGACATTGTTGACACCATCGCCGCCGATGCTGGAAACAACATACCTTTATCTCCCTATTTGACTCAATCAAGGCGAGACAAAAATATTTATGTTTTGGACTTATCCACCAAATAATATGCTATTGACCTTGTAAAATTGAACAAATACAAAATAATCAAAATGCCCTCACAGATTTGTTTAAGATACATGGCATATGTTAGAATCTGTCTTGTTCCAGTATAATTACATGAAAAAATCCACTACAGGAACTTTTTAACTAAATTAAAAACTTTCCTCCTATTTAAACAAATGACACTTAAGTTCTATAAAAACTTTAATATACATACATGAACTGAATATGCATAGTACTTTAATTTCAATTTATCAAAAGGTCTATCGACAAGTGTTTAAGGACAGAATTACATTATAATTAGCTTTGCTAGGATATACAACAGCAATAACTTTACATAATTTACTATGTTGCTTTATGAAGTACTCCCAAGTCTAGAGATAATGATTATTGCATGTCTACCTGTCTTATATATTGCCATTCTCCATGACTGGAATCACAGTCTACCAACATTACAGAATAGTATTGCACATCGACACACATGTTATCATCTGTTCGTAGCTGTTTACTCTGGGTGTAGCTGAAAACCTAACATGCGGAGAGGAAAGAACTAAAGTTATAATCAAACAAAAGTTACACCTAGTAACACAAAGGATATGTGGTTTGTATTTGTAACTTCAGTAAGAATGTCCTACATATGAAAGCATTGTATTTACCATAAAACTTCTAAGGAATTTGTTCTTCATGTAACCTGGCCAAAATGTGTTTAAGATGTAATTGATATACAATATGTAAGTATTACCATGATTACAAGTTGTTTTCAATGCTTTTAATGTCATTTGGTACAGAAAAAATAAATTTGTTAATCTTAAATCAATGCTTTATTTGTAGAATTATTTTGTCTGAAGCCACAAATAAAACTATACAAACACACATACAAAGGAACCCAAAGCATGCAAACAGCCATCTGAAATTAAGAGATAAATATATAACATCAAACATGTCTTTGTCACAGCAGTGTTTGATGATCAGAGGTGCACAGAAGCAGATGTTTAGAGAATTAATTAATTTACATGTGACATTTGAAAAACTGAATTTTGATTGGTCATCAAACACCACATGACAAGAACATATAAGAGAACAACAGTAAACAATGTTATACCTGTTGATCATATTCCCATTTTTGATTACCCCCTAAACCGTGACACTGAAATAATTTAACAGGGCCGCCTATGGCTGACACATCCAAACAAACATCATCAGTCTGTAAAGCTTTCTTTTTAGTATAAGAGAAAATCTGAAATAGGGTTAATGATAGATAACATATAATATTTAAACACAAAAGCTTACTACTCATCTAAATCATGTCTGATGGCAGTTGATTTCATTTTTATGATCATAAGAGTGCAAAAATGATTCAAATATTGTACAAATTTTAAGACATTTTAAAAATTGGGACCGGATAGGGTTTTCAAAAATAAGAAGTAATTTTTCAGTTGTTCAACAATAGTAATTATAAATGGACTCTGTCCATCCTCTAGACCTATCACATGTATTTTATCTTCTTTTAAGCCAAGTTATGATCATATCAGATTTATTTGAGAAATCTTTTTATGAGTTTCCCTATATTTCAGTTAATTTAAATCCTCATATGTTTAATTATAAAGGACTATGTTTACATCTTAGTGTTCATGTACAGTTCAGTTGCTCAGTAAAGTTTAATAAATTTCATTACAGGTTAAATAAGGACCCTTGACATGCTTAATTATCTAATATTGATGTCTTATCATTTACAATATAAATTTTATTACCAATTAATCAAGTCAGTCTTTTGAGCCAAAATATTGATAAAATGGGTAAGGGGGACAGGAAATGATTTTAACAGAAACATGACTTCCCATATCACTTTCTTTCTTTTCAAATTTCTTAGATATGTATTGTTTCAATCATTTAAAACAAAAAAGTTGAAATAATATGCATTCATTCTTAAAATCATGAAAATAGAGAAAAATCACATATTTACAAAACTTTGATAAAACTTTGTTATATAAACACCTATCTATATTTTTTTCGAGTTGAATTTATTCTGATTGGTCCACTTCATCTTTATTGAAAGTATAAAAAAAAGTTTCTAAAAAAAACTGATTTTTTTTTCACGAAATAGACCCCAAAAACTTTAGCAAAAGTTGACAAAAAAGGGTACTTTCAAAGGGCAGTAGTAAAAAAAAGTGCCCCCCATATGATTTTTTATTCACCAATTTATTTTTAGTCAAACAAACCCAAACATCAGGTTAACAAAAAAAGTTAAATTCTAGAAATGTTTGGAACCCCAAAGGTGTACATCCTTATGGGCATGCAATACAGTTTCGATCCCATAATGAAATATTGATAAAAATTTGCCTAAATGCTAATTATTTTACCCGATTTAATCAAATATGTTATAAAAATATACCTTCATGTGCTACTTTCGGTATATTTATCAATTAAAAAAAATTACATTAATAGCGACTTTTTCATGAAAACTGGTACACATAACCTTTTGACGTTATCAAACCAAATGTCATTAAAAAAAGAGGGTTCCATGAACTCATTTTCAAGTTATATCAATTTGAATGATAACAAACAATCGAAAAATGCATCTTTGCCAGATATTATGTGTGACGTAGCAAAAATAACAATTTACATTAGCAACGTCATTACCTCCCCTGTCACTGTATTATATGCCCTTAATGTGCCGAATAATCATACCCTGGCTATAAGTACTCTGTAAACAAGAAAATTATCAACTAACAATGCAATTGTTTACTTCACTTTGCTAAGAAGGGATATAAACCATGTGAATGATTCAATAAACAAACTCCTGAGAAGTAGTAATATACAATCATATTTCAATATTTCTATTTAACTTTTACAAATTTTTTTAGTAAGTAATCATATTTATTTTAACTTGGTCAGACAACGCACTATAGATTTCTACAACCACTGTAAATATATTTTTCAGATAACCAAGGGAACAACTTAGAATTATCTCTCCTTAATGATAGAACATTTGGAAAAACTATTTAAAAATCATTGGAGAATATAATGGGATATTCTTTTGTAATAATTTAAGTTAATTTCCAAATGTTATTCATTATCCGAGAACACTCTTTCTCACCAAACCATCTCTGTATCTATAACATACGCTTACCTGATTTCCTCCTTGACTATGACAGTGGACAAGTCCAGTTTTTTCACCACTTTTTCTACCCATGCTGTCTATACATTTATTAGTTGCTTTATTTCTTATCTGTAAAAAACAAATAAATCGTTCAAGTAAGTTCAAAATATTCACAAGTCTGGATTTTTTTTACTTTTTGTTTTTATTCCAAGCAAAATACATATATAACATGAGGGTTCCTAAATTTTACATGTTTTGAAAGTTTTCTTATCTTCTTTTTAAGAAATAAACAAAGGTATCCATTCTGTGTTTATTTTTTATATATGTCATCTTCCTTTCTATAGAGAACAACAATTTAAGTTGCATCCATAATGAATCACAGAAAAATGTTTGAAATTAACTCCCTACAATAAAGATTTACTTTAAAACATTTCCCCATTCAAAAGTAATGTGTACTCTCCCACAAAACATTACTTCTTTACTCATACCAACCTCTCCCAGTGCAAAATAATCTAATGGTAACTGTGACTCAGGGTAAACATTTTCTAGGTACCATCTAAAACTTTTACATTGTAGTCTTTTTCTCATACTTTGTCTTTCTTTCACATCTCCATAGCTGGTACTTCTAACACCTAGAAATAAAACAAAAATAGCACAAGTTTAAAAAGAAAAGAATGCATCTGTATGCATGAATTAATAGCATTAATTTGATAAAAGAGATGTATATTGCCATGAAATGATTCATAGTTTTTTTTCTAAAACAAGATCGATACAGAGTCCAAATTACATAGAACTGGTTGGAAGAACTACTATCTGAGCTATATGAATGAGAAAATGTGAGAATAAACAATGTGAATTACAAATGAAGCAATAAAAATTAATGAATATTACTGTAGTTCAGACAATTCTCACACTGAAGACTGTATTATCTTGACAGCACTATAGCCAGACGAGTGTATTATCTTGACAGCACTATAGCCAGACGAGTGTATTATCTTGACAGCACTATAGCCAGACGAGTGTATTATCTTGACAGCACTATAGCCAGACGAGTGTATTATCTTGACAGCACTATAGCCAGACGAGTGTATTATCTTGACAGCACTATAGCCAGTTATAATTTATTCATAGCTAGACTTTTATGATATGTAGGTTTGTTTTACATTTTGGTAAGTATCTGAATATAAACTTAATTTGGACATTCAGGATCAAATGCAGCTTGACTTATGAAGAAAAGAAACTGTTGAAGTGTAGGATGACCAAAAATAGGTACACACTGATAACCTCAACTCTACATGAGCCATTAGTTTCTGACTCTGGCATATTACATACCTGGATTAATTTTATAAAAGAAGTCTTTATATTCATCCATCCAAACTTCTACAATTCTCTGTGTGTTGTGATTGATAATTCTAGCCACACCCCCTGGCCATGAATAAGGTGATGTTTTACGGAAGACATGGCCCACTCTGGAACAGGTAACAATATACACTTTGCCTCCACACATCCATACCTAGGGAATAATCAGATATCACATATTTGTTACGAATACGTTACGTTTTGCATATGTAATAACCTCAAAATTGCATGGGGCAAAAAAGAGTATATTGGTTATTGTGCCTTGATTTCAAATATTGTGACGTCATTGTTTCATTAATGACAATTGAAAACACTTTAATGATAAAATGTTTCATTTTATCCGTTATGTCTCATTAAATTGTTTCAATTGATTTTTTTCTCTCTCATTTCTGTAGAACTTAAATGTGATAAATAGATTATAACATATCTTTTCCATATTGGCCCTGGTATCATCCCTTGGCCCATATCAGCCCACAGCTACAGCCTCAAGCAGATATGGGAGTCTGGGGCCCATATGGAAAAGGGCATGTTATAATCTTCACACATTAAATGATTTATTTTTTTATTCGCTTTGTTCTTGATAGGCACGTACTGAACATACTGAAGAGACAGAAGGCCCCTGCAGACAGCAATCAACTTCATTACTATGTCATCTATATAAAATATCATTTATCAAGAGCACTTATTTGGAAATCATTTACAGTAAAAAGTATGTCTGGTCTGTATTTTGCATTCATTTAAAAAAAGGTGTCATATTACTCCTTGTATACTGTATATTTTGTTTTGTATATCACTTCATAAGTGTATCTATAATCTACTAAATAAGGATACTTTGCCTATTACTATGTTTCAACTTACCCTGAATGACATTTCTAAATTCTCCCCTCCCCATATGTCCATTCCTTCATCATAGGATCCTATCTCATAAAAGTATTCTCTGCTTATAGAAAATAGTCCTCCTGCCATTGTAGGTGTTCTAAAAGAGATATATCAATAGTGTCAGATAAAAAGATTCAATAAACAAGTTAATCTTTGTACTATAAAATGAGCCTGTCTATTTTAGTTACATTTGTTGACAACTTCAATATTTATATTAACATCCATTTATTTTTTCTATTAAAATAAACGCTATCCATGTTTTTGATCAGGTTAACTTACCATCCTAATGTCATCAATGATTGATATATACTCATATAATGCTTCAAGTTTTCAGTATTCTGTAGCGCGTACAAATAGTTATATAGTTATCGTTAAAGAAAACAAAACAGTTATTTCATTAAATTTAAAACTTAAAAAAAAAAAGTTAAGAATATTCCAACATACAAGAAAGAAAAAAATACATGTGTTCGAGATACAATGAGATCCTATGTTTTCCGGATTTGTTGCAATGCAGATTTTGTAAAACTGTATAGATTGTAATATTCTATTAACATGATTAACCACTTTTGAAACTTAGGCCAAAAAAAAATATATGTTTGTTTCCTGTTTCCAGACCGACCCTAACTCAAACCCCCGGCCCTAGATCTTTTTATTCAAATCCAGAAAAAAACAGAAAAAAATCGTTTGGTCCGATCCAGATCCGTATCTTACTATGCCCAAATAATCAAAATGGCTGCTCCCAGCACAAAGTGCTGCAAGTAAGATTTAAAAAATTATTCAATTAAAGCTTCTTTAAAGGGATGAAATTATTTTGGGGTACAGGACCCTAACCAAACATGACATTTGATTGACTGCAAGTCTGACAGGGAGTGCAAAAAAAAATAAAAAAATCCTCACCTACCGACCCTGATTTATTTGCTTTGGCAGTAGGAAACAGACATACATTTTTTTTTGGCCTTATAATAAGTTTATCTTGTTGATCCCATGGTTCGTTTGATATTTCACACACAGGGATAAACCTATTTGGGATAGTTGTACCTTTTAGAGTTTTTGTTAACAACCAATTGTGCAATAAACTGAATAATTATTAAAAAAACAAAAAAAAACAAAAAAAAACTATCTAGACAATATAATCTACAGATTTTTTTAAAATTTGCTTTTGAAAGTTCTACTTCAAACTTTGATTTGCCAAAAGACTTTTAAGTCATAGTGTGATTCAGAGCTTTAGAGTAGAAGCATTGTTTATAAGTTTCATTACATTTAGTTGAGGCAAACTTAAGTTAGAAAATGGAAAAGAAAAAAACATAAGCATTTTTTCAATTTGTAAAGGGACATAACTCTATAATAAAGGTAAAGCCACCCACATTCAAACGTGATCTTTGTTTTGTAGTAATAAGAATTGGGTATAAGTTTCATAACATTTGGTTGAGGCAAACTAAATTTAAAGAACAAAACCAATTGTGAGACGTACAGACAGATGGACATACAGACAAGGGTAAAACTCTGCTATGGCGGGTCATAAAAAATCAATTAAAATAAGAGTAATTTATATCTAATATGTAACAAACCTTGTTGGGTTACTCCTTTCTCCACCTCTCCTGTCCAACTCTCTCTGAGGAACTGGGTACCAGCGGAAATTTAATTTCCAATTAAACCCTCCCCATGTCATATCTGATCCAGGAATGTATTCAAATGTATCATCACTGATCACATCAATAATGGGACATACAACTGCAGTTCTGTAATAGAAAAGATATCACTGATCACATCAATAATGGGACATACAACTGCAGTTCTGTAATAGATATATATCACTAATCACATCAATTATGGGACATACAACTGCAGTTCTGTAATAGATATATATCACTAATCACATCAATAATGGGTCATACATATATATCACTAATCACATCAATAATGGGTCATACAACTGCAGTTCTGTAATAGATGTATATCACTAATCACATCAATAATGGGTCATACAACTGTAGTTCTGTAATAGATATATATATATCACTAATCACATCAATAATGGGACATACAACTGCAGTTCTGTAATAGATATATATCACTAATCACATCAATAATGGGACATACAACTGCAGTTCTGTAGTAGAAAATATATCACTGATCACATCAATAATGGGACATACAAATGCAGTTCTGTGATAGAAAAGATATCACTAATCACATCAATAATGGGAAATACAACTGCAGTTCTGTAATAGAAAGATGTCACTAATCACATCAATAATGGGAAATACAACTGCAGTTCTGTATTAGAAAGATATCACTAATCACATCAATAATGGGAAAAACAACTGCAGTTCTGTAATAGAAAGATATCACTAATCACATCAATAATGGGACATACAACTGCAGTTCTGTAGTAGAAAAGAAATCACTAATCACATCAATTATGGGACATCTGCAGTTCTGTAATAGAAAAGATATCACTGATCACATCAATAATGGGACATACAACTGCAGTTCTGTAATAGAAAAGATATCACAAATCACATCAATTATGGGACATACAACTGCAGTTCTGTAGTAGAAAAGATATCACTAATCACATCAATTATGGGACATCTGCAGTTCTGTAATAGAAAAGATATCACTGATCACATCAATAATAGGACATACAACTGCAGTTCTGTAATAGAAAAGATATCACTAATCACATCAATAATGGGACATACAACTGCAGTTCTGTAGAAGAAAATAAATCACTAATCACATCAATTATGGGACATCTGCAGTTCTGTAATAGAAAAGATATCACTAATCACATCAATTATGGGACATACAACTGCAGTTCTGTAATAGAAAAGATATCACTAATCACATCAATTATGGGACATACAACTGCAGTTCTGTAGTAGAAAATAAATCACTAATCACATCAATAATGGGACATACAACTGCAGTTCTGTAATAGAACAGATATAACTTATCACATCAATAATGGGAAATACAAATGCTGTTCTGTAATATAAAATATATCACTAATCACATCAATAATGGGACATACAACTGCAGTTCTGTAATAGAAAAGATATCACTAATCACATCAATTATGGGACATACAACTGCAGTTCTGTAATAGAAAAGATATATCACTGATCACATCAATTATGGGGCATACAACTGCAGTTCTGTAATAGAAAAGATATCACTGATCACATCAATTATGGGACATACAACTGCATTTCTGTTATAGAAAAGATATCACTAATCACATAAATAATGGGACATACAACTGCTGTTCTGTTATAGAAAAGATATCACTGATCACATCAATTATGGGACATACAACTGCAGTTCTGTAATAGAAAAGTCATCACTGATCACATCAATAATGGGACATACAACTGCAGTTCTGTAATAGAAAAGATATCACTGATCACATCAATTATGGGACATACAACTGCTGTTCTGTTATAGAAAAGATATCACTAATCACATCAATAATGGGACATACAACTGCAGTTCTGTAATAGAAAAGATATCGCTGATCATATAAATAATGGGACATACAACTGCTGTTCTGTAATAGAAAAGATATCACTAATCACATCAATAATTGGACATACAACTGCAGTTCTGTAATAGAAAAGATATCACTGATCACATAAATAATGGGACATACAACTGCTGTTCTGTAATAGAAAAGATATCACTGATCACATCAATAATGGGACATACAACTGCAGTTCTGTAATAGAAAAGTCATCACTGATCACATTAATAATGGGACATACAACTGCAGTTCTGTAATAGAAAAGATATCACTGATCACAACAATTATTGGACATAACAACTGCTGTTCTGTAATAGAAAAGATATCACTGATCATATAAATAATAGGACATACAACTGCAGCTCTGTAATAGAAAAGATATCACTGATCACATCAATAATGGGACATACAACTGCAGTTCTGTAATAGAAAAGATATCACTGATCATATAAATAATGGGACATACAACTGCAGTTCTGTAATAGAAAGATATCGCTGATCACATCAAGAATGGGACATACAACTGTTGTTCTGTAATAGAAAAGATATCACTAATCACATCAATAATGGGACATACAACTGCAGTTCTGTAATAGAAAAGATATCACTGATCATATAAATAATGGGACATACAACTGCAGTTCTGTAATAGAAAAGATATCACTGATCATATAAATAGTGGGGCATACAACTGCAGTTCTGTAATAGAAAAGATATCACTCATCACATAAATAATGGGACATACAACTTCAGTTCTGTAATAGAAAAGATATCACTGATCACATCAATTATGGGACATACCACTGCTGTTCTGTAATAGAAAAAGATATCACTGATCACAACAATAATGGGACATACAAAGCAGTTCTGTAATAGAAAAATATCACTAATCACATAAATAATGGGACATACAACTGCTGTTCTGTAATAGAAAAGATATCACCGATCACATCAACTATGGGACATACAACTGCTGTTCTGTAATAGAAAAGATATCACTGATCACAACAATAATGGGACATAACAACTGCAGTTCTGTAATAGAAAGATATCACTAATCACATAAATAATGGGACATACCACTGCAGTTCTGTAATAGAAAGATATCACTGATCACATAAATAATATGACATACAACTGCTGTTCTGTAATAGAAAAGATATCACTGATCACATCAATTATGGGACATACAACTGCAGTTCTGTAATAGAAAGTCATCACTGATCACATCAATTATGGGACATACAACTGCAGTTCTGTAATAGAAAAGTCATCACTGATCACATCAATAATGGGACATACAACTGCAGTTCTGTAATAGAAAAGATATCACTAATCACATCAATTATGGGACATACAACTGCAGTTCTGTTATAGAAAAGATATCACTGATCACATCAATAATGGGACATACAACTGCAGTTCTGTAATAGAAAAGATATCGCTGATCATATAAATAATGGGACATACAACTGCAGTTCTGTAATAGAAAAGATATCACTGATCACATCAATTATGGGACATACAACTGCAGTTCTGTAATAGAAAATATATCACTGATCACATCAATAATGGGACATAAAACTGCTGTTCTGTAATAGAAAACCGATCACTATTCACTTGTTTCTTGTTCACAGTGTTGACTGCTGTACCCCTATTTTGACAATTTTACCTATTATGTCTGTTTGTTTTATTCACGCATCGTTTGCAATAAAATGGAATTTGATGTGACTGTCATACAATAAAAAGTTCCAAAAAGTATAGCCAAATCTGTGAAAGGCATCAGAGCTTTGCCATGTTGCATATTATAAGGGAGATACATTTCTTAATATATTATATTTTGTAACATTTTGTAAAAGCAAGTCATACAAGTGAGAGGTTTAGTGCTATAAAACCAGGTTTAATCCACCAATTTCTTCCTAAGAAAATGCCTGTACCAAGTCATGAATACGACAGTTGTTGTCTTTTTGTTTGATGTGTTTGTGCTTTTTAATTTGCCAATTGATTAGGGGCTTTCCCTTTTGAATTTTCCTCAGAGTTAAGTATTTTTGTGATCTAACTTTTTTCTATAATTAATATTCCATTGTAAGGACTAAGGAATGGATACACACATTAAATCTGCCATTGGTACTTTGATTAATAATTAACTTCCTTACCTATCTTTGTGTATTTCTGATAGAAGTGGTTCAAGCCATCCCTCTGTACATTCACAATGGGCATCCAGAAAAGTAATGACCTTCCCTTTAGAAGCTGCAGCACCTGTTTTAATGGAATACACATAAATTGTACAGAAACATTGCTTACAGTAAATAGGCAAACAATTTCATGTTATATATAGTATACACTTATAATTCATTTGTTTAAAGGAAAATCAGTAGTCTAATGTACCAAGAATTCAATTATTTCTTACAGAAAATAGCCTGAATGTATATTTTTTTTAAACAATTTAGCTGTACTTCAACTTTCTAATTTTATAACTTTAGTATTCAAGACAATCAAGGCAAACATCAGAAACCAGAGCAAGTTATTTGGTAACTTAACATGAAAAAGTGACGCCCTACTTCGAAAACTTGGTTCTTCTAACTAACATTGCACATTTAAAGTGTGTAAGATTTAATCTCAACTTTAAGCTTTCATCTCTATAATAAAGATACAATATCACACTTTTCTTAAAGCTTAGCTTTAGTCATAAATCTCAGAACTGAATCTGAATACATTCTTTTAGTACGGTGACCTAATGTTTGTGTCATTTGGTCTCTTGTGAAGAGTTTTCTCATTGGCAATCATTCCACATCTTCTTTTTTTTTATATATATATGTACCTGAAATCTATGCACATGCATGTTATGCATCCTCTTATTGTAGTTATTCTTATTACCTTACTTTGTGTAAATACTTCGAGTAAACACGATAACATGTATAAATGTTGAATTATTTTGAAACACATAAACACCATTAATTTTTAGAATATATGAAGTGTTTTAAAAACCCCTTTATTTTTCAATATTTTCTTAAAACCCTGTGTTTTACATAAATCAACTATTTACAGTAATACTAACCTTTCAATCTGGCTCTTATTAAACCAGTTCTTGATTCTGATCTTAAAACATAAGTCCTAACTGGTAATTTTGCTACATAGTCATCTAGCTGTTGTCCTAAATGCTCTGTAAAAAGTAACACAATATATTGCATTTGTTTTAATGAGTCTGAAGTCTCCATCCTAATCAGACAGTAGAACTATAACTGTCAGGTATTTTACTTCATTTGTATTATAAATAGAATTAAAGCCTTCAAATGTCCCCTGCCAATCAGATATCTTAATTATATCTTCATCATGTTTTTCAAAAGTTTTTCATAAAAATCCTATAAGGAATATAGGCTTCAGAGGTCTTATAATGCAGTCTTTCATTTAAAGTATATTTCTAAGGGGTAAAATCCTTAGCAATAGTTGATCATCACTAATTTCATAAAAACAAATTTATGTGACTTATTTTTTCTAGTAAATTAAAGACATCACCTTGGCCACAAAAACTTAGCATTGGTCAGTGAACCATTTAATGAGACATGTAAACCTTGCAAGTATATCATATATAGAATGATAGACCAAAGAAAGATATTGATTTACTGAGTGAAAAATTTACATTCATTCATTTTTTAAAGCAAGCAGTCACTGAACCATGAAACGAAGTACATGTAAAGGACAATGGACACATGACTGATGGAAATTAAGGAACATAAGGCTTCAGCATATTTACAAAGTGAGAAGTATCCAGGATTTTCCCTCCTTACACCGAAAGCCTTTTTTTAAAATAGTTTACACCACTACCTTATTAACAGTGTTACCTATGTCTTACAATCTGTCACAGGCAACACAAAAAAATAAATAAAAAGTGCAACTTGTCCATTAACTTTTAAATCAGCCATACATATTTATAACCTGTTTTAAATAATTCTGTGTTGTATGATAAATAATAATAAGCTAGTATCAAACCTCACAATATTTCTCATTATTACCATATAATAAAATAATTTGTGCGTAGAACAAATAAGAAATGTGAACACACCATAAGCACCCACGCTTATTGTTAGTAGCTAAAACCCAAACAGGATAAAATCTAAAATTAGTACCAATAACTACATACAATTAGTATCAATAACTTAATACTTAGTATCAATAAATATTAAAATATAATTAGTACCAATGACTAACCTATTAAATATATCTAATGTTAATTAGTGAATATCAGATTTTTCAAGGTTTTCTTTGTCTATAAGGATGGACCATATAACTATAAAAAACAGAAATGTCTAAGGTCTGTACAAAATTATTAATCATTAGGTATATATGTTAGATTTTATAAAAAAAAAAACATTCCCTATTAACTTTCAAATTCATCATAAAGTTTAAAAAAGAATCAATAAAAAAAGGAAAAAAAGTCCAATACAAAACTTATAAAATGCATGCTATCAATTTAAACACAATAAAACTGAAAATTTAAAGCAAAATAGGACCATTGACAGTTCATTGTGAAATGGAAAACAAACATTTACATTAACAAAAATCAAATTTAAAAAAAAGCACAAAAAAATTGAACTGTAATCTGTGAATCATAGGTGAATAGAGGTATATCTATGCTTGACTCAGGCTGAACACAAGTGCTTCACACTGGGTGTTTCTCAAAGCAAACAGAGATATCTATAGAGCCACTTAAAGCAGCACACAGGACCTGTGATAAGCATGATAAGGTGTATGTCAAACTAAACTTAACATTAATCAGTAAAGACTATTATAATTAAAATAGTAATCTTTCAAAATCTATTAAATAGTAAACAAGTCATTTTGTTTACAGGTGCCATTTCAGCATATATTGTATAGAAAATAATTCAGAGTTAAAAAAAAATGGCTGACAAATGTTTAATAATTGGAATAATGGCAAACTTTAGCATTGAACTAGTTTATGTATAATAAATATGTGTGTATGGTTAATATATAATGCTAACCCTATATCACCTCTAAGAAAGAAACAATGGCATTTAAAACCTGCCTACTTACCCATATGGGCCTTTGTATTATCTATAATATTATAAGTCTTTCTTGCAAATCTTGTAAATTGTTTCAATATTCTAAAAGTATGCTCTTCTGTAGCTTGTCATTGTGTTTAAACAAAGTCATGTTTTTATCCCAATAAAGCATGAAGTATGTGTGCTGGATATTACAATTGTAATGTCAGTTTTAATTTGAATTGTGCTAGAGGTCAAAATTAACAAATTGTTTGAAGATGCTAATAATGAAATTTAAAATTAATCCTTAACAAAGTCAGGCTGTTTGTATACTTTCACTTTCATATTGTAAAACTGTTGTTTTTTTCAAAATTTTTCTTATCAAATAAAAGACTACCATGCCAAATATTCTTAAAAAGGTATGCTTTGAACAAAGAGTTGTGAATTTTAAAAGCAGAATCAATACATTTCTCTCATGTACATGTAGCATTATATTTGTAAATATTCAACACCTTGCTTTTAAAAGCTCAGTATACATATAAGATTGCTATTAAAGACTGATTTCTTGATTCAATATTTTGGAACTTTTAAAAAAGGGGTCAAAGAGTCCTACGGCTGCAAATCTACATTTAAATCTCTTTCAGCAATATCCAACAAAAATCTATCATGTATGAATTTTAAAGTCAACGTTTCTTAAATATTTGTAATACATAAACTAAACACATAATATTTTTTGCCTAATGGCTGCTGAAAACTAAAAAACACAGAACTCAATCAGCTGAGAAAAATAATGTCATCTTTAAGCAGCATATTTCTCTTATTGTCATAAGAACATAAGGCTAAACAATCACAATTATGATACAGACAACTAGACTATTTACCTCTTTCACTGGCATCATCCACCAGTATAATTTCTTCTAAATATTCTACTGGAGATCTGTTTATAATACTGTGTACAGTACGTAATAACGTTGACCAAGCTTCGTTATGGAAAACTATTACTACACTCGTTTTCGGTAAACCTGTAGGATAGGACTTTCTTTTACAACTGAAAATACAAGTGTTTGAATATACTTTTACACTGGTATTTTGTAATGTTTGTTACACATGAACATTGACTCTAATTCTGGATTTCCATAAAAAATATTGAAAGAAAAAAAAACCCACTAATGTTCATCCAAATGACCAAGTATTTGATTAACTCTTTTTTCTAGAGGTTATTGTTGGGAAAATTCAGCCTTAGCACTCACAAACTTTCTAGATACGCCTTTAGTAGATCTTTGTCAAATAAACCTACAAGTTACACATGTTTTGCAATTAACCTTTCCAACCCTAGGCAAGATACAAACTATTGCCTGGATAACTTACCCGTCCATTCTATAATCAGGCAAACTTCTATTTAAAGACATCATATCGCTGGCCAGTAAATTAAACTGATTAATCTTAAACTTTTCCTTTGATTCCGCCTGCTTATCTTGAGGTATGACCACAGCTTTACCCATCTCTCCTGGTCCTGTTGGGTTCCGCCTCAATATATCTGACAAAATATAATTAGGATAATGTGTTCATTTTCTTCATATTTATATTGGTATATATGTGGATAAACGTGACTATCTTAGTTTCACAAAAGAATGATTTTAATAAATATGCTTCATATAGCTGTGTCATTTCATTTATTAAATGGATGTTTAAAACAAGTTAAGTTGTATTTTAACAATGATTCAGTGATTAATACAATATTGTTACAGTGATTACCAAATTTTGCAGCAACTAACTAGCTAAACATATTTAAATTTGGAAATTATATAAAATGTATTATTATCTACATGATCTAGCAGTACCACACTAAAGGAGAGGTATGATAAAAGCCAGAATTTGGTCCCTGAAATCGTGAAAAAAAAAAATCATCAATTCCCACTTTAGTGATCTAAATAATAACTGGGTCAATTTAGATCACTAAACAGCAGATTCATCATTGTCATTTGTGATTTGAATAAGACCCAGAGTCACCTTTAACACATAAATTTTCAGTTGAAAATCGTTCAATGCAAATATAAATTTTGAGCAATTACCTCAAACAAAAAGATTATTTTTATATGAAAATCTTACATGAGTGATGACTTATATGACTAATAAAATGCAGCAGCAAAAATCTTGTTAGATAAAGCTTATACATGTATAAAAGTTCTGTTCGGAGTAGTAAGTGTTTGCAAAAACTTGATTAAACACATAAGAAAAATATTAAAATAATGGGTTCAGACTAGTATTTTTAGAAAAAAATTTGGTGCCGACTGTCATACATAAATTCATGGTACATGTATCTAAATATGGTTTAAAAAATAAGTATACTTTGACAGTTATTTTAAGTGTAACAAATGTCTAAAACAAATATGTAAGACAAAATTCAAATATTTGAGTATCAAAATGGAGACTTGTGTATATAATGTCAACTCATGCTGGATATTATTCCATAGATTTATTGCACTTAGTGATATTTCATTTCAAGGAGCAAAAGGGTCTTATCATACCACCAGTTTAGCAAAACCCTAAGAACAAAATATTTTAAACCCTTGTAAGGTCCCACTCATATGCATTACCAAATTAACATCTTATTATTATTTGTCTTTTATTTTTCTTCCTAAGAAAACATCAAACGTCATCTCTTCACATGTTCAGCTGTGTGCTATAAATAAATCTCATGTCAAGTGTTGAGGAATACAAAATAGCAAGAAGTTTATATAATGCAATATAAAAATCCTTAGGACAGCTGATATTTTTGATTTTTTGTCACTTTCTTTTATAAATTCCCTCCATACAAAAATACACCACACCCATCACCATATGGGAGTACAATAATTGTTACTTCCAACATGCAAATCATTAAGCCACCTTGCTTGGGATACCTACGTTGTTTTTTCTCCGGTAAAGGAGAAATCCAAATGCTTCTTGCTTCAAAAGATTTAATTTCTGGGTCTGAAAATATGAATTGGACAAAGGAAACAAATTCAAACATTTCATTTTCTGAATGACTTGCTTCAAATGTTTGTATATATGTATATATTAACCCATTAGAAAATAAAACTTAATTGGTTGTAGAACATGTACCCCACCCCTCAGGCTCACATTCTTAGAAACCGCATATATAGCATGTATAGTAAACTTTTTAAATCCTACTAAATAATTTAAATTTTGGTGTAAATTAATCAGGACAAGGGAGGATACATTATCTGCTGCAAAAGGCCTTTTAAAAATCAGATTTCTGTTTGAAGGTTGAACCACTACTTCAAAATCGTGATGATTGTGAATTCCACAAAATACAACAATGTCTGGTATACGCAGTTTGAATGACAAAAATGTATATGATTTACATACTGTCGACTGTACATCATCATGATCATATGTACATTGTGTACAGTATATCTGAACATGTATATTCTTAGAAGCTGGAAATACAAACACAAAAAACTTAATTCTGAAATATAAAAACAAACATATAAAAAGCAACAACTCATCTATAGACCACAAGTAAACATGGTAAATGCAAGCACATAAATTTACATACTTTTAGGCAGAATTTTTTCAAAAAATCCTTTTTCTTCTTTTTTGTGTTGTTTTGTATTGTCTTTATTATTACAATCACTAGAGTTTCCCATAGCAGCACAGTCAGTGTAATACATGAGTAGAATGACATCTATCAGGAACCACACCAAGGATGTGGCCAAGATGATTTTACAATACTGCAGTTTTCTGTTGCTGATCATCATTCTGAATATTAAGGTCTGTTAGATTGGTTTTTATCTTAAGTTATAACCTCATGTCATGTTGACCTACAAAAGAAAGTGTAATTCATTATGTTTTCAATTGAAGCATTTAATTAAGTACATGAATATCAATTGTTCTTTCAATTTCTTAACCTGCAACAATTGTCATATATGAATACATTGTGTATATTTCATGACCTCATATATCAACATGATCAATGACAAATAAAAGTGCAAGTGTGGTTCTAGTTACATGTACAACCTGAAAACATGAAAAAAGGGTTGGTAATTTAGAAATGATTTTTTTGGCATTGTCAAAATCCTGGGAAAAATCATGTGTTTACCATGTGTACTGAGTCAGATTCTGGTAATCCTACATTCCTACTGCAAGTTCACCTATTTTCAAAAAATTGTGTTGTAAAATAAATAGATATGTTATATTTTTTGTTGATTTTGCATGTTTAGCCATAGTGGATACATTTTTGTACTTCTATCAGAAATTCAGATGTCAGTGGATTTAACTATTCCACAAAATGGGATTGTTTGAAAATTGTTTGTCAGAAATCATTCAAAAAGAATTAAAAGTTCTAGGGTCTGTAACTGGATCCACACATGTATACATTTTTGATCGGCCCTATAATGCTTTATAAGTTAAGTATAAAGGCACATGGGAAAACATGTTTCAGTGAAATTCAATTTATATTATCATAATAAAATATATAAATCTTTCATCAAGATGTATCTTAATGTTACTAGGAGATAAATGTTCAATCTTGCTGCTTATTTTGTTTGAACTTCTGACAACCAGATGCTCCGCAGGGCGCAGCTTTATATGACAGCAGAGGTTGAACCCTGAACGGTAGGGGCAAGTATGGACACAACATTCAAGCTGGATATGTACAGCTCTAAATTTGGATTGTGATTGACACAGCATAGGTTTCTGACACAAAATGAATGTGGTCTAATGAACTTAAAATTTTTGTTTTGCCTTTGAGCAATTCACTATGCTGTTGAATATTAATCCTCTCAAAAAAATGTTTGAAGAAATTTACTTTTTATTTATGAAATCTGAACATTTGAACCCCCCCCCCCTCCCCAATTTTTTTTCACATCCCTTTCTCTTATTCCAAAACTGATCTCAATTCAAATTTCTAACGGGGTTTGCAACAATAACTACTCATTTAAATACATCATAAAATATTAAAATGTAAAAAAGTGCTTGTTATCACTGAAAGATTGTTCTAATTTATCAGTTTGTAGTATAAGTGAATATACATTGTATATTGTATAAGACAATGATTTAAGTTGATTCAACTTCTATTCTGGACAAAGAAAGATAACTCCAATTGAAAATTTCTTGCTAATTTGCACAATATTGTGCAATTAGATATTTCTTGCTATTGCGCAATACTGTGCGATTGAAAATACAAGTTTGCTATTGCACAATACTGTGCAATTGAAGATTTCTTGCTATTGCGCAATACTGTGCAATTGAAGATTTCTTGCTATTGCACAATACTGTGCAATTGAAGATTTCTTGCTTTTGCTGAATATTGTGCAATTGAAAATTTCTTGCTTTTGCACAATACTTAATATAATAATTTTGGATCCTAATTTGGACCAACTTGAAAACTGAGCCAATAATAAAAAATCTAAGTACATGTACATGTCTGGATTCAGCATATCAAAGAAGCCCAAGAATTCATTTTTTGTTAAAATCCAACTTACAAAAAAAAAATGTAGTTTAAAGTCATAAGAAACCTCAAATAAAAAAAAAATAATGCATATTTGTTTTTATAACTCAATGGATAGTTTTCATTATTAAACTTATGTCCATATACTTTTTTCTGAAGATTTTTTTTTTTAATTTATTCATATTTAGAAGAAGTTTACTTTTTTTAATATTTTCTCGTAAAAATTCGGTGATAACAATAAGCATGAATGTCCTTAAACTTAACTATTATCTGAATTTACATGTTAAACACATGCTCAATTTCCATGTTTTAGTTGATTTTTTGTCGATTGTTGACAAACAGGTGACAATCGTTAAACTTTGGCTTCAAAACACAAACTTTTAATTACCTGCCATATTTTCACAACAACACTGACCGATTGAAAAAAAATTGACAATTATACGAAATTTACACAAAAAAAATGATAAATATGTGCACAGAAGACTAAGTTTATTATGTTTGTATGCATTGGTTCAAGAATTGGAAGAACATTATTTTTCACCGGTCACTCGTTTCTTATTTTTAATTTTGGACCCTTTGGACTTTATTGTAGACCAATTTGAAAACGGGACCAAAAATTAAGAATCTACATACACAGTTGGATTTGGCATATCAAAGAACCCCAATTATTAAATTTTTGATGAAATCAAACAAAGTTTAATTTTGGACCCCGATTTAGACCAACTTGAAAACTGGGCCAAAAATAAAAAGTTGAAGTACATTTTTAGATTCAGCATATCAAAGAACCCCTAGGATTCAATTTTTGTTAAAATCAAACTAAGTTTAATTTTGGACCCTTTGGACCTTAATGTACACAAAAATTAAGAATCTACATACAGTTAGATAGGCATATCAAAGAACCCCAATTATTCATTTTTTTATGAAATCAACAAAGTTTAATTTTGGCCCCTTATTCCTAAACTGTTGGGTCCAAAACTCCCAAAATCATTCCCAACCTTCCTTTTATGGTCATAAACATTAAACATTGTGTTTAAATTTCAAAGATTTCTATTTAGTTATACTAAAGTAATGTTGCGAAAACCAAGCAACCGCTTATTTGGGCCCCTTTTAGGCCCCTAATTCCTAAACTGTTCGTACCTCAACTCCCAAAAATCAATCCCAACCTTTCTTTTGTGGTCATATAGCTTGGGTTTAAATTTCAATGATTTCTATCTACTTATACTAAAGTTATAGAGCGAAAACCAAGAAAATGCTTATTTGGGCCCTTTTTGGCCCTTATTCCCAAAATGTTGGGACCACAACTCCCAAAATCAATCTTAACCTTCCTTTTGTGGTCATAAACCTTGTGTTAAAATTTCATAGATTTTCTATTCACTTTTACTAAAGTTAGAGTGCAAAAACTAAAAGTCCTCAGACTTTTTAATTTTTGCGGTCGTATAAAAAGTCAAGACAATGGTAACTTCATGTACTTTCTATTTGATTAGGATTTTTTTGTTAAAAATCATGAGAAGCTATTAATTTCCTGTAATTTAGTACCAAGAGCACAGGATCTCATATTTTCCCAAAAAAAGCTGCAATTGGAAGATCATTACCATCCAATTTTTTTGAGTTGTTCATATATGAATGAGTTACATGTACACATATATACATTTGATTACATGAAAGCCAGCCAGATAATAAAAGTGGCACATATTTCAGCATTTATTGGGTAGAACATAAATCTAGGGTGCTCGCATAAAGAAGCTTAACTCCTAAAAAAAATGTCCTTTAATAGGAGCACGACTTATCAACATTGCAGGATATGTTAGTTTCAGCTCAGCCTGAGGCCAATTATAGTCGCCGTCAGCTGAAATTCGTAGCGGTTATCAATTAAAATAGTCTAAACTATCAACCACGTTCACTAGAGATATAGTTTTTCACATTCCATTCATAAATCGCAAAAAGAAAAACCACTACTGACCTACCTTTTAAGTGATTGCACTGTGATAATCCTGACCTTCACATTTTACAAGACTATTTTGAATGGTGGAATCCGCCATTGTTTTTTCCAGAAGTGTTCCCCTGGAGTTCAATTTCATAACATTTGCATAAAGCGCGGGAAACAGTTTCACATCAATGAAAAGAACATTTCAGGAAACTGCGTAAATGACGAATTTAACATGTAAACAAATGATCCTCATAGAAACGAAGATGGCGGAATTACAATGGAAAACATTCTGGAAAATGTGAAGGTCAGGATTATTACAGTGCGATCACTTAAAAGGTAGGTCAGTAGTGGTTTTTCTTTTTGCGATTTATGAATGGAATGAGAAAAAATATATCTCGAGAGAACGTGGTTGATAGTTAAGATTATTTTTACCGATAACCGCTACGAATTTCAGCTGACGGCGACTATAGTTACATGGGAAATTTGCTTGAAAAAAAAACAGGTATTTGTAACCAATTCCTGCATTTTTATTTGATATCAACCAATATTTAGATGAGTTATAAACCAATTGTTTTAAACAGCTCATCAGGAGCACTGGCCTCTTTTCTAGGAACATACATGCTCTGAATATCTACCCGGTGCGAACGGAAAAATAACGAAAAAATAAGTGAAGACTGAAGTCTTGGTTATGTTGTTGATGATGTATTCGTGTATGTTAGGCTCTCTGTTAAGCAAGCTAATGCTTCCAATGCAATTTTAATGCTAAAAGGGAACAAATCAAAAAGTTAGGAAATTGACTATCAAAACTTACAACAAACTAATCATTAAGTTTATGCGGACGTATTTTTTCCACGTCCGCGGTTCGACTTCTAAACAGGAAGTGACGGTCTATTGTTTCTAATCTGCAGTTAATAAATCTCAAAATTAAAATAAAAATAAAAAACATTCATTACATACAAGGTTTAAAAAATCTATATTCACTTAATACTCGGATTTATAAACGTTATAAACGCTAGTTAATTACAGTTCATATTTTGTATATACATACAACACCAATGATTAAAGTAAGGTAATATTACACCACAACGTACCACTAATATAGGGCAATAATTGTAAATGCTGAGACAACTATTTACCTGTTTACTAGACAGCAAATTACGCCAGTCAATGCTAGTTAAGGTCACATAACGGCCTTCAGAGATTAGAAAAATCCATACCGAATCGTAAGCAATTAAGATAAGACAAGATAAATGTTATCAGCCACTTGAATTTTTCAAAAAACAAGCAAAGTTTGCTTTTACAAATCTGTCTGCCTATCTATCATCTTTCTATCTATCTATCTTCCCGCCAAGGAGTGGACTAATTTTTGAGTGTATCTTCTCCAGCCAATCTGCTCTTATCTTTATCCATAAAGTCTATATCACATTCTTTTGATGTGTTTTATCATTTAATTTTGTCAATTGATTAGGAACTTTCCGTTTTGAATTTTCCTCGAAGTTCAGTATTTTTGTGATTTTACTTTTCACATATGAAGATATATTAACTTATTATTCAAAACACTGATAGGATAAAAGAAAAACAGTAAAACGGACCAAACTGACCATGGCCGAACTAGTGTATGGCTTAAAGTCCCGTCACAACAGATCGTACGATTTTTTTGTCGTGGAAGATCTATAAAATAAGTTGTCGTGGCACTGTCGTGCAATATGTCAAAAAACATTTTGAGTGGTCACATCAGCTACGACATGTCCACGATAGGTACACGACAGAGAAAAAAGAATTGTAATAGTACTGTCGAAGGTCAGTCGCAAGTCGGTCGTGCGACAGTCGTACTACAGTCGTGAGTTGTTTGGTGCTATTTTTCAGTTTTTTCATGACATTGGATGGGCGTTACTGTCTTGTCACTGTCATGCCACGGTCTTGAAACATGACAGCGTCCATCCTCATGAATTCAACACAATCACCGGCAGATTCTCCAACTCTTGCATCAGTGTATACTATTCTGCCCAAACATAAGGCGCCTTCCGATCCATAACCTAACCCACCAATGTTGGGCGTTTCGCTGGTTCCTATATTGTTCACGGGCTCAAATTAACGCTAACAGGACCATATTTTGCTCTTATTGGAGTCCAGCGAGGCGCATTTTTAGCAGGACCAAGCGTAATCGATCTGTTAGAATAGTTGTCCTCTTTAAACGGCAGACGGTATGTTTTTTTCCAAACATTTATTACCGACGAATTGTATTCTGAATAAAACAAAAGTATTTTGCACGACTAACGTACCACTGTCGTACGACAGATAA